>NC_134464.1:35236519-36649019 GCF_047948215.1 Lycorma delicatula | reverse complement strand
GCAATTTTTTTAATGGATAGTCGCACAATTGCTAAAACTAGAGAATGTGTATACAAATTAAGATCAGAAAAATTATAACAAACCAAAGAGTGAGTAAATGATTGGCACCAAAAAAACTAATAAACGAAATGATGATAAACTCCCACTTAGGGAGAATATTGTTCGACAATATTAGAGGAGTAACGAACTAAACGATAAGAATATTTTGCAATTTATTAAAGATCAGGTATGTATGCCTCAGAATCTAATTTTCAATCACTCTGTAGTTAACTTTAATGTAAATAAAATTAAACAGAAATTCCAAAATAATTAAATAAAATTGAACAGAAATTAAACTAGAAAATCCAAATATAATACGGTTCTAAATTATAATTTTCAAGTAATATTAAATAATCAGATGTTTCACTTAATCTGTTACATAAACACATACATATACCTATTAACTTACATATACATATTTTTAAAAGTACATAAAATTTTATTTCACTAATAACTCCTGATTTTTTTCATATACTTAATTGTTATTATTATATTATTAATTATTGTAAACATTTTTTTCAAACACGGGTTAATAATTATTAATAAATCAATATATTTAAGATAAAAAAAAATAAATAATAGGAGATGAAGCCTAATTCGAACCGATGTGCTTTCCCCTAAGATCTAAGTATTTCATTTGGCTATAACTCTGGACCAATGTAAATAAGTACCACTTATGATATATCACTGAAAAGCTTTCAATGAGGACTTATTATTGTAGTTAAGAAAAAGTTTAAAACCCAAATGTTTTTGGATTTTTTGCTTTTGGACAATTTGGTACAATCGGCTACAATCAAAACGAGAGGAGCACAGGTAGATGTTATAACATCCTAAATCCAAAATATTCAACATTGTACGGCTAATCGTTTTTGAGTTATACGAGATACAAACTTATGTATAGACGTCACGACGAAACTAGTCGAAATGTATTTTGGGGTAGTCAAAATGGATATTTCCATTTTGTTTTCAGACTATTTGAAATGTGAAAACCGAAAGTATTCGCGATCACAATACTTCATTTACTTCGTACCAGGAAGTAAAAATATTAAGAAAAAAAATTGATAACCATTTATTCGTATAACTCAATATAATATTATATTCAATAATATTTATAGAAGGAAATATATAAACCCATTACACCTATTTTTATTATTGTTTTAAAAAAAAATACTGATAAATACAAGTAGGATGGTGGTACATTTTAAATATTTAATTCTCTTGAGTTATGCAGTATCGTTTCTCTCTTGAGTTTGCTGTTCTCTTATACTCTTTATAAGAATGTATTCATTCTTGAATATTCATGGGCGTTACTGTGTTGTTAATCATACTTAAATGCTAAAAATTCTGTTGAATTTATATTTTAAAATTTAAGTAGATACATATTTATTTTTCATAATAATAAATAAACCTATTACTTGTAAAATTAAATGACGTAAACCAGTTCTGTGGTTAATATATTTCTTCTATATTAAATAAATTTCTTTATGAATTCACTAGATTATTAACGTTATAAATTCAATCAATTTTACAAAAACGTTTATCTAAAGATAATTTTTTCAAGATATTATTATTTAATAAATTAGTTGCACCATCTGCGGATGACACGGAGATCCTGGCTGTGCATGCTCACCATATTGTAGCTTCTGCTAAACTAGGACTGTATTGGATTTAATTAACAAGTGGCTAGCTAAATGGGAGATGACGACTAATACGAGTAAGGTTTGCGATGAGAAGGGATGACTGCCCGCGAGTTCAATTTAATGGCGCATTTATTCCGCTGCTAACAGCGTGGAATGCCTAGAACTATGTCTGGATCGCCGTTTAATGTTGAGGGGATTTATGTCAGAGAAAAAATGATGCATCTTAACAATAAATTCAGGAAGATGTACTGGTTGTTAGGCAGGGGGTGGGAAGTTTTTGGACTGAAACCTATATTGATCTACGGAATCCAACTATGGGGCACGACAAGTGAGAGTAATATCAAAGTTGTGCAGCAATTCCAGAACAAATTATTGAGATACGTAAACGATACGCCGTGATTTGCGAAAAAACACTGAAATACACCATTGTCTTATCATACAAATTATCATTTGTATGATACGATTATTTTTTGTATTTTGTTTTTTTTTATGTTCTGAAATTTATCAATGTTCCTTGGACTTATCTTTGTACATACTTATTAATGTTTTATTTATTTACGCATACTACATAATAGATGCATACATATACAGTTCTTTTAGGGATTTAAATGGAAACTCCCTCTCTGCAGATCATTTCTTTTGTGTTCAAATTTACATATGGTTTCAGTAAATCGGTACCGACTGTAAATTAAACACGTGGCAAAAAAATAAAAAAGTAAATTAGATTATCCCTTACACTTTTCAACAATTAGGAAAATTTTGGATATAATTGCAAGAAGATATATCCGTTAAATGATATAAAAAACAAATACTGGGAATTCGGTAGTCCAAATATGTTGAAAAATATTTTATTTTAAATGCTATTGAATATTAATTTACGGTAGTTCTAAAGCATACTAAAGTAGAAAAATGCTAAAATTATATATATTATTTAAATAAACATTCACCTTCCTGTAGTGCTTTCGTAGCGATCACTACTTTGTCAAATTATATGCTAACATTAGACAAAAATTAACTAACAAAAAAATCAAAAACTTAAAAATATAAGAAGACATTTCACAAAACCGATTAATTGGGGCTAATGTTAAATCTATTTGTAAAATTTAAAACTATTATTTTAATAAACTTATCTGAAGAAGCAGCAACTGCTGTAAAAATGCTCATAAGCACGATTAAAAAAATTGAAAATCGATAAGTTGAGATTTTATTAAAATAATAATTTATGGTATATGCATTGTTGTCACACGCTGGGCTTACTATCGGTCAGCGCGACCGCTACCCAGTAGATGTTGGAAGAATTTACAGTCCACCTACGCGCCTGCAGAAGCGTTCCTCCCGCCAAGCCAGCTGACCAGCAACAATCCAACCATATCGGCGCTACATTCCACCACCCTTGCTTGTAGTAGTGAAGATGGAACCGGACGAGCATCGCTCAGAGAATACCGCCTCGGCCACGCTGGCAGAAGACAACCGACGTTGCCGTGCTCTGGGCGGCAACGTTACACCGGACGCTGTAATGAGGACCTAACTGCTGCTGAGGGAAACCACGGTCTGGTTCTAATGGACGAACCACTATTCCCCGACTACCATCCGTTGAGCTGAGCCAACTTCGCCGGATATAAAAATCCCATACACCTCTTTTCGGGGCTACCAAAAGGTTCTAAGGAGCCACGGTCCGTCGCAGCAATTTATAATATTAAGCTACTGATGATACCATCATAAAAACAACTCACTTGCAGAATGTTTATCACATTTTTTCGCTATATATAATGCAAGATATAAAATACAATAAGATTTTAATAATTTTAATAGTAATAAAAGAGATTTTAACAAAATAAAGCATTTACTTAAAATATAATTTAATATAACACGGATATCCTTTATGATTTGTGTAAAATAGGTAAAATAATATGTATATTATGGTGATTTATATGACTACATTTGCAGATGATACGTGTCACCCTCTCAGTCTGAAATTAAAAATTATGGAAGCTGACCTGAGGATCATAAGATAGTGGCTTGTGATGAATGGGATTTCATTAAATAAGACAAATTACATGAACATCAATTTGCAAAGTAAGGCTGAAAACGTTGGATGTATCACTCATTGGGATGTAAAGTGGAATACTGGTTGTTCATGTGAGGAAATTCACATGCTACATCTGTGAAATACTTGGGAATTACTTTGGACAGTAGACTTACCTGGAATATTCATATTACTAATCTCAAAAAGCAATTACGTGTTTGTATAAATAAATTCTATTATTTAAAAAACATTATTGCTCTGTTAGAGTTCTGAAATCGCTGTATTATGCTTTTGCAGAGTCAAGGTTAAAGTATGGGATGATATCCTGGGGTGGAGCTTACTACAGTGTTTTTAGATTTGTTTATGTTGCTTAGAAGCATGCAGTACGTTTAATATTGGGTAAAAGTAGACGACATGAATCCTTCCCATTATTCAGAGGTCTTAAGATCTTGCCGCTGGGTCTTATGTATTTCTACAGAATACTATTGACGTACTATGAAGGCTGTAAATAGTATAGGATTCTTGGTATTTTGGTTACGAGGCGTTTGCGGCAAGCGGATAGAGTAGTTCCTCCTAGGCCAAGAATAGAGTTATTTAAACGTTTTTATTCATACTTAGGTCCAAAACTATTTAATCACTTGCCAAGGAAATTTAAATCCGTAGAAGACACTAAAAGGTTTTCAGTATCAATTTATGATTGGTTGTTGTCAATTGAAGATGTAGAGAGTTTTTTTAATGGATTGGCCTGTGATTGTGAGTGGAATCGACGAGTGAAAGTTTAATATTTTTATTAATTTTTATTTTTGTTATAATTAATTTTCTTTCAATTTTTTATCTAGGATTAATTTCATTTTTAATTTTATCACTGTATTCTTGTATTGCATTTATGATTCTGATTTATTTAATCTGTATGTATGAACATATAATCTTGTGACTAGCTGAAATTTTAGTACTGCAAGACTTGTATCGTGTAATTATTTTTTAAATCCATTTGGAAATCCACACTTGACCATTATTCAATAAATTGTTAGTCTATTATTTTGCTCATTGAAAAAAAAATGGATGGTAACCTCCAATATAGTTATTACTGTACGGGGTACCTAGTTCCACTAGATTATGTAATAATTGTTTACTTTATTATTTTACTTCTATTTTGAATTGTTTGGTTGTTCGTCTACTATAAGCTTATGTATTAAGAATTTATAACTTTAAATAATTTTATTTTCACTTTTAATCTGTTTATTTTGTAGAATTATTATTATTATTATATCTCTAAAAACTAAATCCTTCAATATTAAAAATACCTTATATTTCACTACCATTTCTCCACATTTACAACTTACAACCACAATATATGAAAGACATTTGGTATTTCATTTCCGAATTCGAATTTATTATCTTAATAATCCGAAGATGGTTAACTAAGAATTGAAAAATTAATGATGTTATCATTCGGAAAAACTCTTTATCCAGTTATTTCATATAAATAAATAAAAAATATATAAATCTATAAATTATAATAAAAGTAACAACTCGATATTAATTTTATTTACATAGATTTCATTTCCTACACTTTAACGTCTGAAAATTAATAAGAAATTATGTTAAAATGTAATAATACAAATAAATAATTCATGAAACATATACATAATTATTTTTTTGATATTCGAAAATTGCATTCTGAATCCAAAATCGGATTGTATCCTACGTACAGAGAGCTGTATATTAAGTAGATAAATTTATGTATTCATTGAGGACAAGTACAATAGTTTTAATATTAGTGGAATAACATTTCCCTACCAATTCTAAAGAAATTAAACAATGTAAATTTATTTAAATAAGAATGATAAATGACTTGAAATAAATACAGTAAAATGTACATAAAATGAATTCAAATTGAATAATATAAACAAAGAATTAAGAATGGAGATATTTTATTCAAGGTCAGTAAACATTTAAAAATTTATAACGAAATAACTCAAAAGCAAACATGTAAATTAAAATATAAATATTGAATCACGATCAACTTTTTAATGTGTTAAAAACACTTAAAAATAAAAAAAAAATATTTTTATTTCATTTCTATAGATCTGTTGTTGATTTATAATGTAAGCAGTTTTTTAAAATTCATGACATGCTAGGGCAAATGTTTAAATATATACTCTGTAGTCCATCTGTTTTAAAATGGGCATATTTGAACTATTTTTATGTGGTCACTAATTTTTACTTTAATGCCTGCAGAATATCATCAGAAATGATTATTTGGTCATTCGTCGGTTGAAAAAAGTGTGCTTAAATATTTATTAAACAAAATGTAAAAAATTCGCAAACATAACGATTTTTTTTCTCCTATTTCTTTAGATAACTCGATACTGTTAATTTTAGAGAAACGATTGAGAGAGGATAAAGTTTTGTTATTAAATTTTACACACAATATCATCGTTTGTATATCGAAAAATCCGTTATTATTGATGAAAAATAGCATTAACTGTCAAAAAAAAAGAAAAAAGTGGACTTTTTTTTGAGTACTTTTATTATACGTATAGACCAATCAAAATAACTCATTTAGAGAGCAAAAATAATTGATACCTGGACTTTTAGTCCAGGTATGGAAAAACGGTAGGAAAAACGGTGCAACAGCCCCGAAATGAACAACAATCAGGCAGCTACTTGAGTTCTTTGGGGTGAAACTCATTCCCTGTAATCTATGGGCACCTAGGATGGCAGTGTTATCTCACGTATTCTTTTCTTTAGGGCGATTTAAAGGAAAAGATGTTCAGAAATAATCCCCACATAGTCAGTTAATCAACTCAAACGGATCACGGAAGACGAAATATCCCATATCAGCCCTGCAGCTAATAAAAAAGTGATTGATAACATGCCAAACATGTTGATGCCTGTATATAACAAATGAAAGACATTCTGAGAATTTATTGTAACAAACGTTTGTAATATATGAAATGATTTTGTATTTATTTATTTAAAAAAATTTAATAATCTTTTATGCATGTTCATTTACGTCTGTTTTTTTACGTATTAGTTGCGTAACTTTTCGCTCCACCTATTATTTGTTACTTAGGAAAATAATCTAAAAAAAAAATCTGATGTTGATACCGTATGACTTCCTTGTACGCCTATTAAATTAAATAAAAATTATGTAAAATTATATAAAAAGTATTATTTTTTTAAATGAAAAGTACATAATATTTTATTTCATTAATAAATTATTTTTTTATTGGATTATTATTTATCGTAAATATTTTTATACAATCACAGATTAATAATTATTAATAAATCAATATATTTAACTTTAAAAAAAAAAAAGGAGATGAAGTCTGACTCAAACCGATGTGCATTCCCCTTGTAAGATCTAAATATTTCATTAATTACAATTTTATTGGGCTATAACTCTGGAACCAATGAAAATAAGTACCACTTATGGTATATTGTTGGAGCGCTCTCAATGATGGCTTATTACTGCTGTTATGAAAAATCCAAAATCAAAATCTTTTTGGATTTTGGGATTTTTTGAACAGTTTTGGTTAAGTCGATTGCAATAAAAAGGGAAGGAGCACAACTAGATGTTAAAACAGTCTTATATCCAAAATTTCAACACATTCTACGATTAATAGTTTTTGAGTTTTTGAGATACATACGTAAGTACGTACGTACAGATGTCACGCCGAAACTAATCAAAGTGGACTCACGGATGGTCAAAATGGATATTTCTGTTGAAATCCTAAATTTTTCGCTATCACAATACTTTTACTTTAGTAAAAAAAAAACTTTTTATTTTTTTTTACTAAAATAACACAACTACGGGTATTGCATAACATATTATTATCATCGACTTGAATAAACTAAAATACGTTTTAAATAAAATTACAAATATTGAAATATAAAACATGAAATATTTATACTATTTTCCTTGACATGCATTGATTCAAAGTTAGTAAAAATACAGAAACTATTTTTATGTATCGATTTGATCTCTCTTTCAGGTTTTCAGGTTCCTTTCAAATCAGCTTCTTTTTACATCCTTGTATTAAGTAAAGGAAGTATTGTGATCGCGAAAAATTTCAGTTTTCAGATTTCAACGGAAATATTCATTTTGACCATCTCTGAGTCCTTGACTAGTTTCGGCGTGACATCTGTACGTACGTACATATGTATCTCGCATAACTCAAAAACATTAGTTGTAGAATGTTGAAATTTTGGATTTAGGATTGCTGATTCCCTTTTGATTGGAATCACTGGACCAAAAGTGTCTACTAAAAAAGCCAAAAAGAAGTTGGATTTTGAACATTTTCTTAACTGTAGTAGTAAGACCTGATTGAAACCTTTTCTATGATATATGATATTGGTACTTATTTTCATTGGTTCCAGAGTAATAGCCAAATGAATTTTTAATTAATGAAATACTTGGATCTTAGAAGAGGAAGGCACATCGGTTCGAATCAAACTTCATGTCCTTTTTTAACTTTTTTTTTTTTTTTTTTTAATTTCAATATATTGATTTATTAATAATTATTTACCTCTGATTGTAAAAAGATTTATACGATAAATAATAATTCAATAATAATAATAATAATAATAATAATAATAATAATAATAATAAAAACAGATATAAAAAAATATTATGGTTATTAATGAAATAAAACCTTATGTACTTTTCATTTAAAAAAAATATGTACATGTAATCTAATAGGCGTACAGAAAAGTCATGTGATGCCCACATCAGAATATTTCATTTCTATCTACGTAATTTCGGCGTTAAAAATTATCTAATTTTTATGAGAGAAAACTACTACAAAATACGGCTTACACTGAATAAAACGTAGAACCGAACTGACAATTAAAGAGCACTGAATATCTGACAGAATATGTGGCAGACAGGCGATGTGTAAGCATCAATGATCAATACCGGAGTCCATGGGACTTTCAATGTACTCATAGTTAGAAAACGTCAGTTGTTTATGTGGCTAGGGGCTCTCAAGGTCAAAGCGGTGGTTTGTTTTTCATCACTAACTTCTTATAATGATAATAAATCGAGTTAATTAAGGTTTAAATTCATCCTTAAGGATATAATATAATTAACGTAGACTTTAATAAACTTATGAACATAATATTATAATTTTAAATTTATTTATTATCTCAGTCCCTAAAGAATATCTAATTTAATTTAACAAAATGTTGTACTTTAGTTAATGTACATAATATAAAAGTAAGCTCTGATGTAATAAAGACTGAAAAAAATTTATATTATACTTTATAATTTAGAGATATGTCTACAACAATAAATAAGAAAAAACCCTTGTATAATAGTCAAAAGTGACCCTTATGATCTACATCACACACTGTTTTTCTAAGAAATTACTAGAAGCTTTTCTTTCAATTATTAGCGCGCGCACAAACACAGGCATCAATAAATTAATCTCAACAAAAAAAAAAAAATCAAAATAATTACATATATACGTAATATTAATTGTGAGATTTAATTTAATTAATTAAAATTTTAATTTTTAAACTTTAAATCTAAATTTTATTTTTTTATAATTTTTAATTTTTAAGTACAAACAGGCTTCAAAACGGATTTGTAAATCAATAATTTACTTTCTGCTGAAAGCCGAAATTTATGTCCTACCAGCCAATACATGTGTTTAAACTTGAGATCCAACTGTTTCCGCTTAGAAGTGATACGTTTCGCCCAAGTAAGTCGTCGATCAAGTTTTATTAAAAAAATATTTTATTAACTAGTTTTATTAAAAAATAAAAATATGATATGAAGCGAATGATATGATTATCAACAAAAAAAAAAAATTGACCGAGAAATTAAAAAAAAATGTATATTTGTCCGTTCTAGAAAGGCAATAAATTTTAATTAAATCCTTAAGATAACAATCAGTAATTCATAAAAAATAATAATCTAACAAAACACAGTAATATCTAAAAAAAATTACAGTAAAATTTTAAATTGTACGGTAAGTGTCTCGCAGATATCATTTCTTCCGCTCAAAAAACAAAAATTTCAGTAATATTCAGTAAAGCTGTTTTTAAAAAACCATACTGATATCAAAAAAGGTAAGACACTACACTCTATTATTAAAGTACGTTATTAATTTGGAATTTTCTTTAAAAAAATAATGTTAAATACTGTAATAAACAATGGATATATAATAATAAATAATAAATAGTGTTTAATAGTTCCATATAATAAGCAAAAAAAAAAATGAAAAATTTGTAACAAAATTCTTACCGGCCCGATTTCATGTATTAAACAAAGAATAATCATATAAATTGTATTATTTCTGTAAATGTGATATGTATTACATATAAGTGAAATCGGGCCAGTGATAGTTTTGTAACAAATTTTTCTTTATTTTGTTTCTTATATGGAACGCTTAAACACTGTCGTATAACTATTTTGTCTATTACATATATTTAACATGTATTTTTTTTTAAAGAAAATTCTAAATTAATAACAGATGTTGATAATAGAAATTTAGTGCCTTACCTTTTTTGATATCAGTATGGTTTTGTTAAAAACAGTTTTATTTATATTACACAAATTTTTGTTTTTTGAGCGTAAGAAATGATATCTGCGAGACTGTTACCGTACGGTTTACCATTTAATTGATATTTTTTTTTGTAAGTTGATAATATTTAAATAAATGAAATTCTATTTTTTACGTAAATAAGTCTAGAGATTTATCAATTACTGGAAAACCTTTACGATAATTAATTACAGTTCTGATAACTACATATTTATTTTTAATACTAATGAATATATTATTTTACATAATTATTATCAATTCCAATTTTTACAGAAAAAGTATGTACCTGTTAACGAAATAGTATTGGTCCAATTACAGCACAATGAGTTGAGGTACACCAGATTTATGTAGTAAAATACATCGTACAGGAAAATAAATGTGAAAATAAATCTCAGATGCTAATTTTAATTAAATTATTTATTTTTAATCATCTTAACGATTTAAAGAAAGTGCAATAAAAATTATTGCTGTAAGTACAATAAATCTACCCTTCCAACGAATCGATATTTTTAAAACACTTTTCATGTGTGAGCGTGTGCAAGTGTAGATATATATTTTTAAGCGTGTGTATTTGTGAATCGCTCAGCAACAACGAACGGTAGGTACTATACCATGATTACATTCTGTTGGTCTCACGAGAGTTTCCACATATTGGTTTTTTCTTTTGTTGTACGCTTATTTTGTTTGGTGGTCGGCTAAAAACCTTAAATTACTCAGTACTTCACCGTGTTATTAAATGACGGAGAAATAATATAAAATAATGATTTTATTTTTTCTTTTACTTCTTTATTGTATTTAATCTCATAAAAACGTTTTTCATAAAAAAATTAAAAATTGAAATTAATTTTTATATTTGTAGAAATCCAATTATGAAATATATTTTTAGTATTCGAAACAATAGATTTTATTATTTAATTTTTTAATAATATCTAAAATGTCATTTATTGTTTACCTTCAAGTTTATTTTACTGTAATAAATTTCTGCTTTTTTTTATAACATATTTTGATAAAAATTAAATTACTGTAATATCTTACAAATAATTTCTTCAATAAATATTTTTTTTATTAGTTTTCCTTCCAAAATGTTATTAATAAATTAATATTTCAAGACTATTCAGTTTCAGGTAAATCATTCCTGAGACAATGTCTACAATTGAACTCTAATAATTAAAGTACACAAAAAAATATGGTTAAAAAAAGTTCACGCAAATCCATTTAAAAATAAACTATATATTAAATCTTTAATAACTAGTATTCAATATCTGCATCAAATAGTATTATAAATAAATATTAAAAATCCCTTTCGGCACGCCAGAAAGCGCAGGTAGATTTCACCGGTGCTAAGTAGAGCATAAAAAAGATTTCCACCGTAAAGTTAACAAAAATTTCGAATTTACTCAATACGACAATGCATGTGAAAAAATGCTTCACATGTTTAGCATACGACAAGCCACCATCTTCTTAAATTCCAGGAACCCTTGCCGTTGCCAAAAATTACCAAAAATTATTTCAGACAAAAGTTTTAGGTAATGTTTAGAGGGCTAACGACCACTTTAAACCGATTCGATACTGTGCCTATTAAGGAAGGTATGATTTTTTTTTTGTCTTCGAAACTCCATTTTTTCCACCCCCTGGGCCAATGGTTGGTGATATCAACATACATTACTTAGATAAGTTTTAGGCCCTTAACCAAGTAAAAATAATAACTTTAAACGAATAGGATATTTTACTTAATAAGAAAGTTTAGCGATATTTTTTTTTAAAAGCCCCTTATTTCCACCCTCATAGTCCGATTTTTCCCATTAACGAACTCGACCGAGATTTTGGGTCGTTAAATTTTATGTGTCAATTTGAAAGTTATTGGCGCAGAATTACGGCAGTTATCGTGTCCACAAGAAAGTGAAATATATATATATATATATATATATAAACTTTTGAACTGACGGTGGTTTTGGGGTCTGGGGGATGTGAAACGCGAAGATATATCGAAATTTTCAGGAAGTCGAATCATGTTACCCATTACAATAGCTTTCTCATGAAATCTACCTAAAAAACACGACTGTCAACGAAAAAAAACATTGCTGACGAATATTTCTCTTTAATATATATATATATATATATATATATATATATATATATATATATATATATATATATACATATAAAATAATTAAATAGCGTGCGGATACTTTTTGTTGTTGTAATTGTTGTAAATTTATTACATACATAAATAAATATATATATATATATATATATATATTGCTTGTGATACTCCCGGTAAGATAAGGATTCCAATGTGGGGTAACACATTCAAATCGGTTCAGCCGTTGAGCTGCTATGGTGGAACATACATTAATACATACATGCACCCTAAATACATTACAGTCCTTTTTGGGCAGTCGTGCAATAAACTATTAGAGAATAAATCACAGTATTATTTAAAAGTAAATTAAAAATATTTTACTTTGTCAAAAGTTTAAATTTATTGTACTAAAAACAGCTGTTTTTAGTTTTTACAATTTCATAAGATTTTTTTTAAGTATGTTATTAATAAAATTTTAATTTTTTTTGTTTTTATATACGTTAGTAAATCAATTTTCTACATGTTTTGATAATAAAATTTACGCATTTAACAAAGTTATTGTACTTCAAACCTAAAAGAATGTTTTACGTTGAACATCATGAAAACTCCGGGAAATACAATTTTCGGACCTGATCTTTTAGCTCAAAAAGCATAAGAAACCAATACCTAATATAACTTTACCCCTAATATACTGAAATTTCAGCGGGAGAACTGAAGTCCGTGCGAAATTTTTCGCTACCTGTAACTCGATAACAAAGCGTTTTCGGACATATATTTATATGAACATTTTTCCTTACTTCAAGCTCAAGAATCAGTTTATAGACTATTTTCCTTTCCTTTTGAATTAACGATAACGCAAGGATTCCAACCCTTGGTCATACATCTAAATCCGTTCAGCCGTTGAACTGCTACGGTAGAAATAACATACATACTTATTTAAAAAAAATATATATTTTAAAATGGTGAAATATATTTAACAAGAATACGATTACATTTATAATCTGAAGATATAAAGTAATAAAGAAATATTATGAAATAATAAGATAATAATAATATTATAAGAAATATTATTAACTAAATGTTAGAAAAATAAAAACAAAAAAAAAACACGGTTTATATTAAAACCTATATTATTCATAGAATGGTGCAATATTTCAGTATAAGATTTACTAACATTCTGATATTTATTTATTAACCAATAGAAGATTGTGTAACTTGTATCGTTGATGATTGGAGTAAAATATTCGAAGACTCTCCCACCACCACTTATGTGTTCGTACAAGAGACGTTAGTGGATGAACAGGACAGTACTGGGCGTTAATACTTCATACTAGCACCGCCCTCAACTATCGAACTTCAAGATATTGTCAATTGCACTTAAGAAATCACAGCTATACTTAAAATATAGTCAATAATGACAATATCCTAAGTACATACGCTTGAAACAGTAGATAGGCTGTCATCAAATTAAATAAATGTTTTTCGAGTGGGTTGGTTACTGGAGGGAAAGTATACGGTAATGAAAAACAATCTACTGTTTGGGAAATCTCACAAAATTGCATTAAATAAACGAGAGAAATTTTACAGAAAAATTATAATGTTTCTATTGTACAGTATGAAAATTTAATAAAACTAAATTAAAAAGAGCATCCGGAAGTCCTGTATTCGAATCCCGGTCAAATATCCCATTTTTCGCGCTCTACTATTCCATTTCTATATCTTATTCAAAAGTTTGAAACTTATTTGGAGATATCATTAAGACAAACAGAACAAAAACAAAAAAAAAAATATTATGGAAATCTATATTGTTTTGTTTATCTATAATTTATTAAAAGGTCTCTGAAAATCAATTATTGATTGTATTTAATTTCAGTAGTAGTTCAATTCGTTTCGAATAATATCACTTACTACTTTTCACATAGTACTTTAATAAAAAGAAGTAAATACTTCTACTTGTGCGATATTAAAGAACCAATTCTGAAACTCGATTGAAGTGTTCCTTCCGTTTACCCCGATCTTGAAGGGGGTTCGAGAATTCGAGTGGGTTGTAAGTTTCCCCACTAATTCTCTTGTAACTATTTCCACCTACTCCTTTACTGTGTCCATTTATTCTATCTTATTTCAGTAAATATTTGATAAATTTACTACAACTGACAGAGCAAGAATGATAGTACTATTGAAAAAAAGGGCGGTGCAGACAGAAAACGCACTCATGAATTGACAATAACTCAAATTTCGATGGGAGAAGAATTTAAGAAAAAATAGATATGATTTCTATTTCAAACTAAAACATATATCAAGTCAGTTGTGTAATCTTGGTTAGTTTAACAACAAATTCTGGAAAAAAATTGTGTTAAATTAATGAATTATTTCTCAAGTGTTATTAAGTCGTAGTTGTATTAAAGGAATATTATCTGTCTATAACTCAAGTTAAATGCATGTACATTATGTCAAAGTTATAATAACGATAGTTACCGCATAGAGAAGGAGTTCAAATGATGCTGTTGGTGACTTTAAGTACAGAAGGGTTAGTTTAAAATCAAAAGGAGAGGGGATTGAACTAAGGAATACTGGATACCATTAACGTATTTTGCCTCCGGTTCCCTTTATTATCACAATTAAAATCACGCTATCACCTTAACATATCCTCAAGCTAGTACCCCACACACTATTTGTTATAAGACAACTTTGATGTAATGTATAATTCTTAATATAATAAGAAAATCACATTAAAGTTGTTAATAATAATTTTTTCTAAAGTTTTACGAAATTTTTGTAAAATATTCTGTTTTCCATTTTTTATAATTTTTTTGTTGAAAATAATATAAATATTGCAAAAACTGTATTATAGGATTTTATAGAACATTATAAAAAGTTTATTATAATTAAATTTATACTACAGATCGATAATAGAACTAATATCTAATTAATATAAGTAAATAATTTCTTAATTCAACAATTACAAGATATTTTAAAAACAATAAAATGAATCGATACCGGAAAATACAAGAAAATTAATAAAACGTAATAAGTTGCCACAATTCTTATATATGGTATAGAATTCAAGGTCCGCCTACCTGCTTCCATACCGACTTGTTTTTCTTTTTCAAAGCGTGTAGCGAGTAAAAAATTTAACAGAAAAAACGCGAAAAATTTTAAATTTTTTTATGGCTGTATGTAAATTATTTCTAATGTTGAAAAAAAGTAAAATTATCATTTAATCGATAAAATAATATATGACAATTATTTTATATAATTAACTAGCCGGCCCATTTAGCTAGTGAACCTGAACCGTCGGGGCTCAGGGAAGCTCAGGCGAATCCCAGAACAAACTAAAGGGGTCCTCGGAACCTTCCGGAACCAAGGAGCTTACACTTTGATTGCAGAGCTCGCTTGGCCATTCCCAGTTTGGCAAGAGGACCAGTGCCCTGGACACCCGTAGAGTTTGCTTCGGTCGCCATTCCCATCAACCCAGAGGGTTGTACCCCGTGGACCACCGCACTGGACGTCATCTTCATGGTTGGGAGAATAATACTGATAAATAATATTTATAGAATTCAGGCTTTATAAAAACCTGAAAAAGAAACTTAATTACAGAACATAGAATAATATGGTAACTAAAGTACACACACCTTTGACGAGGTAAAAATTCATAACTTATTTCTTTGCCATGGTGAGAGAAAATAACATAATAATGAAGTAAAAGGATTTATATTTTCTCCTTAATGAATATCTTTAATTCACAATTGGGGGCGAAGAAATAATGAATATATTTTTAATACATTACCCTTCGAGGGAGCTAGGACGTCAGTCGTTGGGTTAAAACGAGCCCTGGAATTATAAAAATGTAACCTGCAAATTTTGAAGTTACCGGTTGGTTGGTTCTGTAACGGAACGGAACGCAAGGATAGCAGGAAATTTACGTATCTTCCTACTAATCACAAAGCCTGGACAAAAGTCCCTTGCTGCTGGGTTATTCTTTTATCGGTCGGGACATTTTTTATTAAATGGCGGTTATAGATTTTATATTTTATTTATGGACGGATTGGAACCAAAAATTCCAATCCTTTAGACCAATATGAAATAATTAGCCGGTGCTGATCGTGGGAGACTAGATACATACGAGCCTCGTACTCCCGGCGTAATTTCCCTTCAGTCAGTCCGCCGAAGTCCTTTCGGTGCTAGTGCCTTTCGGACTAAAAAGAATACGCCTTCCAGGGCCCTGATATTTGGAGGGAGTATTGCTCTCCCTTTTCCAGAGGAAGTCGCATGTGCTTACTGGAGTAAACATCTGAAAAGAAGGTTAGTAAGGAGAAGTTTGTGTACTTCTTCCTTCCGGCTGCCATTCGTGCTACATCTCGGCTGGACTCGGTCGGCCGGACTCCCAGTCCGTAGTGGTGAGTCGCGTTCGGTTGGTTCTCGCGCACCCAGGTTGGTTCAAAACAGCGTCCCAGGAGCATCCCATTTGGTAGCAGTTGATGATGATTGGTCTATTCTCCCACGAGGTACTCGCGTACCTCACCATTCTAATCCCCACGAGAAGCCCATTATTTTTAAATATATATTTTTAAATTTTATTTATTATTATTATATTTAACCTAAATTTAATTCTATTATTTTCGTAACATTATTTATTCTATTGATTCGAATCATTCAGTTTAAACCCACCTCACACCCAGTTATAGAGACATAGTTCATTAATTCAATTCATTAAAGTTTGTTCTTCAACCGGCGAATCTCCACTACTACATACATTTTTTTTCGAGACTTTTCGAGATGAAATATCTCTAAAACACGGGTAAAAATCTGATTGCTATTGATCCACTAGGTTTTTTGTTTATTCCGAAAAAACAAAAAATCCTATGTCTCTTTATATATAATAATATAGATTTGGAATATCGTACTTTAATATTAGGACAAAATATCAGAAATACATTTATGTAGACATATAATAATTATACAATACTTATTTATAATGTTCCAGGTCAAGACGTTACAAGATTAAACTCATACTGCTGTAAGTATATTAAAAACAAAATGAATTTAATAAAACCGCATTATGAAAGTAATTTATATGCCCCTTTATTAAAAATATTTTGCATCTCATTTAATAAACTGTCTGGTATATAGCTTTACTAACAACAAAACAATCTTTTTATTACGCAATAAAATAATTATATATATATATATTTTTAATATTGCAAGAATATTAGGATTCAAAACAGTTTAAATAAAATTAATTAAAATAATTACAAACGGAAATATTAATTGGAATTTTTCCTTTAATTATTCATCAATTAAAATTAATTACGCAAATCTAAACATTATTAAATACATTACTACTGCAGCAAAGAACGTTTTAACCTACCACGTTTAACAATTTGCATAAGATCTCATTTCCACTCATTAAACTTGATGTGCATAAGACCAGTCGTAATAGTAATCTAAAATAATTATATTAGCTATATTAGGATTATGAGAATTTACAGTGACAGAACTAATTTTAACCCGAATAAACTCCAATCTACTGGGCAATTAGTAACTGAGGAATTTAGTATGCTGTCATGCTATTTGGATATCAATTAACAAATTATTAGCTAGGTATTTTAAAAGAAGATAAATCCTTACGGGACAATCAAATTAATATTTTCTTAAAAAAAATAGTTTGCTCTTAACCATCTAATAAAATTATAAATATGTCATAATATTAAACATTATCTCATAAAAATCTAAAATTAAAATGGTTTTCAAGATACAAAAAAAAAAAAATGAAATAAAATATTATAAATTATAACCCATAAGTAAAAATATGATGAGTAGAATAAATGTTAAACTAGTTATTTCACTACAAAAAAATATTTTTTTTTAGTTGAAATACACAAGAAATATTTGAGATACAAGTATAGGCTTTCTATGAGATTAATGATGTTCAATATAAATCCCTTAAATAACCGGAGAAAGATGGCATTTGTAAAACTGAACATCATTTCATTTCATTAGGATTAGTATTCTAATATTCAGCATTGTATTTGATCGGAAGAAAGTGTCGGCAAATTATTTTATTCTTCATTTGGCATAATAAGTAAGCCTAGGATGAAATGATTGTTATTTATGATGAGATTCTAGCATATTCGGGAGTAGTTTTGTCAGATCGTGTATAGACATTACGGTAATAACATTTAACATAAAATATAAATTAAGTAGACCGATATTCCGTTAGAGAATTAAAAATTTTATCTTGCTAGTGATTTTATATCAACGAATCTACTAATATCTTAGATAAGAAAAAAATTACCATTATGTATCTTTATCAAACCAGACTACCTCGTACAAATGTACAATTCAACAATACTTTGCCGTACGAGAAAGGTCCTTGTTATGCCTACGTTAGAACTTTAAAAAAATTAAATCCTTAAAAAAATATATATATTTTAATTACGGAACAAATATCTTACTGTCCATGAGTTTTTTATATAATTAAAAAATCTGATGTGGACAAAACTTCTTTCTACGCCTATTAAAATACATTTATACATTTTTTAAAAATAAAAAGTACATAAAATTTTATTTCATTAAAAACTTCGGATATCTTTTACATTTATTTATTTTTTTGTTATTATTAAATTATTATTTATAGTAAAATTTGTTTGCAGTGAGAGGTTAATAATTAATTATTAATAAATCAAAATACTTAACTAAGAAAAGAAAAAAAAATAAGGAGATGAAGTCTGATTCGAACCGATATGCCTTTCCCTAATATCCAAATATTTCATTAATTAACATATTACTTGGATATAACTCTGAAACCAATGAAAATTAGTACCACTTATGATATATCTTTGAAAAGCTCATTACTGCAGTTAACAAACGTACGTTTGTACTGCGAGATACAAACGTACGTACATACATAAATACAGACATACGTACAGATGTCACGACGAAACTAGCCAAAATGGATTCAGGGATGGTCAGAATGGATATTTCTGTTGAAATCTGGAAACCTACATTTTTCGCGATCACAATATTTCTTTACTTTGTACAAAGAAGTAAAAAGAAGAATCTGTATTTTTATCATCTTCTTTTATATAATAAAAATAACACGTTTTTAAGTAATATTTAAATGCCCAAATAATGACTTAAGTATATCATTAAGTACGTATGTTGCATTATTTTTAATATTAAATATATATTAAATATATTTTAAATATATTATCGGTAACTCATAATTTTCATAACCATCTTCTAAATTTTTTTAGAATTAATTTCTCGAAGTAATACCAGGATTTCAACTGATCCATCCAAACAAATGTAGGATCAATCTCTTCTTTAAATGTGTAGTAATAGATCACATCTCCTTATATTAAGATCTTTATAAAAGAGTGGAGGAAGTGTTAGGAGAAGACCAATTTGGTTTCAGGAAAAGTATAGGGACAAGGGAAGCAATTTTAGGCCTCAGATTAATAGTAGAAGGAAGATTAAAGAAAAACAAACCAACATACTTGGCGTTTATAGACCTAGAAAAGGCATTCGATAACGTAGACTGGAATAAAATGTTCAGCATTTTAAAAAAATTAGGGTTCAAATACAGAGATAGAAGAACAATTGCTAACATGTACAGGAACCAAACAGCAACAGTAACAATTGAAGAACATAAGAAAGAAGCCATAATAAGAAAGGGAGTCCGACAAGGATGTTCCCTATCTCCGTTACTTTTTAATCTTTACATGGAACTAGCAGTTAATGATGTTAAAGAACAATTTAGATTCGGAGTAACAGTACAAGGTGAAAAGATAAAGATGCTACGATTTGCTGATGATATAGTAATTCTAGCCGAGAATAAAAAGGATTTAGAAGAAACAATGAACGGCATAGATGAAGTCCTACGCAAGAACTATCGCATGAAAATAAACAAGAACAAAACAAAAGTAATGAAATGTAGTAGAAATAACAAAGATGGACCACTGAATGTGAAAATAGGAGGAGAAAAGATTACGGAGGTAGAAGAATTTTGTTATTTGGGAAGTAGAATTACTAAAGATGGACGAAGCAGGAGCGATATAAAATGCCGAATAGCACAAGCTAAACGAGCCTTCAGTAAGAAATATAAGTTGTTACATCAAAAATTAATTTAAATGTCAGGAAAAGATTTTTGAAAGTGTATGTTTGGAGTGTCGCTTTATATGGAAGTGAAACTTGGACAATCGGAGTATCTGAGAAGAAAAGGTTAGAAGCTTTTGAAATGTGGTGCTATAGGAGAATGTTAAAAATCAGATGGGTGGATAAAGTGACAAATGAGGAGGTATTGCGGCAAATAGATGAAGAAAGAAGCATTTGGAAAAATATACTTAAAAGAAGAGACAGACTTATAGGCCACATACTAAGGCATCCTGGAATAGTCGCTTTAATTTTGGAAGGACAGGTAGAAGGGAAAAATTGTGTAGGCAGGCCACGTTTGGAATATGTAAAACAAATTGTTAGGGATGTAGGATGTAGAGGGTATACTGAAATGAAACGACTAGCACTAGATAGGGAATCTTGGAGAGCTGCATCAAACCAGTCAAATGACTGAAGACAAAAAAAAAAAATAAAATTGTACAATTATACATCCATACCAAAAAAATAATTATTTTTAGATTAAAAAATCCGAAGAATAATATAGATAAATAAAATATATCAGTAACTTTTTTTTTTACAACGTAATGAATTTTGAAAGAAATAAACATTTTGGTACTAACGAGATGTCATTTATATATTGAAGAAATAAGTTACACAAAACCATTCATTATTGTCACTATATGGAAGACGAAATTTTTTTTATTAATATCATGATACAGTTAAGTGCACTAAATAAATATCTGTCCAGTTTCTATACATGGTTTAAGTTCACAGAATATAATGTGATAAATTGTCTTCCTCCAAAAAACAAAAATCTGATGTGGACACCACATGACTCCCTTGTATGCTTATTAAATTACATATACACATTTATTTTTTTAATGAAAGTACTTAAAATTTTATTTCATTAATAAATTCTGATATTTTTTCAAACTTTTTATTATTATTTATTGTGATTTTTTTTACAATCAGAGATTAATAATTATTAATAAAATAATATATTAAAAAAACGCAGTTGAAAAAAGGAGCTGAAGTCAGATTTGAACTGTTGTGCCTTCCCGTAAGATCCAAATATTTCAATAATTAAATTTTATTTGGCTATAACTCTACAATCAATGAAAATAAGTAACACTTATGATATATCTTTGAAAAGCTCTCAATGAGGGCTTATTACTGCAATTAAGAAAAAGTCTAAAATCCAAATTATTTTGGTCTTTTTTGGACCCTTTTGGTTCAGTCGATTGCATTCAAAAAAGGAGGTGCAAAACTAGATGATACAACAGTCGAAAATCCAAAATTTTTTAACATAGTACGACTAATCGTTTTTGAGTTATACGAGATACGTACATACGTCACGCCGAAACTAATCAAAATGGATTCAGAGATCGCCAATATAGATATTTCCGTTGAAATCTGAAAACCGACATTTTTTGCGATCATAATACTTCCTTACTTCGTACAAGGAAGTAGTAACTTTAATAATATAAATGAAATGTTATTTAATTTCACTTTACCATAGGCATTTATATATATATATATATATATATATATATATATATATATATATATATATATATATATATATATGTTACAGTCAAAGGCCGATTTACAGTCATTCCTAGGTTTGACTAGTCAGACCTGCAGATTGACTAAGCTTCGTAGTCAAAGTTGAAAACAGACTTTCTCTTTCGGCCTTTCTTATAAAAGAATAAATGTAAAAAATTGTTGCATTTGTTCGAACAAACAAATATCAGAGCAATTATAAATATTTTGAAAGTATATTAGATGGGAAAAATTGGAGAGCTCAAGAAAATATATTTGAATTAAAAAGAAATGTCACATTTCTAGTAAAAAATAATCAAGCGTTTTTTGGGAATATAACGTTCACTCGTATATCTGCCACCAGAAATAATGTAGAGTGAATGTTGCCCGAAATTTTCCTCTATTGGCTCACATAAAGGCGAGCTTTAATCGGTCGGTTACATTTTATTAGGAATTTTAAAGGCAGAATTTAGTTTGTTGTATTTGTTACAGTCCAAGGCCGATTTTTACAATTATTCTTTTCATTCTATACCAGGAGATCTATGAAATAAAAAAAACATTATTGATTCAACAATAAAACATGTGAAATTAAGACAAAAAACCACATTGTCAGTTAAGTATTTAATGACAAAGCTGATTGTCTAATGAGTTTACAACTCTGACTGGTCGATTTGGTCGCTCCTAGGATTGCCTAAAAGCATTTTAGCCAAAGGCCGAAAGAGAAAGTCTGTTTTCAACTTTGACTACGAAGCTTAGTCAATCTGCAGGTTTGACTAGTCAAACCTAGGAATGACTGCAAATCCGGCCTTTGACTGTAACACACACACAT
The DNA here is from genome assembly GCF_047948215.1 of Lycorma delicatula. Lineage (NCBI taxonomy): Eukaryota > Metazoa > Arthropoda > Insecta > Hemiptera > Fulgoridae > Lycorma > Lycorma delicatula. The sequence continues at coordinate 36,626,191 of NC_134464.1, read as the reverse complement.
ATATATATGTATATATATATATATATATATATATATAAATATATGACATTATTCATATCACATTATAAATGTTACATGAATGAATAATAACAATGTCAATAATTTTAAATAAATAATTTAAACACATATTTAAAATGCCAATAGGCCCCTTGGGGTGAAAGTAAATATTTACATCATTTCCCATACTAAACATTTACTAAATATTTCCCATAACTGGGCTTTGTAGAGAAATGTGGACAATAAAAGTTTTCTATTTTTTTCATAAATAAAACGTTTTACGTATCTGTGTACCAAACCAGATGAAATGAAAGCGATATTCAACCCAACTATCAAATGAAATAAAACAATTATTTTTAAAGAATCATACTAAATTATTTCATCGAAAAACTTGAGATTTATGTAAATACGAGTATAACATATAAAAGCAGTTGAAAGTAAGAAAAATTATGCATAAAAATTATAATGTTTGGTTCCAATATGATAGCTTTTTTTTACTTCCTTGTACACAGTAAAGGAACTATTATGATCGCGAAAAATTTCGGTTTTCAAATTTGAACGGAAATATCCATTTTGACCATACCTGAATCCAATCTGACTAGTTTCGGCGTTACGTCTGTTACATCTAATTGTGCTGTAATATTTAACGGTTACGTACGTATATATCTCGCATAACTCAAAAACGATTAGCCGTAGAATGTTGAAATTTTGGATTTAGGGCTGTTGTAACATCTAGTTGTGCACCTCCCCTTTTGATTGCAATCAACTGGACCAAAAGTGTCAAAAAGATATGGTATAGAATTCAAGGTCCGCCTACCTGCTTCCATACCGACTTATGTTTCTTTTTCAAAGCGTGTAGCGAGTAAAAATTTAACAGAAAAAAAGCACGAAAAATTTTTAATAATTTTTTTATGGCTTTATGTAAATTATTTCTAATGTTAAAAAAAGTAAAATTATCATTTAATCGACAAAATAATATATAACAATTATTTTATAATTAACTAGCCGGCCCATCTAGCTAGAGAACCTGAACCGTCGGGGCTCAGGGAAGCTCAGGCGAATCCCAGAACAAACTAAAGGGGTCCTCGGGTCCTCCCGGAACCAAGGAGCTTACACTTTGATTGCAGAGCTCGCTTGGCTTGCTTGGCCATTCCCAGTATGGCAAGAGGACCAGTTCCCTGGACACCCGTAGAGTTTGCATCGGTCGCCATTCCCATCAACCCAGAGGGTTCTACCCCCTGGACCACCGCACTGTACGTCATCTTCATGGTTGGGAGAATAATATTTATAGAATTCAGGCTTTATAGAACCCTGAAAAAGAAACTTAATTACAGAACATAGAATAATAGTAATTATGGTAACTAAAGTACACACACCTTTGACGAGGTAAAAATTTATAACTTATTTCTTTGCCATGGTGAGAGAAAATAACATAATAATGAAGTAAAAGGATTTATATTTTCCCCTTAATGAATATCTTTAATTCACAATTGGGAGCGAAGAAATAATGAATATCTTTTTAATACATTATCCTTCGAGGGAGCTAGGGCGTCAGTCGTTGGGTTAAAACGATCCCTGGAATTACAAAAATGTAACCTGCAAATTTTGAAGTTACCGGTTGGTTGGTTCTTGGAACGGAACGGAACGCAAGGATAGCAGGAAATTTACGTATCTTCCTACTAATCACAAAGCCTGGACAAAAGTCCGTTGCTGCTGGGTTATTCTTTTATCGGTCGGGACATTATTTATTTAATGGCGGGTATAGATTTTTATATTTTATTTATGGACGGATTGGAACCAAAAATTCCAATCCTTTAGACCAATATGAAATAATTAGCCGGTGCTGATCGTGGGAGACTAGATACATACGAGCCTCGTACTCCCGGCGTAATTTCCCTTCAGTCAGTCCGCCGAAGTCCTTTCGGTGCTAGTGCCTTTCGAACTAAAAAGAATACGCCTTCCAGGGCCCTGATGTTTGGAGGAAGTATTGCTCTCCCTTTTCCAGAGGGAGTCGCATGTGCTTACTGGAGTAAACATCTGAAAAGAAGGTTGGTAAGGAGAAGTTTGTGTACTTCTTCCTTCTGGCTGTCATTCGTGCTACATCTCGGCTGGAACTATTATGATCGCGAAAAATTTCGGTTTTCAAATTTGAACGGAAATATCCATTTTGACCATACCTGAATCGAATCTGACTAGTTTCGGCGTTACATCTGTTACATCTAATTGTGCTGTAACATTTAACGGTTACGTACGTATATATCTCGCATAACTCAAAAACGATTAGCCGTAGAATGTTGAAATTTTGGATTTAGGGCTGTTGTAACATCTAGTTGTGCACCCCCCCTTTTGATTGCAATCAACTGGACCAAAAGTGTCAAAAAAGTCAAAAGTCCAAAAATTTTGAATTTTAGTCTTTGTCTTAGCTGTAATAGGTAAAAAATTCATTGAATCTTTATATTACAACGTGTAATTGATGGACTGTAATTTAAAAAAAAAATGTTTATTTTAATATCACAAGTGTTTATTACAAGTGAAAAGAGTTTGATAAAAAATGGTTATTTTTCCTAAATTCCCTTAAAATGATTCCATTATCAATTCAAAAATATTAAATCCAACTATGAAATTTATACTTACATTAATATAATAGAGAAAAAAGGTGACTATAAAAGATATATTTTTTCGTAATGAAAAAAAAACTATTTAACTAAGCAACGATTGGCTGAAACTGAGAATGAGCTCAATGCTTTCAATTCTCCAAAATACTGTGAAGAGTACACAAACAAAGCAGCAAGCAAGCAATCAAACAAATCTTGTTAAGTAAAAAAGGAAACTCTACCAGTTGATCAAGTAAATGGACAAAGAAGAGGCTAGATTGCAATTTCTTCCTTTTATAATTAAAACTACAATAATGTAACATTTTCTTTGATTTGAGCTCATCAAACAAAAGACGTTTAATTAAATCATGTTAAATGACATTCTCACAATTTTTTATTCCTATTTGTTAATTCATAAATACGTTAAATAAAAAACTTAAAAAAATGTTTACGGTAAAAAAAAAAGATTCCTTAATAAAACATAAACTGAGAAACACTACACTTGCACTAAATAATATGAAAAAAATATTTATTTTAACAAGACTACCGTAGCTACTTTCAAACATTTAACGGTTATAAAAAATTGTATGGGATATCTTCCCTGCTTCTTTTCGGAGGGGAGGGGGAGTTAAAAGTTACGTTACCTATTTTTATCTGAAATCAGTCCCAATGTAGCAAAAAAATTTATCTTGAAATATTAACCGTTAATATGTGAAATATTTTAGTTTAAAACAATCAGTGTAATATTCTTTTAATCTTAGCTCTTTCTTACAAAAAATTTGGTTGTTTTGTGATTATTGGTTTCCAAAAACAGTAAAATATAAGACTGAACAAGTAATTTTATTACTTTTGATAGAGGTTTGAAGAAGGTTTTTTTTCTTTAAATTTAATTAAATCTTCCACTGGTGAAACATTCGTCGAAGATACAGCAAAATCTCTTATAATGAGCATTGTTTTAACAAACTGTAGCCTAAAAGTTTACTATAATATACAAAAAAAACCTTACAACACAGTTGTAGGACTTTACTACCACGCGGCTTTAAAGTAAAGTCCTACAATACACACACACACACAACTTAATTAAAAATATTTATCATATTATTTAAATATAATATTTTTTCGTTGATTTAATTCAATGATTCTAACTAAAGCGCGCACGTATACCGAAAATGTAATTCGCGCAGGTATGGCGGTACTAGCGGTGATGGTCAGCACTAACTAAACTAATGCAATTAATTCACAACTTACATACAACAAAGTTTGCTTGTACGGTTGGCAAACTGGTTTAGCCGCGAGGTTTAACGCACCAGTACTGAGCCAACCGGGTGATAGAGTTCGAGACAATTCAGACCGAGTTACTTTCTTTCACCTTAAATATTATTATTCATTTACCTAATTCTACAGCCCACCTGTAACGTCAAAACATAGCAGAAGACAACAGAAGCGTTTTTTGGAGTGGGGATGAGAATCTGAAAAAAACCTTTTTTGCAGATATTGATATTTTTTAATGATTAACAAATGTACTGAAGAATAATATGACCTTAATTAGGAGAAATCTCAAGATACTGAGAGTGATCTTACTTTACAGCCTAATCACAATGACCTTTTAAGTAGAAAATTTAATGACATTAATACCTTATCTAATGGAAGTCTTAATCTGATCAGGTTTGGTCAAAATCGGTCCAGTAGTTCTGGAAAAATAAGGTGATTTAGAGGCCAACATCGAACACACTCACATCATATGAAAAAGGTCTACTTTTCGACCTTTTCACTTAAAACTTAATTTTCAACTTAAAAGGTCAAAGGGGTGAATCTGTAAAGCAAGGTCACTGTCGGTTTTGCCTAATTAACGTCATATTTTTCTTAGGTATATTTGTTAACAATTAAATAATAACAATTTTTTGCAAAAAAATTGCATAATTGCACCCCATCCTCCAAAAAAAACTGTTGTATTCGTCTGCTATGTCATGAAATCATAAGTGAGCGGTAGAATTACATAAATGAATAATAATAAAGTGTAAAAACGTAACTCGGTCTGGGCGGGTCTCAAACTGGGCTGTCCGGTTGGCTCGATACCTGGTGCATTAAAGCTCGCTTCTACACCAGTCTGCCGATCGTATAAGCGAAATTTGTTCCATATAAGTTGTGAAATTACATCAGTTTAGTTTGTACCGACCGTCGCCGCTAGTACCGCCACACTCGCATGAATTAAATACGGTATGCGAACAGCTTTACTTAGAATCATTGAATTAAGGGAAAAAATATTACATAAAAAAAAATACATAAATATTTTTAATTAAGTTGTGTGTGTATTTTTTAAAGAAATATTTAGTAATCACGTCAATGTAGTAGAAAAAATGATATTGTACATGGTAACTCGTTAAAAGTTGTGTGTGTTCGTTTTCTTGAAGATAAACCCCCACAATTGTTCAAGATCGAGCGAGGGGCTTATATCACCTCCTTCGTCTTGAAACCCAGCTTCAAGATAGTGTAAAATCTATGATAAGTGTGATGTCTAAGCCTGTGATAGTGCTGAGTCTTCGAAGATATGGTATCCTACGCGTTCACGATCTGGAGTTACCATTTGCTTCCGAATAAAATTATTAAAATTCACGGGAAATCCAGTGTAAATCTATTTTATTGTATACAGCAGTACTATTATTAGTGGGAACCACTACTGTGAAATCACTAGAGTTGAAATACTGAAATATGGCCGTAAGTTGTAGAAGTTAAAACTGCTGTTCAAAATTAATTACCTTCGCTGCTCTAAATAGGGTAATTTAAGTTCTTAAAATGGAAAAGATTGCAATAATTCATATAAGATAAGGTCTATACATGAATTTATACTAGATTTGGAGGAAAGTTACGCTTCTAAAGTTGTAACTTTATGAAGTACAACGGAGATTTATGAGTAACGGTTGATCAAGTTCAGTCCAAACGTAATAAATTCACTTAACACTTAAAGAGTTCTGGAAAACAGATGATAAATCTTTTGCTTGCAGAAAGAATTGAGGTACTTCAGCTTTGTCGGTTGAAAGACTTGTTCTATACTAGACTGTCCTTCTGAAGCAAAACTAAATGGACTTTCATTTTTGACTAGGCTTTATAGCCCAACCGGTCCTGCCGAACTCTAACAGAATTCACTGATGTAATATTCTTCTACAATTGTTAGATATGGAAAACAATCCCTCTGTTCTGTGAATAGATTTGTCACTTATAATTACAAATCCACTCACCTAAAAAATAATTTTCGTGACGTTCATAATAACAGAAAATTACAGGCAAAACAACTAAGCAGCTCGGTTTGTAGACCAGTCAACAGGGCTTTTATCATGACAAAAACCGATTGAGGGTTATTTTGTTGTACGTTTCGTAGATGAAAACATATTTTTTTAAACTAGCAACTCGGTGAAACAATTATTTAAAAAATTTTTTTGTTCAAAAATATGCAAAGTGTTAACCAAACCTAGAGTGTTACATGCGAGCGCGCCGAGTGTGGCAGTGGTAGTGGGGGTATATGTTTAATGCGAATTCCCGTGCTGCACTCCCCGCCAAAGCCGAACACCCCCATCCATCGCCACAACGGCTCGCGCGGCGCGCTCGCATGTAACACTCGAGGTTCGGGTGCATTTTAAACTAATTCACCGACATTTAAACAAATGGACGTAAATTAACAGATTGACTGCTATGAGATATCAAATGATGTCTCAGTCTTTATCCATTATTGCTATCAGATAAAATTTGATGTCTCACCTTTATTTTTGAATATTTCAAAAAGTAAAGTAGTAAAGTGAATTAGTATTGATAATTAATAGGGTAACAAAACCTTCATTGAAATTCAAAAAAAACTATAAAAATATATTTGATTATATATATTAAAAATTTTTTTTTAAAAAAGCTTTTATTTAACTAATATTAATATTAACATTATAAAAAAAGGAAACAATTTAGAAAAACCCTCTAAAAAGTAAAAAATAAGAATTAAATCCAATTGAAAATTTTAAACAAAAAAATATGTTAACAAATATAAAAATGCACTGATAAGTAAAAAATAAATTATATAAATATCTAATAAATAACCATAAATAAAAAATGAATAATTAGTTTAATTAAATGAATAAATAGTTTTTATAATTTATTTAAAACAACACAACATTTATTTTTACAACAATTAATCTTAATTTTCATTTTCAATAACGACGCGAGGAAGCGGGAAGGTCTGCTGGAACCTCTCCAGTTGAAACTGACTAGCTACAAGTAAAAATCTGGGAAACTGTACCCACTCGCTTTCTTTGTACGTGTTCTCACATAGTTGAAGTTCATCTTCGAATTCTACTTGTAATCTAAGCCAAATTGAATGCACTCTTTTCGCTATAAGTTTCATTTTAATTAATTATGAATTTTTATTTAACGAATTCATAATTACGATTACAATTATAATAATGATAATAATTAATAATTTTTCAGATTACCGTCAAAATGTAAACTTTGTGCAAGATTTCTAACTTTAATTTTTATTTTAATCTTATTAACCCTTAAAGGTCATCTCGGTGCAAATTTGAACCATCCAAGAATTAAAATTTGAGTTATTTTATTACAGATAAATAAAGTATATAAATATATTAAACAACCTCATTAAACAAAAAATATATTTTAAAATACAGCAAATGTCTATAAATACTTATTCAAAAACATTGTTATAAAAACTGCGCCACGCTTTTATTTAACTAAATATTTTCATTACTTTTAATTTTAAAATTTAATAATTATTACATTTATTTTTTTATTTATTGGTTATTTATTAGATATTTATATAATTTATTTTTTACTTCTCAGTGCATTTTTATGTTTGTTAATATATTTTTTTGTTTAAAATTCTCAATTTCATTTAATTCTTATTTTTTACTTTTTAGAGGGTTTTCTAATTTGTTTCCTTTTTTTTATTAATATTAATATTAGTTAAATAAAAGCTTCTTTAAAAAATAATTTTTTATATGTAATCATATATATTTTTTTGAAATTTTTTTTGTATTTTTTTTTGTTTTTTTTTAAGACTGAAAAACGTAAAAAAATTATTTTTAAACATTGATGTTACATACGTGAACCAAATTTCAATCATTTTCATACGATAGTTCATGAGAAATGATAATTTTCAACTAAGTGCATGAATTTAGCGTAGGGGTAGCGCGTGGGGGCGTGGGGGTGGATCATATCAAATTCCGACACCGTAGTGCTGTATTGTCATCGAAGTTACATACGTGTACCAAATTTCATTGATTTACATACGATAGATCAAAAGATATAGCGGTTGCAAAAATATGATTATTCCTAAAGCGAGTTAAACAAAAGCTTTTTAAAAAAAATGCCAGCACTGGTGGATATTTTTAGCCATATAAGTATAGCAGCCTTGGAAATGTAGCATATTTTAATGCGGTAGTCAACGTGTTAATGTATTGTTCTTTAGCTACTCTAGTTTTTGAATCCCTGCTTAGATTTTCATTTAAGCGATCGTACGAGGTAGCAATTTAATAAAAATAGTATTCAAACAATTCTGGAGTTGTAGGATTAAAAATAATTACCATCAGTTGTTAGTAAGTAAAAGATATATTAATTCAATTAAAATATGTTAAACAATCTGAGACATCAATTGGTGTCTCATTATCCATGGTTGTTATGAGACACAAATTGATGTCTCAATTTTATTTTTGAATATTTCAAAACGTTAAGTCGATCTTAGATTTTCGTTTAAGCGATCGCATGAGGTAAAACAAACCGCTTGAAGAAATTACATGAAAAATTGTAAAAATCTATTGTGCACAAAGTATGCATCCGATGGAACCCAGCTGCTGCACTTATATTCTATAAGACATTACCTATATTTTCCACAAAGGCCAGTGCTTCATACACAAAAAGAACCGAGTTGGAAATTTTCGCAAAAACAAACATTTTTAGTAGTTTTTCCGGATTTTCTCGGCAGGTAATACATCAGTCAAAACGCATATTGTCTTATTTTAAAAGTTTTGCAGTTTTCTATAACTTTTGTATTGAATATATTGTCATTGCCTCAGTGGTTCTCATTTAATAAGCAAAAAACGACAAAAGAGTATTTTTGCACAAAAACTTTGTTCAAAAAATTGTTACACCTAATTGCGAGTTTAAAACAAACACATTTTCATCCACGAAACGTACAACAAAATATCCCGCAATCGGATTCCCGGTAACAACATAGGTTTCCGGGTCACAAACTCAGTCCTTTTTGAGCTCTTTTGACTGGTCTATAGTACCGTGGACTGTGTATGTGAGGTTAAATTCGTAAAGTTGGTAGCTTAGTCTTGAGATTTTTAATAATATTTATATATATAGACATATGTGTATTAAGGGGAAGTTCCGTCAGACTTCAAAAAGAGTGTTATAATCATAAAACCAAAGAAAACAGGAGCAGATAAATGTGAAGAATATAGAACAATTAGCTTAACTAGCCATTCATCAAAAATCTTAACTAGAATTCTGTACAAAAACATTGAGAGGAGATTGGAAGAAGTGTTAGGTGAAGATCAATTTGGTTTCAGGAAAAGTATAGGGACAAGGGTAGTAATTTTAGGGTTCAGATTAATAGTAGAAGGAAGATTAAAGAAAAACAAACCAACATACTTGGAATTTATAGACCTAGAAAAAGCATTCGATAACGTAGACTGGAATAAATGTTCAACATTTTAAAATAATTAGGGTTCAATTATAGAGATTTTAGAATAATTGCTAACGTTTACAGGAACCAAACAGCAACAGTAATAAATGAAGAACATAAGAAAGAAGCTGTAATAAAAAAGGGAGTCCGACAAGGATGTTCCCTATCACCGTTACTTTTTAATATTTACGTAGAACTAGCAGTTAATGATGTTAAAGAACAATTTAGATACGGAGTAATAGTACAAGATGAAAAGATAAAAATGCTATGATTTGCTGCTTTGATTCTACCTGAGAGTAAAAAGGATTTAGAAGGAACAATGAACAGCATGGATGAAGTCCTAAACAAGAACAAAACGAAAGTATGAAATGTAGAAATAATGAAGATGGACCACTGAATGTAAAAATAGGAAGAGAAGAGATTATGGAGGTAGAAGAATTCTGTTATTTGGGAAGTAGAATTATTAAAGATGGACGAAGCAGGAGCGATATAAAATGCCGAATAGCACAGGTGAAACGAGCCTTCAGTTAGAAATTTAATTTGTTTACATTAAAAATTAATTTAAACGTCAGGAAAATATTTTTGAAAGTATATGTTTGGAGCGTAGCTTTATATGGAAGTGAAACTCGGACGATCGGAGTACCTCAGAAGAAAAGATTAGAAGCTTTTGAAATGCGGTGCTATTGGAAAATGTTAAAAATCAGATGGGTGGATAAAGTGACAAATGAAGAGGTATTGCGGAAAATAGATGACGAAAGAAGCATTTGGAATAATATAGTTAAAATATAGACAGACTTATAGGCCACATATTAAGGCATCCTGGAATAGTCGCTTTAATATTGGAGGGACAGGTTGAAGGAAAAAATTTTGCAGGCAGACATCTTTTGGAATATGTAAAACAAATTTTTAGGGATGTAGGATGTAGGTGATATACCGAAATGAAACGATTGGCACTAGATAGGAAATCTTGGAGAGCTGCATCAAACCAATCAAATGACTGGGGAAAAAACACACACACACGCACGCGCACACACACACACACACACATATATATATATATATATATATATATATAATTTTTTGTGATGATTTGATTTAGAGTATGAAATAAGGAGAATTACGCTTGATTAGGGCCGGATATGCTAGACCCTCTCAAACATTTTGCTATTTTTACAATTTATAATTATTTTTATTTGTATTATTATTATTATTATTATTATTATTATTATTATTATTATTATTATTATTATTATTATTATTATTATTATTATTATTATTATTATTATTATTATTATTATTATTATTTATATAATTTACAATTTATTATATTTTTAATGTATATTTAGTTTAATTTTAGATCTAATTACTGGAATAATAATTTTTACATTATTAAGAATACTTAACGTAATGATTTTTCCATCACATTTAATGTGTTGTTTTATCAAAAATGTAAAAATTAAAAATATAAAAAATAAATGTTATATTATTTAAAACTGAAAATAATATGTTTATATTATTTAAATGGGTTATATAATCAAATAATAGAAACAAAAAATATTTGTGTTTTAACAGTATTATGCTGCAAAATAAATAAAATATATATATATATATATGAATCGAACTTAGATGTTTTATTACGTAACCCTAATTAAAATCCTATAACTAGAAATTATTTAATTTAATCACAAGAAATGAAAGTAATATTTGGTTGATGAACAACTACGTTGTCTTTGTTTCAGTAATTACATTGTCTTAGGTTTATGTAATCAATATATTAAAAGTTTTAATTCAATTTTGAAGTTAATATGTTTTTACTTACTTGTAGGAAGTACATTCCTTGTACCTCGTACAAGTATTGTAATCGCGAAACATTTCGGTTTTCATATTTCAACGGAAATAACCATTTTGACCATCCCTGAATCCATTTTGACTAATTTCGGCGTGACGTCTATACGTACATATCTCGCTTAACTCATAAACGATAAGCCATAGGATGTTGATATTTTGGATTCAGCACTGTTGTACATCTAGTTGTGCACCTTCCTTTTTGATTGCTATCGAAATATTTTAATTAATGAAATATTTGGATCTTAAAGGGAAAGTAATTCTGTTCGAATCAAACTTCATCTACTTTTCTTTTTTTTGTAACTTTTTTTATTTATTTTTTTAATTCAAATATATTGATTTAATAATTATTAACTCGTGATAGTAAAAAAGTTTTACATTAAATAATAATTCAATGATAATAAAGAAGATGAAAAAAATTATTAGTAAAATAAAATTGTATGTACTTTTAAAAATGTGTAAATGTAATTTAATAAGCATTATGTAGGTGTATATGTAATAGATTTAGTGAAACATCTGATTATTTAATATTATTGAAAATTATAATTTAGAATCGTATTACTTTTGGATTTTCTTCGCAAATTCTAAAAAAAATTGTATATTTATTTTTAAAAAAATAATTTTATTTAATTATTTGACAGAAAAAATACAATCAAAAAAATACATCTTTCAATTGTATTCAATTTAAAATTATCGTTGAAATTTTTTTTTCACTTGTGCATGATATGCACACGATATCTGGTGTGTCGTATAAGTAAAAATTAATAATTATTCCGTTTAGTAAACACCTGTATACTATTTACAAATATTAATATTGACCTTTCGTTGTAAATTAATCAGTTTTTATTATTGGATTTTTGTATTGTTTATTGAACAATTTATTTGTCCAATTAAAAGAGTAATTAAAAGGCTTTTACTCTAACCTAATATTTCAAGTAAGATTGTTGAATTAATAATTATATAAATATTTGATGTAAATAAAAACAAATATTTTAGCAATTGTGTAACTCTCCACTTTTATTAAAGAATTGGAATATCGTATCTTAATATCAAGAGAAATAAGTTTAAATGAAATGCAGCAAAAATGTGTATATGTAAATTAATAGATGTACAAGGAAGTCATGTGGTGTCCGCATCAGATTTTTTTAAGAAAATGAAACACACACAATTAATATTAATTTTAAGACAAAATTTTAAAATTCCAAACAAAATCATACCATTCAGCGTTAAAATATATAAGTAGTTAGTACAAGTGTCAAATTATAAACTTCTAGCTTATAAAGGCACCACTCACCATCTAACATCGATAAATTTAACTACACTAAACGCAAGAAGAATAATTCACGGGTTTGCAAATTCTTATTTTACAAATGATGAAGAAAGTAAACAGAACATCAAACTGTATATATAGGACATAAATTTCACGTTTAATTTAGGGCAATCATTGTTCAAGTGATTTCCCTAATACACTGTTCCGCTGATTCCATTCAAGTTTGGTTGATTCCATTCAAGTTATTACATTTAAAATTTTTTTTTTGTTCTGCACCCCTAGGCCGGCTCAACAATCAAGTATTACTTAGCCCAGAGGAGTGGCCTTGCGACTCTAATGAGCCTCCCCACCTACAAGTAGTACATTCAGCATGGCTGGCAGGTCGGCTCACCGGTTCCGCATTACTCGGTCTTTTCCTAAAGTAACTCCTCCCACTTCTTGTAATTCACTCCCTTTGCTCGTATAACCACGAATCTCTCTATTGTCAGCCATTCCTCTTTATATCTCAACATATACTTTGTTGTAGTTTCTGGGGTAATCTCTTTTATGTTATATCTGGCTTTTAGATCCTCCCAACGTGCACATTCAAAAAATGTTTGGCAGGAAGTGTCCTGTTGACCGCAGTATAACAATTTGGGAGCTCCCTTCTTTTAAACCTGTGTAAGTATACACCAAATCCGGAGAGAAATTGTGACAGGTAGCAACCCCCACTTCGCCGTGTTTCCTCCCCAACCACGTCCTAGCTCAGGAATAAGTTTCTTTGTCCACGCCCGAGTCGTTGCAGCGTTCCACTTCTCTTGCCATTATTGTAGCAAGAAATTAGTGGCAACTTCCCTGTCCATGCTCTCATCCGTTTCATTTGGGTAGACCGTAACTGGGTCGGCGGTAACATACTTTCTGACATTGACTATTGATGAAACTTTGCACAGTTATTAAGGTCGGATGAAGTACAATATTCTACCACTACTTCTGCAAACATCCCCCCTGTACGGAGGTAAATTAAAGGTGCAGGTGTAATAATTTAAATACGACTAAAAATTATAAAGCAAGTTTTTAAACATTTTTTTAAATGTTTGTAATATTATTTTATATATAAAATAACTACCAATTGTGTAATATTTTTATTTATCTTCATTTAAATTGTTTTGGCCACATTTTAATTATGCTTTTAAGTGTACTACAATCAATGTTTTACTTTTTTTATGAAATAAATACATCCAGAATACTGGAAGGTAATAACAAATTTTGGTTTTTCCTCCTTCCATGGAGAAAACAGTTAAAACTGTTTTCTAAATCGAGGCCAGTATGACTTCACGAAAGGGGTTGACACCGATGATTGGATCTTAAATGCTCTTGTTGGGGTGGAAAGTGCCAACTGTAAATATGTTTTGGCAAGTTTTACAGACATATAGGCAGCACTTCCTTCCTTGCGTTGAAGTTCATTGTTGGAGAGTCCTCTATGTGTTGGAACGCCGTAATGTTCCCGTAGTCCTGCAGGCCGTAGTACGTGACTATTTGTCTAATCGTACGGCTCTGTTTAAAGATGTGCACCTAGCTGTGGAAAAATCCGTCACCAGGGGAAGATCGCAGGGTTCCGTTCTCGGCCCCCTGCTGTGGACCCTGGTATTTGATGGGTTTCTGGGAGTGAAATCCCCAGAAGAGGTCACGGCTCAGGCTTTCGCCGATGACTGTCTCCTCTTAGTTCGTGGTAATTTACGACCGCAGCTGGAAGATCGAGCGCAAGCGGCCTTGTCAACCACGGAGGGCCGGATGGACATTCAAAATTTAAAGATTTCTGTGCCCAAGAAGAAGTTTATGCTTCTCAAGCGTGCAAACTAATTATCGTAAGTCGAAACCCTTACATTAACTATAAAGGTTCTGTAATCAGCTGAGTGACAGTTCATAAGTCCATAGCTGTTGTTTAATGAGAAGTTACTGTTTAAAATCACATTAGGCAAGTAGTGGACGCCGTGTCAGTGTTGCACAAACTTAGGAGGATTGCTCAGGAGGACTATGGGTTGTCTGGCCATCAAATGTACATGGTGTACCGAGGTGCCTTCGAAAGCATGACCTCTTACGCGGCGCCCGTTTGGGCGCATAGTTTGGATAAGAATAAAGCACATGTTCAAAATTTAAGGAGTGCCCTGTGCAGACCCTTAATTGTATGCACTGGTGTTCTTAAAACAACCTCCTACGAGGCTACCACCGTATTGAAAAAGGCTCTCCCAGTCGTTTTAGTGGTGAAAGTTTGAGCAGCCATGTGAAGATTGCGAAAAGGCCGGCAGGCCGAGGTATTTGGGATGTGGTTTCGGGTTCGGTCAGTACCAGAACGGAACGGAGATCACAATTCATCGAATCTAAATTTTGTTCAGTTGCCAATTTCCCGCCTGCTGAAGAGGCGGAAGAGCCTCGCAATGGAAGCATGGCAGCTGGAATGGGACAACACCACTAAGTAAAGATTCCTGTACAAGTTTATGCGGGATCTGGGGGAATGGTATGCCTCGAGTTTGTTTTTAAGGGCAGCGGGTGCTCAGGTGCTCACCAACCATGTTAATTTGAACCAATATCTGTTTAGGTTCCGCCTAGCAGCTGATGAGCTGTGCGTCTGCGGGAAGGCCCAGTCAAACGAACACCTGATATCTGATTGCCCTGCTCCTGGGGAGACTAGAGACCCTGGAACTTGGAAGTCAAGAGAAAAATTGGCCACTCACAAGCGAGATTCAATGTGGCAACAGCCGCATTGTTGGACCGTGTAGAAGTTCCTAGACCATTGTTGGAGTTCCTAGATGCAGTTGCAATGTTCAACCGACATCAGTAGTTTACTTAAGAAAAAGACTCCTACCGCGTTGTTGTTGGAAGCTAACCTAGAGATATATGGCTGATCATCAGCCAATTAAGGCTCCAAGCGCTTTAATGTGGTGGACAGATACTTGCTGGTATTCAGCGACCTAGGTATGGCAGCGAATTGCTGTCTACGAAGTAAATTTTAATTTATGGATGTCGTATATATTTTTAGTAGTTGAAGAGGTACGCCTACCCATTTTAGTAAATATATGACATGTGAGCGGTTGGGACACGAAAGCCGGTGGTATATGGGAACGCGATTAGTCCGCTCACGCTGCTAGGTAAGCTCTAGGAGCTATTTAGGACACTGGTTGCTAATTTATTTCGTGGCTCAGTAGCCGTTTGTGGCACAGACATTCGGTCTTATGTTTTAGGGCGACCGAATGGGGGTGGTAGCGGGAAAAATGCATGGCAAACCAATATTTCCTCCTTCCATGGGTATTACATTGAATCCAGCATATTTTTCATACATTATACCACTAGCTTTAATAAAATATCGTAGAAAAAAGATGTAAACAAGTCAGAAGAAATTAATTGTTGGTTTGGGAAAATGTCAGTGTTTATATATTTCATATACGTTATCATGAAGAACTTGGAACAATATACCTCTTGGCATCATTTTCATGATGCCAGATATTTTATTTGGTTGGTTCAATGTTAGAGGGTTTGAAGAAAAAATTCGTTTAAATATCTCTATGTGAGAACGGTATCAATTAGAGACAATTTTCAGTAATTGAGATAGATTCAAACTTTAACTGATTTCTGGATGAATGCAAAGTTTGCGGGAATTATCTGCAAGCATACTGTTAGTTTAATCTCGTTGCAAATTCTATACGTTTATGGTTAGGTGAAGAATCTAACTAGAAAGGAGTTCTGAATGTAATGTAACTTTTCAGATGAAATGGATTTCCTGCTTTGTGTCTATTGTTGTAGATACCAATTAGAATTCCTGTTGCTGTTCTTACTAGACCTGTACTTGTTCTCTCTTCGTAATGGTAACGAGTTTCAGGCCTGTCTATTGTTACGGGATGAATTATCTTGCCAATTCACTAGCCTGCATGTCTATTCCAGAAAACTAACTATATTCTCTGTGTTTAATTAAAATAAATAAAACAACAGATTCTAAGGTGTTGTTTCGTGAATAAAAATTATCTAAAAATATACGTATTTTTTTAATTCACTAACGTTTTATATTTATGGACGTGAAATAGAATGTCATGAAACATTTTTTTTTTTTTTTTTTTTTTTAAAACCATGTCTATTTAAAATAGGCGTGTATATTATTAGTCAATTTATATACAGCTGTGTCACAAATTTCTCCCGGAATTCTTATAACCTATTCTAGTCGTGAAAATAACAGAAAAAGTTCATACAACTATTTCTTAAAATGATTTGTTTACAGTTGAAAGATTTCGCTAACGGTGAAATGAGGTCGTACTTAAATTTTTAGGACGTTAATTAAGGGACAGAATTAGTGATTTCTTATGGTTTTGACCTGTAAAATTGAATAAAATAGATCTCAGAACCATATCTGCAGTAGTTCTTGAGAAAATCGGATGAAAATCAATTAATTGGAGTAAAATTCCTGTTTATATATATATATATATATATATAAAACAACACAGATTTTACTTAAAAATTATAAATTAAATTCACTACGTTTCACTTATAATTCCCTAAACTTCCTCAGGTGACAATACACATTTACACAAATCACAGAATTCTCTTGCATACTGAAAATAGAGTAGCTAGAGAAGCTTAGAAAATTTTAAGTGAAACGTAGTGAATTTAATTTCAAGTTCGTACAGTTGCTTGGTTAACCCAAGAGATTAATAAAAACAATATTTTTAAGTAATATATGTCTTGCTATTATAGTTAATTCTATCCAATCCCGAGAAAAATAAACTTAAATAAATTACATTTAAGTTAATATTATTTATATATATGTATATATATATATATATATATATGTGGGTATATGTTAGTATATGTGGGTATATGTTAACCTGTGCCCATCAGGTTAGTATATAAACTAGCAGGAGCCTTCTGCCTAGATAGATTACCGTCCCGTCTCTTGCAGCCCCGCTGTGTTCGTTAACCTCATGGTTAACCTCATGAGAATATTACTGATAAAGTCTCCAAACGAAGAAATTTGAAAGGCGCTGTTATATGTTTTTATATTGTTTAGAAAACGTTTGGATTTAGGATGAGCTCCATTCAACAGTTTCAAGTTCCTTTGGTGGTTCTTGTAGTGGAGGTAAATGAACTTTTCCTGACGCATAATAAATCCCCTTTTGTTCGCTTTCAATTTCTGAGCATGATAACACGAACACACACGTCTGTCATTGTGTCAATATATCCATGATCGGCGTACCTAATCAGTACATTATTGCTAAACCCACTTCTATCCTTGTGTAATAATGATAGCTATGCAATAACATCAGCATGAACTCAGGAGGAATTTAACTGCAACTCGCGCTGTAAATTTATTGCAGTTCGCGTCTGGGCGTAGTGCTATCGGTCAGCAGCTTAACCGAAAATCACGCACTTTAGCTGTTTTAGAAGACCGAGATACTCTCGTTATTTTAGAAGACTTTGAATAATAAAAAAGGTTACTTCTCTTTTTTGAAGGCACAATTTTTAACTTTAGACAATCCAGTATTTCAGTCAAAATAAACAATCAGAACCCATAAAACTTCGTTAATTTTAACTAATTACAAAAATAATAATAATCTTATATCTCGTATATAAAAATGAATGTTTGTACCGTATGCGTTCAAATACCATTCATCCGACTGCGATGAAACTTTGGTGAGTTTTTGTGCGCACGCTCGTTAAAATGTTTGAATTAGGTTGATCCCGCTAGGTAGCGCCGGGGTTGAGATATTTTGAAAAAAATTATTTATGGTCCGATTTGGCTCATATTCAGAGTATATATTAATTACGTGAAAAGGAGTATTCTTTTGTAAAAAATAGACCCGTTAGGTAGCGCTGGGGTTGATCTATCTGGAAAAATTGCATTTATGGTCCGATTTGGCTCATATTCAGAATATATATATTAGTTACGTGAAAAAAAATAAATATATTTGTAAAATCTAGTGGCGCCGATATAGAGATATTTACGAAACAAATATACAAACAGACTTCCTTCTTCTATATATATATATATATATATATATGAAAGGCAATGTTCGTATATGTGTCCGCTGTAGACTAAAAAACTACTGGCCGATTTACCTGTAGGGAAAGGGATAAATGGGAAAAGGGAAAAAGGGAAATGGAAAATGGGAAAGGGGAAGAAGGAAATGGAAAGGGAAACAGGTGATGGGAAATTTAAAAGGGGAAAAGGTAAAAAGTGAAAAAGGGAAAAGAAAAAGGGAAAAAGGGAAAGGTTTTTTGAAGTTCCGTAATCTTCAGTTTTTTTATGTTTCATCAAACTTTCAATTGTTTTCATTTAATCTATGTATATATACTCAAATCTACCAATAGCAAAGCATTTCCGGGTCAGCTAGTCATATAATAAAATATTTAATGTATTTAGATTTGAATTATAGATCTTTTTCTGCTACCATGGTAACAGAAATATATATAAAGAATTATTTTTTTCCTTTAATGAATATCTTAATCCCCATTAGTGATAATTCTAACTGGAAATAATGACTAAGCCTCTCAGGTATAATTCTGCAAAGTTTTATTAAAATCTGTCAAGTAGAATTTGCGTGATGAGCGCACAGGGATGACCCTAGTTATAATTTTATACGGTTAGAGAGTGATAAAAATTTATTTTTCTATCAAAATAAGTCATTTAGTTTGGTTCAACTGATAAAATTATCTATTTACTTTTAACAAAGATGCTCTGACCCGTAAATATATTACAAAATTTTAAACGTTTTACTCGTTTATTTCTTTCATTCCACTGTCACTTTTGTACATCCACATTAAATTTCTTTCTTTTATTTCTAATCTCAGTTTCTCAGTACACATCATATCCCTGGTTTTTTGAATTCTTTGTTGAAAATCTTACGTATTTTTTTAATTTCTAGAAGCATAGTATTCAGATTTCTTTTCTTTTATGTTTACAAGGAAAAGTCAACTCAAACAGAATGAGTGTTTTTTTCATTTCACTACCGGATATTGAGCCACTACCTACAGTAGAAATTCTTTATTTTTATTTAATAAACCAGTCGTGAAAAATATCATGTCATTTTTAATTTCCGTTCCTTATCTTCTTTTTTTTTATAGTCGACAAAATTTTTTTACCTTAAGCAATAATTCTAGAATATTTCTTTTATAACATAATTTCTTCAGGGGATATGTACATTTATATTCCTGGTTGTTGTACTATATAATGCACCGAAGAAAAGGAAAAAATGGAATAGGTCAAAAAAATTACTCGCTCTGAGATTTGTATATCTTGACGATTCGAGATCTCATGAGCATAAATATAAACAATAATCTAGATTATGATATTATGATACAGTCAAATATTTTTGAGTTTATTATTAATCACATCTTTTGATGTGCAGAATAGAAAAAGATTTTTTAAAAGTCATGATAAAATAAATAGTGTATGAACCAGATTAATAACTATTATTAAACCATAAAATTTAAGACAAATTACTGTATATTAATCACGCTGTATTTTTTTAAATGACTTTGAAATTCAATATATATCTTAATAATAACCGGGAAAAAATCTACAGTGGTCCTGTTGTTGGGATGTTTCTGATGCACAGCTTACACACGCATTCCCACAACTTAATTAAAAATATTTATGTATTTTTTTTAAATATATTTTTTCGTTTACTTAATTTAATTATTCTAACTAAACCGCGCGCGCATACCGTATTTAATTCGCGCGGATGTGGTGGCACTAGCGGCGACAGTCTGCACTAACTAAACTAATGTAATTTCACCTTTTACATACAACAAATTTCGCTTTTACGATGGGAAAATTGGTGTGTCAGTGAGGCTTAACGCACCAAGTAACAAGTCAACCGGACGATCGAGTTTTACACCCAGCCAGACCGAGTTAGTTTCTTATACTTTAAATATTATTCATTTATTTAATTCTACTGTTCACCTGTGACGTCACATTATAGCAGACGACTACAACACCATTTTTTATGGTGGGGATGCGATTTTGATATTGTTATTTTTTTTATTGTTAACAAATGTGCCTAAGAAAAATATGATCTTAATTAGGAAAAATCTCGAGATACTGAGGGTGTCCTTGCTCTACAGCTTTACCCCGTTGACCTCTTGTCATTAAAGTTTAAATTTTAATGACCCCCTTTATATAGAAGTCAACTGACCAACTTTTGTCAAAATCGATCCAGTAATTTTAGAGACGTAAGGTGATTTAAAGGTCAACACAGAACCACATACGAACATTAATATCCGGAAAATTTCCATCCTTTTTTTTGGTTTCTTTGATGTCAAAGCGTAAAGATCCGGTGAAAATCGCATATATCCAAATTGGACTGATTACAATACTTTTCCTTCTAGAGATGTAGCTCTAGACGCAATAGTTATGCTATAGCGCAATCTTGACGGTAAAGTAATAATAATAAAAAAAATTAAAATTTTTTTGGATGCTTTTAAATTACCAATTCTAGCTGAATGTCCCTAAAAATCAAAAAGTGTATTATAATAATTAATCTTTTCTATTTGTCCTCACTAAATTTGCACAATTTTAGGATAACAATCTTTCAGATATTTGTCAATTATATCTCATATAACAATTTTCAGTCTGGAATGGTTATTTATACAAATTAAAAAAGAGGACAATATGTTGTGTTTGTATTGATAAGCTGAATAATCAAATTCATCATTCTTAGAACGTGATATAAAAAAAAATAATGAAAAATAAATAACTGCTAAGTATTAATGCTGTAGACTGGAGAACATTTTGTAACTATACATGATACCACTGATTATGGCTGCTCATTTGAAAATCATTTTCTGACAAAACACAGTACTTTATTCATTTAGTATAAAATATTTAATCTTATTTTTATTTAATATCATTTTTTTTTTTGCTCGATGTAATTCACTATAGAAACTCAATGCTTGTTCGTAGGAATATGAAATGTAATTTGTTCCGTATGAAAAATGCCATGTCTGATCGTAACTCGAACCCGGGACCTCCGAATGAAAGGCCGAAACGCTATCACTCGTGCCACGGAGATCGGCCATTTCATTCCTGTTCTAATAATGTTTCGTTTCTATCATTACAAAAACTTCTTACTAAGCTTATAAAGAAAAGATAATTTTTTCTTTATTAAAAATAATAATTGTTTTTGATTAAAATTATTAGAAAAAAAAATCCCCAATAATCGAAAAACTTAAGATTCAAATACGTTAAAATTATAAATAAACATTAAAAAAAAATATATTATAATGCCAAGATTGTTAATTTTGGGAATATTTTTTGACGTTTAAAATGGGTGTGAAGACGTGTTAGGTTAAAATATAATATAAAAGAAAATGTTCCTTTGTTTAAGTGTGCTTCAATTTTTTTTAAAGTAAATTTCAACAATGAAATTAAACTGTAAATTTTAATAAAACAAAAAGATTTGGGAATAAAATAAATTAATCCATAATTTCTTACTATGAAACAACTTATTAAGCTTCAAACTCATCCGCAAAGATTCGAAGGTCCTGGGTTCGAATCCCGGTTAGGCATGGCATTTTATATACGATAGAAATTTCCATTCGGAAATTTTATTTTATTTTCTTATTTTACTAAAACTGCTCAGTCCCTTTTAATTTCGATTGCCTTCTAAATGACCATAGCAGTCGATGACCCCACACCTCATTAAAAAATAAAAAGAATAACACCTGAAAGTTTTTGTTTCCTAAAGTAAATAAATATCAAAAACTGGATGGAGCGAAAGCATGGTAATACAAGCTACGAATTCACCCAGTTGGATGTTTTCGAGACTACCTGTACAGGATGGGCAGATGCCATACAAGTCGCTGTCACGATTGCGACGGATACAGCTGAGCATGTAGTATATTTTGCCGTAGATGGCGCAACTTCCGCGTAGTGCTCGAGGGTCAGGGTATGGAGGGGGCCAACAATATAATCGAGGTAATGCTCAGCAATGGCAACAAGTGGGAGTGTGTCTCGACTACGATCGCATCAATGATACGAGAGAAGGCCAATGAAGAGAGGCGACGGCAGGTTGAGTTGATGCGAATCTATGGAGGCTTGGAATTCGATGACGGGTGATCAAGGGAGGCCAGCTTCTGGGGGTGGGTGGCGGGGGCTCCTCGGAGTCGTCGCTCGTGGATCGCCCCCTGGGGACGCCTTCCGGTCAAACGGATTCGGATAGTAGAGTGCCTGGGTGATCATGCAGGGGCTGTACATACCATATGGCTTAGATCCGGCCCCTGCATGGTAGAAGGGGAGGTTTTTTAGCGGGTGAGAGCCCCGCACTACCGTCAGTGCGGGCTTGACGGCGGCTGGTAGAGCTTTTTCCTCCGCTACGGAAAGAAAAAAAAAAAAAGTAAATAGATAGAAATAAAAATAAAACAAAACATAAATTCTTATTTAGTAAGATTTTACCTATTTATTTTGTTAAATAATAATCAATAATTTGGTAAATAAATTATAAATGAATATAAAACTGTAGCGTTATAAAAATAAATAATTTTGAAGTGATTTCCATTTTGTGTAGGTTGTTTGGATAAATCTAAAGTTTTCTTTTCCATCTGGATGTACGGCATTTCTTTGTAGTAACCTAACTCCTTGTTACACAAGATGCTTTTAAGAGCTATACGAAAGATCAGATCAGATGTAAGAGGAAAACATTTTATTTTATAAAGAATAAGAAAGTGGTAAAGTGTATCGTTATTTTATTTTATAAACAGTATCCCACGGGTACCTTTCTGAATATTTTCTCACGTATACAATACTATTCTTTAAGCTACTGTTCTTTGAGTTATAAAAAAATTTAAATATAAAAATTAAAACTGGTTAAAAAAGAACATACTGTAAAATGTTTAAATTACGAAAAACCAGTATACTATTATAAACCGCGTGGTTTACTTTTAAACACATGTGTCATAGAAGAAAAAAATTGAAATAAAACTTATTTCATTTACAAATAATGAAGATTTTATAATCAAATAGGCTTAATTATTATTATTCCTTCAGGTATATCAGAATTTAAAAAAACAATTAATAAAGAATTTGATTTTTAATTAGATTATTTTTCTTTTGCCTAATGATATTACAACATAAGCCTGAAGCTTCTGCATAGGACATGGAAATGGAATTTTGAAGCGTATGAAAAATGCCATACCTTACCGGGATTCAAACCTGGAATCGCCTGATGTAAGGCCGATACGCTACCACTCTGCCTCGGAGATCGGCATGATTAACTAAGATCTTTTTTAATGATTTATAAAATTATCATTTTATTCTATTAAGGTGGTTTAATAAACAGAAACATCGAAATAAAAGCCTTATACTATGAAAAATAATTATTTTATTATACTACGCCTTGAAAAAAATGGATATTATACTGGTGTTATTTTTAATGCTGACGAAGCATTTGATAGCCAGCCTCCATGGCGCGAGTAGTAGCGTCTCGGTCTTTCATCCGGAGGGCCCGGGTTTGAATCCCGGTCATGGCATTTTCACACATGCTCCATAAATCATTCATCTAATCCTCTCAAGCAATACTTAACGGTGGTTACGGAGGTTAAAAAAAAAAAAAAATTTGGTTCAGATTGATTAATGTCGTGTAATGGATTCCTTCAAAAATATTGTATTTTTTCCCTGAATAACTTTCTTGTAATGCAATCTTTTCTTCAAGATCAGTACTTTATTGAAGTAATTTTTTTTTGTGGGCGAAAAATATTTTCATGTTATCATCGCTCGAAAAACCAAAATGTGAAATATAATAATAAAATATAAACTCTAATAAGACACTAAGAACACAAAATTAAAACAAAAATAAAAAAAGTAAAGTTGAAATTTAAAAACAAAAGTAAAACTCAAATTAAAATTGAAGTGATGAACAAAATTGATTGGTTCAATGAAGTTATTCATCGCTTTCACTTTGCTTGGTGTACCACAAGGTCAATTTTTAGCACCTTTTCTTTACACCACATTCATTTTTGATAATACATCCTTAACAAATATTCCGGCTTATTCAAGAAGAACTACACAACGTTAAAAACATATAAAAATTTATTAAGATAACTTACAGTTTCAGCTGAGATCTCATTTCATAGCAAGACACATCAAGTTATGACTCACGTAGTTCATTAGTACCGAATTCGGCCACCAGTGCTATCACCTGTAATGTTAAAAATGGATACATTTACTGGTGCGAAATATGCTCGCTGTGTGTTTTGGTTTCACGAACGTGAAACCAAAATACACAGCGAGTACGGTAGGGAGCCTCCTAACAGGCTTACAATTTACTCTTGGCACAAAACCTTGGTTCTTCTTCCAGACAGAAAGGCTCGTTTGTCTTCCAGGAAGAAATCATAAATGGTATAATTTATCTGGTCATGCTTCAAAATCTTCTAATTCCTCAGTTAAACGATGATGTTCAAGATAGACGCCATTACTATCAGCAAGACGGGGCACCACCTCACTACCCTTACAAGTCTGAGATTTCCTTGAAACTTGATTTCCAGCTCGGTGGGTTGGTTGTGAAGTTCCATTTGCATGGCCACGTTGCTCCACAGATTTGATCCTGGTAGATATTGTTCTTGTGAGGTGTAATTAAAGATCGGGATTGTTTACCACCTTTGAATGCTGACTTGTTGAGCTAACGCCAGAAGCGCCGAATTAACGCCGAAGCTGCAGAAGTAACGTCTGATTTGCTGGCTACAGTCTGGAATGAAATCGACTTCAGATGGGATGAATGTCACATTACAAATGGAAGTCATATCTAACAGACGTGAATATTGGTGATAAACGTGATGTGTTTTTCTATGAAATGAGACCTCAACCGAATGTATAAGTTATCTCAAAAAATGTCTATATCTTTTTAAAGTTGTGAAGTCCTTTTTGAATCATCCGGGTACTTCGTACATCATATTCTAAAAGACATTATTTATTTCAAGTTCTTAATGCTCAATTCATATCTCATATACTTTTAAACAGCGTATCTTACTGATAATAATCTGATTTCGAAAAAATGGAAAAGATTTTATCGGATTTTATTGATATACAATGAACCAACCGTAATGGAATGTAATTTTCCACATCGAGTTATACATTAACAAACGACTAAAAACATATTTCTGTAAACATGTAATACATAATAATAGATTCACATAATTAATATCAGCTTTTACCTTGACGGATCAAAGCTATATGAAAATTTATAACACTTAATAGTTAAAACACTTATGATGGTCAAATAAAAAACAGCGCAAAAAACAAATTGAATAAGCATCAGGGATTTTAGTAAAAATCAATACAATTATTTGTACATGCACCGATGTACATATAGGTAAAATTACACACGATGACCTAATCATATTTGTTGTTAGTCGTGATAACTTAAAATTAAAATAAAAGTTAACAAATCGCCCAAACCCCAGTAACGGATGTTCCAAGCCTACAGTCATGTAATACAGCTACAACGACGATAATCCAGAGAATTCCTGTAATACAATACATTTTTTGTTATAACTAAATAATATACAGAGTGATTCACGAAGAATGTAACAAATTTTCAGGAGATGTTTTACTGTTGAAAATAAAGAACTTCATATAAACATAGGTTCCGAAACGCTTCGTTGTCGAGAGTCAACTGGTAAAAGATTTTTCCCTGATTTCCCCGCGCCTTCGACAAATTAAGCTAGGCTGTAGTTCTTGGGACTAAAATTAAAGGATAAATGGTTTAATATAAAATCTAACTGAAAAATTTTACGAAATAGAACCCAGAATTGTATTTTTAGTAGTTTTTGAAAAATCTTGGGTAAAATACAAAAGATTCGGTTCTAAAATTTTTTTTTTTTGGCGGGAAATAACTTTGTTAAATGGGCAATTAACAGTAAAGTTTTTAAAAAAAATTGTAGAGAATTTCATTGCGAGAAAAATTATATGAATGAAATTAATAGAAACTAAGAATTAAATTAATATAAACCTAAGAATTTTGAAATTTATTAAAAATAAAATATATCAAAATGTAGCAGATTTTAACTAAGTATTATTCAAAATTTTCAATATTAAAAAGTAAAAGAATTAAATATTTTAGAAAAGAAATTGATCAAAAGTTTTAGAAAATGAAATCGTCACAACAAATCAAAAAAACAATTTATTACAAATCTTTGAAGCTAATTAATTAAAACTTATTTTTTCTATTTTCTAACAAACTAAATTTGTTTGAAGTGATTAATTTCTTAAATTGGTAATACTAACATCTGATTCCAACAATTAAGTTTTTATATTGCACGGAACAGCAATAAAAATTTAAATAAGAGAATGAAATAATTAGTATGTCATTACTTAATTTAGATTAATGGGTATGTCATTATGTAATTTAATACATAGTAAAAATTTCAGTAAAAAAATTTACGAAAGGATTTACAGAAATCAGGGAAAAATCTTTCACCAGCCGACACTCGCTAACAAAGTGTTTCAGAACCTATGTTGATGTAAACATCTTTTTTTTTTTACCAGTAGCACAAGTTCTGAAATTTTTTACATTCATCGTGAAGCACAATGTATCTAAATAGTAGAGAGCATATATATTTTTACTTTCCCGCCTATTGCTACAGACAGCTATAACTATAAGAAGGTATAGCAATGCAAATGCAATTTGGGCATATGCAGTTATCACCGAATCTTTACGTTTTGACAACTAAGTAACCCAAAAAACCTAAAAATCAGGTGGAAATTTTCCGATCTTCGTATGTACATCTGTGTGTTCGAGGGGTTGGCCTCTAAATCTCTAGAAGTACTCGACTGATTTTGACAAAATTTCGTTCAGATTACTTCTATATATGGGGCATTGATACCATTAAAGTTTCAATTTAAAAGGTCAAGGGAAACGGACTACATCAAGATCACACTCAGTATAACAAGATTTCGCCTAATTAAAGTTTTGTTTTTCTTAAGCATGTTTATTAACAATTAAAAAATAATATTTCCAAAAAAAACATTTTTTTGAATTGCACCCCCACCACAAAAAATGCTCTAATATTCTCTAGTGGTTAAATGGGTACAGTGTGTTATTAGTACTTCCTATCACCACAAGAAGCGCTAGTGTACCACTGACGTACAACTGCTGTAGTCGTCTTTCTTTCTTTTTCTGTTTAGCCTTCGGCACCAGCTGTGTTGTAACGCCACAGATGAACGGCAGAATTAAATAAATGAAAAATATTTTTAAGTGTAAAATAGTATTTAAAGTAGCCGCTAGTACCGCCACACCCTTCTTTCTTTTTCCTGTTTAGCCTCCGGGAATTACTGTTTAGGTATTACTTCAGAGGATGAATGAAGATAATATGTATGAGTGTAAATGAAGTGCAGTCTTGTACAGTCTCACTACGACCATTTCTGAGCTGTGTCGTTAATTGAAATCCAACCACCAAAGAACACCGGTATCCACACCCGCGCGAATGAAATACGGTATGCCCGCGCGCTTTAGTTAAAATTATTGAATTAAATGAACGAAAAATATTATTTTTAAATAAAATGATAAATATTTTAAATTAAGTTGTGTGTGTAAGCTGTTCCATCAGTAAAAAGCCGCAAGGTGGGAAAGGCCTAAATTGTGTTGTCAGCTTTTTTTTAATTATAATAGGTTAACAAAAAACTGAAACTTACATTAAAGTTCATTAAAGTTACGTAAACAGTAATATAACTTTAAAAAAGTTCTTTGTTAGGATAGTAATCACAAATCTATCCTTTACCATGTTATCATTCTTTATCAGAATATTTACAAGCGAGAAAGATGAATTTATTTAAACAAATTAACCAAAACAGGATGGAAAACTATACTTCAATCTTGAAAATAATTTTGAAAATCTCTACTGACCACGCTTACATACATCTAAGTACTACTATGTATCCGTCCTCCGTGGCGCGAGTGGTAGCGTCTCGACATTACATCTGGAGGTCCCGGGTTTGAATCCTGGGCAATCATGGCATTTTCACACGCTAAAAAATTGTTATTTCATCTCATCCTCTAATGTAATACTTAAAGGTGGTCCCGGAGGTTAAAAAATGTACTATTACATTAAAAAAAACGCATAAATATACTATTCCAGAAGCGTTTAAAAAATAGCTCTTTGTTTAAAAAAATCGGTCATTAGGGACTTTAAGTTTTATATCTGGGGAAAAACAATACAAAATAATTATAGAAATAAACTTTTTTATGACCTATTATAAAGTAATATTTGTATATATATTAATAAACAGAGATATTCGTATTAAACTGAAAGTTTTTACATCACAAAAAAACATGTAAAAAAAAAAATGATTACTTTTCATAAAAGAAGTTATTTGTATATTCCCAAAGGGGAAAAGATTTAATAATAAAAAAAAACTGTTAAAAGTTAGCATATTTTACCATAGAAAAAAATTAGTAATAATAGTTATTTATTCAAGCATCAAGTTGTGAATATTAAAATTTCAAAACCAAATGATATATTAACTACTTTATCTCAAAATTTATATATCAGGGAATATTCATTAATATATGTAAAATAATGAAGTATGTGTATCTAGTGAAACAGAATAGAATGCAATATAAACAGATACTCAGTTCCACGTTTAAAATACAAAAAAAAAAAAAAACCAATAGCTCGGGAACAAAACAGTTTTTCAATAGCATTTTTTTAATACCATGAATATCTTTTAATATTTGCTGTAAAAGGAAGTTTTAAAATATTTTTATTTTACCTGAAGGTATACTTTCAAATAATTTTTTTTTACTAAAATATTATACACGTATTATCTGAAAATATCGATTTTGTTTTTATGAAAATGAATATTAATTATAGATAAATAATTATAATATTATTATTGTTTAAAATCGTCAAAAAATATATTCTGTATATATTTTTTAGATTACATAGACTGTACAAGACTAGACATACATCATTTACACTCATACATATTGTCCTCATTCATCCTCTGAAGTAATACCTGAACGGTAATTCCAGGAGGCTACACAGGAAAAGTAAAAGGAGTCAATAATATTAGCATGCTATAGAATCAAATATACAACCAGTGGGGATAAAAGCATACAACCAAAGGAAAGAACAGTGATTTTTTTAAGATAATAAATATTAATATTTCTGTTTTTTCTTATTTCGAGGTTAAATTTTGAACACATTTATGAATTAATTAAATATTTATAAAGCTCAAACATTATTTATATTGATGTTCTATTTAATGTTATATAATTTAATTTATTAATAAGCAGAACAAAATAAATGAAGAAACTTGATTTTTATTCTTAAAAAATGTAATACAAGGTTATTGTAATAGAAAACTATAATTCTTAGAGCAAGTAAAAAAATCCCTTTCAGCACGCCGGATTTCACCGGTGATAAGCAGGGGATAAAAAAGATTTCCACCTTAAAGTTAAGAAAACCTTCAAATTTACTCAATACGACAATGGTCGCATGTGAAAAAAGATTCACGTGTTTAGCATACGACAAGCCATCTTCTTACAATTTCAGCAATATTTTGGCCATCTCTTACCGTAAGGGTTCGTCATAGTAAAAATTGGTCAATAATTTTTTTCACCCCCTGAGCCAATGGTTGGTGATATCAAAACGCTATACTTAGATAAGTTTTCGAAAAAGCCTCCCTCATTTCCACCCTCATGGTCCGATTTTGCCCATTAACGAACTCGACCGAGAATTAGGATCCTTATATTTGATGTATCAATTTGAAAGTGAATGACGCGCAGAATTACGGGAGTTATCGTGTCCACAAGAAAGTGAAATATATACATTTTTCAGCTGACGGTGGTTTTTGGGTCTGGGAGATGTGAAACGCGAAGATAAGTCGAAATTTTCCGGAAGTCGAATCATGGTACCCATTACAATACGTATAGCTTTCTTATGAAATATACCTAAAAGTCTGATGTGGACACTACATGACTTCCTTGTTCGCCTATTAGATTACATATACACATTTTTTTTTTTTATAATGAACAATGCATAAAATCTTGTTCCACTAATAACTTGTGATTTCTTTTTCATATTTTTTTTATTATTGATTTATTATTTACTGTAAAACTATTTTTAATAAATATTTTAATTTATTATTAATACTTCACTATATTTGAATTACAAAAAGCTTAAAAAAAATTCCTTCCCTTCCCTTGTAAGATCCAAATATTTCATTAATTAGAATTTTATTTGGCTATAACTGTGGAACCAATTAAAATAAGTATCACTTATGATATATCGTTTAAAAACCCTCAATGGGGGCTTATTACTGCAGTTAAGAGAAAAACTTTGGGCTTTTTTGGACACTTTTGGTTCTGTCAATTACAATGAAAAGAAAAAGTGCACAACTAGATGTTACAACAGTCGTAAATCCAAAATTTCAACAATCTACGGCTAATCGTTTTTGAGTGATGCAAGATATTTACGTATGTACGTACGTACAGACGTCACGCCGAAACTAATCAAAATGGATTAAGGAATGGTCAAAATGGATATTTCTGTTGAAATCTGAAAACCGAAATTTTTTGCTGTTACAATACTTCCTTTACTTCGTACAAAGAACTTAAAAGTCTATTAACTCTTACATTTCTCCTTCACAAATCTAAACATTCTGTTACTTAAAATAAGATTTTTGTATTCTTAAAAATAACGCTGGAAAATAAAATTGTCTGTATTGGGATTACTATTAGAACTCGCCAAAGAATTATAATTTTATTTTCACTTTCAACAAATTTTGAGTAATACTCAATAACATGTATCGTATTATCACGGTTCAGTTTGAACCTTTCGGTCATAAAAACAAGACAAAGATATTATATATTATTAACACCGGTGGAATTTCACTGTACTAAATAACATGTCTCTGTTGTGTCTTAATTTACTATTGTTTTCCCTGATTTCCTCGGTGATTCAGACTCTAAACAAGTAATGCATAGTAATTATGAAGTATGTCAACTGCTACTGTTGGTTATAACAAAGCAGGTATGCATGCGTGTATAAGAAGAAAGAGCGACTTACAGTCTAAAGCACACAATTAACCCCTGCAAATATTATTCTCTACGTATAATTAATTAAGCATTATGAAAATATATTTGGCAACAAGGTTTTTCCGCTAGATTAATGCTCTTTTATAAGCTTTGAAGGTAATATAGTATTGTTATAATCTGGAAGTATCTATTATTTTTTATCAAAAACCTTTGATGGTATTAAACATTTAATTTCACATATTACGATACGTTCCAAATTTGAAAAAAAAAATCTAGTGAAGTGAAATAAATAAATAATAAAATAGAAAACAGAAAATGGGGCCAGTTTAAATACATTATAAATTTATATATATATATATATATATATATATATATATATATGATGTGGTCTATGAAACCATGCCATAAGTCTGCACGCGTTATTTTGCAGTTATTAAGCAAAGATTAACAAGCAATATCAAAAAATCGATTTTTATGTTTTAACGTCATCTGTTGAATGAATTCAACTAAATTCAAATGTTGCCAACAGCTTTTAAAATACCGAAAACGGATCTTGAAATAAACACTGCTCATTTTAGAAACCATTCCATAAGTCGGTAATGTTAAAAAACTTCATTGCGACTTATGGCATGGTTTCTTCAGAGCTTGTTGCGGTGACAGTAATCCATTTTTACGAGACTTAGGAAATTATTATTTAAATAAAAAATATTAATTACAAATTTCAGTCAATTATTTTTCACAAATATTTCTACTATTGTCGTAAAGTTGATAATGACAGCCAAACGTTTCCATTTCTTGTTTACGTTGTGTATAGGGATGTTCGAGATTTTCTAAGTATTTTTTATAATAAGTTGTGTGTTTTTAAAAGCTTTTATTTAACTCGCTTTAAGAATAATAGAATCCTGCAACTATTATATCTTTTGATGTATCGTATGAAAATCAATGACATTTGGTACACGTATGTAGTAACTTCGATGACAATACAGCACTACGGTGTCGGAATTTGATATGAAGTATTTCATATTTTTTTTTAGTCTTAAAAAAAATACAAAAATATATTTGATTACATATAAAACATAATTTTTTAAAAAAGCTTTTATTTAACTAATATTAATATTAACATTAATAAAAAAAAGAAACAAATTAGAAAAACCCTCTATAAAGTAAAAAATAAATTATATAAATATCTAATAAATAACCAATAAATAAAAAATAAATAAATGTTATAATTATTAAATTTTAAAATTATATGTAATGAAAATATTTAGTTAAATAAAAGCGTGGCGTAGTTTTTATAACAATCTTTTCGAATAAGTATTTATAGACATTTACTGTATTTTAAAATATATTTTTTTGTTTAATGAGGTTGTTTAGTATATGTATATACTTTATTTATCTGTAATAAAATAACTCAAGTTTTAATTCTTCGATGGTTCAAATTTGCACCGAGATGACCTTTAAGGGTTAATAAGATTAAAAATAAAAATTAAATTTAGAAATCTTGCACAAAGTTATTACATTTTGACGGTAATCTGAAAAATTATTAATTATTATCATTATTATAATTGTAATCGTAATTATGATGAATTCATTAAATAAAAATTCATAATTAATTAAAATGAAACATAGCGAAAAGAGTGCATTCAATTTGGCTTAGATTACAAGTAGAATTCGAAGATGAACTTCAACTATCTGAGAACACGTACAAAGAAAGCGAGTGGGTACATTTTCCCAGATTTTTACTAGTAGCTAGTCAGTTTCAACTGGAGAGGTTCCAGCAGACCTTTCCACTTCCTCGCGTCGTTATTGAAAATGAAAATGAAGATTAATTGTTGTAAAAATAAATGTTGTGTTGTTTTAAATAAATTATAAAAACTGCTCAACGCTTTTATTTAACTAAATATTTTTATTCCTTTAATTTTAAAATTGAATAATTATTACATTTATTTATTTTCTATTTATTGGTTATTTATTAGATATTTAATGAATTTATTTTTTACTTTTTAGAGGGTTTTTCTAATTTGTTTCCTTTTTTTATAATGTTAATATTAGTTAAATAAAAGCTTTTTTAAAAAATAAATTTTTATAGTAATCAAATATATTTAAAAAAAAAAAATAAATAAAAAAAAATAACATATTTCATCATTATTCTATTTTAGCCCGTTAAACTCGGAATTTCAAAAAAATTCTTTCTTAGTGTGTATTTACATAATAAGAAGAACGTTTACCCAAATTTTAATCAATTTATTTTATACTAGTTTTTGCTGGGAGTTGACTACGAATCAATCACATGCTATTTTATATAAGTATACTAGCAGACCCGGCAATGCTTTGCTGTTGCTAGATTTGAGTATTAAATGAACACAATTGAAAGCTTGATAAAACATTAACAAAATTAAACATTACAGAACTTAAAAAATGTAACCTTTCTTTTTTCCCTCCCCCTTTCTTCATTTTCCCCCTTTTCACCTCCCCCTTTCCCCCTTTTCCTTTACCCTCTTTCCAACCTCCCTTTCTCCCTCTCCGTTTCTCCCTTTTCCTTTTCCCCCTTATACCTTTTCCCATTTTCATTTTTACCATATTCCATTTCCCTTTTACCATTTTCGGTTTTACCATATTTCCTTTCCCTTTCTCACAGTTCCCCCTTTTCCTTTACTTCTCTCTCTTTTCTTTCCCTTATGTCATTTTCTCGCTTCTATTAGCCTTCCGCAATTTCTTTTTCCATTAAGCATATTTTAATAAATGAGTTTTAATTCTTCACTCTTTCTTATATTATTCAAAATTCTTCTAGATAAAAATAAAATAGCTAATAGCTAATAAATAAGAAAAAAGAAATAGCTATCTTTTTTTTTTTTTTTAAAGGCTAATAACAAAGTTATTATTGCTTCGCTCTTTCACTTCAATAAAAAAAAGTATATTAGCTTTAGTTGAATGCTATAAAAATACACAAAACGAGAAGTTTTGCAAATAATTGTACACAAAGAGAAAAAAATATAACGGACTCCACAGAAAATATCAAATATCGTAGCATAAAAACTATCCATCAAACAGAATTTTAATTTGAAATAACTACGAATAGAAATACACATTTAAAATTAATTATTGATGATGTATACACAGTAATAATGTTTATACGTACAGAATGATTCACAAAGAATGTAATAATAAACTTTCAGGACATGCTGTATTAGTGAAAACTAAGAAAATAAATTTTTATAAGTTTTATTTTTAATAAATTTCAAAATTCTTACGTTTGTAAGAGAATTTTTGAAGCCTTCATCAAACTATTTTACAATTTTTGTTTAAAATTACATAAATACTTGATTATGTGCTAATTAGAGTATTTAAGCAATACAGAGAGTTAGGTATTTAGTTGAATTACAGAAATGAGAGATCTTAAAGAGGTTTAAGAGGTGTAATTTTTTGTTAAAATCTTATAAATAGATTAAATAGGTTTGTGGATCATGTGTTAGAAGATAAAAATTTGGTTAATTTGAGGGAGAGAGTAAAAACTGTACAAATTGATATAAAATCAAGGAAATGATATAACTATTGTTTAAAGGTTAAAAAATTAGCAAAGAAAAGAATGAAATAGACAAGTTCATCAATGATTAATTAATTAATTTCTCAAGCCTGCTTATCGCTGCTATATTAATAAATTCTTAAATGTTATTAAAAAATACAAATTCACCTTACCATCAATCAATTTTGAACTTCTAAAGATCTTTCAATCCTTAGACCGTGTCATAAAATTAAAATATAAGCAATAAGTAAAATACAGAGTGATTCAGGAGGATAGGGCAATACTTTGACAACATTCTAGAAGCTAAAAATAATAAAAAAGTTCATATAAACATAGGTCCGAAAACGCTTCGTTGGCGAGTTATACAGAGTGAAAGATTTCGCCCGAGTTTCAGTTCCTCCGGGTAAATTACGGCTTTCTGAAATTCTGGGAAGGTCAATTAAGGGCAAATTCAATTGGTTCTTATGGTTTTTAAGCTTTGAAATCGAAACAAATAGTTCCCAGAACTGTATCTCTCTTAGTTTCTAAGATATCTCATGTAAAACGCCAAAAATAGGGTTAAAAAACACGTTTTTTTACTTAATAGGACTTCACAGTACGTCCTATTCAACGAAGAGAAATGACAGCCGATCATTTTAGGTAGATTTCATAAGAAAAAAACTACCTATTGTAATGTGTACCATGATTCGACTTTGGGAAACTTTTGACATATCTTTGTGTTTCACATCATCCCCTAGACCCCAAAACTACCGTCAGTTATAACGTTTATACATCTACATATACATCACATATATATATATATATATATATATATATTTCACTTTCTTGTGGACAGGATAACTGTCGTAATTTTGCGCCAATCACTTTCAAACTGATACATAAAATATAATGTCCAAAAATCTCGGTCAAGTTCGTTAATGGGCAGAATCAGACCATGGGGATGGAAATGAGGAGGGCTTTTTCGAAAAAAAAAATATCGCTATAGATTTGTTATTAAGTAAAATATCGAATTTGTTTAACGTTCCTACTATTCTTTGGATAAGGGCCTAAAATTTCTCTGTGTAAAGTTTTTGATATCACCAACCATTGGCCCAGGTAGTGGAAAAATTGGAGTTTCGAAGACAAATAATCATATCTCCCTTAATAAGCACAGTATCAAATCGCTTTATGGTGTTCATTAGTCCTCTAAACATTACCTAAAACTTTTGGCTGAA
The DNA here is from genome assembly GCF_047948215.1 of Lycorma delicatula. NCBI lineage: Eukaryota > Metazoa > Arthropoda > Insecta > Hemiptera > Fulgoridae > Lycorma > Lycorma delicatula. The sequence goes on along the minus strand of NC_134464.1, from coordinate 36,590,068 downwards.
ACAATTTTTGATAGAATCCACCTTTACGGCAACGGATGATCAAAATATTGCTGGAGTTGTAAGAAGATGGGGCTTGTCGTATGCTAAACATGTGACCACATGCAACCATTACCATATTGAGTAAATTTGAAGTTTTTCTTAACTTTAAGGTAGAAATCTTTTCTTCTTAACGAGGGCGGTTAATAAATGAGTAACAATATAGCTGTCGGCGGGATGGTGACTACAATGCAGAGGGCATGGGTATCCATGCAACCGTGGGATGTAGCGCCATCTCGACGATGGTTGTTTTAGGTGATGAAGTAAATGTCACGCTGGACTCTGCGGTGGAACTGAGTGGGAGTCGGCGGTCTGTCCACCTCTCCTAGTAGACCAGATCGGAGTCCATAGTTGTAATCTAATTGAAGGCTTATATCAGAAAGAGATGAAAACATTAAGGGAAATAGGAATAAATTCTGTTGTTGCGATCAACATTGCTGGTGGTATGCATTATATTTACCAAACAGATTCGTACTATATGAGACATTTACAATCGCAATTAGCTTATATAAATGTAGAATTAGGCACGGGGTTCGTGTTACCGCGAACTAGGTTAGCTAGTTCAGAGGGTAACGCTTGTGTTGCGGTCGGACGTATTGTTGTGCGCTTTGTCTTATACTGTTTTTTTTCGGATCAACGGTTTTATATCTGATTTTTGGAATTGGGAATCGACGGTGGAAAATTTTCGGAAGTGTTTTAATATAATTTGATGATTTTTGGTTGCGGACTGACCTTTTTATTGAATTTTTTATCTGAGTAGCCTTATTGCTATTGGTAATAAGGTTCATAGTTGACTGCTGGTCGCAGTGGTTAGTGTGAGTTAGTAGTGGTGTACCTTGAGTTGTTTTCAATTCGGGTGTAGCTTATCTGTAGTGGATGGCATAGACAATTGTAACTGGCATCGACTGATAATATTGTTTATTATTCTTCAAGTGATAAACTTTTGATTGGAATTAATTTAATTAATTTCGGTTGTTGTTATCTCTTGAAAAGATAGACTGCTGTAGCTTAGTTTATCAAGCTATCATTTATATATATATATATATATTTTTTTTTTTTTTTATTAACGGATGCGGAATTGTCCCCTAAGTACAATTTCGAGACATGCGACGTCGTAGCTCCCTCCCATCTGAAGATACAGCACAAGGGGCTGGACCCTCGAAGGGAGCAACTGGAAGGAGAGAGAGTGGCACAGTAGACACTGAAGGTATGGATACTACGGTGAGCACCCAGGAAAAGAATAAATGGAGGGAAACCGAGGGCAGAGTAGCCAAAAGACCTAGAGCGGGTTCTTCGGAGGAGGAAGAAACCCCTCCTACTCTTGAGGAAATTACCTACAAATTAGGTAATTCAATCATACAACTGAGACGCATGACTGGCAAGGGGAGTCAAACTGCAATCAAAGCTTATGAAAAGGAACTTAAAGAAATATATGAAGACTTACAAAGACTGTGTGAAGATAAAGTGTAGACAAGTAATCAGACCACTCAGACTGAAGGTCATTATAACAGCGAGATGTCGGACATTTTGGATGTTGATCTATCAGACGAGCAATTGATAGAGAGACTGCCCTCCAGATGGTCAAGGTGGGTGATGAACAGGATCACTCAGGTTAACGCAGCAAAACCTGGAGAGGGTAGTTGTCACTTTGTAGACTTGAATGGCATAAGACCAAACAGCCTATATGCAGGAGCAACGCCTGGTGCAATGTTTCTTCAGGAATCAACGATACTCGAAGACACTAAGGTCACAACTAATGGTACAAGATACACAGTCATCTATGACTCCAGTTGCGGGGATAAGGAAATGGCGTCACACGTACTTAAGGCACTAAGAAGAGTAGTGGGTAACTCTGAGTCTTCAGTTTTCGTGATACCAAATGGCCCTCCGGGCATTTTGATTAGGAAAATAGTAATATATATTTTAAGGAAGGGGAAGACCTTACCAAGGATGGTCCTCCCCTATCCAAGTGACAATGCGAGACCAAGATCCAGATCGGCGTCTGTAAGGCGAGGAACCCCACCGGTCGCCGAGAGTAAAACCATTGTTGTACAAGCACAAGGGAAAACATACGCTGATCTATTAAAAACTATGAAAGAGAAAGTTAAAGTAGAGGAGGCTGGAGAAATTCTTTCTATAAGAAAGGGTAGAGATGAACAGCTAGAAGTTAGGGTAAGTGGAGTACAGAAGGCAGGGGAGTTTTCTGCAATGCTGAAGGATAGAGCAGGGGATCTTCAGGTCGATATACGTAACAAGGGAGACCGTAGAACAGTTGTACATATTAAGGACATGCTTGGAGATACTACGGAAGGTGAGCTAAAAGAGGCAATTGAGAAGGTCCTAGGAACGGGTGAGAGATTTCAAATAACATCTATGAGAGACGCATACGGTAGTACCAAAAATGCTACAGTAATTACTACTCAACGCAGCGCAACAAAGTTAATAACAGCAAGACTGAGAGTAGGCTGGGTTTGCTGTAGGGCATATATCCGCATCAAAAACGAAAAATGTTACCGTTGCTGGAGCATGGGGCACGGTAGAAGAGAATGCAGGGGCCCTGACCGCACCAACTTATGTTTCAACTGTGGTAATACGGGGCATTTCATCAAAGACTGTAGGCAAGCAATGAAGTGTCTCGATTGCAGAAGTACAGAACACAGAACCGGGAGTATGAGCTGCAATAAACATAATGATTAAAATATTATTAAGTAATAATAATAGAAGCCTACTATCAGGAGACCTGACGCTGGAAATAGCCACAAGATATAATGTCGACTTTCTGGTGTCTACGGAGCCTAATGTGTATTCGGCTGCCAGAGGTCAATGGATACCCGACAGGAATGGGGCTGTGGCCATCAGAAGAATACTCGATAGTGTGGATTATAACTTGTACAGCAGAGAAGACTGAATAATAGCTATTGAATTAAGTGACACGATTATTATGGGTACATACATCAGCCCCAATTGCACTATACAGTTTTTTCAAAACCAGATATTTAACCTACAGCAGATCATGACCAGATCGCGGAAAAGAGTGGTAGTGCTTGGAGATTTTAATTGTAAAACTACTGTAGTGGGTGCCAATTCTACAAATGCTAGAGGTAGAATTCTCGAGGACTTGTTGGAGGTTACGGGTGCGTGCTGTATAAATGATAGGGCTCCTACATACAGCGCAAGAGGTCACCAATCAACAATAGACCTGGTAATTGTGGATAGTAGGTTTAGAGCAGATACCGTCGAGTTTGCTGTCCTTACCGAAGAAACTGCTAGTGATCACAAGGCCGTATTGGTTAACATCAGAGATTGTCCAACGCGGGTAAGGCAGGATAATATTATCTCTAGATTAACGGATTTCCAGATACACCGGGTGTCAAATAATGCGGCAAATAGGATTAGGAACTGTGAAAACATAGAACCGGAGAAATTTCAAGAAATAATCAAAGAGGAAATTGCTAACATACCGCAGTCCGGTAATAGTTATCATCCGGTGTACTGGTGGACCAGAGAAATCGAAGACCAAAGGAAAATCATGCAGCGTCACAAAAGAACTGCTCAGAAGTCGCGAGCAAGGAATAGTAACGATGAAGAAAGTCGATGTGCTGCCCAAGACTATAGACAGGCCAGGAAAAAGCTTAACTTTCTTATTAAGCAATCTAAGAGGAATAAATGGCAAGAGCTCTGTAACGAACTTGACACTGACCCTTGGGGGAAAGCTTTTAAGATAATTACCAAAAGGCTAGGTAGACAGGTGCCAACGTTGAGTAAGGAGGAAGAGGAACGACAAGTTAGGATTCTTTTCCCTAGACCTGAAAATCTGAATAGGGAAACAATTGTTTGTGAAGGTGGCAGATTCACAGAACAAGAGGTAATGGAGGCCATTAAAAAGCTGAAAAGAACTGGAAAAGTCCAGGGCCGGATGGCATACCTGCGGCCATCATCAAGACTATAGCAAGAATAATACCCTGGGAAATTGTGGATCTGGCTAGTTATGGTCTACAAAACTGTAATTTTCCTGGCTGCTGGAAAACAGCCAGGACGGTTTTTATACCCAAGGCGGGGGTAAATAATGGATATAGGCCGATTACTATTATTAATAATATGGGAAAGGTGGTTGAGAGGCTGATAGAAGGCAGGCTTAGGGCAGAGCTTGAGGAAAAGGACTGTCTACATCCACAACAATATGGATTCAGAAAAGGCCTATCTACCATAAATGCCTTAGAGAAAGTTAAAAATTGGGCTTTAAATAGCAGGAGCGGTACCTGGACGACCAGGAAAATCCCCCTACTGATAATGCTGGACATTAGGAACGCGTTCGGATCAGTCCCCTGGTCATCTATAATTGATGCATTGCATGAGATGCGAATAAGCGAATATCTAATAAATCAAGTTAATCACTATCTACATCAAAGGTTTCTTGAGATCAAAACTTTGGAAGGTAAGGCAATTTTCCAGATGTTTGGTGGCGTTCCTCAAGGTTCTGTGCTGGGCCCAACCTTGTGGAACATTTTTTATGACGCAGTCTTCAGACTGAATTATCCTGAAGGAGTTACTGCAATTGGCTATGCTGATGACATAGCAATCCTCGTTGAGGATAGGGATGTAGATAACTTAGAACGCAAAGCCAATCTGGCATTAGGAATTATAGATGAATGGTTACAAAGAAGCCAACTACAGATAGCTCCAGGGAAGTCCAGTTGTATTGCCCTTTCCGGCAGAAGACCTATTAGAGGTATAAATTTGAATATCAGAGGAGAGCTAATGATGCAAGTCAATTAGGCAAAATATCTGGGAGTCATACTTGATAAAAAATTTGAGATTTAGCAGACACATCGATATGATATGTAGTAGGGTCACTTCAATGATCAAAGCTCTGAGAGGACTCTTCCTGAACCATGGAACACCAAAAATAGAAACTAGGAAATTAATAACTGCTGCAACAACATCAATGATATTATACGCGGCCCCGGTTTGGGGACATACAATTAGTATTAAACGGAATAAAGGAAAATTGAGAAGCGCGCATAGACTTGCACTGTTGAGGGTGGCGGCTAGTTACAGAACGGTGTCCTATGACGCGCTTTGCGTAATAACAGAGGTTCTACCAATAGACCTGCAGATTAAAAGCAGGATGCTTAGATATGAGGGACTACCACAAGACGAGATAGCGGCTCAATTGGAGCAAGAATGGCAGTTGGAATGGTCACGCTCAAGAGTCGGGGATTGGACTAGAAGACTAATCCCTGATATAGGTAGGTGGTATGGAAGTAGACGCGGAAACGTTGACTTCTATATGACACAGTTATTATCGGGGCATGGATCTTTCGGGCAGTACCTAGCCAGAATTGGAAAACGGGACACACCACAATGTGTTTATTGTGAGGAAACAGATAATGCGGAGCACACTATATTTGTATGTCCTAGATGGGCTGAAAACAGGAGTGTAATTATAACAAATCGATTAACACCGGATAATCTAATTAATTGGATGGTACAAAATCAAGAGAACTGGGACTGGTTCAGAAGGTTTGCTGGAGAGATCCTGAGAACTAAGGAAGAAGAGGGCGGTAGACTGTGATTAAGTTAAGTAGGGAAGGGTGGACAGTCTCTCCGTGGAGGGCCCGTATGCGGGCGAAGGGGGAGAACTCCAGGGGTGATGGGAATAAAAGAAAAGACCGAGTCCCGGCCGGCGGTGTTTCTCCCTGCGGGCGTCTAGGCGCTTTGTGGGGTGGGTACCGTCGGTTAGAGGCATAGGCGTAAAGACCGAGACCCGGTTCCCTGCGGAGGGGCTGGGGAACGGCATCGCCGGACCTTGGCCCTAACGCGGGGAATTAGAGGCAGGCAAAAAATAAAACAAAAGATCCAAGACCGGGGGGGCCAACCTGCCGTGCCGGATGTAAAGCCGGTGGGTGGGGGACGTCCCCTTTGAGTAGAAGGACACTCTCCCCGACTGAGTATACTTAAATGGATATCCGGTTGGGGAGAGTAGGGAAAAAAAACGAGGTAGCATGTCCGGACGAGGCCTACAGCGAAGGCAAAAGCTGAATTAAAAATTACTGATGTAAATGTCTACAGAGTAATTTACATTGGTGGCATCCCAACCGAGATCTGGCTTATTACTGTGAGGTGTAATCAGTTAGAGGGTCTGAAGACGACTCTCGTTAAAGCCCACCATGGCTAGAAACGGGAGGGGGGGTGTGACGACCGGAATCGTCACAAGGTGGATGTCTTCCCCTACGGGGATTGGGATGGAAATCTTTTCTATCCGCTACTCAGCACCGGTGAAATCTACCTCCACCTTCCGGCGTGCCGAAAGGGATTTTTTTATGTCCGGCAATTTTACCTATGGTGACTGACAAAATTCATGTTAATACGGCAGCTGTGTATTGGGCTGTGAAGAATAGAATGGCGGAAATGGCTACTATGGCATAGAAAAAAAATCTTTTGGAACCCAATCGAAATTCTATTTAATTGTAAATTAATATAATTAAAGAAAAGCAAACCTATTCAACTTAATTCAAACGTGTCTATGTAACGTATAATTATGCACAGAATTGAATAAAATATTTATTTAATGTATTAGCATGCAAATTGGGTAAAAGTAAACCATTCAAATGCAAAATAAAACAAAACGTTTTAGATTTTAATTTATGTAATTTATATTCAGTTTAGTATTGCATAGTATCTACTAGTTATAATACAACATCGATTATACAACATAGAGGTTAAAATGATTAGTTAATTCGTTATAGTATATTACATAAGTTTATTTTCATAAAACAATTCTAACTATGAAATCAAATTAATGTATACGAAACTATAATAAATACTATAATATATCGTTAATACAAATTAGTAAACTGTATCGAATTATGCAGTCAAAGCACAAATGCCAAAGATGGTGTAAAGTCGTAAGAGAAGCTTAACACTAAATAATGTTACAACTTTCACAAGCAAAGCAAAGAACACACTTCTCTGTATGCATTATACCACCCACTTTAACCGACAGGAATAGCGAAGTTCAAACAGAGAGACTTGTACGGGATTCTAAACAAGCGAATATTTGCAAGTTTCGATGTAAGTTAATATAGTCCTGACTAAGGGAAAGTAGTTTTTAAGTTAAACAAACTTCATTGTTATCTATCAAATTTAAATTTACATTTATATTATTGTATTAACTAAACGAAGAATTTGCAATAACGTAAGATAACATATTTTTAATTAAAAAAATTATTCTAATGTACGTCAATAATATATGTGTCCTACTAGGCTAGGCTGTATCTGTTTTGGGTTGGACTTTTTTTTATACGATCACTAATTTATGCTTTAATCTCTCCGGAATATCATCAGAAATGATTATTTCGTTATGCGCCAGTTGAAAAAAGTGTAATTAAATTTTTTTTTAAATCTAAAAAAAAATCGCAAAAATATCCATTTTTCCCCTCCTGTTTTCGTAGATAACTCGATAACTGTTCATTTTAGAGAAAAAATTGAAACAGAAAAATGTTTTGGTATTAAATTTTACACATAATTCCATCAACTGCAAATGTAAAAATACGTTATTATTAATACAAAAATAGCAATATGTCAAAAAAAAAAAAAAAAAAATGTTTTGGGAATTTTTTCGAGTACTTGTATATATAGTATCTTTAGATTTTGCCTTAAAGAACTTTTTGATATGATAAATAAACTCGCCAAATTTCAACAAAATCGGTCTCTTGACAGTTTTTGACAATAACTTTGCAATCAACATTTAAAAAAAAATTCGGTTTTTACAAATTGTGTAAAGCCTGAAATGAAGTCTCTAGATGCTTGAAAAGGGAAGCCTAGGGAATTTTTCAAACGTACTTGCAATTTTTTTCCTTTTAAACAAATACTAAATAATTTTTATTTAGATTAATTTAAAGTTTTTTTAGTTTAAAAGTCTTCGGAAAGACGCTTCCTTTTTAACAAAAAAAGTTTAGATTCTGTAATTATCTCCGGATTTATAACCGATCAAATTTGAACGCCATTGTGCAACTTTTGGAATAAATTATCGATAAATTAATAGATCGATATTTAAAATAATTTGCATTTGCCAGTATGATAATTGAATTTTTAGCTTAGAAAACATCGATTTAAAAAAAAAAACAATACTTGTTTTGTTAAAATTGCAAGCATGTTGCATGAAAAATTCCCTAGGCTTTCCTAATTAACCGATTTAAATTTTTCAGAATCCACCTGAAAGTTTGAGTGCTCTTTTATATGTGGTTAAATTTTCAAGTATCAAGAGACTTTTTCAGCCTCTACACATTTCATGTATACATATGAATTATGTTTGTGTGTGCGTGCGCGCGTGTGTACAGTGTGATTCACAAAGAACGTAAAATAATATTTAAAAGTTTTTTATTGTTTAATACATAGTTAAAACCTGCCAAGTTCTGATACGTTTTGTTTATACAAACTTTATAATTCTTACGTTTGCATTTAGTTTCTGTATAGTCTAAATATATAAAAATGAATGTTTGTCTGTCTGTATGTATCTTATGCCTTCCTAAACCGTTCATCCGATAGCGATGAAACTTTGGTGAATGGTTGGACGCATGCCAGGGAAGGTTTCTGAATTAGTTTGGACCTGCTAGGTGGCGCTGGCGTCGAAATATATCGAAAAATTGTATTTATGCCTCATATACAGAATGAGATTGATTTGCCTCATATACAGAATACATGTTTCTTACATGGAAAGAATTATCTCTGCAAAAAATGAACCCGCTAGATGGCGCTGGGATTGAGATATTTAGAAAAATTATATTTATGGACCGATTTGGTTCATATTCAGAATATGAATATTAGTTACGTGAAAAGAAATATTTTTGGAAAAATTATACCCGCAAGGTGGGGCCGGTGTCAAGATATTTACGAAACAAACAAATATATAAACAGACTTTTTTATTCTATATATATATATATATATATAAAACATGTTCGTAGAGGGTTGAGGGAGAAGGGAAAAAAGGGAGAAGTTTGAAAGGGAAAAGGGTAACGAGAATAAGTGAAAGATAAAATTTGCGAAGTTCAGTTTTTTAATTTTTTTATCAAATTTTCAATTGTGTTCATTTAAACTCTCTCCCTCCACTCTCTCTCTCTCTCTCTCTCTCTCTCTCTCTATATATATATATATATATATATATATATATATATATATATATATATGCAAATCTTTTGTCAGCCGACATTCCCTAACGAAGCGTATCCGACTAACCTTATATGGAATTTCTTCTTTATTTTCACAGTACAAAATGTTTTGAAAGTTTATTAAAGTTTTCTTGAATCACTTTTTATAGATCCCAGTCTAATCATCGACCCAATTTCCTACCTCATCGGACAAGGAGCATGACCGTACCTTTTTTATTTTTATAATATATTTCCCCCCAACAGGATATCCTAGGAGGTGTTGGGCCAACTTAACGGACTGAATCAAATCACCAAACTAAACAAAAGAGGTCGTGTGGACAAATCCCTTTTCTCACTTTATTTTCCATCCGTCCGTCATTTTTCCCCGGGACGTGGTGTCCTGGTTTTAAATCTACTTGTCCATTTAACGTTCTTCATTCTTTCTCTTTCTCTCAAACTCTCTCTCTCTCTTTTTCTTTCTTACTCTCTCTCTCTCTTTCTTATTCTTTCCCATTACCCTATTTTTACCCCCATTACCCTAGAAGCTTCCCTATCCGTTAAAATATAAAATAATACCTTACATCACTTCACGAATTGGTATATGTATTACTTTACCGGTCAAAAAAGGATAATTTTTTATCATTAAAGCATACCTGAATGGATCAAGGAAGTCTGTAGTAAAACCCTGATTAGGAAAGTTTCAAAATATAAAGATATTTATAAAAAATAAAATTGGTTAAAATTTGGATTTATAATTTAAAATGTAACTACATGAAAAAACAAAATATTAAATGTGTTGATATAATAAATAAATAAATAAAAATTCAGTAGGTTTTCATGAAAATTGAGTACTTATTTAATTTTGGAAGTAAATGTGGTTTTTATTTTTTATTTATTTATATATTTTTTTTATTCGTGCAAAAATTATAAAGAACAAAGAATGTGATATAAAAAACGCCACCAATTCCGACTAAACCACCAAAACAGGAATACCACAGAATCCTATAAAATCCTACTAGTAGAAAGAAAAAAGGCAGAAAAAAACAAAAGAAGAGTCAAGCGCGAGCATCGAGAACCTTTCCTAGATACTATTGAAGAAGACTTTAACAAAAATAACTCTAAAGAATTTTATAAAACTTTTAAATCCCACCTTTCTAAATGTTCCCCTCCACCACAAATGTTTAAAAATTAGAAAAGAAAACTGGCACACAATATTACGGAGAACGCATAAATAATATCAGATTACTTCCAGAAGCTACTGAACTGTGAAGAACCCCAAGAAGAAACCCAAAAACTCTTAAATTTCGAACTTCAAACAAAAAATAAACCCGTTTGGAAAATATCGCCACTCCAACCATAAAATAAGTAAGATCAGCAACAGATTCCTTTAACAATTACAAAGCTGCAGGAGAAAATCAACTAACAGCGGAACTATAGAAAAATGCTAACAATCGAAAATTTCCACAAACATTTAGTAGAAATTTTGAATACACAGTAACTGCCCGAAAATTGGAATACAGCCTTAATCCATCCTCTGCAGAAGAAAAGTGACAAGACAGATCCCAATAATAACAGAGAAATCCTTCTTCTCGATATAAACTAGTGGAGATTTTCTAAAATTATTTTATGGAGAATTCAAGACAAACCAGGCAAGGAATTGGGAGAATTTCAAGGGAGTTTCAGACAGGGAAGAATTGCCCGGAACAAATTATATGTCTAAAATGGATGACTACAAAAAAAAAGAGATAAAAATTTAATAATATCATTCATAGATTTCAAAAAAGAGTGTGACTTTATCAATAGAGAATCTTTACTAACCACCCTTAAAGAATTTGGACTTCACAAAATTAATAAAGCTGATTAAAACAACACTTAAACACAAACTAAAAAATAAAATTTAGAGAAGAGCTCTCCAAACCACTTGAAGTACAGGGCTAAGTCAGGGAGATGGGCTTTCCCCACCTCTTCAACTACGTATTGGGAAAAATCATGGGGGAATAGAAAAAGCAAAATAAAGAACTCGAAGTTGGGGAACAAATAAAATTGAATTGTCTAGCATTCGCAGATGATTTTATTGCTGTTAGAAAGAGATATAACGATATTTGATATAAACTGACATTTCAGTCATATTACACTCAGAAACAGTCTATAACGCTGTTTATGTACCATATTTGTTTAAAGATGAAAATTTTATACTTCTAATGAAAAATATTTTTTATAATTCGGAAAGCAATTTTTCGAAGGCCTAACCATAATTAAAATGGTATAAAACCAAAGAAATATTAAAAATTATTAAAAAAAAAAACCATCCTTTTTTCCTTTTTTTACTAGTTTTTTATTTAATTACAAAATACTGAAGATGAAGTCCAACTAAGAACTTTACGTATGTTTTAATTTGGAACCAATAATAATATTTTTAATTTACAAATGTTTTGAAAATTTTTTCAATCGATAATTTTAAAAATGTTTAAAATTTTTAATATTTAGTTTATTTTCAGTTTTTTAATATATTTTAATAATTATTTTAATTTATTATCTAATAATTTTTTTTATGAAACAGAACATAAGTCATATTTTGAAATTATTACACGAAAATGAAAATCGAAAAAATGTTCGATGAAAATAAGATAGTTTGAATAATAAATAATCATTTCAATGAATTTAAGTCCAAATAAAACATTTATCATGTTTTTACTTCCTTGTACATCGTACAAGAAAGTATTGTAATCGCAAAAAAATTTAGGTTTTTTAGATTTCAACGTAAATATCCACTTTGACCATCCGTGAATCCATTTTGACTAGTTTCGGCTTGGCGTCTGTACATACGTAGAAATGTATTATATGTACGTATGTATCTCGCATAATTCAAAACGATTAGCCGTAGAATGTTTAAATTTTGGATTTAGGACTGTTGTACTAACCAGTTGCGCACCTCCCCTTTTGAATGCAATAGACTGGACCAAAAGAGTCCAAAAAAGACCAAATTCTAAACAAATTTGAATTTTTGACTTTTTCATAACTGCAGTAATAAGTTCTCATTGAAAGCTTGTATATCATAAGTGGTACTTATAAAGTTATAGTCCAATAAAATTTTAATTAATGAAATGTTTGGATCTTACAAGGAGAAGGCACATCGGTTTGAATCCAACTTTAAATACATATACTTTTTTTAATTTAAATATATTGATTTATTAATAATTATTAACCTTTGATTGTAAAAAAAATTACGATAAATAATAATTCAATAATACAAAAAAATATATATATAATAAAAAACATAAACATATAAAAAATATATGTAATTTAATAAGCGTACAAGGAAGTGTCCACATCAATTTTTTTTGTGATCGTGTGTGATTTTTATAATGAATTATTTTTCATGTGATAAAGCCAGTTTTCCCTTTAAAATAGCTTATTAATACCTTAAAAAAAATAAAAAGCACCAGAGACGAGAAAAAATTTATTTCACACATATAAGTATGTCATTGAGCATGAAATTTGTTCTTTTTTTTTCAAGAATGGTAAAAGCAGATTATCAATTTCGTTTTAATACATAATTCAGGTAAGCATGATGGACGGTTTTTATCAATTTCTTTTACCCACTACTTCAGTTGGCAATTTTTTAACATACATAATATATATATATGTATACAATATATTTTCTGTTGGATAGTACAGAAAAAATAATAGAAATAAATAATATATTTTTTTTTAAAAGCAATGCAGTATACATTGAAAATGTTTAATTTCTTATTAATTATTTTATAAAATTTAATTTTAAATTATTAATTTTTAAAAGGTTTACTTTTTTGTGGTTTTGAATGAAAATAATTAAAACCAAAACGAAAAAGTTTCATATTAAATAAAAAAAAATATATATATTTACCAAAAATTTTTAATTTCAGCATAAGAAATTTACTGTGAATTCTCTGAGGGTACCTCTTCCGTTATATTCATAAAACAACCCACGCATGCAATGCATCACGCTCGCACGCCCACACATATTCAAAGAATATATATTAAAATAATGACTAAAAAGGAGAAAAAGTAATTTTATTCATAATAACCTTTGGTATTACTGAAACAGTCTTTATGAATTTTAATATCCAAGATAGAATTGTGTTCATTCGTATGGAATTGTAGTCAAATAAATGGAATTATTTATTTAAAAACCACTGTTATAGGAATACAGGTATAGGGGAATATAGTATGCAGTACATATGAAACAAAGATAATTTAGTTTTTTTTAAATAATAGCTTAAAAAATAAGATAACAGACAATGAATTACTTCAGCTTACTAAGTAGTTTTCTCTGAAACACTTTTATAAATCCCATTTTCAAAATATTAGTAAATTGCATACTAAATATGATGTATATATCATAAATGCAATAGTGTTAAATGCTGAGTATCTAAAACAAAAAATCTGATGTGGACACCACATGATTTCCTGGTACGCCTATTAAATTTTATATACACTTTTTTGTATTAATGAAAAGTAGATCAAATTTTATTTCATTAATAACTTTTGATATTTATCATATTTTTTTTAGGTAGATTTCAAATAAAAGTTACCTATTGAAATGGGTAGGGGATGATTTGACTTCCGGAAAATTTCGATATATCTACGCGTTTCATAACCCCCAGACCCCAAAACCACCGGCAGTTCAAAAATTTTTATATACATTTATATATGTATAATTTTTCTATAATTTTGCGCTAAACACTTTCAAAATGATCCATAAAATAAAACGATCTAAAATCTCGGTCGAATTCGTTAAGGGGCAAAATTGAACCATGAGGGTGGAAATAGGGGAACCCTTTTCGATAAAATATCGCTAAAATATTATCGATAATTATATTAGCAATATATAGCGATTAATTATATTATTAAGTAAAATATCGAATTCGTTTAAAGTTGCTACTATTCTTTTGATAAGGGCCTAAAACTTATTAAAGTAAAAATTATACTTAGTAAAGTATAATTTATGTAATATCACCAACCATTGGCCCGGGTGGCGACAAAAATGGGGTTTCGAAGATGAAAAAATCATACCTTCCTTAATAAGCACAGTATCGAATCGGTTTAAAGTGGTCGTTAAGGACTAACGACCACTTTAAACGTGTTTTAACGACCACATTTAGGTGTTTGGTAATGTTTACGTCCTTTAAACATTACCAAAAACCTTTGTCTGAAACAATTTTTGATGTAATCAACCCTTATCAAGGCAAAGGATGACCAAAATTTTGCTGGAATCGTAAGAAGATGGGGCTTGTCGTATGCTAAACATCTAAAACGTTTTTCCCATATAATCATTGCCATATTGAATAAATTTGAAGTTTTTCTTAACTTTAAGGTAGAAATCTTTTTACATCCTATTTAGTATCGGTGAAATCAACCTCCGCCTTCCGACGTGCCGAAAGAGACTTATTTATTATTATTTTTTTTTTTTTTACAATCAGAGGTTAATAATTATTAATAAATCAATACATTTAAACTAAAAAAAAAAAAAAAATTAAAAAAGGAGACGAAGTCTGATGTGCCCTTGTAAGATCCAAACGATTCATTAATTAAAATTTTATTTGGCTATAACTCTGGGATCAATGAAAATAAATACCAATTACGATATATCGTTGAAAAGCTCTCAATGAAAGCTTATTACTGTAGTAAAGGAAAAGTCCAAAATCTAAATTTTTTGAATTTTTGGCTTTTTTGAACACTTTTGGTCTAATCGATTGCAAAAGGGGAGGTGCACAACTAGATGGTTACAACAGTCCGAAATCCAAAATTTCAACATTCTACAGCTAATCGTTTTCTGGTTATGCGAGTACATACGTACGCACATACAGACGTAACGCCGAAACTAGTCAAAATGGATTCAAGGATGGTCAAAATGGTATTTCCGTTTAAATTTTAAATCCGAAATTTTTTGCGACTATAGTACTTCCTTTATTTCGTAAAAGGAATTAAAAAGTAATGTACTTTTTTTTCAATATCTTAGGACTTTCGGAGGATTATTTAAGTTTAAAGATTACTTAACTAGTTTACCGAAAGGTGTAAAAAATTAGATACATTATAAAGTAAAACGGGATACTTTAATAAGATTTAGAATGAAAAAATTAATAAGTTATAATAAATTTATAAAATTAACTGATTTTAATGCATAATTGTAAGATAGAGTTTAAGTTTTCCTTCATATTTCCCTTAGTAGATGTAATGAAACGGAACGGAAAGACGGAATTTCATGATTTGTAGGTTTATTAAAGTTGTTAGGTTCATACACATGCGTAATCTTAACTGAAAAATTTTAAACTGTCAAAATACCAATCGTAGGAAGAACATTTTGAAAGAAGTCTACTGCAGTTAAACACACTATCTAGACATCATTGCAATAGCATGAACAGTAATAGAATTCTCGAAATAATGTATATATACATATATATATATATATATATATATATATATACATGTATATTGATGGAAATCTGTTTCCTTGTACTTCTTACGGTGTACATGTATACCAAGAAAGGACTGTTTGAAATTCCGTGTTTAAAGGATTAAAACAGAGTAAAAATGAAATTTACTATTTTTTAATCTCCCGGTAACAAATGAAGACATCAATTTTATTTTTGGTATACTTCATCTACATTTAAATATCAAAAAACGAATTTCTAGATATTTTGAAATTCCGAATTTAAGGGGTTAAAATTGATTTTCAATTTCTTTTAATCCCAGCTATTTTTTTTTTTTTTTTTTTTTTTTTTAATTTCTCGGTAATAAATGAAGATCAACTTAATTTTTAGTGTGTGTCTGATTTTCATGTAAATATCAAAAGATCAATTTCTAGGTTTTTGAAATTACCCCTTGAAAGGGGGGCAGATAAAAAAATTTCAACAAGGCTAGAAAAACATTTTCCCGTTACCAATTACACTAAACGAGATATTCATTAGATTGAGACTTACAAATACTCTTCAGATAAAAATATCTAAACAACTTTTTCGGGTTCTTTGAATTTCGTTTTTTTAAGGGGTGTGACGGTATACGACGCGGCAGCTCAACTAATCAACATAGCCACTTCCAGTGTTACTGTTACGTGCAACACGAATGACCGCATTTCCTTCCGGTTACTTAACTGAAATACATAAAATAAAATAAAAATTGACCGCAACGGAAAACACCGCGATGGATATAACGATGGAAGTAACCATATAGCGCGGGCGAAGCCGTGGCGTGTTTGTCAGTATGTACCTAAAAGAACATGTCGTGAGTGCTCCACCAAACTGCTGCTCCGAAGAAATTACAATAGATTGATAGTTTTTATAAATTGAAAAGGCTTTAATTTTTATTTAACATTATTATTCTTATAAGCCTAAGTTTAAACACACAGACTTCAAGGGGACTGAGCCCTGATCGGCTACACAATCCTGACTGCAAACACAAGTAACCATAAAGTGCAGGCAAAGTCATGACAAAGATCCTAATATATACGACTCTATTATATTTGTTGATAAAATAATAATAAATATTATAAAAGAAGTATTAAATTTTTAAGTTTCTTAAAATATATATTTTTTTAAATTTCAGGGGACGCTGATTATCCGAATTGCAAGGCCAAATGCAGTAGAAAAGAAATCTGGTTAAATGAAAAAATAAGAAAAATAAAGAAGGGTAATGGAAAATAATAAATACTGGAATATCATTCTGATGTTTAATGGTTATCATATTTAATAAAAAGACAAAAATATATAAAAAATATAAATAAAATTAATGACATACTTAGAACATAAATTTACAGTGCAATAAAAAACAGTTATAGCAATATATATTTTTTTTAAATCCACCGAGTAGAAATTTTGTCATAAAAGAATCAGAATTAAAATGAAATATTTGAATGAAATAAAAATATATTACCCTGTTGCTTTATAAAAAATATGTTGTTATTTAATAAACGTAAAAGTAAAACTTACAAAAAAACATATTAAAGAGAACCTAAGTTATTATATTTATAAAAAAAGTAATCTCTTACAAAATTATAAAAAGTCGAAAAAATGCAGAACGTTTATCAGAATAAAATTTAGTGACAATCAACAATGAAAAATTAAATTTAAAAAACACTATTTCTTGATTAAAAAAATCTATAATTTTTACTACCTTAATCGTCGTTTGCTGATGTTATTTCTTTCTTCTTCTTTGCTGATCTTCGTTAATGATTCTAAAATCATTTTAAACAAAAAATATTTTTAGAATCACATTCTTCCTATCGTTCCAACCAGCCCTTAACAATAGATAAAATATTTATGAGTTTTTTCTTGTGACGGCTCTGGGTGCAAATCACTATATCATGATTACATGATAGTTTATGTTTGATCAATTAATGTGATTCCATGAACTTTTCAAAGGTTTATTTTAAAATTATTTTAACAACAGACTAAATTCACGTATGATTATGCTATAAAAATTAAAAAAAGTGATTTAAAAAACAGAGATCGATAAAAGGTACATTTTCGTTGAAAAAAAAATTTATTTGAATGGTATTTTAAATTATTTAAATAGTATAATAGTTTTTTTTGTTTTTTTTTTTAATTGCTTAGGACGGATTTAAACAGTCCGGAGAGACAGATTCTGAAAAATCGGTGTTCGAATAATCGAAGTTATTAGGAATTAAGCTGATGGTAGGTATAATAGCCGGCCTTCATGGCACTAGAGGTAGCGTCTCGGCCTTTTATCCGGATGTCCCGGATTTGAATCCCGGTAAGACTTGACATTTTCACACACGCTACAAGTCATTCATCTCATTATCTGAAGCAATACCTAACAGTTGTCCCGGATGATAAATAAAACAAAAAGAAAATCCCTTTCGGCACGCCCGGAAGGCAGAGGTAGATTTCATCGGTGCTAAGTAAGGGATAAAGAGTGGGCAGGGTCCAGAGTGGGAGAATGGACCAGACGCCTAATCCCTAATATTAAAACCTGGAATAACAATAGACTCGGAGATGTCAATTTTTACATGACACAATTACTGACGGGGTACGGCTCTTTCGGTCAGTATCTGTATAGGATCGGGAAGAGAGCCACCCCGCAGTGCATCTATTGTCCAGAGAATGACGATGCCGAACATACGTTGTTCATATGTCCAAGATGGGCCGTTAACAGAGGTCAAATAGTAATTAATGGTCTTACACCAGAAAATCTCATAAACTGGTTGGGGTACAACAATGAGATCTGGGAATGGTTCCGCAGGTTCGCCGGGGAGGTCCTGCGGGCCAAAGAGGATGAAGACAGAAGAATGGGAGTATAAACAGTAGGGTAGGGCGGACAGTCACTCCATGGAGGGCCTGTACGCCTTGATGTGCGGGTACCTGAGAAGGGGGTGAACTTCAGGGGAGTTTGAGTTTGGGTTAAAATAAAAGACCAAGTCCCGGTCGGCGGGGTCGTCCCTGCCGGAGCCTAGGCTCTTTGTGGGGTCGGCGCTATCGATTAGAGGCCAAAGGCGTAAAGTCCGAGTCCTGGTTCCCTGCTGAGGCACTGGGGGATGGCATAGCCGCACCTTGGCTCTAAAGCGGGGGATTAGAGGCAGGCAATGTAAAACAAAAGATCCGAGACCGGGGAGGCCAACCTGCCGTGCCAAACGTATAGCCGGCGGGTGGGGGACGCCTCCTTTGAGAGTAAAAGGACACTCTCCCCGACTGAGTATACTATCTACCGACTAGTATGAAATCTACCTAAAAACAAAAAAGGTAGAGTTAATAAATAAATAAAATTCATTATTATTTTTAATTTCTATTAGTAAATAAATAGTTCCATTGATTTTTTAGATGTTGTTATTATAATTATTATTACTATTATTATTTCTGTATTATTATGTAATATACAACGGCTTTATGTAGCTGTTCTGTTGCAAAAATAAATAAAATAAATTTGAAAAAATTATTATTATTATTATTATTATTATTATTATTATTATTATTACTACATGTTGTCCAATATCAATACCTCACATTTTGACATGAACATCAAAAAGGAAAATGCATGTCATACCCACACATTTATTGAGTGGAGTGAGAACTTCCATTAAAATAAGAAAATAAAAAATAATAAAAATACAGCATGACACATAAAAAAGTTTCCCTTTGTTCTTTATCACTGGCGGCTAGAGTAATATCACAGCTACGAGTAATACATTTCTCTCCTAGTTGTAGGTATTCCACCTTACACATATATAACCCGAAGCAGTCATTTGTAGAATGCAGTGGTGAAATCTAACCTATCTATGTACTTTATTCTGTATTTCAATTTCATTTTTATGAATTGGAAAAAACAATCCTTTCTATTTCATTTGGTCTTCATCCATACTTTCTCTTGTACTCCATTTTTAGGCAAAGTATTTTAAATATGTTGAGTAAAACTCTAACATAAGAAAACAATATGGAAAAATTAATAAAATTGAAATATATTTGCAAATTTTTTTTATGAAAAACACGTACCATAATTTGTTACTTAAAATATAATCGGAAAAAATATAACTGTAACATATTATTTTTATTTTTTTCTTAAGATTATAGGCATCAACTGTTGTGGTCATTAGACCTTGTTTCAATCAACAAAAAAAATAGTAAATAAATAAAAATAACTTTTTTATTCTAATAACAAAAAACAGCAACATAGTCAGAAGACTCGTCTTGTCAATGAATTATTTAGAATTAGATTTCTCGTAGAACATTAAAAAACCACAAAGAACACAAAATTATAAGGGTGTAAAGAGCCCATATTACTTAAAAATATACAATCCATTTCTAAAGAAATGTCTTATGTATCAAAGTAGGTGCAAAGTCATACAATTATTAAAGAACCTGATCTATTTTTTAAATTCATCAAAGGTACATAAAATTATGTACGTTCATACTTCTATCGCCTACGTCTACCCTTAGGCCATCTCTTTTTTATCCATCTTTCTGAAGGAATCGATGTCGAATTTCAAGTTGTCTGAGTACGACGAGATAGAATTTTCTGATCCTCCGCAGTAAATTACGAAGAATGCTTTTATTGCTGGCTTTGATTGTACGAAAAACAGTGCATCAGATTCGAGATTCTATGTACTCTCCGCTAAAGCATGTGGGGCGGATGAGGTGCCGCCCTCTTATTAAAAGGTTCGTTTAAAAGTTTCGTTTTATATATTCTATTACTAAATTTAAATTGGTTTTGTTAAAATATTGTTTAAAAAGTTTTAATAATTTCTGTGTTTAAATTATTATTTATCTTTTCCTCATTTAGTTTCCTTTCTAAAATGTTTATGATTCTCTTTTAATGGTATAGATATACACAAATTTTTATCTCGATTCAATTCAGCAGTCTTCTGTTATTCTTGGATTTTTACTCCCTATTCGAAGTAAAAGAAGTATTGTGATGGCAAAAAATTACGGTTTTCAGATTACAATGGAAAATCCATTTTGATCGTCCCTAAATCCAATTTGACTAGTTTCGGCGTGACATCAGTACGTATGTATATATCTCTTGTAACTCAAACACTATTAGCCGTAGGATGCTGAAATTTTTGATTTCGGATTGGTGTAATATCTAGTTGTGCATCTCCCCTTTTTATTGAATTCGACTGAACCAGAAAAGAACAAAATCCAAAATAATTTGGATTTTGGACATTTTCTTAACTGCAATAATAATCCCTCATTGAGGGCTTTTCAACAATATATCATAACTGGTACTTATTTTTATTGATTCCAAAGTTATAGCCAAATGAAATTTTTGTTCTTACAAGGGAAAAGCACTTCAGTTCGAATCAGGGATCATCTCTTTTTTTTACATAAATATATTGACAATTATAGATTATTGTAGACAATAATCTTATTGTATACATGTACAATATGTACATATGTACAATAATCTTAATTGTAAACAATAAATTACTGTAGACGATATTGACAATTGTAGATTATTAACTATTATTAAATTCTTTTGTAAAAATGTTTTTGCAACCGTTATATATAAATAATCCAATAATAACAATAAAGTAAAAGAAAATATGGAAAAATATCAAAAGTTATTAATGAAATAAAATTTTATGTACTTTTAATAATGTGTATATGTAATCTAATAGGCGTACAACGAAGTCATGTAGTGTTCACATCAGATTTTTCCATTTTTCTGCTACTTCCATTGAATAATTAGGTAGATTTCTTAAGAAAGCTACTATTGTAATGGGTACCATGATTCGACTTCGGAATAATTCGACATATGTTGGCGTTTCACATCCCTCAGATCCCAAAACCACTGTCATCTCAAAAGTTTTATATACATTTATATATATATATAGTTTTTTTTTTTTTCACTTTCTTAGGGACACGATAACTGCCATCATTTTACGCTAATCACTTTCAATTTGTACTTTAAAAAATACTTGACCCAAACAAATCTCGGTCGAGTTCGTTAACGGTCAAAATCGAACCATGGGTGTAGAAACGAGATGGTTTTTTCGAAAAATATATACTGTTACAACATTTTTATTAAATAAAATATTGAATTCGTTTAAGTTCCTACGATTCATTGGATAAGGGCTTAAAACATATTAAGTAACAGTTTTTGATATTGCCAACCACTGACTCAGGGATGGAAAAAAATAGGTTTTGAAGATGAAAAAATATCATATCTCCCTCAATAGGTTCAGGATCGCATCGTGTTTAAAGTGGCCGTTAGTCCTCTAAACATTACCTAAAATATTTTTCTGAAGCAATTTTTGATAAGACCAAGAATAAAAAAAAAAATTGCTATAACTTTCTTATTAATTAAAATATGGAATTGAATTAAAATTCTTACTATTTTTTGAATAAGGATCTAAAATTTATCTTTTTACTTAAAGTTTTTTGCTAAAACCAACTACTGGCCCCCGGGGTGGAAAAAATGAAGTTTTGAAGACAATAAAAAACCACGCTACCTTAATAGGCACAGTATCGAATCAGTGGTCATTAGTCCTCTAAATATTACCTAAAACTTTTGTCTGAAACAGTTTTTGATATAACAACTCTTATGTCAAGAGATAACCAAAATGTTGCTGGAATTGTAAATGGGCTTGTCGTATGCTAAACATGTGAAACATTTTTTCATATACAACCATTGTCGTATTGAGTAAATTAGAAGTTATTCTTAAATTTAATGTGGAAATATTTTTATCCCCTCCTTAGCACCGGTGAAATCTTTTTTCAACTTTTTTTTAAATTTAATTATATTGATTTGTTGTAAAAAAGTTTTACAATAAAGAATAATTCAATAATAACAATAAAATTAAAAAAAAAAAAACATAAAAAAAAATCAGAAGTTTTAGTAAAATAAAATTTTATGTACTTTTCATTTAAAAAAAAAGGAAATGAAGTCGGATTCGAACCGATGTACCTTTCCTTTGTAAGATCCAAATATTTCATTAATAAAAAGTTTATTTGGCTCTAATTCTGGAATCAATGAAAATAAAACCACTTGAAATATATTGTTGAAAAATTCTCAATGAGGGCTTATTACTGCAGTTAAGAAAAACTCCAAAATCGAAATATTTTGCATTTTGGACTTTTTTGGTCAAGTCAATAACCATCAAAAGAGGAGGTGCACAACTACATGTTACAACAATCCTAAATCCAAAATTTCAACATTCTACAGCTAATCATTTTTGAGTTGGGAGTTACATACGCACACACGTAAGTACAGGCGTCACATCGAAATTAGTCAAAATGGATTCAAGGATGGTAAAATGGAAATTTCCATTGAAATCTGAAAACTGAATTTTTCGCAATCACAATACTTGCTTTACTTCGTACAAGGATGTAAAAATCGAGATTTATAAATAACAGTGAATTATTTTAATTGATCCCAAATTATTTTTATTGGTATCTGGTCCCTGATTACTGAATTTACTGCTTTCAAAATGCGATTTCGCAGATCTTGAATAGTAGTAGGTTTAATTGGTAAACCTATCGTTTTGGACTAGTGGTTAACTCGTCATTACAAAACAGCTGATTTCAAAGTTGTGAGTTCTAAGGTTCAAATCTTATCAAAGGCAAGATGCTACATAATGGATACCATTGTTTTTTTGTGGTTGGGATTCAATTAACCACACATCTCAGGAATGGTCGACCTGTGACTGTACAAGATTATACTTCATTTACATTCATACATATCATCCTCTGAAATAATACGTTACGATATTTCCGAAGGCTAAACAGAAAAAAAAAGATAATAACCTTGAAGTAAAAGGTTGTATATATATATATATATATATATATATATATATATATATATATATATATATATATATATTTGTAGTTGTTTATATTCTAATGTTGACATACTTAAAATAGAATTATAATTCAGTGATCCGGTTTAAAGTAACAAAAAATATTATTACATTTGCTATTTAAAAATTAAAGAGATAAAACATTTAGTTTAATAAAACGTAATAATATTAAAAATACCTATCTTATAAAAAAAAAAAGTTATAAAAAAATACGATTAATACAAATGTAATGACACGCTTATAACAAATTATAATACGATAAATAAGTTTAATTTTAATATATTATATTATAATACAATACGAATAGGATAGGGTAGCTTACACTTTAATATCAACGCATTACTTTATGTTTAAATGACTTAAAAATAATTATGTGGTATTTAATAATTAAAGGTCCGATGTTTTAGATAAACTAGTTCATGGTTTTAAATGGACTAATTCAAAATCAGTAAAAGATCTTTAATAATTCAAAATAAATAGTTTTTATTTTTAGGTAAAATATCTATTTTTCATACCGAATTAATTATTCAAAATTAAGGGGATGTAAATGGGTAAG
The DNA here is from genome assembly GCF_047948215.1 of Lycorma delicatula. Taxonomy (NCBI): domain Eukaryota; kingdom Metazoa; phylum Arthropoda; class Insecta; order Hemiptera; family Fulgoridae; genus Lycorma; species Lycorma delicatula. The sequence continues at coordinate 36,566,036 of NC_134464.1, read as the reverse complement.
AACCCCCAAATTACAAAATAGTGCATTTTATTATATTTTTGGACAATCTAATATTTTAGGTAGATTTTATAAGAAAGCTACTTATTGTAATGGGTACAATGATTCGACTTCTGGAAAATTTCGACATATCTTCGCGTTTGACTACAGATCCCAAAACCATCGTCAGTTCAAGAGTATATATATATATATATATATATATATATATATATATATATATATATATTTCACTTTATTGTTGACACGATAAATTGTGTAATTTTGCGCCAATCACTTTCAAATTGATACATAAAATATAACGACCCAGGAGACCTTATCCATTCTTCAACCCAAAACTTCGGTTGAGTTCGTTAATTGGAAAAATGAAAATGGAAAAGGGGCGAAAGTGGAGGAAAGGGAAAAATTGAAAGAGAAATTTGGGAAGGAAAGGGAAAGGGGAATTGTGGGAACTCCAAACGGAATATGGTAAAAATGAAAATTGGAAAAGGGAGAAAGGTAAACGGGGAAAAAGGAAAAGGTTAAATTTTGTGAAGTTCCGTAATGTTCATTTTGTTAATGTTTTATCAAACTTTCAATTGTGCTCATTTAATCTTTCAATAATGCTACATATATACTGAAATCTAGCAATAGCAAAGCATTGCCGGGGCTGCTACTTTTTAATATTAAACTAACGATGTGAAGCGAAACTATATCATTTCTTCTTAGGTTATGATACGAGTATAATTGTATAATTATTTTTTTAAATCAACACAGAATAATTGTAACGGATAAATATAGAGTTTTCGTCAATAGGATGCAGGCAACTCGTACGTAAATCAATCAACCAAATAAACGTAAAATATATGCAAAAATCTCAATTGTATATCTTGTTATGTCTACTTAAATGACCATATCTTTCTTTTATTATTCCCCTCACCAAAAATAAAAACTGTTAAAAGGAACTAATAGAGATGATCCGAAAGAACAACTTGAAATAAACAAAACCATTTGAAAAAAAGTTTTTTTCCTTTTGTTTGTTGGCGGATTGTAGAAAATATTTAAATAAACGCAATGTTGGATTTATTTTACAGAAAAAATATTAATTATACACACATAAATGATATCTTTCACAGTGAAACATTATCACATGCCAACATACGAAAATAGCGATTCGATAAAAGGTTTTATTCTATAACGGATGAAAGAAGTAGTGTGAAACGGATTTTATTAAATTTGTTTTAACCTTTATTTCAAATTTGACTAGAGGGTATAATGTGGCTGTCTTTCACAGAGCTTGATTTATTCTGCTACTCAAAATACTACTTATGTCAAATGACGCTGTAAAATACGACCTGCTGTCAGCTTAAATTTTACTGCCAACAAAAAAAAATTATCCTATTCGGAGTAAACTGACAGCTATATCCATTCATTTAATTTCAATATAAAGGGTAGTAAAAAATTGTTCATATAGGTTATCTCTTTTTTGATATTCAAGGGAAGATTTGTTTGTGTATACATACATACAATTCATAAATAAAGAAAACAGATTTTAATTTCCTAGGATCTTAGTTCTAGAGGTATGCTGCATCAAGGAAAGTATGGTAATCAGTCAAAAAGTGCGATATGGGATTTTTTGCTCGACGGTTTATTACCCAGGCCCCCAAAATAATTTTTGTATGTAGGTGTGTTGGCGTGTTTGAATCACAATAATTTTTGACCGGATAAACCGATTTTAAAGAAATTTTGTAGATTCGTTTACACGACTCTACATAAAGCAATTTATTGGTAAAATTTAATAGTCAATATCTCCTAAGAGTGGGGTAATTTTTTGGAGTCAATCATCCCAAAATTTTACAAAAATAATCCCACTTCATGTTAAGTTTCAGTATATGCATGCATGCTTATCTTACCATTTAAAAAAAAATTCTCCAAAATTCCCCCTTCCTCAAAAATCATAAAGCTATCTTTCTATTTATTTCATATTTTTTTAACCGATTTTTTAAAATGTTTTCCTACGCTTTGTAATAGTGCATGCAAGTGAACCCCCCCAAAAAAGCTGACCACTGTGGATTGTTTCCATGCATGGCTTACACACACAACTTATTTAAAATTATTTATCATTTTATTTAAAAATAATATTTTTTCGTTATTTAATTCAATAATTCTAACTAAAGCGCGCGCGCAAACTTATATAATTCGCGTGTTTGTGGCGGTACTAGCGGCGACAATCGGCACTAACTAAACTAATATAATTTCACGACTTACATAAAACAAATTTCGCTTATTCATTCGGCAGCTGGTGTAGCCGCGAGCCTTAATGCACCAGGGACCGAGTTACCCGGGCGATCATGTTCGTCACACAGCCAAACCGAGTTACATTTTCCCATTTTAAATGTTATTTATTTAATTTCACCGCTAAAATTTTTGTCTGAAAGAATTTTTGTTATTACCAACCCTTACAGCAAGGGATGACCAAAATGTTACTGAATTGTAATAAGATGGGGATTGTCGTATGCTAAACATGTGATACTTTTTTCACATGCAACCATTGTCGTATTGATTAAATTTGAAGTTTTTCTTAGTTTTAAGGTGGAAATCTTTTTTATTCCCAACTTAGCACGAGTGAAATCTATCTCCATCTTCCGGTGTGCCGAAAGGGATTTTCTTTTATATAGTTGTAGATGTACCATAAGTGTGTTTTTTTCTATTTTATGTGAAAACAATATATAGTATTAAATTAATCAATTCTGTTTGTTTTTTCTTGTAGGGAAGTAAATATTTATATAAAGAAATAATTACTTGTGATTTCATTTCAAGCCACGATGCAACACCAGCTGGGCATCTCAGCCGCAGGAGAGAATAAAAATCAACCACCCACTATAAAGGACCCAACACACTGTTCTGAGGACATCCCTGAACTGCGTGTACATACAAAAACTCTGCGAACGCTTACATATACAAAGCAATTACAACTAGGCAGAGGGGATCCGCCCCTCTGCCTAGTTGGCAGAACTAGTTTGCCTAGTTAGGGGGGAACCATGGAGGCATGGTTCCCCCCAAAAGCCAGAAGGGTTTGCATTTTGAAAACACAGTTCGAAAGAATTAAAGATTTTACTAATACTGTATTGTCAAAATAACTAGTTGCAATTGCGATTCTGTAATTAACGTGAATATATATATATATATTTTTAATAAGTAATTAAAAGAGGCTAACGTCACTTCCTCTAATACATATTCATAGTAATGCAAATTGATGTAGATCGGGTTATCGATCGGTATGCTAAGATGCGTAATCATCAAGATAAATTTATTTTTTAAATAAAACAGTTTATTATTATTATTTTTATTATTATCGTATGAAATAGAATGTGTAAAATTTTGGACTGTAATGTATTAATTTTAAATATTGAAATGAATGAACAAATAAAAACTAACTTAATTAATATCCATCTCATTATTTTTCATGTCATATTATATTATTATATAACTATGATTGTTTGCACGGCCGTTTTGATTAACGTTGTTAGGACTACACAATCCGAATTTAAAGGTAAATTAACTCTTGTGTCTCCGTGAGGGTCACTTCGAATAACTTAAAAGAAAAAAAGCCGGCCTTGTGGTGCGAGTGGAAGCGGTTCAACCTTTCATCCGGAGGTCCCAGGTTGGAATCCCTGTCAGGCATGGCATTTTCACACACGCCACAAATCATTCATCTCATCCTCCGAAGCAATGCCTGACGGTAGACCCGGAGGTTAAAAAAAAACTTACAAGTAAAATAACTTTGAAGAAACTTAATCACGTTTTGATTTTGTTGAAACCGTCCTAGTTTCCCTCTTTAATAGCATTACTAATGATTGGTTAAACGATTTTTCTTGTTTAAAAACAGTTCAGAATATATAGTATGTATCCAATAAAAGTATATGAAATATTATATAACCCATCTAATTAGAAGGGAGTAGGAAAATGTGACCCCCTGTCGCCAAATGGCTCCCACCAAATTCAGTTGCTGGATCCGCTTCTGCTAGATAGTATGTTCTTGATTTAAGTTAGAAATATGTAAATTTTAATCGTGATCTTACAATGGAAAGGTTTTTCAACATATAAATGGTGTCTCAGAACTATTATTTTTCTGAATAAACTAGAGTTACAGCATTTCCTATGCGCTTTATAACATAATAGTAAAGGAGATTGCGATAACGTAAAAAAAAATTGTCGTACAGGTATTTAATATATTGAAAGTATAATTCGAAATATAAAATTTTGTGTAAATACCATCAAGTCGTCAATTATGTCAGCTAAATATGGTTAGGACTAACGGATATAAATATTAGTGGCTCATATCTCTTACGGAAGGCAGAAAAGTTGCACTTTCTAACTAGGAGTTTTTACCTTGATCATCTTATGATTCAAGCCAATTTTGTAGATAGGCTCTGCAGAACAGACCAGAGTTCCATTCAAAATAAGGATAACCGTAGGATTTATCATGTTAGAATGGTTGGATGCTCATCGATAAAGCGATTTGGTCTCGCGCGATGATTCAACTGTGGAGTCTGGTAAATTTAACAAGGCAGGTTTTAAATACTAGATCGTGGATACCGGTGTTCTTTGGTGGTTGAGTTTCAATTCATCGCATATTTCAGGTATGGTTGACCTGAGATTGTGCAAGACTACACACTTCATTTACATTCATACATATCATCCACATTCATCCTCTGAAGTGGTACCATACGGTGGTTCCGGAGGCTAAATAGAAAAAGAAAGAAAAGGTTTTGGAAAAAGCATATAGTCAGTTATATATTCCATACCATAAAAAACTCATTCCTCTCGAACTTAACTTGAAAAGTTTCACGCTAACCCAAATTGGAAAATTTTCACATACTTTGACTGGGAAATGGGGATACTGGAGTGGATGACAACACTAAATTTTTTCCACTCTCATACGATTTTTTGTAGCAGAAAAATAACTTGAAGTCAATGATAAGTGATAGCTGATGCTGCATAAGTATAAATTTTGGTACTATTATTGAGTTCGGGTGGTCGAAATCAATGATAACTCGATGAAGGTGAATCGGATGATTATACGACAATGTTACACAGAGATATGCTCTACGTAGGTGCCTTTCATACTGCACGGACAAAGGATCCCGTAATGCGGTTCATTCTATACGTATATACATATACCTATACCATTAAGTATCTTTCTCTCACTCTATCACCCTTTCTCTCTCACTCTCTCTCTCTCTCTCTTTCTCTGTGCACGTGCGTGCGCTTCATTTCTGATTAATGTTCAAGTTGAACTGAGTGTGGAATATTTCGAGTTTTTGGGTAAAACAAAAAAGAAATATTAGTAGCTGAACTTAATAAAGTAGGTTTTCAGAAAGTAATTTTAGTATTGTTATTTTATTATATATGTTTAAGTTTTATTATTAACGTTCAAAACAATACCGCGCATTATTATTATTATTATTATTATTATTATTATTATTATAGCCTTCGTTAAAAATTTGAGAGGGTTACGTGGTGATGGATCATTGTCCTTGGTGTGATGCTCACTTTCATGATTTTAAAATTATTGTTGTTTTTTTTTAAGGATTATTGCTTATAACTTGTTTTATTTGGAATGTATTAGTAATGTTGTCTTTTTGTTTTTGGATGTTTTCATCTATGTGTTTTATTAACACTCCGTAGCTACCGTTTTTAAAGTTCTAATTATTTTTTGTATTTGACTGCATAATTGTATTATTATTATTGTGTTTTGAATATTATATTTTTAATTTATATGTGGGTGTTCTTTTGTGACTTTATGTGATATTGTGTGGCATACAAAGGTTTTGTAACTGTTCTGTTGCACAATTATAAAATAAATAAATAAATAAATAAATAAATTAAAAAAAATATTATTATTATTATTATTATTATTATTTTGATTATTATTAAAATGTTTTATGAAATTAATTTTTATAAATTCCAGTGATTAGTAATTCATAAATAAGAGTGAGAGAGAGAGAGAGAGTGTGAGAGTGATTGAAGGAAGGTATGTACACGCGCGCGCGTTCATGCACATATATAAAAGTTATACAATTCATTACGGTAAAGTTAAATTCGTAGACGATGTAGAAATATTTTAAAGAAATTCAATAAACCTAGGGCTGGAAATTATTTTACTGTAAGAGATGAAAATAATAATAAACTTTTGCTTTGAATTTAGCTTTTAATATGATGGAAGGATTGTGTTAATATAACTTAAATAGCTTTTTCATAAACTTCAAAAATCTTTTCACTAAGAAACTACAAAAGTGAACTATTCAAAATTATTTTCAATAAGTTATGCGTGTATATACGTCCCGTAACATAATCACGTAATAAATAATTGCTTATATTCACGTCAACAGAAACCAAACATCGCTTTATTTACAACAAAATCTTCCTTCACTAATTACCTAGCATTCCAAGACCTACCACATCTTAGATAACTTTAAAAACTTCCCTAATATTATAGAATATAAGTTTCAATAGATATTTATGAAAAAGGAGAAAATTCTTCTACATACTTTAATGTTTTAAAATTAATTAAGTGAATAAAGATCTTTTATTGAAATAAAATACTATCTGCTTGTACGTGATGTATTAAATCTCACTAGTAGTTATAAGTATTAATCAATATTAAGAAAAAAAATTAGATTCAAATTGGTGATTTCGTTAATTATCATTTATACAATTATAAAGGAAATAATAAAACATAAAAATAAACGTATAAAACATCCAATAATTTTATGATAATTCTTCCATAAGGTATAAATAAAAATCAAAGCTGTTGTCTGAAAATATTTCCGCATTCATAGAATTTGTAGACAATTTAGAAAATGATGACCTGTAACTGAATTTGGGATGGATATTAGTTACATGAAAAATCAATTAGTTAACCTCTACAGCTACTTTCATCACATCCCAGGAACTTACTTACAAGGCAATTTATACCAAGATGGTATTTGGCCTCACCAACGAACCGTTTCCATCGTGTCCGTTCCTGAGCATCCTCTTCAGCTGCGCCCATTCTGTTCATGTCTTGCTTCACCTAATCCCTTCATCGCTTTTTGGTTCCTCCTGGGAGTTTTTTTCCTTTTAGGTTTTATTTTCAGATCTGTTTTATCAGGACATCCTCTTGTCGTCATATTATATGAGCAGTCCACCTTAACCTTCTATGACCTAGACCTTCGTCTAGGTCACTATGTCCGGTGCATTATAAAGTTCTCTTATTTCTCGGTTGTTCTTAATCCTCCAATTATTTCCCTCTGTGGTTGGTCCAAATATCCTGCTCAGAACCTTGTTCCAGAACATTATGAGGTTTGTCTCACCACCTTATTTAAAATCATTGTTTCGACTTCGTATAATAATACTGGTATTATGACTATTCTGTAAATTTTCAGTTTTGCCTTACGTGAGCAACCTTGATAACATCATTTTGTTTGTGGCGTACAAACTTCTATATGCTACATTTAGTTGGTTCTGGATTTCACTTTTATCAGAGTTCTGTCAGCTGATTACTGTTCCCAGATATTTGACTATTCCCATTTGCTCAAACTTCTAAATTTTGAGGCCAAAATTCACTTTAAACGACTAAAATGTCTTATTATCATTGATTTTCAGCTCAACGTAACATGTTTGTCTGACCAGTACTTTTGTTGTTAATTCTATTTCCTCCTATTCTCCGCAAGTACTTTACCTCTCTACTATATAATCCGCAAAAGCAGTCACAACTATTTTTGGACCTATTTATATTCAAAGATTAGTCTTTTGGACTTCTTTAAGAACTCCCTCCAGCGTAATGTTGAAAAGCAGTAGTGAGGAGCATCTTGTCTTATTCCCGTGCTTACTTCAAAGAACGATGGATATATATTTTCCACTTTTATTTAGAATTGGCATTACTCACAGTTAAACCTGCTAGCCTAGTTAGCTGATTCTTGGTATTCCAAAACTGTCCATTTTTTCCCATATTCTATCTCTCTTGAGGCTGTTTATAAGCTTTACGGAAATTGACAAACAGGAAATAGAATCTTTAGTTAAATTCCCAATTCTTGGTTATGGCTACTTTTAGAATAAATATTTAGTCCATTGTGGATCTGCCTTTCTGAAATTCAACCGGATGATTTTCTTTAATGTTTCCTGCATAACTTTCAAGTCTTCTTTGAATTATTCTTGACAAAACGTTTGATTTTGTGTTTGATATCCCCCCCCCCCGATAGTTGTTAGGGTCTTGCTTGTCATTTTTTTTTGAGTAGAGGTCCAATTTCCATTCGTTAGCTGTCTCCTCCTTTTCCCAAAAAAAGTACCAGCATTTGAATTTGTGTTGATAACTCTTTCCCTCCAGCCTTTTATAATTCTGCACTAACGCCATCTTCTGGAGCCTTGTTATTTTTCACTACTTCTTCTACGTCTTCAAACCTGGTTCTTCTTCATTTGGTTGGACATTGTGCACCTGAATATCTTGTTCTGCTTCAGCATTAGATTCTCCAGTCAAAAGCTACTAAAAATAATGTTTTCACACTTCCATAACTAAGACCACTGTGACAATCTGCTCATTTTCTTATACACCAAACGTGCTAAGATTAAACCCCTTTCTAAAAAACTTACATTTCTCTAAAACTCTCTTGGGTTTTCCACATGGTCTGCTTCCGCTCTTTCAAGTAGACTATCAATAAACTGCCTTTTTTTCTTTCAGAGAATTTTGATTACCTCTCTCTCAACCGGTTACTGTACCCTAGTTTCTTCAGAATCTTCACAGCCTTTCTTCATCTTTCTTTTCACAGACGTCGGTTTTATATTTTTTTCTCATTCTTCATCCCAACATGAATTCCAATGTATCTTTTTACTTTTGCCACAAACCTTCCGTGTCGATTCTAGCACTACATTCTTTAATGAGTTTCATCTCTTATTTATGGTGTGTTTTGCTTGGTTTATCACTAATATTTAGCATATGAAAACTGTTTTTCAACTCCAGCCTAAATTGGTCTGCAATCCTGCTGTTTCCAGCTTCTCCACTGCATATCTTTCCTCGGGTTTCATATCTTTTCTCCTCATTATAGCTATCCATTGTCTGACTATTCTGCTGACACATTCTGCCCCTTTTAGACTGTGTACATTCAGCATGCTAATTCTATGTCTATCATGATTGATCTAGTTTTTTACTGCCCCTCTTGATGATATCCATGTTTCTTCATGGTCTTCTTAAAGAAAACACTGTACTAATTACTTTCAATCTTACAGAATAGCAATAACTGAGCAGTCTTGTTCCATTGTCATTTGTTGTAACATGTAGGGATTCTTTACCTGCTACCAACTTCTATATTTCTCCTTTCCTAATTTTCGATTTGTATCTCCTATGATAACTCTTATTTCATACTTTGGTAACTTGTCAACTATTTGTTCTAGAGATTCATTGAACTGATCTTTTAGTTCCTCGTCTGACTCATTCGTAGGGCCACATATGCTAATTAATGAAATACTTCGGAATTTTCCCTTTATCCTAATACTGCATAATCTCTCATTACGAGCTCGAAGGTCATAACTGCTAAAACCCTACTTCTCCACAGTACTTATTGTCCTCACAGCCAAACAAAAAAATAAACTAATGGATAGAAATAAAAATAGTGACTAATATATATATATATATATATATTCTTCTTTTTAGAAAATCTCTGTTTTATACAGAAATGAAAGTACTGATTCCTAAAACTTGTTGAACAATCGAGGTTTATGATCTATCTATTGGGCGATTATAGTATTTTTTTTCATAGAATTTTTATATTAGAAATTAAAACACGATGTGATAACAGTTTAATAAAATTGAACACGTTAATTCATCGTTGTTTTTTTTAATGTTTTTACGAAATTTGTAAACAATATTTAAACTTAAAATTTGTTGTAAACAGGTTACAATAAAGAGATAGTTACACACCATTTACAATATATGTTACAGTTTGTTACCGGTACAAGGTTTATCGTTCTACTGAATGTTGGGAATAAAATAGCTCAAGGGAGACCACAATAAACCAGACATCTCCCTATAGGTAGATTGATAGTCTGACAATAAGGTGAGGTATAACAAATAAAACCTCTAGTCGCCTGAGGTAAACATCCTTTACGTGAATTGGTAGAGACTTTAATAATGAAATATTGGAACGGGTTCACCCCAAATATTCATTCTGTCCTAAATAGTTTTTTTTTTAACCGCAAGAGAAGAATTTCCCTATGGAATAAAAATAGTTTACAAGAGAAATTCCTTCAATATTTTGAAATTCTTCTACCAACAAAACAATTCCAATTTCTATAGCTTTGACTTCGGTATTTATAATTCAAATATGTTCATTACTGTTTGTGTTTGTATTTATATTTTCAAATAAATATATCCATTTAATACTTATGAAAGAAATATTATATGACTATTTAATATAATATTATTATATTATTGTCATAAAATTATTCTTAATTAACTAAAATACAAGTAATGAATTTATATAATTATCTTGTTACCCGTATATATTAAGGGGCCGTGTTATAAATTGATTAAAGTAAACTAAAAAAGAAAGGACGGATATTGAACATCCTTTGATAATAAAATAATAATATGAAATACATACGCATTTCTATTGTTAAATAACATCATCAGCCGATAACTGGAAATTACGAAAATATAAATATAAAAAAAATTGTTCTAGATAAATGTAAAAAAAAAACATATTAAGAATTGAAAATCAATTCTTTTAATAAAAAAATTCGAACAGAAAATAACTATATTTAAAAAAAAAAAACAAAAAAAAACTGTTAACTGATACAAAATCGCTTAAACAATGTAGCCAAAACTAATTTAATTGCCAACTTCTAATTCCACAGTTCTTTTATAGAATATGGCAAGATTTAACTCCCCGTGTTGGTCTAGTAAAGATGTCATCTTCGCAAATCAGCTGATTTTGAAGGTGAGAGTTCTAAGGTTCAATTCCAAGAAAAAGCGGTTATTTTTTTACGGATTTTGAATACTAGACCGTGGATATCAGTGTTATTTGGTGGATGGGTAATAATTAATTGCACATCTAAGGAATGGTTGACCTGAGACTGTACAAGACTACATTCATACATATCATTCTCATCCACCCTCCGAAGTAATACCTTACGGTGGTTCCAGACGCTAAACAGAAGAAAAAGGATATAACAAGATAAAAGTATTTATATGAAGAATACAAAAGAACATTTTGTAGTCACGCGTCACAAAATTTACACACTATGATATATAAATCTGATATTTCCCTACTTCTATAAATTTAATTCTTTAGAAACGCTTTTATTACACTTAAGTTCATACACAGCACGTCTAAAAAATGTCCGAACTAAATAAGATACAGATTTAAAGATAAACAAATTTACTTACATCACCCCTCTACACAGAACCCTTTTGTAGTTAAACGCTCGTTGCAGCGATGGTAGAGCCTGTCAAAAGCTCTGGAGAAATCAATTTGTGGGATCGCCTTCAACTGCTCGGGACAAGCTACTTGGATGGACGGAATATCGTCGAAATAGCGGTCTTTCATCTTCAACTTCAGTTTCTGGAACAGAAAATAGTCTGCTGGAGCCATGTCGGGTAGGGATAAAACGATGATTTTTATTTGAGGCGTAATTATCTGTTAAAACTGTTGCCATGTGTTCCGGGGGCATTGTCGTGCAATAGAGTCCAACTGCCCGGTCCCGGTACACGCCGGAATCGACGAATGCGACGCATCAAGCATTTAATTACTTTCAAATAGAATTTAGAATTCACGGTTTGACTAATTGGGACAAATTCATGATAAATCAGGCCCTTTCAGTCGAAGAATGCAATCAACATCGTTTTCACTGTTCGGTCTTTGTGTTCCAGGACTCAACCAAGCAGCAGATTGACGCTTCGTTTGCGGATCATATATGAAACACCAACTTTTATTCCCGGTTACAATTGTGTGCAAAATATTCGGGTTGCTATCGCCAGTTTCAACGAAGTCTTGAGCGCAAGGATGATGCATCTGTTTTTGTTTTTCGGTCAAGAAGTGTGGAACGAAACGAGAGCACATCTTTCGGCGGTTCATTTTTTTCTGTTAGAATTGTACGTATCGCGTATCTTTACCGATGTTTAGCTCTTCTGCTATGGCCCGAAGAGTAATACGAGATTGTTCGAGGAGAAGCGCGGGCACTTTTGCAACGTTTTCGTCGTGAACAACTGTTGATGTCCTCCCGCTTCGTGTGTCGTCATCCAAGACTATCTACCGTGTTTACATCGTTTCCACCATGTGTATTATATGTTTTTTTCATGAAATGACCTTTAACTTAATTATAATGGAATTAACATTTTAACTCTAATGCTTATAAGTGATTTAAATATATTTAAATTGGCTTATCACTTTCGATAAACGAGATAAGCCAAAATAAACGAGGCTTATCTCTCTACCAAGATAAACGAGCCTTCATTAAGAAATATAATTTGTTTAGATCAAAAATTAATTTAAATGTCAGGAAAAGATTTTTGAAAGTGTATGTTTGAAGTGTCGCTTTATATGGAAGTGAAACTTGGAAATCGGAGTATCTGAGAAGAAAAGATTAGAAGCTTTTGAAATGTGGTGCTATAGGAGAATGTTAAAAATCAGATGGGTGGATAAAGTGACAAATGAAGAGGTATTGCGGCAAATAGATGAAGAAAGAAGCATTTGGAAAAATATAGTTAAAAAAAGAGACAGACACATACAAAGATAGGCCACATACTAAGGCATCCTGGAATATTCGCTTTAATATTGGAAGGACAGGTAGAAGGGAAAAATTGTGTAGGCAGGCCACGTTTGGAATATGTAAAAAACAAATTGTTAGGGATGTAGGATGTAGAGGGTATACTGAAATGAAACGACTAGCACTAGATAGGGAATCTTGGAGAGCTGCATCAGACCAGTCAAATGACTGAAGACAAAAAAAAAATCACTTTCGAGTTTTTTTTTTAACCTCCGTTAAAAAATGCGAGCTACCGTTACGCATTGATTCAGAGGATGAAATAAAATAAATAGATGAAATAAATGATTTGTAGCGTGTGTGAAAATGCCATGCCTGATCGGGATTCGAACCTGGGATCTCGGATGAAAGGCCGAGACGCTACCACTCGCGCCACGGAGGCCGGCTTAAGAAATCAGTTAAAATCGTAATTTTTTGGTTAAATTAAACTTTTAAAAATAATATTACGATAAATTTTCATCATAATTCACTTCCCACTCCAAAAAAATATGTTTTGTAACGTTTTACTCCTTGTAAACTTTTCACTGGAAATTTTAATTTCTTCAATTTAACATATAAACTTAATAAATTTAAAAAAAGTTCTTGGAAGGTAATTTGGAGGTTGGGTGTAGAGAAACCAATAAAAAAAATTTTTTTTGTAACTTTTTTAAATAATAATTTTAACTTTTTAAATATATAATAATATTACATTTTCATTTCTTATTTACTTTTAAACTTTTTAAAATGTCTGTCAATATGTTAAGGTTTTTTTAATTTAAGATACTAGAATCGAATTGAAAACGCATTTATTTTTAGTTTCTCTGAACTGTTTTTTGTTAAGATTGTTTTAAAGATTTCTCTTTGGAAGTTATTGTAAAAGTAGAAAATAATTTTTTAACTTACTATAAAAGAAAGTAAGTTGTAATTCAACGTTTGTTTGTTTACTCCGGTAATAACTTCAGAATTACAGGACAGAAGGAGATAAAAGTTTACTATAGGTGATAAGAGGTTTTTAGGATACAGTTACTGGGATAAATACGTGACTAACCTGTGGTCGGATAAAGAAAATCGATGTACTATGTACATATATTTTCTTTAGCCGACTGTAGACATGATTTTCGAAAGTGATTAAGTTAGTTATAACTAACTTTTAAATATTTTTATTTTATTTTTTTATCATGTACCTTAAGCTAAAATGTTTGAAAATAAATACGAATATATTCGTGTAAATGGTTCGAAGTAACATTTCAATGTGCTTATTAAAATGTGTTAGTAAAGAAAAGCTTTATTTACTGTTCATTAAAAAAAATTATAGTAATAATAAACAGTTAAAATAACAGTTAAGTAAAATAACAGTTAAGTAAAAATAACTGAACTGAAAATAATATACACAATAAAAATACTTGAAAATGGAATTAAGAAACTGCTGTTTTCATCCTTGTATGAAGTCACAAAATTATTGTGACTTCAAAACATTTTTCCGATCACAATACTTCCTTTACTTTGTACAAGAAAGTAAAAACCAAAATTGCTTTATTATATTCAATTATTATATATTTATTATTTAACAAAAAGAAAAAGTACAGTGGCATAAATATGATTTTTTAGAGTTGTGAGGTTTTTTTTACCACTCTTATTTATATTAATTCGCTCTCGGACTATGTATGTAAGATTCATGGTACGGAACTTTTCAGTCGAATTTTGAAGCACTTCCGCTCTGAAATTCACTCTGAAATTTTGCATACAAGTTTGCTGCTGAAGACAACACATTTTAGCAATATTTTCAAGTCGCTAAGGTGCCCCTAAGTTGCTAAGTGAAAAATATGCCTCTTGAACTTATGCAACCTCGTTGACATACATATTTTCTTAGTGAAAAATAACCTAGCCGGTTTCGGTAAATTGGATCTAAAATTCGCACACATTTGAAATACATAATTTTACCAAAACGTAGGGCTCTATCTTCTATAAAACCGATCGTAACAGGCTATTTTATAAACAAGTGAGATATCCATTAGGATATACAACTGCTACTAGAAATTCTAAACAGTAACAACCGAAGTTGTAGTACTTTATAACCGACCCACCGGCTTGGTCTAGTGGTGAACGCGTCTTTACAAATCAGCTGATTTGGAAGTCGAGACTTCCATCGTTCAAGTCCTAGTAAACTCAGTTATTTTTACAAGGATTTGAATATTAGATCGTGGATACCGGTGTTCTTTGGTGGTTGGGTTTCAATTAACCACACAACTTAGGAATGGTCGAACTGAGAAAATACAAGACTATACTTCATTTACACTCATACCATCCTCATCCTCTGAAGTATTATTTGAAAGGTAGTTACCGGAGGCTAAACAGGAAAAAGGAAGTACTTTATAACCGGATCCCAATTTTTGAACGAAAATCGCAAATATCTCGAAAACGGTCGGTCACTCCTTGCGCTCTGAAATGTTTTTCAACCCATCCACTCCCGGTGATACTCATCGGATGATAATATTTTCAAGTATCCCCGAGGCGCCGTTAGGAAATGGGAGGGGGTGATGGAGTGCCATTGTAATATCTCGGTAACCGTTCGTCCGATTTTCAGGATTCAAACGGCATATGTATCAGCAGGTCAAGCGCTAACCAGCTAATCCGTCGGCTAAATTCTTGATTGACCGGATCTTGTTTATACAGAAATAAAATCGTTTAGCCTTATGTTTTGATTGCACTAATCCACTGTAAAACGTACCGATCCCAACTTTCGCTAAATACGTTGAAACCAGTTTGCTAGCGCACATTTAAAGTACAAATTATGAAAACTAATAAAGAATAGAAGAAGAATATATATATACTTTTTAAAAACCATTCTAATATTAAATGAACTAAAAATTAAAAAATAAAAAATGGGTAAAAAAAATTTGAGCACCCCACTCTTTGACCATTCATCACGCATATGAAAAAATTGGCAAAAACATTAAATTTTTAATTTGAAGGTATGACTTTCACATAGTACTACATATAACCGTCAATGCTTGTCAAATCTATTTGAGATACCGTCCTAAAATTATTTTTCACCTTTTAGCGCGTTTAATTTAAGAGTGGCGTTTTACAAATTTTTTTACACATTTTTTATTTTACATTAAATATAGAGTAGATAAAAGTTAAAAAAAAAATACATTAGAAAATTCAGTTTGGATGATATTAGGTCGTGATTCCAAGGAATATAGACTTAGGTAATAAACTGGGTATGTAGAGATATCGGTTGATGTTGAAAGAAAATAGTTTCGGAACGAAAAGTCTATCCTAATACTTGAAATGGGAGAAAGCTGATCTTTATCGTTTGTTTGCCTTTGTTATAGAGTTTGGTTTTTGAAAATTTTGATAAAAATACATGTTTAGGTAACTCATATTCTTATGAACCTTTTTCTAGATCTACGTCACATCTTCAGAAATATAGATGAAATAAAAATTAAGGAAGCATAGACCCAGCAATAGGCATTTAAGAAAAAACATAATTTGTTTATTTCTAACTTTCTGATTATTCTAATCCAATTCTATTACTGTAAATAAAGGGAAAACCTGATTTTTCACAGCTGTTTAAATATGCTAGAGTAATACACTAATAATATAAAATTCCTAACATTTTTAAAGCGTTTCCTACTTGAGTAATAGAACTCTAACTGTCTTAATGGATTATTCATATAGTCTACACTACGGGGGTCTTCTCATTAAAGTCCCGTATGATTTTTAGTTAAAAGTTTAGAACCTTTCCAATGTAGTCTAAGAACAAAGTTTACCAAGACTTTACTAAGTTTTTCAATAAGAATCCAGTAAAGCTTTGTTAAATATTTAATCTTACTAAGTAGAGAAAAGGTTTCTTAAAAAAGAATTATTTATCAACAGATTTCAATAAAAAGGATTATTTATTCAATTGAATTTCAAAATTTTACTATTAATTAATTTCAATTTTTATAATCATCTCTATGATACTTTCCCATGTGTATGAACTTTTTAGCGATTGTTATACAGGATTACAAATAACCAGTTAATCCTATCGTATATATTATTGAAAAATGTTAACACTTATACATGTTTCTTCTTTCTTTTCTGTTTAGCCTCAGGAACCACCGTAAGATATTACTTTAGAGGATGAATGAGGATAATATATATGAATATAAATGAAATGTAGTCTTGTGCAATCTCAGGTCGATCATTCCTGAGATATGTGGTAACTGAAACCCAAGTATTTAACAAGCCGGCCTCCGTGGCGCGAGTGGTAGCGTCTCGGCCTTTCACCAGGAGGTCCCGGGTTCGAATCCCGGTCAGGAATGCCATTTTCACACTCGCTACAAATCATTCATCTCATCCTCTGTAGCAAAACTTAACTGGGGACCCGGAGGTTAAACAAAAAAAATAAAAGTATTTTAATTATTTAATAAAAAATAACAGTGGAATTAGAATTTTATAATATAAATTTTTATTAATTCTCTCTTAAGATCTTCATAATCGATATCAAAAAAAGATTATATATTTTTCAAAATTTGAGCAACTTACTATTATCTAAAAGAAAGAGGTAAAAAACTTATGTCAGAATTTCCAAAGATAGCCAACTTTACGAAGAATATAAACATAGTATTATTTTTTATGAAAAAATAATTTAAAGGTACTTAAATATTGTTCTTAACAGTGGAGAAGCATTTCCTCCCGAGAAAATTTTCTTTTTTCTATTTACTCCTTGGTTTGAAGATTAAAATTATATTTACGTTAAAGCATTCTTTCATCCTACACGAAAATATGAAAATTTAGAATATGTTAAGATCAATGAAGCAGCTAGTGGTACAAAACAGAAAAGAGAAAAAACTATCGAATTAAAGCTTGTAAAAGTGAAGAAAAACAGCAGTGAGACTTCAATTTATTCCGCGTTAATATCAAAAATAAAATATTTATTATAAGTCACTTTAATACAAAAATTTTAACTATTAATTTATTTAGATCCATTAGTAAATCAAAAAGTACTGATTGAAAAACATATATTTTAAAGTCATGTTTAAAGAAGGAAATATCATTTTAATTACAGTATAAAATTGCTCGAGTTTAAATTGCAGAAGATAATTTAAACTTGAGTTGTACCTGTAATATACAAGTATTTGTAAAGAAAACGCCAAGTGTTTTTAGTGCTTACTCAGTGGAAATTTAAAGTTAGTTTTAACTTAAAAACTTCACAGAATAGTTACACAAGATACTTTCTCTTGACTATGTCTTTTCTTGTAGAGAAACAACACATAGCTCATTCTCTCTTTGTCTCTACTCTCTCTCTCTCTCTCTCTCTCTCTCTCACTCTCACTCTCTCTCTCACTCTCTCTCTCTCTCTCTCTCTCGTTCTATACATAGAGGATACAGAAAATTTACCTTTGCTTTTATTAACAATTCCTGATTTAGCATAAACCATTTGATATAAAATGAAACAGGCAAAACTTTAATTCAGTTCGAATTTGAAAATTATTTTTTCGTTTAACTGAAATTAAAATTAAACAATACTTAAGAAAAAAATAAATAAAAGATAAAATTAAAATAAAAGATAAAATTAAAATAAAACTCTTTTTTTTTAAATGGATTGAATTACTTTTAAAAACTCTAAGTTTTTGTGTTTTTTTTTTTGAAATGTATTAAAAAACAATATTTGTTAATAAATAATTAAATTCCTTTTGTTAGAAGATCTCCGAATATTTCTAAAGAAATATATACAAAACCGCAATACACCTCCAATGTAAAAAAATGTAATAGTTAATACTAAACGTAACTTAAATATTAAAACAAAATACAACTTTATTCCCTTAAAATATCATACAATAACTACATTTTACAGAGAATACTAACTAATTTCTGGTAACCCCATTTGGTTGTGGTCATTACAACTGTTGTAACATTAGCTTTAATTGGCGGAAAACCACAGAAACCCTATACGGAACAAAGGTCATAATTCAGTTGAAACCGACGTTTGTTCACTAATTAGTTGTTATGCTAACAATTTGTTTTATCATAATGTATTTACATATATTATTATTAGAATGAAAGATTTAATTATATATGAAATTTTGATACCAAAATATTCTATATCATATCTTAATCCTTTCTGTATTTAACATGTTTAGAAACTTTACATAAGTTCATCCGATTATATAGAAAACCCTAGAATATCCAAGGGAAAGCGAAAAATTGCATGCATCTTTGTAAAACTACAGTATTTTTTTGAGGTAAATATTTGATAACTTTTTATAATTACCAAGAAATATACCATAATATCAAACAATTAAGAAATAATAGATGAAATAAAAAAATTGTTTTGATAAAATACTTTCTTAATTGTAGGTAAACTCACCCTCTTTGGACATTTATGGCCTACAAATGTGGTTTCTATTTCTTTATTTTACAAAAAAAAAAAAAAATTGTAATAATATTCATAGCTATTTTTAAATAATTTCAACAATTTTTTTTTTTTATTACCATGTAAGGTCAAATTAATTTTCTTTAATAAATCTGTTCACAAATTTAAAAAAAAAAAATTGTTCGTTGAGTTTTTGAAGTTATACTTCTTTCGGCGCGTTAGGGAAAACTGATCAGAGTGTATTTTCAGCAAGTTACGGAATTTGCAACCGCCGATGTAACACACCATGAAGATTTGCGCAGGCCCAGGTGGATCAGTGTGCATGCACACTCATGTGTCTGATTCAGTCAGTTGTTCAATGCAATTAAGTGATCAGCACGTGTTGTAAACATAACAGATATTAAGTCATAATAAATATATATTTATATACACGGATTTCTGAAGACGGATATTTTACATTGTGAATATCGTTGTATTTTAAATGACCCAGGAAAATAAAAATATAACTAAAAATACCCCCGAATAAATTTTAAATAATACTGGATTGAAAACCTTTTTTTTATAAAATTATAAATAATATTAATTATAATTCTACGCTTATATATATATATATATCTATCTATCTATATATATATATATATATATATATATAAAATTTAATCCTGATTTAACTTTTTTTATCTTTTTTTTTGTTTAATAATGAAAAAAAATTTGTTTGTCTATCAGTTAGCATTTACAATCGGTATCTAACAGGGGACCGTAAGTAAATTTACTTAATGATAATCACCTGAAGAGAGGTCCCTCACGAAACCCCTCATTAAAATATACAAAAGTAAAACAGCTTATATGTATAAGAAGTACTTGTGTAAGTTTTCCAAGTAAAGTTCAGTGCTTAACATAGCATTAGAAATAAATCAAATATAAAAAGGAATAAAAATAAAAACAATATCTTCAATACGAATATATGAAAACAGCACTGTAAATAAAAAAATAAAAATATTCATCGGTAATAGAAATAGCTATATTCTGTATATCAAAGTGTCGTTCACTACACAGTGACAGTCAACCTGTGTTCCCACTAATAAGTTCCTCCTCCCGGTCACTCCTTTGGTTACATCTCTCAGATCCAGCACATGGAAACGTTTAAAGTCGTTTGACGTCATCGCTATTGTGCAATAGATTATTTACTGCTAGATAATTTACACGTTTGTCAACCTCTGTTCGTACCACGACATAAATTTTTGAAACTCTTCGTAAACAGAAGGTAATCCTAGACAGTCATGAATTTCCCTAACCCTAACAAACCACGGGTTTCTGTTATGGTCCTCACCAATTTTAAGAAAGAAATGAATGTAAAATCTAACTGAAGGTGGCTCTGAAAAATATTATTAAATAAATGCACGATAAGAATTATCTATTTTTTGTTTTTGATGGAGTATTTTGAATTTTAAATAATAAAGCATTATTTATAATGAAGAGAAAATAATAATTTATACAATAGGTTTAAATTTATTTAGTAAAGTTAATAGATTAACCGTAATTAACAAACATTTACTTAGAAATCTTTCATTTACTGTTTCATCTAAAACAAAAACATAAGATTAAAATTTAATAGGCAAAACAAACAATTTCTGGATAATTTTTAATTTTTAAGATGAGTTTTTGTAATTTGCATGAATTAATTAATATAATAATATAAATTGATAAAAGAAAATTAAATCGAATTTAATAATCAACGAACAATAAGCAAATTATTCAGGTTTTATCTATAAATAATAGCATAAAATACTAGATTAAATAAATATAAATATTAGATGTATACGAACATATATAAAAAGATTGAAAAAATTATTATTTTTTTTTTAATGAGATGTGCGGGCACTGACTGCTGTTGGTCACTTAGTCCAGGTAGAAATTTGTAGCGTAAGAAAAATACTATATCTGACCGGGATTCAAACCCAGTACCTTCGGATGAAAGGCTGAGACGCACAACACATTTATTTAACAACAAAGTTAAATATAACTTAATACAACATAAATTTTGATAGTAAGACTGATTACAATACCGATATATATATATATATATATATATATATATATATATATCAGTAAATATATTTACTGATGTATATACGTTTTATATATGTCGCAGGGAAATGTTGAAAATGTTGAAATGTTGTCAAATCACTTACTTTAAGTGATTTGATCAAATCCCTTAACTTTTTTAGTGAAAAGATGAAATAATATTGTTTAGATACTAAAGGTATTTATTTAGTAAACCATGCATTATTAAATGCAGAGTAGGTAACAACCATACTCATTGAAATACAAATTATTTATTCGAAACTAACTGAAAAAAAAAACTTATAACTTAATTAAAACTTTTAACTTAATTGAAAAAAACTAATGGATTTTATTTTCAAAAATAGTACTGTTTATGTGTCAGTTGCAGTTTAAGTAGTGGTGCTAATTTAAATAGTTCAATGTCTGTGATATTCTTCTTCTATCCTTTCGCGAGTCCACAAAGGTTTTTCTTTATCATTCCGCTTGTTCAAAAACGTCCTGACAGTTTCATTAAACTGTTCTTCAGATATAAATTCGGTCAGAGTATAATTTTTTTTCTGCATCTAAACCCATTTTTCTACGGTAGGTATTAATAAAACTCGAAATATAGAAAACAATAATAAAAATGCGCGCAACCTTCCTCGCGTAATGTTTCTGCGCTACTGTGTGTGTCACGTCAGAAGCGCAGCGCTGGCCGGCACGGACGCTGGAGTGGAACGGTGAGGTAAAAGGGAGTGGTAACAAGCGAAACATAGAGCTGTGCGAGTCCTGACTTGTTTATTTGATCTTTTCACTAAAACAGTTAAAGGATTTGATCAAATCGCTTACTTTCTTTAGGGAAATCACCCCACAGAGTTGTAATTTTAACATCTTCCGCGAATTGACCATCTGCCTTAGGGATTTTATCAAATCTCCGTTTTTTCATCACCCTGCGATATATATATATTGTAAATAATCATACTGATAATAAGAAAGAGAAAAACTTTCCTACAAATACTACTTTAAAAACGACATGTTTTAATGTTACTGGAGAGAAAACCGGTAACATATAACTATCATTACTCTAATGTTAACCGGAATTTTGTCTGCACAGTTCTTGAACAAAGTAAAAGTCATCTACTGAAACGAACACACCGTCAGCCAATCAAAGATACGATTCACCTTTACTACAAGCATCACACAGCCATTAGCACTTCGGATAATCTGAACGAAATTTACTGTAAAACCTTTTAAGATCTCCGTAGAACCCGTATTTATCTCCTTGCGATTTCGTTTTGTTTAGCCATTCAAGGATGCACTGGGAGAACATCGTTTCCAGGACAACAACGTAGTAGAGTTCGTGCACAATTGGCGCGTGACATGTCTTTAATCTTTTCATGAAGGAGGGGTCCCAATTGTGTAAAACTTCAGGAAGACTATACATAAAAGCAATACACATATTTTATTTTTATTCTGTACTAATAAATGTGAAAACCACAAACATAAAAATATATCGATATCTGAATGATCAGGTAGAACATATTATATTTATTTACTAATTACTATTATTTTTTTAATGTTTCTTAATACGTTACATTTTTTTCTTGTTTTTTAACCTCCTGCACCACCGTTATGTATTGCTTCAGAGGATGAGATGAATGACAAATTTAGCGTGTGAAAATCCCGTGCCTCAGCGGGATTCAAACCTGGGAACTCCGCATGAAAGGCCGAGACGCTACCACTCGTTTTTTTATATTACTTTTATTTTGAATGAAATTAAACATAAAGGAATTATTTTTTAAAAGTCATTAAAACTGGTAAATGATGTCATACATACATATTTGTTACAGAAAATTATATTTAGTGCTAAGAGAAATTACGAAAGTAAAAATGAAATAATAATGATAACAGCTAAGACCAAAGAAGCGTATAATAGAATCAATCATTATGTAATAATAATAATAATAATAAAATTGTAACGAAAAACAAAATTGAACTGAAAGACTTAATAAATTATTTAAAGTGCTACAAGTAACCAAAAATACTTACAACAAAAAATCGCTCTTGATTAACACTAAAATTAGATATTACAAAACTGTGGTTAAACCAGTAATTACTTACGCGAGCGAGACTTTATTTAGATTAAATCAGAAAAATAGGACTGAACTTTTGCTTAAAGTTGAACGCAGGATTCTTAGAACCCGCGTAAACAAAAAATATAAACACGAAAATCAGTACAGATTATTGTCTAATAAATTTCTGTACGAAAACTTGGAATCCTTAATTGATACTATGAAAAAGAAGCGAATTTCTTTCTGCGCACACTTGTTAAGATTACCGCACGATAGGATTACTAAGAGAATTATCGATCAATTTTGGTCTTTAAAAATTTCGCCATTATGGATCAAAGAAATTAAAGAAGACACGCAAGAATTAAATTTGACTTACGAAGATTTACTTAATAAATCCGAAAAATAAAAATTTGTTATTAAAGATCCGAATACCAACTTTAAAGTAAGAACTTTTAATTATACAAAAAGGGTTTATTCAGAATAGGATCGTAAAGCATGATTATTAAGAATGACTAAATATTGGGAGAAAGTAAAAGCTAAGAACTTAAAGGCCAAAAGATCGGCAAAAAAGACTTGAATTATTCTGACTAAAGGGGTCCTTTGCGGCCTTAAAAGTAAATAAATAATAATAAAATGAGTAAGATTTATATAAAGTTCTCATGAACTCTAGTATTTGTAGTATATTTCTATATGGATATGAAACAAGAATTTTAAGAAAAAAGGCTGAAACCATAAGAAACGTGGACAAGGAAAAAAATGAGAAAGTAAATTACGTAAACAATACGAAAAATTAAAAAAATAATGAATATTATTTTTAACACTTAAATTCTAACAGTAATATAAGAATAATTCAGGATAAGACAACTTAGCTGGAGTATAAAATTAGAGAAAAACTGATTAAAATAGTGCTTTAAGAATAAAATAAAACGAAGATATGAACTTCGGAAAGTACTAAAAATGATACACGATTTAAGAAAAAAAATGTGACCTATAAAAACTGAAATCTTTTGTTTGGAAATACAAGAGAATGGTGTCGGATCAAGAAACCTAACCTGATAGACAGATTACCTTGATGTGATAGATTAAATTATTAGTTACTGCTCTTGAATTGCTGTTCTCGAATAATCCCAAATTAATGACTAACATAATATGGTAACACATTAGCGTTACATTTACATCTGTAGTAGTATTCCACATTTAACGAGAAGTAATTTTTAAACTTTAAATAAATATTATTATTATTTGTATTTAGGAATTCATTTAAACTTATTCTTTTGTTATTATAATGTCTGTGCATAATTTTTATTATATCTTCCTAAATTAAATCCCATATAAATTTGTCGAATAACGTTTTTTTGTTGGTGGGTATGTTTGCCGTGTTAGAGGGTCATCAAAGTAAAAATTGTAAAAAAATGTTAATTATAGAATATGATTTATCAGTTTTTTTCTACGAAAAATATATAAAAATAATCCTTAGATGTCGTTTTCCGTTTTTTGTTTAATGGGATGAAAATTAAAAAATTAACATGATTAACAGGTCCATATAACTCTCTTTTTATCACTCTGCCAAGTACCAGTTAAATTAAACGGTTTTTAAAATGTTCATAACATTTTTTTTTTTTTCAATAGAAGCGGATTACTGGATATGTCGGGTGATTTCCAAAAAAATATTAGTATATAAGAAAATATGATTACCAGAAGAATTCTACTATAATTACAAATAAGAAATGATGATAGGTGTGATGTTCGTAGATTTTAAATTACTTTAAGAATTCAAAAAGGCACGCATATAAGGGAGTATTCTTGTTCAAATAACAGTTTCAATTGAACAGCTTAAGAATTTTTTTAACAAACTGCAGCAGAATACTACACTGTAACTAGACTGTACCTGAAATGTACATGGGCTTTTCAAAAAAATCGTTTATTTAAGTTGTACTCAGCAGAGTTGGTAGATGTAGGTTTGCTTGGCATTTCTCCCGCTACTACCCCATTCGGTCGTCCTAAAGTATACGACCAAATGTCTGTGCCACAAACTGCTACAGAGCCTCAAACAGTTTAGCGACCAGTGTCCTAAATAGCTCCTACAGCTTACCTAACAGCGTGAGCGGACTAAACGCGGTGTCATACATCACCGGCTTACGTGTCTCAACCGCTCACTTGTCATATATTTTCTATAATGGGTAGGCGTACCCCGTCAACTACTAAAAATATATATAAAATCCATAAATTAAAATTTATTTCGTCGAGACAGCAATTCGCTGCCACCCTCAGGTCGCTGAATGCCAGCAAATCTGTCCACCATATTAAAGCACTTGGAATCATAATTGGCTATGTTAACTAACACACAGAGTAACACTTATGCCGAAAGTATAGATGAGTCTATAATATTCATGATGAGTGTTGTAAATGAACAACATATAACATTTTTTTCAATAAATTAAAAAAAAATAATAAATATTTTTTTAACGCCATTAGTTATCTTTATTTTATAGCTGTCGGAAATTTTCTTTCCTGAAAGAATTATCGACTATATCGATAATTTCTATTTATTATCGACATAATTTATATTTATTATCTTTTTCTATTTATTGTCTTATTGTCTATTATATTATTGTATTATTTAACTTTAAATTAATTTTCTATTAATTTATCGACTTCGTGGACAATAAATAGAAAATGGAAAACGGCGTTTTTCTGTATATTTTACGCACTAATGATTTATGATTCTAATGGTAGATAATTTCTAAAAGTATATTTTATTGATTAGCGGACATTTGATCCACACGGTACGGTCCACTTACGCTGAGGTCCACAAAAAGCCCAATTTTCACTGTTTTGATTTTTCATTTTATTTAACGTCCACCGGTATTTTTGTCCACCATTAGTTTTGGTTCACTTTCTTTTAGTCCACACAGATTTATTATACTAAGTTTTAGATCTGTTTTCATTCCACTGTTAGTTATAATATCAAAGCAGATATTGATACCAATATTGGAAATTAAAGATTGCTTGCCCAAGTTGCTAGGCGATATCGTTTTGGAAAGATTTTATAAAATTATGGCAGAGTTGATCTAGGTGATGTCATCTTGGAATAATTCATCGAAAATTATGGCAGAGGTTGAACGATTATGATTATGGCTGAAATTGGGCAACGATATCAACAATGTAAGGATGAACAACGCATGGCAACCTACCTGAGGGTCGTTGCGTATAGAACAAAGATGAACCCCGTAGAATTGATCGATGAATGAAATCTATAAAACTAATTAATAGGTATACGTCATAATTATTTCTGAGATATGTACACAATAAATAAACGAATAAAATTATATTTCTTTATTTTATTTATCTCGGTAAATGGACTAGATAAATATGCGATGCACTTTATTTAAATGGATAATACGGTAAATGGACATTACCTGGAGTGGGCATAAGTGCGATGAACAAAACTGGAATATAGACTAAATAATTAATGGACAGTGGACTTCAGATGGATTTTACGTAAGTTGGCCTTACAATGTGGATCGAACGTCCTGGAATCTTATTATTTGATGATGCAATATGTAAAATGACCCTATTAATACAGCCAAGACATCCGGCTAGTTATACGGGGGCTTATTATTTAACGATAATTATGCATAACCGTTACTTCATTACTTTGTACTATAGTTTTATTATAATGTTACTTAGCATACACCAAAAAGTCGTTAATGAATTGTATAACTTCTCCGGTATTGCCGATCAGTTATGTAAATCATTTTTAAAAACTTTCTGGCTACGCTATAAAGTATTGTCGATTAAATTATTTTAAGCTATTTGGGGCCTTATGCATCACGGAAATTTTTGAATAATTAAAACATTCATTAAAATTTATTTATTTTTAAAAAAATTAAAAACGAAATTTAAAAACATATTTTTAGATTTTGTTTAAATTTGCGTTCTCCCCATCAGTGAAAGAACATTACGTTATTTCAGTGACTTAACTGTTTAACAAAATACGTTTTATAATAACGTTACAAGGAATATATTTTAATACAAATGTTGTTGATTTAATCTTAAAAAAAAAGTTTGGTCAGAAAAAACCCGGGCAAACATTTTCAACTTAAAAAAAAAGAAATCTCTAACATATCATAAAACAATAAAAGATGATGTTTATAATGAATATTTAATTGAAAATGAGAAGAAAAAAAAAATTCAGAACTACTGTATGTTACATTACAGCAATAAAAATACTATTTGCTCTGAACAAGGCCGTAAAAATTTATAATAGGGGATTAGAATACAAACCCCATAACATTAGACCACTATTTTAATAGGCCATAAAAATACACTAGAAAAAGAAAATTGAAAAACAAATAGGTAAGAATGTCAGCTAGAACCTGATAATTAAATTTTATTTCTAAATGAAATTGACTTTTTTATATTAAAAATAAAATAAAATTTCTTTTAATTATCTTTTCTAAGTCGCAACTTATATGAAAATGTATGTTTGTTTTTTTAATGCTATTTATCTAATTTTATTTGTCTAATTGAATGTTTAAAGTGGGAACGTTATACGTTAATATTTTTACAAAATTTGATATCTTGTTATAACAAAACGAGCAAATATAAGACCTTTAGAAAAATAATTATAGAATTAAATGTCTATTACAGGCGTGGTGTGCTTGTAAAACCACTCAAATCTTGTAAAAAATTGCAGCGTATATAACAAACATTAGGTTTTACAAATAAAACTGAAAAAAAATAATAACTTGTTATACCAAAATTAACAAAAATATTGGAAAATGTGTACACTGAACGGGAAATGAGGCTACCGACACTAAATACGAAATTTTAAGGAAATACATGTTATCGGTTACTTTTGTTCAAAATAAAAACTAAACGTAATGTAAGAAATTACAGAAGTCTATTAGACTTTTAAAATTAGAAGACTTTTAAAGGGAAATGATGTCACATACAACAAGGTGAATGAAAGAAATCTCATTCGCATATGATACGACAAATAAGAAAAAAAGCGGAATTGATATATTTATTACTATTACACCGATTTGCCAAAGGAAAAGAAAAGAATTCTTAAGGGTAAAAGGAAATTCACTTCTTTCAAAAATAAAAACTGAAAATAACAAAACGAAAAGCAAAATACTATTATTAAATTTATTAAGAGGTTGATTTTTTCTTTTTATTTATTTATTGTATAGTTTCCTTATATTTGTTTTAATGATTCTATATGGTTTTTCGTGTGCATATTAAGTTGCATTTTTTAAATTTATTTTCTTGGAGAAGAATTTTTCTTTGTGCTACAATTAAAAATAAAAATATGTGAAGAAAACGTTGACATACATTAGCGTATCATTTTTAAGATAAAAATAATATTAAATATTTTTCTTAAAAATTTTAATTACCCAAAAATTATTACCATTTATGTTTTTTTTTCAAACTCAATAAACTATTTATTTGTATTAAATTAATAAATTCCGTTTTTCCTAAATTTCCTGTTGCCCTGTAGCCTCGAAGATGAGGACTTATGGCGGCTCTACTGTAATTGTTTGTTAAGAAAGTTCCAAACCGAAAAATATTTTATTTTAAAAAGAAAATCTGATAAAAGTTGTAATACTTTCGTGGCATTGGTTATTTATTCTTATATAATGGAAAAATAATTATATAAGAAAAAGTTACTTAAGATTTCTTTTGTTGAGTGGGGGTAATTTATGATGAAGTTTTTTGGTAAAACAATCATAAAATTTTAATAAACCAAAAAAACTTTTAAAAATTCAAAAATCGGTATTGCTTTTTATTTATTTTCCTCCCCAACCTCTAATATCACCTTGCGAGAAAATTTGTTGATTTTCCTACGTTTATAATGTTAAATAGAACAATCTTATGTGGACTTCCTTGTACGCCTATTAAATTATATATACAATTTTTATTTTTTAAATGGAAAGTACATAAAATTTTATTTCATTAATAACTTCTAATTTTTTTTTTATTGTTATTATTGAATTATTATGTATCGTAAAAGTTTTTGTACGATAGGTTATTAATTATTAATAAATCAATATATTTAAATTAAAAAAAAGGAGATGATGTCAGAATTGAACTGATATACCTTCCTCTTGTAAGATACAAATATTTCATTAATTAAAGTTTTATTTGGCTATAATTCTGGAACCAATGAAAATAAGTACCACTAATGATATATCATTGAAAATCTCTCTCTTTTTTGGACACTTTTTTTGGTTCAGTAGATTGCCATCAAAGTAGGAGGTGCATAATTATATGTCACAATACTTCTAAATCCAATATTTCAAAATTCTACGGCTAATCGTTTTTGAGTTATGCGAGATACATACGCACACATACGTACGTAGAGACATCACGACGAAACTAGTAAAAATGGATTCAGGGATGGTCAAAATGGATATTTCCGTTAAAATCTGGAAACCGAAATTTTTCGCGATCATAAAAGTTCCAGCCGAGATGTAGCACGAATGACAGCCAGAAGGAAGAAGTACACAAACTTCTCCTTACCAACCTTCGTTTCAGATGTTTACTCCAGTAAGCACATGCGACTCCCTCTGGAAAAGGGAGAGCAATACTTCCTCCAAACATCAGGGCCCTGGAAGGCGTATTCTTTTTAGTTCGAAAGGCACTAGCACCGAAAGGACTTCGGCGGACTGACTGAAGGGAAATTACGCCGGGAGTACGAGGCTCGTATGTATCTAGTCTCCCACGATCAGCACCGGCTAATTCTTTCATATTGGTCTAAAGGATTGGAATTTTTGGTTCCAATCCGTCCATAAATAAAGTATAAAAATCTATACCCGCCATTAAATAAATAATGTCCCGACCGATAAAAGAATAACCCAGCAGCAAGGGACTTTTGTCCAGGCTTTGTGATTAGTAGGAAGATACGTAAATTTCCTGCTATCCTTGCGTTCCGTTCCGTTCCAAGAACCAACCAACCGGTAACTTCAAAATTTGCAGGTTACATTTTTGTAATTCCAGGGATCGTTTTAACCCAACGACTGACGCCCTAGCTCCCTCGAAGGATAATGTATTAAAAAGATATTCATTATTTCTTCGCCCCCAATTGTGAATTAAAGATATTCATTAAGGGGAAAATATAAATCCTTTTACTTCATTATTATGTTATTTTCTCTCACCATAGCAAAGAAATAAGTTAAGAAGTAAAGGGAGGAACTTTACTTCTTACAAGGAAGTAAAAATTTACATAAAATTTGCGCGACTGCCACATTTTTATTTTTAACGTTTAACAATCTAATATTGAAAGCCAAAATAAATAATCTGAACTTATAAAAATAAGCTAAATAAACAAATTAGAATAATAATAATCATTTAATAAAATATTTAAAAGTATATAGATCTGAAGTCAGAGATCGTTTCTTTAACTATGGTAATAGAAATAAAATAAAGTAAAAGGATTAATTTTTTTTCTTTAATACTATTATCCTCATTAGGAAAGTCGTTAAAATTCTAATTGGAGATAATGGGCAGGTCCCTAACGTATTATTTGCGAAAGTTTTATTAAAGTACGTCTAGTAATTTTTGCCTGATTCACGCACAAGTACGACCTGCTTATCATTTTATTATATGTATAGATTTTTCACGTAACTAATCGTTTAAAATTTGTTTGAACTATAAAAGTTATTCACACCACGAAATTTTTCAGTTTATAAATGTAAAAATTACTAGTTTACACAAAGAATTTCAATTTTTTTTTCTTATTTGTTGTATTTGTTAAAAAGGAATTAAAAATATAAGAAAATGAAATATATCTTTTAAACATTTTTTAACCACATTTTAATGCAATTTTTACAATAAAAATAATCAAATAGACTAACTATTTGTTAACCCGCAATGGTAAAGATAAAACTATAGAAGAGCATAATTAACTTTTTTTTTGTACTGATTAATAAAATAACTAATTATAAATTATAACAATAAATAATATTACTTTACGTGAAAAAAAATAAAAAAGAATATCGTAACAAAACATGTAAAATAAATTAATGGACAGAACAAAATAAAAGTTGAAGATGGTAGATTTGTCGGTTTAAAGTAGAAAGGACGGTTGAAAGATAAAGGTAAAGCAGAACAGCCTAGTAAAGGGAAGACGATGTCGGAATATTTTATGCATGATGATGAAGAGAAGGTAACACGTCGGACAAAGAGAAGAAACAAGTAGCATCTGTAGTATGAGAGAAGAAGCTCTTAGTGTTCCTCTGCTTTAGTCTCTTCTTTACCCTCCCCTACTTCATATTTACAAATAATAGAGAAGGAAGATGGTGGAATGCCATAGGTAATATTACTTATAAGACTTTGTACCATAAACCCTTTTAGATGGTACCGCATTGCAAGCCACCACCCCAAGTAACCACAACACCTGACCTCTTACAAATAAGTTTTATATTAACAATATTTACATATTCGCTTAAGTAGATTTTTATCTATCTTTAAGAAAAAAATGGATATTTCTTTAGTACTATCCAAATTATAGTTATAATTTGACTATGTTTTAATTATTAGTTTATTTTACTTTGTTAAATGTTATTAAACTACCGAAAGTTGCTAGAATTATCGGCTGTTTATTGTTTACGTTATACATACGATAAATAAATATTTTCAAACAAGAAATCTTTTTAATAATTATAAATAGCTCTTACTTAAAAATTCATCTAAACGCATCCTAGTCGTAATTGATAATTAAATTAATAACAAATTATATTCCCCCATTTGAACTTTTTAACATGATATCGGCTTATTTTTAACGCGTTTCGGCATTTTATTCCATCCTCAGGAATCACTCACTGGAGGTCGATATCAAATCAAATAAAATGAAAAGCGAAAAAACTAACATACGTATATACAAAATTCAATAATAGAAACAATAAAACATAAAAAACTACGTGTAGACGCCAGCGTCCACTTAGAGCGACTGAAGAACTCATGCAATGAGCCAGTGGGTATAGTGTGTCAATAGTACCTCATCTCACCACGAGAAGCCCTAGTGTAGCACAGACATACAGCTGATGTAGTCGTCTGCTATATTGTGACGTCACAGGTGAGCGGTAGAATTAAGTAAACGGATAATATTTAAAGCATGAGAAAGTATTTAAATTGGTCACTAGTACCGCCACATCCAAGCGAATGAAATAGGGTATGCGCGCACGCGCTTTAATTAGTCATTGAATTAAATTTAAAAAAAAACAAAAATAGTATTTAAATAAAATGATAAATATTTTTAATTAAGTTATATGTGTAAGCCGTGTATCAGAAAGAACTCTGTTGTCAACCTTTTTACTTTCTTTTTCGAAGTAAAGGAAGAATTGTGATCGCGAAAAATTTCGGTTTTCAAATTTCAACGGAAATATCCTTTTTGATCATATCTGAATCCATTTTGACTAGTTTCAGCGTGATGTCTGTACGTATGTATGTATGTGTTTATACGTACTTATGTATCTCGCATAATTCAAAAATGATTAGCCGTATGAGGGTGAAATTTTGGATTTAGGACTGTTGTAACATCTAGTTAACCTTCTCTTTTGATTGCAATCGACTGAACCATAAATTTAATTTATTTAACAACGAATATCACATTTACAAAAATAATGTTCATACATTTCTTATGATTATTTCTTGTTTAAAAAATGAAATCGGACCGGTAAGAGTTTTGTAACAAATTTTTCTATTTTTTTGCTTATTATATGGAACGCTTAAACATTGTTTATTATCTATTATTGTATATCTATTGTCTATTAAATATATTTCACATGTATTTTCGAAATTCTAAATTAATAGCAGATTTTGATAAAAGAAATTTAGTGTCTTACCCTTTTTTGATATCAATGTCATTTTGTTAAAAATACTTTTATTTTTATTACAGAAAGTTTTGTTTTTTTAGCGGAAGAAATGATATTTGCGAGAATCTTACCGTACAGTTTAAAATTTCATTGTAATTTTTTTGAATACAACGTTAATGTTATAAAGAATCTGATAATCCTTACTGGAAAGTCAATTAACTTATAAAATTTCCATTTCACAATTAGAGGCATTTTATAATGTAAACGAAGATGTGTTGTATTCTTCAAAATAATGCTACAAAATAGATTCTCCAACTGGCGATTGGCGCTTGAAGTTACCATATAATTATTATTATTATTATTGTAGTACAATTGCATACAGTTTTGTGTTTCCATCGGACTTAAATGAACTCTAATAGCTTACTATTTATTGGGAAAACTTTTTTCCGCGTTAGAACGTATTTTCATTTCTTAAAATATAATTAAGGATGTCGAACACGTACTTCAATTAACTCTTCATCATTTATATTTATTAATAGTATTTTGAAAGTAATAAATAAAACTATAATAATAAAATACTTGAAAATACAAGATTATTTAGAAAAATATACAACTTGAAAAAATAATAAAACTAGCACATAGTATTAAAAACCAATAAATACCATTGACAAAAAATTTTGTTTTCACGGTCTCCACAGACTGAGTAGCACTGCACGGTACTGTCATGGGCCAGTTTGAACATATCGATTACAAAATAAGTTAACGATATTTTTACTTTCCCGTCTAGATAGCGTTATAGCACAGCTATAGCTCTGGACAGGAAAGTATTGTAATCGGTCCAGTATGGGAATGTGCGGCTTTCACCGGATCTTGACATTCTGACATCTACGGAACCGTAAAAACCAAAAAACTGTATGGAAGTTTTCCGGACGTTAATGGACGAACGGACGTTAATGTTAGTAAGTACGTATGTTCCAACATCGATGTTGGCATCAAAATCACCTTATATCTCCAGAACTACTAATCCGATTTTGATCAAATTTAGTAAGATTATATATGGGGAACTGATACAATTAATTTTCAACTTAAAAGGTTAAGGGAGTGAAGATGTAGAGCAAGGTCACCCACCCCCAATATCTCTAGATTTTCCCTAATTAAGATGATAGTTTTCTTAGGCACATTTGTTAACAATTAAAAAATATCAATATTTACAAAAAAAAATTGTAAAATCGCACCCCCACCACAAAAAAATGTTGTCTGCTAAGTTGAGATGTCAAGGTGAGCGGAAGAATTAAATAAATAAATAACATTTAAAATGTAAAAAAGTAACTCGATTTGGCTGGGTGTCGAACTCGAGCGCCCGGGTAACTCGGTCCCTGGTGCGTTAAGCCTCGCGGCTACAAAAGTCTGCCAAACGTACAAGCGAAATTTATTCTATGTAAGTTGTGAAATTACATTAGTTTAGTTAATGCCGACCGTTTCCGCTATTACCACCACAACCGCGCGAATTAAATACGGTATGCCGCGCGCGTTAGTTAGAATCGTTGAATTAAATAAACGAAAAAATATTATTTTTAATAAAATTATAAATAATTTAAATTAAATTATGTCCAAATCCGTGCATTACAAACAACCCACAGTTGACAGCTTTTTATTACTGGCACACTGGTGGAATTTCACTATATTGTAACAAAATGACATTGTTGGGTCTAAATAGACCATAAGAGTAGAAAAATTACTGTAATACCTCTACTGATAATCTCCTCTTTAGCGGTCTTACCAAAGATTTTGAGTAGTTATAATATTATGAATTCTAAATTAGCCAAATTCAAATAGAATTTTGAATAGAGTTGTCTTAAAATTTTTGTAATACAGAGATGTCAAATTCAGACAGTTAACTTAGTTATTGGGCAGTGTCGTATGTATATATAAATAATATTAATAAATATTAAAAAAAAAAAAAAAATGGAAACGACATCAAGACAGTGTAATGTGATGCACGTATATAGTATTATAAGATTCTCACTGTCCCTACCGATACTATATTATATATATAAAATGTATAATGGGGGCTGAAAGATTTCAGACGAGATATCTCGATATTTCATGATTTTATTAAAGGTGCTACATTTCTTGCGCAGAAACTCACATTTCTTATCCTACAGAAGACCATATAACATTATCTAACCTGACGCATACATATAGAAAATCAGGATTCCCCTGTCCCTAGCGACCCACCGCGCCAGACGGCCAAAAAATTTTTTTTTTTTTTTAAATTCTCATTTTGTCGATTTTCACCGATTGTTGGTGTGGGAAAATTTTTCAAAATCATGGTACCACCGCGAAAAGCAGCTGGTCCATTAAAACTAAATCTACTACAATCGGAATAACAGGAAAAATATTATGTGGAACAATCACAAAAAATATATACAGAGGCGAATACGTAATTTTCTTCTGTATAGTCGGTTAAAAATATAATGTAAAATAAATATGATAACACTAAAATTTGCAAAAAAAAAATTATAAACTTCCAATTAAAATTACAATTTTTTAAACCCTATGTCAAATTAAATTAACTTCAACTTAATAAATCTTGATTTAATTCAAAATAATAATTTCATTTTTTTTAAATTACATTTTTTAAGTAAATTTTTATTTTATATATGGTTACGTTTAGAAAATTTACACTCGTATTTAATATAATTGTTCCTTAGAAACCCAAAAGTGTTTAAACAGCAACTTTATGAAAGTAAGAAAAAAATCAACGTAAAAAAAAACTTAAAAACTGAATACTACCGAATGGAAATGTGAATTATGAGTCTCTTCAATGCGCAAAAGTGTTATTTTTTAAACACCAAAGTTTTTTAAAGTTTAAATTACTTAAAGTATTAAAAAACGTCACGTAGCACAAACAACAAATGTTCTCATTTAAAGTTATTTGATACTATTTTTGATGATTCTTAAAACAGTCTTTGTAGAGAATATCGATTTAAATGAAGTGGCTACACTTACAACGTCGGCTAATTTGTTTTTTCATGCCATTTAAACATTCACCGTTAATTTATTTTACTTACTAACTGGCCGAAATAAAATTCTACAGTACATAAATTTCAAAATTGTGTCTTATTAACAAAATAAAACAAAAAAGCATTAATATAAAAAATATAAATGGGGAATTATTATTTATAAATCATTATTAGTTACACAAGTTGCGTTATATCTTTACTGATGAGTTTGAAATTTAATAATATATTTCATAATAATAATAATAAAAGCTGAAGGATAGTTTGATTTCTGAAACATTTTTTTTTGTAAAATTTAATTTATTTAAAAAAAAACTGATGTGAGCACACATGACTTCCTTGTAAGCCTAATAAATTACATATACAAATCTTTAAAATATCATATACAGATTTTTTAAAGTACATAAAATTTTATTTTACTAATAACTTCGATTTATTTTATTATTATTATTATTATTATTGAATTATATTGTAATTTTTTTTACATTCATAGGTTAATAATTATTAATAAATCAATATATTGAAATTAAAAAAAGGTGGTCTGAATCGAACCGATGTGCCATCCCCTTGTAAGATCCAAATATTTCATTAATTAATCGTTTATTTGGCTGTAACTCTGGAACCAATGAAAATAAGTACCATTTATATCGTTGAAAATCTCTCAGTGAAGGCTTATTACTGAAGTTAAGAAAAAGTCCAAAATCCGATTTATTTTGGATATTGGGCTATTTCGGACACTTTTGTTTCAGTCAATTGCAATTAAAATAGAAAATGAACAACAACTACATGTTACAACAGTTATAAATTTAAAATTTCAACATCATACAGCTAATCGTTTTTGAGTTATGGGAGATACTTACGTACGTACAGACAATACGCTGAAACTACAGTAGTTAAAATGGATTCAGGGATGGTGAAAAAGTATATTTCCGTTTAAATCTGAAAACCAAAAGTTTTCGTGATCACAATACTTCCTTTACTTCGTACAAGGAAGTAAAAAAAAAACTGAAAAGATAAATAGCCAAAAACTATAAAATATTTACATAATTCACTAACATAACATGACTTTACCGTCCCCCTGGGAAATAAGGGAAAATTATTACGTAAAGATTCCTGGAAACTACAAAAACTCTACAACAAGAAAACTAAAAAAAAAGGAAATTGATGATATTTTTAAAAAATAATTTGTCACATCCCAGAAGATTTAAGTCAACATCTCTGTATGCACTTAAAGACAATGATACAAACATAGTTTTATTTAAAGATGAATACGAACAAATCTTATTCTTCATTAAATTAATGTCATAATTCAACATAATGCATATTTTTGTAAATATAGAAAAGCTAACTCATTCATTTGTATTAAAAACAACAAATCACACAGAAATTATTATGGTTATTTCAGTCAAAGATAACGTGATAACGAAATGACCGTTATGATCCAAAAATCATGATGTGAAATAAATTGGTATAATATTTTAATAAAATTCCCTAGTAAATATTAAATTGTTCATAATTTCAAAATAGGTAAATTTACGACAAGTTTTATGATTTTACTTTTCAAAAGAATGATGGATAATCGGAAAAAGGTTTACAACTTAATATGTTTTGCATGAATCTTTGTAATACCAGTGGTTAATGTAAGAATGAGTAATAGATTAAGATACCAGCATTAGTGTTTTAATAACAGTGCAATTTGCTGAAATTTTATTAACATTTCCCCTGTACAACAGCCACCTAACATGAATAAAAAGAATGAAATATGATCGAAGGCGATTCTAATCCACCAAAAGCAAAGCTGATAAAAATAAACCAATGACAACACATTAATCCTTGCATACTGCAGAATACACTTATCTTTCACCGCCCCCAAAGATTACTTCAGTAACTAACCAATCAGAATACCGTATTTTCCTAACCAATCACAAGTACGATATGACTAACCAATCAAAATGTTATAAATTCAAACCAATCACATCTGTTAAAAGAACAAATCACTTATTAGGGCGTAAATTCCAACCAACCATATTCACTGTATTTTAACTAATCATAAGGTGTGAATAAAACTTAAATTTTGAATATAACAATTTTTGACCGAAAAAGTATATCCCGTCACTGATTGCTGTTAACACTATGTCACGTGCAATCACTAAACGTTACAATTTATTAGACTGAAACCCATTCAGAAAACTATTATTTTTGATCAAACACAAGCGAGAGAATTGTTATCAACATTATTTTATCCCATAAGAATAACAAAAATATTTGTCAACCAATCCAAATTCATTAGTTATGATTTAGTATTTATAAACGTATGTTAAACTTTCTTCATATATATATATATATATATGTCGGAGAATAAAGTACAGTGGAGTATCTTCCGACAAAACGATGAGAATATTCTTTAGAATATCTGTATTTTTAGTAGTTTTAAGAAATGTACTATTACTTGTAATATTTTGTAAAATAAGGTTTAAATTGTTTTATTGCGGTAGGCTTAGGCCTAGGTAGGCACATGGTTGTCAACGTAGTCGGGATCCCAGGACGATAGGGGTATCATAAAATTAATAAGGAAAAGGAAATATGCAGTAGGTATATTATTTGAGAATATGGAGAAAAGGTAGTCTTGCTTTGGAACCCAGATCGAACAGACGTCCTGGTGATCGCGAATTCGTTATTTCCCTGAGCCTCGGTCTATCGCAAGTTGTTTTAATATTATTTGAATTCTAAATTGAATTAATCTTATATTGTAATTCGTGTGCTACTGAGTTATTGATAAGTGATAATTATCATTTGTAATTATTTCATTGTACGAGTTATCTACTCATTTTTATTAATTGAACTTTATTGTAATCTTATATATTCTCCACTTGTAATGGTGGGAATGAGTGAAGCACAAAACGTTGAATCCCTGACAGATCTCTTCACCTCTCCGACATATATATACTTGTATGATTTCAGTTTATTAGGTAAAGCGATGTATTCCTATAGATCTTGTTTCTTTGAAAAATGCAAACATGAAACTGTTTGCAGGCGGTATATTAACGTAAGAGCAATTTAATTTTAGTTTTTCTTTTTTTTAAGCAACGGCGATATGTTTAGCACTCGAAAAAATGGGAAATATATTTTCTTGGAATTCAGATTTAAATGAACATAACCCACCGGGTTGGTCTAGTGGTTAACGCGTCTTCCCAAATCAGCTGATTTGGAAGTCGAGAGTTACAGCGTTCAAGTCCTAGTAAAGCCAGTTATTTTTACATGGATTTGAATACTAGATCGTGTATACCGGTCTTCTTTTGTGGTTGGGTTTCAATTAACCACACATCTCAGGAATGGTCGAACTGAGAACGTACAAGACTTACACTTCACTTACACTCATACATATCATCCTCATTCATCCTCTGAAGAATTATCTAAACGGTAGTTACCGGAGGCTAAACAGAAAAAGAAAGAAAGAAAGATTTAAATGAACAAATTTATGTTTTATTCACAATTGGTTACGAATCGAAAAAACCTAACGGCATAAAACGGTGTTTAATTTCTGTTGTTCACCGTAATGAGAATTTGGTCGATACACGGGGTAATATCACAAAATATTAAATGTTCATGTTTTACACAACGATACGAAGAATTTAGTTTTTATTAATAGATCGTTAGTGATACGAAAGAAACGCTAAAGGCTTTGAATTAATCTCGCAAAGAGAGCTCTACTTTCGTTTTCCCTACATATGAAATTTAATACATGAAAAATTTATTTAGAATAATTTATTTAGAAATAAGTGTATGTCAATCGGTATTGGAATAATATTTTACTTTTTCAGTGCAAGTAAATTGTAAAATACCGATGGTAGCTATATCGTCAACATTTTAATAAAAAAAATTTAAAAAAATTTTTATTTTTGTACATTAAAATATTTTGTTAAATATCAATTTCATGGAATATCAATTTTATTAATTTTTTAAATTTTATTTGCAATTTTTTTTTTAATCCGACAATTTTTTTGAAGTCAGTTAACATTCATTCTCGTTTTACGTTATACTGCATCTTAAATTAGAAAACTTAATCATTTAATGGCTCAGTGCATCTGAAAGTTTTTATTGATGATTTACTTCAAAGATTTAGTCACATCGCAGAAGAATTAAGCCCAAAATATCTGTATGCACATAAAGATATTACAAATATTGTTTTACTTGTATATGAATACGGGCTAATCTTACTCTTTTGTAAATTAATATCATAATCCAACATAATGTACATTTTTTAATATTGAAACTCATACATTTGTATTAAAGACAACAAATCACACTGAAATTTTTATGGTTGTTAGACTTTAAAACAAACGCGATAACGAATTAGGAATAACATTCTGAAAATCATAATGAGAAATAAATTGTGTAATACTGTAATAAAATCCCTATTTAATATTGAATTCTTCATGATTTCAAAATAGGTAAATTTACCGTAATGATATTACTTTTCAAAAGTGAGTACATTCTAATGGGTAATGGTAAAAAAACATGTTTACAAAGTTAATATTTTTTGGTATGCATCTTTATAATGGCAGAGGTAAGAAAAAGGATTAAGATACAGCATTCACTATTTAATAATAGTGCAATTTGGTGAAAGATTTTTTACTGTTACAACCTTCATAACTGTCACCTCACGTGTATAAAAAAATTAAATATAGCCCCAACTGGATTCTAACCCACCCAAAGATAAGTAGATGAAAAAAACCAATGACAATACACATTCATCCTTGCATATCGCAGAATACAGTTAAGTTTAACCGCCCCCATAGTTTACTTCAGTAACTAATTAATCAGTTCTTAACCAATCACAAGTACGTATACGATTAACCAATCAAAAAGGCACTACTTCACACCAATAACTACTGTAAGGAAACTGACCAATTATAAGGCAATAAATTCCATCCAATAAATTCATAAACTGTATCTTTCTTCTTATTCATTTGTAAAAGTTAAATAAATAAAAAAGTAACCCACCGAGTTGGTCTAGTGGTGAACGCGTCTTCACAAATCAGCTGATTTCGAAGACAAGAGTTCCAACGATCAAATCGTAGTAAAGGCCTACATACAGATTTCAATAAACCTGTATACAGATTTCAATACTAGATCGTGGGTACCGGTGTTCTTTGGTGGTTGGGTTTCAAATAATTAATTCATCTCAGAAATGGTCGACCTAAGACCATGAGACTGTACAAGGCTACACTTCAGTTGCACTCATACATATCATCCTCATTCATCCTCTGAAGTAATACCTGACGGTGATTCCCGGTAGTGAAATAGGAAAAAAACAATATATATATATAAACTGACTCTTTCTTCTTATTCATTTGTAAGAATAAATTTGTTTATAATCGGCTGGTCGACGTTACCAGCTGATATTTTATAGAAACAATGTGTTAAATTTATTGTATTATTCAGTTTTCATCTACACTTCGGACTATCATCATATATATATATATATATATACTCATCAACTCATAGCACATTTTATTATTATTTGTTTGAATTATGAACCAGCGAAATTAAGATTTAGAATTAGTTCACCTAACCGAGGTATTAAACCAAGGCGTTCGGTTATTGATTCGAACGGGGAGCTTACTAATTTATGTAGGAATTTCACGCGTGAAGAGAGGATAAAAAAACTATAATTTTTACGGTTATGTAATACAGAGATGACACCTACGTAGAGTGTTCTTTTCCGTAGTGAAAATAAATAATAACCTTAAAATATGAATATAACATGATGCTGTAAATAATAAAAATTGAAACAGAACTATAAACCAAATTTAAATTTACTTTCTGGAAAATACTAAATAGTCAACTAAACACAACCGTAAAGTCTGCTACTTTATACACATTTTATATTTGATAGTACGTGATGATTATATGAATATATTTATTCGTGCTGAAATTTCAGCAACATTTAACTGTTATACCGGTTTATATCAAGTTACAGTAAGAATATTTAAGACGAAATTTATTTTTGCGTGAAATATTACATATATATGAACTTTTTAAACACGATGTTGTATACAACTTTGTTACGTAGTAAAGGAAAAACTGAAAAAAAAATATAACGTAATAATTTATGTTTGATATCTACGAAATTATTTATCAATTTATTTTAACCCTACTAGCAACACGAGTGGATTTTTCGATGGATGAATTCGGCAGTAAAACGGAACAGTGGATTTTTTGACGTTAAACATTTTCGTCTCAAAATTCAGCGAGTTGAATTTTGTTTCAACAGTAATCAGGTGTTTTTTTTAAACTCAGTATATTTATATCATTTTATAGATTAAAATAAATTTCAAGTAAAGATCTAGGTTTAATGAAACGAGTTTACTTTACAAAATAAATTGAACGTAAACTTATTTTTTAATTTATTCACACATTTAAATAATTTTATTTTTTCAATACTTGATGTACAAAAGTTTTGCTGATCATTATTCTAGTTACGTTATATCATTGCCGATGAATTTGAAATTTACTTTCACTGCTAAAAGATTATATAAAACT
The DNA here is from genome assembly GCF_047948215.1 of Lycorma delicatula. Lineage (NCBI taxonomy): Eukaryota > Metazoa > Arthropoda > Insecta > Hemiptera > Fulgoridae > Lycorma > Lycorma delicatula. Next base: position 36,523,414 of record NC_134464.1, on the reverse strand, counting down.
GTGAGCGGTTTAATCTTATTTCCCAGTAAAATTTCTGTACACTTACACTATTTCATTTCATTACTAAAAAAATCTCATTTGGACACCACAAAAAAAAAGCAGATAAAGTCAGTTTTGAACCGATGTGCCTTCCTCTTGCGAGATCCAAATATTTCATTAATTAAAATTTCATTTGGATATAACTCTGGAACCAATGAAAATAAGTACGACTTGTGATATATCGTTGAAAAGTTCTCAATGAGTGCTTGTTACTGCAGTTAACAAAAAGTCCAAAATCCAATTTTTGCGGATTTTGCGCTTTTCTGGACACTTTTTGTTCAGTTGATTGCAATTAAAAGGGGAGGTGCACAACTAGATGTTACAACAGTCCTAAATCCAAAATTTCAACATTCTACGACTAATCGTTTTGAGTTGCGCGAAATACATAAGCACATTTCTACGTACGTACAGACGTCACGCCGAAAATAGTCAACATAGATTCAGGGACGTAAAAATGGATATTTCTGTTGAAATCTGAAAACCAAAATTTTTCACGAACATTATACTTCCTTTACTTCGTATAAGGAAGTAAAACTGTCTGCCCTTTAATTACTTTTTATTGATACCGATGTATTTGCTAAGATGAAAAAAATTATTAAAAATTCAACAAAATGATAAAAATTAAATATTTACAATACATATTTAATAAGAATTTATAGATTATGTTGAAACAAAAGTGATATAATTTAATTAAAGATTATATTCCTCAATCTAACAATCAGCGATCAGTATAAAGGAATGAATTCTCTCTGATGCTTTATATTTTAATATAAAATATGAATGAAAACATTATTTGCATATAGATAGTGGTAAATTGTAACAGGGTAGAGAAATTTATGTAAATTAGTTATGACTAATACAAAGGGAAAAGATAACGTAATGAATTAATGTTATGCAAAAAGGCCCTCTATACTGAGCCAAATTTATACACTTATACAAATTTTTTAAATGTAGAATATTTCATTTATAAAAATTGGCGCAATGCAGCTAACCAATAACATTTTTATTTATTGTTGTGGCGTATTTTATACTACTGTAATGTAATAGGAACTGAAATTATTATTTTAGTATCAATTATTTACAAAATATAATAAATTAAACAAATTTTAATTATTAATATAGATGAAAAAAATACAAAAATTAATTGACCACATGCACAACGACACAACCGAATAGCCAGTCAAATTATTTAGGGTGTTTCATTTCAATCGCTCCAGGTGATTTTATCGTAAATTGTGTACAACAAAAAAAAGTGACATAAAACAAATGTTTCTCAGAATAGATGGGAACACATCATGGTGACCTTGAATTTGACCTTGAACTTGACCTTATTTCAAAGAGTACTTTTGTTTAGGTCATTTTTTGTATTATGCATAGTTTACGAGAAAATCTACTGGGGCGATTAAGATGAAATATTATACATATAATATTTCATCATATATATATAAATTTCTCAAACATAGTACCGCTGATATGGTAAATGAATAAATTAACAATTAATATAATCCACCTTACCAGAACGTTGATATGTACTCTAGATCTTTCGGCTTACTCTTGCAAGCCATCATCAGGAGTTAAAATTAATAAATTTAAAGTCAAAAGATTAAAAAATCACAGTTAAAATTAAAAAAACAGTCATGACTGTCCCGGTCCTACCAGCATACTCCTTTCAGTATACTAGTATACTATACTTTGAGTATATAAGTAGGGCCGGGACAGTCATGACTGTTTTTAAATTTTAACTATGATTTTTTAACTTTTGACTTTAAATAATATTAATTTTAAGTCTTGATTATGGCGTCCAAGTAAGCCGAAAGATCTACAGTACATATCGACGTGCTAGTAAGGTGGATTATATTAATTGTTAATATATATATATATATATATATATATATAAAGAATTAAATTTAATTATAAAAATGTATCGTTTATTCAACAAATCAGTCAATGATATACAAAACGTCGACCATCTTACGACATACCCAGATAATTTTACATGAAATTAAACGTAAAAAGCTGACAATAACTTGTCTTTTTTGGTATTGGTTATTTATTCTTATACAATAGAAAAATAATGATACATGAAAAAATGTTTAAAGGATTCAAAATATCTATATTTTTTACTTGTTCTGCACCCCCAGCTATAAAATCATCTTCAATGTTTTGACAACATCCTTTAAGATATCTACGTTTCCTGTTTTAAATGGGAGAGATTTTATTTTTTAATCCACTGAAAAATGTACACCAATAAAAAGTTATATAAGATTCCTTTTTTTTGCGGGGAGGGGGTGAATTATGATGAGATTTTATTACAATATTATTATTAAAAGTTTAAATAATCTAAAAACAGTTTTAAAAAAATCAAAAAAGATAATTTTCAACTTTGATCGGCTTCCTCGCCCGCAATATTGGTCCCAGAATAATTTTTTGGGTCACCTACATTATTATTAGGGTTACAAAAACTTTTTTAAAAATTCAGTTAAAAAATATGCAACAAATAAAAAGATGGTTTTCCAATTTTTGGAGAAGAGGGACAATTTGGGGACAATTTTTTTTTAAATGGTAAGATAAACATGTTCGTTGTACTAAGCTTAATTAAGAATTATGTTATGTTATTAAGGGTTATGTTTGCAAAAGTTTGTGAAAATTTACCCAAAGAAACTCTCTCCGTGGATATGTTGACCCCAAACTTTTCCAACAAATTGCGCCGTATATTCGACTCTATGTGCCAAATTTCATCAAAATCTGTTAAACCAATCAAGAGTTATTAAGTTTCAAACACGCCAACAGACTAGGTCCGTTTACAGTCAACAATTTGAGGGGAAAAATCCTTACCCTTTGAGGGGAAATTCTAAGAAAGGAAATAGGATGCGGCGCTCCTTAGCTTCGCACATCTCTAAACATTGAATACTTACCGTGTGAAAGCCGCAAATGAACCCATATTACCGATCTGCTACGGATCAATTTAGCGAGATGACTAAGAAGTACGGTTACACACATATCTATACAGACGGCTCTGTTACGTCCATCGGTTGTGGTTGTTTAATAATACTCCCTGATAACGAGATAATATATAAACTTAGTGTTTATTCCCCTGTGCTCTTTTGCGAGGCCTGTGCAATTTAATCTACCTTGAGAGTTATTGAGGCCCGGAGTGAAGCAGCTTTCTGTTAAAAACTGACTCTAGGAGAGTACTTCAGAGCTTGAACTGCAGACGGTCTGAACCATCATTCAAATTATCTATGACGTCCTCTCAAGAGTAAACAAGACACTGGTGGTATGGGTCACGGGCAATTTCGGCATCCTCGGGAACGAACGCGCTGATGAGGCTGCCAAGAGAACGACAACAAATGGGCCTCCGATTAGAATTGACATATGAGAACGACTTTTCAAAGACAGTAAGTGTCAAACTGTCGAACTACATACTCAATGGAATAGGCTCTGGCTGCTGAGTTCTCCCACGGCCTTACATGGTATCCAGAAGAACGTCTTCGTGAAACCTTTTATCCCAAACAACAGAAGAAACCAACTCATTCAAATTCGGCTGAGGATTGAGAACAGAAAGAAAGCCAACCCCTGCCCATCTATTTGGCTGTCCTCAACAGACTGTGAGGCGTGCAATATAAAATTATCCATAAAACACTTACTCAAACATTTTGCTCAATGTTTGGGTAAAAAAGATGAATAGAATTAATCCTGGGTTCAAATGTGAAAGTTTAACTCAACCGGAAGAAATACATCAAAAGACTGTTTGCGGTTTCTTTGTGACAGTGGAATGAAGAACTTAGTTTAGCGGTTTCTCTTACGTGAGATCCGTTACAGAGTACTGTGTACGCAGTGAAAATAGTTTAGTGGTCGTGTTACTGTTTTGATAATTGTTATTCCAGTGTTTGATGTTTATTTCCAAATTATTTATGAATATTTAGTTTTATTTAAATCGCTAATGATTATTATCATTGATGCTACTACAAACAAACAATGAAAAATTTCTTTACATAAATTAAATATTTAAAAAGTTAATAAAAAGAACTAAACAAACTTTAAAAAAAACAATTCTGAATCCTAGAAAAAATAAAAGGTAAATCGATTTCTCACTTTTTTAATCATTCATACAAAACAGTAATTTCAATTCATTTTAAAATCAATTTGCTCAACAATTTTCTCTTCTTAGTAGTTTCTTTGTCCATTTGAATATCATAAAATAGATTGCGAAGAAAATAATGAATTATTTTCCAATCTACTTATTTAAAAAAAATATACATTATTCAGTATGTTTGAAGTTAAAAAAAAAACAAAGAAATACGAATAACAAATAAAATGTACCTTTATTATATTGTGAAAAACTATTAATCTAATATTTAAAATTTTTATATGTACTTAAAACGTATTTTTTTAATTACAATTTAAAATAAAAAAATCGTACAAAAACTAATTATAAAAAGAGTACAGAAGAAATTACAAGTTAACAAAAAGGAAAATGTTACTTAATAGCAAAACGGGTTCATTAACAGATTTTTTTTCTCCCTCTTATTACATTTTTTTCTTGACATCTTTTTCAAAAAGTAAGTATAAAACTAAAAAGGAAAGTCATTAAAAATATAATAATTTACAACGTTAAAGAAATACGAAGAAAGAAAAATGTTATGAAATACGATACATTTCTTAGACTTTTGTAATATTCTTTTTAAAAACGTTTCCTTCTTAGTATTTCAGAATACTTATATATATATATATATATATATATATATATATATATATATATATAAAGAGAGAGAGAGAGAGGTTTTTAACATCTTTTAATATCTAAAAGATACATTAATTCTAAAAGTAAAAAAAGAATTAACCTAAGAAATGAATGTGTTTTATAAAAATCTATTTACATGTAAAAGTAACAGCAATAAAACCAAATTTTTTTTTGTGGAGAGCTGACATCTTTCATTAAACGTATGAGATATGAAAACAATGAAGATTACAAAAAAAGGAATGAAATTTAGCCTTTCAGATGTGATCCTACAGATGGTTGAAAAAATAAATACACTGCTGTTAAAAACAAAATAAAAAAATATTTTAAATAGGGTTACAAACAATAGAAAAATAAAGAGATTGGATTGATTATATTTCAGAAATGACACCTTTATGACAAATACTATAGATGGTAAGATCGATATTAACACAGAAATACGAAATTTCAAATATAGATCTGTTGTATATAAGAAAAAAATCTGTCAACATAGTTTTAGGACTTTCCCGGAACGCGAGTTGTTTCTAATGCATGGCTTACATACACATACACAACTTAATAAAAATATTTATTGTTTTATTTAAATATAATATTTTTATTTAATTTAATTTATTGGTTCTAACTAAAGCGCACGCTCATAACGTATTTAATTCGCACGGTTGTGATGGTGCTAGTGGCGAACATCGGAACTAACTAAAATAATGTAATTACAACTTGCATAGAACAAATTTTGCTTGTACGACGGACAGACTGGTGTAGCCGGGAGGCGTAACGCACCAGGTACCGAGTCAACCGGGGATCTAGCCAGCCAGACCGAGTTACTTTTTTACACTTTAAATACAGATGAATAAATCTGTGTTACTTCAAAAGGAAAGGGATGCGGGGGTGAAGAACAGCCTCCTGTGGAGTTGCTGTTAGTCCGTATTTATATGTTTGGGCAGCAGTGATGAGACAGATGGACTCTGGAATCCTAAGCCAAAAGACCATAATCCTGATGACAAGGAAGACAACGAGATAAGGTATTCAAGGAAGAAAAGCTGAAAACTAAGACCTCCAAGGACAGAGGTGAAAACAAGGAAGTGAACTGTTGAGGAAGCTCCACAGTCTCCTGTGAAGCCGTCGTTCGTCCGCGTTTACTTGGATGGGCGACGGTAATGGTACACGAGGACTCTAGATCCCACGAGCTTGAAGGCACTTTCCGGGGCTGTATTATGCTTAATTGCGTGTCCGGCCCTAGGAGGGGAGTTGTTGAGGTGGAAGTTAGTTGGTAGGGTGCAGGTAAATATACGAACTTTAACAACAACTTGCGGAACCTGTTAGCGGCCCCAACACTTCGTCCGTAAATTTTATTCCTTCCTCACCAGAGAAAAAATAAAAAATAAAAATATTATTCATATGTTTAATTCTACCGCTTATCTATAATGTCATATTACACCACACGACTACAAAAGCTGTACGTCAGTGTTATCAACCTTTGAAATATTAACTAAATAAAACAAATTATTAATATTTCAAGCGTAAAATATAATTTGTTTGTAAACCCTGCGGAATTTCAAATTTCCGCAGGGTCCAAGTGGGTCCTCGGTCCAAGTCGACAAGGGAAAAGAGAATTTACTACAGGGAAAAAGGGAAATTCCAAGATCGTCACTAGCGCTCCTTGTGGTGACGGGGGATATTATTGACGCAGTATGCCCACTTAGCCACAAGTTTAGAGAATATTTTGGGGTGAGGGTGCGATTTTGAAGAAATTTTTTTTTAATTGTTAACAAATGTGCCTAAGAAAAATATGACCTTAATTAGGCGAAATATCGAAATATTGAGGGTGACTTTGCTCTACAGCCTCACCCTCAGCCTTTGCACCTGATCGTTTATATTTAATACCATAAATGCCCCATATTAACGAGTAATTTGACCAAGTTTGATCAAAATCGGTCCATAGTTCTTGAAATAAAAGGTGATTTGAAGATAAACACAGAATACACTCGTGTACAAACGCGAACATTAACATCCAATGTTTTCCATCCGGTTTTTTGAGGTTTCTTAGGTATCAAAAAGTCAAGATCCGGAGAAAACCACATATACCCAAACTGGACCGATTGTACAATACTTACCCTTCTAGAACTATAACTCTTCTATAGCGCTATCTACACGGAAAAGTAAAATAAATTTCATAGATTACTCGCAAGGAATATAAAAGAATAACTTAAATGTAACCTGTACAGGTCGAGTAAGTGGCAAATAATTTTGCAAATTAAAAAAAAAAAAAAAAACTAAAGAAGAAAACATATAAACCCGTACAAATTGATCTTTGTTTATTAAAATATATTTTCAGGTAGAAGAAAACTACTCAAGCTTTTAAAGTAGTGACCTTAAGCCTAGTTTTTAACCTGCAATTAAAAAAAGATTAATTTCTCCAGAGGTTAAAAATAATAAAACAGATAGAAGTTGGATTAAATTCCGTGTAAATATTTAAAAATTCAAAACGTACGTCAATCGATCGAAAAAAGCGTAAGAACTCTGGCAACGTGAGTGCAAAATTTTCCCACTGAATTTAACCCCATTCATTGACCCACATTTTGAAAATCTTAATTTAATATTTAATTAATATGATCACTTGGGGAAAAGAAAATGTGAAAATATTTCTGTCAATCTTTAGTAAAATAATTTATATATCGTCTTAATCATTGATTAAACTGTAAAAACGTAAATTGAGGGGCGTTTGACAAATTTCACAACCTGACTGTGAGGCGGTGACGCGCTACCTCTATAATTAATAAAATAAGGTTTTTCGACACCTGCCGTACCTTCAAATTATTTTTTTTAAATAAATAAGAATGACTTGTTTATGAATGAATGTGTTTAAGAATCCTGAGTAAAAATGTAATCTTATACGCAAAACAGTTCTATGATTAGTATTCTTTTCTTTTTTTTAATTGGAGCGCATTTAAGTCGCACAGTAACTGCTATAAAAATATTCAGACTCCAAAAATGGTCCGAATGAGATCAGCTCATACTGATCGGTCAAGAACGACTAAACAAATTTACATTAAATTTTAACATCCAAATCTAAATTTGAATGAAAGTGATGGAGTAGTTTGGAGATTTCTGAGCCTCAAAGTTTTATACGTAGGCATATATATATATATATATATATATATATATATATATATATATATATATAAAACACATCTCATAAAGTATTTTTCATGATTTATTTAATCTTTATATTGAACGCTGATCACGCATTCAACCACGCTTTTCAAAACAGAAATTTGTCTCAACATTATCTACAAAATAAGTGATCATGTTTTTTACAAAAAAGATTATTTAGGAGCAAGTATAACCTTATCTACGTGAAACTCTATAGACAATTCCATCTTCAACTCTATGCAAAAACTGAAATCAAAACATATTCTGTCAAGATTAAACTTTCATTCTATCATTACCCTACTACATGAACTTTCTTTGGTATTTCAATATTAGAATTTTTTTCAACATACAACTCTATGCTTAATCATATTTATGTTGAGCTAATGTTTTTGCAAACCATTTATATAAACAATCTCAACGAAAGAGATGTGATGAACAAAATGTATCACAAATTATTTTTAAATAGTTTTTTTAATAGTGTTTTCTATCTTACTGAATTCATCCTGTAGAATCCAAACAATAAGTCTCGTATTAATGTCCCGTGCAGTGGTGGCGGCTCGCGTATAGGCAATGTGGAATTGCAACACTCTAATTCCACATGATATTATCGATGAAATTTAATATAATGAGTCCTTTTATCTTTAATTCTTTCTTTATACTTGTACAATATATAATCCTTAAGCTTAATATCAGTAGCCATCTCCCAGTTTATTAAAAATATATATATATATATATTTGTATGAAACTGTGCGCTTCACAGTTCCAGCGGCATGGTATTTGGCTGTTGTGCGCATGCTCACATAGGAAGCTGCACACAAGGCTGTGAGGAAGAGAGCACTGTCAATTCCGCAGTGCCGACTCAGGCGTGCTGGTGGAAGGTACTTTTTTTTTATCCGTGAGTGTTAAGCTTAAAAATCGTGTACCATATTCTGAATGTGTTAAAGTGTAGAATTATATTATTATCCAACTATTGTATGTGATTCATTCTGTTCGGTTCTTTAATTTTACAGAAAACTTTAACCATGCCCTTAAGAAGGCCTCGAAAAACATTTTCTGGAGCAGCACCCCCACTAATTTTAGCTACGAGCCGCCACTGGTCCCGTGTGCTTTCGATTGAAAATAAATCTAGTAACGATGTGGGTTGCTTGGTCGATTCGATTTTTTTTATAGGGATCCCATTTTAATACAACGAGGTAAGTATTAGCTTTTAGTAATTACCCTGTCAGGCCCTGTCAGTAATTACTGATATATGGGAGTAGTACTTTGTATTACTTATAGTAGGCAGAAAAGCAACACTATCCAATCCGGGGTGAACAGAACTCACAGAAGATTTTCTGTGATTTAACTGGTCTTTGCCTTGCATCTCAATAGCCACACATAAAATCCTACTCCACTTTGCCGTTGGCCATATGATGAGTTGGTTATTAATCATTAGGACAGTTCGGCTTTCGCGGTGAATCGACTTGAATCAGATTACTACACCTGAGTACAGTTTGACCGTCGCGTAGTCACTTATGACTTCAATACTAGGACCATCCTCAAAAAAATTCGTTGCTTTTGCCATTTAGCCCTATAGGAAGAGGAAAATTTTGATTTACGCACACAGCATAATCAAGAAATTACGTATGTTGAGTGCGTGCTGAAGAAACTGAGAATTCAGTGGGTGAACAGCTCTAATGTTCTGTAACACATGCTAAGTAATAAAAATGTAGCAAGCAACCTAACAAGGTAACAGCTGACACTGAATTCGTAAAGCGTGTACTCGTAGAGTTTAGAGTGATGTCAAGAAAAAACTACACCGTAGCAATTAAGATGAATCGGGTGATATGTGACATTACAATTCTGAATGGTCTAGACACATACTTGTTCATTCTGTTGTTCGTCTACACTACTCTTCTACACAGGAAACCCCGTAATGGTGCACACTCTAATCTGTGAGGTCTAGTGGTAGGGAATGAAGGAAGGTTTTCGAATATATTACTACTACTATTACTGTTTAGAAAGCAGGTGAAATTTAACCAAATTACATTTGCAATTTTAAGCGGTCTGACACATTACATTTTCAATCTCATAAAAATTAATTAAATAATTTTTAATATAAAAAAAGCCAAAAAAAAAAAAAAAAAATTAATTCATCTAAAACAATAAACAGAATTTCTTATGACTACTTATTTGACCATTTTTACTTCCTTGTACGAAGTAAAGAAAGTATTGTGATCGAAAAAAATTTCGGTTTTCAGATTTCAACGGAAATATCCATTTTGGTCATTCCTGAATCCATTTTGACTAGTTTCGTTCGTACGTACGTATTTATCTCGCGCAACTCAAAAACTATTAGCCGTAGGATGTTGATATTTTGAAATTAGGACTGCTGTAACATCTATTTGTGCACTTCTCCTATTGATTGCAATCGAACACCAATAGTATCCAAAAAAAGCCCAAAATCAAAAATTTGGATTTTGGACTTTTTCTTAACTGGAGTAATAAACCTCATTGAGACTTTTACAATGTTATATGATAAGTAGTACTTATTTTCATTGGTTCCAGAGTTATAGCAAAATAAAATGTTAATTAATGCAATATTTTTATCTTACAAGGGGAAGGTACATCGGTTCGAATCAGACTTCATCTCCTTTTTTTTAATTTAAATATATTAATTTATTAATAATTATTAACCTCTGATTGTAAAAAAGTTTACAATAAAAAACAATCCCATTTAAATAATCAACAATAATTTAAATTCCATTCTGGTATATTCAATAAAAATAAAAAAATAAAAATAAAAAAAACAGAATTTATTAGTGAAATAAAATTTTATGTACTTTTCATTTTAATTCAATAATGTTTGCAGAAGCTAATAATTATTAATAAATCAATATATTTAAATTAAAACAAAAACGTTAAAAAGGAATATACGAGTATGTAGATGAAGTCAGATTTGAACCGATGGTTACGGATCTTACCCGTCCTTACACCACATAATTACTATAGCGACCTGAAACAAAATTAATATATAAACTAATATAAAATGCTAATACGGAAACCACAAAAAAAGTGATGCAATGTGGTATCGATCAAAATGTAATTCTGTAACTGTCCAGTTTATTAAAGAGCTGGAGAATCGTATCTCATTTTCAAATGGAATAACTTTAAATGAGGTGCAGCAAGAAAAGTGTTTATGTAATTTATTAGTTTTACAAGGAATTCATGTGGTGTCCACATCAGATTTTTTTAAATAAATAAACGGTAAACTAGACATTTAAAAAAATACATAATACATATATACACAGAACATACGTACATACAAAACATATTTGTATTTTTTGTGTCAACTGACACAGAAATGCAGATTAACTAATAATGAAAATTTTAAGATTTTTGATTCATTATTCTTAAAAAATTTGATGTAAGATAATCAGTGGGTAATAATAATAATAATAATAATTGTTTTAAAAATCGATCTTATAACAGTAGTTTCAGTAGATGAATCACATCTCTTTCGTTGAGATTGTTTATATAAATGGTTTGCAAAAACATTAGCTCGCTTTAACGAGACAAGTCACCACGACTTTATTTACGTAAATAACTAAAATTCAACAGTTATCAAAATGTTTGGTGTTGTTTATTAAATGGCTGGTTTTTTTATAGAAGATAATTTTTCAAATTTAATCAAAAACATGCTTAAGAAAGCATAATAAATATTGATATTTATTATAATTTTTTAACATTTACAACTAAATAATTTATAGTTCACTGAAACTCATACAAATAAATGAAGGGATAAAAATAATAATAAACATTTATAAAACAACCTTATAAGAACAAACGGAAGGAAAAAAAGGGTGGTTAAATCATAGCACCCTTTTTTTGTCATAGCTGTCATAACACCCTCCAACTGTCAAATTGCTTGGAAGTTTTTCCCATTTTTACCTCTATTTTACGTTCACAACAAACATTACATTATTTTACTGCAAAAAAAAAAAAAAGAAAAAAACACGACCGGAAAACATTCATATCGTATTATTTTCACTGACGTTAAAAGAAAGAATTATTTTGTATAACATTTAATTCCACAATCTAAATTTATTAAAGTCTTTATAAATTCTATAAAAATTTTTTCTTTATAAACTAAAAAGTCTTATAAAATTTTGTGTTTTTACACATAAATCCTGAAATAAATGAGATTTTAAAAGATGTACATATATATCATTCTTTATAAAATTGATAAGAATTTTGTTCCCAGTTGTATGATTAAGCTATGTATACCAACTTGTTAATAAATTCTATTAAACTTATTTTAATACTGTCTTTTCTTTCAAATGTATTATAATATTAAACAGTATAATGATAAATACAACTTTTAGGTAAACTGGCGTCTAGTTTGATTAATATCTCTGAAAATACCTAAAGTACGAGAGGTTATCTGTAAAGACAGTTTCATTGCAAACAAATTTATTCTAAAAACATTATAAATATTTTTTATTTCTCTTACATTAAATAACTTACTACTTCTCTATATAATCGCTACATGAATTAAGACATTTATCATAGCGATACACCAGCTTTATTATACCATCGTCGTATTCTTCTGCCGCTAGTCCATTTAGCCACTGATTTACAGCATTTTTAAGTTCATCGTCACCCGCGAATTGCTTACCACTGAAAAATTCTTTCAAATTCCTAAACAAATGATAATCAAAAGGAGCTAAGTCCAGAGTATATTGTGGGTGATCGTAAATTTTTCCCATTCAAATGTTCTTAGTAAATCACATGACGGACCAGCTAGATGTGGACATGCATTATTCTGCAACAGGATAACGCCGTCGATCAGCCGCCCACGTCGCCGATTCTGAATGGCGCGCCGCAACTTACGTAGAGTTTCGCAATAGGCTTTTACATTTGTAGTCGATCCACGTGGCGTGAAATCGATCAGCAGTTAGTTAAACCTAACCCAAAAGACTGTGAACATCAGTTTTCGTCCAAATGGTTGTGCCTTGACTTTTGTCGGTCTGGTTGGTGATTTAGGATGATTTCACTTGACTGCCATTTTCTTTCCGAAGCAGATCCCATACGGATATTTTTGTGACGTTCTGTAAAAACGTGCGGCACCCAACGTGCACAAAACTTTCTGATACCTAAATGGTCATGAACAATGCGACCAACAATAGCTCTTGAAACATCAGGAAAAAGAAGAGCCACATGTCGGAAATCTTCGAGCGACAATCTTTTTTTGATTTCATCATTGACGCTTTTCAATAAGTCCTCGGTGATTATCGAGGGCCTGCCCGAACTTTCTTCATTAGGCACTTTAATTCTATTATTTCTAAAGCTTTCACACGATTTTCGGATGTTTCTTTCATTCATTACATTATCACTGTACACAGCAACCAGCTGCCTATGAATTTCAGCCGGCTTAACGTTTTGGGGTTTAGAAACCGTATGATTCCACGTATTTCACAGTCGGTGGCAACATCGATTTTCCTATTCATTTTATAACGTAACAACTCCACCGTATTCAAAGATACTACAACGCGACAACTTACAGACAACAATGCAGTGAGTGCATTACTACCGTGGCCATGAACGACAAAGGTTCACCAACCTTAAGGAGAGAAATTTCCCAGCGGTCTTTACTTTAGAATTATTCCTAGAATAATCATGAAATTTGGATTGCATGAAGAATTAGTTTTATGAAAGTAGGACAACGGATAGAAGCCTTCCCTTTAATACATGACTATTCTATTGAGATAGGTACATTTTGGTGAAATTTGAACCGGGAATCTTTTGAAGACAGCGTATATATTTTATAAAGAAAAAATTCTATTTACACCTACTCTGACCACTACCGACATAATTAAAAAAGTCGCCAAGGAATTGCATAACTTGACCTCTGTAGCCGGGAAAGTTATGGAATTCATTTTTTCAATTCGGTCATTTTAATTTCTATATGTACCTTTATGATAAAATAATTCCGTTTATTGAAAAACAAATTTTAAGATTTTCCTTACGTTTTTTAATTACAATGGTGTCATCCATTTTGAATTCTAACCACAAACTTGTATAGTTAACAAACAATATTACTTAGCAGTTCTATGCAGTTTAGGTGAGGCAATTGAAAAAATAAAACGATTACAAATATGGGTAAAAATATACTAGATTTTGCACCACGATAACACCAACTCACGCTTCACTAACCAAAATTTACCAAAACAAAATTAACATTTATTTTTTTCACATTTTTGTGTATAAACGTATAAACGTTTATTTATAATTTTATGATTCATAGAAAAATAAATACAAAAAAATTGATTATTTCTTTACTAGTGGAGGATGATGAAATTTGAAAGTTGAAGGCTAGGATTATTGTTCAGTGTTCTTGAAAAATTAAAAAAACATTTTTGTCACTTTGAGGCTCCGATACTCAAGGGGGAGAATTAGGATAAAATTAATTTTTAAGAAAATAATCCATGAGTGCTGATAATAAATGTAAAACAGAACTTTTTAAAACCGTTTAAATAAAAAAATACAATTATATTGTAAATAAAGTTGTAATTTTCTACGAAAGGGATGAAAGTTTTTTTAAATTAAAAAAAAATATTTTTTACCACAGACTATTGGAATGGGATGGACAAAATAATTTCATAGTGGTTTAAAAGCCTATTGATTTAGAAAATATAAATTAAAAAAAATTCTCATTAATTTCTCTACTGAAGCAAGATGTAGCTGAAAAAGAAAAAAATAGACGAAGTCATTTTTGGAGGATGGTGAACGTTAAATAAAAATTTTTGTAATCTGTGATCTTATTTTCAACCTCCGAGACCACCGTTAGGCATTGCTTCAGAGGATGACATAAATGACAATTTTTGTAAAGTGTGAAAATGTAATCCCTGATCGGGATTCAAACCCGGGACCTCCGGATGAAAGGCAGAGATTTTGTGAACATTTAATAAATTCTTTCCCCACGAAGGTCTACCAAGATTGAAGAAACTCGATCAACGTGATCCAGAGTTATAAGACCAAATACTGGTCAATATGCCTAAGTAAATACGCACAAATATATCCGTCTGTCAAAAATATTTTTTTTTTTAGATTTGGGAGAACTGAAATAAAAATTTTCTTTCACAAATTATTTAAAATACATTTAAGTCTATTTTTTTGAACTCCGGAAACAACGCTATTACTTCAGAGGATGAATAAGAATGATATGTAAGAACATAAATGAAGTGTACGACCATTCCTGAAATGTGTGGTTAATTGAAACCCAACCACCAAAGAACACTGGTATCCACAATCTAGTATTCAAATCCATATAAAAGTACGTGCTTTTACTAAGATTTGAATCTTAGAACGTTCGACTTTGAAATCAGCTGATTTGCAATGACCAGTTCGCCTGTAAACCAACCCGGTAGGTTTGAACGGCATCTTGACTTAGATGTAATCAAGTTAAACGTTTATATTTCACTCTTAAAAGTTGTAGTAGAGAATTTTTTAATTAATATATATATATATTTTTTATTATATATTTTTTCATTTACTCTTTTTTTTTATAATATACTGACTTTGACTTCATAATAATTGAAGTGATCATCTACGATTAGATTTTAAATAGAACTGTCGTAAAGAGTTTGTTAGGATATTATTATTCAAAAATTTGTTTTTTTAATGCTTTTTACAAATCCTTTATTTTTATTAAATTAATAGAGTGTTATTTTTATTATTTATGAAGTGAAATGCAAAAATGTTTTCAAAGTATTCATAGCTACGATTGGCTTTAATATTCTGATAACCACAAAAATTATTTTTAAATTTGACAAACATAAGTTTATATTTTTCTTAAATACTATTAATTATCTCGTTATATAAATTCTAAATTACAAAAAAGTCAGTCGATTTGTTTTACAAAAAAAATGTTATTTACTACTCGATAATCCATACTATATTCTTTTCCGTACATCCAAAAAAAAAAGTTTTTTTTAGAAAGTACATTGTTAGTTAATACACTAAATAGGTTGTATTGTTAACCCACCGGGTTGGTCTAGTGGTGAACGCGTCTTTCCGATTTAGCTGATTTGGAAGTCGAGAATTCCAGGGTTCAAGTCCTAGTAAAGTCAGTTATTTTTACACAGATTTGAATACTAGATCGTGGATACCGGTCTTCTTTGGCGGTTGGGTTTCAATTAACCACACATATCAGGAATGGTCGAACTGAGACTATACAAGACTACACTTCATTTACACTCATACATATCGTTCTCATTCATACTCTGAAGTATTATCTGAAAGGTAATTACCGGAGGCTAAACAGGTAAAAGAAAAAGAAGTTGCATTGTTACTTTAATACGTAGCAGCATAGTATATTACATTTAATTTGAAAAAAAAATTCAGCCCAATGCTCTTCTAAATTTGTTTTAAATTTTGATACATAATAAAGATAAAATATTATATTCATTAAAGAGGTTTAACATTGCCGGTGATCACCACCTACGTTAAATATATACCAACTTAAATAAATACCGACTTTAACAAGTATTTTAAACAAATTATGGTTTAGATATGCTTAATTTTTAGTTGCTTGTTAAGAAGTTATAATATTTTATTAACACAAGTTAATAAATGTTTGAAACTGGTTTTCCAAGTTTTAAATATTCACATTTCTAATTGTGCACTCGCAATGAGTACATCAAAAGTTAGCATAATATAACATAACAAACTTTCATCTTTGCTAAGTACTTTATAACAACATAATACACTTATGCAGACACGATAATAAGTTTTAAATAGTGTTAAAGATTGAAATATATGAAACTTAAATCAACACATAGTTAAAGATATAGTTTATTGTTGTTTTTATTAGAGTAATTGCGTTTTAAAATAATACAACTTAAGACATAAAAAAGCAGATAATTAATTTTTTTTAAATTGAAATATTGATAATTTAAAACAAATTTATTCCAAAGAAAACTCGTTACAAAAAAAAAATAATGTAAAATTTCACACGAAACTTTATTACATACGAAAATAAATTTTGTGTAGGCAGTGAAATTTAATAATTACGTTGAAAGAACAGTTTTATTACGCAGTTATTTAACTTTTAACACGTTTTAGTTTAATATCTTACCATCTCTTACCATCTAAATTGAAGAATTTTCTGTTCTTCCATTACATTATTCGCTATTTAATTAACGTGTCAGCTTGATTTTCTGTTTTAAAAATAAAAAAGAAAACAAGGAAACTTACGATTTTATGGCTTTTTCACTTATATTATTTTTTAAAACCTCACTTTCACTTTTATTATTAAATTTAAATTACTAAACTACAACTAAGGTATTGAATTGGTAACTAAGGTATTAAGGTTTATCAAAGGTTGAGGACAGAATCATCCGATGGGTAAAAATATGACCAATATTTTTTTCGATTTAAATAGTTTATATCCTTAAAATGACTATTTTTAATAACGCTAACGTAATAAGCGTTATAAAAGTATTTTAAAATGTTATTTATTTTCCTAAGGTGTACGTCCTCCTCTATGAATCATGAGACCTTGCCGTTGGTGAGGGGGCTTGAGTGCTCAGGGATACAGAGTAGCTGGACCGAAGGTGCAACCATATCGGAGAGGTATCTGTTGAGAGCCAGACTAAGGAATGATTCCTGAAAGAGGGCAGCAGCTCTTTCAGTAGTTGTTAGGGGCGTGAGTCAGGACGACTTAAACGGCCGTATCAACATCACTCAGTCCTCTGAGTACTGCGCAGCTGAAAGCAATGGAAAACTACAGCTGCTTTTTTTCCCAAGAAAATGTGGCTCTCTGCATTTTCACATAGCAATAATGGAGGCGCCTTCCTTGGTAAAATATTCCGGAGGTAAAATAGTCCCCCGTTCGGATCTCCGGGTGGGGACTACTAAGGAAGGGGTCACCAGAAAATTAAAAAATAACATTCTACGAGTCGAGTTAGAAGCTTGAAAAAGGTTGGTAGGCTAGAAAATTTAAAAAGGGAAATGGGTAGGACAAATGTGGATATAGTAGGAATTAGTGAGGTTCGGTGGGAAGAGGAAGGCGACTTTTGGTCAGGTGATTTTAGAGTAATTAACTCAGCGTCAAATAATGGGCAGGCAGGAGTAGGTTTCGTGATGAACAAGAAGATAGGGAGGAGAGTGGAGTATTTCAAAACGCATAGCAATAGAATCATTGTAATAAGGATAAAATCAAAACCTAAACCGACAACGATTGTTAACGTCTATATGCCTATGATGATAATGAGGTAGAGTGTGTATACGAAGAGATTGATGAAGCAATTAAACACGTAAAAGGAGATGAAAATTTAATAATAGTTGGAGATTGGAATGCAAGCATTGGAAAAGGCAAGGAAGGAAATATAGTGGGTGAATACGGGCTGGGCAAAAGGAATGAAAGAGGGGACTGACTTATAGAATTTTGCACGAAGTATAATTTAGTAATTGCCAACACCCAATTTAAAAATCATAATAGAAGAATATACACTTGGAAAAAGCCAGGCGATACTGGAAGGTATCAGATAGATTATATCATGGTTAAGCAAAGATTTAGAAATCAACTCGTTGACTGCAAAACTTACCCTGGAGCAGACATTGATAGCGACCATAATTTGGTGATAATGAAATGTAGATTGGGGTTTAAAAACCTGAAGAAAAGGTGTCAGCTGAATCGGTGGAATTTAGAGAAGCTTGAGGAAGAGGAGGTAAAGAAGATTTTTGAGGAGGACATCGCAAGAGGTCTGAGTAAAAAAGATAAGGTAGAAAATGTAGAAGAAGAATGGGAGAATGTTAAAAAGGAAATTCTTAAATCAGCAGAAGCAAACTTAGGCGGAATAAAGAGAACCGGTAGAAAACCTTGGGTTTCAGACGATATATTGCAGCTGATGGATGAACGTAGAAAATATAAGAATGCTAGTGATGAAGAAAGTAAAAGGAACTATCGGAAATTAAGAAATGCTATAAACAGGAAGTTCAAACTGGTGAAAGAAGAGTGGATTAAAGAAAAGTGTTCAGAAGTGGAAAGAGAAATGAACATTGGTAAAATAGACGGAGCATACAGGAAAGTTAAGGAAAATTTTGGGGTACATAAATTAAAATCTAATAATGTGTTAAACAAAGATGGTACACCAATATATAATACGAAAGGTAAAGTCGATAGATGGGTGGAATATATTGAAGAGTTATACGGAGGAAATGAATTAGAAAATGGTGTTATAGAGGAAGAAGAGGAAGTTGAGGAGGATGAAATGGGAGAAACAATACTGAGATCTGAATTTAAGAGAGCATTAAAAGATTTAAATGGCAGAAAGGCTCCTGGAATAGACGGAATACCTGTAGAATTACTGCGCAGTGCAGGTGAGGAAGCGATTGATAGATTATACAAACTGGTGTGTAATATTTATGAAAATGGGGAATTTCCATCAGACTTCAAAAAAAGTGTTATAGTTATGATACCAAAGAAAGCAGGGGCAGAAAAATGTGAAGAATACAGAACAATTAGTTTAACTAGTCATGCATCAAAAATCTTAACTAGAATTTTATACAGAAGAATTGAGAGGAGAGTGGAAGAAATGTTAGGAGAAGACCAATTTGGTTTCAGGAAAAGTATAGGGACAAAGGGAAGCAATTTTAGGCCTCAGATTAATAGTAGAAGGAAGATTAAAGAAAAACAAACCAACATACTTGGCGTTTATAGACCTAGAAAAGGCTTTCGATAACGTAGACTGGAATAAAATGTTCAGCATTTTAAAAAAATTAGGGTTCAAATACAGAGATAGAAGAACAATTCCTAACATGTACAGGAACCAAACAGCAACAATAACAATTGAAGAACATAAGAAAGAAGCCCTAATAAGAAAGGGAGTCCGACAAGGATGTTCCCTATCTCCGTTACTTTTTAATCTTTACATGGAACTAGCAGTTAATGATGTTAAAGAACAATTTAGATTCGGAGTAACAGTACAAGGTGAAAAGATAAAGATGCTACTATATTATTATTTCTACTACATAGTAGAAATAACAAAGATGGACCGCTGAATGTGAAAATAGGAGGGGAAGGGGAAAAGATTATGGAGGTAGAAGAATTTTGTTATTTGGGAAGTAAAATTACTAAAGATGGACAAAGCAGGAGCGATATAAAATGCCGAATAGCACAAGCTAAACGAGCCTTCAGTAAGAAATATATTTTGTTTACATCAAAAATTAATTTAAATGTCAGGAAAAGATTTTTGAAAGTGTATGTTTGGAGTGTCGCTTTATATGGAAGTGAAACTTGGACAATCGGAGTATCTGAGAAGAAAAGATTAGAAGCTTTTGAAATGTGGTGCTATAGGAGAATGTTAAAAATCAGATGGGTGGATAAAGTGACAAATGAAGAGGTATTGCGGCAAATAGATGAAGAAAGAAGCATTTGGAAAAATATAGTTAAAAGAAGAGACAGACTTATAGGCCACATACTAAGGCATCCTGGAATAGTCGCTTTAATATTGGAAGGACAGGTAGAAGGAAAAAATTGTGTAGGCAGGCCACGTTTGGAGAATATAAAACAAATTGTTGGGGATGTAGGATGTAGAGGGTATACTGAAATGAAACGACTAGCACTAGATAGGGAATCTTGGAGAGCTGCATCAAACCAGTCAAATGACTGAAGACAAAAAAAAAAAAAAAAAAAAGGTGTACGTTGCAATCTGTTCAACTAGTGATCAATAAGGTTGCTTATTGATCATCCCCCCCCCCCCCAATCGGACAATGAGATGTGGGTGATATGTATCACATATAAATGAGGTGTAGTCTTGTACAGAATCAGGCCGACTATTCCTGATATGTGTGTTAATTGAACCACAGTACACCAGCATCCACTATCTAGTACTCAAATCCGTATATCCAATTAAATTTTGCTAGGATTTGAACGTCAGAACTATCAAATTGGAAAATCAGCTGTTAAACAATTAATTTGTGATGACGAATACCACTAAATACCAAGATAACCACTAAATCGGCCCGGTGAGCTAAATGTTATCTGTTTAAAAAAAACAAACAAACAAGAGGTTTTTGCAGTTACTCGGGCTGCTGGATAGGAATCCTAATGTGTCTCTGTCAAATAGGTTATTTATATACAAGGTGTTCCTAAAACCAATTTGTACTTACGGTGTACAAACGTGGGAAATGAGTTGTCAGTAACATAAAGGTGATTCAACAATTTCAAAACAAAATCCTGAGAATTATAACGAAATCTGTGGTTATGGTACGAAACGAATAACAAGATTTACGACTGACTATTTACAGATCTTCTACGTATATCAGAAAATTCGGAGATTAAGCAGGAATTATATATCACGGTTTAATAACCGCCGGGTTAGCCTAGTGGTTAAATTCATCACCGCAAAATCAGCTGATTTTTGAAGTCTAGAGTTCTAAGATTCGAGTCCTTAAAAATGCAATTGCTATTATATGGATTTGAATTCTAGACTTTGGATACCGATGTTTGTTGGTGGTTGGATTTCAATTAAATACATGTCTAAGGTGGTCGGCCTGAGTCTGTTCAAGGTAACATATTTACCGATACAATTACACTTACATGCCAGACTGCGTACAGATGTCTTGGCATCTCTGCAAAGTACT
The DNA here is from genome assembly GCF_047948215.1 of Lycorma delicatula. Classification (NCBI taxonomy): domain Eukaryota; kingdom Metazoa; phylum Arthropoda; class Insecta; order Hemiptera; family Fulgoridae; genus Lycorma; species Lycorma delicatula. The sequence goes on along the minus strand of NC_134464.1, from coordinate 36,501,855 downwards.
GCTGACATCATGTTACTGTGCTGTCACTCTGTAACGTGGTATATAAAAATAAATAAATAAATGTAGAATACCCATGATAACCATCTAGCTGTAAACTTGTTGGATATCAGCAGGGACGCTACACAGCTGTACAGGCTTCATTTGGTGGTCCTCAGTGATTCAAAATAAGACTCAAGATACGAATTTCCTTGATAACAAAGAAAAACGCCTGATATAAGAGCTCTACTGTAATCGGTGAATAAAAGTTAAAGTTGGAGATGAGATGTGAAACTGGTGTAGAATGATTAATATCAGATGGCAAGATTGTGTAAGGAAGTGTTAGAAAGTATAAAAGAAAACTGGAAAATATTAAATGTAATTGACAACAAGAAAACGTACTGACTAGGACATTATATGAGAAAAAATGTTTAATGGTGGATGAAGAGAAGGGTTTGGTAAGTAGAAAAAAAATGAAGAGGAAGAAGAAGATTTGAAATGCTGTATGGAATTGTGGAAAACGGAAAATACGAAAAGAAAAAAAGATTGAGGCAAGATAGAATAAAGTTAAAGAACATGACAAGACCTGCTCTAATGGCAGAACACAACGGATGAATGAAAGAATTGATAACACAAATCATGTATCATTTAATACCTCCTTGTTGTACGCCAAGTTATTTTTTAATAATGTTGTATAGTGCTGTAGAGTGATGTGTACGATATACCTATTAGCACTGTTACTGCTTTGTGTATCTACTGACATTGTTTCTATTCTAGATTCTAAGAACATTATTGTCGCGTCTGCCTATTCCTCAGTCTTAACAGGGGTTGCCCTAGTAACTGCTGGAGTTCCCTCTTTGTGACAGTTGGTGATGATGCGGAGTAATATCATCAGGGAGGAGACAAAGTAACTGCTCAGGCGGACATGATACGAGAGTGGTAGAGGAGATGGGATCAATCATCAACGGGGCGTTGGACTCACCGTTTAATCAAACAGGTTGCACCATGGATTGATCGCAAATTTGGCCAACTCAATTTCTGGCTAACCCAGTTCTTAATGGGGCACGGGGTCTTCAGGTCATACCTTTGCGAGAGGAGGAGAACTCTCGATTCGAGTGCCTATATTGCGGAGACTATAACTCCCCTGAACATGTTGTGTTCAGGTGTCGAAGGTGGATGGTTAAAAGAGGCATCTGCGAACAAATAACTGGACCACTCGATGTGGACACGATTGAACCGAACATGCTATCTGGAGTCGACAAATTCAGGGCTGTCTCAAAATATATAAAAACGACACTGTAGTGTCGTTTTTACATATCTCGCTATCTCGAGGGGATGATGGACAACCTCTGTGGAGTCGTCGTTCGTTCAGGCATGCCAGGATGGGCCTGGACCAGGATGGGCCAGATGATGATACACGAGGACTTCGTCACCCTCAAGCTGTTAAGACCGAGAACCGGCTGGGGGTCTCTCGGGGGACATGGTTAGAGGCAGGCAACTGTTAAGACTAAAACCCGGGTGGATCTTGGTTAGGTTGAGTTGGCGACGACACCTTCCAAGAAAAAAAAAAGAGCATTATTGACTATTGACATTGTTACTACGGTGTATTTTGACATTCTAACATTTTAATAGTTATCAGAACTAAGTACTCTCTCTCTCTCTCTCTCTATCTTTTTCTGTTTAGCCTCCGGAACCACCGAAAGGTATTAATCTGTATAAATGTAAATGTCTTGTACAGTCTCAGGACCATTCCTGAGATGTATGGTTAAATGAAACCCGACCACCAAAGAGTAATGGTGTCCACGATCCAGTATTCAAATCCGTATAAAAGTAACTGCCTTTACTAGGATTTGAACCTTAGATCTCTCGACTTAGTACTTAGTACTGCACTTATGATGTTATTTATTGACTAATTTATTATTATTGTTTTATTTCCTTACTATATCTCAACTTTAACTTTTCATTATTTTTGGTTTTCGTTTTTTATTCTTGTTACTGCTATCGGATTGTTCTGTTGTTATAACTTCATGAAATGATATATTTGAGATTGGATATGTATTATATTGTATGTAACCCAACGGGGGCCATTCAATTCTTGGATGGTCTTCATTCTTATCATATTTTTTATTTGATTTTACTTAGAAATGTAATTAGAAAACCGATTTTAAATAAGCTTATTAGCAAAATCTACTTGTTTCCAAAATGAATCGAAAAACATCTATAAAAAAAAAAATTATTTACATTACAAACATGGTAAAAAAATATAAATTAATTTAATTTAGGCTTCGTTTTGGTGACCATAATAATCTAGTAAAAGAAAAAAAAAATGTTTAACTTGTAGATCATGAATATTAAAAAACTCAAATTAAGTCTACTACGAAAAAACGTTTTACGGTTTAAAATTAGAATTAACAAATAAACTAAAACTATGAAACAATTAAATAAAATGGTACATAATCTGCAATCATATATTAAATTTAGATCGACGAGAATACGTTTTATCAGGATTATTTAAAATATTAAATATTCTGATCAGGTGAAGTACTATTAAATGGCCAAATAACACAACAGAATTAACACAATACTAATGCTCAAAAAATTCAGAAAAATTAAATTTCCTGTTAAAGTACAGAAAACAACACTAATAAATAGGACCTTGCAGCAGAAGATCGTACTTTAGATATGTTTCATGACTTTGTTAAACCAAAATTGATAAACGGGGATCGTTTTGTAAATAAATCTTTTAATAGACAATAAGATTTAAAACAAGCACAGTTTGGTTAGAATGTAAAAATTTATTTATGTTAAAAACTTTAAGATGGATTGGTTGACGAGGAACAACAGAATAGGGAGATGTATATGTCATTGAGAAGATCTGTTAAAACTAAGTAAAAATTGAAATTTAATAACACGGTTATGATATAATTAAATCAGATCAATATTTGGTTTTCGGAAATTACAGTTACGTAAAAGATCAATTTAAAATTATTATTAATCAAGAGAGTATGTATATCCTATATTTAATAGAAAATTCAATAAAATAATAGTTAAAAATTTACGATTGTAATATTCAAATGGAAAGTAAAAACTTTTATTTTTAAAATTTATTTTATGAAACATTTGCGAGTAGCTTTATTGGTTGGAAAAAATTTAGTTCTCTTTATTTATCTTTCTAATTTTCTTTGTAATTGTTGATAGTTGGTATTTCTTTGGAAAAAAGGAATTAGAAAATAGGCAAATAACACATAAAAATTACCTTGTATTTTACATTTTTTTTTTTTCAATAATAGAATTTCAACGTTGCATAATTCTTTTTAAAGATTAGTTGAAACTTGTATTAAAGTATATATATGAAAAAATGTAATATGTGTTAAAAAAAAATTTTTTTTAAATATTATTCAACAACTGGTTTCAATATGGTGACCATTTAAATCAATTCAACTTATTTTAGTTCTCAGCAAAAATAGGATATATTTCTGAAGTGAATCATGTGTTTTAAAAATATTATTATGGTAAGCACATAGTTGGATATTCTCAATTAACAGTGGGATGAAAAAAGGTTGTGAAGGTAAGAAGAATTTCCATTAAAACTGGTGAAAATCTCGAATATCTCTCAGAGAAAAAATGCAATTGCTTCACAATGCTCCACTTTGTGTAGGGAAGTACAAGGTCTGAACTTCTACGCAAACGTCGGCAAATGTATTCTCTGTTCTAACTAAAGATTGAGATTAACATTAGTTTTTTAATAGAAATTGTTTTTCCTTTGTTACTTTTTATCTATCCCAGTTTTTAATGAAATTATGCAACTTTACGTAATAGTACTGTGAAAAGTAAATAGATCAGTATTAACTAATTATTTATGTAATATCACGAAACAAGAAAAAGTGATTTCATCATTACATTATTTTCAATGACTGCCATATTGAAACCGACCTCGTGAATTAAAACAAAAAAATATTTTAAAATTCTGTTATAAAATATAAATAAATATTGTTTTATAATTTCTTAAAGAAGTTATAGTAGGTTCAAATTTCACAAGGAAAAACACAGCGAAATTTATACGCAAAGATATTTCTGGAAGAGATTTATCCAAGTAAATATAAGCTCACAATAACAACGCAGAAAAGAACAAGCAATCATAAGATATAGAAATTAATCTCTTCCATTAAAAGTTCTTATATATAATACCTCAAAAACATTATTCTTTCGAAACGAACAGTATAAAGTTTATACTAAAGAATAACTTCAATTAACTGATATTTTTAAGAAAAGTACGGTATTACTTTTGGCTGCATGGTGGGTGTGGGGGAAATGAGTTTTCTTTTACATTTTGGGGTATGGGGATTACGAAAATACCATTCACTTAAATTGAGGTTTCTATGTATGTGTGTGTATATATATATATATAGACACACACATACATAGATATGCATATATACACACTGCATATATATATATATGCAGAGAGACAGAGAGAGAGAGAGAAAAAAGGAGAGAGAGGGCTATGTAGACAGTGTATAAAATTTAGTGACTTCAAAATCTCCAAAATTAATTGTTCAATTTCATCGAAATTTATATACGATGTATTAGTATATATGAATAAACAAGCACAAAACGAAAGTGATGAAATGTAGTAGAAATAACGAAGATGAACCACTGAATGTAATTTTTTTACATTAAAAATTAATTTAAACGTCAGGAAAAGATCTTTGAAAGTATATGTTTGGAGCGTAGCCTTACATGGAAGTGAAACTTAGACGATCGGAGTACCTGAGAAGAAAAGATTAGATCCTTTTGAAGTGTGGTGCTACAGGAGAATGTTAAAAATCAGATGGGTGGATAAAGTAACAAATGAAGAGGTGTTGCGGTAAATCGATTAAGAAAGAAGCATTTGGAAAAATATAGTTAAAAGAAAGGACAGACTTATAGGCCACATATTAAGGCATCCTGGAATAGTCGCTTTAATATTGGAGGGACAGGTAGAAGGAAAAAATTGTGCAGGCAGGCAACGTTTGGAATATGTAAAACAAATTGTTCGGGATAGGATGTAGCGGGTATACTGAAATGAAACGACTGGCATTAGATGGGATTCGTGGAGAGCTCCATCAAACCAGTCAAATGACTGAAGACAAAAAAAATCACATTTGAAGTTATATATGTAAAAATTTGATGAAGATTGATTGAGTCATTCTTAAATTACTCTTAATTAAGGATCAATTAGGGTCAATTAAGGGTTAAAATTTGAGTGGGGCTTGTTAGAAGTGTGGTTCATTGGAATTATCTGCGGTATCTGTTGTTAGCTATATTGTTCGGCTTATTAGGGTAGCGTTATCTACTTTGAGGATCATGATAGCTGGATATGTGTTTGAACAGAGCAAAAAATAAACAAAATAAAATAAAGAAAAGTCAATCTTTTTACGCAGAACTGGGCAAGAATTTTTTTTAAATTTAAAGTAAACAATTCAAAATAATAGAAAATATTTTAAGCTAATTTACAAAGACCATTAGTAACAAATATTCAGAATAGATTGTAAAAAGAAAAAAATAGACTGTTTTCATAAAGAAAAATATCAAACAGTAATAAAGAAAAGAATACAGAATACTCAAGTTATAAAAGGAATCTAATAATAATTTTTAAATGTCACGTTTCCATACAAGTTACACTACGATAATCATTAAACAAACATTTTATAAATAGATTAAAAAAGACAACTTCATTTAGAGATTTAATTAAATAAACAAACAATATCTATATTTGAAATAAAATTCGTAATAACGAAGTAATTTTACATGCGTAAATAGAGAAAATAAATTATATTTTCATTAAATTAAAACAACGAGAAATAAAAAAACCCTGAAACTGAGAAACATGAACCTGCTTCAGGGATTACATAGCCCGTACCAACTGTTTGCTTCTCGGTTACCATGGTAACATACCACTAACGTAAGATATCAACCAATGACGAATAGCAAACATAACTGGCATCTTCTCAATTACGCTAAGGGTAAGAAAAACCATTTATAAGGTGATGTAAGCTTTCTTTTCATTATTATATTGTTTTTCATGTACAATAATATAGTTTCAACAACGCAAATTATTTATATCAAACGTTTTCTTTATTTATATACATATGTATATACACGAGTATATACATATGTATTATAAATACAATTATACAATAAAAATATTAAAATAAAAACAATCTAACGGTATTAAAAGGGTATAAATATTTACAAAATTGAAAATCAGTTAATAAATACCTCTATTTATACAACAATAAAAAAAATTATTTTTAAATATTAAATACAGGTAGACTTTTCATGAATAAGCAATAAAATTTTATATACGTATTTTATGATTGAATTAGATACATAAATATAATAATTTATAAAATCTTCTATAATTATTGACTTGTTCGTCGGTAAAAAATAATATACTACCCTTAATATATTGAATACTTTAAATAGTTAAGTTAAAAGAATAATAGAAATAGAAATATTTTGTTTAATAACCGAGCAGTTTTCTTTAATTCTGATAATTATTATGTTTTTTTACTTCCTTGTACAAAGTAAAGGAAGTACTGTGATCACGAAAAATTTCGGTTCCAGATTTCAACGGAAATATCAATTTTGACCATCCTTGAATACATTTCGACTAAGTTCGGCGTAACTTATGTACGTAGGTACTTACGTATCTCGCATAACTAAAAAACGATTAGCCGTAGGATGTTGAAATTTTTGATTTAGGACTATTGTACAATTTAGTTGTGCACCTCCCCGTTTGATTGTAATCGACTGAACCAAAAATGTCCAAAAAATCTAAATAACCAAAGGATTTTAAATTTTGGATTTTTTCATAACTGCAGTAATAAGTCCTCATTGAGAGCTTTTCAGCGATATATCTATTATTTTCATTGGTTCCAGAGTTATAGCCAAATAAACCTTTAATTTATATAAAAATAAACTATTCACTTGCCTACAATTATGAATATTGACTATCCAAGCGTTTTCGGATTATTCCTCCATCATCAGGAATTACTCATTAATTATGAATTTTATAATTGAGCATATAAATTTTTATAAATAGGAATTAAAATTTAAAAAAAATAAAAATATTATGTTCATAACAGTTGAATGACAATGGTTTTTCTTCCTACGCCCCTGGATCGGATCTGCAGGCAAGCATGACTTAGGCCAGGGGCGTGTCCTTGCGACTCTAACGGGCCTTCCCGCCTGCCAGCAGAAGGTCCGGCATGACAAGTTGGCCCACCGGTTCTGTATCTTCTTATTTCAATTTGCCTGCCGGGGTAACCGGTCCCGGGACCCGCCCCCCATCCACCGGGACTCGGACTTAGTTAAAATATGTCAATAGTTAAAATAAGTCAACGTTAAAAGAAAAATGTCTCGTTAGTAAGATGTTTACAACAGTTATACTGTTAACCCACCGGGTTGGTCTACTGGTGAACACGTCTTCCCAAATCAGTTTATTTTGAAGTCTAGAGTTCCAGCGTTCAAATCCTAGTAAAATCAGTTATTTTTACACGATTTGAATACTAGATCGTGAATACCGCCGATGTTCCTTGATGGTTAGACTTCAATTAACCACACATCTCAGGAATAGTCGAACTGAGACTGTACAAGATACACTTCATTTACACTCATACATATCATTCTCATTCATCCTCTGAAGTATTAGCTGAACGATAATTACCGGATGCTAAACAGGATAAAGAAAGAAAAAACTGTTACTGTTAAAAAATTGAACCTTTTTTTTGTTTGACCTTCAGGACCACCGTTAGATGTTGATTCAGTGGATGAGATGAATGATTTAGCGTATGCAAAAATGCCATGCCTGACCGGGATTCGAACCAGGACCTCCAGATGAAAGGCCAAGACGCTCCACGGAAGCCGGCAAGAAAATTGAACCTAAAAGTTTAATTAATGAAATATTTGGATCTTAGGGAAAGGCAAATCAGTTCGACTCAGACTTCATCTCCTTTCTTTTTATTTAACTTAAAAAAAGTAACAATAATTATAATTATTAACCTCTCATTGTAAAAAATTTTTACGATGAATAATAATAATAACAAAAATTAAAAATATCATCAGTAGTGTTTAACGAAATCAAATTCTACGTACTTTTCATTTTTTTTAAAAAATCGTATAAACGTAATTTAATAGGTGTATAAGGAAGTCATGTGTTGCCCACATCAGATCTTGTTTATTCTACATTGTACTTTTGATGTTCTAAAAAAACTTCACAGAAAAATTGTTGATCACAAAAAAGCAATGATGGTAAAAATGCTTGTTGATTAAAATTAGAAAAAAAATGCAATGAAATGATATAAAAAGACTGCTACCACGAATTAGTTAATGCTCTATGAATATGGAAAAATATATTACAATTTTTTATCTGCTCTAAATTATGCAACAAAATTTCTATAATTTACACATGAAAATACTTATAAATTAAAACAATGTATGGTTATTTATCATTATGCTATTTCATTCCAAATACGTTACGTACTAAAACACAATGACAAAAGATGTTAATACCTTCAAATCGTTTATTGTGGGAATTTGTTAGCTTTTGTTTAAAATATTTTCACTTACAACACCAATTCGCTTCTTAGCAGAATAAGGTCATCGAGTCTCTCTACATACGAGGGGCTGGCGATGAGGAAATTCTTGAATTCTCCAGCAGCCCGATTGTTCCGAATCTTCCCGTTAAACCGTTTTCTTCACCAGAGGTTCAGAAAGTAATTTTGAAGGAACAGGATTAGAAGAAGGCTCCAGGATTTGACTTAATTACTAAAAAAAAAATGCTACTTCTGCTTCCTTTCAAAGCCATCATATACATAACACACTTCTTTAATAGTATCTTACGCACCTCTTATAACCGTTTTCCTGGACGTCATAACCGTTTATTTCACAAACGGTCCAGGAAAACAGGTACATGAGGTGTCTTTGTATAGGTCAAAAAGTTTGTAACCCATTTTGTCTAAAACGTTTGAGAGACTTTCTATTCATAGATTTTGACCTATTCTTCAACACGTTCATGTTATTCCTAATCATTAGGAATTTCACCTCATTAGTTTGCCCTTTCGAGGTGGTCACTGTGCTATTGAGCAAATGGTTAGACCTGCTGAGGTTATTAATAAATGCCTTGAGGAGTAGAAATACTGTTAGGCTGCCTTCTTGGATGATCAGCAGGCCTTCGGCAAAGTTTGGTTGCCTGGCTTATTATACAAGATGAAAAAAGAATCTACCTTACCCGTATTACTTGGTTGTGCGTAACTATCTAGACGGACGATTTTTACAGGAGAAGTATAGTAAGGAGTTGTGTATATTCTTTGATACTAAGTCGGGAGTTCCTCAGGATCAGTTTTAGGACCTGCTTTATATTCTTAACTTAACAGCGGACGTTTCATCTACGTACTATGTCACTGTCGCTTTTCCAATCACACGGCTATCCTGGCTGTCGATGCTAACCCAACTCTATCTTCAAGTAAAATACAATTCTGAATTGGATCAAATAAACGAATGATTGTGAGGATGGAACATCAACGTAAATCAAGCAAAGTCGAGTCATGTGACATTCGGAATGAAGTCAGAAGACTGTCCATGGGTCCATCTCAATGGCGTTTCAGACCACATGCTCAAAATATACGGTATATTGGTCTTATCTTGATCGTCGTCTGATGTCAGAGGTCTATGTAAGAGAAAAGAGAAAACAACTGGATATTAAGTTTAAGATAATTTACTGGTTGCTGAGCAAGAGGTCACAGCTTTCACTATTCAACAAACAATTATTGTATACGACGATCCTGAAACAGATCTGGATCTATGGGATCCTGCTTTGAGGTACAACAAACAGCGGCAATGTCGAGATTATACAGTGATTCTAAACTAAGTTACTGAGGAGCATAACAGAGAATCCTTGGTTCGTAAAAAACAGTGCGATACATGATGAATATGTGGGTTTACCGTATCTAAGAGAAAAAATTGAGTGATTCGGTACAAAATATAAACTGCAATCAAACAACCACGTGAACCATTTAGCTATTAACCTTCTATACTACGGTGAAGACGTTAGACGGCTAAACTACTCTACGAGTTGGATCTTAGTGACTTTATATGATTCGAGGTGGGACTAAATCAACTTAGTGTTACCATTCACATCTATATTTCACTTCGTTTAATTTTAATTATTATTCTATCATTATTAATTATAATTTTATTTTCATTTTTTCCCTTGTTTATGAATTCTTATGATTTTTTTTTATTTTGTCTTAAGCTACCAATGATACTGTTTTCTGACTTAACCTTATATGTGTATTTAAAATTTGATTTTCTGTACAGGAATATTATTATGTCATTTTTTATCAGCTTTGATGGAAGCTATCTGTATGTGATTGTATATCATCATATTTACTTTACTTTTTACGTTGTTTCTGTAATAGTGAAACCAAATTGTAAATTTTATCCTTAGACAAAAAAAAACTTACTACATCACCAGTGTCTATCGTAAGAAAAAAAGCATCGAAATAAATCCATTTGTTAAGAACAATGCATTATCATAAATTAAATAATGGTCCTTTTTTTAATTTAGTTAAAAAATAATTTTAACTTTTACAATATAATTTAGATTTTTTTCCCTCTTAAGTCATTACCTGGCTAGATATTCCCGTAATCTACAACATTTTTTTTTATTATTATTTCTTTTTTACTGAAATCTATTTGCTTTTCTTTTTCTATTCATACACGACATAATTTTTTTAAAAATTGATAGATCTGTAAAGAGTTTTTCTTTATTTCAACTACATATCATATTTATTTAATTTAGTAAATCCTTTTATTTTTTTTAATTATTATTCTTCTTTAATTTGGTTATTTTTTTTTTAATTTTGCAATTTAAAATTACTGTCAAGATTACATTTTTAACTTCATACAATCAAAATAAGTTCGAATTTTAACCATTTTAATTATAGAATCATCATTTTTTTACTTCCTACACATTTAGAAATAATAGTTTTTGCAACAACTTACAAAAAAAAAAAACAAAAACAATTGGTTATATTTTATTATTATTATATTACTCAGGAAATTTCCTTTTTATTACGGCAGTTTATGGATATACAAGATTACTAAATGTAACAAACATTAGCCATTTGCTTCCTCAAAGAAAAATGATGTTTACTTTACAATCAGCCCTTGACATGAACAGAATGAAGTTGAACTGTCGCTTGTAGGACTGAATATTAACTGTATTTCAAAAAATATTCGATTAATAAAGATAGCAAGGGGAAACCACTTTGCTCCTCGCTTTTCTTAATAGCCTGGTATAAGATTTTAGTATAAAAATTGCTATATGTTTTTGAAGAGAGCCAAGTGGTGTGTGTGTGTTTGCGTTTATGAATGTCTCTGTTTCGCAAGTCTCTCGATGTTGTTATATATAACTTAAATTCTAATAAAAATATGTTTTCAGTCACATGTCTCATTATTTCACTTTTTAATTTCTAAGAAATGGATCTAAAAATAAAATATATAACATAGTTAAATTTTGGCGGTAATTATACAAGTTTATTTAATAGCCTGTTTAAAAAAATGAATTATATTTGCGATTAATTTCCAGTTAATATTTTAAGTTTTTAAATAATTAATTTGGTAAACCATAATAAATTGCTAATAAGAAAAACGCAGTTTAACTTATATATTCTATTTCCTCCCCGCAGTAATAAGATATATAAACGTGTGTGTGTGTGTGTGTGTGTGTGTGTGTGTGTGTGTGTGTGTGTGTGTGTGTGTGTGTGTGTGTGTGTGTGTGTGTGTGTTTGTGTAACAGAGAGAGAGAATGAGGGATTGGTATAAATAATATTATATGTCGCCAGCATATAAATTTGCAAAATCTTTAGCATATTAAAATAACATGCGAATATTGAAAAACTAATAAACTAATAAACATTGATAAACTAATATATAAATATATCAGTTGACATAGAGAATTTATATCCATCTATACCACTAAAAGAAACTATAAACATTTTATAAAATAAAATAAATAGGGAAAGATATATAATAAAGTGAAAATAGAAATTATTTAATTATTAGAAACAATTCTTCAACAAAACCAGTTTAAATTTAACAATAAAATATATAAAACGGAAGATGGACTAGACTTGGGTAACCCACTATTATTAGCGATACTAAGCAAAGTATTCCTACAGAATATGGAAAAAGAAAATATTCCAAATATCATGAAAAATACAGTTTCTTAGAATATATTAGATATGTGTATGACACTCTATTAGTAATTAAAAAAATGATAAATAATAATGAAGAAAAGATTCTGAAAGAAATGAACAAATTTCACCATAACATTAAATATACGATAGAAACAGAGAGAGAGAGAGAAAACTATTAATTTTTTAGACGTAAAGTAAAAAGAAATAAAAATACTCTTGATTTTTAAATATACAGAAATAAACTTATACAGACAACATCATAGCTTACGATTCGAATCATTCATAAATTAGCGGCTTTTACACACATGATAAATATACTAAATAAATTACCATTAAGAAGCCAGCATATAAAAAAGAGTTAACACTATTTTTCATGTAGCAGGAAGTAGCTAGTATAATAAAAGAATTGATCAGAAAAATGAATAAAAACAGAAATGAAATTAAAGTAACAATCGATAAATAAATCTTTAAATGGTGTAAATTAACATTTACGGGAAAAGAAATTTACCCCTTTAAAATATTCTTTAATAAATATAATATAAAAATATCTATAAATACAAATAATACACGAAAAATGATTCTTAATACGAGTAATATAGAAGAAAAAGATATTTAAAACAGTAATAGTATACACAAAATGTAAATGCAATGCAGCATGGACAAACGGGATGAAGATTAAAATTAAGATATAGAGAACATATGAGATATTTTAAAAATCAAAAACAAAACTAATATTTTGCTTTCCTGTTTTAATTATAATATCCGAAGGAGAAATATTCGCTCGTGATTTTAATATATATATATATGCGATGGTAACATACGAGTACATCATGTATAACTTTTTTTATACATATTTTTTCCAAAATTTAGCGCAGATTAAAATCGAGTACCAAAAATTTATTTACTTCTAGTTTGTGTGGTTAACCGTTAAATTACTTTTAAGGGTGGTTTTTCTTTTGAAGAATTTTTCTTTTATTTTTTAAAACATATTTCATTTCAAAAGTTTGTTTTCTTATATTTTTACTTAAAAATATATTGATAAACCCGTTCGCAAGAAATGAAAATATGAGAAAACAAAAATCTTGATTTAAATAATTAAAAAAAAAAAACAATGCAAAGAAACGATCTATACGGATTGTAAGCATCTCGAGCGTGTCCTCAGGCTATCTATAAAATGAAATATCTTTTCTTAATAATTTACTTAAATTACCCTACTAATTTCTTTTCCTTTTACGTTAAATCATTACTTTTTTTATACCAACACTATCGACAATGAAGAAGAAAATTACAACAAAAATTTTCCATTCATCTATATATGTTATTTAATATCTAGTTTAAAACTATAATATTATATTATTAAAAAAAAATAAATAGTAAGCTTAGGAACACAAAAGATAAACAGAAGCCTTAGAGAAAGTCCCCAAAAAACTAAAAAAAGTAATCTTCCCGACCAATCCATTTGGTGAAGAGTTGATTATACATTACGAACCTTACAGGTATAATTTAAGAATTTCCCTTCATATTAATTAAATAAGAAATAAGCTGTACTAAAATTTGTATTTAAGATGCTGAATAAAAAATACATTTCGTAGAAATTGTAATGAGCAATTTCTGAATAGAGCTACATAACGATTAGTTATGTAATAACTATTATATTACAGTATAATTATGAAATCATAAGAAGTATTTATAAAAATGTTCATTTTATAATACTTAATGAACTTATTTAAATATGTTTTTGTAATCCAAAAAAAATTGTTATATTATATGTTTAAATTATAATTAACATAAGAGCACATAAAATAATTTTTTATTTTTCACTTTAATTCTAAGATAAAGCCACAATACAACAAAATAGAATTAACAAAAAAAAAACACGTTTACAATATATCTGCTTAATTAAATTCTGGTCTTGACGAGAAAATAGAAAGATAGAAATTTATTTTAAAGCTTTTGTAAAACTGATTTTGTATGTAATTAAACAAAGATTAATTAAAACAAATAACATACAATTTGAAATTACAGTATAAATTATTTTTTAAATGACAAAGAAATTTTTTGCTTTTGTTTTTACAGTTGGTTTTTTTCTTTCTATTAAAAAAAAAAAAAAGATAACTAGTTTACAGTTTTAATTATAAAAATTAATTTAACTCAATAAAAGAGAATTTAATTTAGTGTATTGCTTATTTCATAAAATAAATAACTGATTGTTAAAATGATTAAAACTGAGAAAAAATATTCGTTAACTGGAATTAAAAATGAATTAAATTTATATATATAATTATACGTAATAATTAAAAATGAAATGAATTTTGAAAAAGCGTTAAATAATAGTACAATTTTAACTAATAATACGCTATACTACTGGTCTGTACTTTATTCGTTACCACACAAATAGTTAATGTTAATTCAAATTAAAATTACAAACCTTGGACAGCAGTAAATATATAAGTAAACAGTGGAAGATGTTTAAATCACCGTTTATAATAAATAATAATCCAGACTATTTCACCAAAATGATCACTTACTTTTGTCTGGACAAAACGGTTAAGGAATTCTGCAGTTAATGTTATCAATTGACTTAACAGTTTGTCAGTCAGTCTTTTGTAAATTTGATAATGAAATTTAGTTTATTATGTAAATTATAAATATAGAAGAAATGTATTTGAGTGATAGTTTAAAAAAAAAAAAAACATATACAAAAAAAGCTATTTTAAGTAGTACTATAAAGCAAGTTTAAAAATGCTCCATACTCATCCTCAAATTGATTAGGTGAAAATGTAGATACGAGAGGGTTTACAATAACTGAGAAAATTAAAAAAAAAAAAAACAACCTATATATATAAAAACACTAAACTACTCTGTAAATAAATAAATTATACATAATTTTAAGAACAGTTACCAAACTTTCATTTGACTTCCTCAAACGCTTTCGGCTAATCTGCCATCTTCAGAAGGAATTTAAAATTAAAATATATAAAAAATGTAAAATTCACGTAATAAAATTAAATACACAACCAATATAATTAAGTAAAAACCGGTGCGGTGAAATTAATTCACCACAGAAGCTTTAAAGCTTGTTCATAAGAATATGAAAATGCAGTTTTTTAACTATTAAACATGCAATCCTTGACTGGAATTCCAAACTGGGACCTCCGGATGAAAAGCCAAGACGTTACTACTTCGCCATGCAGGTTGGCATAACATTTTATACGGAAAAATAAGAGGATCTTAGTTGTTTTTGGCTTAGTTTCAAAATATTAATGGCCATTATAAAGATTTTAAAAGCATGAATCCAATAGACTGAATATTTTGTTGTTAATTTCTATCAGTTTCGTTTACAATGACTGTAATTTGGCCCCAAGATTTAATATTTATTGGCCTTTAATATTTGTTACATTAACATTTGTTTAACCGGTTCCATATTGGATAGGCTAAAAATAAATACAAAAATCTATTATTGTCTCATTCTATTTTTATAATTAGTAAAAATGTATTTATAATAATAATAAAAAGCAAATATGAACTTTAATCTAAAGAAGAAAAGCAGAGAATTGTGTGTTGCAGTACACGTTACACGCCTACGTCCAAACTACTGAATGCTAACTCCACCATCTATGATTACATTGATGGCTCATTGCTCGCAGCAAAAACCGATAACAGATGGATCTCACCCAATTGGTTGCAATAAGACAGCAGCAATACCACTCGGAGGCGTTCATATTACAGAATCCCATTACAGCAGCGTTACGTTATATGTTGTTCACAAATGTGTAGGACGCCTAAATGGTGGTTAGACAAGTTCTAATGTATTTAATATTTGTAAACAAAGAAATCCCTTTCGGCACGCCGGAAGGCAGAGGTATATCTCACCGGTGCTAAATAGGGAATAAAAAAGATTTCACCTTAAAGATATGAAAAACTTCGAATTTACTCAATCCTATAATGATTGCATGTGAAAAAGTTTCACATGTTTAGTATACGACAAGCCCCATCTTCTTACAATTCTAGCAACATTTTGGTCATCCCTAGCCGTAAGGGTTGGTCATACCAAAAATTGTTTCCGACAAAAGTTTTAGGTAATGTTTAGAGGACTAGCGACCACTTTACAGTGATTCGATACTGTACCTTTTAAGGGCGGTATGATATTTTTTGTCTTTGAAACTCCATTTTTTCCACCCCCTGGGCCAATGGTTGGTGATATCAAAAAAACCTTTCTTACATAAAATTTAGGCTCTAATCCAAAGTAGGAGAAACTTTAAACGAATTCGATGTTTTACTTAATAGGAAAGTTATAGGGATATTTTGTTTTTTTTTCGAAAAAGCCTCCCATTTCCGCCCCCATAGTCCGATTTAGTCCATTAACGAACTTGACCGAGATTTTTGGCCATTATATTTCATGTATCAGTTTGAAAGTGATTGGAGCAAAATTACGGCGTTATCGTGTCCTCAAGAAAGTGAAATATATATAAACTTTTGTAATAATTTTATATATATATATATAATATAAACTTTTGAACTGACGATGGTTTTGGGGTCTGAGGGAACACAAGGATATGTCGAAATTTCCCAGAACTAGAATCATGATACCCACTACAACAGGTAGCTTTCTTATGAATTCATCTTAAAATCCTTGTCGAGAATAACTATTCCTTTTTACTGAACAGTTCAAGTAAAAAATCTACTTGCATCTGTGATAAAAAACAAAAGTCCTTTATCAGCTACAATTTAAATGAAACCAATTTTAGAGAGGAAACATGACTATGTATATATGTATAATGGCAACTCTTAAGATGAAGTTAAGTTATCTCGAAACAAACTACTTTTTTCTACATAAGGTCGTCTAATACTCAAGCCTCCTTAGGGGAAGATAAATAAAAGATTTTAAGTGTAAAGGGTACAGTTATGACATATCCATTTTAAAGGCGTTAAAAATATAAAACTTAAAAAAAAACATCGGCTTACGAAAACTCTAATTAAAATTGCAGCCATTTAATAATTTCCATAGCCAATTTAAAACATTATCTATAGTGAAATCAAATAGCTAGTAATCTTATACATATATATATATATATATATATATATATATATATATATACATTTGTTTTGTGTTTCACCGCTGAGAAATTTATATTTAAAGGACAATGTAGATCTCTTTTTGTAAATTAATTATAAAACCATAAATTTATAAGGCTGTCGTAGTTCGAACCTTATTTACGTCAAACTTTTGTTTTTTTCAAATTCATGTCACAACACCAACCCTTTCCACTTAAGGTGTTTGAATTGTTTTTCTAGACTATTAGGGTATATAAACCGCTACTCTAAAAATGACTGTCTGACTGTCCTTGACAGCTTCTGTACTTACTGCTTCAGAACAGGATAAATTCCATAAATGTTATTTTTCTATGTTTAATGGTCGGAGAGTTCTCATATTTACCGATCTTTGTATATTTACATGCAATATATAAGATTATCCAATGTATAAGATTAATACCAGATCTGTAAATAGCGTAATGAAACTGGTTCAGAAAAACTTTTTATTTACAATTCAATTATACATGGATTCAATCTTTCAAAATAGGGAAGCCACGCAACGCTTCTAACGGTTTTCCCACTCTTTATAGCAGCGTTGGAACTCAGAAACCGGAATATCCTTCAGATGGTCGGTTATTTTCTTTTTCTACTGTTCGGAAACAGCAAAAAGTTGCAGCGACTAAATTCAAGTGAATAAGGTGGTTGAAGAACTGCAGAAATGTTTTACTTTGCCAAAAACTCATTTAATTGAGAGTGCAGTGTGAGAAGGTGCATTGTCATGATCCAGATCCAGTTCTCTTTGATGGCTGGTATCACGCGGGCAACTGTTTTCCGCAGTTTTTCAAGAATTTCTCGGTAAACATATTGATAGTGAAATATCTATCACTAGATAGTTTGCCTACAGTCTGTGCTGTAGGCAAAAATTCCTTATAGAATAACGCCATTACGATGAAACAAACAAATTGCACAGTTTTGATTTTTGATTTGCTCGATTTTGCTTTTTTTGAGACGTGGTAAGTTAGAAGTGTACCACTCCTTGCTCTGGCGTTTTGTTTTTAGGTCATACTCAAATATCCAAGATTCACCACCAGTAATGACATTTTTTTAGAAAATCAGGATCAGTTTCAATTTTATTCAAAAGATCGTGACCCACTTCCACGATCAACAGTGAGGTTTTTTGGGACCAATTTTGCACAAACTTTTTTCATTTCCAATTCGTTTGTCAAAATTTGATGGCCTGTGGTATAGTTCAAATTCAATTTTTCTGCAATCATTCTGATAGTTAATCGCCGGTTGTACCTTACGAAATCTCAGATTCGCTCAACATTAACGTCACTTTTTGACGTTAACGGTCTTCCAGAGCGTGGATCGTCGGCAACTGATGCCCGGCCATTTGAAAATGCTTTTAACCATCTAAACACTTGGGCTCCTGACAGAGAATCATCTCCATATGTCCAATTTTGAAAACGTTTCAGTCGTATTCTCATTTAGTTTAACACAAAACTTGATGGTAAAACGTTGCTTATAATTAGTATCACTCATTTCTCCCGTGAAACAAAAACTCGTTTCACGGGAAAGTTTGTTTACGTCCCATGTGGCAACAATAGACTAAAAATATTAATACCTAATATAAATTAGCTGTTCATATAACCATATGTTTACTAGTAACTTTACAGTGTTGCCATTTTGGCTGCCAATAAACCTAGTCTCATTACTTTATTTACAGACCTCGTATATATAATATATTAGATTATACAATATCTAAGATTAAACTAAAACTGGCAAACACGAATAGTTAAAACTGAAGTTAAAAAATGAATGAATTGCGGGGAAAAGTACGTTAAAAAACCTACATATATATATATATATATTCATATATTCACTTTATGTAAAACTCACTTAATATCATTCATCTAGTTAAGTACTGTCAAATACAAAATGCTGGTAAAATAAATTACTAGCAAAAAAACGTAACATGATATGGAAAACATGTCACAAAAATGTTTTAAATCTACTAAATGAAATGAGTGTTGAAGTGTTCTAAACAGACAGAATGAATAATGTCATCTTAAAAAATAAAATACATAATACAAAATTTAATTTTAATATTAAAACTTTATATATATATATATATATATAAAAGATATAGAATACAAACAAAAAACTAAATAAGAAATAAAAAATTAGGCATTTCAAAATTCTTATAAAAATTGTAACTATTAATAAAAATTAATTATCTATACAATTAAACGTTATACTTTTTATTTGGTTTAACGTACTTGTTATTTTTATAAAAAAACTACAAAAGTGTAACTGCTACATGTTACAAAGTCTGATCTACCTGAATTCTTAAAATTTCCGATAAAAAAAAAAAATTTATTTGATCAGAAAATTCTGTATTTATGAATATGTGAATTTACAAACTTTTGTGTGTGTGTATGGGTGCGCGCGCGTAATCAATTCTGATATTCTGATTTATACTTACCTCAGTCTTATGGACTTTTTTTATAATATTTGCTTTATGATAATTAGTTCTGTTAAATTTATAAAGTTTAGATAAAAGTACGTGGAAATATAGGTATGTGAATGAGGAGGTACAGTTCTAATGAGATGCAACAGTACAAAAACGATATTCTTTTATCATAACTTAAAGAAAAATAAAACTATTTGAAGAAAATAATTTAAAAAGTAAGATACCTCTTCACTTTTTAAAATAGATATTTTCTATATTTGATATTTTTACGGAATCTGACAATATTTTTTTTTTCTATTTTTCTTTCTAAATCGGGGATATTTTGAGGTACTGGCAGAAAAATTATAAACATAATCTAACCAAACTATCTACGCTCGCTTCGCTCTCTGGTCAAGGTTAGCGTGCGAAACGAGCGTAAGTTAAGTTGATTAGATTATAATTTTTTCTACAAATACCTTCAAATACCCACTGATTTGAAAGAAAACGTTGAATAAAAGTGGCTGTCAGATTCCGAAAAAGAACTCTATATTTTTATTAAAAAATTAGCAAACCGGCAATGCTTAGCTATTGCTAGATATGAGTATATATATATATATAGATTAATTGAAAGTTTGATAAAACATTAACAAAATGAACATTACGAAACTTCACAAAATTTAACATTTTCCTTTTACCCTTTCTCCCTTTCCTTTTCCCTTTTTCCACCATTTTCCTTTTCCCCATTTTAATTTTACCAACCCTTACCCCTATTTTCCCCGTTTCCTCCCCCTTTACCTTTCCTTTCATTATTTCTCTTTTCCTTATTTATTTTTCCCCTTTCCTCTTATCCGCTTTCTATTTCCTTTTCCAGTTTTTCCTTTTTCCCGTTTCCCCTTTTTACTTTTTCCCTTTTACGTTTTTCGATGTTTCCCTTTCCCCTTTTTTCCCCGTGCGTAAATCGGTCCAGTACTTTTTTAGTTGATATCGGACACACATATCGGAAACATTGAAATGGAATCGTAAAATACTTAGTATAGCGTGTGTTACTTTTACGTCCAACAGAGAGCGCTATTTAAAAAAAAGAATGTTTTCACCTGTCACAGGTGTGATATCTTAGGTATATAAATTGTAGGTATACAAAAACACGGGCTAATTTGAATGCAATGTTGTGCCAAAATTTCAAAACAATCGGTGAAGAACTTTCGGAGAATTAAGATTATGAACAAACGACCGATTAAAATTTTACATTTTTATTTATATACCGTAGATATGTATTTTTACCCAGCTTGTAAATCTATACCAACTTATTCAAGCAGTCAAGTATTTTGAATACGTGACCATTAATAGGTGAAATACTATGATTTTTTAAATTGTTCTGTAATTAAAGTAATTATTTAAATGGATCTTTCAATATTTTAAAACGTTGAATTCAATCTCCTTATTAATTAGAATTTATTTACAATTATGTTTGGATATTAGTTCAATTTTTTTTTTTTTTTTTATTTAAACTTTCGATCTATATTCTAAAGCTAGCACAGACAATCGACAAATAAAATTTATTCTTTAACTTCTCCGATTCAATGATGATACAGCTTGTATTTAGTTACATTCCTCACGTTTTGCTTCTCTATAGCTAATAACTTACTGGTAGTTTATACTTATTAACTTAGAAAGCAAAGTTAAAAATAAATTTAATATATAAGCTTAAGGAGTACTGCAAAAACATTACATTTTTATTTTATTATTTTCTAGTTAAGATTTTATTATTTATTATTATTAGGAAAAGTGTGGAGTGAAATGGTTTTTGACTGTCTTATTCATTGAGCTAAATATAAACCAACTAAAATGAAATTTTTATCCAAATAAAAAGAGAAAACTAACTCAATTTACGTTGCTGTAGAGAAATAGCCGCACAATGAGTGTTGCAGTTGTTTTTACTACATGTATATCATACTTTTTTTGTTTGTTTCAATTTCAATATCTAAAAAATGAATTTTTCTGTTCTCTTCCATTTTATATTGTCGCCAAATGGCTTTGACGGCACGTGGCACTTAATAACCTTGTAGTATCCCTGAGAAGGGCTGTTGTCGTCGAATGGCTTCGACGGCTCATAATTCATAACCTTGTGGTGGCCCTGAAAAGAGCCGTTTTTTGCGTTACTCTGTGAAGAGCTGTTGGGTCCGGCGAAATCGGGGAGTTGCGGACAAAATGTACGGTGGTGGAAGAGGTAATGGGAGATTGAGATTCAGATAGAAAATGAAGTTTTAAAGCTGGTGAGGAAATTTCGGTACTTAGGGAGCCTTATAACTGATGACCTAACTTCCACAGTAGAAATTAAAGCAAGAATATTAAGAAATAAGAAGGGATTTAATAAAAAAAACCTATTGGGTTGGTCTAGTGGCGAACTCGACAAATCAGTTGATTTTGAAGTCGAAAGTTTTAAGGTTCAAATCCTAATAAAGGCAGTTGCTTTTATACGGATTTGAATACTAGATTTTGAATACCGATGTTCTTTAGTAATTGGCTTTCAGTTAATCACACATCTCAGTAATGGTTGACCTGAAGCTGTTACAAGACTACACTTCATTCACATGCATACATTCATCCTCATTCATTCTCTGAAGTAATATTTTACGGTGATTCCGGAGGCTAAACAGAAAAGAAAGAAGGCGGCACTTAGTAATAAGGGAAAATCGCTGTGTAGAAAGGTAAGCTTAGCGTTAAGGAAGAGATTAATGAAATTTTTATTTGGAGTGTGAAGCTCTACGGAGCTGAAATTTGGTCGATGAGAAAGGCAGGCAGAAAAACGAATTGAGGTTTTAAGATGCGGGTGTGGCGCAGAAAGATAAATATCAGACGGCAAGACCATTTAACAAATGAAGAAGTATTAAGAACAATCGGTGAAAACAGAAAAATGTTAAATGTGATTGAACATGGAAAGGAACTGTCTAGAACATTGTATTAGAAGAAATTGTTTATTTGTGGATGCGATAGAAGGCTTGATGAACGGAAGGAATGGAAGAGATTTAAAATGCTGGATGGATTACTGAAAAGGAAAAATATGCGAAAACAAAGAGGTTAGAAAAGGATAGAACAAGATGGAGAGAAGCATCCGTGACAGGACCTGCCCAACGGCAGAACACTATGAATAAATGAATATTGTTTACGCATAAAAATAAACCGAAAACTAAATAAAATAAAATAAATCGATTAGCTCATGTTATTTATAAAAATAATAATAAATAATTTAAATAAAAATAAAGGAATAATATTAAAAGGCATTACCTGTAAACAAGTTTTGTTGTGATCTATTTATCATGTATTGTATTAGTGTCGTCAGATACATAGAAACATGTTTATTACCTCAAATAGCCGGATTGTTACTAGACTTTCCCGCCTACTACATAGTTGTAAATCAGAATTCCAACTCACTGAAATTCAAATAACTAGTCTTATACGAAGACCACCTCTCTGTTCACTTCAGGGAATTCCTATAAAATGAAAATTCGTATAATTTAATACATTTAAAAATTATTAAAAACTAAAATTAGAAGAAGTAATATATTATTAAAAGTGTTTTATATATATTTATATTATAGCGTGTTTCTAATATTGTGGGTTGTTTATAATTTTTCCGATTCTACTCGTAAAATTAAACAAAAAATATCCTTAAGAAAAATGGTAATTTCTTGTTCTTTCTCCCCTGTCCGCCATCTTGTTATTTTTATACAAAAATTTATATCTCAAGTTCGGATACAGGAATCATGTTAATATTTTGGTAAGCGTCTATGTAATAAAGATTTAAAATTAGCAAAAAATTAGGACTTAAATATCTTCGCAAAATACAAAATGGCGGCCGTGTTTATTTTTCAAATTTTTCAATCAATTATATCTCCATAAATATAAGTTTTATTAAAATTTATATTATTTGCTAACATACACAACATATATATATATATATACTAGTATTAAAATATTTATATGTGTTCCTTGTTTAATTATTATGTACTTATTTATTTTGGAAACATATTTTTAAATGGAAACATTTGTGGATTGTTTTTATTGTTGTTTAACGGTGTTAGGTCGCTAGTATCCTAAAGGGTAGTTTATTTAGTGTCCACTTGAATTACAAATTTAACTGCCCATTCAAAAATAAATAAACAAATAGATATAATTAAACTGTACGTATATTCTTTTGTTATCATATAGCTAATTTTTTTCGAAAACATATAGAACTAATGAAGAATTATATATTTTTTATATTTGGAAACTGTATAAAAAAAAAACAAAACAAAACAATGTGTAAAACTTTATGAATATGTTTTATGTTTTCTTCATGTATTTATAGTGAGAGTATATGTTGAAGTCTCCTTCTGTCAACCTTTGTGTTTCTGCTGAAATTCTTATAAAACAAATATTTTTTAAAGTATATAAAAAAAAAAAATTAAAACGCGATGAAGCTGAAACAACCGAAAAGAATCATGAATCATTTTTTCATTTATTTAATGATACCGTTAAACGTCATCCCATTGTGTTTCGAACTTAATAATTATAATGGTTTTTCTTTGTATTAGTATTATATATATATATATATATATATATGTATTTCCTTTTGATTATTTTTGTTATCCTACTGAGGTCACGGTCGAACAAGACTATCTTTAAAAGATATTTCTACTTTATTTTATTTTATTATATTTTTCAAGTATTGCACACAATACAACCATGTTTTCTCGTTAACTTAGTACAACAAGACAAGCTATGATAGTTTCCTTCCTTCTTCCTTCTTCATTTTTCTGTTTTCATTTTTCTTCCTTATTTTCATTTACTTTCCCGTTACTAACTGGTATTACTACTAAAATATATTTGACCCGACTTCCTTTTTATCATCTACTACATATATTTCATCTATTTTTTATTATCCTTTTTCTTGTGTAGCAATAAATTTTTATTTTCAACAGTTCAAAAAGACTAATTATTATAATAAGAAAAACGTTTAACTTTATATTAGTCTCGTTATACATTTGCCGATATAATTAAAATTTAACAACTCCTTTCATAATAATGATAAAATATCGTGTCTTGGTAATGTCGTATTCTCCATTTCCTGTTCTGTAATTATATCTAATATCATTTCATTACAGTAAATTGTAAGAATACGTATAAAAACTGTCTTGAATTTAATTCCATGTGAAACAAGCTAAATATTTTCTAATAAGTAATTTTAATACATTATATCGCCCAATTTGTGCAACGTTTTACCAGTGGTATGTATTTCAGTTTTCGGCGAATGTTTCAAGTAATATTTATTTTTATAATGTATTTTATGGAATTAAAAAAAAAATTGTTTGTTTTCTTAAGTTAAACAAAAACATTTTTACGATAAAAAAAAATTGTCACAGAATTGCATGGCTTTCCCGTCTATTAACAATTAAAAATAAAAGAGTTACCTAAATAACAAAAACCAGAATATATATTTCCCAGAGGTAGGGAATAAATTTTAAGATTATTTTTACTTCCTTGTACGAAGTAAATAAAGTATTGTGATCGCGAAAAATTTCGGTTTTCAGATTTCAACATAAATATCCACTTTGACTAGTTCTCGGCGTGACGTCAGTACAAATCTTCGTATGTATCTTGCATAACTCATAAACCGATTAGCCGTAGAATCTTGAAACTTTGGATTTAGGACTATTGTAACATCTAGTTGTACACTTCCCCTTTTGATTGCAATAGACTGAACCAAAAATGTGCAATAAAGTCCAAATCCAACAAAAATTTGGATTTGGAAGTTTTTATTATCTGCAGTAAAAATCCCTAATTGAGATCTTTTCAACGATATATCATAAGTGATAGTTATTTTCATTGGTTTCAATTATACACCAATGTAATTTTAATTAATTAAATATTTGGATCTTTTAAGGAGAAGGCACATCGCTTCGAATCAGACTTCATCACCTTCTTTCTACTTTTTTTTAATTTACATATATTGATTTATTAATAATAATTATTAACCACTGATTGTAAAAAAAGTTTTACGATAAATAATAATTCAATGATAATAAAATAAAATATGAAAAATATCAGAAGTTATTAATGAAATTAAACTTTATGTACTTTTCATTTTAAAAAAATGAATAATTTTATGTTAATAAAAACAAATATTTCTGTAATTATCTAGAATTAGAGGATCGTACCTCACTTTTAAATTAAATAAGTTTAAATGAAACGCAGCAAAAGATTTGTATATGTAATTTAATAGGCGTACAAGTAAGTTATGTGGTGTCCACATCAGATTTGGTGAAACATCTGATTATTCGTTTTCGTTTTCATTTTGTTGATCGTTACATCATAATAATTAAAAAAAAAAACATCATAGTATTAGATAGATATAAAACATACATTTGTTTAAAGAGTAATTAAGGGACTCTTACTCTATCCTAATATTTCAGGAAAGATTGTTGAATTAATAATTGTATAAATATCTGATATTAATAACAAATATTTTAGCAATTGTGTAACTGTCCAGTTTATTAAAGAATTGGAGGATCGTATCTCACATTCAAATAAAATACATTTAAATAAAGTGCAGCAAAAAATGTGTATATGTAATTTAATAGGAGTAGAAGGAAGTCATTTGATCTCCACATCAGATTTTTTTATCTAAATGAACTTCTGGACCCTTAAACGTAAATATTTTCAACAAAAAAAAAACCGATACCCTTTTATTTGACATGATCATTTTTCCCTTTTAGTCTAGCCAAATTCTTGGGGAAACTAATATAACAATTATTATGGCAGAGGTGAATGGTATTAGCAAAAAAAAAAAATTGTTTAAATTCCTTTGGAAAAAGGGTAACGATACCATAATAATATAAACTACTTAACAGCTAATGTTGATAGCTGTCACACATAAAACTAGTGAAAAATACTTCTCTCATTTTTATATAAAAATAACACTTCTTTTCAAATACATTAATGATTATTTTTTTTAATTACTACACATACATTTCTTTTATTTAGTTTATAATAGCTAATCTATTAGCTTTTTTCACTTTTTTTAAAGTTACCATTAGTGAATTAGATTAATCGAAAAAAGATCGATAATGTGATAAAATTTGTCGAGACATACTAAAGTTTGGCAGGATTAATAAAAAAATATTATTAGCTATTTGAAAGGAGATATATATTTTTAACCTCCTCCCGCCTAAACATACGGGATTAAATAAATAACGTTAAATATTTTTAGTCCAAAATAGTAATAGTGTACTTGAAGTGAAAAATTTCATGTAACTAAATATACTTCAACTATTTACGACAGTAATATATTAATATAAACTCAAAATAAATTGAATGTTTTATAGGTTTAGCATTTAAAGGGTTAAAACAGTACGTATACTTTACGAAAAATTTAATAGTAATGGCTCAGTGAAAGTAAACGTGAACGGTCTGCCGATGTTCGTTCTCCATACAATGTCGAAGCCGTCAGAGCAGCGTTGCTGAAGAGCCCAGGAAAATCAAGAAAAACACAACTTGGGATTTTTTTTTTTAGGTGATCTGTGCAGCGAATTTGAAAAACTGATTTGCATTTGTAGCCGTTAAAAATAACGGTGTTGCATAAATTAATTTGTATTTGTAGCCGTTAAAAATAATGGTGTTGCCTAAATTAACGGTTGACAAAAAACATCAAAGAATGGCATTCGCTGAATGGGCTGTAAATCAAGATTTATTGTTGAACAATGTTTCGTTTTCAGATGAGGCACATTTTTACGTAGACGGGGTTGTTAATAAACAAAATGTGCGTTCTTGGGCTTCCAAAAATCCACACGTGCTTCAAGAAAAGGTGCATAACGCTCCAACAATTACGGTTTGGACCGCTATCTTAAGTCACGAGGTAATAAAGCTATTCTTTTTTTGAACAGACAGTGAACAGCAAACGTTATCTAAACATGCTGGGTAATTTTGTTTCTCAGCTTCTTGCAAAAGGGTTTAAATTAGAAAACGAGTGGTTCATGCAGGATGGAGCCAGATCACACACAGCTACTGCTGTTTTCGACTCTCTGCATGTGCAAAATGTCTGCGCAAATGTCATTTCAAACCGATTTCCTAATCGTTTTGCGTATGGACAGAAGTGGCCCCGAACGGTCCTGATTTGAATCGGTGTGATTGTTTTCTTTGAGGATTTCTAAAGGAAAAGATTTTTCCTAAACATTCTCGTACAGTGATGGAACTTTGAGTGCTGATCATTGAGGCATGCAGCGAGATAACCAAGGATATGTGTCGTCGAGTTATTAACAAAACAGAAGTTCGTGTTGAAGAAGTTGCTAGACGTGATAATGGTCATATTGAACATATGATAGGCAGAACATAATCTCCAGGCGTATAGTAAACAGGTTGTATTTTACTTTTCTATATTGCGATATACCACGCTTATACCGCTCACGATATTAGATTAACTCTAGGAGCTAGTTAGGGCACTGGACGCTAAACAGTTTCGTGGCTCAGTAGCCATTTGTGGCACAGACATTCGGTCTTTTGCTTTAGGTGTGATGGCGGGAGAAATGCCAAGCAAATCAAAACCCAATATACTGCGATTCAAATAGGTATGTTTTAATAAAACTAAATGTTGGATCATATGGTGCTCCACACTTTCTTTCTCCTGTTTAGCCTCCGGGAATTACCGTTCAGGTATTACTTCAGAGGATGATATGTATGAGTGTAAATGAAGTGTAGTCTCAGTTCGACCATTCATGAGATGTGTTGTTAATTGAAACCCAACCACCAAAGAACACCGGTATCCACGATCTAGTATTCAAATCCGTATGAAAGTAACTGCCTTTACTAGGACTTGAATGCTGGAACTCTCGACTTCCAAATCGATTTGGGAAGACGCGTTCACCACTAGACCAACTCGGTGGGTTCGTGTCCACACTGTAATTCATTAGTTTATCACTCTCTCTCTCTCTTCAATATAGAAGGATAGTACGAAACAACTGAACACTCCTGTTATGTTTATTAAACATATGACAAAAACCCTTTACTTTTACCGTTTTATTATTAAAAATACGGATAAATTTACTTTTAGCCCACCCGATTTAATAAAAATAATTTTTTTTTAAATTTTAATATAGAATTTAACGAATAAAAATCATGCAATAATTAAAAATAATATTATAAAAATTATGAAAATTACTTTTAGTTGCATATAGATATTCTGACTAAATACGTAATCATTTTATTACTTATTAAGTTTAATCTAATTCAAGTTACTTAGAAGTATTTTAGGCTACTTTAATGTGGAAAGGCAGTTTGGTCGGCTTTAATGCCTTAACTTGCTATAACAATTCCGTTGTATGGATGTTACTACTACCTCGGTTAACGAGTAAAGTACTCCGTAATTTTTAGAAAAAAGGAAGAAACGGAACAAAAATCTCCTCTTCAACTGTTATTTCCTTTGTTTTTCTGTTTTTAGAAACCATGAAAAAATATTTAAGGTTGTAGAAGTTATAAATTCTACACAAGGTTTTCTTTTGTTTTGCTTTTTATAAAACGGCAGTTAAATTTAATTATGAATATGATTATTTTGTATGAAAACTGTTAATAGGTATATTCTCTGTAATTTTAAATTTTAAATAACGCTTATATTTTATTTATATAATTTACTTGTTAAAAATATTAAAGGTGAGCAAAAGCGATATTTTCTAAATAATACAAAAATTATGTTACAATAAAACTTCTTTTGTAATACACTAGTATCATCACAAATTAAAAACAAAAACTTGTATTTTAAGAACGACATATTATGGATCAGATCATTTTATTTTTTTTAAAACCGGTCTGTAATACTGTAATTATGATTCTTTAATTCGTTGAGGAAGAGTATTATACAAATACCAGTGAATATAAGTAAATTTTAAGAACGAAGGTTTATTTCTTGTTTAAGACTCAACAATATTATTATTTCCTTTTTAAGTCCATTAAGATATATTAACTAATTCAGTACTACATATGTTTCTTTTATTCTAAAAAGTTATTTAGTGAGAATTTTATATTAAACTGAATATTATTATTCTATACGTTTATAATATTTTGTGTCGTTGAATAAATAATGCTCCGCCGAGAAACCATGTGGTGCTTAATGCCTGAATTTACAGAAAAAACTAAACAATTTTGATTGCCTACTTCAATATAGCGGATATCATTTTAAAAATTACAAGTTTTCGCTGTTGGGATACATAATTATTTTTTCACTGAAATTTGCATGGTAACACTATTTTTGTTTTTTTGTTTTTTTTTTACTTTTAAGGCCGCAAATGAACACTTTATTCAGGATAATTCTAGTCTTTTTTGCCGATCTTTTGGCCTTTAAGTTCTTAACTTTTACTTTCTCAACAATATTTAGTCATTCTTAATGATCTTGCTTTACGATCCTCTTCTGAATAAACTGAATAAACCCTTTTTGTATAATTAAAAGTTCTTACTTTAAAGTTGGTATTCGGATCTTTAATAACAAATTTTAATTTTTCGAATTTATTAAGTAAATCTTCGTAAGTCAAATTTAATTCTTGCATGCTTTTACTACTATTATTAGTGTATTTTACACTACTATTATAATAAAAATAATTTCGTTAATTTGTATTTTTTTTTTTTTTTTATTTAACAATTGATTAAAAGAGGTGCAACGAAGAAAAGAAATATTTTCATTTTAAAATAACCGAAATCTCCGTTGATTTTTTCTTTACTGGCATCAAATTTCTAAAGTTATGCTGCAAGAAAGATGGTAATAAGCCAAAGAATGGGGTACGGATTTTTTTGCATTTCTCGAAATTTCATGATCCAGGGAGCCCCTAAAAACAAAGTGAGGGATAATATTCGTACGTACTATATTAGTTTATTGGCGTGTTGAAGGTTAACGTTTGACTGTATAAATCGATTTTGATGAAACTTTGCAAACTCGTATATATAAGGCAGTCTGTTGGTAAATTTTTGAGGTAAATCTTCTCAAAATTTTGTAAACGTAACTCCCATTTCATATTAAGTTCAGTACATGTCTAGATGCTTATCTTACCACCTAAAAAAAAAAAATTTCCTCAAACTTTTCCCTACCCTAAAAATCGGAAAAGGTATATTTTTATTTATTGAACATTTATTTTTAACCGAATCTTATTTATGTCTTCCTAAGCGTAGAAGTAGTGCAAGTAGCCCAAACAAATATTTGGGAGGTAATATTGGGCATGAGGGAGCCAATCAAATTTTTAAAATATCGATTTTTTTTTAAATCTTTTAAACTATTTTCATATATCATAATTTTTCTACTTTATAATAATAAATAACCAATGCAAGAAAGAATAACAAGTTTGTTGACAGCTTTTTTCCCTAAAATAGTGGTGAAGTAAATAAACGACAATGTACTACGTGAACAATTGTTTTATTGTAGAGCAGTGCGAAGTAATTCTATTCTAAACAGAAGGCTGAAATTGCCAGATATTGTAATAGAAATTTTTTCCTTTTCTTTTAACTGTTATTTCATCCTATCGTTAATTAAAATCATTTAAGAATAGGAACAATGTAAGTAAAATGTATAATTCAGTATAGAAAGAAGATTTATCTTTATAAAAACAGAAAGTAGGAATTTAAAGCAAAACTCATTGATGTTTTGAAACGGATCATCGGAAAATTTTAAAAATCCTTCAACAATAGATAAAAACTGTATTTGAAAGTGAACAATTTTTTTTTTCATTTATAAAATCTATTATTTTTGGTGTAGATTTTTCCAATGTACACTCTACAATTGTTAATTTTATGTACAAATATTAATCTCCTACGTACAAAATTACGTTTGCATAAATATTTGACCTAACAATTGAGACTGTGATTCAATCTGACATAATTTGATTGACAGATAAATCCCATCAATTCTTAATTTGTGTTTTATTTTTTCCATTCAATTTATAATTATTATTTTTCGATAATTTTCATACTATATTAAGTAAACTATTCATTATAGAAATAGTAGTATATTTTATGAGAAAACTATAAGAACAGAAATTGACAGATATAAAAAAAATACAAAGCTAGGCTGGACGGTTTTAAACTATTTTCATGGATCATGATTTTTCTACTTTGTAATAATAAATAACCAGGATAAGAAAGAATAACAACATTGTTGACAGCGTTTTTTAGGAGAAAAAGCTGTCAACTTCAGTAAAAAAAAAAAAATTAGTAAACAAGTTTTCCCTTCATAAACCGTGCTCAAAAGTTTTAATTAAAATCTAAACCGAAAGAGACTTTTCAGTAGTTAAATAATCATCAAAAGAGAAAATGAAAAACGTATTTATAAAGAAATATGTAAAAAAGTAAACGGAAAAGGTTAAAAGATGCTATATCACACATCCGAAACACTATAAATACTTTTAACGGGAATTTTAAAATAAGAAAAATTAAATTAAAAAATTAATTAACAATTCCTATAAAAACCGTAAATTTAATAACAAATATATCAAAATATTTAAACCTCAACTGAAACTGCCCATTACGAATTCATTCATGATCTGTTATAGGTTGGTTTGATAACCCACAGGGTTGGTCTACTGGTGAACGCGTCTTCCCAAATCAGCTGATTTGGAAATCGGGAATTCCAGCGTTCAAGTCTTAGTAAAAAACTTGACTCCTTACTTTTATACCGATTTGAATACTAGATCAAGGATACTTTGGTAGTTGAATTTCAATTAACAACACATCTCAGGAACGGTCGAACTGAGACTGTATAAGACTACACTTCATTTACACTCGTACATATCATCCTCTGAAGTGAAACCTGAACGGTAATTCCCGGAGGCTAAACAGGTAAAAGAAAAGGTTGGTTTCATAAAATTTACGTCCAAAGACCACAGAGATGAACATTAAACCAATCAAGAGGTATATTACAAGATGAAAAAATGTTATGGGAAGGGAAAACAAGTTTTATTTTCTTATGATTGAAAAATTTTCAAAAAAGAATATTTTTTTTAATTAAGTAAGTTATTTTATATTACTGGCCTCATATCATTGTTGTTTAATGAAGTTTCTGCTTCGTTATTGACAAAGTAAATTTCGTAACTAAATAATTCAAGTTTATTCATTCATTCTTTTAACTAATTCAGTGCTGAGCTCTTGCAGACGCTTAGTCTATACATACATGTAACTTGCTGACCACGCACATACGACTGGTAGTGCAGCGGCTTTCTGTCTCTATTAGTGGGTGTCAGCATGTTACTGTTGACTCGGTATCATACGTTAGCTCATCAGAAACGTATATATTTTCTTTACTGTGCAGTTAGTAGCTACATTGAACCGGCATTTTTTCGTTGAATTTTCAATTCGGTTGAATTTTCATCACTTTTAAAAGAGGATATATAAATAGATTTATTTTATAGATTATTATTTATATTTCAGTTAATATTGATTAGAAAATTATGTTTTACGTATATTTTATGATTTATGATGATACTATTATTTTCATTTTAAATTAATATTTTTTTGGGGTTTATTTATTAGATCTTTAAATATAATAAAATGGATGTTACATAAATATTTTTTTAAATTTTCTTACTATTATTTTTAATAAAAACGTTAGAATATACAATTTATTATTTTATTATGTGTATAAAACATAAATAGTACAGTTACTTTATTTGTATATCAGATCTATTCTACAACCTTCAGAGGAATTTACGTAAAAACTAATTTTCAGGTAATAAACAAGTCAGATGATAGATGAAATCATATGAAAATAAACTGATACAAAAGTAAAATGAAAGATTTTAAATGAATTATTGTTATATATATATATATATCTTTTATTTTACTTTATTTTTATTATAGAATTGAGAATTTATTGCACGTACATTTAACACAGACTTTTTAGAATTAAAATCCACAAACGTTTTTTTTTTTTTGCTCAATAACAATTATAATTACAATATCGGCTCTCCTGCGGAGCCATAAGTAAGTTTCCTGATAAAAGCACGTGATAAAGTCCTTAAGGAACCCCCAAAATAAATAATACACAATAAAATAGTTGTAAGCAAACTTAAAGTCAAATATGAAATTTCAAGCTTAGTCATAAATCACCAATATTTATGCACCATATAGTCCACAAAACAAACATTAATAACAAATAAAAAAGAAAAAGTGTTAGATTTCAAACTGTTATGCAGACCCTAAGTCGAGTACACGGGTTCGTTTCAGCCGTCGGACGTCTCTGCTGTTATCGAGTAGATTAATTGCAAAGTGGTTTACATGATTCTCAAACCTCTGCAGGTATTTGACATTGCGCTGTACAGCAATCTCACGAACCGATGGGAGCTCTAGATAATCCTGAATCTCATCATTCCGCGTGAACCACGGAGCCTCGGCAATTACCCTCGCTACTTTGTTCTGAAATCGTTGTATAATTTCCACATTACTAATACTAGCCGTTCCACAAACTTAGATCTTTCTTTTTTCATAAAACGAAGAAATAAATTATTTAACGTTTTTTATTCCAAGATATATATTAATTTTGATAACTAGTACACTTTTGTGAATTAAACACAAAATAATAATTCAGCCCTGAGGGTTAATACACTGTGAAAAGTCAGCAATGAATGCGTTTTAAACAATCTTTTCTAATATACTAACTTTTTGATAAATTTCTAGTCAGTGTTGAGCTACATGCGATTTCCCTAGTCTTCTATATTTATAATAAGCCAAATTTTCTTTTACTCTTGTTTCGGTCTTTCTTTTTTATTACATTATTATGTATCCTAAATCAAGTGTATTTTTAAAAAAAAATTAAAAATGTTCGCTTGCTGAACAGGGTTAATTTGATTTTTAGTATTTCCAAGAACAGAGATCAATTTCATATAGTTATAGATGTGAATTTAATAAAGAATTATTTTAAACCTAATCTCTCTAATGGAAGACAATATATAATTATACCCATGCGTTCTCAGATTTTTATTCTTTATTGTTCAAAAGTAAGTCTTTTTTACCGGTTTTTTTTTCAATATGCTATCAATGGTCTTTCTAGTAAAATTCATTAAACTCAGCTGAACATTTAATGAAATTCATTTCTCGGCGATAAGCTTCAAAATTAAGCAGCATCTGGTTTCCTCTTCAACTCATTATATTAATACAGCAATGTTTTACATAGAACGTTAAAAATCGTTTGGGATATACATTTTTTTTTTTCAAAATATATTACAAGTGATTATATTCCATTAATGAATCCAAAAGAGTATTACAATTTATTAATTTACATTTTTTTAAATAAATCATGATATCATAATTTTTTTTAATAAAATTTCAATTTGATGAAAAATATAAATTATACGTCCACGTATCACAACTAAATTTAAAAAAAGTAATGGAATTCTATTTTAGCTTTTATTTGTATGAAATCACTTGCAGAATTTTAGAGTGTAAATAAATGATGGAGTATGAATTTATAGAATCGTATAATATTACTTATCGATTAGTTTGCAGCTTAAAATATTGCTCACAACATTAAAGAAAAGATCGATAATTTTCTTATTTTATTCTCTTCACATTTCTGTTTATTAGATTTCATTTTATTTCAGAAATCTGTCTTTAAATTAAAAATAATTATTTTTAACCAATAATATTCAGTTTCGATTCGAGTGAAATTTACAACAAAAAAAAATTTCTATGGTAAAAAATTACGTAAAGTTATATAAAAATAAATATTAAATAAATAAAATGATATTTTTATTCATTTTTACTTCCTTGTACGAAGTAAAGGAAATATTGCGATCGTTAAAAATTTTGGTTTTCAAATATCCATTGGTTTAATAATTGTGGTTTGGAAATATCCATTTTGACCACCCCTGAATCCATTTCGATTAGTTTCGGCGTGACGTCTGTACGTACGTATGTATGTTTGTAGTTTTATTTAATAATACGATTACAAAACAGAGAACCAATAAGTAAATAAACTGTGACCAAGACTGTACAATGATTTGAAGACACCGGTACTGTAAGAAGTCCTATTCGTACCGAGAGACTAAAAACTGGCATTAATCATGCTAAATCATAAGATGTTTTGGACATAATTCTGAAGGAAATACGAAATAAAAATTACAATACTCTTCCTTCTAGAGCTAAAGCTCTGCTATAGCGCTAGGCAGGAAAGTAAAAGTTACTCCAGAGTGTTTTACCTCGATTTATTATTACCGCGATTTTTTTCGTTTTTGAAACTTTCATTCTATTTAATTTGAAAATGAAGGTATTTATCGAGAAATGGTTTCATCATCGATTTACTCACAAAAAAATTTTTATTAAAATCTTGTCTTACATATTCACCTTCCTACTTAAAAAAAAAAGTTTGATTCAACATAACGGATCCAAGATGGCGGACAAATTTTCAAACACACTATAAAGTAGTAATTTTGAAAATATGTAGATGAGCATCTCTTTCTACCTCCCTAGTTTATATGTGATGTAGTAATATATATAAAATTATCAAAGCTTCTTGCGTTTGAAATTTCGAGTCTACATTAAGTACCTCAGTTAATATTTCTTTCTATTTTCTACTCCAGATTTAAAACTGAATGTGTTTTCGGTCGAAAATTTATTGAATGGATCAAATAAGAAAAAGGTTTATAATTTTTTTGTGATAATACTGGCGAGAAATTTAAAACGTATCATAATATATGAAATTTCCACCTCTACATAATGTACGCTGACCGTTATACCTTGAGTGAGAAAATTATAATTTGTTCCACAAAACTTCTAAATAATGATTGGTACAATAAAATTCAATAAGATATTAAATTATTAATAATCATCAACGCGTAAGTTGTAGAATAAAATGTTATAACCATTCAGTGATCATTATGTGGTTTCTGCCTCTTGGCAGATCTCTGGCACCTCTCTCGACTTCCAAGTCAGCTGATTTGGGAAGATGCGTTCAGCACTAGACCAACCGGTGGGTTTTTCCCTGGCATTACTGTTGTCTCTATCTGTTTCGGTCCTATACTTTTCTTTTCGTCTCATCATCACTTTCACTACCATTTGTGTCATTTATTAATTTCAGCCACTTACATTCCATTTACCTAGCCTCATTGCTTTGTCTTTTCTATGATACTCCTTCTGCTGCTTCTCCTGCAGATCTGAATGGGAAATTATCTGACTAGGCAATATTTTTTAAATATTTGTCGAAATATTTAAAAATATTTGGCAAATATTTAGGCCAATATTTGCCTGAATATCTAACAAATATCAGGTGCCTGATTAGGAAGAAAATAATACAGTGATATTCCGTTATCTTCTGCATCCTATTGCCGTTGACTTCGTATAGAAGTTTCTTCCTCCTTTGGGTCGATTTCTCACCTTCGGGGCAACAAAGTGCCCCGAATCCCTACTGTTCATCTACGATCCAAAATGGCTGTTCCCACTTAAGGGGTGAAGCTCCTTATCCTGGGAGTTGTTCGGTCCCTTTATTCGTTAGCCGTTTATATATACCAATCAGCTATATATAATTTACACAATCGTTGCCCCATCTCTATCTCAGGTAAGTGAATTCCAGCCATGGAGGAAAAATCCATTATTTAATGAAGTATTTTCCTGCGTATCTGATGATCTTAATAATTGAACTACAAAAATTCTAAACTAGTTTAAGCGGGAACATGCTATATTAAACTCCATTAATCTAGAGATTTGACGTTAATGAATTATCAATATTCAAACCATTGACCGAAATTTTAAGATAAATAAATTTGTTTTGAATAAGACATTGTGAAAGATTGATCACCATGTAATTAAAATTTTCTCTTTTCAGGTAGAAGCTTTCTGAGCGATCGATTTTGTTATTGATTGTACTAAATAAATAAATTATGAATTTGTTGTTTATATTTAAACTATCATCGAATGCTTGCAGTGGTTATCTAAAGAAGACATCAATAAAACGTTGTGTATACCGTATCTTATTTCTTAGAAAAAGATATATACTGACTGACTTTTACATTATAATATTTCCTTCTGTAGCTAATTTTTGCTTGTATATTATTTATTTCATAATTTTTTCGACTATATTCTCTTAAAAATGGATTGTAGATTAATAGATTATTTTTCCATCTCTTAGTTGTTTTTTTTATAGAGAGGAGATATTTCATTAATCTCCAAATATTTATTTGGAATATAAAAGGGTATTCGGTAGGAACAGATCTGAAAAGCACTGATTTATTTAGCTATTGCAGAAAAAACAAAATAAAAATCAAAGTTACCGTAAATAATTAATTTATACGTACAAAAATCTAGGGTGACAGAAAAACTGGAAAAAGCCCAATAAAATGAATGTAAATTTTTTACTGCAATCACTTAGTGTTTTATACTTATTTTTCAATATAAAACCAAAAAAATACGTATTTTTCAATATTTTCTTGAAAGAAAAACAAAACTGTTATGTTCTATTAGAATATTGCATATCTTTTTAAAATAAAACACAAACAATTTATTATATTGGTTTTATTTAAATATATTACTTTCATGCCACGTGTGTGCATACACTTTTATTTATTATTAGTATTATTAAGTTTATAACCCAATTTATTCTTTAATTTACCTTCAAAAATTAAATAATTAAAATGTACTTTAGAAAAAAGAAATTTGAATTTTATAAAACAGATTGAAAAATGGAAAATATTTGAAAAACGATAACACCAATGTTTTAATATTTTGAAAATTATATTAAAAAATTAAAATCTTACATTTTAAATAATGAAATGAATGTATAAAATTAATTTTTACACAATCAGTTTTCATTCGTTCATTTGTTATAATCTTTCTTTTTCCTGTTTAGCCTCCGGTAACTACCGTTTAGATAATACTTCAGAGGATGAATGAGGATGATATATATGAGTGTAAATGAAGTGTAGTCTTGTACATTCTCAGTTCGATCATTCCTGAGATGTGTGGTTAATTAAAACCCAACCACCAAAGAACACCGGTATCCACGATCTAGTATTCAAATCCGTGTAAAAATAGCTGACTTTACTAGGACTTGAACGCTGGAACTCTCAACTTCCAAATCAGCTGATTTGGGAAGACACGTTCACCACTAGACCAACCCGGTGGGTTTCATTTGTTATAATCAATTTTAGAAAACGCCAAAAAAATTAAACCGGACAACTACTACCAACTTACTAACGCTTAACTTGGCTGTGACTGCAAACATCAAAGTGTAAAATATATATTCACGGTGATCAAAAAAGGACTTCCAACATTAAAATTACATAAAAATTTATTTAGATAGCTGTTCCGTTCCACTTGTGCCGTCGGGTGCTGCTACCTAGCAGAGGCTAGAGGCCCCACGGCAAGCTTCGTCAGGCTATCTGATCATGCCACGTCCTACTTCATAATGCCGCAAGGAGTGGTCATTATGAGATAGCGACTTTCATTCGGAACTCGAATCTGACCCAGAGCAGTCGTGTTGTACATTCAGTCCGGATGGACATGTTCGGATGAACGCTTAGTTTATTAGTATAAGTTATATGTGTAAAGTTATGTATTAAATGTTCAATTACAAGTTATAGCAATGTCAAGATAACAATTCAATAAGCAACAAGGCGTTGTTTCAATTCATCACCTATGAACATACAGTCCAACCTCGCTCTAAAATCTACTACAACGTGTTAACGGTCTTCAGGCGAAGTCGTTCATAACAATAGCTTAGAGCTTTGGTTGAGATCTCACTTCATAGCAAAACACAACATGTTTTGCACGTAGTTCATTAGTACCGAATTTTTAACAACAATGTTGACAGCGCTACCAGCGCTGTCAACATTGTTGTTAAAAATGAATACATTTATTGGTGCGGAACGTGCTAGCTGTGTGTTTTGGTTTCGCGATTTGCAATAGGCAAGTTCAGTTGCAGTTTAACAAAATTTTCGTAGAAACTACTGTAGTAGGATTTTAATTTACTCATTACGCCAAAAGATCGTTGATGCAGGTTCTGTTAAACATACAAAATCACCAGTACTCCCACGCGTCCCTGAAACTGCTGTGGAACAACTCTGAGAAAATTTGCAGTCGAAGAAATCAGCTTGACCTGCGTCACGTGAGATGTATTCCTAAAACGACTGTTTGGCGCGTATTACGTAAAGGATTGCATTTGAAGCCATACAAATTAACTGTGGTTAAACACATTATAGATGACGAAAAAGTTGCTAGGCTATAGTTTTGTGTGGAAATAATAGATAGAATTAAAGGTAACGCGATACATGACAATGTAATTTTTAGTGATGAGCCAACGTTTCACATCAGTGGCAAGGCGAACACCCGTAACTGCCGAATATGGGGTAGCGAAAAACACTCATGAAACTTTGCAGCACATTCGTTACAGCCCTAATATCAATGTTTCTTTTTTTTGTATTTTAAGCAAACAGTGACTGTATGGCCCGTTCTTCTTCCAGGAGGCAACTGTAAATGGTATTGTTTATCTGGACATGCTTCAGAATTTTCTAATTCCTCAGTTTGACTATGATGACCAAAATGGACCCCATTACTATCAGCAAAACGGAGTACCACTTCAATATCACCTAGGGGGAAGAGATTCTCTTGAAACTCGATTCCCAGGTCGTTGGATTGGTCGTGAAGGTCCAATTGCAAGGCCGCCACGCTCCTCATATTTGACCCCGCTATATATTTTTTTTTTTTGTAGGGTTTCATTAATGATCGAATTTATGTACCACCTTTGCCTGCTAATCTTGTTGAGCCAAAATTTCGAATTAACGCCCGACTTACACGCTACATTCTGGGATGAAATCGACTTCAGGTTGGCTCTATGTCGCATTACAAATGAAAGTTATATCGAACCAAAGTGAATGTTGGGTGACAAACCTAATGTTGTTTTCTACGAAATAAGATTTCAACCGAATCTGTAAATTAATACATTTTTATATGATCTTTAAGTTGTGAAATCTTTTTTTAATTACCTGAAATCTTTTTTTAATTACCTTTTTTAATATATATATATATATAAATAAGTTGTATTTAAATTTAAATGAAAATTGTAATCTGAGATACGGAAGAGGACAAGTCTTGTTCCATGGTTTAATTTTTATCGGCTTTCCTATTTAGATTATATTGTTACCGTAGTATCCGGCGAGGGCGTTAAATGATATCTGTAATCTAAGATATGGATGAGGACAAGTCTTGTTCCATGGTTTAATTTTTATCGGCTTTCCTATTTAGATTATATTGTTACCGTAGTATCCGGCGAGGGCGTTAAATGATAACCGTAATCTGAGATACGGAAGAGGACAAGTCTTGGTCATTGGTTTAATTTTTATTAACTTTTCTATTCTGATTACCGTGTTTATTCGAGTACCTCCCACACTTTTTTTGTTGGTAGTGGGGATTATTTATGTAAAGTAAACCTTTTTCTTAGAAGTACCTAAATTCAATTACATAAATATTAGGCTTAAATTAGGCTTTCGCTTATCAATACCGCATGCCGTTTATAGAGAATACATCCTTAATTATTAACATCCTGTTCATATTATCGATAGGAACGAAGTTACCCTATTTTTATAAAACTGATACATTCCGTATGCTGCATACGGTTTTAATGACACTAAAGTTACAGTATCAGTTACACATCGTCGTCTTGTCTTTTCGCCATAGTCATTGTACTGTTTGTATATGTGGACGGTTACGTGAATTTTATCTGTTTATTTTAACTTGTAAAGTTTACTACGGTGATTTATTTTAATTATGGCATTAAAATGAGTACAAAAGGACAGCATCTACGATCTTTTACAGTAAATGAAAAACTACGTTATACAAAAATCTGAAAAACTTGGAAATCGGGCCGAAGGAAGAAAATTTGACGTAAATGAAAGCTGCATTCAAGACTGGCGTAAGAAGCAACAACTTTTGGTGAAAGGCACTGGTAATAAAAGGGCTTTTCGTTGCTTATAACAAAACAAAAAAACACAGACATAGAAAAAAAAATTGTATGACTTTGTTATGGAAAAAAGGAAATACTGTTATGTTTTCACGACAGATACGTCAATTATATCCTCGTGAAATTGCTAAATCATTGAATAAATTTTATTTTAAAGCAAGCCATATTACGATTATTTGCACGAAATTATTTGTCAATAAAACGAAAAACGTCCATATCATAACGACTTTCTTACGCTTATGGACAAAAAATATTACATTTTCGCAAATACATAATTAATTTTAGAAACGATAAATGCTATTTTACCTTCTCAAATAGGAAACGCTGATCAAACCCCCGTATATTTGGAAATGCCATTTGACAAAAACCGTAAAAAAAAAGGTGAAAAAAGTCTTACGATTCGCACTAGGGGTAATTAAAAATATAGGTGTAGTTATGCTTTGGATAACTTCTAATGGATTAAAATTACCTTCGTTTATTGATTTTAAAAGAAAAATTCTTGCTACCCTACAGGTAAATGGAGTTATTATCAGAGCCCAGGAATCAGGTTGGATGGACGAGACCTTAGTTTTAGATTGGATTAGATGTGTATGGCAAAAGCGGTCAGGAGATTTACTTAATAAAAAAAATACCGATATGGTAGTAATGGATAGTTACCGGGGGCATACGACTGATAAAGTGAAAGATATTTTAAAAAAGGGTATGACAGACCAAGTAATAATTCCAAGCGGATTGACATCTCTATTGCAACCACTAGATATCTGCATTAATAAATTGTTCAAATCTGCATTAAAACAACTGTACAGTAAGTGGATGGAAGATGAAAATTTCTTTTTCACCCCTACAGGAAGAATCAAACTCCCAGATTTTAACCAGATTTGTGTTTGGATAAAAGATGCTTGGGAAGGTATTTCCACGGAATTATTAAGGAAAAGTTTGAAAAATTCTGAATATCTAATGAACTTTATGGTAGTAAAGACGATCACCATTGGCAGAGCGACGTGGAGACTACCGATAACTCTTCTACAGACATTGAGAGTGACAGTGATTAATTAAAAATACAATTCTATATTAAAAAGTGCGTTTAAATGATCCGTTTTAACTAATACCTGCGGTAATTAATTATTAATGTAATATTAATATGGTAATTTAAATGAACGAATTAAATGCTTTACTTTCTGAATATTTTCGTATTTACGTATTTTTTTATCATACATGTTGTGCTTTAAAATACAGATATATAATCGATTTTTTTTACATTTTCTGTCCGGAAAATCGTGGTGCGGGACTTATTAATTGGCGGGGGGTACTCGAAGATAACGTTAGTTTATAATCTACTATATGTTATTGGAATAAGTGACCAAATTACAAATTTTAAATATTACTGAGTTTGTATTTTCTAGAAGTACAGCCTAAACTACAAAACAGCTGACAAAACCCAAAATAGTAATGTAAGAGGTTTCGTGGTGAATAAATGAATAAATTTCTTTTAAAAAATTGCATAAGATATTTTCTTTTGTCTTCCTAAAACTAAAAAAACGACTGATATTAGATCAACAGAATTTTAATAACAATATCAAGCAAAATAATTTCTATAAAATCATAAATAGCTAATTCTAAATTAAATAAATTTTGTAAATGAAAAATCTATTTATAAAACTAAATCTTTCATTTCAAATTAGATACAATTTCACAATCGGTAAATAACAATCATCAGAAGAAGCTGAAGAATTAATATATTAAACAAATAACTATAAAAAAGGTGGCAAAGTATGTTATAATTCTGGGTATGCCCGTCAAAAGGTTGTATCGTAAAATCACTTGTAAAAAAAACTCTGAAGAATTGTAAAATAAAAAATTCTACAAATCTATAAAAATATATTAAAAAAGAAATTTAAAACAAAGTTTAAAAAAAATAAAATCGTAAAATATACGATAAAATAAAATAGCCTTAAAAAGTCATTATATGTTCTTGTACAATTTTTCCGTATTAAAAAGATTATTTTAATAATATTCATCAAAATAGGTTTTATAAATTACGAGTTATCAAAAAAACTAAAAACAATTTTTAAAAGTTTGGGAAATATTTGGGTTAATTTCATTCAGAAAGTAACCAGCAAGATGGGTGTTACCTGAGCAGCTGCGGCGTTTATTCACATTCTTAGCTCAACAAGATCAGCAGACAAACTTGGTACATAAACCCAAACTTAAATCAACACCCACAAGAAAAAATCTAGCTAGGTCAAATCTGAAGCGAGATGGCCATACAATTGGACCTTCACGATCCACCGACTTGGGAATTGAGAATCAAGAAAATCTCGGACTCTAGGTGGTGGCGAGGTAGCGCCCCGTCTTGCTGATAATAATGGCGACTACCTTAGTCATTATCCTCTAGGGATTAAAAATTTTAAAGCACATCCAGATAAACGACATCATTTACTGTTGCCTCCTGCAAAAAGAATGGGCCGTTCAGTCTTTATTTGCTTAGAGCGCTGTTACGTTTTCACCCCCTCTTGCCGTCAGGTGCTGAAACCTAGCGGCAGCTAGGGTGCCCACAGCAAACTATGGTCACCAGACCATCACGCCACTCTACGTCACAAGCTGTTCCCTCGAGCACTGTACCTAGCGTTTTCTAAACCAGTCTACACTCATACCTGACCCAAGGCGGTAGTGTCCGGATGCAGTCTCTCAATTCTTGTTCGGATGAACATAACTTTAAGTTTTATTTAGCTTATGTTTGCTAACTTTAGATTTAAGTTATAAGTTACAAATTTTATGTTACAAAATTTTATTAAACCGCCAAGACGGCATACAATTAAACAATCCTTCAGTAATCAACAAAGTCATTCATTCACCTATGAACACATACAGTCCACCCTCGCTCTAAAATCTACCGCAACGCTGTTGAACAACGGCGTCCCGTCGACATTGCAACAGATACAAAAAACATTGACCTTACAGCTATCACGAATGTGCTGCAAAAGTTTCATGAGGGTTTTCGCTACCCAATAATCGGACGTTATGGATGTACACCTTTCCGCTGATGTGAAATGTTGACTCAACATATCGTCGTCTGCAATTCTACCCCTATT
Organism: Lycorma delicatula; assembly: GCF_047948215.1. Lineage (NCBI taxonomy): Eukaryota > Metazoa > Arthropoda > Insecta > Hemiptera > Fulgoridae > Lycorma > Lycorma delicatula. The sequence goes on along the minus strand of NC_134464.1, from coordinate 36,457,107 downwards.
TTCTCACAAAACTGCAGCCGAGCAATTTTATCTACATCGGTAACGTGTTGAACCACGTTGTGTTTTACTGCTTCAAGTTCAATTGTTTACGTAATACGCGTCAAACCGTTGTTTGTGGAATGTCAGCCTTACGTGAAGCACGTCGAGTTGATTTCTTCGGACTAAACGCAAAACTTTCTCCGAGTTGTTTCTCAGCAGCTCAGGGAGACGTGGGCATCCTGGTGATTTTTTATGTTTAACCAGTCTCAACGAAGATCTGGTACCAAGAGTAGATCGTGTGCCTACTAGGAGGCCCTCTACCGTACTCTCTACGAAAATTACATTGAACTGCATTTGCTGACTACAAATCGTGAAATCAAAACACATAGCAACCATGTTCCGCACTAGTAAATGTATAAATTTTTAACAACGCTAGGAACACTAATGAACTAGTGTGCAAGTCAAAAATTGATGTCTTTGGCTATGAAATGAGACTCAACCGAATCTGTGAGTTATCTCAATAAATATTTACATGTTTTTAAAGTTGTTAAGTCCTTTTTAAATAATCCGGTATACTTGTCAATAAGGAAATGGAATAAATAAATTAGAATTAGATAAATGGCTGTGACATCTATAATATGTTCTTACAAGAAGGAGAAAATTGCCAAAGATGGGTGGGTGGAACATGCAAAACGGACTTCTTATAGAAAGTTTGCATTGGGTTTTGCTCATTAAACATATATACCTGACGAAAATATTCAAAATATTAACAAAATATTTAAGACTAGAACTAACTACCTCAACAACAATCCTGTTAGGAAACACTCGTTGGATTTTGTTCAATTTATAACTTAAGAACGGAAGATATAAGTTATAATAATAGATGGAAGATATCGGTCATTTCGGTGGGAAGGTACAGGATTTTGATCATAGTTAACATGTTATCATGTTGTTGAAGATAGATACACTATGGGCGAAAAGTCCCTTTACATGTTAATAGAATAGTACAGTTAGACAAATAGATAAATAATGTTATTATTACAAAACAATACAAAAACCGGCATATTTTTAACTGCTGTTGAGCAGATTGACCCTTTTTATTATATCGCGCCATAAGCTCGAGTACTGCGCATATCGTTTCGATTAGTGTGGAAAGGATGTGACAGTCTCGAGTTAAACCATGGGGGATACAACTGATTTTACTATTAAGGAGCGTTTGGTGACTTCTGTGTGGGTTCTCGAACGTCAGAACACAAAGAAAACAATGAGGAACTTCACTGTGCGATTTATCGTAGCTCAAGAAATCGTAACGTCTCTTTTTTTTGGGAAAAAGACAATCCGCACCTGTATGAGGCAATTGACTGCAATCGGCCGCATGTTATGATTTGGACAGAGATAAAGGCAGACCATCTGCTTAGAACATATTTCTTTGATGTAAGCTGTCTTCACATGAGTAACAGGAGGTTGTTTCCAAAATTAACGACAAGAGAAGTAGATGACATCGTTACATTTCAGTAAGACGGCACTCCACCACATTTTTCTATGTGTCTGCACACGGCTAAATGAACTGTTTAAAAACCAATAAGTGAATCTTGAACCTTTGTAACAGTGTGATTGACTGATAATAAATGTTAATGTTAACCAGATATAAATGTTGAAATATACTGTTTATTGTATTCATAACAATGTTTATCTACATATCTAACTGTGCTTTGCTATTAACATGTAAAGGGAGTTTTTTCTCACACTGTATTTGTAATTTTTTTAACAGGAAAATTTAACCGATATTGTTGGATTACATTTGCGAAGTAATAAAAAAATTACAAATTTAAGATTTGTGAATTTAATTATTCAAGTTATTTTGTAAATTTAAATTAATATAAGACCGGTTTTTTATAGTATACAGCAGTATTTTTGTTTTCATTTTCTGCCAAATTTGCCAACCTGGAGTATGGCTGGGTCAAGCTTGCAGTAGACATTTTAATTTTATTATTATTATAATTAGTCAATGTTAAAAAAAAAGAAAATATCTAGATGCGCAGTAGTTCTGTTGGGATGTCTTAACTACTGTATGTAATGCTAATTGTATTGTGATGAGTGCAGGACATTACACATAATAATAGAAACCAGTTGTCGGTACAACCACACATCCCAGTTCTGAGATATGCATGAGCAAATAATACAAATGTGACAAATAATACCTTGTTTGAATTAAATCTATTTCTTTATTTAAAACTTGTAATTGATAACTACAACTATTTTCTAAATCTTTTGTGAAATGAAATAAATCGATTTTATTATTGTGACAGCTGCCCGTAATCCTTTACGAAGAATTAAAAAAGTATTGGATAAAACATTTATTAGACCGTAACAAATATATTTCGCGAAAATAAACACTAAAAAAAAAACTTTTCTCTGAGTTCTAAGAAAAATATTATACTTTTAGTGTTGTTTTATTTAAAAAAAATATTATTATCAATTTGTATTATTGAAGAGACACAGCTGGATTCTTTTTCTTCATTTCATTTGTGTCAGATCTCATAATCGTACAATTTATCAATGTTTTATTAGATACAAGAATAAATAAAAAATATAAAAGATAAAAGATATAAAAAAATAAATTTTACAAAAGGTCTTTTTATATGTTTATAATTATTGTTTAGGATTAGGGTACCGAAGGATGTGATTTATTATTCGCCATTTGTTCGAGTTTTTGCTATATTGCATAAAAAAAGTCTATTACAATATAACGCAGATTAGATAGTGGTATATAATATTATCCAGTAAAAAACTGATTATAGAAATAATCAGTGATTATTAATAATATAATTTTATTAGTATAATAATTTCATTTTGTATAAAGAGAATAATAATTAATTTTTTATACAACTTTATGGTAATTACTGATAATCCCTTTTTCATGAAACCGTAACTTAATAAATAAATTCTAAATGTTACTGTACTATACTATTAACATGTAAAGGGACTTTTCGCCCACACAGTGTCTATCCTTAACAACATGATAACATGTTAACCATGTTAATCATGTTAATCATGATCAAATGATTATAATAAATTAAATTAATCGATGTTATTTATGATAAATAAAAAATAAGAATGAAACTTAAATACTTGGTAAACAGTTGTATGTTTTTTTTTTTTTGTCTTCAGTCATTTGACTGGTTTGATGCAGTTTTCCAAAATTCCCTATCTAATGCTAATCGTTTCATTTCGGTAAACCCCCTATATCCAACATATTGAACAATTTGTTTTATATTCCAAACGTGCCTGCACAATTTTTTCTTCTACCTGGCCCTCTAATATTAAAGCGGCTATATCAGGATACCTTAACATGTAGCCTGTAAGTCTGTTTCTTCTTTTATCTATATTTTTCCAAATGCTTCTTTCATCATCGATTTGCCAAAACACCTCTTCATTTATCACCTTATCCACCCATCTGATTTTTAACATTCTCGTATAGCACCACATTTTAAAAGCTTTTAATCTTTTCTTCTCAGGTACTCCGACCGTCCAAGTTTCACTTTCATATAAAGCAACGCTTCAAACATATACTTTCAAAAATCTTTTCCTGACATTTAAATTAATTTTTGATGTAAAAAAAAATTATATTTCTGAGTGAAAGCTCGTTTCGCCTGTGCTATTCGGCATTTTATACCGCTCCTACTTCGTCCATCTTTAGTAATTCTACTTCCCAAATAACAAAATTCTTTACCTTCATAATCTTTTCTCTTCCTATTTTTACATTCAATGGTTCATCTTCATTATTTCTACTACATTTCATCACTTTCGTTTTGTTCTTGTTTATTTTCATACGGTAGTTCTTGCTAGGACTTCATTAATGCCGTACATTGTTTCTTCTAAATCCTTTTACTCTCAGCTAGAATTACTATATCATCAGCAAATCGTAGCATCTTTATCTTTTCACCTTGAACTGTTACTCCAGATCTAAATTGTTCTTTAACATCATTAACTGCTGGTTCTATGAAAAGATTAAAAAGTAACGGCGATAGGCAACATCCTTATCGGACTCCCTTTCTTATTAGGGCTTCTTTCTTATGCTCTTCAATTGTTATTGTTGCTGTTTGGTTCCTGTACATGTTAGCAATTGTTCTTCTATCACTGTATTTGAAGGCTATTTTTTTTTAAATGTTCAGCATTTTAAAAAAATTAGGGTTCAGTTGTATGTACGGCCCTAAATTTTTATTAACATACTGGCTCTTATATACGGGTTTCAGAGCCAAATTTCATCAAAATCGATTCATCCTGTCAAAAGTTATTAAACTTCAAACACGCCAACTTACGTACGTTACAGTATGAACATTAACCTTCCACTTTTTTTTTTGGGGGGGGGGTCAAGAAACGTCGAAAAATGCAAATATTCCATACCTCACTTTTTAACTGATTACTATATTTTTCTTCTTACAGCAAAGGTCTAGATGACCCCAGGAAAGTAAAAGTTTCCAATTTTGGTCAAATATTTTCAAGTCCTAAATGTAACAAGGTCTCACAGAAAAAAATAATTTAATTATGGGATATATGCAGATTAGATGCCATAGCTGAGGAAGTTGTAAGCGATCTGTCGTGAAATACAACTCACTCTAGCGGAATTCTTAAAAATACAAGCAGCCCATACGGTGTGCTTCATAGGAAAAGTTAGGAATGTGATGATTTCGCGTCCCTTTCTTCAACAAACCAAATAAAACTTTTGAAAATATTTATCACAGAAACTGGCTGTTTAACGATATCAATATTTTTAGGAAAGCTCGTTAAACACAGCGATTTTGTTTTCATGGCTCAAATGAATCGCAGCTATTATAAAAAAAACTGGGAGATTTCGTATAAACCCGTCTACCTCTTATGTTTGTCCCATATATTCGTAACATTAATCACTAGGAAAATAATTAAATAAAAAAATAAATAAATAATAATAAAATGGAATACAATAATATTTATTACATTATTAAACCAGGAAATAAAATTTAAAATGTTCAAACATTTTTAAAACTACTTTAAGTTAAGAAATAATGATGATTCAGAAAAATGAAAATGAAGATTTTGCAACTAGTTACACCGATCCAATTCTAGTACAATCGTAGGAAAATTCCCTAAACAATGTCGAAAAAATGAAAATAAATGAGAGATTTCACTACGAAATTTATGAAGGATGATATTTTTGTAAGGTTTCATAATTCTTACAAGGATGCGAGACAGAAAAAAAAACAAATAGTTATCATGAGAGCTCTAATCTGTAATTTTTTTGAAGTGAGGATTTAGGAGGTAAAAGAAAAATGAATTCTTTTTATTAATGATGTATAATTTCCCGTTCTTTTTTCCAAATTCTTTTTTTTTTACTTGAGAGTTTAAATATCTTATTTCAATGTATCCTGTTATAATAATATTTTGATACATTAAAACTACTGCAATAGGCCAAGTTAATTAATGATAAAATTTCCTTTTATCTTTAATAAATACAATAACTTTACCAACAAGAACATGTAAGTTTACATTAATACGAAAAGTTTTCTTAAATATAATATTTTTGTTTTAAGGACGTACAACCGAGCGATTTATAATCCCCATTATTCATGAATATCGAAATTTCATTAAAGTAAATTATTAATATCACTAACACAATTTTTTTTAGGACAGATGTAAAACAATAGATTTTAAAGAAATGTTTCCAAGCACTTTAAACAGAAATTAGAAGCAATAAATAGAGCAAAGCATAAATAGAGCAATAAATAAAACATTAAATGAATAAACAAAGATTGCCCCAAAATTTATCATTATAAAAATAGTCTAATAACAAAAATTGAAACAAGTGAATAAATCCAACGTAGTGATAATCCAATAACTGCATAAAGAAACGTTCAAATTATACAACACGTATTATTAATTTAAGGTCCATTTTGAAATGAAAGAAAAACTGAAAAATCTGATGTGGACACCACATGACTTCTTTGTACGCCTAATTAATTACATACACACATTTTTTTTAAATGAAAAGTACATAAAATTTCATTTCATTATTAACTTCTGATATTTTTTCGTTTTTTTTTGTTATTGAATTATCAATCATCGTAAACGTTGTTTTTTTTTTTTTTTTTGTAAGAGTTTAATAACTATTAATAAATCAATATATGTAAATTAAAAACAAAAGTTAAAAAAGGGAGGTAAAGTCTGATTCAAACCCTGAATCCCTTAAAGATCCAAATATTTCATTAATTAAAGTTTTATTTGGCTATAACTCTAGAACCAATGAAAATAAGTACTACTTATGATAGGTCATTGAAAAGCTCTCAATGAGGACTTATTACTGCAGTTAAGAAAAAAGTCAAAAATCCATTTTTTTGTGATTTTGGGCTTTTTTGGCCACTTTTGGTTCAGTCGAATGGAATCAAAAGAGGAGGTGCACAACTAGATGTTACAACAGTCCTAAATACAAAATTTCAAATTCTACGGCTAATCGTTCACACGTATATACGTACATACAGACGTCACGCCGAAACTAGCGAAAATGGATTCAGCGATGGTCAAAATGGATATTTCCGTTGAAACCTGAAAACCGAAATTTTGCGATCACAGTACTTCTTTTACTTCGTGCAAGGAAGTAAAGAAATGAATAAGCTTTATTACTTACACATAAAACTAAATTTATTTAGTACTTTTCTACATCGAAACTTCAATTTCCTATACCTTCAAAACAATTTTCGTAGCATTACACTAGTTTCTTTATTCCCTCTTCATGAAATTTCTTCCCCAGTGACTTACGCCACCAGTAACTTAAACCATGCAGTAACGCCAATTTCCAATTGGTCATCATTATCAAACCTTTGTGATGTAAGACACTATTTGTGGTGAAGAAAAACAAAAAAAAAACTCATAGAAACTAAGATAGGGCTCTAAATGGAAGACTGAAGATTTTCCTACGAAATTTTTACAATTGCCTCACTGTTTGATTTGCCGTGTATATCCGTACGTTGTCATGAAAAAAAAAAACAAAATCACGCTGGATTGAATCCTACATCGTTTGATTTTTTATAGCTCTTATAAGATTTTTTACGTTTCGTTATACGTATCAGTATTCCCAATAGTTCTCCGATCACTAAATTCGATTAGAAAAACACCCTTTTGTACCAAGAAAACGGTAGCCATGAGCTTCTTTAACGAAGTTCTTGTTTTACTTCTTTGATTTAGGAAATGAATGCTACATTAGTCTCGACGTTCAAATAAGAAATCCAGTAGATTTAATTTCTGGTACCAATATAATCAAACAAATCAGCACCTTCAATTTGGTAAAAAATTCATGCACTGCAACCAGACGTTTTTCCTTGCGTGGGTTGGTTAACATCTTTGGCAAAATATGTTTTATAGTCGAATTTTTCCAACAAAATTTCATAGATCAAAGAAAATGAAACACCAAACACAACATGACGCGCCGGTTTTCTTGAAAACTTTCGTCAACTTTTTCACTCAAATCATCACTTTTTACGGACAGCCGGTTGATACGTTTTTCATTATGAACGTTTGTTTTGCCTATTTGAAAAAAAGGGCACCACTTTCTTACTTTAGCCTCAGTTTGGATTTCAGCCGCAAATTGGTTTTTTGCTATAAAAAACTGGATTACTCCTTGCACTTCATTTTTGGTGGGATGACGAATTGTAGCACTCATAGTTATAAACGGATGAATATAAAACAACTAACAACAAAATGTCTATTTATTACGTCTATTAACTATTTTTGTAACGGCTGACTATTGGCAGAAATAACTGAGCTAAGCAAGCGCCACCTATTAACATCTAGTATATAGGCGTATTTCAAAACTAACCTTACTTTAAAATCATTCCTTGTACATAAAAATATTAACATAATAAAATATCAGGAAATGTTCCCACTTTTGATATAAATATGATCAAATCATCCGTAGTAAAAAGCTTTTTCGAAAAGTTTGGTATTGGAATAGCACTGCCATCTGTTGAATTATATTGTAAAGTTTCATCTAATATAATAAAAAAAAAAGGATTTAAGAAGGTTTGTCATGGAAAAATCGCAATTAAAAAATTATATTCGGAAAAAAGAGGGTTTGTCCGCGTAAACAAGAAACGTCATTGCTATGTACTGTTGATTACATTGGATACTTTATACTTTTACTATAAATCTATTAATTGAATATGGGAAGGAATACAACAGAAATGTGGAAATTCCACAAGACTAATTAAACAGTTTCAAAAAAAAAAAAATTCATACGATTTGAAGTTAATAATCATTTGGTTAAATATTAGCAAGCTCTTTTGCAACAATGCCTGTATCTTATTGTCCGCTTAGAATCCAACCTGTTTGTGAAATTATGGCTGAACTCTTACTTTACATATGAAACTTTTTGGTACATATTACATTTGTAGTATCTTTTTACTGTGATATGAAACACTGAATATTAAAAAAAATAAAAAAAAGGAAAGGCTATAAGCGATTATAGTGTGATTATTGAAGAGATTAATGAAGATTAAATCTTCAAACAAAGAAAAAATGAAGTAATGAGGAGAGTTGGGAATTAAAGTAAAATATTAAAGAATAAAAAGCTGAAAAGGAATAAAAAAAAAACAGAAGATCTAAAAGAAAATGTTAACTAAAAAACGTAAAGAGATTAGCCAAGAATAGAAAATGAGGGCGAAATTGAGCAAAGGACCTGCCTAAAGACACAAAGCCAATTAGTGATGATGATTAATACGATACTACCGGCTACTAAGATGATTTACTTTGAGTTCCTAAATAAAAATTTTCAACATTATTTTGTTTCACAAATTATAAGTTTAATTTTCTGAAAAAAGGAATATAGTAACACCATTTTCGTTCCATCGGTCCTTAATATATAAATTTACGTAATTATAGTGGCAGTATAAAAGTCTTCCATTCACCAAAATCCAAATGACTAAAATATACAAATGTAAATAACATTTTTACAGATAACAAAATTAAAAACAAATATTCAATTTAATGTACCAATAATTAAAAATATACTAATATAAATATGCAACGCATGTCCAATAACATAGCCCAAATGATTCAGGAAAATGAATATTTAATGCAAGCATGAAATTGAAAAGCATATTCACTAATCCATTAAAACTAATTATTCATTTTTTTAGATCATTAGTATTTTTATCCTTGACATTTTATTAAAAATATTGATTATTGTTTCAATTCAAAAATATGATACCTGTTTAAAGGTTAAAGGAATTTTTATTTTGCATTTATTAATTAAAATAATTGATATCTCATTAACACCATTACTAATTATGTTTTTACTATACATTCATAAGAAAGTTAGACATACATAAGAAAGTTAGACGTAATTCATAATAGCGGAATAAGATATGAGACAGGCGCTTTCCGTACAAGTCCGGCGACTAGTTTAATGTCCGAAGCCGGAATACTGCCACTACATTATAGAAGAGAGAACCTTTTGCTAAGATACGCAGCAAATATATGGGCTTTTCCTGGCCATATAAATAACAAAATTTTTGCAATCATCCTATGGCTGCATTATACGAACGCCGTGCTACCTATTCCAAACCAGCCGGAATTAGGTACCACGAATTAAGAAGAAAATATGAAATTGCTATTCCAGATACAATAGCAATTTCTACTAGAGAAATACCGCCATGGCTCTTGCCAGCGGTAAATACAAGGTTGGATCTCTCTCAGGAAGAAATAAAAAAGAAACCAGAAGTGATCATCCAACAAGAATTTTTGGCAACCGTCAGTAGTTACGAAGAACATATTAGAATTTATACTGACGGTTCTAAAACCGAACATGTTGTTGGATGCTCCATATATGTAAATGGAGAAGCCCACTTTTGAAAACTGGTGGATATGGCCAGTGTTTATACGGCAGAACTTACTGCCATTCAGCAAGCTCTTCGCTACACAGAACACTATTTCGAAGAGAGAGTGCTAATATGTTCCGATTCTTTTAGTGCACTTGTCGCAATTCGGAACAAGAACATTAAGGATGTCCTAGTTGCAAACATCCTGTCTATTTTATACGTTCTAAATCAACTAGGACAGCGATGCGTATTTGTATGGAGTCCTGGGCATGCTGGTATTACAGGTAATGAAAGCGCAGACGAAGCTGCCAGAAAGGCAACAGTCTACGATGATTTGGATGTATTTCCTGTAAGAGTGGCAGATGTTAAAAACTGTCTAATTAGTATAGTAAGAAACAAGTGGAGTACTGATTGGAGGAGTTTAAATACAAAGTTAAACTCAGTGAAAATTTCTCCATATAAATGGAAAAGCGACGTGAAATTGACTCGCCGTGAACAAGTAGCTGTGACCAGACTTAGAACCGGTCATACGCGATTAAAAAATTCATATTTGTTAACCGGCGAAGAGAGAAGACTGTACAATATATGAGCACCTCAGAAAGAGGTTCCTGCTGAGAAATGATATTACTGCTGATTTAGCTAATGGAAATAAAAGAAAAATAGTTGCATATTTACATGCCAGTGGACTTCTTAAAAGTCTATAAAAATGAAAATTTAAAGCTGAGATAAAGAATCTCTAAGAGGAATTTTTATATGCATGACAGTCTTGAAGCGTGGCACGTATAGTGACGGGAGGTAGCCCTCTTGCCTTGGGCACCCTGGGTGTCTGCATTCAAGAGCAGAGAGTCGGGGTGTGTCCAATGATGGCATGGGGGACCCTCAAGGGTGGACTGAGGGCGCGAGGCTATGGGTAGCGCTTACCCATCCATTGCGCTAATGGATGCCTGTAGCCTGTATATAGGGGGAGTCAACTGCCACGGCATCCTGGCGCGACTGATATACTGCTTAACGGCGGTTCTGGTCCCCCCGAGGGTGCTAAACTAATAAATAATCGAGAGAGGTAGAAGAAGATAATGGTATTGATAACTTGTATTTTTTAATTTCATGTTCATGTTCTTTGAAAACTTTATCTCAAATTTTAAGATCGGGGCCCTTTACACCCCGTAAGTGTTGTGTTTGTCTTTGTTATTTGTGTCTTAATGTTTTTGTGTAATTTGTGCTTTTAAATAAAATGTAAGGGCCCTTTACACCTTTACATATGACGATCCTGATGGTGATACTAATTTCTTTTAAAGAATGTGATGAGGGCTAATGACCCTAGCAGTCGATGCCCATAAAAACAAGCAAAAAAAAAAAAAAAATAATTAAATTGAAAAATTTATTTATTAATTAAAAATTAATAGATAATTAAATTGATGTATCAATTAAGCTTGTTATTCTTTCAGTTTATAAATGTAACAATTTCTACTGACTTAAGCTTATAGCTTAAATAGAATAATCTGCAATCTTAAACATCACTGGAAATGTAGAAAGTATTAAGTAACTGAAAATTGAATATTCTACTCTGTTAATTTAATTTATAAACCTCAAGTTTTCGGTTTATTTCAGTCAATCACTCTTATAGACCAGGTAACTTAAGAACCGAGTTTAATGATAAACTATTTATATAGTATAAATATTTTTGATGTCATAAATAACAGAGCCTTCCATCAGACGAAATTTACACAATTCTTTTATAAAATATTTTAAAAAGTATGCCTTTAAAAATAGTTTATTTGTGATCATTTTTTCAGTAAGAATGAATTTCCGACTCTAATTGTCTTTATTCTGTGACTTCCATCGCATTTGAATAAAAAAAGACCTTTTCATTTATATTCTGTATTTTATCAAAGTTGATATAAAGTGTTTAAAATCAAATCCTTAATTGTTACGTGAAAGCGACTTTCCCAAAGAGAGAAAAAAACGTTTATCAGCGTTGTGTAACTAATTGATTTACGTCACCGGATTTAATGATCTTATTTCATTTTTCCGGAATGGGTTGGCAATTTCAAAAAGTGCACTCAGCGATTCTCTATATAAAATGAAATTACCAAAATTATGTACTTCTCTAAAGCTCAACCATTCACTAATTTAAAATTTAATAATATTAATGTTTGACACGCTTAAATGCATAACTTTTTAACTCGGTATCTGTTACAAACACCTCGCTGTAAATTCAATTTTATTAGAGTTTGTGCATCGCAAGAGTTGACAATTTATAAAAAAACTGACGTGGGCACCGTATGAATTCCTTGTACGCCTATTAAATTACATAAACACATTTTTTTTTGTTTTTTTTTTAAATGAAAAGTTTATCATTAAAAATTTTATATCATTAATATTTTTTTTATTATTATTTATCGAATTTTTTTTTTTTTACAATCGGAGGAAGTTAATAATTATTAATCAATATATTTATATTAAGAAAAATAGTTAAAAAAAAATAGGCGATGAATTCTGATTCGAACTAGAGTGTCTTCCCCTTGTAAGATCCAAATATTTCATTAATTAAAAGTTGGCTAATACTGTGAAACCAATTAAAATAAATACTACTTATGATTAACCGTTGAAAATCCCTCAATGAGAGTTTATTAGTACAATAAATAAAAAAATCCAAAATAAAATAAAATTTAATTTTGGGTTTTTTTGGACACTTTTTTCAATCAAGAAGGGAGGTACACAACTAAATGTTACAACAATCCTAAATCCAAATTTCACATCCTACGGCTAATCGTTTTTGAGTTATGCGATATAAATACGTACGTAAGGACCTCACACCGAAATTACTCAAAATGGATTCAGGGAAGGGCAATATGGTTATTTCCGTTGAAATCTGAAAACCGAAATTTTTCGCGATCACAATACTTCCTTTACTTCATACAAGGAAGTTAAAAGAAGAACAATGGGATTAGAACCGTGTTAAAAAATCACAACTTACGAAACAGCAAAAACAAATTTTCATGATTTTGAAGCTTTTCGTTGTAATGTTTTTGTTGTTAGTAAACAAATTCATGAAAGTTATTAAGTTACAGTTGGCAAAAAATATTACCAAAATTATGTGTAATGAAACGTAAACCATGTAATATTTTCGCAGCGATGCGTAGGCCCGCTTTTATCCTAGTCATTAACTAACAATGAAATTTTGAAAGATTATTCATAAAATTATTTTCCGAACTATCTAATTCCTATTTATTTCATACATTTTTGTAAATTGTGTTTTTTAACAAATTAATCTTGTGATCAGTTTCCAGGAAATGCTAGGCTACAACTTGCTTCTTCATCCTTCTACATAAATAATAAGCCTAATTCTCTTTTAACCTAGTTTCAATCTTAAAGCCCATTCAAATATATGTTGTAACCAACATAAGAAACCACATTAATTAAATATGGTCGCCAATGGATTGACAATGGGAGTAATGTATCCACAACTGCTTGGCGCCAATCGATTGTATGTGTTGGAATTGTATGTAATAGTTCCCATCTATACTGTACTGTAGTCTTATAAAAAAACATCATCATTTTAAAAGAAAACCAGAACGATTTATACCGTTCTTCAGTCCCTGGTCAAGTTTAACATTCTTTTTTTTTGTTCTTAATGACGAAATGATATTAATATTTGACTCTATTTTCTTATTTACTTGAGATAAATTGCGGCCTAACAACTGACTGACGTTGTTATATGTGTCACTTTATGTGTTTTCTTTTAGTGTGCTCAATTCCATAATTTTTTTTTCTCTATATAATTCAATTAATACTTAAAGAATTCACATAATTCCACTCTATTATACGAATAAATAAATACTGCAGTAAATAAATTTAAAAAATACAGTATTTATTGAAGAGAATTTACCAAGAATGGATGGAACTCCACAAAAGATAAGAAGTCAACGCTGAACTGATATATATACTTTCCCTTTCATTTTTCAAGTATTATCCTTTGATAGGATACGGCATTACCCCGCCGTAAACAAGGAACCTGAATCAAATCCATCTCTACATACAACTAAACAACGCCAAAAAACTTTTTGGTATTGCTGTATATAATGGAGCTTTACATTTAGTTTTCTCTACGTATCCTGAATTGTATTTATTATGTTCATGAAAAAATTTGGTCGTCCTTTGTTATCCATATTGAGACAGCTCCTGACGGTTCATTCGGCTTCGTACGGTTCACACAAATCCTGACGGCTCAGTCAGCTCCATCCACATTATAAAAGCTGGCTCCGCACTAAAATAAATCAGCCTCTTCTCATCATTCAAAGACTCAAATTGCGTTTGTTAATGTAAATTACAATATAGAAATTATAATAATTATAATTTATATGGTAATTGAAATAAGGCTTTTTATTTATGTATGTGAACTAGCGAGTAATTAAATATCCGTAATTAAATTTAACCAAGGCACTTCACCAAGGCGGTAATTATTTCAACAATCCTCCCCCCGCCAAGTAAGTTAACGTCATTACTCCACAATTTACGTTGCATTTATTGCTGCACGTATAAAAGACTATATTAATAAAATTTATAACTCAAGTTTATAATTAATCTTGTCTTAAGTTTACGATAGTTCGGACCAAGTGAGTGGTACAATTCTGATTAAAACGTGTGCATTAGACTTTAGACAGCTTGTTTATACATGTCTGATTATATCATCGTACTGCGGTTACTGTTATTTGGACTGTCTGATATTTGTTTTTAAAATTACATGAGTATAATCGTAGTCAATGAAGTAGTAAGAGGAGCGAAAAAATAAAATGCGCCGTAAATCAGGCATAACTAGAAAATTTCTGGGCAGCTAGTTATGAAAATTCTTACGGTGGTAAAAATGGACAACGTATGATCGCAATGTATTTCAAGCAATTCTGGAAAATATTGCCACTTTTTGGTCTACGCAATAAATATTGCGTTCATAACTAAGTATTATGTTTAAAATATTATTTTATCAGTTAATGTTTTTTTTTTGTTCGATAACAATTATAATTACAATCGGCTCTCCTGCGGAGCCATAAGTAAGTTTCCTTACTTATGCACGTGATATTAAAAGCACGTGATAAGGTCCTTAAGGAACCCCCAAAATAGATAATACACAATAAAATAGTTGTAAGCATACTTAAAGTCAAATATGAAATTTCAAGCTCAGTCATAAATCAAAATCCAATAATTTCAGCACAATATAGTCCACAAAACAAACATTAATAACAAATAAAAAATAAAAAGAAAGAGAAGTAACAAGAAATTAGATACGACACCACTAAACATGAGGGTGTTAGATTCCAAACTGTTACGCAGACCCTAAGTCGAGTACACGGGTTCGTTTCAACCGTCGGACGTCTCTGCTGTTATCGAGTAGATTAATTGCAAAGTGGTTTACATGATTCTCAAGCCTCTCCAGGTATTTGACATTGCTCTGTTGTGCAATCTCACGAACCGATAGGATCTCCAGGTAATCCTGAATCTCATCATTCTGCGTGAAATAAGGAGCTTCGTGGTTAATATTAACATCAGTTAATGTTAAATAAAAATTTAATTTCTATGTTAAGTTCTATATTTACCTCACTTAGGTTCATTCTTTTATTATACGTTGACGTGTAAAATTTAAAAGAATGAAGCTAAGAAAGGTAAACAGTACTCAACATAGAAATCATAGTGTCCTAACAGAAAGTACATGTATTTTACGATAATTATTATCGTAGTAACAAAACTTTTATATTAATTAACAAGCATTAATTTGTAGCAATCATTTAAATTTACAATTTGATTTAAATTTTTTTTTTATTTACTTTTTTATATTAATTTATTTACATATATTTTATTAAATTTTTTAAATGTAAAGTAACCATCTAAGAATTTTTTATGTATTGCTTTCAAAATCCTGTGCAATTTTCTCTAAGAATTATGCACCTATTAAGTGGAGGAAGAATAACAAAATTAATCAATTTTTGGTGGTCTTTTTGATTAATTTTATATTCAGCATTTCCAAGATGAAGAAAATTTCCAGTCGTAGCAAGATATATATATATATATATTCTTTTTTGATTTTTTAAAAATATTTTATTGATTTAGGAATTACACATCAACTTATATCACTAAATATGTAATTTTTTTTTTTTTTGTCTTCAGTCATTTGACTGGTTTGATGCAGCTCTCCAAGATTCCCTATCTAGTGCTAGTCGTTTCATTTCAGTATACCCTCTACATCCTACATCCCCAAAAATTTGTTTTACATACTCCAAACGTGGCCTGCCTACACAATTTTTCCCTTCTACCTGTCCTTCCAATATTAAAGCGACTATTCCAGGATGCCTTAGTATGTGGCCTATAAGTCTGTCTCTTCTTTTAACTATATTTTTCCAAATGCTTCTTTCTTCATCTATTTGCCGCAATACCTCTTCATTTGTCACTTTATCCACCCATCTGATTTTTAACATTCTCCTATAGCGCCACATTTCAAAAGCTTCTAATCTTTTCTTCTCAGATACTCCGATTGTCCAAGTTTCACTTCCATATAAAGCGACACTCCAAACATACACTTTCAAAAATCTTTTCCTGACATTTAAATTAATTTTTGATCTAAACAAATTATATTTCTTACTGAAGGCTCGTTTAGCTTGTGCTATTCGGCATTTTATATCGCTCCTGCTTCGTCCATCTTTAGTAATTTTACTTCCCAAATAACAAAATTCTTCTACCTCCATAATCTTTTCCCCTCCTATTTTCACATTCAGCGGTCCATCTTTGTTATTTCTACTACATTTCATTACTTTTGTTTTGTTCTTGTTTATTTTCATGCGATAGTTCTTGCGTAGGACTTCATCTACGCCGTTCATTGTTTCTTCTAAATCCTTTTTACTCTCGGCTAGAATAAATATGTAATTAAACTTTAATTTAATTAATTAATTAATTAAATATTGGCGTGAACCAACTAGTTAAATAAATAAATATTTTGTAATCTTTAGAAAAAATTGACAATATATAAATCTTATTTAGTTTTTTCATTTACTCGCTTATAAACTACTTTAATTCTTTTAATTTTTTGATTTTTTTTAATATTTTTGATTTAACAATATTTAGAATATGCTAAGAAATATTTATAAATGTAATACAAGGAAATTTTAGAATCGATCGAAGCGATCATAAGAAAAAGAATATGATAATAAGAAACTGAAAAAGAGGTAGGTAGAAACGACTCTCTTATTTTTTTTTTTTGTGAGGGGGGAATTTAGATTCTATAGCGTAATGTGAATTTTATTACTTCATCCTATGACAGTTCTTGTACTTTCATTTTATTATTCTTGCAATGAATATTTCATGAATGTATATGTAAAAAAAAATCCAATATACTGTATATTTTGTTTTATAAGATGGTGGTTTTTTTTTTTACAGAATAATAATAAAAATCGAATAAGAAATAACTATGACAAAAACTGATTATGATATGAAATGTATAAGTAAAATAACTTTGTGTACAATAAAAATTCATAATAGAAAATCTCTAGAAAAAAACCATTTTCCTAAATTAAAAAAAATTCCTAGTAATTTTGAATTTCCTTTATTAGAAATATAAAATAAATAAAAAAACCATTCATCAGCATGATAAAATATTTATTTGTTTTAAACAAAACAAGGCAAATATATTAAAACAAAAAATTTATGAAATAGATTAAATAATATATAGGACAGACTGGGGTACTTTTTTACTTCCTTGTACGAAGCAATTGTGATCGCGAAAAATTTCGGTTTTCAGATTTCAACGGAAATATCCATTTTGATCATCTCTGAATCCATTTTGAGTAGTTTCAGCGTGAGGTCAATACGTACGTAAGTATGTACGTATGTATGTATGTATGTATGTAGTATGTATCTCGTATAACTCAACAACGATTAGCTGTAATAGGTTGAAATTTTGGATTTAGTACTATTATAACATCTAGTTGTGCACCTCCCATTTTGATTGCAATTGACTGAACCAAAAGTGTCCAAAAAACCCAAAATCACAAAAAATATTGAATTTTGGACTTTTTCTTAACTACCGTAATAAACCCTCATTTGGAATTATTTTTAAAGTACTTATTTTATTTTAGTGTACTTATTTTAATTGGTTCAAGAGTTATATTTCATTTTAATAAATGAAATATTTGGATCTAATAAGGGCCTTCCCTTGTTCGAATCGGCCTTCATCTGCTTTTCTTTTTTTTTTTTTAATTTAAATATATTGATTTATTTATAATTATTAACCCGTTATTATAAAAAATGCATAATAAATAATTATTCAATAATAATAATAAAAAAAAAATATGAAAAAAATCATGCGATTAGTGAAATAAAATTGCATGTACATTTAAAAATGTGTATATGTAACTTAATAGGCAATATTACTATGTATATGTAATAGATTTGGTGAAACATCTGATTATTTGATATTAATTGAAAATTATAATTTAGAATCGCATTATTTTTGCATTTTCTAGTTTATTTCTGTTTAATTTTATTTAATTATTTCTGGAATTTCTGTTTAATTTTATTTAATTATTTCTGGAATTTCTGTTTAATTTTATCTACATTAAAGTTAACTACAGAGCGACTGAAAAATATTTATTGTCGATTTTGACGACAATAAATAGAAAATTGAGAAAATAGATAGATAAATTGAAGAATTAAGAGGAGAATGGAAGAAGTGATAAGAGAAAACCAATTTGGTTTCAGAAAAACTATAGGGACAAGGGAAGCAATTTTAGCGCTCAGATAAAAAGTAGAAGGAAGATTAAAGAATAACAAACCAAAATAATTAGCATTTATATATTTAGAAAAACCATATGATGATGTACAGTTGAATAAAATGTTCAGCATTTTAAAAAATGTAGAGTTCAAGTACAGAGGTAAAAGAACAATTGCTAACATTTACAGGAACCAAACTGCAACAGTAATAATCGAAGAACATAAGAAAGAAGCCGTAACAAAAAAGGGAGTCAGACAAGGATGTTCCCTATCCTTGTTTCTTTTTAATATTTACATAGAACTAGCAGTTAATGATGTAAAAGAATTATTTACATCCGGAGTAATAGTGAAAGGTAAAAAGATAAAAATGCTAAGAATTACTGATGATATAGTACTTCTAGCTGAGAATGAAAAATATTTAGAAGAAACAATGAATGGCAAGGATGAAATCCTACGCAAAAACCACCGGCTGAAAATAAACATGAACAAAACGAAAGTAATGAAATGTAGTAGAAATAATGTAGATGGACCATAGAATATAAAAAATAACAAAAAAGATTATGGAGATAGAAGAATTTCGTTATTTAATAAGTAGAATTACTAAAGATGGACGAAGCAGGATCAATATGAAATTCCAAATACATTAAATATTAATTTAAACATCAGGAAAACATTTTTGAAAGTACATGTGTGGAGCGTAGCTTTTTATGGAAGTGAAACTTGAACGATCGGAGTACCTAAGAAAAGATTAGAGGCTTTTGAAATATGGTGCTATAGGAGATGTTAAAAATCAGATGGGTGGATAAAGTGACAAATAAAGAGTTTGTGCGGCAAATTCATGGAGAAAAAGCATTTGGAAAAATATAGTTAAAAGAAGAGACAGACTTATAAGCCACATATTAAGGCATTCTGAAATAGTCTCTTTAATATTAGAGGGACAGGTAGAAGAAAAATATTGTGCATGTAGGGAACGTTTGGAATATGTAAAACAAACTGTTAGGAATGTAGGATGTACGGGCATATTGAAATGAAACGACTGGCACTAGATAGGGAGAATCTTGGAGAACTGCATCTAACCAGTCAAATGACTGAAGCCAAAAAAACAAATAAAAAAAACACATAAAATTTCGTTGATTTTACACAAAATACTGATTCTAAAAAAGAAAACTTTTTTAAAAAATAAATTCGTATAATACCTTTTAAATTGTTCGGTAATTTTAATAAAAACGTCACTGTAAGCATAATTTTCAATGGAAGCATCTTCTGATATACAGATACATTATACGTTACGCAACACTTTACTTGTCTAACGTAGTAGTTTAAGCTAATGATTATTTGATGATAAAAAATAATTTGAAAGGAACGAAATTAAAGGAGACCGTAAAAGAGGTGTAACGGTGAACTGAAGGATGATTACAGAAAAATGGGATTTGTAAGAGGTCAGAACGGTTGGAAAATACACTTTCAACTTAAAGGCTAAAACACCAAATAAATAATCCCGATGAAATTATACGAAGACTACATAAATTTAACAAATTAAATTGGCTTAAAATTAATTAAACATGAATTACAGAAACACGGAAATAATGTTGTTAAAATTTAGGACGTATTATTCGAAAATTAATAATCTTATAAAGATTTACTTATTTGTTTGACTTTATAAAATAATATTTCTTTATTAAACCTCAATAAAAAAACCTATTTAATTTAAACAAATTTTATGAAAAATAAAACTTCTAAACAGATCTTTTTCTTTAATTTGTAATATCTTTAGTCTTGTATAGTAAAAGAAAAGTTGTAAAACTAATTAACATTTTTGATAAACGATAAAGTTTCATAAAATGATTTTATCGATCGAAACAAAAGACATAATTTTAATATCGTTCAGTTTTATAGTTCATTAAATGAGATAAAGTAATTAACGAATAAATTTATTAAAAAATAAATAATTAGAAAACTTGTAACGAGTTTTTTAACGTATTAAAAATAGAAAAATATATATTTTTTTTAGTTACCCCTGTATTGAAAAATGCGTAGGTTTTAATGTTAAAAGATTATTAAAATATCAATGTTTTATTTTTTTATAAATAAATAAATAATATTTTATCTAATATAAAATTATTCATATCATCCACGAAATAGTTGTATAGTTCAAAAAAGTTCTTATACAATCAAAATATTGTATCTAGAATTTTTATAAAATTTCTAAAAATACTTTTAAGGAAAAATACTGTACATCAATAACCATCTTAAGTTGTGAAATAACATTTCCAGAATAGATCTTGTAAGAAATATTAAACCAGTTGTTTATACATTGTTGTAAATAAGTTAGATGAAAAAAATTAAAATAATAATCAGTACAGGTGTGTAACCTTTGAGGACTAAGCTTTAGTTGGTGGACGTAGTAGTTGCAATAGAACTGTACCTCAATGATTAATGTCAAACGTTTCCGTATCAGTTAGACCAATTCGTATTTATTCCCTTCTCATGATTCAGTTTTTACTTTTCCACAAAATACCTCTATAATAGTTATATTTTAAAGGGTAGAGTATAATAATGGTCATGTGAAAATTAGGGTATCGTGATTTTTTACAAATCTTTACGTTTTAGAGTACAACTGATTCATTAACAACAAAAAAATCTGAGGTGAATACCACATGACTTCCTTGTACTCCTATTAAATTACATATGCACATTTTTTGTTGCACTTCATTTAAACTTATTTCAATTGAAAGTGAGATACGATCCTCCAATTCTTTAATAAAGTTGACAATTACACAATTGCTGAAATATTAGTTTTTATTAAAATCAAATATTCATACAATTATTAAATATTCAACAATCTTACTTGAAATATTAGGATAGAGTAACAGTCCCATTATTACTCGTATTACAAGATCAGGAAACGTTAAAACCATAGAAAGAATAAAAGGGAAGGAAATGTTACTAACCAAAAATAATAAACAGGAAGAGAATGTTGCAAACAAAGAAAGAGTAAAAAGATTAAGAGAAGATGATAAATGTAAAGAGGAAGAAAATGTTAAGACCAAGGAAAGAATAAAAAGATTAAAAGAGGATGATGAATATAATAAAGTGAGAGAAAATTTGAAAACTAAAGAAGGTGTACACAAATTAAAATCAAAAGAATTATATCAAACCAAAGAGTGATTAAATGACTGGCAACAAAAAACAAATAAACGAAATGATGATCAACTCCGACTTAGGGAGAATATTGTCCGACAATATCAAAGGAGTAATGAACTAAAAGATAAGCTTTTTTTCCGGTTTGTCAAAGATCGGGCATGTATGCCTCAGTGTATATGTTGTTCTTGTGAGGGTCTATTTTTTCAGTTACTCTGTAGTTAACTTTAATGTAGATAAAATTTAACAGAAATTAAGCTAGCAAATGGAAAAATAATACGATTCTTAATTATAATTTTCTATTAATATTAAATAATCAGAAGTTTCACCAAATCTATTACATATACACAAAAAATAATGCCTATTAAATAATGATAATATAATAATATTTAATTTTATGCCTATTAAATTAGATATACACATTTTTAAAAGTACATAAAATTTTATTTCACTAATAACTTATCATTTTTTTAATTTTTTTTTTTTATTGTTATTATTGAATTATTATTGTAAACAATATATATTACTGTATACTTATATACGTATATTATTGTATTATATATATATATATATATTTAATATTGTAAACATTTTTTTTTTTTTGCTTTCGTGGGATAATAATTATTAATAAATCAATATATTTAAATTAAAAAAAAGTTAAAAAAAGAAAAGGAAGTGAAGTCTAATTCGAATCGATGTGCCTTCCCTTGTAAGATCCAAATATTTCATTAATTAAAATTTAATTTGGCTATAACTCTGGAACTAATGAAAATAAGTACCACTTATGATATGCCGTTGAAAAGCTCTGAATGAGGGCTTATTACTGCCGTTAAGAAAAAGTCCAAACTTTTTTTTGGATTTTGGGGTTTTTTGTTCATGTTTGGTTCAGTTCATTGCAATCAAAAGGGAAGGTGCATAACTAGTAATTTTTTATTTTTTATTTTCTTCATCATTTAAACATCTTTTAAATTAAAGTATAGCTTTGGTATATGTGTTTTATTCCCTACCCAAAACAAGAAAATTACTTCTCGTTACTTTCATAAAAGTTAAACTATTTTAACGTTTTTTAATATATTTAAACAATTTTCTTTTGAATTAATTCTTTTAAATAAAGGTTAGATCATCAATATTTGAATTGTAAAGTCTAAATGATTTTGCTATGAAAGAGCTGTGAAAAATAATTTACCTGCTTTATTAGAATCGCTCATTAAATATTAAATGTATATAAGCTAGTCTACATATATTTATATATGTATTTTACAGCATTAATGTTTTCAACATTGGAAAGTCAGATTTGGTATGGCGAAAGATGAAAGCTTTAATAGCGCCAAATAAATTATTATTCATAGTTTGGTGGTGTTATAAGCTAAACAACAGTTTTTTAGAGCACTATCATCAAGGACTATTGTCGGTTATGAAGCACAGATTTATGGTTACTGTTTTCATGAAGAACTGAAGGGATTTCTATGATATATAAAAATCGTTTTCCTACCCCGTAATGGACCAAATTATGACCTGTCACTGGAGGCTCAATTGATTCTCTTACTGTTTTTTTTTTAATTTTCATATATGTTCATTTTTAAATTTTTGTAAGCTTCCAGTTCATACACCTCCTAGAATATCAGCTGGAAAGCGATTTCAAAAAAGGTAGGTTGAGTTAAGGAGTGGCAGCGGTTGTGTGAAAATTACATTTGTGAAGCAAATTTTCAGGTAAGTGATGTGGAAAGATAGAGATATGATAGGATTTTATAGGTATGGTAAGGTAGAACGAATGTTGTATCGAAGCGTAAGAGATTAGAGTTTTAAAAAAATTTACTGAACAAACTTGTCTATCACAATTTGTTGAATTATACAGGTGAAATTGATTTGGAATTCAGACGATAAGGGTTATATGAATAATTCATTAAAAAAAAAAAAAAAAAAAAAATTAATTAGCATCGTATTAAAAGCTAGGAAGGACTGTTTGATTTAAACTGCGGAAACCAAAGAGAAGAAATTCAGCTGAATTGCACATCATGAAACTGATGACAAGTTGAAAATATTATTAATTTCATGTAAGGATGACCAGTCACAGTTCACATAAAAGTCGTTGGTCTGTTATTAATCTGTAAGTAAATGGTGGAAAGGAATATTTAAATATTCAGCTGAATAAAGACAACGATCGTTTTCTTCAGAGAAGCGGTGGATTTTAGAAATCCGTTTATTTGAGAACACGTAAACAGTTTGCTAATTAATGAGATTTTGATTATTTGATTCAGTCTGTGTATTTGAAATTATATTTTGTTATCATAGTTTTTAAACTATGAATACTTGATACATTTATGTATAAACTTGATGTACCTGTGTATGGAGTCCGGGTGCGTGGTTGAATGTGTATGGCAGGAGAATATGTGAATCAATAATTAGCAGGCGGGTGCAATTTTATTTTGGTGATAAACTAACTATATTTGGATGTTCATGGCTTGTAGTAAGGCTTTTATTCTTTTTTTCCGTCGGAGAAAATCTCCGAAGGAAAATCTCTGCCAGCCGCCAACCACCCGCACAAAAAATAAAAAAAAAAACGGCATTGTCGGGCTCACACCGACTTGAAAACTTCTCCCTTGGCAACTCGCAAAGAACGGACCCGCTAAAAAGCATTACTCAGTCTTTGATGGGGCTTGCAGGATTACCAGCCAGCCCAGCCAGAAGAAGATGGCGGAGTTCCACGAGGATCAACAGGAACCGCTCATCCAAATCGGCCGCGTACGAACGCCTCCTCCCCAACGTAGGCTGTCCCTTCAGCCTCCGCTTGTCACATCCTCCTCAAAGATGCTCATCCCCATGACGCAAAGTGTATGATCACCTGACAGAAGGATGCATCCCACGGGCATAACGGAGAACGCATATCCATGTCGATACGAGAATATGCGTCCCCTATTCTTGCAGGCTGTCCTCGTATCCTACTCTTCGGCCTCCTTCCCGGTGTTGATGCTTCATCTCAGAGACCACGTCCCACTTTTCAGCGGAGTCGAACATGAGGCCAACAATATTGTTGGGGTCAAGACAGCCCGTCACCGCAGTACATCGAGCCTTCGACTCAACTGTGTTCGACGTCATCAAGGGCGCCGTCGCAGTACGGATACCGCTCATCCTCGTTGCGCCTAAACCTGAAATGGTACGTCCTGAAACACCCGTCATCAGTCAGGAACCGGGTGAGTTCGTAAGTCATCTCATTGAATTCCATTTCAGCCACTGTTTATCTTCGGAACCAGTTTGAAGGTTACCTACTCTTCGAAGACTCTTTCCAACTACTCTGATTTCGGTTCAGGAGGATATCGTACGTTTCCAGCCCTTCCTTTATCAAGAAAGCCGTTCGGCTTTCGCACGAACCTTTATCAAGAAAGGTCTGTTCGGTATACGCACTTCAATTGGCGATGTTCCCGCGACTAAATAAGCTGCATTGAACGACACTGTTCTGAATCCAGATTATTCTATAGCCAACATTTCTTCGAGGGTGAACACCGGTATATTATCAACTGTTATATCCTACTTGATAATCGCATCCGCATCATGGTAGAGCGTCCGAACGCTATTCCTAAGCTGGCGTTCAACGAGAATGAGGGTTTTCATCAACCTGAAATCCTCTGCTCTACACATCTCTGTTCACATTGTCACAGAATTATCGCCAACTATATATTTTTGCAGCAGCAGTGGCCAATTATATCTATGCCTCTCAGCTTTGTCGCCGCCTCATGTATAAACTCTCATCTCCACTATAATTAACTATCTGTAGTCTCCGGCACGCCATCCAACATACCTTCCTTAATCCTTAGTAGAAATTAATAATCAATTAGGAAAACTAATCATTAAAAAATTCAAAATGTTTCACGAGATACTTTTATTGGTTAATTTTTATTTTAAATTATTATTTAAGCTAAGGGAATCACTAAAGAAGACAGTGCATGCAAACCTCAGAAAATGGCATTAATTTACATAATAATGCTGTATCTTATGACCACTATTGCCAAAGTTAATCGAGTTCCCCTCTTTATTTCCTGATTGCCTCGGTAAGTCTACTGGTAATGAAGTAATGGAGCGTATTTATGAAACTTGTATCATTAGTATCAGTATTAATATGTTTTTGTGTTCTAGTAGAACAAGTAAACGTCCGTCCGCCTGTTTGTTCTCGTATTACACAAGAGAAAACCGCTTAATTACTTACTCTAGGGAAACGGTGAGCAAAGCGAGTCCATCCGTCGAGGGTGGAGCCTTCTGGACAGGCGGAAATGCGAGTGAAGTGAGCTCTGCGGTCCTCGGGAGCCCTTGGTCGGCCCCTGGGCCGCCTAGTCCGACCTTGGTTCCGGAGTTGCAAGGGATGGAATGCCATGCCTAGACTGTCGGGCGAGCGAAACGGCAGTCCCGACTGGGTAATGCAATAATAACAATGAACTTCGAATTTATTTTTCTAAATATTATCGAAAATATATTTATCTAAACATGTAATCGATAAATTCAACTGTGTTATTGTTTTTTACTGTTCAATTTACTGCTTAAGATGATTTTCTTGTACAGCAATTAAATTTTTTTTTAGTAATTTCTCTCGGCCTGTGTTGAGAAGAATACTTTCCTAATATTTAATGGTTTAGTTTTTTCTCTGACAGGCTAAAGTAAGATAAAGCTCACTATACTACCGTTCATTTGGGTATTATTTATGAGTATTCTATGATTTATTCTCACAAATCTGTATGGCTTTAGAAATAAAAAAAATTATTAAATATAGCAATAAGCCGTAAGAAAGGCGTGAAGTAATGTTTGGAATTACTATTTTTTTATTCTCAAAGTAATGATAGCTTAACATCCGTTTAAAAAAAACAACGAAACTGCGTATTTTTTTCTTTATTGAAAGATAATATATTTGTAGATTTATTTACGTTTTGTCATAATTAATTATTTTCCATTAAAAGTTTGCATTACGTTATTAAAATACGCAGTAAAAATGATTAATTTATAATACATACCATTAAGATAAACAAATATTCACATATTTGTTTAATAAATTCTTTTTGATAAATAACAAATTTATTTTCAGTAAGTACAGTAAATAATAAAATTGCTAAAAGCTATGGCATTTTTAGTACTTCATTAATAATTTCAGTTTCCTCTGCGAATTTATTATGGCATTAATAATAATGAACTAAATATACAGATCGATTAAAGGGCTTCGAATGTGGATGTATATGTTGATTTGCACACTCCTCCTTAGCTGATCTATGGATAGATATAACTTTATCTATATTTAAATATAAATAAGAAATATAAATTTAAAAAATTTATTCATTGAATGATTTAAACATGTTTAGTTAACTTTATAAAAAAAAAAATAAGTAAGACACCTAAAATGTGCTTACTTATAACTATTGTTAAGACAAAATATACATTGATAAACCCTAGAAACTGCAAACTAGCAAAAACAGCCAAAAAGCGTTGGTAGCAAAGCTTAATGCTAGTTTGTAACCTAAGCTTTCGACTTACGCAAATACTTTTTAAGGTGTATTACAAAATTTATTCAAGTTTTATGCTCTGCAATCTTCTTAAAAAGTAAACGTAATTTTATACTATAATTAAGTTATGATACTTTTAAATTAAGATGGCATCGCATTATTTTGAGTTTTTTTAAATATTAAAGAAATTATGCATAAATGAAATCTCTTTTAGAATTTTTTAAATCTAATCTGATTATAATTTTTATATTATGTTGATTGTTTAATAACAAGAAAGTAAAAATGAGCATTAATAAGTAACAAAAAATCAGTAAACGTGTACTAAATCTTATATATATATATATATATATATATATAAATGAATATTTGTTCGTCCCGTATGCGTTCCTATGCCAATCATCTGATTGTGATGAAACTTTGGTGAGTTGTTGGGCGCACGCCCGCGAAGGTTTCTGAACTACATTGAACCCGCTAGGTGGTACTAGGGTCGAAATATTTCGAAAAATTGTATTCACGGTCCGATTTTTTCATGTAGAATATATGTTAATTACGTGAAACGATATATTTTTGCAAAGAAATGGACCCAATAGGTGGCGCTGGGATC
Organism: Lycorma delicatula; assembly: GCF_047948215.1. Lineage (NCBI taxonomy): Eukaryota > Metazoa > Arthropoda > Insecta > Hemiptera > Fulgoridae > Lycorma > Lycorma delicatula. The sequence goes on along the minus strand of NC_134464.1, from coordinate 36,429,301 downwards.
GAGATATTTCGAAAAATTGTATTTATGATGCGATTTGGCTCATATTCAGAATATGTGTTACATGGAAAGAAATACCTCTGCAAAAAAAGGACCTACTAGATGGCGCTGGGTTTGAGATGTTTGGAAAATTTGCATTTATGGTCCGATTTGGCTCATATTCAGAATATATATTAGTTACGTGAAAGCAAAATTTTTTGCAAAAATTATACCCGCTAGGTGGCGCCGATGTCGAAATATTTATGAAACAAACAATTATACATATAGTCTTTCTTCTTCTATATATATAAAAGGCAATGTTTGTATTTGTATCCGCTGTAGACTAAAACACTACTGGACCGATTTACGCGCGGGAAAATTGAAAAAATGGAAAGGGAAAAGAGGAAAGAGGAAAGGCGAAAGGGAAAATTTAAAAAGGGTAAAATAGGGAAAGTGGGAAATAAATAGGGAATAGGGAAACAGAGAAATAGGGGAATAGGGAAAAAGGGTAAAAGTGACAGGTTAAATTTTGTCCCCGTAATGTTCATTTTTTAAATGTATTATCAAACTTTCAATTGTGTTAATTTTATCTATATATATATATATATTCAAATCTAACAATAGCAAAGCATTACTGGATTGGCTAGTACGCAATAAAAAAAATTATAAGAATGTAATTTATATGAACGATACATGTACAAGTATTCATTATAAATGTTGGAGCTCTATTATAAAATTAAATTCTTTCCAAATAAAATTATCGTAAGGTTTTTCGAATAGTTCACCTTGAAACACGTTAGATCATTTATTTATTTGCGTGGTTTCCTTTTTTTCTGCTTTTTCTATCTGTCCAGTACCTCTTTATTCTTTCTGTTATCTGTTTTTTCGTTCTTTCTAAGTTCTGTTTTTCTTACGTTTTTTATACTTTTTGGAACCTATCATTTTCATCTTTTAATATTCTCTTTCTCTTATAATTTCTTCAGTTATCTTCAACTCTTTTACGTTTTCTTAGACTTGTGTGATCCATTCATCTTTAATTATTTTGGAAGAAATAAATAATTTATTTAGTCGATATTCATTCTAAATAAATTGGAGTAAAATTCAATTCGTGTTTTCTTTATTGTGTATGACAGTTTTTCAAATTTAGTATTAAGTTTGTTATTTGGAATTAATTTTCCCCGATTATTTTGAAATTTAGGACATCAAATTTTTCTTATAATTATTCTTTCTTTATTTTCTAGATTTTCTAGTACACTATTCTTATGCAGTCTTAGGGTGTTTGCCGCACAACGAAATTTTGAGTTCCACGATAAAGACTGTTTTGTTATATGTTTTTCGTTAGCTGGAAAGATAATTCCAGTTTATTAGCTCTAATTGTTATCGAATTTTTATCTAAAGAATTCGAATTGATCCATTCTCCGAGATATTTGAAACTATCTACATTCTCAAGTTTTTTTTTTTTTTTATTATTATTTATACTAAGATAACGATGATATAAAATTATGGTTTTGTATCGGTTAATACAAAAAGAATTTCTCTGGACTATAATCATTCCTAGCTCTTTCAATAAAACATTTATTTTCACAATGATGACAGGAAGCCAATATAAATTTAAAATAAACTTTTTTTATTAATTTTTTGTTGAATTTTATAATTATTAAGTGATGCTTATAAAAATAACCATTAATTAATTGGTTTAATTATCAAGCCGAATACTATAACATTCGGAAGGACCCGGTTTCGAACACCGGTCAACCGTGACATTTTTCATACTCAACAAAATTTCAGTTTATATACATATATATAAATAATTCCACGAAAAATATTCGAATGTATGTGGTAAATTAATTATAAAAAAGTAAATTATTAAACTTCAATAAAAAAAATCTTTTTTACCAGACTATTGATTAATTACACTCTAATGTGTATTATTTATTCATTAAATCATCATCATAAAAAATAATATAAAATCTTTGTAAAACAATTTTTTTTATTAATAAATTTAAACATTTTTTAAAGGTATTTTAAGGATTTTATAAAGGATTTCCCAGTTACTTTTTAAATAAAAAAACTGAAGTAACTTCTTGCTTTCCTTTCCTATTAGACTTAAGATCTTTGAATTCCGCAATATACAAGCAGCTAATTTTCTAAATATTTCGGTTAAATCACATTTTAAATTGTGTTTCTATCTGGTTTACCTGTTGTGTTCGTTACGATAAAGTGCTATAACCTACATAAATAATTTTAAAAATATATTTTTACTTCTTAGATAATTATAATATTGTAGCGTGTTTGCGGCTCAACAAGGATATTGAGAAATTATACACGTAAAATTTATTTAAAATTGCAATTTTTTACTCTCAAATATAAAAAGTAGCCAGTAATAATAATAAATATACAAAACAGTAATTCAAGTTAAATAAAAAAACTAATTTAATAAAAATTACATTGTAAATACCAAAATACTGTCCGATTAATTAAAAATTTTATAACGACTGATAAAAAACAATGTAGATTTAACAGTAAGATAACAATAGAAGAATCTATAATTTATACAACTCACTTTACTGTTTGCAAAGAGCTACCCTACGAATGAGGAAAATACGGTCACTTTCACCTTGTTCACAAATAACTCACTAAACAGCTCTTTGATTTCAGCCATTGTCGAAAATTGAATATTTGTGGCGCACTCTTCACTCGTTCCTACCAAACACTTAGTGTTATCGCTTTTATCGTACTCTTCACCGAACTCAAATTTTAAAAACTACTAATTGTCATGCCACTGGTCTCTGGCAGTATTTATACTTCCTGGCCAATAGAACCCGCACCCAACTAGATCTTTTGATTTTCAAGCGTAATAATTTTTATTATTCGCGCTTTCTACGCTTTTTTATAAGTTCTTTTCTACAAAGAATTAATTTTTCGTTTCTTCTAGATTCTGTTTTTTTTACTCACTTTCTTCTTTCTGGAAGAAACCCGTTGAAATAGCTTCGTTACAATATATTTCATCTATATCTCTTCTGAAAAACTGAGAAATATACGACAAAAAACTACCAAAGTTGTTTAAAAAATCAAGAATGGAGTGAAAATCTTTAACTTTAGTCAAATAAAAATAAAGAATATAAATTTATATCGTTGTAAATATGAAGATCTAATCTTCATTCAAAAAAAAGTTTTATTATAATTAATTTTATCGATTAATTTATTTTTATTTTATATGCTACTAAAATTCACCACATAAGCTTAAGGTTTAAGTGGGAGAATATTTTAAGTAATGTGATAACTTTACATAATTTTTCCGTATGCATCACTCTCCATAAAACAGAAAGGTGCGTGGATTTGTTTATTTGTTGTATGTGTTCACATTTTTATTTTAGCTCCTATTGGCGCAGAATGGACCAATGGCGGTGCGCTGGGCGGCTGCGCGCAGCGCATGAACGATTCATTCGTTCGAACGATTTATAATTCTTTATAAGAACGATTTATCTAAAATTATATTTATGTTTTTGGGATAAAAAAGAAAAACATTAGAGTTAGAACTGTACTAAAAAATTAGAATTCAAGAAACAGCTACAAATGTTAAGGATTTTGAAGCTTTTCGTTGTAAAGGTTTTTGTTGTTGTACGCGAATTTCATTAACATTATTCAGTTACAATTGGCAAAAATATTTACCAAAATCATTTAAAATGAAACACAAACAATACATCATTTTTGCGCCCTTTTTCTAGTAATTATAAGAGAAAGAGATGTAAATTAATATAATTATGCGAACAAAAAAATTCATCTAAACAAAAATCGTTATTATTACCATTCTATATAATATTGTAAATTTTATTTAGTTGTAATAGAATAGTCAAAAGTAAATGTTAAATCAGATTATATCTTTATTTATATGGTTGACTTAAAACTATTAAATGGAACAATTGGTTTGAATTAATTTAACAAGCAGGCACAGATAAAAAGAAAAGAAAATGGAAAAAAAAGACGGTTGAATTTTACAGCGCATTGCTTTATAATACAACGAAGGTAAAAGGTTACGATGAAGGGATGGTGTCAAGAGTTATTTCCAGATGGTTAAACCAGACAGACACAAAATTTGGTGAATCGTCTAAATCCTCGAAAACAGATTCGTTATTTAAAAGTCTTTTTTTTATTATTCTTTATTTCTATATTTTTTTATCAATTATTAAAAAATTAAAAAAAATTAACGGATTAAAATTGTTAAAAATATAAAATATTCAAAAACTAATTAGTCTATCGTACTTTAATTACAAAAAAAAAGGCGATTAATATGAAACGAAAATCAAAAGGCTTTATTCCGTTCAATAACTCTTCCAATATAACAACAGTTCCAACAGTTAGTTAATAAATGGACATCGTTGATTTTAACTGGACAATAATTTGATTCCAAATCGGTAAAGCTTTCGCTCAACCGTGAAATGAATTTCGTGACAATTCAATATTCCCTTTATATAGGAAACGATTTGTATTATCGTTGTAAGAAAATATTTAGGAAATAAAAAAAATAAATAAATAAAAAAATATGCACGCACTAAAAAATTAAAAATTTTACAAAGGTTTTAATATCTTTCATTTTTACGAATGGAATATCAAATACGTCAGGACTAAATCCCGTAAATGACACTATATAATTGAGTTTAAAAAAAAAAATCAGTTTAATATTATCACTAAAATATAACAACAATTATTATTTACGGCTTGTCTTTTATTACACGGTACAAAATGTTTCGCTTACTCAGATGTAAAAGTACAGAAACCATAAGTGGGGGGGGGGGGGGGGTCAGCCTAAAACAAAACGAGTATTAATGATAAATAAATAAATCATTCAACTCTGTGACATTTGACTTTTAGAAGCCCGTGACAAATTAAATTTTATTTGATCTAAATCAAACAACTAATAAAAATCTACAGCTTAATTTGGTGTCGACTTCAAAACTCTAAAATGAGAATAAATTCAGGAAGAGCGTATTATACAGGATAATGATATATAATTTTTTTTTTTTTACTTGATCATATCGCTACATAAGCTTGAAATTTGAGTGTGAAATACGAAAATGGAATTTTCTAAAGTAAGAAAAATTCCATGCCTGGCCGGGTTTCGAATCCAGGACCTCCGGAAGGAAGACAGAGACGTTACCACTCCGCCACGGAGATCCATACCGTATTATTAATAACGGTAATTTTTATAATTGATCATAATTTTGAGTACACGGATTTTTCAACTGTCCACGAGTCGAGGATCGTTCAGTCCAAAAAATACCAGTCAGTACAATAACACCCGAAAACCGCCGATATTTTAACAATAATATCGGCAAACTTAGAGTTCTTTTATTTTTTCCCTCCTGTATCGACAAATTTACATTTTTGGTAATCGATAAAAATTGTTAAGACAAATATCCCATTATAGACCAAAAACTGGGTATGATTTTTCCACCAATCGTGTAAATGGAGAAATTATATTGAAAATTATGGTGGGGGGGGTACCTAGAGTATCTTAAATCCCTTCAGGCAGGCGTAACTGGACCAAGGAACCCTAGGCAGGGGTAAAGCTCCAAAAAATCAGTTTTCCCCGTGTATCTCGAGAATGCGTCAAATGAAAGAAATCTAAAACAAATATTCTTTGTCTTTTCAAGCTCTCCGACCTTTTCCTATAAACCTTTTTTGTGATATTAATAATCTTTGCAAAAAATTAGAAAAACTCATAAAAATTTAATAGTTTTTTGCCTTTAATTTCTAAAAAAAATTAGTTTTTTCAAAAAGTTTCCATTGAAGTGTCTGCCAATTTGGATATGTTTGGAAATATCTTACTAAGTTCCTTCATACTAAATCCTGAGGGGCAGACTAGTAGTGGGGACCAAGGGCCTCCAGACAGGGGTAAAGTTACAAAAATCAGTTTTTCCCATATAACTTGAGAAATATGCGTCGGGTGAAAAAGAGATCTTGAAAAAGTTTTGTTTCTCCCTTTAAGTTTGAAAATATACCTTTAACAATTTTTTGTGAAATCATTGTTTTTTTTTTTTTGTAAAAAATGAGAGAAACGCATAGAAATAGTAGATTTTCGTATTTCATTGTCAAATAAACTTAGTTCAAGTGAAATTTACAAGTAAAGTCAATCATGCAAAACATCTTCCTTAAATCGCACAGCTCGGAAAGACAAACTTGATCTAAACTTTTTTCATGCGGTGTGTATTTCTCGAGATATACGGAAAAACTGATTTCTTGCAACTTTACCTCTGCCCAAGGGCTCTTGTTCCTCACTTACATTCAGGAATTTGTATTAGGAAACCGCATCCGACCTCCAATAAAGTTGACAGACATTTCCAATGGAAACGTTTTGCAAAACATACTTTTTTCGAAATTAAAGGAAAAAAAAACGATTATTTTTTAATCCTTTTTTTCTGAACTTTTGCAAAAATGATTGATCTCACAAAAACGTATTAAAGAAAATGTTGTAGAATTTTAAAATGCAAACAATATTTGTTGTTAAACTTTTCTTTTTTTTTCATTTGACGACGCATATTTCTCGAGATATACCGAAAAAGTTGGGAGGGGCTGTGTCGGAACCTTTGGGGGTTAACGTGAAACGTTACAGACCTTGGATGAAATTTCTGCGAGCTACAACTTATCTGTAGAATTAAATGGGAGCCTACGTATTTTCTTTTGATCAAAACTGAAAGTCTCCAGTATAAAATTTTAGTTCCTTCATTTGGCCAATCAACAGATAAATTGGTCGGCCCGTATGTCACAAAGTCACTTCTTGTGTATTGGATTGAAATAAAAACGATATATTGACTACGTACTAAATTTAATTTTAACATAAAACAGACACTAAATGGTACATGATACTTATTTTGACTAATATTCGACAACAATTTTGTTTAACATCGGTGTGTGATAAAGTAAGAGACAGCAGCGGTAGAGGTGCTCGCGCCGTCGGCGTCGTTCACTGAGCGCGCCGTGCCAGCTTTGCGACGCTTCCGAAACAGTCTCGCTCGCTCGGCACCGGAAATTGGGGTACCTGTTTGTGCCCCATAACCTTTCCAACGATATTTATATTTCCGGCTAGCTTTTGCGCGGGCTGAGGCCGACAATTTGAATTTTTACACTTTTTTACATGTTTACTTTAATTTTTTACACATAAATATTGTCCAAAATAAACTTATTATTAATTAAATCGATCTATCTCGACTAACTCTAAACACAAACATACGGATCACCGCGCTATTACGTCTAAGTCGTGAGCTACATTGAATGGAATTGAGCGACGGCACCACTTTTGGCCGATCTGCGTTGTATCCCCTCTACGGCAACCCGCTCACCAGTGACGCAAATTCAAAGTCGTATCGGTGAGCTGACCATGTAAGTTATAAAATGACATCTCATTTACGTATCTGAGACTAATAATTGGGGAGTTATTAAGGCAGGACGATATACACCTTTTCGTTATGCTACGAGTTCAATTTTCTGTTCTGGTACCCGTATGTTTCGGTGTGATTTTAAAGACGTTTCACGTCAAAAAATGATTTTTTTGCCAACTTTACCCCTGCCCAAGGGCTCTTGGCCCCCGGTTACGTATCTACCTGTTAGGGTTTAACATACTCTGGGCATCCCCCACTATTTTAAATATAATCTTTCCAATTTACACGATTGGTGGAAAACTCGTACACAGATCTCCTACTATCAGATTTTTGCAACCATCATTCTGTAAGCGATAAACTCGTAAATTGTATTCTACACTTCAAAAACAAAAATTTAAGTTGTCCCGATGACTAAAGAGAAAAAATTTAAAAGATTCAAACAAAATTAAACGAAACTTCTTTAACAATTACAAAATAAACAAAAATCAGAATCGAAATAATGTATCATCTACCATAAAATGTCTTCCTTTTTGTAACTTTCCAAAAGTAATAAAAATTTTACATCCTCTGATATAAATTAAAGTATTAATATATATAAAAAAACTGGAATGGGATGTGAATTAAAGAATTTATTACTAAAAGTTTTATTTATCATTATGGCCGCTGTAATTCTGTTCTCATAAAAGGCAAACGTTTTCAAAAAAAAAAACCTATTGATAAAAACAAAAAAAGGATTCACAGTATCAATACATACTGAGCATAAGCTACGCCTTATTTAATAAATGCCTTGAGGTTTTACCTCCACTATTTACAATAATTTTCTTAAAATTTCACATGTAAATGTGGATCACTTCAGCTTCATTTAGTTACACTACAAAAATCCGTAATAGTGTAACAATGAAGTCAAATATCTACGCAGTTTTTCATCGCCAAATAACCATTGGTTATTACGTGTTAAGAACATAACTTCCCGTAATACAAGGGAATTAAAAGAACGAATTACTAAACTTTAAAGAAAGTCTGAGTATGAAATAGCAATAAAATTAAAATAAACGAATTTTGGGAGTAGTGGCATACATAAAACCGTATAGCAAGAGGTTTTATTAGGATACTCTCAAATTAAAGAAATAAGAGAAAGATAATATAAAAATTTTAACACGGAAAAATAAACTAACAAAAAGTACTCCTGTAAAATTAAAATTAAAATAAGAAAAAAGATACTTAAAATAAATAAACAATAAAATAATTCTAAACCAACAAATTAAATAATACAAATGAAAAGAACTCCGACCAAAAATGATAAAAATTAGTAATATACTAATTTCAAACTAAATTTTGAGTGGTTTAAAAAATTTATAGATGATTTTAATTTCGACAATATAGTATTAGACAATTTGAACCTCTAAAATAACGCCGCAAAACATACTCATACAAACAAATATGTCCACGAATACGTTAGTATGTACCATACTAATTTCATTTACAAAATTAAGCCCACAACGGGGCAACAGGTACAGTGATTGATGTTTTGGAGACAAGAAGACTACAATGATATAGGCGTGTTCGGAGAATGAAGTTGGAATGGACTCCAGCAAAGAGGAGGAAACGTGGACCACCTCATCTGGAGGTATGGTGAGAAGGAATTTGGAGGAGGAAATTTGTCGGGATGGAAGTGTTTGACGGTTGGGATAAAATAGACGGCCTAGAACACTCGCCTAGAAGAAAAAGCCCACATCGAAATCAGTTTATTTGGTCGCGAACCAAATAAACCAAATCTGAATTATTATTATAATGCATTTACCTTTAAAAGTGAACTAATTAAGTAAGAATGGTAAAACGTATTTACCGTTAATGCAATATTAAGAATGCGACTTCTGCAACATTAATATTACACATACATAATAACCAATTATCAAGACTTAATTTTAACACAAGTTAAAAACTTTTAAAAGGTATTTTCTTCATATAAGTTATTACTATGTAACATAAAGCCTTGGACAAATCTGTAAACTATCCCAGTCAACCATGATCGTTCTTTTTTTTCACTGCCTATCCGGTTTACCTATCCTAGATTCCCAGTCCATTATTATCGATTATGTAGGTTCATGTTTGAGCTTAATATATTCTCCATTCGTACTAAAGATGCCGAAAAATGAAGAACCCACATAATCTAATATCTGGTAGAGGGGGAAGTCTGCTTATGGGACAACCCTAGAAATGTTTCCTGTGCCAGGTAGTTAAACAATAAGCCTAATGGATAAATATAAGCTGTTTAAAGCTTTGAGAATTTCTTATCGGATAAAGCCGTATCTCATATTTCCTCTTTTATATGTATGTATAAATCTACTCGCATCAGTATATAGACTAATAAAAGAAATTAGAGTAAAAAATATTGAATAATCAAAGAGTGTTTTGTACAATATTCTATAAGATTTTATTTGACGAATAAAATGAGAACACATTTTGTTTATCATTATGTTAAAAAAAAAATCCGTATTCTTATTTCTTTTCAAGAAAATGCAATTTCAAGTTACGTGCATTTGTTGCTGAGTCAGTAATGTTACATCAAGTTGAATGTAAGACGTTTTGAAGTTTAAGATATATAAGAAAACGAATTTGAGATTTCTGACGTTTTATATGTTACGAATAAAGAAAGCTCGGATGGGACTTTCATAGACAATAAGACAAACTGACAGAATGGCATATGTGGAAAATTATTATATATTTACCTGAAAAGAATATGCGAATAAATAAATAAAACATTCTGAATTTCACTTTTTAAGGTATAATAATATTTCGATATGATTTCTTTTGAATTATAAAAGTGTTGTGTGTTTATGTGATTGATATTACAGTCGTATCAAAACTAAAATTGCAAAGGCAAAATTTTCATATTTAATTTTGTAATATTAAAGCTCGTTTGATTCAAGAAGTTGCTTCGTAGTTAAAATACAGTTATGTTACAGATAAATGAAAAAGTGAAAATGGATTAAAAAATGCATTACTATCAAGTAAAAATTACTAGTTTTATTGTAAAGAATATGAGTCGAAACGTTATTAAAATCTGAAAGGTAATGGTAGTTGAAATGACTCAAAACAATGTTGCCAAGTTATGCAGTTTAAAGTATTTACTTTAAAACAACATCATTTTAATTTTAAAAGTGGATAAGTTTAACTACAAAACATTCTGTATTTAAACATAACGTAACAAGACCGGTTGTAGTGGACCTGAGTAACGGATTCCTGCCAATTTAGAAGAAAGTAATAGAAAATATAATAATGGGAGAATCCAGAAAGGGACTAAAAGAAACCCTTTAGTAAAGGTAACAGGTCCGTTTTGTAATACTGCACACTGATACATAATAAACAATGTCGGTCCGTTAGAAGAGTTACCGGACCAAAGTTTGGAATGCATGGGAATGAAACCGCTCGGTCAATCTTCTTACGCTTCGAGTTGGGTCCGGTCCACCAGGTAAAGAGGATAGGAGTATAAATACTACGCGGTAGAACAGTTAAAAATCAGTACCACAAGAAGAGTCTGCGATGTGAGTTTGCAAGATGAGGGTCGGAAGATGTGATCGTCAGAAATGTCACTCTTCGCTACGATGCGGGACTACACACCGTATCCGAGGTGGGGGTGGCGCAAGCACGCAGACTGTTTGGGAGAGCGGCCGTGTCCAAACACGGCCATTTTGGGAGGGCCGTTTGAAAACGAGAGCTTTTTCAAAGAAACACAATATTGCTATAACTTTCATATTAAGTAAAATATCGAATTCTTTTAAAGTTCCTACTATTCTTTTGATAAGGGCCTAAAACATATATAAGTAAAGTATTTCGATATCACCAACCATTAGCACAGGAGATGGAAAAAATGTGGTTTCGAAGACAAATAAAATCATATCTTCCCTATTAGATACATTATCGAATCCGTTTAAAGTGGTAGTTAGTCTTCTAACCATTACCTAAAACCTTTATCTGAAACAATTTTTGATATGACTAACCCTTACGGCAAGGGATGACCAAAATATTGCCGGAATTATAAGAAGATGGGGCTTGTCGTTTGCTAAATATATGATACCTTTTTTCACATGCAACCATTGTCGTATTGAGTAAATTTGAAATTTTTCGTAACTTTAAGGTGGAAATCTTTTTATCCCTTACTTAGCACAAGTGAAATCTTCCTCCCTTTCCGTCGTGTCGAAAGGGATTTCTTTTTTAAATATTTTTGGATTCCCAGAGCCCACATATATCATTCTTAAAATTTTAATAGCATCACACATTCTGACATATTAATGTTCATATGTAGGAAACTGTCACCAAATTAAAATTTCCTTAACGTATAATGTTCTACGGGGGGAAAGAAGTATTACTTTACCAAAATATTTATCAGCTGACGCCTTTATTTTTTCTCTCTGACGATTCATTTATTTGTTTATTTTCACATAGAATACTAAGTAAAGATGAATTACGTGAAGTAATTATTTATTTGGAAGTCAAGAGTTCCAGCGTTCAAGTCCTAGTAAAATCAGTTATTTTTACACGGATTTTAATATTAGATCGTGGATACCGGTGTTCTTTGGTTGTTGGGTTTCAATTAACCACACATTTCAGGAATGGCTGAACTGAAACTGTACAAGACTACACTTCATTTACACTCATACATACCATCTTCATTCATCCTCTGAAGTATTATCTGAACGGTAATTACCGGAGGTTAACAGGAAAAAAAAGAAAAGTAATTATTTCTTTGTTTATTCTCAAAGCAATAAGAAGCTTAACATCCAATTAATGTCTCTTCAAGATACATGAATCTTGTAACATAAGATAAATGTCAATCTTGACCGGGATTCAAATCCAAACAAGATAGAACAGACACGTTACTACTTCGCTTATTACTATAATAATAAATAAATATAATTATTACTTATATTTATTAATATTAATTACAACCATTTTTCGTTTATATTCATTATACTTTGTAATGTGATCAAATTTTTATCGTGGTATTCCTTGAATATTCCAGAGCAGAACTCTGAAAAACTTCTTTTTAATAGACTTCAAAAAAGGAGGTTATATATTCGATCCACATTTTTTTTTTATGTATGTTCCCACATAACATTTTTCCTATTAATCTGACTGAAACAAATCTTGTTCCAATCGACGCAGCTACTTTTCGCTGCTATCATGTTAAAAAAAAACTGTTGAGACGAAAAATTGGTCTGAAAATTGACAAAAAAAATTTTTTCACTGTCTGGCGGGTATATTCTATACATACGCGTCACGTTAGATAATGTTATATAGTCTTTTGTAGAGAAGGTAATGGGATTTTCTGCGTAAGATATGTAGTACCGTTAATAAAATGATAAAAAAATAGAGATATCTAGTCTTAAACTCTTCAGGGCCAATATAAATTATATAAAATATACAGCACAGGTAGAGACGGTGAGAATCTTATAAGTCTATATACATGCTTCACAGTACGTGATGCCGGTTCCTTCTTTTTTTTTTTTTTGAATTAATATACAACCATTCCTGATATGATTTATATGATATAAAGTTTTAGCTGAAATGAAATATTTATTGAATTACTTATTTCATAATGTGTGAACTTGTATTTGTGTGTATGTATTGTTTCTTCATTAATTATTGAAGAAACACATACATAGACACAAATTCATTAATGTTTTTCATTAATTAAACATCATTGCATAATTAAACTACTATTGAAACAATGGATCATATTTAAATCTAATTAAAAAACCATTAATATACTTTTTTCATGCTAAATTTTCTTTTAATATTCAATTAGCATTTCTGTTAGATTGTATTATTATATCTACTACTGTTATTTAACATAAAAACCAATTACAACAATAGCATTTAATTTTTTTATTAGAATAACACTTTTAAACAAAAGGTAACTTTGTTTTATTTATTTATTTATTATATATTTTATTATAAAATCAATATTATTGTATTACACGATTTAATCTAAATCAAATATTCTGTAATGGCGTAATTATATGAACGATAAATTTAAGATATTAGCTATATTATACGTTATAAAAAAAATTAAAAGTTAAAATATAACTAAAATAAACGTGTAAAAATATTCCATAATTTTTTTTACTCAACTCTATCATATCATTTCACAAGTATTTTCTTTAGTCTTAAGCTGATTTACGTTCCACAGATACAAATTTAAGTAATTTGAAATAAAAACCATTTCAATTGATTTTATTTCAATATAAAAAAGAAACTTGTCCTATGTCCCATGAACAAGCTATAAACGAAACTAATCTCCTCCGTAAACCGATTTGACTCCTTTTTAGTCAATAAAACCTAACAAAATTTCTGTTGTTTGAATCTCAATGACAACAAAATACTGGTTAAATTTAAGCTTATATCTAATAAAAAATTAATACGTTGTTTTAATCAACGTCCTTAATCCTAAGGATTCTGGAAACCTCGATTTAAATGCTTAAATTTAGGATTTGAATCTAGTCCTTGAAGTATAACAGAAGATATTCTATCTTAAAAAATAGATGATATTAAATACTGATCAAACTTGATATATATACTTGTTGGAAAAGCAATAATAATATAAATTTTCGTTAATAATGCTTAAGATATGATTGTTGTATCCATTTAAAATTGTTTGTATTGATAGAGAATTTCATGTAATCGACAGTAAAATCATGCTCATGTATGTCCATTGGACTACAATGAGAAAATGGAGAACTTTGTTTAATTGTTTCAAAAGTTTGCCCTTCCCCGGTTACCATGACAAGAACAAAATTTGTTTTTATAGAAATCAAAATAGAAAAAATACGTCTGAATTCTGTCTACTAAAAACAAATCTTACCATGGTAGACCAAAACAAATATGCGCAGTCAAATGACATCCTAGACACATCTGGAAATATTAATCAAATCGGTTGATTATGTTAATGGTATTTGAAAAAAATATTATAATGAGACATACCTTCCTTCCTACTATATCTTCCTTCAGGGGGACAACGTGTAACAGGATAAGTGATACAACTATCTGCGAAGTGCAATTCCTCGTTACTTTACACACGAATTTATATCAACTATTCAAGAGACTCGAAACAACGATGCCAGATCTACTAGAACTTTCAAAAACCGTGGAAGTGGCCGGATTAGAGAATAGAACGACTGGATTATCCAAAAATAACGAATCGGAACGGAACAATAATTTATATTAAATCAGACGATACGTAATTCAGTTGACCTTACGAAAAGGAGCATTGACGATAAAAAAACAACAGATCACAGACATAATACATGTAATCGCAGAAACACACAATCAGCGATTTACTCTGGATCCGCTACGAAAGCTGGATTCAATTTTTCAAATTGTTGGAGGACGACAATGGGGACGTTATTTACTCGATGATAAGTCAATACGAGCTCTCGGATTATACGAAAGATGGTATGGTCGGACATATCAACAATATTAAGCGAATAACGAAATATAAAAAAAAGGACACAACTGGGAAACAAAGAAGCGGAAATACAGTGTTAAAAAAAATGTTGGAAAATGCAATAAGAGAAATAACGAGATCAATAACGGAGAGACAACAAATACTAGAGACGGATTATGTACTGTCACCGTGGAGGTTTATATACAAAAATTATTCGTACACCTAATGACACATAAAGAAACTCCAAAATACCCCCAAACAATCTACGTTAACCAATAAACAGACAAATAAGCGAAAGAGAAAATGCAATAATCTTAAAGAGGCTAAAACTAAAATTAGACGAATAGGAAGAGACAAGGACAGAAATTCACAAGAGATGGAGGAAGAGGAACAGAACTAGAAACTAATAAAGACGATCGAAACAATGAGAAATGTAAGTATACCTTCATAATCTACACAAAAACCAATCTAAGACTGGAAAACACCAACGCAATTTGTTTTCTCATGTATAAGATTAGTTTTTTACTCTATATTTCATTTCATTCATGCTACACCATTTACAGTTTAATTAATATATTTTTCAAAGGGAATTTTATCAGATGAAGTAATAAGATATATAAAGAAATGCCATCATATAGAACAGTTTTCAGGCTGTTATATCTTACTACAGTAGTACATATTACTTCGACAGAAAAATTTATTACTAAACAATTTTAATGAAAAAAAAATATATACTTTGAACAAAATGGACAAAGAATAACGTACAATTTGAACAAATCTTAACTGGATAGAACCACCAAAGCAACTTTCTCTAAAAAAGAATAAAAAACTAAAGTTATCGAAATTTGGCATTTAGATACATTTTTTAATATATATTAAATGAAAAGGACAAATTAAGAACCTCCCCCTTTTGACAAATCTGCAATAAATAAATAAATGATATTTTTACAGGATATATTTTACACTAATCCTTGAAGAATTCAATATTTTACAAGACTCAAATAAAATGTGATATAATAATGTTTCAATGACACGTGTGATCACATACATTGTTGTAAGAATAGAAGTGAAAATCTGGCAACATTGATTTACATGCGTTACCATGACGACCAACCCTATTCACTGTTATTAAACAACTAACTGTAGTTGTGTAGTTGTCAACTCTTCTTTACACAATAATAGAGGTTTATTGTATTTAATGTTTTCAGCAGTGCGCGTATTGCGTTGCTACAACTCTTGCCGTTCGCTTATGCTAGGGAATTCGGTGACGCTCTATTTTTAATATATTATCATTTTACATATATATATTATGTATTATATTTATATAATGTATTGTATAGGTGATATTAATATATTGTTATATCCATATTTTTTATTAATTGTTATATGCAATATAACAATTATTATTAATTATTAATTAATCAATATTATTAATTATTATATTAATCAATTATTATTAATCAATATACAAAAACCTGGCGAGTATTGCATGACTTTCGCTACTATTAATAATAAGAATTAAAAGAGTAAGAGTCCAAAAACAAAAAACAAAATATTTATTTTTTAGATAGAGATTAAATTTTATGAGAGTTTCCTAAAAGTATTCATGTATAGGTTAAATTTAACAAATTTTTTTTTAAGTAAATGTTTCTCTAATTTAACACCCTCTTTCAAGAAAGGCTAAATAAAAAATAAAAAATTTCAAAAAAGTTATTCGTTTTTTATCTGGGATTTATAGTTTTAAAACGTTTTAGACGTTTATTGATAGCCCTATATATGAAATATAAACTTTAAATAAATTTTTGAACAGTATTTAAATCGAAAAGATAAGAAAAACATATATTTTAATTGTAAAACGTCGAGCTGATTTTTTGAAATATATATTTTTGGATTATTTATATATACAACGTAGGTAACAAATTTGCTTTAATAATTTTTTCTCTAAAATGCCTCTGAAGATAATCGAGAATGGTTTGTTCACGATATCTCGTTTTTAATTTAAATTTAGTATTGGTTATTATAAAATTATAATTAATTAATTAATAGTATCGCTAGTTATAAAATCTGTATCTTATTTTAAAATATTAAATATTTAAATAAAAGAGAGCATAAAGTATCAATTTGATAAGAAAGATTATTATACAAAATGAAGAAAATAATTAACAAATAATTATTACCTTATTTTAAGTCATTTAAAGACATAAGGTTCTTCATGCAACGCTTCCAACTAGTAAGAAATTTAAAAAAATTAATCAAGTTTTTCCATCTAACATCGAAAATAAAAAACATATATTAACTTCTTTTTTTTCAATAAAAATACATCTACATTCTAAATTATAGAATAAATAATATCGTTTTTTTTAAGTAGAGTTAAAACACAATAATTTGGGTTAAATACATAGAGTAAAGGAGAAATCAATATGAAAAAAATAAATGATTCATAACAAAAACGCGAGGAAATGACAGACAGAATAAAAAAAAATTATGATCATGACCTGAAGAAAGAATAAAACAGGTTAAAAAGTAGATAACTGGAGAGCTAGCTTAAAAGATAATGTTGAAGAGAATAAGAAATAAACAAAAAAATATCAAACGGAAGCTTTTAACAAAAGAAATGCCTTATATACATTAGTGTACATCTAGAAACCAGAAATATATTAATATTGCAATGAAGGTATTTTATTAAATTCTCATTTGTTCTACCCATTTTATTCTCTCTCTCACTCACACTCTCTGACTCTCTTACTCTTTCAATTTATAAATGTCATAAACCTCATTCTTTTTACTTCCTAGTACGAAGTAAAGAAAATACTGTTATCGCGAAAAACTTCGGTTTTCAGATTTCAACTAAAGTATCCATTTTGACCATCCCTGAATCCCACTAGTTTCGGCCTGCCGACTGTACGTACGTGTGTATGTACTATGTATGTACGTGCTTACGTACATACATGCATCTACAACGTATCTCTATTTACAACAGCTATTTTTATTTATACCCTATCTCGCATAACTCAAAAACGATTAGACGTAGGATATTAAAATTTTGATTATAGGACTGTTGTAACATCTAGTTTTGCACCTTCCTTTTTGATGATAATTCACCGAACCAAAATTGTCCAAAAAAGTCAAAAATCCAAACAAATTTGGATTTTGGACGTTTTCTTAAGTGAAGTAATAAGCCCTCATCGAGAGCTTTCAACGATGTATCATAAGTGGCACTTATTTTCATTGGTTCCAGAGATACAGCCAAATTAAATTTTAATTAATGAAATATTTGGATCTTAGAAGGGAAAGGCACATCGTTCGAATCAGGCTTCAACTCCTTTTTTTTTAATTTAAATATATTGATTTATTAATAATTATTAACCTCTGACTGTAAAGAAGTTTTTATGATAAATAATAATAAAAATAATACAATATAAAAATATATTAGAAGTTATTAATGAAATAAAATTTTATGTATTTTTCATTTTAAAAACATGTGTATATGTGATTTAATAGGCGTTCAAGGGTCATGTGGGGCCTATATCAGATTTTTCTTTTTTTTATGTTTTTACTCCAAAGTTAGAATTTGAAAAATATACAAAAAATTTAAATATATACGCTTTTCAGACTAGGGAATATACTGAAAAGAAAGAAGTTATGGAAAGATAACACTTTAAAGAAGCTGCAAGAAAGCAAAAGTACAATTTCAGGACAGGATTTGGTGGATGCAGTGGTTGTTCATGGAACATCCCGCTCCGAACACAAACACTCATTGATGATAAATTACAAATATTTCTATAAATTATAGTTTTAAAAAAATCCCTTTTAAAATCTTGTCCGAATCCAAGTTCATTGTAGTTGCTGTATTAATGACATGAATGAGATAAACAAATGTATGCCGTACTAAAATATTAAGACTACTTATATCGAAAAAATCGATCAACTTATTAAAATACTCGTATTACAAAATACACAGTATTGCATTTAAAATGGTTAGTAGTAACTTTTAAATAAAATATTACTAATAAAAACCCATTTTACCGAAACTGTGATGACTCGCTGTATAACTTCCAACTTTTAAGGTTTGAAATCGATCAGTAATAATTTACCGGATAAAGACCCTGAAATTAAATATAAAAGTATATCTTAGAAAATATTTTTAAAAAGTACTAAATATCTTATAATATTTACAAAGATTTTAATAAAATTCACAACGTTAGAAACATAAAATGTAACGTTTGTTTCGAAAACAATAAAGAAGTTATTCCATAATAATGTAACATATAGTATAACAGTCATGTACTCATCTCATCATGTACCACTAGAAAAGTAATAAATTTTACCAGAAGGGTTTCATATTGAGGGTTCTAGTGGATAAAGGACAGTATTAGTAGGGTTAGTTTAGAACGCTTATCTAACTCACAAACAGGGACAGTATATGTCCGAACCAAATGTTGTCAGTATATTCAGTGAACATATAAATTCCACTCGTCCACAGTTTTCCTCTAACCATCGATACAAAATTCTGTTTCTCCTCTCTCCCTCTCTCTCTCTCTCTCTCTCTTATTTCCATTCATGAAAACACTGAAAAATAAAACAACGTTGCCACAGAATCATAGAGTGAAGTCTCGAAACAAGTGCAATCAATTATTAATTTGTTCAGCTATTGAGTGATCAATGTACCCAGACCGGACAGTCGTATCTGTATTGAAATTATCGACTATAAAAACAACAGTTCCATTAGTTGATTGTATCATCCGATTCCAATTTAATTTATTGATTTCATAGGGTAAAAAAAAGTAATTTGTATTTGGAGAAGATCGGGGTCACTATCAAAAACAATGTTTACACACATTATAAAAACTATTAAATTACAAAACAAGAAAAAAATATGCTGAAAAATTTACATTTAATTTATTAACACTCTATTAACACTTCAATTCAATACGTATTCAAATAGTAATTTAAAAAAATATAATAATATTATTTATGTATCCATCTAAATAATTAAAAAAGGTCATTCCTACAAGTAGGAAAAAACAACGAATATAGGGAAATATAAAATGTATATTTTGGAATTAAAAATAAAAAAAATATTTGGTTAATTTTGATAATGGGTAAGATCACAACAAAAATTATTTATCGATAAAATTAGGGTAATTTTTATTTATTTATAGCACAGAGTTTTAATCACTGGGAAACCAGATTATTCCCTTTGATCATACTACACGATAGTAATTAATTATCTTTTATTATTTCAATGACTTCTGCACATTCTACAAAAAACTTATTTGATTTGTGATAATTTCTCTGATTCTACATCAAAGTGTCAATGACATGGTACGAATGAAAATAAATACCCATTATTATCAATCAATTCACCACAAAATTACAAAAGAGTTCAAGCTTTAAACTCTTGAATAATAATTGACATGATATTTTAATCACTTCAGTGTAATAGAATCAAATAAAGCAATTATTCTTAAAACCTAACATTTTTCTTCATTCTTTTTAAAAATATTTATACACCGGTGTCCGAAAAAGAACTCCTGGGTGTTTAAAGAACGAATATAATTTTATTTTACATCGATCAGTATTGCTTTATGCGTAATTTTTAAACGAAAAAAATAAGTTTTTGTTTGCACGTTCTCCGTCAATATAATCTGTGTTAGACTGTTGCACAACCCAAGCTGTTATAGCTCAGGCTTCAGTCCCGAGAAAGAACAGTACGATTACTAGTACACAGCAACAAAAACAGGGACTGTCGAACAAAGAAATTATAAATTATTCTATCGTAGAGATTTTCCGAGTGACAAAAGCTTACGTAAATGGTGAGAACAGTTTTAAAAAAATGGATGTCAGGTCACCGGATTCAGTTCTTAGTGTTTAGTCATCAAATAAATATTCCTAAAAGCACTTTAATGATGCAATTTGCCAACGACTGATACTTTGTACTTATAACTGCAGCTACTCCGTGAAATTCAAAGCTACAAAGAATTCAATTTTTAATGATCATATTTGATTTCGTTTCTGTCGATGAAAACTACATGTATCGCATTTTATTTTCTGATGAAGTAACATTTCATGCTCATAAATTCCTGAATTGACATAATTGTCGAATGTGGGGCTCAAAAATCCATAGGAATTCGTCCGAAACTGAATTTCTAGTATGGCGAGCAGACTATTACGGGTATAGTGTATTCCGATACGTTAGAAAACTATGCGTTTCTGCAAACTGAAAAAATCGAGGATTTAGTTTTCAAACAGGATGAAGCACATTTCACATCACGCAGAGTTTATGAGAGATGTGAGTTAATGACAGGTTATTAGAAGTCTGGATAGACAGAGAAACTCACATCGCTCAGTCACCGCGAAATCCTGATTGGATGCAAGTGAATTTTTTCTTTTGGAGCTATGTGCCAATGAATAACAAAGGCTGTGGAAGCAATTACTGCAAACATGCTTGCCAGAATATGGAATGAGTCTGCAGGGCTGTAAACGGGTACATATTAATTTTGAAATCAATGCGATTGGTATCGATTTTAAGTAGAAAACATAACGTTACTTAAGTGATGATATCGAAATAGAGAAGATTTTTTTTGAGATTTGAAGTCTATGTGAAACATATGAACTAGTTTCATGTAGTTTACGCTTAGTTTCACTAAGTAACGCTATGTTTTCTACTTAAAATCGGAACCAATTGCATTCATCTATACATAGTATAATGAGCACAATTGAAAGTTTGATAAAACATTAACAAAATGAATATTATGGAACTTCACAAAATTTAACCTTTCCCTTTTACCCTTTTTCCCTTTTGCCCTTTTCCCTTCCCCCTTTCCTTTTTCCTCTTTTCATTTTTCTCCCTTTCCCCATTTTTCTTTTCTCGTTTTCCTTTAGCCATTTCCATTTTATCATATTCCATTTTCCCCTGTTTCCCCTTTCCCTCTCCTTCACCAGCTTATTTCCCCTTATTTTATTTTCACTTTTCCATTTCCCCTCCCCCTTTCCCATTTTCTTTTTCTCCTTTCCCCTTTACATTTCCTTTTCCCGTTTTTCCTTTTCCCCGTTTTCCCCTTTTTTATTTTTTATTTTTTCCATTTTCCCCTTCTTTCCTTTTTACTTTCTTCCCTTTTATCTTTTTGATTTTTCCTTTTCCGATTTCTCCCTTTTTCCCCGCACGTAAGGTCGGTCCTGTAGTTTTTTAGTCTATAGCGGACACACGTATCGGAAACATTGAAATGGAATCGTAAAATACTTAGTACAGCACTGTTTTAAAAAAAAATATATATATATATTTACCTGTTACAGGTGTGATATCTTACGTTATAATATAAATATTCATCTCATCCTCTGCGGAAAAAAAAATATCTTAACTGCTGACCCGGAGGTTAAACAAAAAAAAAGATATATAAATCGTACGGATATAAAAAGACGCGAATTTGAATAAAACGTTGTGTCAAAATTTCAAAGCAATCGGGAAGATCTTTCAGAGATTTAAAATTTTGAACAAACGAACATTTACATTTTTATTTATACGTAGATTTCTTTTTTATAAAATTTTTCTTAGTCTAAATTTTGTATGGTGAATTTTATCTCAATTCATTTTTCTCTGTTTCGTTTTCGTTTAGATGAAAATTCATTTACTAGAACTAAGCAGAGGTAATAAATTTTTACCTTTTTTTGCTAATTCTTGTAATTTTTTTATGTTTCAGGAAAACTAAATAAATTTATAAGCTAAAATTTAGTACAAGAATAATTTTTATTTTGTGATGTTTAAAAGACAATAATCTATATCACTTTAAATCACCCTATTAACGTTTTAAAAAAAAAACACTTGAAAGAGATGAATAAATATTTGACTAAGTAGATTAAAACTTTTTTTTAGGATAAACCTGCTTCTAATTAATACACATTATAACGCTGACGTAGAATCATCTTTAAGTTATATATCTTTCTACTTTTCTGTAGACCGCACGTTAAGTTCAACCTCATTTATGAATTTCATTTTAATATATAAACACAATTTCGTAAAACAAACTTCTCTTATTTTTAAAAGTGTGTGGATACTCCAAAAATATCAAAGTGTTATCTAAAGGTGGGTGGAAGGTAATTATTATTGAAAATAAAGGTAATTATGTTTTCATCCTGTTGCAAATCACTAATTAAAATTGGAAATGTAAAAGGAAACTTTCCCATAATTTTGATATCAATTTGAAATTGTGTAACTTAATTACCCGTTTATAATAATGAATTTAAAACAAAAACAATTTGGTACATAGGATCAATGAAAATTTAAAATTAATTCAATTTACTTAAGCAAAAGTTTTAAGCTTTAAAATAAATGATATTCAGCGAGTAAAATTTTACTAAATTTTATTCAACTAAATTTTACTCGCTGAATATCTATACAAATAGCATGTACGCTTACTAAAATCATAACAGCCGTTTAGTTAAGTTTTAAAAACGTAAGCACTTTTTCAAGATGAAAACTGAAAAATATTGTAAAACATTTACAGTCTTTTAAAGAAAACCTCTTAAAAGATAAATTCTAGCTATTCTAGAAAAAAATTAGCATTTATTATGAGTTTTAGCAATTAATTTATTTTGCAGCTGATGTAGGTTTATGTAAATATAATGGTTAAAGTTTAATTTTAACAATCTTTTTAATTCAAACTGTTTTAATTCACACGTAAATCATTGCACGTCATTATGTTAGTGCGGTTTTACAATAATAGCATAAGTAATTTTATAGTTGTGTCTTTTAATTCTTTTTTATTTCTACAAAAGGATCAAGAGAAGTGGGAATTAGAACATGTAATTACGTTACGGGTTCAAACACAGTCCGTAGATTGAGTGGTCTCGCTCGGTACACTTCTCATCCGGTACCAAAAGAATTACAAAATACGATGTTTTTAGAAAATTGGGCTGTCACCAATTGATATGTAACACATTAATTATTTATACTTAATTAATTTTTGTATAATATTTCGAAAACGCTTTACAATTTTCGTTTTTCTCATTCTATAAATATTTATATAAAAATAATATAAATTATATAATTTTTTTCAACAACAAAATCTAATTTTGCTATTTCACCAAAGCATAACCTCACGTCATCCTCCAGATTGTGGTATATACATATATATTATTTACATATGTTGCATATAATTAAAAAATAAATGCATATCAATTCAATATTATAAGTAATAAAATATAATAAATAAAAAGGTATTAGTGATTTCATTTAAAAATACATTTTTACGATACATTCAAAAGTAAAAGGTAACTTATCAATTACAAATTGATTTTCATTCTGTAATCTCATTCTCTATGCAACAACTTAAAAAAACACACTAAAGTTCTAATAATAATAATAAGAATAGTTCATCTTTGCATCTGACGATCCTGCTAATGATGTAACCTAATTTTTTTTAACAATATGATGAGGGCTAATGACCTTAAAAATCGATACCCATACACAGCAAAAAATATTACAGTAATCATTAAAACAGTTTTTGTCGTTTTAAAACGGTTGGACGGGTGGTTTTGCAATATACAAAGTGTTCAACTTAAAACAAGCCCCATCAATTAGTTTACCTTACAAATCAGTGATTCCTAAACTGCTTGCTGCGGTGCCCTGGGGAGCAGCGACCTCTTTACAGACCTATTCACGAAATATTATAAAAGCTTCATAATTGAACCAAGATATTTATAATTATTAAGTTAATAAAGTAAAAAAAAAAAAAAAAGAATGAAGATAGACGAGTATTATTTATTTTTATCTCTTACGAGTAATCATACTTTTATTTGGTGTAGGACGCCATTGAAAAATTTGAATTGAAAAAGGGCGCCGCGACTCGGAAAGGGTGCTGCGACTCGGAAAAATTTGGGAACCACTGCTATAAATAATAGTTTATTGGCTAATACATGTAATAATTTTCAGAAGGCGATGAAAATGTTTGGTTTGCTTGGCATTTCTCCGCCAGCACCCCATTCGGTCCTCCTAAAGCATAAGACCAAATGTCTGTGCCACAAATGGCTACTGAGCCTCGAAAAAGTTTAGCGACCAGTGTTCTAACTAGCTCCTAGAGCTAACCTAAAAGCGTGAGCGGAATAAGCGTAGTACCATACACCAGTCGCTTGCGTGCCCCACCGCCCATTTATCATGTATCATTAAAATGGGTAGGCGCACCCCGTCAACAACTAAAACATTTATGACTATCAATAATTAAATTTATCTCGTCAAAGACAACAATTCGCTGTCACGCCTAGGCCGCTGAATGCCAGCACCGCTTGGAGCCTTAATCTGGCTCGTAGCCAGCCATATCTCCGGTCAGCTTCCTACAGCAGCGCGGTAGGAGTCTTTTCCCTTAGGTAAACTACTGATGAAAATTATGTCCATCCACTTCTATCAACTTATCAACACGTTTGACAATGTTCCTGACTACTCTTGTTAGCTGTACGTTGTCTATTAAACATTACTAATGCCATCCACGAAATAGATTACATTCCTACGGGGTGTGTTGATTGCTCCTAAAAAAATTTCTTTTAAATAATCCTACAGAAAGAAATTTGGACTAGTCAGGGCTGGGGATATTAGTGGTCACAATATTTAGAAATGATTCTTCCACCGAAAAAAATCCTGTAACATCTTCAGTAAAGCGAGCTGTACAGTAAGTGGTGATGTTCAGTTGTAACCAGCAGTCACACTCATCCTCTTGCAATAAGGTTGTGAACTGTACGATAATTTTTTGGTAGACGACAACATCCGTAGTTTTTGAAAAAAAAAGGGTCCTATTAATCGTAAATCATACTCCAAATTTTTGTAAATGTAGGAGAGATTCAAAGAAAATGTGCGGGTTTTCAGTTTCCCAGATCCAAAGGTTTTGACTATTAACATACCCACCAAAGTAAAACTACGCTTCATCTGTGAAGAACTTTTGATGTAAAATGTCAATATCGCCTCTAACGAAGTTCTTGAATCATTGATAGTACTTATTTCTTTTAGTTAATCCGGCATTATTTAGCTCACGAAAAACCTGCATAACATTTTTGCATTCTCCTCACTGAAGTGTGGGTTGAACCTAGTGAAATGTTGTTTTCCCTGCTTTGTCTCCGCAAAGATTTATGAGGAGATATTTTAACAGCCGCTTTAATATCTTCCACTACCAGCGTCGTTAAAACTAGCCTGTATTGGGCACATTTCTGGTCTAACATCGAACCTGTTTCACGAAATTTTTTAATTAACTTCTAAGTAACACTTTTCACTGATGTTTCCTACTCAAATTTCTCCCTGAACTTTCGTCGACACATAATGTGAGATTTTGTTTCTAAGTTTTCAACACGAATACAAGTTCTTCAATAGTTAACGGCATTTTAAAAAACAACACACGATTACGCAACCTTGTTCAAAAGTCAAACCTCAACATAGACTGGCTATATTCAAATCTGCAGGTAGCATTATCTTCCACATTATTTTATCCATATCACAGCAATGTATGAATTTTAACAGAAATATGCGCTTAGTATAAACTACTGAGTGACGGGGCCTCTTTTAAATCGAACACTTTGTATTAGTATAAAAATAAGAAACAGAAATCTAATTAAGCTGATTAGCTTAGGAAAAATAAATAAGTTTTGAAATGTAGAAAACGTTTAAATATCAATCAACAATAAAAAATCTAAATAACTTTAATAAAAAAAGTATGCAAATAATAAAAAAAACATTAATAATACTAAATATTAATGAATATGTAACATTTGAAAAATGACTACCATAGAGAAATAATATATTTGATTAAAAATGTGGAAAAATATGGGTTTTATGTATATATATATTTAAAGTTTAGTATATTTATTTAAGTTTGTATTTAAATTAAATTTATATTCAAACATCTATCTGCATTATAAAATGGTAATGAACTTTCTCTGTTTAGAAGATTATTGCTTTTACCATCAACAAAACCTGCTATTTTACAAATCCTTACCACACGCATTCTTCTGGCGTGGGAAAAGATTTCTAAACAAATTCCATCACTAAGTAATCAGAATTAGTTAAAATTTGAAAAAAAATATTGTTATTTCTGGTTTTAGTAATACTCAGTTCATCTTCACTCGTTAGGTAGCAGCACCGAGCCCTCTGAAGTACTTTCGTTTTTTTATTTTATTAATATAATAGAAATGAAATTCTTATTCGGAATCATTAAAAGTACGTGACATTTTAATAAAATAAAATTTTATTTTCAATTATTATTAAGCACAATAACAAAGTAAATCCTTAAAAACTACTCAGTTTTATTTTTAGTTGTGCATACGTTTTGACATTGGGAAAAATTGGGGAAAGTGTGTGCCTTGTACGTACAAGTTCATTTAACCTACATACACTTTCATATTCATTTTAATAAAATTGCGTTAATCCAATGACGAATTTAGTGTTTATTTTTAAATGGCTGTTTTAATTAGAACAATTTTTTTCTCTAGAGTGTACGTTGCAATTTGTTCAACTAGTGAACAATAAGCAACTCTCTCTGCAGCCCAATGAGTTGAAGATGACAGGTATAACATGCAAATGAGGTGTTCTCTTGAACATACTCAGGTCGACCACTCCTGAGATGAGTGATTAATTGAACCCCAACCACCAAAGTATTTTATTCCATCCACCCACTGTCTAGTATTCAAATTCGTATTAAAATAACTATATTTTATTAGAATTTAAACCTTAAAACCTTTGACTTAGAAAATCAGTTGTTAAACAACAGATTACCAACGACGAGTTGATAAATTTGCCCGGTGGGGTTTTTGTTTAACCTCCGGAATCACTGTAAGGTATTACTTCAGAGGATGAATGAGGAGATATGTATGAATATAAATGAAATGTAGTCTTGTGCAGTCTCAGGTTGACCATTCCTGAGATGTGTGGTTAACTGAAACCCAACCACCAAAGAACATCGGTATCCACGATCAAGTATTCAAATCCGTATAAAGGGAACTGAAGTGGGCTATGATTATTTAAAGCATTTTATAATTTAGACTTTACAAAGAAAAATCTAAGTAGTCTATTGTTTCAATAATATTTATTATCTCATTTTACTCGGTAGATAGTAGCACCGAACTATCTCACTTCAGTAAAACTACAGATTTACTATTTTTTTATTTAATGAAATTATATGTGATTTAAATACCATTTTTAAGACCCAAGTTATAATACACTCTTTATATTAATATTTAAACATTTTTTTTCATCTTAATTATATGACAGCTTCAAATTAAACTTTCATTCTCTATAATAGTTAGTAATGCTCAAGGAAAAATGTTTGAGAAAGTAGATAACCTTCCGGTACCTATATTTACTAAAAAAAATTATATTGCGTTTTCAAAAATACATCCGTTCAATGATTACTAGTATGTAATGTGTGTGTGTAAATGTGTGTGTGTTTGCGTCCGTGCGCGCGCGTTCGTGTGTGCATCTCTCTCTCTCTCTCTCTCTCTCTCTCTGTCTGTCTCTCTCTCTCGCGTGCGCGCGCGCGTGTGTGTGTGTGTGTGTGAATTTTCCGATTACAAGATAATTTGTATTAAATAATGTTCTATTTTGATTATGCAAAAGAAATTCTTAAGTCAAATCAGAATAATAAATCAAAATAAAAAGTTAATAAAAACAATTTTTTTTCGATTCCAAATTGAGTGAAATATACCTGAAGCAAACACACAAATTTAAAATATAAAAAAATCCCTTTCGGCAAGCCGGAAGGCGGATGTAGAATACACCGATGCTAAGTATGGAATAAAAAAGATTTACACCTTAAAGTTAAGAAAAACTTCAAATTTGAGAATACGAAAATGGTTGCATGTGAATAAATTTTCACAAGTTTAGCATGCGACAAGCCCCATCTTCTAACAATTCCAGCAATCCCTTGCCGTAACGGTTGGTCATATCAAAAATTGTTTCAGACAAAATAATTAGGTAATGTTTATAGGACTAACTACCACTAAACCGATTCGATACTGTGCTTATTAAGGGAGATTTTTTTTTGTCTTCGAAACCCCATTTTTTCCACCTCCTGGGCAAATGGTTGGTGATATCAAAAAACTTTACTTATATAAGTTTTAGACCATTATCCAAAGAATAGTAGAAACTTTAAACGAATTCGATATTTTACTTAATAAGAAAGTTATAGCGATATTTTGCTGTTTCAAAAAAAGCTTTCTCATTTCTACCCCCATGGTCTGATTTTGCCCATTAACGAACTCAACCGAGATTTTTGGTCGTTATATTTTATGTATCAATTTGAAAGTGATTGGAGTAAAATTATGGCAGTTATCATGTCCATAAGAAAGTGAAATATATATATATATATAAACTTCTGAACCGACTGTGGTTTTGGGGTCTGGGGAATGTAAAAAGCGAAGATTATGTCAAAATTTTCCGGAAGTCGAATCATGGTACTCATTACAATAGGTAGCTTTCTTATGAAATCTACCTAATAGATATAACACAATAAATTTATTTTGTTATAATACAATAAAGAACACAAATTTGGAAAAACAATTCTTTATAAAGGTAAGAATCGCGGAATATTTTACAGTATAAAATAATTTACCGAATAATACCAAATTTGGAATATAATATCTATAAATGAGAAAAATGTACATATTTTTTTAAACAATATTCGATTTTCATAAAACTTTATTCCTGTATTGATTTCTGTAAGGTAAATTTAAAAAATATCTGGAATTATGAAGATCTCTTAAATATTACTCATAAAAAGTATCGACATATTTTATGTCAATTCTGCGTACATATTTATTTATATGTAAATATATATATATATTAATAATAATATTCATATATATATATATATATATATATTTTCTCTCAGTGTTTCATCGTTCCTTTATTTTATTAATCCTTATAACTGGTTTTGTTTTCTGTTAAGCTACGACTGATACTGTTCTCAGATTTAAACATTTATGCGTGTACTTAAATATGACGTTCTGTATAAGAATACTATTATACAATTTTTGTGAAGAATCAATGGAAGCTTCTCTGCATGTAATTGTATGCGTTCATATTTATTTATGGGTTCTTGTATATTGTAAATTTTATTTTGTATGCGTTCATATTTATTTATGGGTTCTTCTATGTTGTAACAGATTGTAAATTTTATTTTGACCAAAAAAAAATAAATATAAACGCGAAAGTTTATGGCTCTGTTTGATTGTTTGTTTGCAACAACATCACGCGGTAACCAATCAACAGATTGTCTTCAAATTTTAAGGAAATATTTGTGTTATCTCAGAAAAGGTTTTAAACTATAAATCGAGGTCCTAGTTCAGTTTGGGGGTTAAAATATTCATTAAATAAAAAAAAAAGCTAATTCTTTTCCTTCATTATTATATTTCTGTCACCATGGCAGCAGAAATGTAATGAAATAAAATGACTAATTTCTTTTTTCTAGACCCCCGACACCAGAAGTTTAGTCAAGGGGATAGACCCCTGTCCGGCTAGTTAATAATATAAATATACAATTATTTATATCTATATATAAATTTAAAAAATGTACTAGACTCTTTATGAAGATTTATTGATACTCCTCTTAAAAAGTATCGATCTGACTGATATGTTTTTTGATTACGTTTTTCGATTTTATCCATATACTAACTTTTCCAGGTATGCCATAGGCACGCCCTCCGGGCGTGTTGCCGGCGTCTCGGAATGGGATTATTAGATGCCCAAAACTGATTACCTCTTCATCACAAGAACTAAAATACACTTTACTGGTTCTTATTGCCCAGTGTGAACAATTTGTATCGTCAATTTTCAGTTATTGGTAATTTTTCAAGCTACTGCTTCTTCTGGTTAATTTCGGAAATAAAAATAATTACTATTTCTGGTTTCATTCACTTAATATTAAAAAAAACCATTAATCTTAAAGTAAAGATATATTTAACGATATTAGAATAAGAATTCCCTTAAAAGAAAAACTATATATAATTCAGCCAAAGTACTCTGTAACGGACTCTAAATAGAACTATAAAAATATAATTAAAATTAATGCAAATTCAATGTTAAATAATAATAGAAAACATGAATTTATAAGGTGGATTAAAACATCAGTATTCATAATAAAAAAAGTGTTAGCAGCTCCTTTTTTTTAAATTAAAATGAATATTAGACGAATAATGAATATGAAGATTAAATGAAATCAGGTAAGGATGATGAAGTAATGTCAGAAGAAACAGTTTTCCAGTTGTATCATAGTTAATTTCAGTAATTACTTTTTGTTTATAATTCATTATTCTATTAAGAAAAACAATCACATAAATAAAAAAAAAATATATATTATTAATATATCAAAAATATATTTTGCATACATATCGATTAAAAAACAAATATACATTACAAGTATAAATAATAAGTACAATAAATATGTAATAATATAACAAGTGTATACCTGACCACCACGAGACATGTACTAACGAATCGGAATTTTCCGCTAGTGATCGGTGCATTCCGGTTCCTGTTATCTGAGATCAGGGGGACAGACACACACACACACACACACACACACACACACACACACACACACAGACAGACACATACAAATGCCCTTTAGTAGGGTAGGATTATGGCTAGGCGGTATAGTACAACTACTTCCTGTTGATTGAGAACAGAGTATTGCACCTTAAAACGTGAGATCTAAACCTACATTCATTTTTTTTTATATTAACAAAAAGAAATCACAAATTTTCATGTGGAATATTAAGTAAAAGCAGATTTTCACTTGAATTAGAATAATATTAAAAAAATTAAATATTAGCATTATTACAGTATAAAAAACAATTGTTTCTAAATCTGTGTATATTAAGGCAATTGTAGTATTCTCTACATAAGAGAATTTACTTTTTCTATATACAGATATATTAAATTTAACTAATTACATATTTATTATATGTACAGTATACGTGTATACTCGTATATAAATCAACATCTGAGCGATTCATAATCAACACCAGCAAAGAATACTGAAGATAAATTTATGAAAATTTGTATACACGTTCTTCTTACGGTCTAATCGCACACTCAGAAAGAATTCTTTGAAATTCCGAGTTTAAAGGGTTAGAATGAAATTTACTAATTTTTTTTTTTTTTTTTTATATATTTCTTGGTAACAAATTTAACGAAGATATCAACTTGATTTTTTTTTGTGTGTATATTCATGTGAATGTTTAAAACTAATCTTTAGATTTTTTTCAAAATTCGACCACACGGATGAAGAAAGGTAAAAATATTTTGAACAATGATAGCAAATCTTTCCCATTTCCTCTAAACCTAACGAGTTTTTCAATAGATTTTGGCTTGAAAATACTTTTTAGATAAATATCTAAAAGCCATTTTCGGGTTTTATGAATTTCGATTTTTTTAAGTGGTGCGACTACACAGCACGGTGGTTTAAATCAACACAGTCAGTGTCATTGTTACTGTATGTGCGACGCGACTGGCTGCACCTGCCTTAAACTATTAAGTAAAAAATTAAAATTTCACAATTTCCCCCTTCTCTCGCCCGAAAATTAGCAAAAAATGTTAACACGATAAATGCTCCAACATATAGATATCACAAATTTAAATACTGATGGGCGAGAAATAGAAATATTTGATAGTCATAATCTATTTGGAAGATACCTACTGACAAAGTTTGAACAAAATCGGCTCGTCTAGTCTCTATATTTAACAAAATGCAATTCAACATGCGTACATACACACACATATATATATATATATATATATATATATATATATAATTGCAAACATACACACATACAGAAAATGTTTATGTATTTTAGTCTAATAAAATCTAGGAAGTGAATCGTCGAGATTTGTCAAAAACCCGGTTAGGTGAATTTTTGTTTATTCACCATGCTTTCCCTTATATATAACTATTTAAATACCCGGATAAGTATAAATAGTATGCATTTTGAATTCTCTAAACTTAAATATTGAAATAGAAAAAGAAAATTAAAAACTATCACAACTTTAAAACCAGTTAATAGGGTGGTGATTCAATAGGTTAAATTTAAAGTTCTGAAAAGGTAGAGCGTTTTAACTTTTCGATCCTCAAAGTGGATACTTTCGATATTATACTTTTTATATTAATTGGACAAGATTGTAAAAGTTTTTTTTTTTTTTTAATTCTCATGAAACGCAACTGCGAGAGAGAAATCTGTGGTTTGATAAAACTACGAAAATATTATATATATAAATATATCCCTTACTATGATGTTATACTATATTTAAATGATTTACAGTATGTACATTCCCGCCATAAATGAACCCGCCGTATTAGTCTAGTGGTTAAAATCGTTCTTGCAAAATCAGGAGATTTTTGAAATCGAGAATAATAAGTTTCCTTGTGGATTCCTTCTAAAGTCAGTTGCTTTTATATGGATTTGAATGCTAAAATGTGGATACCGGTATTCTTTGGTATTTCTATTAACCACACGGCTAAGGAGTGACCGAACTAAGTCTGTTAAAGACTACATATTTACCCTTATATTGCCCTACGTCCGCAACTACAGCACCTCTGGCATTTCGGTAGCGGCGATTACAAATGCTTATTTATAAACACACATCCTGGCGCAGCTGCAGCTGGATACTGGTTGGAAAACAAACAGTACATTTGCGCTTAAGTTATCCTAACTGCTACAAAATTATATATATATATATATATATATATATATATATATATATATATATATATATATATATATATTATGATGTAATATCTAATTTTAACAGTAAATCTAAAAAAAAAAAATTGTGGGCAATATCAAAACTGAAAGTGGAATTGAAAAATAAAACGGATCAGATAACTTCACCAAAAATACTAAAGGAATAACTTCCGTTATCTCATCTCCTCTCTGGTAGCGGAGTTTATTTCTTTCATAGCACTTCAAACAATAGTATTATTGATTCACTTCAAACATATCCATTCACCTTGAATAATGTTTTGATGAATCAATATTTTTGTTTATTGTTGATACCGAGAAAGTTCAAATTTGTATTGGAAATATTCTGTAGATATTAACGATATTTTTACTAGTATTTTAAAAGAAATGGTAGATGCTATTGTTATCTCCCTTAGCTGCCTTTATACTTTTGTTGTCATTCCCTTAATTAAGAAAGGGTTGGCACTTAATTTATAAAATTATAGACCGGTTTCGTTATTGCCCGTATTTTCTTACGTATCTGAAAAAATTATGAAAACTTGAATTTCTACTTTTCTTGAAGAGCATACCGTATAAACAAACTCCAACATGGTATTACGAAACGTTGTCTTCTTTCACAGCCATTTCCCAATTTTTAGAAAATATTTTAGATTCCGTAAATAGAAAAAATTCTATCTTTAATCGTTTGCAGCCTTAATAAACCATTCGATCAAGTTCCACATTTTTTGTTGTTGAAGAAACGTAATAATTACGGTATCATAGAAGGCGCTTGCAATTAATTAATCACACCTAACCAATCGCAAAGAAGTACGCTAACTAAAATTTCATCTTATGAAAAGAAAACGATATAAAATTTAGGTTCTCACTTCAACATATAGATCGTGGAGTACCTCAAGGAATTGTTTTTTCAGACCCTTTCTTTTTTATTGTTTATTAAGTGGCCTGTTTCAGAATCACGAGCCATTCACTGAAGGTTTTAACGTAGAAGATACCACTGTATCTATATTTGAAACTAATTATTTAAATGGAATGGAAAATTTTGCGGTAGGAGCTCAAAAAATTATTCATTGGATGGATTGTAATTACTTCACTTTAAATATGGATAAAAAAACTTTTGAGAAGACTTGTTAAAAAAAAAATACAATTCTTAATAAAAAAATATCTTGGGTTATAGTTGATTTCCTAGACCAAATGACATTTATCATCAAAATTCTACCACCGTATTTAATGTATAACTGCTAAAAGGTACTCCCATATCCACTTGTTGGTATGGATGAAAATTAGATATTACGTAGTCTAAAAATTGATTTTACACATAATTTTTGCGATCCATTTAAAAATTTTCACGTATATCTCATCATCTATTTTACAACCAGTATGAATAAATGAGATGTCATTTTGTCTAAAATAAAAGGCGTAACATTTTATCTAATAAACATAATTAATAAAATTAATATTTTCCGATATAATAATGACTAAAATACTTTAATGGCTGTCGATATTTTTTTTAATTTCTAAATATTTAATTTTTAACCATATTTTTTTTGTAGAAAATGTTATTGGGTACATATACACCCTGATCCCCGTAGGGAGGACATCCGACTTGTGACGATCCCGGTCGCCATACCACTCCCTCTGTTCCTAGCTCTAATGGGCTTTACGGGAGGTTGTCTTTTAGACCCTCTAAACTTGATAACACAACACAGTCAAAAGTTTGATCTCTATGAGGTTACCTTCGAACGGCACTGCAGACATTTCCATCAATGTATTGAGACAACCTATTATCGCCTTCGTGTGGTCTCTTCCAACCATAACCACCTACCATAACTTACAACCCTAAACTATCAAATTAGTTGATTCACGGGACCGAGATTACTGCGCCTTTCTCAAATACCGAAGGTTTCATACAAAATCTCTAGCTATCCCTAACTTCAATTAGACTATGCACTCGGATCATTACTTGATTACTTCAATCATTACTTGATTGGTATCATTAAACCAACAAAACAAATGTTGATCACAATAATTACAATTTTGTCGTACAATTCAACTTACTCAAATTCCTTTCGATTTACTTAAAAATCAAGAAACACATTCACAGATATAACAAGTCTCTAATGAAAACATTCCCTATATTTCTGCTCTGGTCCGCTTCTGGAATCGAGGTCAATACCTGTCTCCTTCCATCCCGCATCTTCACCACAGAGTTCTCCACACCTCCAACTCATCCTAATAGCGAATATCTAAGCTAACCGGAGTTCGATGCCAAAACGCCTACCTTGCGAAGTAAGCACCTAGACAGGCTTCTAGCTACCCTGGTTGCTGTTCTATCTATACAACTATAACAGCATCAGACCCCCTCAGCCATCCTCTGCATGCCTAAGAACCTAAGGAAGCCAGCAACTACGTTCCATTCCCTTTCAGTTTTCCATTTAACTTGCAGATTAAAACCAGAATTGATCATCGGAAGCTCTCTATTTACTTCGGTACGTTCCGCATCGTATCTGCGGCAGACATATAAGTGTCTGCTGTGTACATCATCAACGGCCTTACAGCCCGGACAAAAGCCTGAATTAATCAAACCAAATCTGGCCATTATCTTGAAAAGCACCATGTCCAGAAAGAAATTGTGTAATATGCCGCTTGGGAGAAATCCACCTAACTACTTACATATTTCTCAAATCAGACAAATTTCCAAGCGTGTAACGGCCATCGGGCGATTCAGTCCATCTGACCAGCCATAAATGAAAACCATGGTCGTCTATTTGTTTTATGCGCCCAGAGGCAAGATGGCCTACGTACACACTAAATTTCATTAAAGTATCTCATTGTTATTAAGATAAAAAATTTTTATTAAAAAAACACAAAATTCAGGACAGAGGGAAAATGAAGCGAGGTAGGTTATTTGTTCACATGAACATTTCAATATTTAAAATAATAAAATATTATTTAATTTGATGTGCGGAATCAATGCCATAAGCTTAGCCAATACCTCCCGGGACACCCTACATACCTTTTTCTGGGAGGGAGGGAATACCGTAATTCCCCAAGTTCAATGGGACGAAAATCAAACCTAAGCTAGGATACAGTCAAGTATAAGCTAGATACAGTCAAGTATGTCTTCCAAATTTCAGCTTATTTGGTTGACGAGTTTTTGAAATAAGAGACAAATACACTTTAGACGTAATGTTGAATATCTCCAACCCCATATCCGTTTGATTTGCATAAGACTGGTGCGGTAGGGAGAGGTAATGAGCAGTTAGGTGGAAGGTTTAAATAATCTAGTTTTTGTTTTTTTAATTAAATGCGCTTTCTACTGGGTTTGCCTAAAACAATAACAATTACTTGTATTTTTTTTTTACTTTTATTATAAAAACATCTTTTAAAATAACTATTTTTTAGGATTTATTGATTATTGTTTATTTTTTAATTAATTTATACTTATTATTTCTTTTTTTCTAATTATTTATTAAACTTATATACTTATTTTCTTAATATATTATTCTTTTTTCTCAATGCCTACCTAATGATGACTGATTAACAATCGAAATAGCCAGCTACTTTTATACTTGAAAAATGTTATGTTAAATGTTTTTGTGAGCAGTTTAATTTCGTTATATCTTTCATTAAAACGTTTAAATCGCTCTTTATTTGTTGTCGAACATACTTTTTTTTTATAATTTATTTTCAGTTGCATCTGGGTTCAACGAGTAATTTATTATTTAAAAAAACAAATGGCTAATAGTCAAAAGGATTCTTCCATATTAAGGTAAGAGTAACAAAAGCACAAATAACGATACATAAAACATACACATTGATAAATGTACATGTGTATACAACATAAGCAATACGTAAACAAATATTTATTTTGCCGTCCACTAACAAGAGAACCAGCTGATTCTAAGCAAACTGAACGCTGGGATACTAAAATGACGTTTCTGCCAGGTTAGGTACAACACGTCTGTTATCGATTAGATACTCACACGAAGATCCATTTACCTGTGCGCTTGTTTGCACACTGACTTCGTTCATGTGTAGATACGTATGTATTTTTAATATTTGAAACTATAGATGTAGACAGTAACAGAATGCAGAGAGGTATCGAGAAGCATTTTATATGAAAGTATTTTTATTTTCACGTATTTTAATCAAATATTGTTTTCACTTCTATGTTATTTGTATTTAATTACGTTGCACTTTATATCTGTTCTAATAATAATTTGCTTTAATAAATGTAATAATATATAATATGGATTTACTACCTGTTGATTTTAATTTTCCTTTTTGTTTTCCAGGCGTTTAGATAAATTATATTTAAAAATACGCTTTTGCACTTTCCTGGCATTTATGTACAGTTTATAATTGGAATCTTCCAGTTACAAAGTTTACAAGTATTTGCTGCACCATTACAAATATCTATTTTTTTTTAGGAAAAAATTTATTTTCTTTATTAATCGTTAAGTTGTAAATATTCATAAAAAATTGTAAACCTGTAATATTATATTAAAAACTTCTGTTTTAAATCAGTTGCTTCAATAATGTAGTTAAAATTATAAAAATGACAAAATTTTGGGGCATTAATAAAAAAACAAACGTTTACACAATACTGCGAAATATGTAAAAATAATAACAGTCTTATTTTACGCTGACTTTTAATTTCCCTTAAATCATTTCAATCTATCTACTTTAATTTAATTTTAATTTTAACTCACCCTAAAAACATCAAAGTTTCTTACCAAGAAAAACAAAAAAACCTTCGTTGTTTTAACCCACTTAGAATTCAAGATATATTTTTAACAGTTCCATAAAACTTTCAAACTTAACGTAAAAATATATAACTTTAAGTTCAACCTCTTTGAATAAAACCTCTAATCCCAGCTTTAATTGTAATTTTTAGTTTTCCTAAAAAAAATATATTAAATTACCCAATTTTAATTTTTAACTATCCCTAAGATTATTTTATCCCCAAAAAACTCAAACATTTTTACTGCTTGTGTTATTAACAGCAGTTAACAATATTAACATTAAAATCGTATTCTATTACCTCATCGTTACAGCACATTCTTTTAAAAACTAATGTAGCAATTATTTGCTACATTAGTTTTTAAAAGTAGAACTTTAAATTTGAAAGTTTATATCACTTAATTTTTTTCATAATAGTAATTAATGTAAATTGTTATATGTGTTTTCAGTCTCAGTTTATCAAAGTTTCACGTTACAAATAATTTTTATTTTTTCTGTAATTTTTTAATTTTAACTACTACTAGCTGAAAAAAAAAATACTTCTTTAAAATGGTCAATAATAAAAAAATAAATAACTGTTTTGGAATCCGCTTTTACTTATACTCTAATTCTCCCAAAGGTTTCAAATTCTTTTTTTTTTTAAATTAATGAAAATTGCTGTACCGAAATCAATTTTATTACTTTCAATCGAATATACTGTAAGCCTACCCAATATTACGTCCATGACTGAGACTAATCTTTTGATATATATGTTATGCAATCCATTTAGCCGTTACAGTAAACAGAAAAAGCAACATATCTCTATAATAAAACCATTTAAGTGTATAGATTCATTCAAAAACTTGTTATCACTCCTTTATGAATGGTTTATAAAATAAAAATTAAAAATCAGATACAAACAAATTTAGATTTCAAAAATATTTATTTTATTCCATTTATGCTTATTGGACTAATCAAAATTTTATCTATAGTATTGTTATACACATCCACAATAAACTATTCTTGTCTGCAAATTGTTGTTTTTAACTTTTACAAAAGTTGTATTGTTACTGTTACTAAAATTGATTAAACTAGGCAATTTTTTTTTTTATCTCCGGGCCTACCGTTGGGTATTGCTTCACAGGATGAGA
This sequence comes from Lycorma delicatula, assembly GCF_047948215.1. NCBI lineage: Eukaryota > Metazoa > Arthropoda > Insecta > Hemiptera > Fulgoridae > Lycorma > Lycorma delicatula. The sequence goes on along the minus strand of NC_134464.1, from coordinate 36,389,915 downwards.
CGAATGATTCTTAGTGTGTGTGTTGTCATGCCTGACCGAGATTTGAACCCGGGACCTCCGGATGAAAGGTCGACGCTACCACTCGCGCTAAGGAGGCCGGCAGGCATTTAAAATTGAATTACGAAAATATAACTGTTATTTCATTTACATACATATATTATATTTTTAGGAAAATAGTATTTTAAAATATTCAGGTGAAAAAAAGAATGTTCACATAACAATAAAAAAACACAACGAACTAAATTTAATAATTAAAAAAAAAAATAACTTCCTCTACCTAAAAACTTTTATTTTTTCATTAATTTTATGCAATATTTTATCATTATGTAGATATCTAAATTGAAATTCGAACAACTCAACAATATTTTCAGTATCTTTTAGCTAAAATTTAGCTTTATTTATAATATACTACACTTTATTCAAACTGGATTATCAGAGAGAAAAATATTTTATACAAAATTAAATTCTATTTAAAACAACATCCATAACATATACTTTCATTTATCAATGAAACTATTTTGCAAAAAAAATTATTTTTTTCGAAAATGAGAAAAAATGAATTTTGAATTATATATCTAACAATTTTTTGATTATGGCCCAACAAATAGCGATTTTTAAAAATACCGATTCATATCGGGTTGTAAATACAACGTACATACATTATACATGTACCAGTAGCACAGTGAAAAAATTTATATATGAATACGATCATTTATTTATAATAAATTGAGATAAATGAAATTGAAGATGCACATCCACACCCATCTATACCCACAGGCGCGCGCCTGTACAAACACACATACAGAAAGAGAGAGAGATTGATACAGGAGGAATGTAACAAACCTTTAGGGACATGTTCCACTGGTGAAAATAAGGATTCAAGAATTATATTATATAATATTCTTCAACGTTATATTCTCTTGAACCAATAATCATATAAACATTGGTTCGGGAACGGTTTGTTAGCGAGTGTCGTTTAGAGAATAATTTCATCCTGATTGTAATTTCATTACAGCCAGACTGTAATTCTAAGGACCAAAATTAAGGAGAAAATTTTGTGATTTAAAATTTCTTCTTTATTTTCACCAGTAGTACGTGTGCTGAAAATTTTACATTCTTCGTTAATGACTGTGTATATAGGTAATTCCAAATTTCACGGTAATTTCTTGGGAGATGATTCTATAGCCAAAAATATGAAAAAATTTCATACAAACATAGATCAGAAAACGGTTTGTTAGCAGTTTCGACTCACGAAACATTTAGCCCTGCTTTCTGCTTCCTGTGTGAAATTAAACCGTACTAAAATTCTTGGGATAAAAATCGAAGGGTAAATTTGATGCTTCCTTATGGTTTTTAATTTAAGAAACTGAATAAAAGTAGTTTCAGACCACTATCTTTTTTAGGTTTTAAGAAAAACCGAGTAAAACACGAAAAAACTTTGTCGGAAGATATACTTTTTTAGGTTTGGAATAAAATAACATAATTTACCAATAAATAAAAATTTCCAATTAAATTTGTAGTGAATTTAATTTTGAGAAGATTAAATAATGTCCATTAAAATTAAATATAAATTTTCAACTTTAATAAAAAAAATAAAGCACGCAAATTGGAACGGAAAAGTTAAATAATTTTAAACAAAACAGCTTACATACAAATGCTAAAATTTGTAAAAATAATTTGCAAAGCATCCTTCTAAAACATATTAACATTTTTTTTCATAGATTGGTAAAAGCAGCTGATCAATAATGAATTTAGTGTCTTGCGTTTTGAGCGGTTTTTGTGCTGTGGTAGTTCGTTCAGTCGTTGCCAATGAGTGATTCACCATTTTTTTCATTTGGAGAATTGACGGACATGTTGTTAATTTACAATAAAATAAATAAATATGGATGGGCTTCTGTGCATGAATACCGGGAAAATTATCCAGATCGAACAGTATCGGATCGTAAAACATTTGAGGGTTTGAAAAGGCGACAAACAGATATGCTCAAACCACAACAATTCGATGCTGGTCATGAAAGTTCTGTCGAGAAATGCCAACGCTGATGAAGCAAATGCTGAACAAGTATTTCCCACCTCAAGTACGAGAAGGCTGTCATATCGCTTTCGCAATCAGAACGTTACGGTGGTGGTGAACGTTACGGGAGCAACAATTATACCTATTCCATACAATATCCGTACAAGAGTAATAAACATTACCACCTAATTTTGATAAACGAATGAAATTCTGAACATGATAAAAATGTGAACATCATCCCGATTTCCTAAGTAATATTCTAACTACTGATGAATCCAGTTTTACAAGAAATGGCATTGTAAATTATCGAAACACTCACACTAGGGTAGAAGAAAATCCCCATGAGACTGCTACATGTCACTTCCTACACACTTTTTCGTTTAATGTGTGGTGTTTTTTTCCTATTTGGTTTTGTCAGGGTGAAAAAAAGCTTCGGCGTTATCATCGCCCGAACAAGATGTATGTGTTTTAAAAAACTAAATTACAAAAATGCACTGTTAAAAATTAAATAAAAACGCCCGGAAAACAAAACATGAAATATAAATACAAAAACAATAGAATAAAAAAATTAAAACAAAATGAAAATTTAAAGTAGAAATTTAAAAACAGAATCAAAACAAACTCAAACATTAGAAATTAAGACAAAACAAAAAACTTAAACTAAATATTAACACACAAAAACATAACACTACTACAAAAAAAATCGAAAAACAGTATTAAAAAGTAGGTAAAATATTAGCACTCCGGAGAAATAAAAACACCTAGTCTATTAAACGTATTAAAAGCATAACGTATGCATTTCATAAGAATGTAGCGCACAGTCAAGCGGCAGTTGCATCGCATGCATACTGGTGTGTTTACTGCTAACATCAAATATCCGTGATTAACCCAAGTATGTCCTATTCGCAAACGGCAAAGGACCACTTCTTCACGACGAATTATCCTGTATGCAGAATCCCATGGCAATACAGAACCTTTAATGTGCCGGAGTTCGTTATATACTGTAGCCGGCCAGTCATCTTGCCACGTTGCGCGAAGAGCGAGTTTCACACAACTAATAAAGTCGGATGCAGTAACACGGGAAGTAACCCACCGGGTTGGTCTAGTGGTTAACGCGTCTTCCCAAATCAGCTGATTTGGAAGTCGAGAGTTACAGCGTTCAAGTCCTAGTAAAGCCAGTTATTTTTACACGGATTTGAATACTAGATCGTGGGTACCGGTGTTCTTTGGTGGTTGGGTTTCAATTAACCACACATCTCAGGAAACGTCGAACTGAGAATGTACAAGACTACATGTTAATTCACACTCATACATATCATCCTCATTCATCCTCTGAAGAATTATCTAAACCGTAGTTACCGGAGGCTAAACAGGAAAAAGAAAAAAGAAGAAAGAAGAAGAAAAAAGTAACACGGGAAGTGAAGGATAGTTTACATGCGTCTTTAGTAGCAGAATATGTTCATTACCCGGAATCACCATGTGGCTAGTGATCCAGCAGAAACTCACTTCTGTGTTGCGAAGATTCAACTCGGCGACTGTATTGTAGATTTCGGTTACTATAGGATGCCTGGAATAAAAATTTTCTAAGGCTTGGAGAGCACTACACGAGTCACTACAAATAAGGATACAACGGTACTTAGGGTTAATGATATTCAAAGTCTTATTTATAACTTATAGTTCAGCATTAAAGACATTCTTAATAACAGGTAGATCAAACATATAAGTTCGGTCATTAACAATAAACGCGCAGCCAACGGTATTGTTCTGTTTCGACCCATCTGTACATACCAAGCGTCCGGGTTTGCCTTGAAGAGAATATGGTGGAACAGTTGCCGAAAGAAAATAGGTGGTGGTGTTGATTATTGCATTTCGTGAGGTCAAACATAAAATTTATAAGGTCGATTATCCACGGAGGATACGAACACGGATAAATAGGAAAAATAGAAGGTGTGGCGGGCCATGATGTGTGAAGCGATGATAATCTCACAGCCCTTTTTTTCTTACCGCCAACGCTCAATAGAGAGCGGTACTTGCATTTTTCGCAAACAATTATTTATCAGACATAAATATATGCTCAAAATAATTTGCAATAGCAGCTTCTAAACTGTGAACTATTTTGTAGTAATATTTTTTTCTTTTAATGAATTTACCTTGACATTATTTCATGTGTTTTTATTTAAAAATTAATTATGAACTTTAGACACTTTTTTTAACTTATAATTTGTTCTAATATTTATAATTTATTTTATATAGATCTAATCTACATAAATTATTATTATATTCCGATCAGAATAAATATTTATTTACTTTGTTTATTCATATAAAATATACACTACCTAAAAATTTTTAGGTAAATTACATTAATCCACCGGTTTGGCCTACTGGTGAACGCGTCTTCCCAAAACAGCTGAATTGGAAGTCGAGAGTTCCAGCGTTCAAGTCCTAGTAAAATCAGTTAATTTTACACGGATTTGAATAGCAGATCGTGGATACCGGTGTTCTTTGGTGGTTGGGTTTCAATTAACCACACATCTCAGGAATGGTCGAACTGAGACTGTACAAGACTTACACTTCATTTACACTCATACATATAATCCTCATTCATCCTCTTAAGTATTATCTTAAAGGTAATTACCGGAGGCTAAACAAGAAAAAGGAAAAGGGTAAATTAAATTAAACGAAAACTAAGGCAGGTAAAATATAAATATACAGAGTGTTTTTAAAATGGTGGGCTGGCTATACTTTTTCGGATTCTACTTGTAAAACTAAACAAAAAATATCTGTAGGAAAAATGGCAATTTCTCCTTCGTTCATCCACTGTCCGCCATTTTGTTATTTTTTATAAAAAAATGTATACTTAAACCCTCTTGACTTCTACCTGTGGGGCAATTTAATACATATTATTGTTTATTCAACTCAACATTGAGGATCTTTAACGAAGGATCAAAAATGAATTTCAGGAAATTAGGAATACTCCCGAAATATTTGAACGGTTAACACAATCTCTCAGAAAAAGACTGGAGACTTGTGTAATTTTTAATGGTGAACACTGAACATCTCTGATATCCTTTCACAATTGTTAACTGTTGTTTTATATTACTTAATTTGATACTAATTTACAATACTAGAATTGATCTTAAAATGTTTCATTTATTTATGTGATTGTTTTCTTCATAAAATAATGAAACTATAAACAAGACGTAGGCACCGCAATGTACCAATCACTACCGTTTCCATAGTATCACCTTCTACAGTTAAATTTCTAATTTAACTTTCGTTATATCAATTTTCATCACTCAAAAAAAAAATATATTTTTACACAAGAGGTAATCAATTTTGGACTCTTAATAATCTTATTCCGAGCGTTATATTAAGTAAAATTTTAACTACCTTCTCTTTTTCTTTTATAAATATTCACAATTTTATAATAAAGAAAGATATTAACATTTTAATAAAATTTACAGAAATGCTTTGTAATTGCTATCTAGTTTTTCTCTATTATAATATTAACCTGTCGCAAAGATTATATCTACCCTTTGCTGTGTTAATTACAAAATTAACATGGGATACAAAATTTTCAGTAAACCATAACACAAAGAAGGATAACAAAATGAAAATATTCCTGTATTTTTATGAGAATTTTATAGCAGAACCTTACCGTTTCAATTTTTTTTTATTTTATTTTTTTTAATAATATTACAAAACATGTTCTCATCATTTTTAGTTAAAAAAAATATAACGTAATTTCCAAATTAAAACTCTCAAACTCATGCGCCTTCCTTTCGTTATACAGACTATAAATTAATATTCAGATTGATCTGTTGAAATTTTTATCATCACTCTCAATCATAATTTAAAATGATCATAATTTAAAATAAATAAATAAATCTGTTTAAAAGTTACTGGTACACTTTTTGGTCCAAGAAACTTAATTCTACGCAGTACAAAACTTAACTTTCACGTTCGGAACAAAGATAGCATTTGTTAAAAAAAATTTACTTTTAACAATTTTACAAATACATTTTATCAAATATCGACGTTTCAAGACCCTCTTAGTCAAAAAAAAATTTATAAAAATTTCCGAAATATGTACGTACAAAATATTTACGTGTATTTTATTTTGATTCATAACTCCGAACTACTTAGTATAAATTCTTCAAAAATATATAAATAAATAAACTAATTTCTATATACGGATAATTGATGGCATTATTATTGGATAAAATTAAAAAAAGGGAGGAGTATTTTCTATCATTTAGGATTTTTTTAATTTTTTTGTAATGGTTGTAGAAAATTGTGTTTTATAATGATGAAAGTATTTATAAAGTTATTTAAAATTCCAAAACGTTTTAAATTAATTAGATTTTAGGAGTGAGAGGATATTCAATATTATTTCTAAACATTTCTTGTTCCATAAACCAGAAAAAGGTTGAAATTTAAAAAAAAATTTAACCTGTACATAAATTTTTATTTTAGTAATTTATTTGGATTACTCTAGATTTGGCCAGATTTTCGACCACGTTGATCAAAGGAGCATCACGGTACATAGGCATGTACGCACGCACGCACACACATGTACACATATATAGCTGCAGTAAACTACAATTTTTTGGCCTTGTTGACTAACAAAACACCAAACTGGGCTGAATTATTGAAGTAAATAATTTCTACTATAAATAAACTTCTAAAGTTAAAAAAAACAACCGATTGAAAGATACTTAAAATATATTCATTTTTAAACTTTAATTTTCAAAATTGGAAATCCATCTGTCTATAGATTAATGTAGACGACAAGGTATCTGTTTAATAAAAGGGCATCCCAATTAAGAATTAATTTTTTTTATAATTTCAGATACTTTCTGTTTTTTATTAATTTGTGGCGGTTGTTAATAATCTTATATTAAATTGCTGTCAAGCAATGAGGTCAAACAAGATTTACAATTTAATTTACATCATTAACTAAAATCTTGTGTTTTAACTCATCTTTTTTTTTTTAGTAATTATATTTTAAATATAGTATAGGATGTTCAAAAAGTAACGCAACCTTATGGGAAAATGAGTAAGTTACAATAGTAGTTGAAAGTGGCCACCATTATGCGGTTCCCATACTTGAATACAACATCTTAAACACATGTTATAACGTTTGTTGAGAAATTGCTGTGACACATCGTTCAATTTTGGTCTGCAATTCGGGAACAATGATGTGAGGATGATTTTGTAAGCAGCATCCTTAAGATATCCTCACAAGAAAAAGATCAGGAGACCGAGAGGTCCACAGCCCCTTCGAAATTACTTATCCATGAAAACACGGATCCAAGAAAAAGTCATAGTATTGTTGACTGAATGAGCCGTAGCATTATCCTGCTAAAACCACGTGTACACTAATCGCTCTGCAAGTACAGTGTTTACAAATTGTTGTTCCATCTGTTTGTAGCGCTCACCGTTCAGTGTGTCGTGAAAGGATGTCGAAAGAATCGCCTACGTGACATTGCAAACCAAACTCCCACTTTTTGTCTTTCCATTGGAAACTCGTGCAGCTGATAAGGATTTTCCGTACACCAAATGCCTGCATTCTGTGTATTCACGTATCCATCAAGATGAACCATGCCTTATTAGACAAAAACCAATCATCGAGTTTCTTTTCATCTGGCGTTACAGATGATATGAACCACTGACAGAAAGCTACACGTTTTCCAGTGTCAACAGGTAACAACTCGTGAACAACACGAATTCTCAACGGATGCATCTTAAAACACTTACGCGATGCCGTATGGGCACTACCCCAATGGAGAGACCAGATTTGCTAGTTAGGCGTCGTACAGAGATTTTGGGACTAACAAAATATGCAGGTTGACGTCGATCACTTTTCTGGATAATCTTTCACAATCTCTGTCTCTTTGATCTGACCTTACAGCCACTTGATGGATAACGTTTTGGGTGCACCCACACCATACGTTTCTGTGAAGGCATTCTGGATCTGGGCATAATTTGGACATCTAATGTGTTAGGAGATAATGAATATTTTCTGCTTCATTGTGTAACCCGTGTTTTGTCAATTTTTCTCAATTAGACAACAAAAAAAATAAAAAATTATTCCGTAAGATTGTGTCACTTTTTGAATACTCTTTTTATAATTCTACTAATAAAATCATCACTTGGTTAAAAAGATCCTCGTTACGGAGTTTACTAGGATTCTCGATCTGTTACTAATAATCTTTTTTTAATTATTAATTTTAATACTGCAAAATTTTTACGATAAAAACATCGCTTAATCAAGCGGGTCAAATCGAACTTAGTTTTTTTAAGCATTTTGATTATTTCGCAATTGTACTCAATATATTTCATAAGTCATTACTATAAAAATCCCATGGCACATTTGAAATAAAAATCTGTCAAGACCATACCCGGGAAAGTTATCAATCTTTTCCCAGTTTTTTTTTATAATAGATTACTTACAAAGATAAAAAAATCTAATTACTTATGTGGATTTAGCAATATTTTTCCGGAATTTCACTAAATTTCTACAGTTGCAACGTGGTGGTTTATTTAGCTTAACTTTGATACTGGCAAGGAAATCGACCTTTTATTTATTAGATTTTCTTCTATAGGATAATAATAAGTTTTATCTCATTAATTCATCCAGTCTAAATTAGACATTAGTAGAAAAACGAAAATTAAGTACATTGACCTTGCAAAACCTTTCTTTAGTTGAAGTTGATTTAAAAAAAGAAACATACATATTTGCACGTCTAAACATGTCTATGGAAGGAGTTTATAGTTGCAATTTTTGTAAAAGTAAAATATATAAAATGTCTATACGTTCTGACATTCTCGATATAAAATACGTGAGATATAAAATACTAAGTTATTTTAAAGAAAACGTCAAGGGAAATAAACTAAATAGCTATTCGTAAAAATATTCCTGGAAATACCAATATCATGATATATTCAACGTAACATGGCAAACAAAGTTCAGTCAAATAATTTACTTGACCATTTGCAGAATAAAATGTTTACTTTATAAGTTATTCTTCCTTTATTATTCATGCTTTAATGAAATAAAATTTCGATTTTGTAATCTATAAAACCAAATACGTACAATTATATAATTTAGAAACTAATTGTATATTGCAATAAATAAATTATATAAACGCAGTATTTAAAAAAAAAACAACAAAAAAACGACTTATCAGTAAAGTATTCTACTAAAGTAAACGAAACAATTGTTAAAATTTATTTTTTTGTAAGTAAATATCAAAATAAAATGAATCATCTATATTTTACAAACCCTTAACTTTAGGTTGATTTCAGAAAGAAGTCAACATTTAAAAATTATTGTTTTTATTTTATTTTTTAGGTTTTTCTATATATCTTTGACTAGATATATATCTGCATATATACATACCCTGGGTGATTCAAAAAGGACTTCACAAATTTTAAAGCAAATAAAAGTTTATTTAGATAACTTACAGATTCGGTTGAGGTCTCATTTCCTTAAAAACACATCAAGTTTGTATGCCAACACTAACTTTGCGTGCAGATTCCGCTCCTGTAGATGCATGTAGTCATCCCGCAGGGTTGGTCTAGGGGTGAATGCGTCTTCCCAAATCAGCTGATTTGTAAGTCGAGAGTTTCAGCGTTCAAGTCCTAGTAAAGGGAGTTAATTTTATACGGATTTGAATACTAGATCGTGGATATCGGTGTTCTTTGGTGGTTGGATTTTAATTAACCATACCTCTTAGGAATGGTCAAACTGTGACTGTCAAGACTACACTTCATTTACACTCATACATGCCATCCTCGTTCATCCTCTAATACCTGAACGGTAATTCCCAGAGGCTAAACAGAAAAAAGAGAGAGAGAGAGAGATACAATCCTTCATTACCCGTGTTACTACATCAGACTATTAACTGTGTACAACTCACTCTTCGCGCAAACTGGCAAGAATGGCTACGGTATAAACTCCGGCACATTAAAGGTTCTGTGTTGCCATGGGACTCCTCATACAAGAAAATTCGTCGTGAGGAAGTGGTCTTCTGCCGATTGCGGATAGGACATACGAGAGCTGCTCACAGGTATCTGATGTCAGTATTAAATACACCAGTATGGATGCGATGCAACTGCCGCTTGACTTGTGGAATGCATACGTTACGCGGCCTTGCGTTGTAAATTTAAATTGCCCAGGAATTTTCGTAAAATTCTAGGCAATAATAAAGACGTTTTGGAGCAGGTGATTTTGTTTCTCCGAGGTGCTAATATTTTTATCTACTTTTTAATAGTGATTTTAGATTTTCTTCACCTAGTTATATGTTTTATGTCTTAAAATTTTAGTATAAGTTTTTTGTTTTCTTATTTTTTAATATTTTAGTTCGTTTTGATTTTGTTTTTAAATTTCTACTTTCAGCTTTTCTTTTGTTTTAATTTTTGTTATTTTATTTGGTTTTATATTTCAAGTTATTTCAAGTTATTTTATTTATATTTCAAGTTATTATTTTTCGAGCGTTTTATTTAATTTTTAATTGTGGATTTTAAAGTCTAGTTTTTTGAAACACATCCATATAACGTAGCGATGATAACGCCGAAGCGTTTTTCACCCAGAAAAAAGCCAAATAAAAAAAAATTAACTTAGGTTTGATATGGCTTCCATTTGTAATGCGACATACATCCCACCTGAAGTCAATATCATTCCAGACTGCAGCCAGCAAGTCGGGCGTTACATCTGCTCTGCGGGGTTAATTCGAAGTCTCAGCTCAATAAGATCAGTAGGTAAAGGTGGTGTAAAAACCCATTTTTTTATGAAATCTACAAGAATCCGGGGAGCGAGATAGCCATACAATTGGACCTTCACGATCGATCCAACGACTTTGGAATCGAGAATCAAGAAATCTCGGACTTCTAAGGTGTAGTAAGAAGGTGTTTTCACTTTCTAATCGTAATGGTTTCCATCTTGATCATCATCGTCCGGCTGAGGAATTAGAAAATTCTGAAGCATGTCTAGATAAACGATACCATTTACGGTTGCGTCGTGGAAGAATAACGGGTGTTTAGTCTTTCTTTGCTTAGCGCATATAAAACAATGACCTTAGGGCTATCACGAATGTGCTGCAAAGTTTCGTGATGGCTTTTACTAGCCCATATTCGGCAGTTATAAGTGGTCACCTTGCCACTGATGTGAAACGTTAACTCATCACTAAAAATTACACAGTTTAAAAGCGTATTTTATCTGCAATTCTACCAATCATTTCCACACAAACTGCATCCGAGGAACTTTGTCGTCATCTGCGATGTGTTGAACCATGGTTAGTTTGTTTGGCTTCAAGTGCAATCGTTTACGTAATACGCGGCCATCAGTCGTTTTTGAAACGCCACATGACGCGCATAGAGTTTATTTCTTTTTACCATCTCCAAAGCTTTCTCTGTGTTGTTTCAGATGTGCGTGGGCGTCCTGGTGATTTTATACGTTTAACAGAAAAACCTGTCTCAACAAAGGTATTGGTTCCTACCGTACTCTACGAGTAATTACGTTGAACTGCAGTTGCTGACTGCAAATCGCGAAACCAAAACACACAACGAGCACGTTCTATACCATTAAATTTATCCATTTTTAACAACACTGGTGACAGCGCTGGTAGCCAAATTCGGTACTAATGAACCACATAATTCAAAACTTGATGTATTTTGTTAGAAATAAGACCTCGATTGAATATTTAAGTTATCTAAATAAATTTTTATATTCTTTTAAACTTTGAAGTCCTTTATGAATCACCCAGTATTACAAAATATTTGTTCATAATCAACGCCCAGAAAAAAAGTATTGACGATAAATTAATTAAAAATTTATAAGTATATTCTCCTTTGTGAGTCTTACTAAGAAAGAAATTTTTGAAATTCCGAGTATAGATTGTTAAAGTGGAGTAACAATTAAATTTACTATTTTTAAATTTCTCGGTAAAAAATAAGATATCAACTTGATTTTTTATCTATGTAATCTTCATGTAAATATCTAAAAAAAGAATTTCTAGATTTTTCAAAATTCTACCTTGAAAGAGGTCCATTTTTTATGTTTATTTTCTCTAGTAATACATATCCCAAAAGTTTGTTACATTCTTTTTAAATCACTCTATATATATATATATATATATATATATATATATATAGAGAGAGAGAGAGAGAGAGAGAGAGAGAGAGAGAGAGAGAGAGAGAGATTGCCCTATCTTTTTCTTCATTATCCTTTAAAAGTTGGGGTTTAAAATAATGAATGTTATAATAACATTTATCTATTATATTATTATAATTAATTAGTTAAACTTAACAATAATAATAAACTTTTCTTGTAATGTGTAATAATAAGAAAATTGTTTAACGAAACCTAAAAGTGTGAGACAAAAAACTTCTACATGGAAAACCTTATTTTAATAATCACCACGTATAACAGTATTTTTTTCAGTAGTTAACCATAAAAATGAATGAGAAAATTGAAAAAAACGAAGGAAAAACCGGGAGGCAAAATGAGATGAAAAAGTATTAGAAAAAAGTAATAAAGATAACAATATAGAACAAAGAAAATTAAAAATTAAAAGAAAAGGTTTATATAAAAAAGTAATCGAATTTATTTTAAATATATTAATTAAAAATTCAAGAAAACGATATTAATTCTGTTTTCTTTGAAAATTAAATGTTAGTTTAATGACACAGAAGCGTACAGTTAATAATCATTTACTGTATAATGAAATGATAACAAGTCAAGATGTATTCTAAACAATGCCCTAAAGGTCCATGTTCTTCCATTAGCATACTTGCATGAGAATTTTCATATTCTCCCTATTCATTAACAGTGATTCCTTAGATATTGGTTTTTGATAATTCGAACCCTAGGTAAATCTCTGCTAATTTATACGTAAAATATATGATAAATTTAAAAAAAAAACATATTAAATTACTAGTGTTTAGGTGAAATAATTTATTAATAAAACCAGGGATGAAATTCATGAGATTTAAACCAACATAAAAATACATATATAATAAGCATATTAGAATACTGAAAAAACATTCAGAAACAACATATTTTATACCACAATATTGATTATCTGTTTAGGAATTAAGTTAGTAATATTGTTCGTAGATTTTTATAATCTAATCTACATACACTTAGTAGTACAATGAATTATTTTTAATTTCAGGAATAAAAAACCTAAAAACTCGTATAAGTTTCACATCTATATAAATAAAAATGTAAATTTTCTTTGTACAAAATCATAAATCTCCGAAATTTCTTCACCGATTGCTTTGAAAATTTTACACAAAGTTGCATTAGAATATGCACGCGTTTTTAAATACCTTACTATTTATATACCCAAGATGTCACACCTGTGACAGGTAAAAACATGTTTTTTTTTTTAAAACAGCGCTATCTGTTAGACGTAAAGCAACAAATGCTATACTAAATATTTTACGATTCCATTTCAATGTTTCCGACATGTGTGTCCGATATAGACTAAAAAACTATTAGACCAACTTACCCGCGGGAAAAAAGGGGGAAAGGGAAAAATCGGAAAAGGAAAAGAGGGAAAAATCGAAAAAGGTAAGAGGGGGAAAACGGGGAAAAGTAAATGGAAAGGATAAAGAATAAAAAAAGGTAAAAGGGAAAGATAAATGGGTGTAGGAAAGGTAAAGGGGGTTAAAGGGGAAACGGAGAAAGGAAATAGAAATGGGGGAAATTGAAAGGAAAAATGGTGAAAGAGAAACAGGGATATGATAAAAATTAAAATGGGGAAAAGAAAAATTGGGAAATGTTGACGAGGAAAGGGGTAAAAAGGAAAGGAGAAAGGTTAAATTTTATGAAGTTCCATAATGTTCAATTTGTTAATGTTTTATCAAAATTTCAATTGTGTTCATTTAATCTATATATATAGAAGGATGAAACACAAACCAATTTATTCATATTGTAAGTGCTTCAAAACACCTTGGAGCACTTATCTAGCGAGTCAAAAAGGTATCGCTTTTAACAGGTTTTTCATGATTTTTGAGGGGTTATAACTTTTTTTATTAGCATAATACACAAAACGTTTTTATTTGCCACAAACATCTACAAAACATTTTAAGATGTGAAAATGTTGAGTTTTTTATCACCAGTCCCATCAGAGTTATTTGAAGCCAAAATTTGAATGAAATAAAATATAGTTTTCAAAAATTCATAAAAATTTAGGGGTAAGTATATCACCAATAATATTATTTATGGTAAAACTGCTAACATATACATACATATAAAAAAATAATTCAAACTGTGCATGTCATCCCGACCTCTTGAAAAAAATTACCAAAAGTGAAATTTAACCGTTTTTCGTGTTCAACTTTATTGGTAATTTTCTCGTAGAAAGAAGAGAGATAGGTAAATAAATTACTAATTAATCTTCTACCTTGAGAAAATATGAATAAATTACATTTTGTTTCATCCTTCTAGAAACTATAGCTTTTTATTTATGATTTTTTCCGTAAACCCTAACAATCACAAAAATAGTTGTACGCACCGTAACGAAAATGGCCGCTACAGGTAAACTGCTTAAATAAAAAATTAAAATAAAATATTTTTAAGGTCCTGAGACCTGTAGAAAACAAGTGGGTAAGCTTCAATTTTTGTTGAATTGGTCAAGCAACCAGCTAATGTTTTTTTGGGACAATTCAAATGGATTGACCCTATAATCTTTCCGGTGGAAGATAATTTTATCTAATTATCAAATTACCGGTGTGCAAGCGTACTGCTAGGTTAATTGTCTGCAATAATTCTATTGTTTGTCATAGGATTTTTACAAAAACGGTGTAATTTTGTTAAAAATAAAAAAAACTTAATAAATTTTGTAATAAGTAAAAATTTATCAAACAAATAATTACAAAGATACTAAAGATTAAAAAAATCAAAATGGCCGCCATTTTGAAACTTTTAAGGAGATGTTTTCAAACTCTTTTGTTTTGTAGAACAAGACACTAATCTTAGATTTCCCAAATTTAATTGTAGTAGGTTTATCCGTTCCTGAGGAATATTTTTTTTTTTTTGAAAATCACAAAGTGGCGTTCAGAAGGAAAACAAATAGGACTTATGACAATATGAACTTTTTTGCTCATTTTAGTGTTCTGAATCAGTGCCTGTGGCTCGGGAAATACGTCCCGAAAAATTCCGTGTATACTCGGAATGGGTAGATATGTTACTCCATGATTAAAAAGAGAAATGATCCAGTATTTGTATGATGAATTAAGGAACACCATGTAAAGGACCTTGATATAGCAATATTACAAAATACATAACTAGTTATAGAATTAAAAAGCCGGTAAATCGTTGCAAAACTTCCCCGGTTTTGCCCTTGATAATTTTTTTACTAGTACGCCATAAATTTTTTAAGTATTATTGACTTAATTATAAAATAAGCCTACGATTGCGAAGAAGATCAAAGTAAAACATTATCAACTCCAGTTTACCCCTTTGACCAAAATATAATCATAATGTATTTTGAGAGTATTGCTTTAAAAAAAAAAAATCAAAATTTTAAGCAAAAAATTTGTGTTTTATTATTTTCGGCAGTTACTGCGTATAATATTGTTAATAACAGCCACAACCTGAAAAATAGATAAAGTACCAGGAATTATAAAAAAGTTTAAAATTCTTAAGTCAGATCCTATGGGATGTCTCTTTTATTAAAACGTTTCCATGTCACTTAAATTAATACTGTAGACTATTGGATTTTAAATCTTGAAAAAGAAAATTAAAAAAAAAATTGGATATCCCATTCAGCCCCCTTTTTTTAGTGGGTGGGGGGTAAAGATAATATTTAATAGAATAATTATTTATTTCAATGAACTGATCCGATCTTTTGTAATTTTAATCAACAAATAAAACAAAAACATTAGTTTACTTGATGCCTTCATCTCCGATTTGGTCGAAAATCAAGCCAAATATTTGTGCCAAAATTTCAACATTTTTTCTCAATGAAGTTTTGAGATATGACGTAAAAAATAATGTTGAATATCCTCCCACACCTAATCCGAATAGTTTATGATTTCTGAATTTTAAATAACCTATAAGTACTTTTCCCGTACTAAGCTCAACTTTTTTGACCACTATACAAAAATTCAAAATTGTAAAACTGCCCTGTCCCTTTTTTTAATTTTATCCACAATTTTATATCAGTTCTTCCATTTATAAAATTGTTTTTGGCTATTTTCGAAGAATTTATGTTGAGCCAGTCTGAAAATATTAAGACATGCTCGTACATACATTCATAAGCTTCCGGAAATTTTTCCAACCATTAGTGTTTTTTTTTATTAAGGGGGACTTTTAGTAAAACTCAGATACCCAACAAATTTTTCCTATCTCTATATTTCCCTTTATCTACCTGCAGCAGCAATAGAGCGTGCCAGAAAAACTAAAAGTATATATGATTGAAATTCATGTTAATTATTTAATATATAAACATACGAAATAATATTACAATAGGTATATGAAGATATAAATGTAAAAAATAATTTCAAGGTAAGTTACAATTTAGACGACATTATAATTAATTGAGCCCATATTTATGAACACGTTGATACAAAGTTCAGGTTATTTGTAATTTTAAGATTTTAACTTTCCCGTTTAGATAGCGCTACAGCAGAGCTACAGCTCTAGAAGGGAAAGTGTTAATCGGTCCAATTCGGACACATGCGGTTTACACCGGTTCTTGACATGTTAATACCTAAGAAACACAAAAAACCGGATGGAAATTTTTCGGTGTTAATGTGTGAATGTACATGTATGTTTGTGTTGACCTCTAAATCCCCTTATATTCTCAGAACTACTGGACCGATTTTAACCAAACTTGGTCAGATTACTTCTATATATAAGGCACTGATGCCATTAAATAATAAACTTAAAAGTTCAACGGGGAGGCTGTAGAGCAAGGTTATCTTCAGTATCACGAGATTTCGCCTAATTAAGATCATATTTTTCTTAGGCACATTTGTTAAGCATTAAAAAAATGACAAGATGTGCAAAACCAATTTTGCAAAATCCCCTTGAGGATATACGTAAAAACATCTATTAATGATGACAAATTTATCATTTTATTTAGGCACGATACAAGTACAACGTATATATTAAAATCAATTATTGATAATTTGTGATAAATTTAAAAATGTATAAGAAAATCCTGAAATGAGAATCTAACTGAATGGTATGTAACAAACTCGGATAAATCCAACCGCCACACAATTATAAGGATTGACGTGTTTTTTCACGAAGAAACTCTTAGATTATTCTCTTAGAAGCCATATGTTGGAAAATCAAATTTTTTAACATGTATTTGAATTTAAATACTGATAAAAATGTTGTAATCGACACAATTCCTCAAGAAATTTTTAATGATAGGAAAATTATAATAAATTAAAATTTATCAATAAAATTGAAAGTTGATACGAATGTTTTTATTTAAATTTAATTCATAAACATAATAAAATAAATTATGGTAATAAAAAAATACGTCTATTGATAGAAAAATCGAAAATTATGTTTTTAAATTCTATTCCACATATGATGGGGCTTTTAATACTATGGTTTACAAAGAAAACTCAGATTTCATTTTGACTGAAATCTTATCGCAGAGAAATAGATTCAATTAAAGATATAACTGAGTTTCAAATTGAACAACAATTCAACAAAGAAGAATTTACAAAAGAATTTAATAAAACAGCAAAGCAATCCTATTTTCAACTAAAAACAAAAATATCGTATAAAAGATCGAAAGAAAATTCAATATTGCCCAAAAAAAATTGCAAAATTCAATTTTGCAAAATAAAAAAGTATCTTTAAAAGAGATCAAAAATCTAATATCTATTAATAGAAAACTTACTTCGACTCTCAGAAATACTAATGATTAAGCTATCGATAAAGAGGGGCACTTATAAATTTATTTAAAACTATAATATTTGTATTTAAAATACAAGGGAAAACCAAAATAAAGTTAAAATAGAATAAAAAACGAAAGAATTATTTATTAACAAAAGACCACAGAAATCGGTCCGGAACAAAACAAAAAAAATGTTAGTGATAGAAAAATTCAGGAAAGAGATCAATGAGGAATTTGAACGTACTGGCAGGAACGATGAAGTAAAACGCTAAGAAATAGCGTTAAACGGTGGTCCTTAGCTGAATAAAAGAACTTTTTTTTAACCTCCGGGACCACCGTTAAGTATTGGTTCAGAGGATGAGATGAATTATTTGTAGCGTGTGTGAAAATGCCATGTCTAACCGGGATTCGAACCCGGGACCAACTTGTTACTAAGAGTTTAAATATATCAATAATTTGAGCGTATGCAGGGAAAACATATTCGTTCTGCAAAATAAATATTTAAAATTGTATAAAAACAAACACAACACAATAAAATATATGTAAGTAAAAAGAAAGAAACGAACTATAAATGTACGATGTATGAATTATTTATAAGCAAATGCACAAGGTAAAATATGACAAAGACTATAAAAGATGACAAATGTTATAAAGCACTTTCATTTTCCAACAGTGCAGAAGAAAAATTATTATTTATTTATTTACTATGTTAACTAGTGGTTTTTAATTACTATAAATATTAGGATAAGTTTTCGTTAAAATATACTTCATCATTAATATAACATTAAATAATAACCCACCGGGTGATTGGTCTAGTGGTAAACTTGTCGTAAATCAGTTGATTTGGAAGTCGAACTTCTCAGGTTCAAATCCTGATAAAGTTACATACTTTTATACGACATTTTTTTAAGTAAGTCGTGTATGCTACTCTTCGCTGGACACAGGCATTGGAAATCTTTTTACGAATACTCGACGTGATTCTTCAAACGATCCAGAACGAATATAGGTCTCAACTATAAGCTCCTCTCTCCTGGATTGAAAAAGAAATTTTACACAAACACAACTTTTCTTTCTTTTTCCTGTTTAGCCTCCGGTAACTACCGTTTAGATAATTCTTCAGAGGATGACATGTATGAGTATAAATGAAGTGTAGTTTTGTTACATTCTCAGTTCGACCATTCCTGAGATGTGTGGTTAATTGAAACCCAACCACCAAAGAACACCGGTATCCACGATTTAGTATTCAAATCCGTGTAAAAATAACTCGCTTTACTAGGACATGAACGCTGGAACTCTTGACTTACAAATCAGCTGATTTGGGAAGACGCGTTAACCACTAGACCAACCCGGTGGGTTTACACACAAACACAACTGCACTCACAGTACTGCACTGCAACAGAACGAATACTGCATGGACACGTAACCACTTGACAAACGGCAGCAACAATCAGTACTAACATATACATCCACTAGTCGCGCTATAGAGTAATAAATAGTATTGAGTAGAGGTTTCATTATGGGTTCAGTTTTATGTTGCCCACTCCGTCTAACAAGTAGTACTCGAAGGATCTTGTTTCCATGGGCGTACAATAAAGTGACGTAATAAGCGCTCATAAATAGAATTAATGTATTAAACAATTAATATTAAAAATTAAACAACAGTAATATAAAAAATCCCTTTCGGCATGCCGGAAGACGGAGGTAGATTTCACCCGTGCTAAGTAGGGAATAAAAAATATTTCCACCTTAAAGTTACGAAAAACTTCAAATTTACTCAATACTGCAATAGTTGCATGTGAAAAGTTTCACATGTTTACCATACGAAAAGTCCCATCTTCTTATAATTGAACAAAATATTGGTCATCCCTTGCCGTAAGGATTGGTAATATCAAAAATTGTTACAGAAAAAGGTTTTAGGTAATATTTAGAAGACAAACGACCACTTTAAACTGATTCGATACTATTAAGGGAGGTATGATTCTTTTTTGTCTTCAAAATTCCAATTTTTCAACCCCCTGGGCCAATGGTTGGTGATATCATAAATTTTTACATATATAAGTTTTAGGCCCTTATCCAGAAAATAGTAGGAACTTTAAAGGAATTCGATATTTTACTTAATAAGAAAGTTATAGCGGTATTTCCTTTTTTTCGAAAAAGCCCTTCATTTCTACCCCCATGATCAGATTTTGGTCGTTAACAAATTCGACCGAGATTTTGGGACGACTTATTTTTAAGAAACAATTTGAAAGGGATTGGCGCAAAATCACAATTGGTGCAGTTATCATATCCACAAGAAAGTGAAATATATAAACTTTTGAGCTGACGGTGAATTTATGGTCTGGTGAATGTGAAACGCGAAGATATGTCGAAAGGCGAAATAAAACCACAAAAGAAATACAGTATAAAAAATCTAATTTTAAACAATAAAATTACTATTTGGCTACGCCAAATGGCAGGAGTATACTGGGACAATTCAATACGTTAAGACATACATTTAAATAAATTTTGAAATTAAATAAATACTGAAATTTATTACACTAATGTAAAGTGATAAATTAATTTAACAAATTACTTAAAATATTTTTTGAAATAAACAGAAAATATCTCTATTATTTAAATATCATGTAACCGTCAGAACTCTTTTTAAAATAAAATAATACTCTCTTGTAATATACTGAATAAAATTGGCTACCAACAGGCTCCGATTTCAAACGTTCAAACAATACATAAAATTTAACAAGATATCTTGTGAAATAAATTAATTACTATATAAAGAAATGAATTTAACATAATCAGATATTTTATGATTTCTATTATAATAAAAAATATTCTTATGGGTTTCCAAGTCATGTTAGAAACAAACATTTTTAAATAACCTATCCGTCGTGTGACTTCCTACATTGAAATAAGTGATATTTAGGCTATCTAGGTTACTCTTACATTCCATAATGACAAAAACATAAAAAAAACACGTTCAGTTTTTATGAATTAGTGGGTATTGGATGCTTTTACCTAGATAAAGCTAAGAGAAATTTCACAAAACACTTCAAGAAGTACGTATCTAAATATAAAGCAAAACGTTTTCAGTAAATGAAATATCTTAAATAACTGCAGGATCGGCACAAGAAAATGATTGTTTTCTGAGTTTATCTCTGATGAAAGTAACTTGAGTAAAGGGATAAAAGAATACAGCACTGCATATTCAACAGAATACTATCTGCTACGCGATATGCAGTTTACTTGTCATTGGCCACGGAGAGTAATGATAGACGCTAATGGAATGTTTTAACGGTGTTCACAGTCTGTAAATCGATAATAAATGTTCAAAGATTACGTAGAAAATTTAACGCACTTCGAAGTGGATGAATATTTTTACTGGAATTCTGTTTTTAAATGTTACAAAACAATTTAAACGGCAGGAAGTGATTATTTATTATTTTAAGCCGTGATCAATTGTCCCGCTATCTGAAAACGAGGAACAGACAGGACGGACGGTTCTTCAGGATAAAATTTATCTAAGTTAGAACACCAATAAAAATTTATTTACTGTTGTTGAACGTATCAAACAGAATAGTACGGCATTTATTGCATTACCCATACAGAGTTCAACCAATTCACAAAATGTTTTCAAAATTATCTACCTTATCACTTTAACCTTTTTAGAAAACTCATTTCAATTTTTACGTGAAAATCCTTGTGGTACAAACAGTTCAATTACATTAGGTGAAATTAATTTCCATATAACGAGTACTTAAAGAGAAATCTATACTCAGGTTTTCCAAACAATCTTCATCTTGTCTATAAAACTCATTGTAGATGGATTGAAAAAAATCGTGAAGTTTTTTAATCAACGAAATAGGAACAATTGGGCTTTAGAGAAATGATATGCTCAAATAAATTGCAACAATTAGATTATTTTAATTAAAGAAAATAAAAATGACAAGCTATGGTACTAGCAAAATAGTAATATATCAAATATAATAACAATATCTACAGATATTTTATTGTAACTTTTTTATTATCAGCCCATTCCTAGGAACGAAAATTCTAATTAATCATTAAAATCTTCAGATATAAGATTAATATATTATAAGATTTATACATATATTTATAAGATTTCTTTTTATGGGATTATTTAAAAGAAACATCTTATGAAGAAATTTTAATTGAAGAATGGAAAACACATCCCGTAACTACAAAAAGCGGAAATCTGAAACGTATATATCATAATTTGAAATATTGAACTAAGGAATGTATTGTCAACTACACAACAAAGTGAATTTTTTTGAATTTTTTTTCACTTTTTTATCTCCTTGTACGAAGTAAAGGAAGGATCGCAAAAAATTTCGGTTTTCAGATTTCAACGGAAATATCCATTTTGACCATCCCTGAATTTATTGTAACTAGTTTCGGCGTGAGGTCTTTACGTACGTACAAATGTATCTCGCATAACAAAAACGGTCAGCTGTAGGCTGTTAAAATTTTGGAATCAAGACTGCTGTTCCTTGCAGCAGTTCCTTAATTCCTTTGGAATCAAGACTGGTGCACCTTCCATTTTGATTGCAATCGACTGGACCAAAAGTCTCCAAAAAAATCCCGAAATCCAAAAGATTTGGATTTTGAACGTTTTCTTAATTACAGTAATAAGCCCCTATCGAGAGCTTTTTAACCATATATCATAAGTGGTAATTATTTTTACTGGTTCCAGAGTTATAGCCAAATAAAATTTTAATTAATGAAATATTTGGATCTTACAAGGGGAAGGCATATTGGTTCGAATCAGACTTTTTTTTAATTTAAATATATTGATTTATTAATATATAAGTGATACTTATTTTCATTTGTTCCAGCGTTAAAGCCAAATAAAAGTCTAATTACTGAAATATTTGAATCTTACAAGGGGAAGGCACATCAGTTCGATTCAGATATCATCTCCTTTTTTTTAATTAAATGTATTGATTTATTAATAATTATTAATCTCTGATTGTAAAAAATGTTTTACAATAAATAATAATTCAATGACAATATTAAAAAAATATCAGAAGTTATTAATGAAATAACATTTTTTTACTTTTCATTAAAAAAAAAATTGTACATGTAATTTAATAGGCGTACAAGGAAGTCATGTGATGTCCACATGAGATTTGTTTTTAATAAATGAACTCCTCTTCTATCTTGAGCCTGTTCAAGATTTATATATTTTTAAGCTGATCATTTAAATAAAGTAAAATTATGACTGATAAATAATATTTAAATAATCATACCAATACTAATTTTAAGGTAAATTTAAAGCCTCTGCTCGTGTATTTAAAAAGACCGGTACATAAACGCAAAGGGAAGAATTTTAAATTTACAAAGCTTATATGACAACTAATAATTAGGATTTGTTATTAAACGAACAGTTAAATGATCATTCCAACCCACTGAAGGCCACAGCCTTAGGATAGTCAAATACAAACAATGGCAAAGCTACGGTTAGTGTGCCCTTTTGACATTACTTTATCTATTGTAACATAATGTAAACACGTTACAAATAGTTAAATGTGTTGCTATATGAATGATAAATTGTGTAATAAACATTATGAGTCTATTTATTTATGGTAAAATATTTTAAAATCCCAGATTGTGTAATAATCTGATAGAGGATATGTTTTGAAACGCTAAATATAATCGTTGTCAAGTTAAAATACATCCGTATTTTTTTTCTTTACGTCAACAAAGTCATTGTTGGATAATTTTTTTTTTTATCTTGCTTTATGTACAACCAGTTTCCTCAACAATGAAACTATAAGTAGAATGTAAGTTTAACAATGGCAAATAACGTGAAAGGGAGGAATTCATTGATATCTTCCAAAACAATATAAAGATTTAAACAAAGTACAGTAAAATACAAAATATAACGAATAAAAATATTACTAAGCGTAACAAAGTATAAACAATTCGAAAATTAACTGTTAAGAACATGAAGATTTTTTTTAACCTCTGGGTCTACCGTTAAGCATGCTTCAGAGGATGATTTGTAGCGTGTATGAAAATGGCATGTCTGACCGGGATTCGAACCCGGGACCTTCGGATGAAAGACCGAGACGCTCCCCAACAAAAAGGCCGAGACGCTAAGAAAAAAAAGGTTAAATGGTAAAAACTTAACATAGGTACTGAGAACAATAAAATTAAATGGTAACAAAACAGAACAACCAATTTAGTATTAAAAAAATTGTCACAAGTCATTAATGAGAAAAAAAGACATATAACAAATTAACACTGGTCACATATAAAAAACAAAGTCAAACCCACGAAACTTAAACAATTTATAAACAACAAAACAAAATAATTCATATTACTAAATTAAAATAATTCATAAATTGTATCAAAAAAATTTCAGTAACAAAAGGTTATTATTCAACACACAACAGCCTCTAGATTCAATACATGGAGCTTCTTAACCGTCTCACATCTTCACTATTACCCAAAAAATTAAAAGCCAGATGATTTACGTGCGCGTTAAGTTTAAGTACATACTTTGAACATAACCGGTGAATTTTTTTCACGAATATATGGCAACCCTAGGTAATCGTAGATCTCCTCGTTCTTTGCAACCATGGCGCTTCCGAAATTTTCTCCAGCACTTTGTTCAGGAACCTTTCGATGCTGTCGATACTGCTATTGCTTGCCGTAACCCAAAGTTGTAGGTTCATATTGGCTTTAAAAAACTCTTGTATAACAGTTTGTTATGGAACGATAACACGGACCTTTTTCCTAATAACAATTTTAACCGTCTAAGCTCCTGTTTTCTCTAAGCTTGTAACCGTCTAAGCTTTAATTGTTTCCTCTTTTCTCTCATTATTATCCTATGTTTGGCGGAGTTCTAAACAAAGACGTAAGAATCATATGTTGTCCGAATGAGAGAGATGTGAACTCCATCTAAGCAGACTCGTGGGCATCTCCCTTCCTCACTTGACTCGACTATGGAGTATTACATCTACCTTCCATTTGACTAGTCCTTCATCGAGAAGGTCTAACTCCGATAGCAGTTTCTCCAACGCTACTATTGGTTTAACGTCAACCGCCATAATCGCCGTGTTATCAGCAAGAACGCAAGAATGATATTTTCCGTGCTACAAAGATCAGCAGAGTAGATTGAATACAAAACCGGGACCAAAACTGAACCCTGTGGAACCCCCGATTTAACGTTAATTTGTATGGTGTTTTACGGCTTCGTCAATAATCAGTTGGGCTATTATACGTTGTGAAGCACTAACAGGAAAGAGTCTGGTCAGGTCCTCTCAGGTACCAGCTACCAATTCCCTACAATTCCTGGGGAAATCAGGAAACTTTTATCCGGGGTGACTATTATTGGTAAAGATACACGAAGTTTTTCAACAGAATGTATTGATTATCTAAGAATATCTACATTTAGCTACAAAATTTTGTGATTTTTAACTATATTTCATTAAGATTTTACTCTTTCGACTAAAAGAAAGTAATATAATCAATTATTTTAGCAACAAACGAGCGTCTAAAAGAATTTATATAAATTGAAACAACAATTAAAACAAACCAACATACTTGGCATTTATAGACCTAGAAAAGGCATTCGATAACGTAAACTGGAATAAAATGTTCAGCATTTTAAAAAAATTAGGGTTCAAATATAGAGATAGAAGAACGATTGCTAAAATTTACAGGAACCAAACAGCAAGAGTAATAACTGAAGAACGTAAGAAACAACCTGTAATAAAAAAGGGAGTCCGACAAGGATGTTCCCTATCCCCGTTACCTTTTATTCTTTACATAGAACTAGTAGTTAATGATGTTAAAGTACAATTTAGATTCGGAGTAACAGTGCAAGGTGAAAAAATAAAGATGCTACAATTTGCTGATGATGTAGTAATTCTAACTGAAAGTACAAAAGATTTAGAAGAAACAATGAACGGCATGGATGTCTTTCTACGCAAGAACTACCGCATGAAAATAAACAAGAACAAAACGAAAGTAATGAAATGTAGTAGAAATAACGAAGATGCTTCCGAATAGCTCTGGCGAAACGAACCTTCAGTAAGAAATATAATTTGTTCACATCAAAAATTAATTTAAACGTCAGGAAAAGATTTTTGAAAGTATATGTTTGGAGCGTAGCTTTATATGGAAGTGAAACTTGAACG
This sequence comes from Lycorma delicatula, assembly GCF_047948215.1. Classification (NCBI taxonomy): domain Eukaryota; kingdom Metazoa; phylum Arthropoda; class Insecta; order Hemiptera; family Fulgoridae; genus Lycorma; species Lycorma delicatula. Next base: position 36,363,864 of record NC_134464.1, on the reverse strand, counting down.
ATCGGAATACCTGAGAAGAAAAGATTAGAAGCTTTTGAAATGTAGTGCTATAGGAGAATGTTAAAAATCAGATGGTGGATAAAGTGACAAATGAAGAGGTGTTGCGACAGATTGATGATGAAAGAAGCGTTTGTAAAAATATAGTTAAAAGAAGAGACAGGCTTATAGGCTACATATTCAGGCATCCTAGAATGGTCGCTTTAATATTGGAGAGACAGGTAGAAGGAAAAAATTGTGCAGGCAGGCAACATTTGGAATATGTAAAGCAAATTGTTAGGAATGTAGGATGTAGTGGGTATACTGAAATGAAACGACTAGCACTAGATAGGGAATCTTGGAGAGCTGCATCAAACCAGTCAAATGACTGAAGACAATAAAATATATTGTAAATAAATTTTTACTGTTTAACAAGAATTTATACTTGAGTGAATGCTTTCTTACAATTGGACAGAATTTAATGCTGGAAATAGAAAATTTCCAACCTATTGCAACCTATTCAGTTGCATTAAAAGTTTCACTAAATTTCCCGACAAAATATGTTCAGCTGATATGATTTTCATTAATTAAAATGCTAATCTATAAAAAAACGTATTAAAATGATGAAATAACAACACATCTGTTACGATACTAAGGAAATAATCTAAGTATTTAAAAAAAGTTTACGGTTTGGTTTTTTAGATTGAAATTATGGTTATCAGGTTAAATATTTCCTTAGCATAAAATATACTATTTACACGTTTATGTGGTTGAGATTAAGGAAACGACAAATGACATGTAAAAAAACTATTAAAAGCCGTGTGAAATGGGTCAAACAAAAAATATTGGAAATTCATTTTTAATAACAGCGTAATGACAAAATCTGTTTCTGCTCGCAAAATTTTAATTTCTTTCTATCACTGTACAGACTTAAAAGAATATTTATATACACTAGGAGCATGTCTATTAAATAAAAATGAGCTGTTTTTCCGCGCGATATTATCTCATGTACAAACTTCTATCAAATTTCCTATAATGGACTGTTAAAATGGAGAACCATTACACGTTTTGATATCTACTCATTAAGTCAAATTTTAAACCACACACTTCTATTATGGGTAATGATTAATGTGCATAAATTTTAATTGTTTAACACTGGATTATGAAAAGTATTTTTAATAAAACTATGAAATATAATAAAGAGTTGATTAAAATAATAAATCACAATAAATGTTTTGTTAAAATTGAATATTCCCTTACTAATCAAAATTTGATCTAAAAGTACAGTCAGTGAAGAAAAAATATTCTAAAGTTAATACAAATTTAAGTACATCTTTGTTACTTTATTAGTAAGTTATAATTCTCATAAAATTATATAACAGTAAGTTAATTGACGCGTAAATTGAATATAAACATTTTTATGGACGCTATAAACAGTCGTAATAGATATATGCCACCAGTAACGGTACCCTAAGGTAAAGTTTTATAAAATTAATAGCAACGTAAAATATCGTTAGAAATTTTATTACCGGTTTTATTTCAATTTATTGAATTGTAAGAATATTTTTATATTATTAGTGGTAATAACCTAGCGCAATGACACTGTATTATAAAACTGGTTTAATATCATAATAAATGGAATGGTACATGTCTACGTTACGATTAAATGGACCTATTCTGAAAATATATATTAAAAGTTATACGGTACCATTTCTGTGTTTGTACGTTTATATGATAAAACTTTTGCCATATGTTCAACTAAGAAATTCAAAATGGTATGCAAGTTTATTCAACTGTGATCCAACACCGCTTGAATACTTTTCTAACAGATATTACTATTATTAGAAACCAAGGTTTTTTAAAAAAAAAAAGTCTATAATGAATACACATTATGTATATATATATATATATATATATATATATATATATATATATATATTCGGAAAAGCTTATTGAAAATAATGGAGAAAATTCATTGTTGAATTTGGAACGGAACGCAAGGGATACACATTCACCTACTAATCGCAGATCCTGGACAACAGTCCCTTGATCCTGGGTCTTTCTTATTATCGGACAGGTAAAATTGTTTATTATCAGTTATATAAAGTATCCTACGAAGAAACTTTTAAGGCAAGTTCTATCGGTAAAAATAATCATTAAAGTTCATAACAACATAGGTCTGGAAACACTTTGTTTTCGAGTTACGGCTAGCGAAATGTTTCGTCTGGACTTCAGCCCTTCTAATAAAAAGAAGCCTTACTATAATTTTTAGGACCCAAATTAAAAAGTAAATTTGGTAGATTTTTATGTAATTTGAGCTGAGAAATGGGATAAAACAGGTCCCAGAACTGCACACCAGTATATTTTTTAAGATATTCGAAGTAAAACATAAAATTCAGGGTCAAAAAACAAGTTTCTTATACGTTTTAAATATGATAGCTTTGTTAAATAACTAATAAATGCCAAAGATTTAGTAACAAAACTTGTAGAGAATTTAATTCTGAGAAAATTAACGTAAATACAGCCTATTAAAAGTAAAAACTTTCAAAAATCGGTTTTTTTATTCAAAAGAGACGAAAAATAAGACAGAAAATCAAATTATTCTGTACTTATCTTAAAAACTACTGGGGTAACAGTTCTGATACGTATTTTATCCTATTTTCTAGCTCATATTACATAAGAAACCATCAACATTACTCCTTAATTTTGGGCTTAAAAATTACAGTAGGGCTTTTTTTTTATTAGAAGAGCTGAAATCCGGGCGAAATCTTTTCGCCTAAAGCGTTTCCAGACCTGTGTTTACATACATTTTTTTCATTATTTTCACCAGTAGAACACGTCCTGTAAGTTTATTCGTGGGACACTCTGTACATTTTTTTTTGCATTTATGGAGGGAATTGTGTATTGCGTTCCGATCCTTACAGATCAATTTGACTTAGATTATCCTTGGGGGAACAGCAATGTAATTACGTCTTCCTCTCGGTACGATTTCCCTTCAGTCCGTCCACTGAAGGCCTGTCGTTGCTAGCGCCTTTCAGCCTATCAGGAATACGTTTGATGGGACCTTAATTATTGGAGGTTGCAATACACTTCCTTGCCGGAGGGAATCGCTGCCCCATTAATAAGTTACTAAGCTACTTCCTGAATATTATAAATTTTACATTATTGTTATAAAATAATAGCTAATTTTTATAAAATAAATTTAGTTGTAGAATAATTTTATCATTTAGATCGTCAAACAATTCAAGAACCATTGTCGGGTACTTGCTACGCTTACGTGTCAGGACTTTTTTTTAATCACTATTAGACAGAAATAATTATTGATAAATAAACACGTAATTAAGACATAAATTATTTTAAAAACTTCTACTTTCATTAGAAATTTGTTTTTAATTCCGTGTACGAAGTAAAGAAAGTATTGTGGTCGCGAAAAATTTCGGTTTTTAGATTTCATCGGAAATATCCTGTTTACCATCCCTGTATCCATTTTGACTAGTTTCGACGTGACGTCTGTCCGTACGTACGTATGTATCTCGCATAATTCAAAAACGATTAGCCGTAGGATGCTGAAATTCTATACATAGGACTCCTATAACATCTAGTTGTGCATCTCCATTTTGATTGCAATCCACTAAACCAAAAGTGTCCTATCAAGCACAAAATATCCACATAAGATTTTTTAAATATCACTATTAGACAGAAATAATTATAGATTAAAAAAGTTGTAATTATGACATAAATTATTTTAAATATTCTTAAAAAGATTTACTTTCATTAGAAATTTTTTTTCATTTCAGTATTTATTTTTAATTATTTTGTTACAAAGAGATATAAAGTTGAACTAAATAAAAAAAAAAATTCAGTTTAAACTTTTATCCACGTTTATTGCGCACCCTACAATGTACATTCTTCGATTTCATTATTCCAGATGACCGAAATAGTATTTTTTGTATAATTTACAAAGATGTTCATCCTTGTAAACAAAAACAGTATATTGTAACTATAAGATTATTATTTAAACCTCATTCACTGAATTTATCTTTTTCTGAAGCACGAATTTGTTCCACTCACTGAAATTTTGTGTGGCCCGAATCAATGTCTCACTTTCAATTTAATTACAATTATATAGAATTTTTTTTCATAGGTTTATAAAATATTTCTTAAGTTATAGAATTTTTTCAAAAAGAAAAAAATATATATTTTGTAACATTGAAGTCAATAATTGCTATTTTCGATGTAGCAGAAACCCGTTAAGAAGAATAATGATAATTGTAATGATTATAAGATTCTGTCGCCAGGGGGTCGAATCGTGGATACGTGCAAGGCCAGGGAAGCAGCCTCTTTGTTGAGGGCGTTCGGGTCCAGCAGATGGCTGGAACAGGACGTTTTGATGACGCATAGAGGACCCTCGAGGTTTGTGTGGAGGGCAGGCGATTCGGGAAGGGTATGCGTGGGGTGCATACCCGGATTAAGTGATAGGAAAGGAAAGGGTAGCCCTCTTGAGGAGGACACCATGGAAACCGGGACGGATGTCGTGATGTCTTAATGATCCAAGAGGGACCTCGTCGGGAGATCAGCTTCAAGCTGCACAAAGGGGGAGGCTAGTCTTCAGCCACGTCACTTGGGACCGACCGAAGTAACGTCTTCTAGGCGGTTACCGGTTGCTCTTAAGTGGTAAAAAAAAAAAAAAAATTGTATTGATTATATAATCAATTTCTTTCTTATTAATATACATTTCAATTAAAAAGAACATGTTTATTAGTTAAAGCACATACATAATTTCATGATTTTTTTATCACTTGTCCTTTATTCACAGCAAAAAACGGTGTTTGCAAAAATAAAATTTTCTTTTGATTTTTTTCGAATAAAAGAGTTTTTTTTCTTTTATACCATGGAAGAATTATTTACTTTATTTTTATTCAATCGTTTTGTACTTTTCTCGTAATGCTATTAAAGTCAAACACGTTTTCCTATTTTTATAAAAATTTGCTACTACATGAAATAAAATTTTACTACATAAAATTTTCAATTTCAAAATGTTAACTGTATTCTTTCTTAGACAGGACCTAGACAGGAATAGTACAATTGAGCTCAATTTTCCGTTGCTAAGTTATTACTTCCGCAAGGTAAATATGAAATCTCACGACTAATCCTAAATCCTAACATCATAAAACAGCGGCTACGAATTTGATACTTCACATAATTTACTCAATTTAGCCCTATCGTTTGTTTTCCGAGATCGTTTTCTTACTGCTGTACAGAACTGTTTGTTTCTCAGTACACTATTATTCTTATATTATTTCAATAAACACTTTTTTGTTTTTCCACAGAACACCGAAATTTAAAAAAAAAAAAAGTGTGAAACAAAAAATAAACACGGAATTTTGAGGAATTACCTCCTCGACAGATATCAGTCAGTAATGACAATGTTCCTGGAAATAGTGTTTAAAATTCGATTGTAAAATACAGAAAGATTATTTTTAGCACTAGGTAAACCTTCCACCATATATGAATCAATGTATATAACGTGTGCCCCACGAATAGGTATACGTGTTTGATTTAATATTACTCGCCCATTCCGCCACCGATCCTATTCACTTTACAGATCATTTAACGATGACCCACAGGGTTGGTCTCGTGGTGAACGGGTCTTCCCAAATCAACTGATTTGGGAGTCGAGATTTCCAGCTTTCAAGTCCTAGTAAAATTAGTTATTTTTAGACGGATTTGAATACTAGATCGTGGATACCGGTGTTCTTTGGTGGTTGGGTTTCAATTAATCACACATCTCAGGAATTCTTGAACTGAGACTGTACAAGACAACACTTCTCAGAGGCTAAACAGGAAAAAAGAAGAAATTAAATTAAAAGCGTATTCCTCTTCGTGAGACACATTTTATTATGTAATCTATTGAAATTTGTGTAGCAAATAAGGAATGGAGATTTTTATAGAGTATGAAAAATGATTGTTATTCAAACTGGGGACTTTCCAGATGAAAGTCTGACCCGCTATAACTCCGCTACGAAGGTCTACAATTATATATTTTGAAATTACAGGATTAACGGTATTGTTAAACATTTAATACTCGTGATTAATTGTTAGTTGTATCTTATAAAAGGTGAACATAAATTGTAAACCAACAACACAGCACAGTGTATTTATATTAAGAGTGCTAGTTAAAAATAGAATGAATTATTTCAGGGAAAATTTCCTGATATTACAACATCATTTAGTCAAGCTACCTAAAATTTAAAGAAAAAGATTTTATGTTAAATCCACATTTTACAAAGAAAAGGGAAACCCGAAAGACAAATATTAAAAAAAATTACAACAAAATCGATATAAAACATGTGTTGTGTTAAAGTTATTTCATACAGTAGTGAACGGAGCATTTTGAGATAAATGGAACTAAGAGTCTATTTCGTACATCTGTCACAAAGTCTTACAGAAAATGATAGATTGTTAAAACTTACATGATTGTTTGTAATCCGATGTGAGGTAAAACTGGATTTTCAAAAAACCAATCACCTGGATTTATGAAACTAGATTTAAAGATTAATTGTAGGAGATTTTTTGTTTGTAGAGAAATCCTTATGAAATAATACAATTACAAACTACGAGTGATATTCCCAATTTAAATACACATGCAATTTTTTTTTTGAATGGTGTAATTTTCTAGATAATCCCAGATTTGAATTCCGATCCTCCTTGGAATTTTTCACATTCTATTGTTCAATATTCTAATGCACAAGCTTCCAGCTTTTTAGATGATTTAATCATCTACAACAAATAAATTTTACAAAATTATGGTACTTCTTAAAGTTTATGGAAAAAAATTACCCAAAACTAAACTTTAAGATGGAATAGTAGACTAGTCTCCAAGATAGCTGAACGATGTGGTTTATATAAAAAAAAATCTGATGTGGACATCACATGACTTTCTTATACACCTATTAAATTTCATATACCCATTTTTTTTTAAATGATTTAAATAAAATCTATAAAACAAAATAAATTTACATAAAATTTTATTTTATTAATAACTTCCGATTTTTTTTTAACTTTTTTTATTGTTATTTTTTAATCAGAGGTTAATAATAAATAATAAATCAATATATTTAAAATAAAAAAAAGTTAAAGAAAAAAAGGAGATGAAGTCGGATTCGAACCAATGTTCCTTCCCTTGAAAATTAAAATATTTCATTAATTAAAATTTTATTTGGCAATAACTCTGGAACTAATGAAGAAAATAAGTAGTACAACTTATGATATATCGTTGAAAAGCTCTCGATGAGGGCTTATTTCTTCAGTTAGGAAAAAGTCTAAAATCCAATTTTTTTTGGATTTTGGACATCGACTTTGGATTTTGAATTTTGCACAAATAGATGTTACAATAGTCCTAAACCCAAAATTTCGACATTCTACGGCTAATAGTTTTACTCAAAAACTATTAGTCGTAGAATGTACAGCTAATACATACGTCCGTATATAGAGACGTCATGCCGAAACTAATCAAAATGGATTCAGGGATGGTCAAAATGGTTGTTACCGTTAAAATTTGAAATCTTTTGCGATCACAATACTTCTTTTATTACTTCGTACAAGAAAGTAAAAATAAACCCCCCCCCCCCAAAAAAAAACACCAAAATACAGAAAAATTAAACCATGTTGAATTATGAATTAAATAGAATTTTGAACGTCAAATATTGACACAGGTCGAACTGTAATATTGAGAATGGTATAATGCAATCTTCTAAAAAACGTATTGAAATGAACTGTAAAAATGAAATAAATAAAAGATTTTAAATAGAAGCCATTTAAGTTGTTTACCACTAACTGAAAATTTGTATTAAATATAAATATAATTTTTCCTTGGTAAAGCATCTTTTAAACACAAATAAATTCTTTTAATTAATATTTCATTGGCTTTACAGTTGTTTTTTACTTCTTTTTACAAAGTAAAGGAAGTATTGTGATCGCGAAAAATTTTGGTTTTCAGATTTCAACGAAAATATACATTTTTTCTATCCCTGAATCTATTTTGACTAGTTTCGGCGTGACGTCTGTACATATGTATCTCGCATAACTCAAAACCGATTAGCAGTAGGATGTTGAAATTTTAGATATAGTACTGTTGTAACATTTATTTGTGCACTTCTCCTTTTTGATTGCACTTGACTGGATCAAAGGTGTTCAAAAAAGTCCAAAAATCAAAAAATTGAGTTTGGACTTTTTCTTAAATGCAGTAATCAGCCCTCATTGAGAGTTTTTCAGCAATATATCATAAGTGGTACTTATTTTCATTGGTTCCAGAGCTATAGCCAAATAAAATTTTAATTAATGAAATATTTGGATCTTACAAGGGGAAGGTACATCGTTTCGAATCCGACTTAATATCCTTTTCGTTATATATATATATTTTTTTAATTTAAATATATTTATTTGTTACTAATTATTAATCTGATAGCAAAAAGAAAAAGAATTATTATAATAAATAATAACAATAAAAAAATATATGTAAGCATATCAGAAGTTATTAATGAAATAACATTTTATATGCTTTTCGTTTAAAAAAAAAAATTGTGAGTATGTAATTTAATAGGCGTACAAGGAAGTTATGTGGTGCCCACATCAGAAATTTTTTTCATACAAGAAGTGTGTTCTGTTATTTAGGAAAATATACCCACCTTTTAAATATTAGTATAGATACAAAATATATTTCTTTTTAACAATATACGAAAGCTATTTAAAGATTAAATGCCTCGTATGTAAAAAAAAAAAAAAAAAAAAAAAAAAAAAAAATAAGGGTAATTCTCTTTATCACAATGCCTTAAATTTAACTCGTATTTAATGTAAATTGCAACCAATTACGTGAAGTTGGTACGTTTATCATGAAACCATTTTAATTTCGCCATCGATGTTTAGCATGAATATTTAAAATTTACCGGTTAATGAACACAATGTCATTGAGTTCCTGCAAGTGTGTGGTAAACGGGACATATTGCATTGACCATGCTATGCAATTTTAAGAAACTGACGATGTTGTATGGCGTTGCAACCCTAAATATTACACACACGTGTTGCATGACAATGAACAATTATAGAGTCTCTGAAATGGTAAATAAAAAGCAAAAAGGTACTGGCAGACAATAAGTGGAAACCTACTCTCTACGAAGTTCATGTGTCGTCGCATGATAAGAGACTATACCCGTTTCAGAGAATACTTGATGCAATAAGGGGTACCTAGCCACCAGAAGTCGCTATATAGTAGTTGGTTAAGTAAATTTTCTGTTACCTTTAAGTTGAAAAAATGTAGTAGAACGTAAATTAACAATGAATAAAAAAGCTGATGTAGACACAAAATGACTTCGTGGTAAGCCTATTAATTTCATATACATATTTTTTTTAAATGAAAAGTACATAAAATTTTATTTCATTAATAACTTCTGATTTTTTTTATTTTATTGTTATTGAATTATTATTAATCTAATTTTTTTTTTACAATAATCAGAGGTTAATAATTATTAATCAATATATTTATATTAAGAAAAATAGTCTTTGAATTCTGATTCGAACCGATGTGCCTTTCCCTTGTAAGATCCAAATATTTCATTAATTAAAATTTGGCTAATACTCTGAAACCAATTAAAATAAATACTACTTATGGTGAACCGTTGAAAACCTTTCAATGAGAGATTATTACTACAATAAAAACAAAGTCCAAAATCAAAAAAAAATGAATTTTGGACTTTTTGGACACTTTTGGTTCAGTCGATTGCAATCAAGAAGGAAGGTGTACAACTAGATGTTACAACAGTCCTAATTCCAAAATTTCAACATTCTACACCAAAATATATTTAAATTAAAAAAAAAGGCGATGAAGTTTGATTCGAACCGATGTGCCTTCTCCTTGTTAGATCCAAATATATCATTAATTGAACTTTTATTTGGCTATAACTCTGAAACCAATGAAAATAAGTACCATTTATGATAAATCGTTGAAAAGCTCTGAATGAGGGCTTATTACTACAATTAAGAAAATGTCCAAAATCCAACTTTTTTTGATTTTGGGCTTTTTTGGACATTTTTGGTTAGTCGATTGCAATGAAAGGGAAGATTCACAACTAGATGTTACAACAGTCCTAAATCCAAAATTTCAACATTCTACAACTAATCATTTTTGAGTTATGCGGGATACATATGTACGTAGAGACGTCACGCCGAAACTAGTCAAAATAGATTCAGGGATGGTCAAAAGTGGGATTGAATCCGTTGAAATCTGAAAACCGAAATTTTTTGCGAATATAATACTTCCTTTACTTCGTACAAGGAAGTAAAAATTAAATCTTCGAAGAATTTAAAACTGCCACATTCTGATATGTTTTGGTTTTTTAATAAACTTCAAAATATTTACGTTTGTATTTGTTTTGTATAGACTTTGTTTATACAATTTTACTTAGAATCAAATGTTCTACAAGTTTTGTTTAAAACTTTTATGAGTTTATTATCTATTCAACAAAGTTATTTTACACTCGATATAAAAAATTGTGATCACCAATCTTGTGTGTTTTACTCCAGATTATTCGAAAATTTCTAAAAATACAGTTCTGGGATCTATTTTTTTTCAATTTTTCAGTTAAGATTTCATATATATTTACCCCTTAAACTGGGTCCCAAGAATTACAATCTGGCTCAACGTTACCGAAGGCGCAGAAATCAGGGCAAAATTTCATAATCCGATACTTTCTATCGAAGCGTTTCCAAACATATGAACTTTCTTCTTCACTTTTACCAGTACAACTTGTCGTAAAAGTTTTTTACATTCTTCGTAAATTATCCTTTATACAGGATATCGTTAAAAGGTGAGGCCTAATTCTAAGAAGTGATCCTACTTAACATACTGAAGAAAATTACATAGGTCCGGAAACGCATATATTCGTTTTCGAACTTATGTTCACTGAACATTTTTTCTTCGGTATGTTAAGTAGAATCACTTCCTAGAGTTTGGCCTCACCTTTAAAGGACACACTGTACAAGCGTTACTTCCTTCAGAATAAACAATAGTAAAAGATAACCGGAATAAATTAATATTCTAATAAATTAAAACATTCTACTAATACAAAGTTTAAATTTATAAATTTTAAAGAAAAATGTTTTATAATTGTAGAAAAAATCGTACATCGAATTAAATTGTACAAAATTCAATATTTTTTAAGAAGTATATTATAAAAAGTATACTTGTTACATAAATCAGATATACAAAATAAATTACCACAGAGAACAATGTTTCCAAGTAAATAATTTAAATTCAGATATTCCGTTATGTACAAACGAGTAAAATATTTGAAATATGTGATAAAGTTGTGACTTCTACACAAATTTTACCATAATTCTCAATATTTTACCGTGTTTCAATTGTCTCCTCTCTCATTCTGTTGTTCTTTATGTTGCTCTTTAAGTGTTACTATCTCACCTAAATCATCCCACTTAATATTGTTAAACGGGAAACCGTAAATTTTAAGAGCAGAATTGTTGGAATCTAATAAGTAAGACTTCAGAAAATGCGTGTGAGAGAGAGAGAGAGAGAGTGAGTGAGAGAGAAGATTAAAGAAAATAAGATAAACCGGAAGTGGAAAGAAATATGTACAAAAGTTAAAAGAGAGACATTGTCTTTAGCAAAACAATGGTTTTACATCAGTAAACAAACCTACCGTAATTCAGATAAATCTCTTCAAGAGACAATACCGCCTTACAAAATTAAGAATACATTAAGTAATGTTTCCTTTTAACCTTTATCAGTGTAAAAAGAAAAAAGAGAAAAGCAACAGCGACCAAAATGTAAAGAGTGGATTAATTTAAATATTATTAAAGTTGTTTTTATTATATCAGTGTAAGTAAATAACATGATCATATTTTACTAAGATTAATTCAAAGTAGCCCTTGATAATATGATTTATAGCTATTATTTCAAATTTCTAATTCAAATATTTTTATTTTATGAATATACTATACTTCTTGTAGATTTAAAATATAAGTGAAGTTTAAACTGCTACTAAGTGAATTTTAAAATATATTATGTAGTATAAATATATTGAAATAAGCAATAAATAATTAACACTTATATGTAAAAGCAATCGATATTCGAACTACACTACATGTCATCAAATATAAAATACTTTTTAATTAAAGAGGAGATTACACAAAAAAAAACGAATAAATAAAAAAAAAATCTTTGTATATAAATGTCATTTATTATATATGTGTATGTATTAAATAAAACCAATTTCTATTGTTAATAAAATATCCGTTCAAAACACATGTTACAAATTATTTATTAACAAACCACGCCTACCAGGTACATCCGAGAGAGAGAGGAGAATACAATATGGTATATCAGAAATTTAGTTTTAATTAAAATTGAAAAAAAAAAATCTGTTTTAATTTCAATACGTGTTAATAAAATTAAATAAATAAAACATGTTTTAAAAAAGAGCTCAGAAAATCAAAATCATACAACCTTTTTCATGAATGGTTAATACTGTTTCAATCCTTTAAATTTTAACTCTTTGAATTTGGCGCCAAATCAAAAACATCTATAACCAGTTTACTAATCTTTAACTAAGCGTTGAAATCATAAAATTTAATCAATTATTAAAATGTAAAAAATAGTTTAATATAATATTTTTTCATTTTAGGACGGTTTTTGATTTCACTTACGAGTTTGTTTTTTACTTGTTTTATTTTATACTTTTTAATTTTACTTAGAATGTGGAAAACCTGTTTAAAATACTGATGATATGGGAAAAAACATTTGAAAGGAACTTAAAGACAAAAAAAATCTTCATCTGGATAAAAATATTACAAAACTATCCAGGTAAATAACATAACCTGACTGCTACCAAGCGTGAACTGTAGCTTTCTGAAGCAAGGGAATACACTGCATACACTACTTAGTTTTACTGAAAAATAAACCATTAACTTTTCTGATAATTTTTTTTAAAGTTGCGTTAAAATACTTTAAACATCAGAATAAGACGAGGGTACAATTCTACGAAACAATGAATAAATATCTACAAATTCTGACCTCAATTTCCGAGTGGTAAAGTCTTAATCTTTCATCTAGAAGATCCTGTGTTAATATCTCAGTCATTTTATTCTTGCTACAAAAAATTTCAACTTATAATTCAATTCACAGGTTTCGAACTTTAAACGTCTATATAGACATTTAATTTATCATTTAAAACTCTCCCGATTAAGTATTCCGAATTAAAATTACAACAAAACCACCAGATTAACTTTATCCATAAAATAAGAGGGAATCATTGAAATCGACTTATTTGATAAAAATTAAATAAATGAATATTTTTTTTATATGCTTCATTGTGTTTATTCACTCTGAGGTACTTAGTCGGATTGATTTGTTGACAATTTATTTGAAATTGTTAATACTTAGGAAGAATGAAATCCATGATGTAATAAAATATGATCGATAGAAGTAAAAAATTTAATAATAATGAAAGCCTTTTGAAATAAAATAAATATTGCTAAAGAATGTCGTAAATTAAATCCGTTGAAATAGTTCAGTAGGATGAAGTTTTGAAATAAACTGGTGATAAAAGAAATTTGATAAAATAATCTGTAGAGAAGAAAAAAAAATTTGGATGTTATGAAATGTTAAGACTTTCCCGGATTTTTGACGGATAATTAATATCTATTAAAAATAGAAAAAAAAATTCTATTAATTTCTATTTAATCAATGTTTATTTTTAATATATTAATATTTTTATAATTATGCATACGATTCCAAATTACGATCATATTTTCTTTCACACTTAACTTTGTTTACTAAATCATAAGTTTGAGGTTAGCTATACTGTTAAAGAAAATATTGTTTAAAAATTAATAGTTATCTCTTCAAAAACAAATCATTGTTTATATAATATTTTTTAAATACTTGATTTTTTATAAAATCTAAACATTTATGAAATTTTAGAACCTGTTTCTTTTTTGGAATCCGACTGCCACTTTTTTCAATTTTTTTCTACCAGATCAGTGGGTATTTGATGATACTTATAGAAACGTTATAAATATAACCTAACCAAACTTAACCTACGCTCGCTTTGCTCGCTAACCTATTATTTTATTTCTACTCGTCGATTATTAAAACATGGGTCCACCAAATGTACCTGAGAGAGATCCAGTATAAGCATTACGCTTAAATTATAAATATAATGTAATCAAACTTAACCAAAGCTCGCTAACCTGCACTAATAATCGTAGGTTAAGTTTGGTTAGATTATATTTATAATTTCTCTGCAAATACCTCAAAATACCAACTAATTTTGGAAGAAAAAACTGAAAAAGGTAGGTGTCGGATTCCGAAAAAATACCTAGAACTTTAAATAATACGATAGTGATATAAAATCTTTAATATGTTTCTAAAAAATGGTCCTTTTTGTGGAATTTCCCCTCCAACAAAACTTTTACAACTTTTTCCCATAAATCATTATAATTTGGTTATTAATAAAAATTTAGTTTTTCTTTTACTAACTTAGACCAGATATTTTTTTTAGCCTCCGGGACTCCCGTCAGGTATTGGTTCAGAAAGTGTAGCTTTAGGTATTGTAGCGTGTGAAAATTCCATGCCTGACCGAGATTCAAACCCGGGTTCTGAGACGCTTGATGTAAGGCTTTGACGCTACCACTCCCCCCTGGGACACCGGGTAGAACATATATCTGATCTAAGTTAAAAACGCTATCATATAATTTAACAACCAGATATCTGGCATTCAGATTCGATAACCCGATTTAGAAAGTTTTTTTAAAGTTTTCATTCAAAGTTAAATATGAAAATAAAAACGTTGTTGTCGTTGCAATCCGTTCGACTAGTCAACAATGACCAACCCCCTTCCCACAGCCAAATGAGATGAGGATGACATATATGACGTGTAGTAGAGACTCAGGCCGACCATTCCTGAACGTGTGGTTAATATAACCCCAGCCACCAAAGTAAGAGGATAGAAAGGAGGCTCTTGCGGTGATTGGCGAAGTTACGCCTTACCCCCTTACAATATCGTAGCAGCTGCATGGTCTTAAAAATTGGACCTTGATCACTGGCATGATTGGTGGTTTTCTGAGAACGAAGGCTTTTTAAGAACTACAATACGAGGAAGATGGTGGATGAAAAGAGTCTGGAAGGGAAGAGGAGTAATTGGGCAAGGCAGAGGATTGCAAAAGATCATAAGCCCTGTGAGGGTACCCCTTCGGGGGGGCCCCATTAGAGGCGACGCAAGGAGAAGACATAGTCCCGCCCGTCCGAGTGATGCTACTGGGAACGGCATAGTGGGGCCAGCTCACTCGGATGGTCAGAGGTAACGGCAACTGATAGACGATAGACCCGGTGGGATTCCCCTTCCCAGGGAACCCTGACCAGGGGCGAGGCGTGCAGAAGACCTAGTCCCGGCTGCCCGGGTGATACTGCTCGGAATGGCGTAGCGGGCCCAGTATGGCTACTCGGGTGGTTAGAGGCAGAGGCACCGCCCCTCCCCTCCAACGAGCCGAGTTATTCTGTTAAAGCGGGTCCGACCTCGGGAGGGCGGTTGAGTAGAGGCGGGAAAAAACACCAAAGTACACCGGTAACCCCCGCCTAGTATTCAAATCCGTATAAAAGCAACTAACTATTATTAGGATTTGAATCTTAGAACCTTCGATTTCGAAAAACAGCTGATTTGTGACGGCCCAGAGTTGTGACGACCACACTAGAGCAGCCCGATGGGCTAAAAACTATATTTAAATCATGAAAATGATAAAACTTAAAGTAATTAGCATTTTTTATTTTAGTAAGTATGGTAAAAAAGAATCAAAAAAATTATGAGTGACTAATGGACTTACTTAGTGAAAATCCGTAATGAAACATTGAAGAATGAAAACAATTTGTTTTTTTATATCATAAATTTAAATTTGTCATTTTCCAATTTTTTATAAAAAAAAATATATTTACGATGTACTAAATTTGAACGACACGGTATTACATGTTAATCAATGTGCAAACGTAAACGTTGGTTTAAAAAATGGATAAAAAAATAAAACAAGCGTCAATCGAACTAAACGGAATAGTTAAAAATTTTGGGTAAATTCGGTTTGTAATTTACACTCAAATGAAATTAATTACCTCATTAGGAAATGAGTAGTTAAATCGATTTTGAATTATTTCCTTCCTTTTTTTTTATTAAATGTTAGATCTTCATCAATCCATTATTCTATTTTTTTAAATTACATTATTTAAAAAAAAAATTAAAAATATTCTGTAAAAATATGTTTTAGTTGTTTTGATGAAACGTGCAAAACATTTTTCAATGTATGATATTTCTTATCTTTGTAATAAGAATTCGTGCAGTTGTTACATATTAAATTACTTACATAAAGGAATCTTTTTACAAAAAGAATCTTTGAAAATGCTAAAATATTATAACAAACGAACAGTTGAATTTCAAGAATACAGTGTATATATAATAAGACACGACCCCAATCAGCAAATGGCGACAGATGTAAACAAAATATCTCCAATTAGACTTCTTTCCTTCATTCGAAATGTTTTGATAAACCTGTATGAAAATAGTTTTGAATATGAAAAATTGTAGTATAAAACAAATAAATATGTTATCATATTCTTTCACAAATTTATATGAAAAGGAAAAAATTCGTAATATATGAAACTCTGATCCGTGAACAAAAACGTAGAATCTTGTTCCTAACCATAAAATAAAAACAGTTGTACTACAACTCTAGAACATGAATTGATGAAATCAACTGAACGTTAGATAATAATGAACTTATCCTTTACGGTTCTGCCGTATTATGAGATTAGACTAATCAGCCAAATATTACGTTGAACGAGATATCGATCAAGCAGACAATTGGCGTTCGGAATCAAGATATTGAAAATGCAATCGATAAATATTAAAAATTAAATAACACTACTGTCGAAAAAAAAGCAATGCTAACAAACATTTCTCTTTTTCTTGTGGTTTGATTCCATCATTATTTTGTATTATATTAGCAAATATCCCGCTTTAAATTTTGAAAATCGAAAGATTGTTTGCGAAGATATAACAACATTTCCGAATAGCCGTGATCTGATAAATCGAGATTGTATCTGATGCATGCAAAAGTTAGCCTTTAACCTACAATACCCCGTTTGAATTTCGAAAATCGGACGATTGTTTGCAGAGATATTATAAGACCATCTTATTTCACTTCCCTAAACAGCCCCCCAAAGGCACCGCGTTTGTTAATAGTTGATGATAATGATTGATATAGTCTCGCACGAGGTGCTCGCATCGCCTCACCATTCTAGCCTCACGCAGTCACCAACGGGAAGTCCATTATTATTAAACAGTTATCTGTATTAAACAGAAATTTTAAATTTTATTTAATATTATTTTACCTTATTTAACGTAAATTCAATTATATTATTTTTATGATACTATTCATACGATTGAATTGAATCATTCAGTTCAAACCCTGTTCACAGTTCATTAATTCAATTCATTAAAGTTTGTGCTTCAACTGGTATATCTCCACTACAGCGTATATATATTTATACACATATATTTAGATATTTATATAGCCTACGACACACCCGATAATGAAAGGATTCCAAGGCGGGGTCATACATCTAAATCGGTTCAGCAGTTGAGCTTCTACAGTGGAACAAACCTCACACATACATTCAAACATACACCCTAAATACACTCTTTTTGGGTAGTCGTGTAATAATTTTACATCGGTTTTCTTAAGTTTTTATTCAAACATTAAATCTACAGGAAAACAATAATTCGGTGTGGAAATTTATAGAATGCATCAAATTTGAAAAAAGTCTGAAATTCTTTTATACTAATATATAGTGACCAGATTATATGCAACATAAAAAGCATGAAATACGCATGAAAAATGCTTAAACTATGCATGAAAAGTATCAAAATATGAAACTTTAAATAATAATTTTTAGATTTTTTATTTCAAAATCAGCATACAATTAGTAAGCAGTTGAATAACATATCGATAAATTCCGTAATTAACAATTATTTAACATTTTGTTACTTTTGTAAACATAAATTTGTTCTGCTCCGCGGCTGCTCAGTGCGCTCTAAGAGCGTGCAGCTAATAGGTTTGGCCGGCTACAACGTAAGATTTCATTTATTAACTACATACCCTACCGAAAAATATTGTAAATATAGCGAAAATATGCATCATCACTAGATTTTAAGGAAAATATGGAATAATCGGTGAGAATGAGTTTAATATGCAAATGCATATAATCCGGTCTCTACTACTATAAATCAAAAATTAAATAATTTTTACGAGATTCTTAATTCGATCCCGTATTACTGATGAAAATAATTATCTGCTTACATTCTAAAAAGGTTTTAGAATTTTAATGAGAAAAGTAACTTTTCGAACGAGTTACATTAACCAGTCGGAATTAGAAAACAGTAAATGATTAACACAATAGAATTAGTTCATTTTTTTATTAGTCTGACGTTAAATCTGCGTGAAAAAATTATCTGTGTATGAAATTTGATAGAATAGCTTTTGTCAGAAAATGCCGTTATAAATGAAAAAAATCAATACAGTTTAGAAACAGCGTCGGTACAAGAGGAAGCGTTTGGGGGGGGCTTCAGTTTAATTTTATGCACGCTTGAAAAAAATAAAGTTACTTACATGATATTTAAGGATCTGAAAAAAGCATTTGATAATGTATGATGGGCAGACGAGAGTGTAATAAAATATTTATTACGGGATATAAAATTGAAATAAAGTAAAGGAAAAGAAAATTTTTACACAGATTCACGAATTCGTAACAGGATGTTTATTTGTGAAAATAAAAAAGAAAGTTCATATACACATACTGTCTGAAGCGTTTTGTTAGTGAGTTTTGGCTGACGAAAGATTTCACCCGGATTTCTGCGCCTCCGGTAAAATTAAGCCAGTCTAAACAAAGGGGAAATTTAGTCGTTTTATGTGAATCGTAACCTGAAAAAATGAAAAAAAAAAAATAGGTCCGAGTACCGTATTTTGAGAAATCTGGGGTAAAATAAAAAAGATTTTGGGGGTTAAAAATTTAACTTAAAAGATTTGGGGATCAAAAAAAATCTGGGGTAAAATAAAAAAGATTTTGGCGGTTAAAAATTTAACTTAAAAGATTTGGGGATCAAAAAAAATCTGGGGTAAAATAAAAAAGATTTTGGGGGTTAAATATTTAACTTAAAAAATTTGGGGATCAAAAAATACATCATATTATGTTTGACGTAATTAACTTATTTTAAAGGGTAGTAAACTCATAAGAGTTACAACAAAACTTTGATTTTGAGTAAAATAGTATGAAAAAGTCCACAAAAACTAAATACAATTTTATACAAAAATATTAAATTTACTCCTTAATTTTGGTTCCAAGAATTAAAGAGTCTGGCTTAATTTTACCGAAAGCACAGAGATCCGGGCAAAATCTTTCGCCAGCCGACACTCGCTAACAAAGCGTTTTCGCACCTATGTTTACATGAATTGTCTGCTTTATTTTCATCAACAGAACATGTCCTTAAAATTTGTTATATTCTTCATGGAAATGGATAGGGTGAATGTGGATATAGTAGGAATTAGTGAGGTTCGGTGGGAAGAGGAAGGCGACTTTTGGTCAGGTGATTTTAGAGTAATTAACTCAGAGTCAAATAATGGGCAGGCAGGAGTAGGTTTCGTGATGAACAAGAAGATAGGGAGGAGAGTGGAGTATTTCAAAACGCATAGCGATAGAATCATTGTAATAAGGATAAAATCAAAACCTAAACCGACAACGATTGTTAACGTTTATATGCCTACAAGCGCCCATGATGATGATGAGGTAGAGTGTGTATACGAAGAGATTGATGAAGCAATTAAACACGTAAAAGGAGATGAAAATTTAATAATAGTTGGAGATTGGAATGCAAGCATTGGAAAAGGCAAGGAAGGAAATATAGTGGGTGAATACGGGCTGGGTAGAAGGAATGAAAGAGGGGACCGACTTATAGAGTTTTGTACGAAGTATAATTTATAATTGCCAACACCCAATTTAAAAATCATAATAAAAAATACACTTGGAAAAAGCCAGGCGATACTGCAAGGTATCAGATAGATTATATCATGGTTAAGCAAAGATTTAGAAAACAACTTGTTGACTGCAAAACTTACCCTGGAGCAGACATTGATAGCGACCATAATTTGGTGATAATGAAATGTAGATTGGGGTTTAAAAACCTGAAGAAAAGTTGTCAGATGAATCGGTGGAATTTAGAGAAGCTTGAGGAAGAGGAGGTAAAGAAGATTTTTGAGGAGGACATCGCAAGAGGTCTGAGTAAAAAAGATAAGGTAGAAAATGTAGAAGAAGAATGGGAGAATGTTAAAAAGGAAATTCTTAAATCAGCAGAAGCAAACTTAGGCGGAATAAAGAGAACTGGTAGAAAACCTTGGGTTTCAGACGATATATTGCAGCTGATGGATGAACGTAGAAAATATAAGAATGCTAATGATGAAGAAAGTAAAAGGAACTATCGGCAATTAAGAAATGCTATAAATAGGAAGTGCAAACTGGCGAAAGAAGAGTGGATTAAAGAAAAGTGTTCAGAAGTGGAAAGAGAAATGAACATTGGTAAAATAGACGGAGCATACAGGAAAGTTAAGGAAAATTTTGGGGTATATAAATTAAAATCTAATAATGTGTTAAACAAAGATGGTACACCAATATATAATACGAAAAGGAAAGTCGATAGATGGGTGGAATATATTGAAGAGTTATACGGAGGAAATGAATTAGAAAATGGTTTTATAGAGGAAGAAGAGGAAGTTGAGGAGGATGAAATGGGAGAAACAATACTGAGATCTGAATTTAAGAGAGCATTAAAAGATTTAAATGGCAGAAAGGCTCCTGGAATAGACGGAATACCTGTAGAATTACTGCGCAGTACAGGTGAAGAAGCGATTGATAGATTATACAAACTGGTGTGTAATATTTATGAAAAAGGGGAATTTCCGTCAGACTTCAAAAAAAGTGTTATAGTTATGATACCAAAGAAAGCAGGGGCAGATAAATGTGAAGAATATAGAACAATTAGTTTAACTAGTCATGCATCAAAAATCTTAACTAGAATTTTATACAGAAGAATTGAGAGGAGAGTGGAAGAAGTGTTAGGAGAAGACCAATTTGGTTTCAGGAAAAGTATAGGGACAAGGGAAGCAATTTTAGGCCTCAGATTAATAGTAGAAGGAAGATTAAAGAAAAACAAACCAACATACTTGGCGTTTATAGACCTAGAAAAGGCTTTCGATAACGTATATTGGAATAAAATGTTCAGCATTTTAAAAAAATTAGGGTTCAAATACAGAGATAGAAGAAGAACAATTGCTAACATGTACAGGAACCAAACAGCAACAGTAACAATTGAAGAACATAAGAAAAAGCCGTAATAAGAAAGGGAGTCCGACAAGGATGTTCCCTATCTCCGTTACTTTTTAATCTTTACATGGAACTAGCAGTTAATGATGTTAAAGAACAATTTAGATTCGGAGTAACAGTACAAGGTGAAAAGATAAAGATGCTACGATTTGCTGATGATATAGTAATTCTAGCCGAGAGTAAAAAGGATTTAGAAGAAACAATGAACGGCATAGATGAAGTCCTACGCAAGAACTATCGCATGAAAATAAACAAGAACAAAACAAAAGTAATGAAATGTAGTAGAAATAACAAAGATGGACCACTGAATGTGAAAATAGGAGGAGAAAAGATTATGGAGGTAGAAGAATTTTGTTATTTGGGAAGTAAAATTACTAAAGATGGACGAAGCAGGAGCGATATAAAATGCCAAATAGCACAAGCTAAACGAGCCTTCAGTAAGAAATATAATTTGTTTACATCAAACATTAATTTAAATGTCAGGAAAAGATTTTTGAAAGTATATGTTTGGTGTGTCACTTTATATGGAAGTGAAACTTGGACAATCGGAGTATCTGAGAAGAGAAGATTAGACACTTTTGAAATGTGGTGCTATAGGAGAATGTTAAAAATCAGATGGGTGGATAAAGTGACAAATGAAGAGGTATTGCGGCAAATAGATGAAGAAAGAAGCATTTGGAAAAATATAGTTAAAAGAAGAGACAGACTTATAGGCCACATACTAAGTCATCCTGGAATAGTCGCTTTAATATTGGAAGGACAGGTAGAAGGGAAAAATTGTGCAGGCAGGCCACGTTTGGAGTATGTAAAACAAATTGTTGGGGATGTAGGATGTAGAGGGTATACTGAAATGAAACGACTAGCACTAGATAGGGAATCTTTGAGAGCTGCATCAAACCAGTCAAATGACTGAAGACAAAAAAAAAAAAAAAAAAAAAATATTCTTCATGAATCACTTTGTATAAAATGAATAATAATCTAGTAGAATGGTACGTATAGAAGATGAAGAAAAGCTAACTCTGACTCAGAAATAAATGGATTAATTTCCCTTTGCTTTATAAACTATGCATAGAAAGTGGAAAACAGGAATTGAAGAAAAAATTAGTAACAACCCAAGGAGAAAAAAAGATGTTCAAATTCGCTAATATTATTATTCTTTAAGTAAAAATTAAATAAAAAAAAAAAAATCAGTTAAAAGGAGTTAAAATGAGTTTTAAAGAGCATGGATTTAACGGTACCTAAGAAATTTAAATAATGATACAGGGACTGTTGGAGCAGGATAATGATAAATTAAATAGAGAAGGGAATATACACCATAAGTGGGAAATTTTGTTTATTTAGGTTGAAAAATTACAAAGAATATTGAAAGTAGAAAGTAAAGATCAAAAGCAGACTGTTACAAACAAGAAAACTTTCACGGAAAAAAATCTATAAATAATATTTATGGATCTCCGAATTATAAAAATATTCCCGTTGAATGTACACCTCTATCATAACAAAACTATGAATAATAATAAAAGAATCGAAAAAAAGTAATGGAAACCTTTGAAACGTGGCGACAAAGGAAAATGTTGAAAATTAGATGAGATGTTAAAAAACTAAATGAATGAGATCTTAAGATATGTAGGCAAGGAGAAAGAGAGATTTGCTGCATAGGCTTGTAGAAAAGAAAAAGTTTGGTTCGTAATATTGTAGGACATGCGGGTTAGGTAACTTCTTAATACAGGAGCGAGTAGAAGGAAAAAACTCTAAAAGATAAAACTAGATTTTTATAAAAACAGATAACAGAAGATTTAGAATGTAGTAATTATGCGGAATTTAAACGATTAATACAAAAAAGCACATTTCATGTGCAAGTAGGCCCTTGCACATGAAATTTGTTGAAGAATTATTATATTGGTGGCCTATAATCTTTTGTTTCTCTTTCAGATGTATCTTATGTTACCTACATAAACTTATGCCTAAATCAACTGTTACCAATGTGCAAGAGAATGAAATAAGTCCTTATTATTACAACCTGTGCCAAGAGATGCAGTTATGAAATATGAATTATTGGAAGAACTACGAAAAGAGGTACTTATTTTAGATACCAGTATTTATGTGTTATTGGAAGTTCCCATAATCAACTGCAAACCTTGTTTCTTTAATTAATGGCACAAACAGCTCTATGAGAGCCTAAGCCTACTTCATATAAGCCTGATTTCATATTCACTTTACTATATACAGCAGTATTATGCGGTCAGTACAATGATCTCCCCAGCCATAATCTAGTATTCTCAATCCTTGAGGGTTGCAACACACTGCTGAATAAAAGAACATAAATCAGCTAGTAGTGTATCACAGCAATTTACTGTTTGTCCAAACATTGATAGGAGTATCTGACTATTCATATGACAGACCAGTCAGACTCCTATTGGAGATGTGCAAACATTTTACTAAATATAATGAAAAAAATAAAAAATATTTTATTAAACCAACAAACTTTGTTCATAAAGTTTGTTTTCTTTCTGTTTTAGGTTGTGTAGAACAAAATGTAGTAGCTGAAACTGAATTGTGTTCTTCAAGTGACAGCGATGACAATGACATGGATAAGGACTATATTACAGATGAATCTACGAACTCATCTTCTGATGAAGGTAGTAATCCTCCTACAACACAAACCATTGAAGCTAGAAACTCATCTTTCTATGAAGGTAGGAATTCTATGAACAATCATCTGAAATTACACCACTTAAGGAAGGTGGAAAAGGGGAGTTATCAAGAAAACACAACTGTAATTGTTGTGAGTAGAATAAAAATGTAGCAAAAATAAGAAGAAATTCTGGAAAACGTTATGTTAGTGCTTGTGGTAAAGAGATTTCAGAAAGAACATTACACCCTCCTTGCAATACCAAATGTAGGTTATTTTGCAGTGATAAAATTTCACATTTACAGAGGCAGGAGTTATTACAGTCCTATTGGAGATTAGGTGATGTTAATCGTCAAAGAGATTACATCTCAAAACAAATGACAACAAGCCAGAATATGGATATGCCAGAAGCAAAAGTGCTAGATCATTAAATTATGCATATTCCTTTGTGATTGAAGATAAAAATATTAGTGTGTAAATTATTTTTCATGAACACTCTTAATATAAGTAATAAAATTATTCAGACAAGTGTAAAGAAAACCAGGCCAGATGGTGTAGTTGAAATTAATAGACAGGGTAAGCACATCAAGAAATCTGTTGAGAAAATTGTAAAGGATGGAAAACGTAACCACATAAAGTTGTTCCCGAGAATACACTCTCATTACTGCCGCAAAGACTCAAAAAAAGAGTACGTTGATGGAAGCTTAAATGTATCACTAATGTACAAGATGTGTAAAGAAAAATGTATTACAACCAAAGAACACTTTGCAAAGTTCAATATTTACAACAGTATTTTCCAAAATGAATTTAATATCTCTTTTTTTAAACCAAAAAAAGAGCAATGTGTATGCTTTATGAAACGAGAAAAAATATGAATGAGTCTAATATCACAGAGAACAAGAAAAATTTATTGAACACGATGAAGAAAAGAAACTTAGCCGACAAGAGAAAGATATAGAATTAGTTAAAGAGTGAAGATGATTTGATGGTTCGTACATATGATATGTAGGCACCTATTCCATGTGAAAATGTTTCATTGTTTTACTACAAATGAAAATTTTCATGTTACAATTTTACAGTGTTTGATGTGAAGGAAAAGAATGGATTCTGTTACTTCTGGCATGAAGGTATTGGAGGAAGAGGAGCATCTGAAATAGGTAGTTGTGTGTATCACTTCATAGTAAAAACATAATATTTTATAGCGACAATTTCTATGCACAAAACAAAAACAAATTTTTTTATGTCTTTATATACATTGCATTCAAGCTTTGAATATCCAGTAAATTACACATAAATATTTAATAACTGGACATACACAGAATGAAGGGGGATTTAATTCATGCTGTTATTGAAAAAGAAAAAAAAAGTTTTAAAAAGTTGCCCGGTTTTTGTTCCTAGCCAGTGGGAACAATCATTCGCATGGCAAAGAAAAGTGGTAAACCGTACAATGTCAAAGAAATGGGAACATCAGATTTTTTTGATTTAAAATTGCTTTGCTCCAAAATGGGAAGAAATTTTCTTTGCAATACATCTGGTGAAAAAGTTCAGTGGTCAGAAATTAAAATTGGATTGTTTTTATTTACTTTAAAAATTTTAATTTCTGACCACTGAACTTTTTCACCAGATGTATTGCAAAGAAAATTTCTTCCCATTTTGGAGCAAATGGATTGTTTTTATTTACTTTAAAATTTCTAATACAGTACAAAAACAGTGGTAGTTATAAAGAAATTAATATCAGAAATAGACAGTGTAGAAATTCATACCTAAATCAAGACCTAACACCTCTGTTTAATGAAGGTACATCAGTTGCCTCAGCATAACAAAAAGACCTATTATCTATATAATTCTGGAGCTATTCCAGAGGTTCATAACGACTTTTTCTTAAATCTCAATGCTGTTCAATGTACCGAGTCTGAATGTCAGTCAAGTGATGATGAAAAATAGTAAAATTAAGATTGTCGTGAAATATTCTATATTAGCGTACTGTATTACTTTTTTATTGTATACATTGTTAGTGTATTTCTATATTACTTATATTGTATTATTGTAGTTCTGTATATTAGTGTACTATAAATACTTGTATTGATACTAAGTAGTATTATTTTTCAATAAAGCTAATTATGTATTTCTTTATTATGGTTTGAGTATAATAAAATTAAAAAAATTAACTGAATAATTATACCGTTTTCTAATTATTGTTATCAATACTAACACTAGTTTACTATAAATTTCTGTATACCTTATTATTTTACCTTAGCTAAAAATGATAATAAAAGTTTTTTAATGAACAGGTTGAGAATACCTTCTATAGATCATCCTATTGGAAAGGTTACAAGTCTAATATATATGTCTGTTATTTTTGTTCTATAGTGCTACAACTCAAAGCTAAAATGAAAATAATTAAAAAATTCATAAACATTAACTTTCTTTTAAATGTAATCATTATGCATGCTAAAATCTAATATTTTTACTTGATGAGATTTAAAAAAAAATAAAGATCTCCCCAAATTTAATAAAAATATAAAGTTTTAATTAGAAGAAAAAATTAAATTCACTGTTCTGTGAAATGTTAGGTTTTTGACTTGCAGCACTATAAAACTAAGCCATAGATATTTGTATCTTACAAGGGGGAAAGCACATCGGTTCAAATTAAGACTTCATCTCCTTTTTTTTAATTTATATATATTGATTTATTAATAATTATTAACATATGATTTTTTTTTAAAATGTACGATGACTAATAATTCAATAACAACAAAAAAAATAAATAAATAAATTAAAAAATATCAGAAATTTTCAATGAAATAAAATTTTATGTGCTTTTCATTGTAAAAAAATTTGTAATTTAATAGGCGTAAAGGGAGTCATATGTTGTCTACATCAGATTTTTTTTTTTATTGTATAACCTCTATACTATACAAATAATTTTTTTTTCTCTTTTTAAGTATTATTCATAATCTACGGAATAGTTTTAGAAAGATAGAGAAAGATTCTGCACGATATCAAAAAAATTTTATTGATACCAAAATAAAAATAAAATTAATTTAGTTTCTACAGTAAACACATGTACAAAAAATACGAAAATACGTATCTTGCATTTAACAATGCAGTACGGCTTTTGATGTAGTTTATTACATAATGAAACTTATTATGAAGAAGTAATGCAAAATTTGTACATACCTTTTAACTACCTTTCAGTAGTAAAATTATCTCCTGTAAAGAAAACTTTTTAATACAGAATATTATAACAACTTAGTCGTGTTAATGGTACGCAAGTTACAGAAAATTATTAAATATAATAGTAACAATAATAGTAAACAGAACACGATTATGCGTGTGTGTGTCGACTATACTAAGTAGCGACAAGCAAGCAACTAAGGTTAATAGCTTCGTTAACTCCCGCGTACAATCGTTTACCTTCGGCACCAATCACAATACGAGTCGAAGCCACATACAAGTAGACAAGTGGACTAACATACTCTGTGTACATACATACATCTTTCAATATACCACACAAATATTAAATGAGTTATTCAGTTCTACAATATATTAACAAAAAATTTTTTTTTTCCATTAAATATTTAAAAAGACAGTTTTTGAAAAATTATATTACAAGCATTATATACAATAATGTAATAATTTATATTTAATAATATTACAAGTATTACATTTTTTATATTTAATGTATTAAATATCATTAAATAAAACAAACTAAAATGAAGATTTTATTCATCTGTACTAGTAATACATTCATTTTTTAACCATACAAACTGGCTGTATACTGAAAGTCATTACTCTCAGAGAACACAATTATAATTTTGGATATTTAACGCTAGACGCTTTACAAAGTAATTAAAATAAACGTGAGACAGACAGTGTAAGCAATAAAATCATTAATTTTCGATTATTATTAATTTAAAAATAAAATGATTAATGTAATTATTTAACCGTAATTTTTTATTTCCCTTCTAGATAGCGCTATAACAGAGCTATAGTTGTAGAAGGAAAAGTATTGTGATCGGTCCAATTTACCGGAAACCAGATAGAAATTACGCAGATGTTAATGTTCTTATGTACGCGCGCGCGCGCGCGCGCGTGCGTGTGTGTGTGTGTGTGTGTGTGTGTGTGTGTGTGTATGTTCGGTGTTGATCTCTAAATCATCTTATATCAATAGTGGTACTGAACTGATTTTAACCAGATTTGGTCAGATTACTTCTATATATGCGCCATTAATGCCATTAAATTTTCAACTTAAAAAGTCACGGGAGTGAAGTTGTAGAGTAAGGTCACCCTCAGTATATCGACATTTCGCCTAATAAAGGTTATATTTTTCTTAGTCACATTTAGTAACAATTAAAAAATAATACTTGCAAACAAAATTTGCAAAATCGCAATCCATCCCTAAAAAAGCTCTAAACTACTGGTTATGTTGTGACGTCACAGTAGAGTGGTAGAATTAAATAAATGAATGTTATTTAAAGTGTAAAAAATTAACTGTCTGTCTGGGTGTCGAACTCAATCGATCCGGTCGACCCGGTGCGTTAAGCCTCGCGGCTACACCAGTCAACCGACCGTAAAAGCGAAATTTGTTTTATGTCAGTTGTGAAATTACATCAAGTTATAAAATTACCTCAGTTTATTTAGAACAGACCGTCGCCGCTAGGACTGCCACACCCATGTGAATTAAATACGGATGCGCGAGCGCTTCAGTTAGAATCATTGAATTAAATATACGAAAAAATATTATATTTAAATAAAATTATATTATTTTAATTAAGTTGCGTGTGTTAGTGTGTATAAACCGTGCATCAGAAACAACCCACAGTTATAGGACTTTCCTGGAACGCGGCTTTAGCCGCGTGACGGGAAAGTCACGCGGTTTACTATATTTTATTTTTACAGATTCATTTGTATAGGAAAACGTAAATATTAAATCTTCTATTTGTAGTATTAACAGTATAATAAAAGTAATTTTTTCATAAAATAAAAGGCTTCAAATTATTTTATGTAAATTTTAACTCAAAAGTATTGTAAATTTTAATAAGAAAAAAAGTCTTAAATATTTTTCTGAATTATTTCTGTTTTTTTTATTTTATTTACACACAAATATCTATATATATTTATATAAAATCTTTTTTATTTTAGAAGAATATGTGAAAAATGATTTGTTTCTTTTTTATCAAAAGCTGGGAAGTACTTGTACTTCAACAAGTTTCAGCTTTCAGATTTACTACCTACCCGTCAAAAATTCTGGAATACGTAGAAATTTGTGAATAAAATCCATATCTTTAATGAAGCAAGAGATAAAAAATGTAAAATTCTGTCCCATGATAGTGTTTTATGACACTATTACACACAAAGAATTTAGGTTTGCGATTGGTGTAATCTATATAGAACATCGCTTTTTTCAACTTTTTAATTTATTTATTTTTTTATAGTAAATCAAAAATTTTGACAAGATAATGTATACGAGTAAATGTAGTTGAGAACTTTTCCATTTGTTTTTTTTTTTTTTTTTTACTTTTTACATACAAAATTTCCTTATTTCCTTTTTACT
Organism: Lycorma delicatula; assembly: GCF_047948215.1. Taxonomy (NCBI): domain Eukaryota; kingdom Metazoa; phylum Arthropoda; class Insecta; order Hemiptera; family Fulgoridae; genus Lycorma; species Lycorma delicatula. The sequence continues at coordinate 36,334,215 of NC_134464.1, read as the reverse complement.
AAATAGTTTTTAATTAAGTGTAATTTAACTTAGATAAGTTGATTTGCGGTGTATTTTATACCTTATTTTAAATTTCCTATCTACAAGACCAATATGACCTTTTATCTGATAATAAGTTGTATTGCAGATAAAGCTAACAAAATAAATAATACATTGTTTTATATTTCTACAATACAAATTCTAATAGTTAAATTTTGGTTTAGGGTTTATAATTATTTCAAAAACATGTAATTAATTAATTGGCCGATCAATTGAAGCAAATATCAACATCTGATTTCTCAATTAAATAGACCTAGGTTCGATTCCAAGCAAGAGTCTGAAATTGTTTATTAATTTTCAATTAAATTTTTACTAAATTTAAATCCAATTTAAACTAAAATTTTTCGAATTAAATTTTAATTAAAAATGTTTTAAATTAAATTTTGCCGACTTAAATTTTTGAGGAATTTGAATTAAAATTTAAAAAACAAACTTGAATTCCTGCTGCAGTAATTTAGGAGGAAAATAACAATAATAATACCAAAAAAATCATATAACACATTACAAACATTTATTTGCCGCAACACCTCTTCATTTGTCACTTTATCCACCCATCTGATTTTTAACATTCTCCTGTAGCACCACATTTCAAAAGCTTCTAATCTTTTCTTCTCAGATACTCCGATCGTCCAAGCTTCACTTCCATATAAAGCGACACTCCAAACATATACTTTCAAAAATTTTTTCCCGACATTTAAATTAATTTTTGATGTAAACAAATTATATTTCTGACTGAAGGCTCGTTTCGCTTATGCTATTCGGCATTTTATATCGCTCCTGCTTCGTCCATCTTTAGTAATTCTACTTCCCAAATAACAAAATTCTTCTACCTCCATAATCTCTTCTCCTCCTATTTTCACATTCATTGGTCTATCTTTGTTATTTCTAATACATTTCATTACTAATACATTTTCATTACTTCCTCTATGAATGATGAGACCTTGCCGTTGGTGAGGGGGCTTGAGTGCTCAGTGATACAGAGTAGCTGGACCGAAGGTGCAACCATATCGGAGAGGTATCTGTTTGAGAGCCAGACTAAGGAATGATTCCTGAAAGAGGGCAGCAGCTCTTTCAGTAGTTGTTAGGGGCGTGAGTCAGGACGACTTAAACGGCCTCAGTCCTCTGAGTACTGCGCAGCTGAAAGCAATGGAAAACTACAGCTGCTTTTTTTCCAAGAAAAATGTGGCTCTCTGCATTTTCATATAGCAATGATGGAGGCGCCTTCCTTGGTAAAACAAAAAAGTAAAAATAAATAAATAAAAATTATTTAAATAATAATAATTATTCTACATTCTCAGTAATTCTCATTCATCCACAAACTCTTAATGTAAACTGAAAAAAAAAGTAGATCGTATTGCAATAGCAATGCAATAAATTTATAAAAAGAAGAAAATATATTAAATAAACTTGATCAAACAATCATAGGTGGAAAAATGTTCAGTCTAACCCATACCCACTACCGATATTTATTATATTGCAGTTTTTATTTTGCACGTCCTTGTTTGTATTTGTGTGAGGTTTATACGCATAGATGTGTGTATATGTTAAAAGTTGTAGGGATATTTGAAAGATGTTTTTCACGTATATTTCACCACTAAAGTAGCACAAGTTTGCTTTTAAAAACCACAGCGAAAATTTTTCCTTTCAGCTTTTTTTTTTCTCATCTCTTTTTTTATACGATGGATTTTTCTACCTTGATTTTTCCTATTCTTTTTCTTTACTCCCTTCTGATCAAAAATTTTCTTTCTTTTCTTACAATTCTTTCAAACTATCAAACAAAAAAAAATAAATATATATATATATATATATATATATATAAATACGTACAATAATCGATCTTTATATATATTTTTTTTACTATTTTATACATTTTCAACTTATTGTTATCTTTTCTAAGTGAATAGAAAAATGATTAATGTTAAATTTTTATAGCTCCATGCCAATTTTTTGCAGTTAACTTATATTTTTACAATACAACAATAATTGCAAACAATTATCTTTAATAAAAAATTATAAAAAAATCACATTAAAATATTTAATACTATACTATAATAAAATAATTTTATTATACATAATTATTGTACCTTAAAATCAACCTATATCATTTGGTACAGCAGAAAATATTATAAATCCGTATTTAGCTTTAATTATTCCGTAATAAAAAATAGAAAAATTTAAATTTTAAATTGAAATTTTCTAATTTACCTGAATTTTTTTAATATTAAAATAGTAGTTTTGACGAATATCATGTAGAGAACACGTCACCGCCTCTAAACAAAAAAAAATTTCGTATTGACTTCTACATAAAAAATTTTAACCATTAAACAAAAATATCTACCCCCTCCCAAGAGAAATTAAGAAATATATACCAATTATTTCACAACCAATGATAAAAAAGGGTGTGGGGATCTATTTAGCCACACGCCCACGATGTTCTTTAATTCTCTTATCATTAAATATCAAGTTCTCTTGACAGTTGAGTTAGCTAAGGATGATCATAGTTTTTCTTTAGAGTGTTATGAATAAAAAGTACAAGAAGAACTAGCGAGATTTGTTTTTTCTGAGTGATAATTACAATATATAATATATTCATTCCTGACGCACTGAGGACGCACTGATAATACACTGAGGGCCCTCGAGGTTTGTGATGTGGGCGCACGGGGGGTATGCATGGGGTGCATACCCCGACCCAGATTAGGTGATAGGGAAGGGAATGGTAGTCTTGTTGGAGAGATTCATCATGGCAACCGGGAGGGATATCGTGATGTCTCAATGATACAAGAGGGACCCCGTCGAGAGATCAGCTTCAAGCTGCACTAAGAGGGGGGCTAGTCTTCAGCCACGTCACTTGGGACCGACCGAAGTAACGTCTTCTAAGCGGTTACCAGTTGTTCTCAAGTGGTTAAAAACGAAAAAATATTATATATATATATTCATTCCTATGAAGGTACATTATGAATAAATTTATTATTTTTAGAGGAAAATATCACCTATATTTTGATGGATTTGCAACTCTAATTTATCTCAATATTTTTTGTTAAATGAGGAAAATAAACGAAAAAACATATTATTATTTAATTCTTAATAAAATTTGTGATTATTATTATTATTGAGAATGGCTCTAACATTTTCAGAAGTAATTTATAACAAATTTAAGGAAAAAATTTGCCAGAGTGAGAAGAAACTGTAAAAATTATTGACAAAAAAGGTGTTTCAGGAAAACTATGAATGATGAATGGAAAAGATTATATTACAACCTTTATCAATGAAAATGATCATTATAAACTTGGCCTCAACTAGAGAAAAAAAAGGAGAGTTCAGTGATGAAACAAAGAAAAAAAAGAGGAAATTATATAGTATTTCATCGTCTATAATAATTCCGAAACGTATTGATTGTGTCTATGAATTCAACAACAAAATCCAATGGAACATTCAGTTTAAAACGTTAACAAATGGGTTTGTATACGCTTGGATAAATTAAACAAAAAAAAAAAACAATAGAGACAAAAATAAATAAATAAAAAGACTGAACAAAACCAGCACTTTCCACTTAAATAATATAACATGTTCCTACGTTTTATCTGTTGTTCTTCTTTTCGATTGATTCACTAGAGAATCATCAATCAGTCATTCTTTTTCACTGCATTAAACAACGTTTTGCTTATAAATATCTTATTTATAAACCTGAAATTCTTATCTCCTAAGATTACAAATATCACTTGAATCTATTATATTATAATTTTATTTATTTAAAAATAAATAAATTACTTTGTAAATCTTTCACATCAACTTGCATACGTGTATAAACACACATAGAAACATACAAATCATTTTAAAATCTTTTTAATTCATAGATGTGTATTTCAATAACTGTGCAGTAAAAAAAAAAAATTAACAAATAATCATTTTTATGGCTTAATTACTAAAAATATTAAAATGAAAATTAACGATTTATTTTTATTTTAATCAGTAATTAAGAGAGAGAGAATCCATAAATATAAATTAAATTAAGTTATTTCTTAATAGTTATTTAAGTTGTAACTTAAAATTTTAATTTAAAAAAAAACAAATAAAAAACTCATCTTAGTATTAGCAAAATGAAATAAAATCTTTTCATTTCTCATTCTATTATATTGGAAGAAAATTCTCATTAAAAATATAAGAATAAAAATAATAATAATAAGTTAAAAATGTGTTTAAATTAAAAAAATATTAACTAAATCTATAAAATATTTATTTATTTCTTTATTCGATAGTTAAACCATAAATCAATTTTCATATTTCATGATTACGTTTAAATTTAAAAGAAAAGTTTGTTTGAAACAGAAGTTTTAGATTGAAATGTTATATATATATATATATATATATATATATATATATTATTTGTAATACTTTTATTTAAATCTATTTATTTTATTCCTCTTTTATAATAATATATATACCATATATATTGTAGTTGTTTTTCAATCCAGAAGGACAGTATACTAAGTAAAAAAAGCAAAATATATACTTCTTTACCATCTAAACGGAAAATAATGTAATAACAAGCATTTATAAATTTTATCATTTTTCTTCGAATTTAAAACTATATTTTCATTTACACAAGTTTTATCGATATTTTGCTTCTAGTTTAGTCGTTCTAATATTATTTTTTTAATACCCAAAAAGACTCCAATTAGAATGTAACATAAGCAAGACATATTTTGTTAAAGTTTAAGCAACCGTATAAATGCAGATAAGGGGACGAAAATTAAGAAGAGTTTAAAGGAAATAGCAAAATAGAGGATGGGATTTAAAAAGGGGAACAGAATAAGAAAAAAAGTGGGTTACACGTGAAATGTTAGACAAGATGAATGAAAGAAGAGAACGGAAAATGTACAAACAGAATAAGGTAGAAAACGTAGAAGGGTAAATAATGAACTAAGAAGGGAAACTGACAAAACTAAGGAAAAGTGGTTCAAGGAAAAATGTACAGTTATAAAAATTTGAAAAATAAGGGAGAATGAGCTAATGTATAATGTTATTAAAGAGAAACGGAGGAAGAAAATCTATCAGACAGAGGCAAAGGATGAGGAAACACTTTATGAAAAGAAGGAAATAAAAAAGAGATGAAAGAATACATGACGGATTTATATACTATAGAAGAAAAGCCAAGAGAAATAGATAAGGGAGTGGAAGAAGAGCTCAAAGTTTATAAAGATCAAAAAGGGTACAGTATATTAAAAAGTGAACTAAATGAGGTAATTAGAATGATAAGAAAAGCATTCTCCCGGATGTTATGTAATGCCGTGGGAGAACTCAGCAGTCAGAACCTATTCCACTGAGCCCGCAATTTTACACGGACTGATCTCATGAAGTCTCTCTTACATGTTGATTGTACTCGGATGCCATTTATTGCAGCTCTCTTGGCAGCCTCATCGGCCCGTTCGTTCCCGAGGATGCCACAACGGCCAGGAACCCATATCAATACCACAGTCTTATTTATCCTTGAAAGGATATCATGAATAAGCTTGACTATGAATTCAGAACGTTTGCAGCTCAAGCTCTCAAGTACACTCCTAGAGTCGGTAATTACTACGAAGCTGTCATCGCTACGGGTTTCGATAACTTTCAAGGAAGAGTAAATCGTAAAGGCCTCGCAAAAGAACACAGTTTATATAATATCTCGGTTTAAGGGAGTACAATAGAACAGCCACATCCATCGGCCGAGACAGACTCGTCTGTGTAGATGACAGTGTACCGATTATATTTTTTAGCCATGTTGTTAAATTGGTCTCTAGCAGACTGGAAACCTGTGTCCCGTTTACGACTTCCAGATTGTAAATATACGATCTCTGGAGACGCGCGTAACCAAGGGGCGCCGCATCCTATTCCTTTTTCAAGGATATTCGGAAGTGGCAGATTTAGTTCTTTGAGATAGCGACTTGGAAAAATTACAATCTCGTTTAATTTTACTGAAGGCGAAGAATCAAGACGAAATATTTCACTGACCTGCACTCGCTAACGATGCTTTTTCATAATTATTTTTATAAGATTTTTCTTTTTTATTTCCACCATTTTTCGTGAATTATTCTGTATATTGAAATTAAAGTATACAAAAAAAAATAAATAGCTTCCCTAAAATATTAATGATTTCTAAAAAAATAATATGGATATAATACGCGAATATTCCTGAAAAATTTTGGATCTTATATATACCTAGTCCACTGATCTTGAAAAAAAAGAAAGTTGAATGGAGCTAAACAGAAAGAATTTTAAATTTTATTCATGAATTTTACTGAATTTAAAAAATCTCTCTTTAAAAAATAAAAACCTATTATACGCTTTCATATTTTTAAATAACTGTTTAAAGCTTGTCAAAAACACAATCTCTCGTTTCGTGACAAATTTATTTTATTTTAACAGGAAAAAAATGAAATAATAATAATATATACTTTAAAAAGGAAAAAAAATGATACTACTATTTGATCTGACACACGTACAAGTCAAGTTCTTGTTTAAAATAGTTTGTCAAAAAATATATAAATGTAAACAATCAAGGTACGAAAAAATATTTCATTTTTTTCCCCCGAAGAATCGTTACATAAACATCAAAAGGAAAAACAACAAAGGAAAACTTAAATTATAAAAAACATTCAGCTGTGTTTTCTTTATCATTCGCTTTAGTAAAGAACATAGACTACTCTAAAATTCAAATACTTTATACAGAGTCAAAAGTTGTCAAATATACTTTATTCAGTAGTATTACCAAAACAATTCATATCTTATTTTTTTTATCCTTTAAGATAATTGTTTTCGTCTTAATAAAAAGAGATAAATACTACAAACAGAATTTATAGTGTGAATATAATTTTTGACGCATAAGATTTAAAGAAGGTATATCGAATAATGACTCGGTTGATAATAAAGAAAATATATATAAATTGTGTATTGTATTTATAATAAATATAAAATACTGTGTTATTACTCAAATATTTAAAAAAAAAAAAAAAAAGAAAAAAAATAATCTATTTATTTTCTTTTATTATATTTACTTACTTTTCTTTAAATCACAATGTTTTTAGGTAAATATCATAAAAAAGCCACCTATTGTAATGGGTACCACGATTCGACTTCCAGAAATTTCGACACATCTTTGTGTTTCACATCCCCCAAACCCCAAAACTACCGTCAGCTCAAAAGTTTAAATATATATATTTATAATATATATGTACATCACTTTCTTGTGGACACGATAACTGCCGTAATTTCGCACCAATCGCCTCAAAATTGTACCTTTAAAATAAATCGTCCCAAAATCTCGGTTGAGTTTGTTACCGGCCAAAATCGAACCATAAAGGTTGAAATATGGGGGGGCTTTATCGGAAGAACAATATATCGCTATAACTTTCCTATTAAATAAAATATTGTTTAAAGTTTCTACTATTTTATGGATAAGGGCCTAAAACTTATATTAGTAAAGGTTTTTGATATCACCAACCATTGGCCCAGAGGATAGAAAAAATGGGGTTCCGAAGACAAAAAAAAATCATATCTCCTTCCTTAATAGGCACAGTATCAAATCGGTATAAATGGTCGTTAGTTTTCTAACCATTACATAAAACCTTTGTCTGAAACAATTTTTGCTATGGGTTTCCTAAGGGTTGATCTTAGGGCAAGGGATGACCAAAATATTGCTGAAATTGTAAGAAGATGATACTTTTATGCTAAATATGTGAAACTTTTTGTCACATGCAACCATTGACGTATTAAGTAAATTTGAAGTTTTTCTTAACTTTAAGATGGAAATCTTTTTTATCCCCTACTTAGCACCGGTGAAATCTATCTCCGCCTTCTGGCGTGCCGAAAGGGATTTTTTTTTTCATGTTATCCTCATATCTTGCATCCCTAATTTAACATACTTCCTGACATTGCCGATTGATTTGAAATTTTGCACAGTTACTATTGTCGGGTGTCAATACAATATTCCACCATTACTTTTGCAAACATCCCCCCGTAAGGGAGTAAATTGAGAGTGGAAATTAAGGAAGCGGGTATAAAAAGTTGAAAAATCTGCAAAACCGTTATGCGGGGATTTTGGGGTCGCAGATGACAAATCTGATAGCAATTTGACATAAAAATGACAAAAGTTTGATACGAGAGGTTTTTGGTTTCAAATTTCACAGTAAGAAAACCCTGCAATAATTATGCATTATCAGAAATGGATCGAATGAGAAATCTTTTATAAAAACTCATATATACTTTTGTTGAAAATTCTGATAGTTAATTAAGAAAATGAAATAAAACTTCACTCGAGTTGAGATTAAACGTGCTTCGTCTCCAAACAAATAAATACCAAAAAAAAAAAAAAAGATTGGTTTCGTGTTGTTTCGTTTATTGAAATCAGCAGTTGAAGGAAACTTACCGGTTCTTTCGGAGGAGGAAAGCAATTTTTTTTTTTTTTTTTTTGGAAACGTATTTCGTGAAGGTGACAAGTATATTGATTTAGTAAAGCGCAAGTTTTCTGAAAAGTTTCAAAACACTTCCGATGAATCACTCACCGCAAAACAGTTCGAACACTTATTTAAAAATATCGTGCAACATGCTCTATTGAAGACGCTTATCTTAGTGGAAGGCCAGCTAAGCTAAAAAACAGATGCTGCTTAATATGTAGGATGCTATGGTCCAAAGTCCATGAATGTCCTACCGTATATAAAGTTGTGAGAAACGATCTATAACCTTTCTCCTACAGTGTACTGTGTGTTTAAGACTGAAATCTACAAATCATGCCAAAAGACCAAATTATTGCAATAGTTTAAACGATTTCTTCACCAAAATTCCATAGATATGCGAGTATTTCCTTTTTTTTACAAATAAAGCGTGGTTTTATCTGGTAGGGCATATCAATTTACAAAATACACGACTGTGGTCGGCAACTAATCCCCATGATTTACACAAACTATCTTTACACGAAATGAATATGGGGGTCTGGATCGGTGTGAGTAGTACGCGCATTGTGGGCCCAATCTTTTTTTAAACACAGTTAATAGAGTGATCGTTTTTGTGCTGTTTTGACAAACCTTTATTAGTTGGTTAACAAAAATGGAAATCAATTACGGTTGGTCCCAACAAGATGGCACCACAGCACACACAGTTAACAGGTCAATGACCCTTTTATGAAATTTCTTTCGTGAACAAATCATTTCAAGGAGTTTGTAGCCTACACGATCACCCGATCTGATTTCCCCAAATTACTTTCTATGAAACACTGCAAAATAAGGAGTGTATCGCAATAGACTTCACACGATTGACGAACTGAAATCCGCAATAACGGCTTACGTATAAGAAATTCCAGTCCATCAGCTGGTTAAAGTGTTTGAAAACAAACTAAAATGTGTGCAGTGTTATATTGATGTTGGAGGGAGTCATTTTCAACACATTTTATAAACTATTCCAGTTGTAATATCCGTTTCTATAATACAAAGTAATGATTAAGAAAGTTTCGTTATTATACTTCTACAATTCCAGTGTACAGCAACTTACCGAACACATTTTATACAAGAAGCAGCTTCCAATAAATTTTTTTTTGTAGGTTTATTAATCCTTTACTAAAACCTTCAAAGGAAGTATACAGGACATATTAAATTATTTTTAGTTTAGTTATACAAGGTGAAATATCTTAGGTAATATTTTATAATTTTGAAAATCACTGAACGATAAGGATTAAGTAGAATTTTGTCATAACTTTACACTTTAATTTTTAAAAGTCCCGTTGAAGTTCATTCGTGCAAACATTATCTTATCCCTTAATATCTTGATACTTGGATCTCAAAAACTTAATTTGTCTTTCTAAGACAATATTTGTCTTTGTTAAAACAGTTTTAGTACCTTTAAAAAATAATCAGGAAGATTGTTTTTTCCCTTCATTTCTCGTTTCTGATGACTAGTTTAATAATAATTTATTAAAACGAAAATCACCAGTTTTTTGATAATATTATTTATTTTATAATTCTAAATAACCTTTAAAAGAAAGGATTTATATTAAATATTATGAACAAAAACTCCACCCAATAATATTTTCTATAAGAGTTATACTTTTAAGTTAACTTTAAAATAAAGCATTTTAAAATGTTTTACCTTTCTGATTTTTCTTCTCTTCACGAAGTTCCTTCTCCTACCACAAATACATACATATAGATATACATGGATAGTATTATATTATATAGATGCGCACATACACAAAAATTCTCTTTTCTAAGAAGTTACCTCTACTATATAATCGTGAAAGCTAATAAAGTAAAAAAAAGTCGTTGAATGTCTTCACATTAACGTGTCATCGAGTTTTTTTACAGTAATACATTCATAAAAAAAAAAACAGTTGAAATTATTACTGCATAACTAGTTTTATATTATACATATATATATATATATATATATATATATAATATATATATATATGTATATATATATATATACATATATATCGAACGTTCCGTAAAAAATATCTGATGTTACTTACCTTTATCTTTTTTTTTAAAGAAAAGATTAGTAGCAAAAGATAAAAAGATAAAGAGGTAGGGATAAAAAGTTAAGGAGAGAAAAGATTAAAAGATAAAAGGTAAGAAAAGATTGGTAATCCTAAGATTACAAGACTCCCATTTATCTGTAGATATTATCTACAAAAAAGAACTAATAATGGAAAAAAGTGTAATTTAAGGAGAATACTAGAAAAGCTTATTAAAAAAGATGCTTCCTTTATTTAAATTAAACTTTTTGTTTAAGTTAAAATATTAGTATTTTTTACCGATATTGAAATCTATTCCATCAAATAAAAAAAATTATATTTAATAAATAAAAAATAATTTAATAGCTCTATAGAATCTAGAGCTATCATGAAAAACCCTGCATTTTTGGCGCCTTATTTAAAATAAAAACATATTTTTAAATAATTCAAAAGTATTTTATTAATACAAAAAGAATTTTGTAATTTGGGAAGTAGAATTACTAAAGATAGACCAAGCAGGATCAACATAAAATGCCAAATAGCTCAGGCAAAACGAGCTTTTAGTCAGAAATATAATTTGTTTACATCAAAAATTAATTTAAACATCAGGAAAACATTTTTTAAAGTATATGTTTGGAGCGTAGCTTTATATGGAAGTGAAACTTGGGCGAACGGAGTAACTGAAAAGAAAATATTAGAAGCTTTTGAAATGTGGTGCTATAGGAGAATTTTAAAAATCAGATGGCTGGATAAAGTGACAAATGAAGAGATTTTGCGGTAAACTGATGAAAAAAGAAGCACTTGGAAAAATGTAGTTAGAGAAAAGACAAACTTATATTAAGGCGTCCTGGAATAGTCGCTTTGATATTGGAGGGACAGGTAGATGGGAAAAATTATGCAGGCAGGCAATGTTTGGAATAAATAAAACAAATTGTTAGGGATCTAGGATGCACGGAGATTACCGAAATTAAACGAGTGGCCTTAGATAGGAAATCTTGCAGAGCTGCATCAAACCAGTGAAATGACTGAAGACAAAAAAAAAATATTTTTTTTCAGAATTAAATTCTTTATAACGTTGATAATAAAATTTACGCAGTTTTTAGTCATTTAAAAAAGTTACTGTAATAAAAAAAAAATTATATTAAAACTAAAAGAAACTACAAAAAATTATAAAACTAAAAAAAATATATATTTTTCGTCACCGAATTCTTTTTTAACATTAGATATCATGAAAACAATGGAATGTACAGTTCTGAGACCAGCAATATTCGATTTTTTAGACCAATAAACATAAGAAACGATTAAGTTTATCCCTTAAGAATTTCGGTATGTCCTCATTTCACCATGGAATTAAAATCTGGGCGAAATTTTTTTCGAAGCATAACTCTATAACAAATTGTTTTCAGATATATGTTTGTATAAACGTTTTTCCTTATTTCAAGCTATAGAATCAGTTTCCAAATTATTTCCCTTTCCTCCTAAATCACCCTGCAAATATAGATTTATATTTTTTTTTACAAATATGTATTGTATAATTTTTTTATTTATGTTCTACAAACATCCTTTAAGGGACAAGAACAATACAATTTCACGACATACATTATTTGATATTTTATTTATTTATGTATACCAGGTTACAGAGTATGCCGGCCTCCGTGGCGCGAGTGGTAGCGTCTCGGCCATTCATCCGGAGGTCCCGGGTTCGAATCCCGGTCAGGCATGGCATCTTCATACACGCTACAAATCATTCATATCATCCCATCCTCTGAAAAAATACCTAATGGTGGACATGGAGATTAAAAAAAAGGTTTCAGAGTTTCAGCACATGACATGATATCAACAGTACTCTGCAGGGATGCCAAGGCATCTGGCGTGTAATTGTAAACGTAACTGTAAACGAGTCTGTTCAAGACTACACTGTAAATGTGTAGTTTAAACGTGTAATTTACCGGTGTAAAAGTGTAGTCTTGAACAGACTCAGGCCAAACATTCCTGAGATGTGAGGTTAATTGAAACTCAACCACCAAAGAAAGCTACCTTTTTAAGAGGAACAGGAAGAGATCTGATATATGGCTCCACTATGTGGAGGTAGACACAGTAGAGCATACTACTTTCCATTGCCGGAGATGGGTGGAGGAGAGGCTTGAGGTGCTTTGCAGAGTCGGAGTAGTAACTCCTGATAATATCATTAGATCTGTGCTTCACGGGGAGGGCAATTGGAAGATGGTAGCTGGAATGATAAGTAGGATCATGAAGAAGAAGGCCTCTGAGGAAGGGGGTTAAGAAGGGTAATCCTCGTGTGAAATGTTCGAATAGGGAAGGTGGATAGCCTCGTTCAGGAGGGATGGGATTCTGAGGTGTCTCGCTTCCGATGATTGAACGGGGACTCCTGGTGAGGTAGTGGTGGGCTCCCCCACCGTGGACTGGTGGAGGAGCCCCTTCGGGGGGCATCCACATTTGAGGCAGGCAATGGATAGGACCTAGTCCCGCGGATCGGGTAGTGCTAAATGAATCAATTATTTAAAATGAAAAAAAGGATCTAAGAAAATAAAAAAAAAATAAATGTTAACATTAAGACAATCTATCTAAATAATCTCTTCTAGAATTACGAATTAAAAAAACAAGTAAAGATAATCCTAAAAACACCATCACACACACCAAACACTAAATAAATAATGCTGGGAACGGCATAGCCGGACTCAGCATGGCCACCCGGGATATTAGAGGCTAAAAGGCAACCCCCATCCAATACTGAGTGTGCCAACCGTAGCGGGGCCAGTGTTGGAAGGTTTGGGTTAGATAAAAAAAAAGAAAACGCCAAAGAAAACCGGTATTCACAGCCTAGCATTCAAATCCATATATAAGCAACTGCCTTTAGAAGGACTCGAACCTTGGTACTCTCGATGAGTTTAACCACTAGACTAACCCGGTAAGCTAGACCGAAAAAACGAATGAAAATATCATGAAATTAGTTAAAAATAACTGTATATTACTCCTCTGAAGAGGTATTGCGGCAAATAGATGAAGAAAGAAGCATTTGGAAAAATATAGTTAAAAGAAGAGACAGACTTATAGGCCACATACTAAGGCATCCTGGAATAGTCGCTTTAATATTGGAAGGACAGGTAGAAGGGAAAAATTGTGTAAGCAGGCCACGTTTGGAATATGTAAAACAAATTGTTAGGGATGTAGGATGTAGAGGGTATACTGAAATGAAACGACTAGCACTAGATAGGGAATCTTGGAGAGCTGCATCAAACCAGTCAAATGACTGAAAGACAAAAAAAAAAACTCCTCTCCATTTGTATTCCCATTCTTCTTTAAATATAACTTATAACTTTCTATTCCATGTATTGAAGATGTGCAAGATAACATCAAAAAACGGTCTTTCAACATTATAAACCGTATTTTCTGAAATTAAGATTACTGTTAACCATTTTACCAATTTTTTCAACGTTTAAAGAAAAATACAGTAATATTTATCAAATTTTCATAATAAAATCGTTTAAATGCTTAACTGTTTTTTCTTTCATAAATTTAAAGAATACACATTTATCTAGTACTATAAATTGAATAAAAATGAAATTTTGCCTGCTAGACTGATTAAACATACATTTATATTTAGAAGTAACAACAAATTGAACGCTACTAAAATGGAATGTTAATTATTATAAATGGTGAATATAATTAATTGATAAATTGAGGTTACGCTACAAATTGATAGTAATTGAAAACCATTTCATAGATGAGTGGAGGTGTTAGAATTTAGTAGAAATTAGTAACAGTGATTAGAAGAGTGAACGAAATTTCTACTGCTATCGGAGGATAGATCCTGTTTCTGCTTTTGGTGCTGCGTTGTCAATTTCCTCAGCTGTTTCTATTAGTGTAGTTTAAGGCGGGAGGGAAGTAGTGGTACTGTTGATGGTCCAATTATGTCAGCACAATGCTGAACAGAGCTGACAGTGTGAGTATTGAAGTGGGATTGTGTTATTGCGTTGATATGTACGGGAAATGGTTGGTACTGTAAGGGTCTGTCAATGTGGTAGGTGTGCTGTTTTGTTATTACTGCTGAATAGTAGTCATATAATAATGATTGATTGACTGATTGTCAGATAAATTGATAAAAATATTTAAATGGTGTTATTATTTTATGATCGGTACTTAATAGTTTTTTATTTAGTTATTTTTTTAATTAAATATATTTTTAACGTTTTTTTTTTGTTTTTACTAAAAGGTTTTTTAATGTACCTGATTCTGAAATCGTAAGATAAACTTTATAATACGCGATCAGCATTTTTCCAAAAATTCTTCCTTAAGAACTAATTTTCTTTATCCCATGTTTCCTAATTTTTTTTCTAAAATAAATCCACAGCTAGTAAAAATAAATAAAATTATTTCTGTTTGAGCGGAATGGAATGCCCACATTTTACTTTAGGGAAAAATGTTTATTATTCAGTTTATTTATTTTTGATTGTGTTATATCCTGAAATTTATTTAATTCCTTTCTATATTCATCCCTACCTTTTTATTTTTTCTTACCCTTACCACTGAGGCTTGTCCTGCGCGGGAGCATTGCGCAGCTTCAGCGGGTGCCATGGCCTCTAACCTCCAGGGTGACCTCGTGAGATCCGGCTATGCCGTGTCCCATGGAGGATGACCCCGTTGGCCGGGACTCGGTTCTTTAAGTTGTCACGCTTCTAACCGGTGCCACCTCGTGAGGAAGGACTCCAGTCGAGACTCCGGTTTTTAAATTGCCTTGCCTCTAACCGGTGCCCTCCAGTGAGAGAGGGCTCCAGCCGGGAATATGGTTTTTTATCTTCTATTTCCCACAGCAAAAGGTGTTCTCGGTCACTCATCAAAGACGACCTACCTCAAAAGCGAGCCGCCTTCTACTGAGCAAGGCTGCCCTCAAAGTCCATATCTATCCTATGCCGTCCCACTCTCTAGCATCCCAATCTTCAGCTTTAAGGATGGTAAGGATGGGTGTCGCTAAATTCACGAATGACTCCCACTGTCTCCTTCCACTAAGCATATACTCACAAGTAAATTCAGGGGTGAGCCAAATCAACCCCAGATTCTGACGGACAATGTCCCACCTATTACAGCGATAAGTAGTATGTTCAGGTGTGGCTAACATACTGCAGTATTTGCATTCAGGGGATTCTCGCTTACCAAAGCGATGGAGGTAGGTCTCAAAATCCCCATTTTCTACCTACCCTACCTAATAGCAAGTAATCCCAACCGGTTATTTTCCACAGTTTTCCGATTTTCATGATTCTGGAGATAGGGAATGGTATTCTTTCAGAAACCTCAACGTTTTCTTGAGTGTCTTCTTAATTTTTCAAGGAAAATAAAATTAGTTACAACTTAGCATATTTAAGATGATCAAGGCAAAATCATTAGTACGTAATATTCTTTATCCCATCCTAAATATTGTATTCCTTGATCTTTCGTGGATGGATGTATATTATTATTAGGGCCTGAAGAAAGCTATCATTTGGGTTAGGATATTAATTTCATGATCCAGTATCTCCAGCAGTTTGATAATCAGTATCTTTTATTCCTTCCGCTCTGTTTCATCCTTTTTGGTTCTGTAAGTATACATCCATGTGTGAAGAAGTCGGAGAACCCATATAGCCACAACATTCTTAACATGATTCGATGGGGGTGGCTATCTGTATCTGTGAAAGGGATTCTATTATTACTTGACAAAGTTTAGAAAGTTTAATAAATGAAGATTATTAGTTCAACCTGGAGTTGAATTACTTCAACGTTACTCTGAAGTTTGGTCGGCACTTCTTATACTACATTGTAGGGGGTAGTATATGCTGACAGGAGGTCGTAGGTAGAATTAGTTCAATCCAGTAAGTCACTTACGGGTCACCTGAGCTTTCTAAATTTTTACGAGAAATAACTTTCAGGGCTCTGCACAATAAACCTAAGACGAAAATACTCGGGAAAAAACCAATCTTCCAAAATTGCTTCTAAAATACAAAATTTAAATGCATTACTTCTCTCTATCTTTGTCCATCTATATATATAATTAATTTACGAGACTTTTCTATAAAGCAAGTTCCGTTTTGAATTTTCCTCATATATACACAATGTAAACAGTTGGCGCTTGCGCAGCTCAGTTATTTTAATTAATAGTCGGCTGTTAACAAAAAAAGTTTAGTAATTTTATTGTAATTTATTTATATTCATCCATTTTTAAAGAATGTTACAAATCATGATCTCCCAAGTGCGAATTACGAAGAGTAAGCCGAATTTGATGGCAAAAAACAATTCTGCGGCTGAAATTCACAGTCAAATTTGTGACTTTTATAAGTCTAATATTATGGGTGACGCTAAAGTAAGACAATGGTACTGTTCATTTCAAGAAGGACAAACAAAGATTGATGAAGAATGTAGCGGCCAGCTGTCGGTTATAACGGACGATTTGATTAAAAAAGTTGACCAAAAGAATTTGAGAAAACCGGCAATTCACCTTGCCACAATTGTTTTTGGTGTTTCACAATATTTGGCTTAAAAAATTGATTGAAGAATTAGATTATAAAAAAATTCATGCCGGATGAATACCGAAGATATTAACTGACACAGAAAGAAAAATATTGTGATGCAACGCAACAATTTTTGAAGCGTTATGAAAATTAAGATGATGAATTAATGGTTTAATCACACTGTTACCGCAGATAAAACCTGGATATCTTATTCGAACATCAAGACAAAGCAGCAATTAATGCGATGACGGGGTATTCATCATCGCCAAGACCGTATAGATTCAAACAAGAATGTTCGGTAAACACGTTTATGGTTATTGATTTTTGGTGAAACATTAAAAACCTTGAAAGAATTACGAAAAACAAACGAAGCTCTATCCTGCAGGTTTTGGTTTTTGTATGACAATGTCCGGCCACTCACGATAAATCAGACAGTGAGAAGATTGGAAAAAATTTTGTTGAAGAGTATTTAATAATCCTCCCTATAAGGACCAAAACCACTTCGATACTGTGTCTGTTAAGGGAGGTATGATTTTTTTTCTCCGAAACCCAATTTTTTCCACCCCCTCGGCCAATGGTTGGTGATATCAAAAATTTTTACTTAAATAAGTTTTAAGCCCTTATTAAAAGAATAGTAGAAACTTTAAACAAATTCGATATTTTACTTAATAAGAAAGTTATAGCGATTTTTTTTTTCGAAAAAGCCCCTCCCCCCATTTCCACCCACATGGTCCGATTTTTTCCATTAACGAACTTAACCGAGATTTTGGGTCGTTATATTTTATGTATCAATTTGAAAGTGATTGGGGCAAAATTTCGGCAGTTGTGTCCACAATAATGTGATATACATATATGTATAAATGTATATATGTAAACTTTTGAACTGAAGCTGATTTGGGGTCTGGGAGATGTGAAACGCGAAGATGTCGAAATTTTCCGGAAGTCGAATCATGGTACTCATTACAAAAGGTAGCTTTCTTATGAAATCTAATAGCGGTGAACTCCCAACATACGTGTTCAGGTATCGAAAAAAATGAAATTTTCAAAACTATTAAAACTATTTTTATTCATAATTTTCTCTTTTAGCTACGCATAAAAATTTATAAATGTTTGCAAAAATTAAAATTTTCAATTACGTCTTAAATATAAATAATGCTCAGAAAATACATTAAAAAAGTTATAATGTTCAGTTTACCGTAAAAAATATTCTCAAAAATTAAATTAATAATTTCTATAAAAAGTTTTATAAATTTTCATAATTACAGTTAAGAGGAGAAGAAATTAATTATACCAGACGAAAACTTGACAAAGCTAATCAATCAGTCATTTTAATGACATTTAAAGCGTTGAACAAATGTTATGATAATAATTAATCAGAGCTGACATATGCAGCAATTTGTACTGGAATTTACATTTAACATCTCGATTTCTCATTAACATGCATACATATAAATTCCTAGTACGTAAGAAATAATACTAATAGAAATAATAATATATATGAAATAGTTTTCTATCGCCACAATTAAATATTAAAATTACCGAATTAATAAAAAGAACTTATATTTACCAAAAATAAATTAATAAAAATATATTTAATATGGTAATTATAGCCGAATATTTTTTAATAAACAATTATAGAATGTAGTGCATATTTCATAATCAGCGAAAGACCGAAAGCTTCATTTTTACACGATTGTCCAAAAAGGAGTGTAATATATTTAGGGTGTATATCTATGTTTGTTCGACGGTAGCAGTTTAAAGGCTGAACCGATTTAGATGTATGACACCGCGTTGGAATCCTTACGTGTGTGTACATGTAAGTTAAATAAATTAATAAAGTTTAAAAAATATTGTACTATATTCAAAATCGTCACCCGCAAGCTATTTAATTATTACTATATTAGTAATTATCCTGTACTAAGGAACAATGTTTGTCAGCAATTTTTTTTTTGGCAATCCGTTTTTTTAATTTTTAATATTTATATATTGGAACTTTTTTCTCTTATAATCCAATTTCCTAGCTCCGAAACTTCTATATTTTATATATTATTATTATTATTAAAGTTAAAGGTTCAGAGTTAAATTTTGGTCAAGTAAGGCATATTGTCGGCCTCTTTGGCGCGAGTAGTAGCGTCTCGGTCTTTCATCCAGAAGTCCCGGATTCGAATCCCGGTCAGAAATGGAATTTTCATACGCTACAAAAATTTTCATTCATCTCATCCAAACAATACCTAACGGTGGCCCCGGAGGTTAAAAAGGGCATTTTTTGAATGCTACTACGTAATTCATATTTCATCATAAAAAAAGAAAACGAAGAAACGAAATGTAATTTATAAATTAAATAGATTAAAGTAGAAAAAAATTCATTCACTAACCAAAGAGAATATTTGTTTTTGAACGTGTACAATTTTATAAAAAAGCGATGCAATATACACGTACATCAAATTACAGCCAAATATTTTTTTAACAAACAATTATAACACACATAACTACAAGGAAATTTCGCCCTTGGAAGTTAAGTTTAGATAAAAAATTTTGTCTAAAGCTCTTGTTAATCGTGCCGAACCTCAATTGCATCAGGATGAACATCAGGATGGATTTAAGAAAACTAGATCTTGCGCAGAACAAATTAATCTCAAAAATATTATGGAATATTGTAAATGTAAAATAGAACATATGTTAGAACTTTTATTGATTATCTAAAAGCATACTTTTCGGTAGGTAGAACGTCACTTTTTTCAACATTAACAGAATGAGGTTTAGATAGTAAAACCGAAAACTTAATCGAAGCAACATTAACTAACACGAACTCTAAAATAAAATTTTGGGGAGAATTGCCTGATCGTTTTCCCATCTAAATTGGCGTAAGACAAGGAGATGGACTTTCACCTCTAATGTGTTCTTGAAAAGATAATTAGAGAACGGAACAACAATTTTGACAAAAATAGTGGAATAAGACTGGGAACTGAAGGACTAAAGATTAACCGTTTAGCTTTCGCTGATGATATGGCATTATTAGCTAAAAACTGGAAAGAAGCTGAACAACAAATTAAAGAATTAGAAAAACAATCTGTTAAGATGGGACTAAAAATCGCGTTTGAGAAAGCGAAAACTTTGACTAATGATTAAAACTGCCCGAATTTCCTTAGTATAAATAATTAAAAAAATAATAAAAAAGTGGATAATTTCAAATATCTCGGAGAATGGATCGGTTGAAATTCTTTAGACAAAAAAGCGTTAAAATTTAGAGCTAATACAATGGAATTATCTTTACAGGTAACGAAAAACACATATAACAAACAGTCTTTATAATGGAACACAAAATTTCGACACTATAAAACACTCTAAAGCCGAGAGAACTCTATGCATCAGAAACCCTAAGATTGTGCAATAAGGTTCTACTAGAAAATCTAGTCGTCTATCAAATTGGTAAGACTTACGTTCAGTCAATAATTTAAATTCATTCATTTTATTAGGAAAAAATATATATATATATTATAGCATATAATATAACTACCTATTAGGTAGGCGGAGAGTTGTAGGCCATTTCGATTGTTATGAGAAAAATATCGGTTTAAAAAAAATCATTTAAAATACTAGTATTCATTGACCTGCCTTTAATTTTGACGAAAATATAATATTATCTTCTTAAAAATATTTAACTTTTTTTTATTCTACTGTTTTCAAAAGAAACAAATGGAATATTGTTATTATAAAACGATAGTTTATAATAAATCATTAAATCTTATTGCAATTCAATAGGTGGTGTAACAAAATCAAGCTAAAGCAGTGAAACAGTTCAAATATACATAATACAATCAGTCAACCAATTTACCATCATTTACAACTGAATCACCTGATTTGCTTATTACTTAGTCATGCATAATCGTTCGATGTATTAGTATAATTAGACTATTTAGAGTCAATATTATGTAATAGTGTGTTTACGTTAATATTATTGTGCGCCAGTTATATAATATTACATATATTTATGTATGTATAACCTTATATATATGAACGTGCAGATTGAAAAGAAACAAGAGATAAATATTAAAATTTACAAAAAAAAACACGACTGCTAAAAAACACATGCTCTTTAATATAGTATAATTAAATATGGTGTGGATGAAAATCTTTTATATAGTATTTGTAAATAGCATAATTTTGTCGTTATTAAGTAATAATAATTATTATATTTTCTGTTTAAGAACATAGAAATTATACTATGTTGAATTCTGTTTATCTTTCTTAGTTTTATTCTTTTATTGTACGATTCGTTTCGTAATCATTTGACAATGATTATTCAAATATAATCATTGTCAAAACTGATTATACTGGTACGTAATGGTACATTACTTACGTACCAGTGCAATAAATTTTGACAATGGACTTATTACAAAACGCATCAACATATAATAAAAGAATAAAATGAAGAAAGGTAAACAGTGATCAACAGTGTTGCCAAATTGTTTTCCGTAGGTCTAAAATTATTGTGCCTACTAGACACATCTTTTTTCTTTTTTTGTAACATTTTCTTCTAAGTTTTCATCGGTTTTGTTGTTAATAAAGTCGACATGTTTAAAATTTTATTTGTTTTCTGTTGACATTATTTACATCAATCTTCTTATAATTAAATTCTCTACAATTTATGTTTAAAAATTGTATGATTTTTTGCCAATTTAACAACGTTACTGTACGTCAAACGTAAAAAAATGTGTTTATTGACCTTATTTTTGGCGTTTTACATGATATATCTTAGAAACTAAGAGAGATACAATTCTGGAACCTATTTTTTTTCGATTTCCCAACTCAAAAACCATAAGAAACAATTGAATTTGTCCCTTAATTGACCTTCCCAGAATTTCAGAAAGAATTTCAGAATTTTTTAATTTACCCGGAGGAACTGAAATTTTTCTCCCTGTATAACTCGCTAACGAAGCCGGACTATGTTTTTATGATTTTTTTTTCTTATTTTTAGCCTCTAGAATGAGTTGTCAAAGTATTGCCGTATCCTCCTGAATCATTCTGTATATACATGTTTAATAACCTATGATACTCCCGGTAACGAAAGGATTCCAACGTGGAATCATAGATCTAAATCGGTTCAGTCATTGAGCTGCTACAGTAGAACAAATATACACACATACCGTAAATACTCGTAATATTACACTCCTTTTTGGAGAAAAAAGTACCTCAAGAACATACACAGTTTTATTAATGTCATTAACGTAAATGAAAATATATAGATCACAATAATAAATTACACCTTTTCATAAATAAAATATGTGACAATTTAAAGAATTGATAATGTAAATAACACCGTACGAACTTGAAAAATTAATATTAATAATTCAGAGGTTTATATTTTATGAGTTTTATATTTGTAAGAATTTCTTTTAATAAGAATTACTGCGCGACACGATCGAAGAACATCATTTAAATTGGTTTAAATTTAAAATATCGGCTGGAAAATAACAAGTAATGAAGAAGTATATAAAAACGTAGAAAAAATTTCAGAAACAATGAGACAAAGAAGACTGATTTTCTTTGGGCACTTATATATATATATATATATAGAATGAATAACAGATTAGCGAAACAGATATTCAAATACCTTCGGCAAATACCTTCGGACTCAAGAAAATTTTGTTTTCTTGAGTCCAAGAAAACAAAAAAGATCTAGAAACAACATAAAAGAGAACGAAGTGACAGAAAAAGATGTTTCGTAGAGAAATGTGAAAAATAGAAGGATTCCAAGAAAGGAAAGATTTCAAAATCCGAAGGTCCCGGGTTCGAATCCCAGTCAGGTATGATATTTTCACACACGTTATAAATCATTCAGCTCATCTTCTGAATCAATACCTAACGCTGGTCTCGGAGGTTAAAAAAAAAACAGATAGGAAAGATAAGAAAACTAGAACAAGGTGGTCCGAGGAAAGGAAACAAACGCATCATTACGAAAAGATGAAAGAGTACTTAAAGATAAGGAAACATCAAAGGAGAAGAAGATTAAATTATTACGTGATCCATAGGCGGCCATAACAAAAAAATTATAATTATAATTGCTCTCTAATAATTGTAGTCTATATAATTTTTTGTATATAAAAAATCTTCCACTGACTTGATCTGTAAGAAAGTTTCTATAAGATCAGCGGATAAATTCCATTATTAAATAAAGTACAAATCGTCAATCTATTGGCTTGAACACACATTTAATAAAAACAAAGCTTCACGGTTAAAATGAAAACCTTCTTTATAAGAGTCAGTAAAAACACAATAAAGTATTTCTATTATTAGCTAAGGCAAGAAAAATAAAATAGTGTACAGGCCTATATTTTATTTTATACATCGGATTTCAGTGAGTTTTAAAAAACCTTTTTTCAACGAATAATTTAAATATTAATTTATTTAGTGAAAAATCCAAGGAAATTTATAATTTACATCGACAAAACCGCATATGTTAAGGTAAAACTGAATAAATAAAATTTGAAGAAAATATATGTAGCTATAAATAAGCAATTAAACAGTGACAAAAACAAAAAAAGGTTGAAAAAATTATTGAAAATAATAGAAAAGAATATAAGATAAAAATGATGAAATCATTCAGTATAAAAGTAATATTTACAAAAACAAACGTAGATAAATAGATAAATTCTTAAAATTTATTGATTATAATGAAAAAGTAACAGTTAACAAATGAAGGAAAATAAAATAAAAAATTATTAAAGGAAATAATCGAATCCATTTTCTAAAATAGTTTTTTTTATCTAAATAAAAATTAAAGAATTTGTAGCAAAGAAAAATAAGACAACTGATAAATAATAGCGGGAAAAGAATTAATGATGAAAGCATTCGTACGGAAAATAAAATAAATGTCTAATAAATTTTTCTATAAAATCAATGCTAAAGAAATTATTAATATATAAATTAAAAATATAGTTACACATTTAAGAAAGAAAAAATGTAATGATGATAGATATTTTATGAAAAAGAAAACAATTTTTTAGAGGCCTAGTTAGTGGGGTAAAGTAAAGTTATATTTCTTTTCTACTTCCTAGAAAATTAATTGTTATTAATGTTGATATATATTTTTGTACAAAAAACTTATTCAGTAGAACCATAATCCTTTCCCAAAATAAATATTATTGTCTAACCCCTGTAGAAGAAAAATTAACTGAATCTTTATAAGGCATACTTGATCTTCTAGAATTAACCGATGAATTAATTAACTAAATCTACATAATCTTCCTTAGATGAAATTACCACAGTAATATTAACTTCCACTGTAACTGCATAACAGTGATTAAGGTTATTTATCAGAGACATAAATTTTTAATATTTAAAGAGGTCATTTATTTAATTAATATATATATATTTTTTTTTATTTATATTTTTAAATTATTTAGTATTTTTATTTTAAATATCTTATATAAAAAAAAAACTATGAAATTTCGATTTTACATTCAATCATCTGTTACATACAGATGATTATCATTTTTCTACTAAAATGCAATGATTCCATTGAATGTTTACCACAACATTTCTACTTAAATAACATAATATTCATACTGGTTTTTAATAAAAACATTAGGTATTGCTTTAGAGGATGAGATGAATGATTTGTAGCGTGTGAAAATATTTGTGTACAAATATGATTTATAGCCTGACCGGGGTTCGAACCCGGGACCACCAGACGAAAGGCGAGACGTTACCAGTCGCGCCACGGAGGCCGGTTTTTTTCAGTAATTGTTTTACTTTTAGGGGTAGTCAAACTGCGACTGAAGTATTTGAATAAAATTCATTACTCTGTTTTCAATTTTTTTTTCAGGCCGTAGAACATTTTTTCAAACAATGATCACTACATATGACATGGAAAAACTCAAAAATCAAAGAACTTTTCCGCCTAGCGCAATAGCAGAGTTAAAGCTATAGAAGAGGAAATATGGTAATCGGTCCAGTTTGGGCATATGCGGTTTTCCCGCCGGATCTTTACATTTTGACACGAAAAACCAAAAAACTGGATTGAAATTTTCCGGATGTTCGTACGTTCGTGTGTGTGTGTTTGATGTTAGGTATCGCACCTTAAATCACCTTATATCTCCAGAATTACTTCACCGATTTTGACCTAACTAGGGCAGATTACTTATATATATGAGGCATTGATGCCATTAAATTTTCAACTTAAAAGGTCAAGGGGGTGAGGATTTAGAGCAATTTCACCCTCAGTATCTCGAGATTTCGCCTAATTAAGGTTTTATTTTTTGGGGCACATTTGTTAACAATTAAAAAAATAATAATATCTGCAAAATCGCACATTAACCCCAAAAAGTCTCTAAATAACCTAATGGCAAAGTGAATATAGTGTGTCATTTGTGCCCCATCTCACCACACGGAGCGCTAATGTAGCAGTGCGGTGACGTACAGCTGCTGTAATCGTCTCTCTTTTTCTGTTTAGCCTCCGGAATCAGCGTGAAGTATTATTTCAGAGGATAATATGTATGAAGGTAAATGAAGTGTAGTCTTGTTCTCAGGTCGACCAATCCTGAGAATTGTGGTTAATTGAAACCCAATCACCAAAAGAACACCGGTATCCGCAATCTAGCATTCAAATCCGTATAAAACTACATTTACTAGGATTTGAACCTTAGAACTCTCGACTTCGAAATCAGCTGATTTCCAATGATGTATTCACCACTAGACTAACCCGGTGTGTTTTCTGTAGTCATTTTCTATATTGTAACGTCACAGGCGTGCGGTAGAATTAAATAAATGAGTAATATTTAAAGTGTAAAAAAGTATTTAATGTTGTCACTAGCACCGCCACAACTGCGCGAATGAAATACGGTAGAATCACTGGATTAAAGAAATAAAAAATATTATATTTAAATAAAATGATAATATTTTAAATAAAGGTGTGTATATATATATATATATATATATATGTGTGTGTGTGTGTGTGTGTGTGCGTGCGTGCGTGTGTGTTTGTTATAACTGAATTGTCAGTTTTTTTATTTCATTGAAAAATTAAAAAATCTCTCCACTTAACAAAAATATTTTACAAATTGTTATGATAGAATATTGTCCAGTGGGAAAATAATTAGAAATTAATTACCCGTTTCGAATAGCATAGCTCAGAATCAAATCTTCAGAAAGAGATACTCTAGTGTACTGTTTGTCTGTATTGATTAAATTGTGAAGTTGTTCGACTAAGTGTAAAAATTATGTGTAAATTCCCACATAAATTTTTTTATTGGAAATTCTTATGTAAATGTTAAAATATTTCCTACAAAATTCAAATTTGTTAAAATTGTTACCTCAAGATTCTCCAAATGCCTGAAATAAATAGTATTCATTTAGTGTAGATAGCCGCAGAAAATTAATACCATTTATAAACATTAAAATGAGCAGTAAAGCTCGTTTTCATTTAAATGACTTTATCATCAAACAAAATTGCAGATTTGTGACTCAGGAATTGCAATAGTGTTAATTATCCCTCCCCACCATCAAAAACACTCTGGTACGGTCTTATGTGAGGGTCATTGAAGCATAAACCGGAATTTGTTTACGTAGCTTTATTGATATTACATAAAATTACAAATAAATTACCTATTTTTGTACATAGTTTCCTTCAGTAGAATTACATTTGGTCCACCGGAAATGTAGCTTCCTGATCACCTCATAAAAAAAAACAAGATGGCTGCCCCAAAAACCAACTGCGCACTCTGGACGGCTAGTGTTTAAGAGGTGCCCAATAAATTTTAGCGAGTCTGAGCTTCTGTATGCGGCCATGCGTTGTCGAGGAGAAGGAGGAGGTGTGAATCGGTTCCCGGCGCTATTTGTTGCGATAAATAGTCCTGCCGTCATCTAACAACTGGCAGTAATATGTTGCACTTACTGTCTTTCGTTCATGCAAGAATTCAGTCAGAAGAATGCCTTTTGAATCCCAAAACTTTTCCAGCTGACATTTCCAGCTGGATGGGGGACCAATCAAGGGCATTCCTTGCCCTTGATTGGTGCCCCATCCACACTTTTCCTCCTCTCCATACTTGCTTTTCAGGATGTAATAGTGGATCCACGTTTCTTCGCTGGTCACAATACGGTCCACAAATGCCTTTCCTTCTTCATCCCAAAGCCTTCCTCCTTCAAAAGTCGCTGCCAGATGTAATTCCGAACATTTCTCTGTGCCTCGGTGAGACGAGGAACTCACCTCACTGACACTTAGCTGTATCTAAGAGTGTGACAACATTGCACACTCCCAACACTTATCGCCACCTCTGATGCAATTTCAGCGACGGTTAAGCGGCGATCACCTTCTACAAAGTCACAAGTAGCCTAAATTTTACCTCGTAGTTGATAGATTTATAGGTGGTCTATATTTTTTGGTAATAAATATCACACAAAAATTATCACAGGGCTTCTGTATAAAATCATAATTTATAACGTTTTTGGGTCCAGTAGTCCAGGAAATGCTAACATACTGTGTATGCACTCGGTCAGATGAAAGACTCGCACGCAGATAGAGTAATAATGGAAGTTAGTGAACTATTCATTTCTTATGAGAAATTAAGAAATTCTGATCTCGCTAAGATTTTCAACTGATCAGATTTTGACTCTCTCCCTCTCTCTTTTTTCTTGAAGGATTATATGAGATCCAGTTACATAACGACAAATGCTTGACAGAAGCATGTCGTTATGCTTCTGTCTGCATAACTGCTGTTAAGCAGTTGTTCTGCTTGACTTCTGTCAAGCAGAACAATGCGTTCTATAAAGGGAAGGCTATGGAAAGAATCAATATTTGTCAATTAAAAAATACGGAGGTATTAAGAGGATCAAATTTTTCATCATCTAAAAAATTTCCACTAATTGTATTTTCTGGAGAACCAAAAAAGAAAATTAAAAACAATAATGATAGTTTCGAAATTTTTTAAATTTTATATCCTTCAGTATCAATTTTTGTAAATAAAAAATAAATTAAGGTTAATTTTGATATTATTCTGTATAAAAAAAAAATAAAATTAGTTTTTCAAACACTTTTTTTTATTTTTGAAAGAAAAGTGATAAAAATCAAAATATTACAAAATTTTTCACATCTATAGTGTTTACATTTTAATTGAATTTTATATATCTCTATATATAAAAGAGAATGTCCTGACAGACTCAGATCAATGTACAGCCAAAACTATTATATGTAGATACTTGAAATTTTCAGGGCACCTTTTTTTTTTTCTCTCAGCTCCCCTGGGCCGGACCGACTTGTTGGTATTACGCCGCCCAGGGGAGTGTCTTTAAACTCAAATAGGCCTCCCCACCTACCGGCTATATACCGGCAAGGCAGGTCGGCCTACCGGTTAGCTCTTTTTGAGAGTTCTTTATCAATATTGGCCCCTTAGGGATCCAAAAGGGCAATACTAATACACCACGCCAGACCCAGTTCGCCGCGACGCAGTACCGGGTCCCTTCAGTATTCAGTGTGCTCTTGCCTGACTGTTACCCGTGGAGTCCTTGGTGGCTCATCAGTGTCAACACACCGCAGCATGCTGGACCTCACCAGCAAGGCTGTCCACCCAGTCCTATTCTAGCCAACACCTTGTCTTCTCTCATCGGAGTATTTCTGTAGAACAACTTGTCTAACAAAACTAGCAAAATTATTCCAGTTTGACTCGCTTCTTAGCATGTAGTCTATTGTTGTCTCTGGAGTTATACCTGTGAGTGCCTTACTATGTCTAAGTGTGTCCCACCTATTGCACTCAAAAAAGGTGTGCTGAGCATCATCTATCTCGTTGCAGTAGTTGCAAATTGGCTCTTCTCTCTTGCCTATTTGTGCAGGTAGTTATTGAAGGAACCATGTCCTGTAAAAAACTGCGATAGGTGATGATCAACCTCATCAAATCTTCTCGACAACCATGGCTTGATGTTGGGGATGAGGGTTCTCGTCCATCGACCCACAGCTTCCTGCGACCATCTTTCCTGCCAGATATTATAAACGGCATCCCTGACCTCTTGTTCTGGCTTGCCTTGTGCCCTCTCCACCCTCTTTTTTGCGATCAGGGTACCTTCGTATCTTTAAGTAAACGTGCACTAAGAAAGGATTTTGCGAAATTTTGATTTTAAGGGGCTCAAATGAATAATCGATAGTATTTTCAGTATCGATTTATTTGTGTCGAAAATATTTGTGTTTTAAGATCAATCGATATTAAATGAATGGATTACGGTAGTAAAATTTAATAATAATTTTATTTTTTAATTTAACTTAAATTATTAATGTTATTTATTGTTAATAATTTAATTTTTAAATTTAATATTAAAATTATTACTTTTTAATTATTATTATTATTATTTTAATTTAAATTTATTTATTTTTTGACGGGCATCATCATGTAAGCATGTTCTTTCTTCTGGCTCTTATTTGTTGGTGTTGCTTCTTCCTACCGATCGTTTATAAAAATTTAAGAAAAAAAATCATGTAATTTTTTATATAAGTCAACAGGTTATTGTAGTGTTTCAAAAAGTGAATAAACATGTCAATTGAAAAGATAACTTTCAACGACACGTTAATAACCCAAACAGTTAAACCTATCAAAGGAGATGGTGCATGCCTGTTCCGAGCACTTGCTTTTCACTTATTCAGTGATGAAAAACGATGCCAGGAGGTACGAAACACAATCATTTCGTACGTGGCTGGTCATTGGATTGACTTTGCTCATATGTCTTATAAATCTTCAAATAATGACAACTTTCCAACTTGCGAGGAATATGTACGCGAAATGTCAACTCATTAAGTCTACGGTGGTTATTGCCAATTAGTTGCAGCTGGTAAGATTTTTCCATTTTTATTTGAAGTTTATTACAACTTTAATCTTTATTGGAAATTTGGTACTGACATATTTCCCGTAAAAAGATTGCGTCTTACTGGGAATATTAATAGTGGTCATTTCGATGTATATTTGCCTCATTTAGAAAACAAAATTTCACAAAATTCTTCTTCAACTATTCCTGTTAAAAATAATAAAAAGCGTCGTGCGAGGTTCACGGACAGAACAAGAAAGAATTAAGTCAAAAAAGCGTCGAAAAAGTGTCCACAATTCAACCCAGAAGGTAATAGAATAGCTGTGAAAAAGTATCGACAAACTCATTCAGAGGTCCATATAGCTGTAGTAGGAGCCTATCAAAGGGTAACCTGGCCGCGATGGGTAACCTGCTAGTTATAAAATAAAATGGTTACTAGTAAAAAAAAATATAATTAATTCAATTAATTTATGTTTTAAAAAACCGCCTCATTTATTTATTTAACCAAACAACTTAATTAAAATCAGTTTCACAAATGTTTACATAAAACTATTCAGTAACTCACCGCCAGAGGAAAACCTACCATTAGAAAAATATTCTATGATTGATAAACTAAAATACTTGGAGAAATAACCCAAATCCATTTATTAAAAAAAAAGAAAATGGTAATGGTCTAAGTTGTTCAAAATTGCCAAAAAAAACCTTATTAAACTCCGACCTTATTAAAAGCCTTATTAAACTGCGTCAAAACACCTAATGAAGATATAAATAAATTTCATTATCGTTTTGAGTAAACGAAATAGACGGAAAAAAAATCGTAAATAATGATTACTATGTATAAACGAAGTAGCATATATATTACTTCGTTCCTAAAAATAATGGATCGACCAAACCAAGGTCCTGTCTCTATTCTATGGCAGTTCATCTATCTATATACTTTTAATAAGTAATGGCCAAGAGCTATTAAATTACATTAATATTTAGATGAAAAATTTTTCACTTAACAATTTTTTTTAATTAACAGTTTTAATTTTTTTTTTTTTTGTTTTAATTTCAAAATTAGTGCAACTAAACTTGTAAATAGCGTTCAATTTTTGAACAGCTAGTTTCATAACAGTGGTAGTAAATTGGTATCGGTCTTTATTTTCAAATCGATTTTCTGTTATTTGTTATCATTTTCAGTTATCTGCAATTTTATTCCATTATTCGATGACGAATAAACTGATATTTGAAAATGAAATTGTGGCTAGCGAAATATACAATAAATATGAATTTACATGTATAGTACTATATGCTAGTAGTGTATTTCGACCGCATTCGACAGTTTCAATTTATACACCTACATTCCAAATCCTACTACACTAATTCAATTTACATGTAGAATATTATTCATCCATGTCATTTTTTTTCTCATAATCACACGGGTTAAGTACGAAGACGGATATTACTTGTATGATGTACATATATCATCTATACTTATTAAGACTATACTTAGAAAGACCAAGAAAATAAACTGGATTTTTACAGTTTATTCAGAAGCAGAGAAGAGTAAGCAGAATTCCACACTATCTTTAATTTTTCAATTGAATTAGGTAGTTTAAATAGACGAAAATTATTTATCTATTATTTTCGACATTGATGGATGTGGAAAGTCGAATAATAGAGTATATTTTTCAAACATAAAAATTACATCGGAAGTCTTCAGATATAGACACGAAATATATCTTCATTGCAGAAACATCTAGAAACGTTGATTTTTATCATAATAAGAAACGAACTTTTACTATTTAAGTACTACTTACCGAGGGCATAACTGAAATGAATCCTCTTTATAGAACAGAATCGGCTATCAAAATTTCGTTGTAGATCAGAAAATGCTTTTTCTCAATTTTTAAAAAAAGCACTTCTACAAATTGAAAAAATGCTAAAAGAATCGTTGTCTCGGCTTTTATTCATCATAATTTACTTCAAAAAAACAATATATGAATTCTAGAGAAAAAACTTCAGATCTGACAACTAAATTCTTTTTCCTGTTTAGCCTCTGGTAACTACCGTTTAGATAATTCTTCAGAGGATGAATGAGGATGGTATGTATGAGTGTAAATGAAGTGTAGTCTTGTACATTCTCAGTTCGACCATTCCTGAGATGTGTGGTTAATTGAAACCCAACCACCAAAGAACACCGGTATCCACGAACTTGGATTCAAACCCGTGTAAAAATAACTGGCTTTACTACGACTTGAACGCTGGAACTCTCGACTTCCATATCTGCTGATTTGGGAAAACGCGTTCACCACTACTAGACCAACCTGGTGGGTTATAAGAAACCTGTTGGAATGGATACCATCATTCGAAATCGGGGAAATTTCGACATATCTTCGCGTTTCACATCCCCAGATCCCAAAACCACTGTCAACTGAAAAGTTTATATATATATATATATATATATATATATATTTAAATTTCTTGTGGTCACGATAACTGCCGTAATTTTGCGCCCATCACTTTCAAATAGCAATAAAATAACTCGTCCCAAAATCTCCGACAAGTTCCTTAACAGCCAAAATCGGACCATGGAGGTGAAGATGGGAGGCTTTTCGAAAAAAATATCGCTATAGCTTTGTTATTAAGTAAAATATTCAATTCGTTTAAAGGTCCTACTATTCCTTGAATAAGGGCCTAAGCCTTATGTGAGTAAAGTTTTTTGATACCACCAACCATTGGACCAGGGAGTGGAAAAAATTGGGGTTTGAAGACAAAAAAATCGTACCTCCCGTAATAGGCACAAGATAGAATCGGTTTAAAGTGGTCGTTAGTCCTCTAAGCTTTATCTACTGAAACAATTTTTGATATGACCAACTCTTACGGCAAGGGATATCCAAAACAAACAAAAGAATTGCTATAACTTTCTTATAGGTAAAATATAGAATTCGTTTAAAGTTCTTACTATTCTTTGGATAAGGGCCTAAAACTTATCTAAGTAAAGTGTTTGATATCACCAACCATTGGCCCAGGGGGCGAAAAAATTGGGTTTCGAAGAAAAAAATAATCATATCTTCCTTAGTAGGCACGGAATCGAATCGGTTTAAAGTGGTCGTTAGTCCTCTAAATATTACTTAAAACTTTTATCTAAAACAATTTTTGATATTATCAACCCTTACGGCAAGGGATGACCAAAATGTTGCTGGAATTGTAAGAAGATGGGGCTAGTCGTGTGGTGTGAAATCTTTTTCACATGTTTACATGATTTGGCAAGACGCGTTAACCACTAGACCAACCCGGTGGGTTGACAACTCAATACCATCAGCCCATAACTTTCATCAAGAATATCGATATTCAGTCTGATCTTATTTTTGGCTTTATAAGTGTGTGAAAAAGTTATCTAGAGTAGTTTAAAACAGTTTCTAGCAATCGATACATCCTGATCCCCGTAGAGGAAGACACCTACCCGGTCGCCACCACCCCCTCCTATAACCCTGATGGACTGTATCGGAGGTCGTCTTGTAAACCCTCTAAACTTGATAATACAATACAGTCATCAGTTTGGCCCCTGTCAGGATGCCACCAATGAAAATTCCTCTGTACACATTTCCGTTTCCATTAATATATTTACACAACCTATTATCGTCTTCGTACGACCTCATCCAATCACGGCCACTTATCATAATTTACAATCCTTATCTATCGAATTAACCAGTTTGCAAAAGCGCGATCCTCGCGCCTTCCTCTAACACCGAAGAATTTACACAAAAATTCTTCCTGTATGTAACTTCAATTAAACTATGGATTCAGATCATTGTTTGATTGGGTCTTTTTAAATGGCAATAATACTATATTTTAACCAAAAATTTAACTACATCCTAACAGTATTTAAATCCTTTAAATTTATCCTTTAACGCCAAAAATACTATCCTTATACCAACAAAACAAATGTTGATCGCAACAACGACAATTTTCTCCTACATTTCAATTTACTGAAAGTCCTATTAATTTACTTAAAAATCAAGAAACAAATTCACAAAGTTAATAAGCCTGTAATGAAAACATTCTCTCTGCTCTGGTCCGCTTTCGGGAGCGAGGTCAATGCCTACACCCTCACACACTGCAGCTCCATCACAGAGTTCTCCACATATCCATTTCATCCTAATAGCAAATATCTAAGCTGACCGGGTCCCGATTCCAAAACGCCTATCTTGGTAAAGTAAGCACCCATACGGGACCCTAGCCACCCGGTTTGCTATTCTATTTATTAACAATCTACACAGTTAATATCGAAAGGTAATGCACGCATACCGTACCGGATTATCTTATTGTCGTGCCCTTGACGAAAATTTTCATAATCGATCGAAGCCAGAACAATCATGTTGTAAGTCCACCGTAACTCTTGAATGAAAATAATTACCCGACACGTTGTCGAGTAACCTCATTGAATAACAGCAACTTGTTTTCAATATTAAGCAGTATTTCATCCTTTGTGTCGAAGTTATTTTTAAATAATTTCTTTCTTTATAAACACCTGATCATCCCTAAAGCTATAATGGTTACATTCAATTCGTTTTTCTTTCTTTAGAAAACGAAATTTTGTTTCTTTTTTTTTTAAAGAAAGAATCTCTTTCTTCATAAACACCTGATCATTCCTGAAGTTATAATGGTTACATTCAGTTCGTTTTTTTATTTTTATTTTGATTATCGAAATGAATATGACAGTCTTTCTTAATATTGAAAAAGTTTTTTTTTTTTATTTTAGTGTTA
This sequence comes from Lycorma delicatula, assembly GCF_047948215.1. Lineage (NCBI taxonomy): Eukaryota > Metazoa > Arthropoda > Insecta > Hemiptera > Fulgoridae > Lycorma > Lycorma delicatula. The sequence goes on along the minus strand of NC_134464.1, from coordinate 36,299,655 downwards.
AATAACAATTATATTTAAAATCCTCTATAACTAGAAAATCGCAGATGTAAAATGCCCAAACTGAGCGAAAATAATAAGGAAAGGATAATTATTTACATGAAGGTAATGTTATTTACGTTTAAGTTATGCATTTTAGCCGGCCTCCGTGGCGCGAGTGGTAGCGTCTCAGCCTTTCATCCGGAGGTCCCCGGTTCGAATCCCGGTCAAGCATGGCATTTCCAGACACGCTAAAAATTATTCATCTCATCCTTTAAAATAATACGTAACGGTGGTTCCGGAGATTAAAAAAAAAAGAAAAAAAAAGGTTTGTAATGGATATAAATCGTGCTAGATTAAAAAGTTATCAAAGCAAATACTTTTTTCTAAATTCATTCTTTGTTTTTTTTTTTTATAGTGAAATGAAATCGCATACATTAACAAAAATCTATTTGAGTAATAAACTAAGAATACCCCAGAGGTTTTACAATTAATTTGAAGTTAGTTATTAAGCATCAAACACATCAACAAAAATATAATAAAGATTATAGTAATCGATAGAGCTTTCTGCTTTCCATAATTACAATTCTGCAGGCATAATTTTGTAAAAAAAAAATTAAAACAATACTCAGACAATATTTATTAATTCACTACAATGCCTTGTTATTGCTATTAAATGAACAAAACTGAACTTTTGAAAAAACATTAACAAAATGAACATTACGGAACTTCATAAAATGTAACCTTTCCCTTTTACCCTTTCTCCCTTTTTCCCTTTTCACTTTCTCCCTTTCCTTTTTTACCCTTTTTATTTTACCCCTTTCCCCATTTTCAATTTCCCATTTTCGTTTTTACCGTATTCCCTTTCTCCAAATTTCCCTTTACATCCCATTTCCTTCCCCCATTTTGTTTTCCCTTGTTTCCCTTTCCCCTTCCTCTTTCTCCTCTTTCTTCTTTCCCCTTTTCTTTTTTCTCTTTTCGATTTCCATTTCCTTTTCCCCGTTTTCTCTTTTTTATTTTTTCGATTTTTTCCATTTCCTATTTCTCCCTTTTTCCCAGCGCGTAAATCGGTCCAGTAGTTTTATAGTCTGTAGCGGACAAACATATCGGAAACATTGAAATGGGATCGTAAAATATTTAGTATACCGTGTGTTGCTTTTACGTCTAACAGACAGCACTGTTTTTCGAAAAAAAGCATGTTTTTACCTGTCACAGGTGTGACATCTTAGGTATATAAATAGTAAGTATATAAAAACACCCATGTATTCGAATGCAGAGTTGTGTCAAAATTTCAAAGCAATCGGTAAAGAACTTTTGGAAGTTCAAAATTTTTAACAAACGAACATTTACATTTTTATTCATATAGATTAAAAAACATATTATCTTTTCTCTAGTGGGTCTATCAATTTCTACAAAGATTTTCCGGAAATTCAATTTAAATTACTTATTTACTTATCGTATTATATTATTAAATTATCTTTAAATTCACTATAATTATTATTTCAAAATCTTAATGGTTATTTATTATGAAAAAATTGTACTTTTTTATCTTTATAAGTATTCAATAGTGTATTAATTAATATAAAATTTAGGATGTACACCAAAATGTACTTTTAAAACATTTTTTCCTAAATCCCTATTCAATTTTAAAGAAAATAGCTTTCAAATCTAAAAAAATTAGCTTATATGATGTACCATTTACGTTATTATTTTTTTTTTATATCAGTATTTAAATGATTGAATATATCATTTTTTATGAGATTACGGACTCAACTGCTATGATGATTAGCCCAAATGGAAAATTGTGGCTTATGAAAAATTCCATGTCTAACCGGGATTCGTACTCGGGACCTCCGGATGGAGGTCCCGAGTACGAATACCACTCCACCATGGAGGTCGGCAATACATATCACTTAATATCAGTTGTAATGGTAAATATTATTACTATTACATTTTATTATTATTATATTATTACTATTATTTATAAATCTCTTAACAGCTGATTTTCCAAGTCGAAGGTTTAGAGGTTCAAATCCTAGTAAACGTTAGATGCTTTTATACAAATTTGAATACTAGACAATGGAAACCGGTATAATTAGTGAATCGGGCTTCAATTAACGACACATCTCAGGAATGGTCGGCCTAAATTTATACAAAACTACATTTTATTTAAACGTCATACATATCATTCTAATCTCATTGGGCCAAGGAGAGGGGATTTTTACTGTTCACTAGTTGAATAGATTGCAACGTACAAATTACGAATAAAAATATAATATACTATTTGATTTCCTAAAAATAATCGATCAGCCAAAACGATGTCCTACCTGTATTTTATGTCATTTTGTCTATTTGTGTTTTTTTATCACAACGACGCCCAAACTATTTTCCAATTTTTTTTTTAAATTTTCGGTAAGGTTAATGGTATTTGATGAAATGATGTAAATGTAACAACTTTTCGTAAAATTTTCTGTTTTAAAATGGCGACTGATATTTTTCTTAAGCAAATATTGAAGGAAATTACCTTTCCCTAGCCACCGCTGCGAAAATTGAACAGTATTTCTCCCCTCCATTCTACACCAGTTTCTTTGTTAACAGCTACATGTTAAATACTTCAATCTTTCATTTTTAACACCATCGTTTAGTTATATGACACTGTTTTGTTTTTTGTTTTTTTTTTTTTTTTATTATTACTGACCGTGTCGTTTTCTTTTTTTTTCTTATCACGTCTTTTACTTATCGTTTTATATTTTTCAAAACACAACTTAATATTTAATTTTACTTCCGTTTTCGATTGACTTATTTTTATTGGTTTACCCTCGGAAATGTTTAAAAAAAAAAATTAAAACTATACGCTAAAGAAAAATGGAAATGTAGTAAATATTGGAAAACTCCTCAATAGTTATCAGTGAATGATATCAATTGTCCATGGAAATAAAGGTTGCGATATTATTACTATAAGTTTATATCTGACTCTGATTAACCCTTCTGCAAAATAATTCAACTATTTTGTTTAACTTTAACATATATTCTTTAAGTTATTTTATCTCAGATCAATTTATTAAATTTAGTAAAAATTGAGCGAGTCTATTGTTTAAAGGAGTATTAATCGTATACAAAGTGAAGCACATGATATTAAGACGATTGATATTTATTTCTTGAAATTCAATTCCTTTCAATGATTCTGGAGTTACTGAAGCACAAACCAATTCATTGCCGAAACAGATTGCTCTACTACTGGTGAAATCGGGTTTAATTTATTATTCCAGTCAAAACACTAACCATACTAATAATCTTACAAAACTTTTTTTATAGCAAGTATAAGATTTACTATTTCTTTTTTATGGAAAACTGTGTTATGGAAAATTAGTATGGTATGGTTCAAATAAGTTATTTTAATTCTAAAAAAAACTGCACTTTTAATTAAATATTTAAAATCAATATATAAAAATTTTTCAGTAAAAAAAATTATTTCGAACAGGTTTTCCTTATCTTATCTTTAATAATCATTTAGTTCATTTTAAAAGAAATTCTTTCACAATACCGCACTTTTCTTCGAAAATTCGGTAAAATATTCTACGTAAAAGGACCGAGTTTTTCGTTATTTTACTTTGTTATCTTTTTGATATGGACACCACATGATTTCCCTGTACGAATATTAAATTACATAAATACATTTCTTTAAAATGAAAGTTCACAAAATTATTTTTTCATTAACTATTTTTTTTATTATTGAATTATTATTTATTGTAATTTTTTTTACAATCCGAAGATAGAGATGAAGTCGGATTCGAACCGACGTGCCTTCCCCCTATAAGGCCAAATATTTCATTAATTAAAATCTTATTTGGCTATAACTCTGGAACTAATGATAATATTAACCACTTCTGATATATCTACAGTTAAGAAAATTTTGGGCTTTTTTGGACACTTTTGGTCCAGTCGATAGCAATAAAAAGATGAGGTGTACAACACCTCATTGTTTGATTTTGGACAACAGTCCAACATTTTTTTGATATCATCAACCATTGGCCCAGGGTGTGGAAAAAATGGGGTTTTGAAGACAAAAAAATCATACCTCCCTTAACAGGCACTAATCGGTTTAAAGTGATCGTTAGTACTCTAAACATTACCTAAAACTTTTTTCTATAACAACTTTTGATTTGACCAGTCCTTACGGCAAGAAATGACCAAAATATTTCTGAAACTGTAAGAAGATGGGGCTTGTCTTATGCTAAACATGTGAAACGTTTTTTCACAAGCAACCATTGTCGTATTGAGTACATTTGAAGGTTTTTAGGTTTAAGGTAGAAATCTTTTTTATCCCCTATTTAGCATTGGTTAAATCTACCTCCGTCTTCCGGCGTGCCGAAAGGGATTTTTTTATGTTTCCTACGTGAATTTTAATATTTTGTGTTGTGCGTGGTTTCTGTTTTCATTTCTTGAATTGTATTAAAATAATGTATAGGCATTACAATATTTCTACACGTTAATTTCTTATCTACAAAAACTAAATTAATTTTCATTTCCTTCAAATTATCTAGTCCTAACAGTAAATTAAAGTCTTTATGAAAATTAAATAAATAATTTTTACCCTTCTTATTTTCTAATAATGGTTACTTTAAAAGGGTCTTTACCTAGACTCTCTTTAAAATATTCAAAACCAATGATTATTTTACAAAAGATCTGGTACTTACAGTGACGATTAATATCCTAAATATAGTTCATGGATCGAATATATTTGGCAGTTCCTTAATTTCTGAATGTAAATTCATAATTGAAAAACGGTTCCTAAATTCGTTTACCCTAAAAAAAGATCAGTTTCTAATTCTTTAGCTATTTTATTATTTTCTAAAGTAATTTTACTTTGTAAATTAACATTATCCATTTCTTGGGAAATTTTACTTTGTAAATTAGCATTATCAATTTCTTGGGAAATTTTACTTTGTAAATTGACATTATCCATTTCTTGGGAAATTTTACTTTGTAAATTAACATTATCCATTTGTTGGGAAAGTTAATCTTATTGTTTCGCTGTTTGACGCAAATTCATCGCATTTGCGTTACAATAATATTGTTTCCTGTCATTTGATGTTATTTGGGATATTAGTTCAGTGGTTTGGGTGTTTATTGAGTTTGTTTAAACTGAGGTCTCTGTTCGATTAGGATTTTGAAAGGATGGTCGTTGACGTTGTAATTGATTAAATTGCGATCATACGCTATTAAGTTATTTGTAAATTCAGTACTTTTGAATTTTTTTTTTTAAATTAAAAGTGTTACGTATGTTTTTTTGTTTTAATTCTGCCATTTCTAAATTTAATGTGAAACAATACATCACGTTTTCTAGATAATCATTTAATAATACTTGCTTAACATCGGCCCATTTGCAACTATTTGAATTTACAACCCCATTCTAAAGCTGTGGATTTTATCTTAGACAAAATTTTTAAAAATAAATATTCATTTTGAAAATCATCTGAGTTATTGTTTAAATAGAATTTCGCTAGAAGTTTTTATTACCTTACTCTGACCTACACTTACGTGATTGTTCCCGATAGAGGACTTTTCACAGTCAAATCTTCTATCGGGCGGAGTAGTCACTCCTACAGTTAACTCTGGAACCAATGAAAATAAGTACCACTTATGGTATATCGTTGAGAAGCGCCCAGTGACAGCTTATTCAGCAGTTAAGAAAAAGCTCAAAATCTATTTTTTTTGGACATTTTTAGTCAAGTTGATTGCAATAAAAAGGGATTGTGCACAACTAGATATTACAACAGTCCTAAATCCAAAATTTCAACATCCTACGTCTAATCGTTTTTGAGTTACGTGAGATACATACTTACGTACCCATGTCACGCCGAAACTAGTCAAAACGGATTCAGGGATGGTCAAAATGAATATTTCCGTTGAAATCTGCAATTTGCAAAAGCAAATTAATTAAAAGCAAATTAATTTTTAAGTATAAGATATACTGTTTTTTTTCTTATATATATATATATATATATATATATATATATATATATATATATATATATATATATATATATATATATATATATATATATATATATATATATATATATATATATATATATATATATATATATATATATATAAATTATTACACCACTAACAATAAATTCAATAATTTATATTTTTAATTAAAATAACGTCTTACGAAAGGAGAAACCATATCCCACCGCATCACAGGAAAACTGTCATCACTCTTTTCCGTTTTCTAAGCAGCTACGACCGTTCTGCTAATAAAAGTTACGTTTAAACTTCCACAAAGTTTCATATTTATGGTTAAAGTATTCCGCAGGATGGTAACTAACTTCCTTATAATACTTATATTAAAGGAAAGTATTTTGATGAAATTTACCTAAACACAGTAATTCCTGTAAGCAATTATTAAAATAATTTTAAGACCAATTGTAAGATATAACAGTTATACTTTAAGGAGACAATTATTTATAGATTAAATTCATAATTCATGCACTGATAATTATAATTATTTAGTATGTGTAATGAAATCATTTTCCTGTTATTTTGATAATATATAACTTAAAATATCATAAAATAATGAGAACAATAACAAAGGAATATGAAAAGAAATAGATCAAAACAGTATCGATAATCAAAAAACTCTCCACGTTTGTTGACTGAAATTATATTTCTCAATATTATTTTTAAAAAAAGAAATGGTAAGAAAGGTATAATTTTAATATCGTACTGATTTGTGATTCTATGGAAAATAGAGATCGCTCATGTTATGCTTTATTTAACAACTGAGTTGAAACGAAAATGAACTAATTTATAATGAATAAAACGGAATTATCGATCGTAATTGATTGTGGAAGGTTTCCATCGCTAAAGACAATTTTCCTCTAACAGTAATATTGTCATTATTATTTCCAAATAAACTGGAAATCACAGATTGACGACTGTAGAACTGATACTTTATATCACAATTTTTACTTCCTTGTACGAAGTAAAGAAAGTATTGTGATCGCGAAAAATTTTGGTTTTCAGATTTCAATGGAAATATCCATTTTGACCATCCCTGAATCCAATTTGACTAGTTTCGGCTTGACGACTGTACGTACGTAAGTACGTACGCATGTATCACGCACAACTCAAAAACCATTAGCCGTAGAGTATTGAATTTTTGGATTTAGGACTGTTGTAAAATCTAGTTGCGCACCTTTCCTTTTGATTGCATGCGAGTTACTTTTGATTGCAACGCAGTTAATTTTAAAGGGATTTCAATACTAGATCGTGGATACCGGTGTTCTTTAGTGGCTGGGTTTCAATTAACCGTACATCTCAGGAATGGTCGACCTGAGACTGTACAAGACTACACTTCATTTACATTCATACATATCATACTCATTCATCCTCTGAAATAATACCTTACGGTGGTTCCGGAGGCTAAACAGTAAAAGATAGGTCGACCATTCCTGAGATATGTGGTTAATTGAAATCCACTCATCAAAGAACACCGGCATCCACGATCTACTATTCAAATCCGTATAAAAGTTTTTATAAGTATTCAATAGATAATTAATATAAAATTTAGGATGTACACCAAAACGTACTTTTAAAACATTTTTTTCCTAAATCCCTATTCAATTTTAAAGAAAATAGCTTTAAAATCTAAAAAAAAAATAGCTTATATGATTACCATTTACGTTATTATTTTGTTTTTTATATCAATATTTAAATTATTGAAAATATCATTTTTTATGAGATTACGGGCTCAAGAGCTATGATGATTAGCCCAAATGGAAAATTGTGGCTTATGAAAAATGCCATGTCTAACCGGGATTCGTACTCGGGACCTCCGGATAAAAGACCGAGACGCTACCACTCCGCCATGGAGGTCGGCAATACATATCTTTTAATATCAGTTGTAACGGTAAATATTAATATACTCGTACAATTTAATTTTATTTCTTGACAGACTATTATGAATGTAACAGTTTTAATTTAAATACAATTACACATTTGAATTTGAATTAACATCTTTTGGGAAATCCCTGATGATGGAGTAACGGCTCCGAAAGTACTCAGATATATACTTATAAAATTGTTAAGAGTGTAACTTTAATTTATATAATTAGAAGATTATATTCATCATCATGATATAGTAATTCTAGCTGACAGTAAAAAGGATTTAGAAGGAACAATGAATGGCATGGATGAAGTCCTACGCAAGAACTACCGCATGAAAATAAACAAGAACAAAACGAAAGTAATGAAATGTAGTAGAAATAACAAAGATGGACCACTGAATGTGAAAATAGGAGGAGAAAAGATTATGGAGGTAGAAAGAAGAATTTTGTTATTTGGGAAGTAGAATTACTAAAGATGGACGAAGCAGAAGCGATATAAAATGCCGAATAGCACAGGCGAAACCAGCCTTTAGTCAGAAATATAATTTTTTTACATCAAAAATTAATTTAAACGTCAGGAAAAGATTTTTGAAAGTATATGTTTGGAGAATCGCTTTATATGGAAGTGAAACTTGGACGATCGGAGTATCTGAGAAGAAAAGATTACAAACTTTTGAAATGTGGTGCTATATCAGAATGTTAAAAATCAGATGGTGGATAAAATGACAAATGAAGAGGTGTTGCGGCAAATAGATGAAGAAAGAAGCATTTGGAAAAATATAGTTAAAAGAAGAGACAGACTTACTTACACACACCTTAAGGCATTTTGGAATAGTCGCTTTAATATTGGAGACACAGGTAAAAGGAAAAACTTGTGTAGACAGGCAATGTTTGGAATATGTAAAACAAATTATTAGGGATTTAGGATGTAGTGGGTATACCGAAATGAAACGACTAGCACTAGATAGGGAATATTGGAAAGCTGCATCAAACCAGTCAAATGACTGAAGACAAAAAAAGTTGATAATGACAAAAAAATAATTATATCGTATGCGATTTAAAATCTCATTGGAAGAAATTTTTATTACATTATCCACATACATTAGATTTAGTATTCATGATAAAAAATCATTTTGTAAAATTTACATCTTGAATAAATATTTATTTTGTATTCCTTAAAATTTAACGAATACATAAAGGCCTTAAAGGTTTACCTACATAGAGGTCTTAATTTAACCCCTTATAATTTATGCAGCGTTTTCCCGGAACAAAACCACTAGTAAATCAAAGGAGTGTAATAATAATAAACCAGTATGTACGTAAATATTGTACACATTATAAGTTGCAGGAGCTTGGAAAGATCCCCAGAAGGTATGTATAAAGTGTTTGTTATTAGTATCTGTTGTAACATGTGTATTTTAATATTATTTATTCAAGTCCATTAAATAGTTTACCGGAAAATTATAAATTAGAAAATAAACGCAAAAAATTTGAATTATTAATTTTACTAATTATTCAGATAATAAGTATCTAAACTACAATTATTTATCATTAAACAGAAATTAAATCCGAAATCGTGAGATAATTTAATATAAAGGGAACACTTAATCTTCTAAGTATCTTAACGCAATTAATTTATCATAAAACGTTTGTTTGTACAATATAAAACAATTTACATTGCGGTGGCATTATATCATACCAAACCCTTTGTAATGTCGTCTAAGGCAGAAGGTAGAATTATTTGCTTTACATCTACGATCTACCTACGTACATAACATGCCATATATTATTAAGCAAATTACACCATCTGATAATGAAATTATGAATTTACAACTGATTATATAACGCATCTTAACTACCTTAAGCAAAAACGTACATCAAGAGATTATATTACATTTAAGATAATGAAAAAAGGTTTTTTACTTTCCTTGTCATAATTTCGAAACCGTTATTATTTGGAAATTAATTTTTTTTTAAAAACAGTTAGATACTTGGAATGTTATATGATATTTGTAATAAAATTATTTTTCAAATAAGAATTTGTTTTGTAAAAATTAAATATAATTTTTTTTTTTTCATTTTTTATTCAATTTTTATTAAATATATATATATATATATAATTAATAGTAAAGTAAAAAAAGTTTGTTATAAACTGTTAACTTCTCAGAATAAAATCTCCAGTAAACTTTGAACTTACTTAGTTCTGTTACACGAAACTTTAGCGTAATTATTTAAAAGATAGTGAGAATTAATACAAAAGTAAAAATGTTAATATTCAAGATCAAAGTTTGTTTAAGAAGGAAGTCAATCTTTTACCAGGTTTACTTAGTAATTATAGCTGTTTCCGTAAGTTTATAAAAGTAAGTAAATCAAAAATATTAAAAATATTATTTTAAATATGCACTTTTTGTATTAAAGGAATATACTTATTACAAAAATATACCTTCAAAAATTGAGTTAAGTTTAAAGTTCAAAGTTAAAAAATAAAGTAAAAAACTAAATTTAATTGAATATAACTTGAATTTCTTCGAGCTTTGTAAATAACCGTAAGAAAAAAAATTATAGCGTAATTTTTTCAACATTATTAGGTAGATTTCATAAGAAAGCTTTCTTTTCTTTTTTCCTGTTTAGCCTCCCGTAACCACCGATCAGATAATATTACAGAGGATGAATGAGGATGATATGTATGAGTGTAAATGAAGTGTAGTCTTGTACATTCTCAGTTCGACCATTCCTTAGATGTGTGGTTATTTGAAATCCAACCACCAAAGAACACCGGTATCCACGAACTTGGATTCAAACCCTTGTAAAAGTAACTGGCTTTACTACGACTTGAACGCTGGAACTCTCGATTTCCATATCTGCTGATTTGGGAAAACGCGTTCACCACTACTAGACCAACCTGGTGGGTTATAAGAAAGCTAGCTACCTATTGGAATGGATACCATCATTCGAATTCGGGGAAATTTCGACATATCTTCGCATTTCACATCCCCAGATCCCAAAACCACTGTCAACTAAAAAGTTTATATCTATCTATATATATATATATATATATATATATATATATATATATATTTAAATTTCTTGTGGTCACGATAACTGCCGTAATTTTGCGCCCATCACTTTCAAATTGCAATAAAATAACTCGTCCCAAAATCTCCGACAAGTTCCTTAACAGCCAAAATCGGACCATGGAGGTGAAGATGGGAGGCTTTTCGAAAAAAATATCGCTATAGCTTTGTTATTAAGTAAAATATTCAATTCGTTTAAAGGCCCTACTATTCCTTGAATAAGGGCCTAAGCCTTATGTGAGTAAAGTTTTTTGATACCACCAACCATTGGACCAGGGAGTGGAAAAAATTGGGTTTTGAAAACAAAAAAATCATACCTCCCGTAATAGGCACAAGATCGAATCGGTTTAAAGTGGTCGTTAGTCCTCTAAGCTTTATCTAAAACTTTTATCTGAAACAATTTTTGATATGACCAACTCTTACGGCAAGGGATATCCAAAACAAACAAAAGAATTGCTATAACTTTCTTATAGGTAAAATATAGAATTCGTTTAAAGTTCTTAATATTCTTTGGATAAGGGCCTAAAACTTATCTAAGTAAAGTGTTTTGATATCACCAACCATTGGCCCAGGGGGTGAAAAAATTGGGTTTCGAAGAAAAAAATAATCATATCTTCCTTAGTAGGCACGGAATCGAATCGGTTTAAAGTGGTCGTTAGTCCTCTAAATATTACTTAAAACTTTTATCTAAAACAATTTTTGATATTATCAACCCTTACGGCAAGGGATGACCAAAATGTTGCTGGAATTGTAAGAAGATGGGGCTAGTCGTGTGGTAAACATGTGAAATCTTTTTCACATGCAACCGTTGTCGTATTGAGTAAATTTGAAGTTTTTGTTAACTTTAAGGTGAAGGAAATCTTTTTTATCCCCTACTTAGCATCGGTGAAATCTACCTCTGCCTTCCGGCATGCAGAAAAGGATTTTTTTTTATTAAAAGCTACTTAAATAATAATAAACATAATTTGTATGCCCTTCTTTAATAAATGGATTTTTAAAACTTTATAAACTAATCAGAAAAACAATATCTAGCTAATACTCGTATATTTTTAAAAAATATCAGTTTTTATCTTTATCCTTAACAATATTTACTGTTATTCGGTCAAAAACAAAAAAGTGAGGAAACAAAAAGTAATAAAAAACTGATTATATATCAACTACAAAATAAGTGTTATTTTAATAACTTATTTAATCAACTTTATTAAAATTAAATCCTTTTTTTAACAAACTTTAACGTGTTGAAGAACAATAGTTAGTTTTAAAAAGGTGATAATATAGTTTTAATACTTTCTTGGCATTCGTAATTTATTCTTATATAGGGGAAAATAATGATACAGTAAATCAAAAAGATTTAAAAAATTTCAAAAAACTATATTTTTAAAATTTGATCAGCTTAACCCCTCAGTATTGCCCCCAAGTAATTTTTTTGTCTCTCTTGCATACTTCTATAACTAGGAAGACATTAAAAATAGTCGGTTAAATATATTCAATAAATAAAAAGATAGCTTTTTCGAATTTTTGGGGAAGGAGTGAAATCTTGGAGGTCTTTTCAAATAAGATAAGTATGCTCCCATGAACCCCACTTAATTTAAAACGGGGTTATGATAGTAAAATTTTGAGAAAATTGACCCCTGAAGAAACTATCTACCCCATCCTATGGAGATATTGACAGTAAACCTTTATCAACAAATTAATCCATATACATCAGTCTCTGTGCCAAATTTCATCAAAATCGGTTAATCCAGTCAAAAGTTATTAAGCTTCAAATACGCTAACATACGAACATAGTACAAATATTACTTCCACACTTTTTTGTGTTTTTTGGGGTCGCTTGATTATGAAATGTTGAGAAATGTAAAAAAAAACACACCACATTTTTTGACTAATTATAATATTTTCCTTGCAGCAAAGCTCAAGTGCTATGATTCCAGGAAAGTAAAACCGATATCTTCATCGTCAGGTATCATGCAGAACCTAATTTTAACTAGTTATTACTAGTAGTAACTGAAACATTACTAGTTGTATCTGATATACAATATTTTTGAAATAATAATTCAAAAATATTGTAAAACTGTTAACATTAAAAAGAAATATTAATTAATAAATAAGTTCACATATAACTAGAACAAAATCAAATAATGATTGAGATTGGTGATGTGATTTTTTTTCAAATATTACATATATATATATATATATATATATTAATTCTATACAGAATGTGGGGTTTTTCTCTAAGAGCTCAAACATGGCAACAAAATTCTTTAATAGTGTTCGTTTATCAGTAAATTCTATTTATTATTTTTCATTGCGTAGTAAAGGAGAATATTATGCTGCTACATGTTGTAGATAAGACAAAATTGGCTGATAGTTTTAACTTTTTTTTATATAACTTTTCTTCTGGTATTATTCTACCATTAATCTTAATTTATAAACGGCTACATTTTTATTCCTAAACTTTGTTTCTCAGCTCCTTTTTTGAAAAATTGCAAACTTCACATTTCCGATTTTTAAATTGAGTTTTTATTAAGAAAATGTAGAAAAAATTTAATTTGAAATATGTTTTTTTAAAGTATTTTTTTTTTTTTTAATAACTTTATCGTGATTTCTATTAATCAGAATTATAAAAACAAATATTTCAAAAAACAATTGTAAATATTTTATCAATAAACTACTCCAAGTATCTTAGAAAGACCTAACGTAATATAACGTATCACTTTTATACAAAATTGTTTTAATTATTTATGATTTAACCTTTATTAGTGAAAAAAAAAATTGGTAATATCTACTTACACATGCTGGCATAATACTCTTACATGATTATTTAGAAAGGGTCCTAAATTTTTAAAATCAATTCACACTTATCAGATTTTCTGGATATAATTACAAATATTGTCTTATTTTTTAAAAATTAAATAGACAATATGTTTTATAAAAATGTTTTTTTAGTTAAGACACAAAATTAAACTAGTATAATGTTATTTATTATAAATACTTAAAAAAGAAACTCTGTACATTAATATTAAAAAAACCTTGCTTTTATTTGTTTTATCAGTCTAAATACAAAAAGCCACAATTTGTTGTAAGAAAAATATTATATTATCAGGAAAAAAATATTAAAATTATCTTCTCATTTTCTTAAATAAATTTTGTAATTTTTTTCAACTTTTTTGTCTTACTCAACTTTTGCACATTTTCAACAATTTATTTTAATTTATTAGTGTTAGATATTGGTAAATTTAAAAATCAGCCGAAATGTAGAAATACAGTAAGTATCATCGTTTATAGTAACATCGGATAAAATGACATATAGAACATACTGACCAAAAAATTGTGTCTTACTTGGGTTGGTATACTGTTAATACAGTAAGAGTATATTTTATAGTGACATCGTATATAATGATATATCGGATATAGTGACAGAAAACTTGTCTCTTGATTAGTTTGGTATTTATCAATCTTTTTATTTCTATTGTTCTCTGGAAAATGAAGTTAAACGATACACGATGTGTATTGTCACGATAAAATAAATGTTCCCCATTTTAAATAATGAAACCCTATTTCATAATTGCTTTTTCTATTTTAAAACAACACATCTCTTTTGTAAATTTTATGGTTTTTACATTCAAACCAAACATGATGACGAATTGGACGATGTATTCTCAGTGTCATAACCATATTGGTGTAAATGTGTAATAGAATCTTTACACAATTTAATCAAATTCCACAGAATATAAACAGTAAGTATCATTTATTTTAATATCGGATATAATGACATATCGGATATAGTGACTAAAAACTTGTCTCTTGATGGGTTTGATATGCTGTTAAAACGTAAATACAGTATGTTATTTTTTGTTTTAATTACATCGGTTGTAGTGACAAATCGGTTATTACGACTTTTTTTCTCTGCAATACAACGTTTTATCGCTTATAATGACGAACGGAAGTGACTCGTCATTATCTAAATTGTAGCAACAGAAATATTTTGACGGTTAAAATGAATCACTTTTTCCTTTTTACCTGCATATATACTATAGTTATTTTTTTTTATCTTCTTTCTCTACCAGAATATTGTACACTGAATCAGCCACATTCAGTTGTTATTAATCTTTTGCTGTTAACTTATCATTTATGTGCGGGTACAGTATTTTATTTTACGTATCCGTGCAATTCATATAATAGTGATTTAATTATGACTTCACGAAAAACATCAGTAGAGAAAAAGACTCACATTATTTGGCAGGTAGAAAATGATGAAATTAATAAGGACATTGCCCAAGAATTAGGTGTAGATATTCAATGCTATAAATATGTGACAAAGATGTGGAATATGTATAAACATGTGGAAAGAGGTTACTCCGCTGACTGTAAAAAGTGACTTTCGACATGCGGGACTTCGAATGCTAGCGAATTTAGTGGCATCGCATGCGAGAAGAATCTTTAGCGGAATGGGGCAATAGTCTACAAAACCAATCGTTTTAAAATGAATTGTTTGAAGATTATCAAGAGGTTGAAAAAGATTTAGAAACGAATGAAACTGTAAGAGGTGGAGATGTATTGGCTTCAGTACTAGCAGAAATAGACGGGAAATTAGGTAATGACACTGAAGATAACGATGAAGATATCAACGCGCCAAATCTTCTAAACGTTTTAGCGGCAATGAAAACCGTTTGCCGGTTTCTCAGTTTTACAGAAATTGCTAATGAAGAAACAGTGTTTGTTTTGATTTAAAAAAGAATCTTCAAAAACTGTATTGCAACACGAAATGTTCAAAACAATGCAAAACAACCGACTTTTTATAAAGGAATTTTTACAATTTTTCTCTATCTACTTTTACTCTACCGTATTTGTATTTATTTTTGCATATTTTTTTATTACGGAAAAAGACTATTCTTATTATTTTTAATGATTATTACTTTATTATATTACAATACCCGTGCCAATATGCTAATTCAAATGGCATATTAAAGTACTATCACTGTGCTACTTAAACATTGGTTCTAGTGACCACCGGTTATAATGGCTTAAAATAATACGATTTTCATTTAAATTCACATTTATATATATATATATAAGAAGAACAAATGATTTTTTTTACGAATTAAATAAAAAACTGATATCATCTTTTTAAATTAAACAGTTTAAGATTGTAAATAATTTAAGCTTGATGAAATAAACTATTTTTTCTGTCTACTATATTACGTATTTTAACAAGAGGAGTATGGGGAGATATCTTAATCGTACAAAAAAAATCACCTTTCAATATCTTTTTGATTTTCTGAAATGAGGGGGTGGTCACACAACCTTTAAAAATTCCAAAAGGGGTTAAATTTTATTTGAAAGTGTATGTGTGTTTGTGTCTATTAGAGTCAATAACTTAAAATTGATTGGATAAAAAATCTTGAAATTTAAGATATTGATTGTTGTTTATGGGACAGTGAAACTATTAAGTTTGAAGTTGGTATCTGAAACATGTAGAAGATCATGTAGTAGGGGGGAGATCAGAGATCATTTTCCGGAAAAGATTAGAAATAGTGAAGCAGATTGTTTTTTTTTTAATTTTAGTTCAATATTAAGAAAAATATATAATCACTATAGGCATACACATTTTTTTTTTTTTAATTAATCTAACATTTACTATTTTAATTGCAGTGATATCGAATTAAACCAGGTATTATTGTTTATATTTACAGAGGGTTTAAATATTACTGACATGTAGTAGCGAGTTTATTAAGCTACCAAATAATAATACATGAGTAAATCCTGTAGCATCCAACATAAATCCGGTATCAAAACAGCATATACCACCCTCTATATAATAAAGTCCGTCAATATTATTCAGGTGTGTATCGTTCCATAAGCTCACCAATTAACTAAAACAACTATACGATACTAACTTTTTTGTTTTTGTAATATGAATAATCGCGATACATAATCTTTTGTTGTTGTTTTTTTTTTGTTTTTTTTTTTAATATATCTAAACTCATAATAATATTAATGATGGATTAATAAAATGAATTAGACATAATAAATTATTACTTGAACGTGTGACCAAGTTCCAAAAATATTACTTAGGAAGGCTAGCTCTATAGAAATTTATAGATATGCTTCACTCTAGATTCAAAGGTTTTACGCAAAAATCTTCTTAAGAATTTAAAAACAAATAAAATTAAGCTAATAAATTAAATAAAAAGATTTTTCATATTAATTTGGGCCGGATATTATCAGGAAATATATAGAACCTACAATTATTGATTTGTAGAATTCTTCAGATCTACGATTAAATAGAGTATCTAAACGTTAAGTATCAGCAAATAATGAATTCTCTGTTTTAATTAATTATTAGAGAGGCGGATTGAAAATTTCTTTGACATCAGAACTGGATTTATTCCTGTTTTTTTCTGGTATGTATCCAGGGCTTAACGTTATAAGGAAAAAAGAAATTTATGTGTATGCTTTTCCAAAGATTCGAACCGCACTTGATATATAACGGGGATGATCAACAGATTCATGTTTTTGTGATTTTTTTTATGGGGCTACTTTAAGGAACATGTGTACTTCTATTACCCAAATATAGTAAAAATTTTAAAACGATCATTGAAAAATAAATTCTTCAAATCTGCAGAACATTTGTATTCAAAAAGAAATTGACGAACTGTTGCTAGAAGTATGAAGCATGAATTTAAAGCATGATATTTTTCTCATTATATTTTTTTAATAATTATGAGAAAATTTCAAATTATTTTATCAGTAATAGTGTTTTTTGACTGTAATATAAGTTTGCTTAAGTGGTAAAAACTAGTTTTATCGTTTTTAAAGTTGACTTTTTATTTGTGTGCTATAAAAATAGGTGTATCTGTGTTTATATATATATATATATTCACACTGTATACTTACACAGTATATATATATGTATACTGTAACAGATAGAAAGCTTCTAGTAACAGAAAGTGCCAGATTAAGATAGAGAGATAGAAAATGAAAAAGTAATTAAACAAACAGATCCAAACAACAGAAACAACAAAAACTTTTATTGTAGAAAGAATATCTTAATACTGTAAAAGGTTCGGACAATAGAAACGATTACCCTTACAAACAAAAGGGTGGGTCAGCTACAGTTGCTATAGGTCAAAGTCCTAGGGGTCCGAACATTGGGTTCTAAGTGCATAGCATTCCAAGTGAGTTTGCGGTTAATCGGAGAGTCCGTCGTCAATAGAGTATTCCGTTTTGTGACAGTGAACTTGTTTCAGGTCAAGTACGGGAAGCTGCCGGCTTCCGTGGCGCGAGTGTTGCGTCTCGGCCTTTCATCCGGGGGTTCCGGGTTCGAATTCCGGTCATGCATGGAATTTTCACACACGCTACAAAATCGTTCATCACATCCTCTGAAGCAATACCTAATGGTGATCCCGAAGGATAAACAGGAGAAAAAAAAGTACGGGAAGCTGCCCATCGGGCTGGTCTAGTGATTAACCTGTCATCGCAAATCAGCTGATTTCGAAGTCGAGAGTACTAAGGTTCAAATCCTAGTAAAGGCAGTTACTTTTATAAGGACGAATACTAGATCGTGGATATCGGAGTTCTTTGGTGTTTGGGTTTCAGTTAACCATACATCTTAGGAATGGTGACCGGAGACTGTACAGGACTACACTTTATTTACATTCCTACATACCATCCTCTGAAGTAATATCTTATGGTGGTTCCGGAGACTAAACAGAAAAAGAGAAAGAAAATACGGGAAGCTGTACATCGAGTCCTTGAGAACACAGGACAAGATGTATACTTTTAATTTCGTAATGATTTTTATTAAAAATTGTTTATAGTAAAATCATAATTATATTTTGCGATATATATAATTGACTGATTTGGTACACAATAATTTATTTAAATAAATTGTATTTGTAAGAAGTTTTACGTCTGTCATCCCTCAATATATATATATATATATATATATATATATATATATATATATATAGTGTGTGTGAGTGCGCACACGTGTGTGTTTTATATAAGTGTGAAATAACTTAATTTTGCCTTTATTTGAAATTTCAACTAAATTATTAGTAAATAAAATATCTTAAACCAATTAAAAATTAAAATTTCTTTCCCTTCGTGAGAAATATGAAAAAATACACTCACTTTTGGTAAAACAATTACACTCATGATCAGTAGACAATATCGCCAACAAATTTGAAAAATATTACACAAAAGTGAAGAAGCACAAACAAAAAATGATAACTAGGCAGTCAAGTTAGGAAAAAGAAATTTATATTTTTTACGTAAAAGTTTGATTAATTCTTATAGAATCTACTTAAATCAAAACAATGTTTAAGCTATACTATGATGTATGGCTTATTATATTTTACTAAGAAACCTTGACGAAAAAATTATATAAATAAATTATTAAGTGATCTTTATTTTATGTCTTAACAGATAAAAATAATTATAATAATTAAAAATAATTCTATGAGTTATAATTATGAAAAGAATTAAATACTTGGAACAAATTATAAAACTTAATGTTACTTTCATAAATCAAATTGTGCAGTAAATGTGAAGTTAAACTGTTTTAACTTGTTTGATTAAACAAATCAAACGCAGTTGTATAACATTTTGTGACCTGCCTGAAAGTACCGTCACCAACTATATACTCGTACAATGAAAAGTAGAAAGTAACTGGAACTGACATTTGCTTAGTCAACTGTGTAAACAATATTAATCTTAAAATCTCCTTATTTGTTCCCTAATTAATCATTTATCCGATCTCAAACTTATTTAGTAAATAAAAATGTAGTTCTTATCTACAAAACAAAATTTTTATTTTTTCATTTAATATTTTTATGTAAGTTATTTTATATGTTATTGTTCGATAATTCCATGCCATATATTATTGTCGTTAGACATAATTATATGTTTACGTGAATTTATGCGTGCACTAATCCCTGAGAAATAGAAAACAATAATAAACGTACAAATGATAGGCTTCGGGTTGTCTGGCATTTCTCATTCGGTCGCTCTAAAACATAAGACCGAATGTCCGTACCACAAACGGCTACTGTGCCTCAAAACGGTTTAGCGACCAATATCCTAATAAGCTCCGAGAGCTTACTAACTGTGTGTGTGGAATAAGCGTGATGCCCTACACCACTCGCTTGTCATATATTATTAAAATGGGTAGGCGCACCGCACGTACATACTAAAATATTTCACTTGACAATAAATTAAAATTTATTCCGTCAAGGAGAGCAATTTGCTGCCACGCCTAGGTCGCTGAATACCAGCTAGTACCTGTCCACCATATTATAGCGCTTGGAGCTATATTTCACCGATGGCCAGCCATTTCTCAAGGGTAGCTTCCTACATCAAGCGGTAGGAATCTCTTATATCCCTTAAACTACTGCAACAAAGCAACGGCATCAAAGGACTCCCACATGGTCCGACAATGCGGTTGACGCCACACTGACTCGCCGCTTATGAGTGGCCAATTTTCTCCTTGGCCTCTAAGTTCCCCGTGGCCTGAGTTCTGGACCCCAAAGGATAAGCTTGGAAAAAGAGGATTATTGCGGAAGAGATAACTTCCGAAGAATAATTTATATTATAAAAGTTCTTGAGGCAAAAAAAAAAAAATAATAGCAAGATTACGTAAAATTATTATGTAAAAGATTATTGTAAAATTCATTAGCGCCCTTGATGTGTTCGTAGAAGAACGTACCTGGAACGTTTTTATGCAAAATTTCCTCAGCTATTTACTGGAGCTTTTTATTTTTACATGCGATTAAAAGAAAACTAAAATATTGTGGAAAAACTAAAAGTTTTCTTAATTTGTTGATAAAGAAATTAAATAGTTATTCGATCATGTCCGCTAAGGCACAATTTCATTTTACACACTTTTCCGAATCCAGTCCAATAATTTATTTGATTTAGTGAATTTTTTCCAGGTTAAGGCCTTTTTGAGTCTCTGTTAAAAGATTACGTAAAATTATTATGTAAAAGATTATTGTAAAATTCATTAGCGCCCTTGATGTGTTCGTAGAAGAACGTACCTGGAACGTTTTTATGCAAAATTTCCTCAGCTATTTACTGGTGCTTTTTATTTTTACATGCGATTAAAAGAAAACTAAAATATTGTGGAAAAACTAAAAGTTTTCTTAATTTGTTGATAAAGAAATTAAATAGTTATTCGATCATGTCCGCTAAGGTACAATTTCATTTTACACACTTTTCCGAATCCAGTCCAATAATTTATTTCATGTAGTGAATTTTTTCCAGGTTAAGGCCTTTTTGAGTCTCTGTTAAAAGATTACGTAAAATTATTATGTAAAAGATTATTGTAAAATTCATTAGCGCCCTTGATGTGTTCGTAGAAGAACGTACCTGGAACGTTTTTATGCAAAATTTCCTCAGCTATTTACTGGTGCTTTTTATTTTTACATGCGATTAAAAGAAAACTAAAATATTGTGGAAAAACTAAAAGTTTTCTTAATTTGTTGATAAAGAAATTAAATAGTTATTCGATCATGTCCGCTAAGGTACAATTTCATTTTACACACTTTTCCGAATCCAGTCCAATAATTTATTTCATGTAGTGAATTTTTTCCAGGTTAAGGCCTTTTTGAGTCTCTGTTAAAAGATTACGTAAAATTATTATGTAAAAGATTATTGTAAAATTCATTAGCGCCCTTGATGTGTTCGTAGAAGAACGTACCTGGAACGTTTTTATGCAAAATTTCCTCAGCTATTTACTGGTGCTTTTTATTTTTACATGCGATTAAAAGAAAACTAAAATATTGTGGAAAAACTAAAAGTTTTCTTAATTTGTTGATAAAGAAATTAAATAGTTATTCGATCATGTCCGCTAAGGTACAATTTCATTTTACACACTTTTCCGAATCCAGTCCAATAATTTATTTCATGTAGTGAATTTTTTCCAGGTTAAGGCCTTTTTGAGTCTCTGTTAAAAGATTACGTAAAATTATTATGTAAAAGATTATTGTAAAATTCATTAGCGCCCTTGATGTGTTCGTAGAAGAACGTACCTGGAACGTTTTTATGCAAAATTTCCTCAGCTATTTACTGGTGCTTTTTATTTTTACATGCGATTAAAAGAAAACTAAAATATTGTGGAAAAACTAAAAGTTTTCTTAATTTGTTGATAAAGAAATTAAATAGTTATTCGATCATGTCCGCTAAGGTACAATTTCATTTTACACACTTTTCCGAATCCAGTTCAATAATTTATTTCATGTAGTGAATTTTTTCCAGGTTAAGGCCTTTTTGAGTCTCTGTTAAAAGATTACGTAAAATTATTATGTAAAAGATTATTGTAAAATTCATTAGCGCCCTTGATGTGTTCGTAGAAGAACGTACCTGGAACGTTTTTATGCAAAATTTCCTCAGCTATTTACTGGTGCTTTTTATTTTTACATGCGATTAAAAGAAAACTAAAATATTGTGGAAAAACTAAAAGTTTTCTTAATTTGTTGATAAAGAAATTAAATAGTTATTCGATCATGTCCGCTAAGGTACAATTTCATTTTACACACTTTTCCGAATCCAGTCCAATAATTTATTTCATGTAGTGAATTTTTTCCAGGTTAAGGCCTTTTTGAGTCTCTGTTAAAAGATTACGTAAAATTATTATGTAAAAGATTATTGTAAAATTCATTAGCGCCCTTGATGTGTTCGTAGAAGAACGTACCTGGAACGTTTTTATGCAAAATTTCCTCAGCTATTTACTGGTGCTTTTTATTTTTACATGCGATTAAAAGAAAACTAAAATATTGTGGAAAAACTAAAAGTTTTCTTAATTTGTTGATAAAGAAATTAAATAGTTATTCGATCATGTCCGCTAAGGTACAATTTCATTTTACACACTTTTCCGAATCCAGTCCAATAATTTATTTCATGTAGTGAATTTTTTCCAGGTTAAGGCCTTTTTGAGTCTCTGTTAAAAGATTACGTAAAATTATTATGTAAAAGATTATTGTAAAATTCATTAGCGCCCTTGATGTGTTCGTAGAAGAACGTACCTGGAACGTTTTTATGCAAAATTTCCTCAGCTATTTACTGGTGCTTTTTATTTTTACATGCGATTAAAAGAAACTAAAATATTGTGAAAACTAAAAGTTTTCTTAATTTGTTGATAAAGAAATTAAATAGTTATTCGATCATGTCCGCTAAGGTACAATTTCATTTTACACACTTTTCCGAATCCAGTCCAATAATTTATTTCATGTAGTGAATTTTTTCCAGGTTAAGGCCTTTTTGAGTCTCTGTTAAAAGATTACGTAAAATTATTATGTAAAAGATTATTGTAAAATTCATTAGCGCCCTTGATGTGTTCGTAGAAGAACGTACCTGGAACGTTTTTATGCAAAATTTCCTCAGCTATTTACTGGTGCTTTTTATTTTTACATGCGATTAAAAGAAAACTAAAATATTGTGGAAAAACTAAAAGTTTTCTTAATTTGTTGATAAAGAAATTAAATAGTTATTCGATCATGTCCGCTAAGGTACAATTTCATTTTACACACTTTTCCGAATCCAGTCCAATAATTTATTTCATGTAGTGAATTTTTTCCAGGTTAAGGCCTTTTTGAGTCTCTGTTAAAAGATTACGTAAAATTATTATGTAAAAGATTATTGTAAAATTCATTAGCGCCCTTGATGTGTTCGTAGAAGAACGTACCTGGAACGTTTTTATGCAAAATTTCCTCAGCTATTTACTGGTGCTTTTTATTTTTACATGCGATTAAAAGAAAACTAAAATATTGTGGAAAAACTAAAAGTTTTCTTAATTTGTTGATAAAGAAATTAAATAGTTATTCGATCATGTCCGCTAAGGTACAATTTCATTTTACACACTTTTCCGAATCCAGTCCAATAATTTATTTCATGTAGTGAATTTTTTCCAGGTTAAGGCCTTTTTGAGTCTCTGTTAATCCAGATAAAAACTCATTAAGCAGTAATCGTATAGTTATTGTAATCAGGGACTGAAAACATTACGAAATATGAAACCCTATATTCAAGTTTTATTATTAAATCTAATGATACTGATTTATCTAACTCATACAACTCAGAAACATGTATACGTGTGTACAGAACCTGTCAATACAAACATAAAAAAATAAATATTTACATCTGTCTAAAAAAAAGCGCGCACGCGCGCGCACACACACCTGCATTTAGTTCTAATGTTGTAATCATTAATACATAAATATAAATAAAATTTCCACCATATTCCACAGAAATATCAGTACCACTATCAACATATTTTAACTGTAAAAACACCTATTTTCCTTAAAAGCTGGCCTATACAATAACATTTACTCTAATTTCAAGATAATTTGAATAGCATTTTTTTTTAATAATGAAAATACTGTTCACTGTAACAAGGAAATATTGTTAAACATGGATTTGTTTTCTTGTACCCCAAAACACTACAAAATCCAGTAGAAAATATTATAAAATATTGTAAAAGAAACTCTGTAGAATATTAAGCTAATTCCGTGAAATTCATAGTAGGAAACCCAACCTGAAATCTCCTACCAATTTAAAGATTAACTGATTAATTCAATAAGTTCTGACCAAGTTATAAATGAATTCAAAAACGCGTATCAAAAAGTTAAATAATTGGGGATTTTTACCTAGACAGATTTATGCCTAAAACAGTAACTCACCTCAATGTTCAATAAAAATATTCGTAAAATATAATTTGTCCAGTCATTAGGGATTTTTTTGTTAAAAAATTAATAGAGTTTAGGGGAGAACATAGGATTACAGATTAGGGTTGTATAACTTATTTATTTACAATTGGATTACATTTTCGTTAACTGAACAAAATGATCAGCCTCCGCGGCAGGAATGGTAGCGTCTCGGTTTTTCATCCGGAGGTCCCGGGTTCGAATCCCGGTGAAGCATGGCACTTTCACACATGCTAAAAATCATTCATTTCATCTTCCTTCCATTCCCGAGATTAAACAAAAAAAATTTGTACAAAATGGCTCCCGTTCAAAGGTGGTGAAAATCGGTTTTTCAATTTTGTAGGCCAAAGTAAACTTCCTAGGCGAAACAGTTCTCAATAAAAGTTGTAGACACTTTTAGTACCTATAATTTAAGCCCTTAAACGTTGAAATTTGTTATTTATTTACTGCAAAAAAGCCGAAAAACCGTTAAAAATGGTCGTTTTTTGCAAAGCCATTATTTATTGCAAAAATTATTTTTTTACTATTTTTATTGTTTTAAAAATTAGCTCTTGGAATTCCAAATTCAATGATTAGTTACACAAGAAAATTGGTTTATTCGTTTCTGAAATATTATAATTTGTTTATAAAAAAACTCTTCAAGTAACTGTAATTATTTTGGCTTTTAAGAACATTTTCGTGTCCGTTTCAAATGTAATTTATTCTTCAAAACTTGTACTTTCAAACGGTGAAAATTTAATGTAAATCTTGTTTAAACTTTTTCGAAAGAAGAGTGAAAAATAGACCGTGCTCGGGCCGTAATCGTGACGGGGGAAGCGGTTCGCAGCACTCAAGAACGAATAAAGCTGAATTTGTAACTTCAAATCGGTGGTATACGAAAAAATCTCTGTATCACCGCGAATTTTGGACGGATCGAGACCATTTATTTTTAAACTGGAATAGTTCGAAAAAATAATAACTATAGCACTATCAGTTTTTACATATTATTTTATGTACAGTTGGCTTTTACGTACTTACCACAGTCTTCTAACTATTAAAACAATAAAAATAGTATAAAAGTTATTTTTGAAATAAATTGGCTTTGTTAAAAACGGCCATTTTTAACGGTTTTTTTGGCTTTTTGCAGTAACTAATTGAAATTCAACATTTATGGGCTTAAAGTATGGGTACTACAAATGCCCACAACTTCTAATCAGTACTCTTTCGCCTAGGAATTTTATCTTGGCCTACAAAATTGAAAATCCGATTTTCACCACCTTTTAATGGCAAGAATTTTATCAATCGCATATAAACAGATTATATTTACCCTAATCTACAACCCCGTGTACTTCCCTAAATTTTCTAGTAATTTTCTTCAAAAATCGATCTATCCCCCTTCACTGACTGGACTAAATATTCGATTGGAT
Organism: Lycorma delicatula; assembly: GCF_047948215.1. Classification (NCBI taxonomy): domain Eukaryota; kingdom Metazoa; phylum Arthropoda; class Insecta; order Hemiptera; family Fulgoridae; genus Lycorma; species Lycorma delicatula. The sequence continues at coordinate 36,273,601 of NC_134464.1, read as the reverse complement.
CCAGCGGCTTATGAGATTTAAATGAAAATTCCTATAAAAAACCAACCCTGAAAACTATAGGGGAATTTCCTTACTATATTGCACTTACAAAATTCTATTAAGAATAATTTACAACAGAATCAAAGACCAACTGGAACAAGAACTAGGGGAATACCAAGGGGATTTAGGCCATGGCGAGGCTGCCCAGAACAAATTCTAAATTTAAAATTAATTATATGGTATATCATAAACTAAGGAATAAACAACTGGTAGTGACTTTTATTGGTTTCAAGAAAGCATACGGTTGTGTACATCGAGAATCCCTGCTAAAAATCCTGAGAAATTTAGGGCTTCACCCAAAACTAGTCAAAATCATCGGACTAACACTAACGGATACCAAATCCAAGGTTAAATTCAAGGGAGAAACATCTGATCCATTCGACATCAAAACAGGACTGAGACAAGGAGATGGACTGTCACCGGTTTTATTCAACTGTACCCTTGAATTTATAATACGGGATTGGAAAAAATTAAATAAAGACAACGTTAAAATAGGAAAAGGTATCTCAGTAAATTGACTAGGCTTTGCGGACGATTTAGCCCTACTATCCCAAAATATAGAAGAGGCCAGATACCAACTGTCAACACTGGAAGAGATTGCAGGAAAAATCGGTCTAAAAATTTCATACGAAAAAACCAAAATTATGGTGAGAGACCCACTATGCATAAGTAAAGTAAAAATAAACAATAATGACATAGAACTAGTAGAAAACTTTAAATATTTGGGGGAAAACATCACGCACAACCTCCAAGAAAATCCAAACTGGAATGAAAGAATAAATAAACTCATCAAAGCCACAATAAAAACACAAAACATCTATAACAAAAAATGCATGTCCATAAACACAAAAATAAGACATTATAACTCAGTTATCCAACCAGAAATACTTTACGGATGCGAAACCATATTTGGACCGTACCAGACAAAGTTTACCGACAAACTGGAAAAGACTGGAAGACAGATCCTACGACGATGCATCGGGAAAAACATTAAAAAAGACGGGATTTGGAGAATTATTCCAAACGAAGAGATTTACAAAACGATCATCCCGATAACTAATAAATTTAGAAACAAGAGAATTTCCTTTCTAGGACATATTTTCAGAATGGAAGAGACCAGACTTATCAGACGGATAATCGAACTTTTCTGGAACAAGAAAAGCAGATCGAACCGGTTATACGAAGTACAGAAAGACATGGAGGAATTAGACATAACCCGTGAAAACCTAAAAACGAAAACCAGAAAATATGAGAAATTAAAAAATAAAGAAACAAGATTCCTATCAAAACCCAAGAAAACAATAAGCCGGGTATACTCTGAACAAGAAAGGGCAAGAAGATCTGAAACCCTTAGAAATTACTGGCAAAAAAGAAAAGCTGAAAAACAACAAATCAGCAAGAAAAGAAAGAACTTGCCAAAAAAAAATAAACTAAAGTGATCCATTATGGTCTTAAAAGTAAAAAAAAAAAAAAAAAAAAAAAAAACTAACAAAGGTAAATTCTGATTTATGTAAAAAAAATATGCGTTTGAATGCTTACATGAAATACATTTTCAAACACAGATTATGTAAGATTTAACGTTTATGTAAATATTTACAAAGGAACATATTACATAGTACTTAATTTCAATGTAATTTCGTGTTGTTAAAATGCCTCAGTGCTTTTGATTACGTAATCACCTCTACCTATACAGAAGAGAGAACTGTTGCCCTTGGGGTGGAAGGAACTTGTAAATTTGTCTAACTGGAAATTGAGATCGGAACAGGTCAACCCGCAACGGATTGGTTAATTAAGACCCCTTAAGGGCAGGATGCTCTTACAGTGCTATTGAGTTCAGACGGAGGAATAAAGCCAGGAAACGTTTGCTACAAAGGAAGAAGACTAGTGATTTACATCAGTTACTACTACTGGCATAATTCTCTACAATAGTATTAAGTTTATGTTATACTTTCACTAGTTTAATTAATATTTCTATAAATTAATTAATCTTTTTTTTAATTTCGTTCAATTGTGTTATTTGTTTATTTGTTTGGTTGTGCAACAGAACAGTAACACAAAACCTTTGTATGTTGCACAATATTACATAAAATCATATAAGAATAGCCACAAGTCAATAACCCACATATAAATTAAAAACAATATTCAAAATACAATAGTAATAATAATAATTATATATCCAAATACAAAAAAATAATAATTAGAACTTTAAATTCGGTAGCTATGGAGTGATAATAAAAACACATAGATGAAAACATACAAAATCAAAAACACAATATTACTAATACATTTCAAATAAAACAAGTTATAAGTAATAGTCCTTAAAAAAAACAACAATAATTTTAAAATCATAAAAGTGAGCATTACTACCTCACGAATTTTTTAACTATAACCTCATGTGTCGCCTCTAGTATTACAGCAAGGATAATAATCCATCGCCACGTAACCCTCTCAAATGTTTAATGAAGGTCGTCTCATCTTCCCAAAAGCTTAGCTTATCCTGGAACTCCACTGCAATACTGGTACACCGCTCAATCGGAGACACGGTAGAACCAACCGGTGTCACAAATTGTCTAAAAGATCTCACTGACCTGGCCTGGTTTCGTAAGACAACATGGTAACGCGTCGGAAGTTTATTGTGCAGAGCTTTATAAAAGAAAACCAAGTCAAAGTATGTTCTTCTATCAAATAACCTGGAAAGGTCTAATCGCTTCAACATATCCTCTCTACTAGCGCCAAAAAAACAATCTCTAAACTTAAAACGTATCCAATTCAAGAATCTATTCTGAACACCCTCAACCAGATCAGAGGCAAAACGTCGTGTACTATTCCACACCACGGTCGAGTACTCCAAGCGACTCCTCACCAAAGATTTGTACAGCAGGTTATAAGTGAAAATATTATTAAACCGTCCACAAATCCAAAGGACAAGACCAAGGTCCCGGCGCGCTTTATTGACAATCCGAGCAACATGTTCGTGATAATACAATTTCGTGTCAAATAAAATCCCGAGGTCCTCAACCAATGTTTCAGCGACAATAGCGTGCGTACCAATCCTATAGCTGAAAACTATAGGATTGGTATAGTTTTAATAATAATTATTAAACGTTTTTTAATAATTATTATACTTTTTTTATGCATGAAGGTTGGCGGAATTAATTTAAACTTTAAAATATTTTTTAATGACGTACCAAAACAAATGGTACGATAAAACTTTTTTTAAAACTTACTTAAAAACGTTTCATCTTTGAGACTTATCATTAGTCACTGAGTTTAGTAAGTTTTTAAGACCATTTTTTTCATTTTTTTTTTTTTTTATCTTTTTGTTGCAAAAGTTTATAAAAATTGTAATACTTAAGATTGACTACTCTATTTTATATTACTTTTTTTATCTCTTATACAAAAGAGAATCTCCTGACTGATTCACTGACTCATAATCAACGTACAACAAAAACTATTATAGCTAGAGACTTGAAATTTTCAGGATAACTTTGTATCTTTAAGTAGGCGTGCACTAAGAAAGGGTTTTGCGAAATTTTGAATTTAAGGGGTTCAAATCGATAAAAAAACTAAATTTCGTGTTAACATCGCTATCTGTTGGACGTAAAAGTAACATATACTATACAAAATATTTTACGATTTCACTGCAATGTTTGCGATATGTGTGTCCGCTATAGAATAAAAAACTACTGGACCGATTTACGCGCGGAGAAGAAGGGAGAAAGGAAAAAATCAGAAAAAGGTAAAAGGGAAGAAGGGGAAAAAAGAAAAAAAGGGAAAACGGGGAAAAGTAAATGGAAAGGGAAAAGAGAAAAAAGGAAAGAGGAAGAAAAGGAAGTGGGGGTAGAGAAAGGGGATTAAATAAATTTAATTAGAATTAAAAATTAAAATTAGATAAAATAATATTAAATTAAATTTAAAACAAATAATTAAATGGAATTAAAAAATTAGAATATGTAAAGCAAATAATTGAAAATATCACATGCAAAAAAATTGGTCGAAATTAAAAGCGTAGGTAAAGAATGAAAATTAAGTAATTCATTACATCTGTCAAATAAGTAATATTAATACATCGTGTGCGCGCGCAGAACAACAAAATGAGTGTGTGAGTGCTCCAGAAGAATGCTGTTAAATTTGACAGCTGTATTTCTCTGTTTAAAATAATGAAAAAAGTTCATAATAAACATGTGTCCGCAAAAGGCTTTGTTTTTAAATTAGGAATAACAAAGAATTTTACCATGATTTCTGCTTAGCGGCAAAATGAACCTATACTGAAATTCATCGAAAATCAACTGCAATTAAAAACCGAGGAAGAACGGAAAAAAGGGAAATAGGGAAAAATCTAAAAATGTAAAAGGAAAGAGGATAAAAAGGGAAGAAGAGGAAAATAGTTAAAAGAAAAAATTGGAAAACGGGGAAAAGGAAATGGAAAGGGAAAAGAGAAAAAAGAAAAGAGGACGGGGAAGGGGAAAATGTAAATGGGGGAAGAGGAAGGGGAAACAGAAGTAAAGAGAAACGGGAGAAGGAAAGGGAAACGAGAGAAAACGGGAAGGGAGAGCCAAGCGAGCCATAACACCCTGATCGTGACGGGAAGTAACCATAGAGCACGGGCAAAGCCTCGATGGGGATGCTAGATTTGATATTGTAATAACTTTTTTGTTTATCTTAAATTGTTTATATTAAAAAAGCGACATGGACTGCAGTTTGTAATTCTGTAGGCTTGTGTCTGCGTGGTCAGCAGAATCTTCTTCCCAAATCAACTGATTTGGAAGCCGAGAGTTCCAGCGTTCAAGTCCTAGTAAAGCCAGTTATTTTTACATGGATTTGAATGCTAGATCGTGGATACCGGTGTTCTTTGGTGGTTGGGTTTCAATTAACCACACATCTCAGGAATGGTCGAACTGAGAATGTACAAGACTACATTTCATTTACACTCATTACATATCATCCTCATTCATCCTCTGAAGAATTATCTAAACGGTAGTTAACGGAGGCTAAACAGGAAAAAGAAAGGTCAGGAGAATCTTGGTTTGTCTGACTGCCAGTATTTGCTAGCTCATTTAGCGTTACCCAGGGTGCAGCACGTGGAGGCGAACTAGCTTTACACCCCTCTCTTTCAAATGAAATAAGTTTAAATGAAGTGCAGCAAAAATGTGTATATTGTAATTTAATAGGTGTACAAGGAACTCATGTGATGTCCACATGACTTTTTTTTTAATTTGAAATAAGAGTTTCTTTCATTTTGTTGAATCTAACTCTTAAATTAATTTTACATATGGTTGGCAAAAACACAATAAATTCAAATTTGCCAATCTTGGTTAACGGATCGTTTGCCAACTCAAACCATTTTCAAAATTTGTTTAATAGTTTTTAAAACTTCTTTTTACTATTTCAAAAATTCCTTTTTGAATATAACAGAAGGAAAAATGTTAGAAATATCGCATATTAAACTAAACTGCCCTTTCGAATTTCTGTTGTTTGCAATACACAACATGATACAAACACGCTAAAAATTAAGAATTACCAAAAATCTATTGAGTGTAGTAATGGATGTAACAATTAAAAGATTATAAATTAAAAAATATTATATCTCCAATTAAGACAATAAATCATATTTTAAAAAATTGTAAAAAAAGAAATATGACTAATTTATTTCATTTTAGGTTACCGTGTGTTTTCGTTGTGTATATGCCCACGAAACAACCGTGATTGCAACATCATATTATTATTGTATGTTCTATCACAGTAAATAAAGCCTTCTTCATCATATTGTGCCTCAAACGATGGATATATGTATTTTTCCGTTATAAGTGTAGTACGTTTATCAGTAATGGGCTGTCACTACAGCAATGTGAAACATGTAGCCAAAAGCCAAGCTCTTTTAATTGACAAAAACAATTATTGAATTTTACAAACTCAACTCTACTATTAAAGAGAGAAATCAAGAATATAATAACGTTATTATTACATGAGAAAATAACAAAAAATTTTAAAAACAGAATAAATTTAACATCATCAAAATGAGGTAGCTGTAATATAACCTATGATTTAAATAAAAAATAAAAAAACAAACATTAATCTATGCCTATTTATTTAAAATCAATAGCCACAAAGCTATCCACTGTTTTGTGATAAAAAAAATTGATATGGACACCACATGACTTCCGTGTACGTCTATTAAATTACAAATACACATTTTCGCTGCACTTCATTTAAACTTATTTCATTTGAAAGTGAGATACGATCCTCAATTCCTTAATAACGAGGACAATTAAACAATTGCTGAAATTAGAGAACGTGTATACAAATTAAGATCTGAAGAATTATATCAAAACAAAAAGGAACTAAATGATTGACAACAAAAAACAAATAAACGAAATGATGATCAACTCCGACTTAGAGAGAATATATTCCGACAATATAAGAGGAATAATGAACAAGAAGAGGACAAGAATTTTTTGCAATTTATTAATGGTCGGGCAGGTATGCCTCAGTGTATAAGTTGTTCTTGTGAGGGTTTATTTTTCAGTCAGTCTATAGTTAACTTTAATGTAGATAAAATTAAACAGATTTCCCAGAATAATTAAATAAAATTAAACAGAGATTAAACTAGAAAATCAAAAAATAATACGATTCTAAATTATAATTTTCAATTAATATTAAATAATCATATATTTCACCAAATCTATTACATATACACATAGTTTATATTAAATTACATACACACATTTTTAAAAGTACATAAAATTTTATCTAACAAATAACTCCTTTTTTTCTTATATATTTTTTATTGTGATTATTGAATTATTAGTTATGGTAAAAGTTTTTTTTTACAATCACGGGTTAATAATCATTATAAATCAATATATTTAAATTTAAAAAAATTAAAAAAATAAAATCTGATTCGAACCGATATGTCTTCCCTTGTAAGATCCAAATATTTCATTAATTAAAATTTTATTTGGCTATAACTCTGGAACCAATGAAAATAATTACCACTTATGATATACCGTTGAAAAGCTCTCGATGAGAGCTTATTACAAAAAAGTTAAGAAAAAGTCCAAAATCCAATTTTTTGGATTTTTGCCTTTTTTGGGTACTTTTGGTGTAGTCGATTGCAATCAAAAGAGAAGGTGCACAACTAGATGTTACAGCAGTCCTAAATCCAAAATTTCAACATCCTACGGCTAATCGTTTTTGAGTTTGCGAGATACGTACAGACGTCACGCTGGGAAACTAGTGAAAATGGATTCAGGAATGGTCAAAATGGATATTTCTGTTGAAATCTGAAAACTAAAACTTTACCCGATTACAATACTTCCTTTACTTCGTACAAGGAAGTAAAAAGGAACCTAAATACCACTATTTTTTGTAAATAAGCTGAAAGTCCAGATTATTGTTAAGAAGAAGGATTTTTGTTGTGGAAAATCATTTAACAACTAAATCTTTTGTTTTATACCAAGAAGCTTTTGAATTGTAGTTCTGGATAAGAATTTACCAATAAATCTTCAATTCGCCGTTTGATAAAGAAATTTAGAGGGACTGGTTCTGTCTGAAATCAGAGACGTAGCCGGAAACGTTTAGTACTTAATGACGAAACATTGGAAGATGTTAGGGTACTCACTTGTTAAAGCTTGTTGAAGCTTGTTAAACTCACCTAATAAATCATTACGAAAACATTCACAAAAAAAGTAATATCTCTTTTTACTGCCTTTAAAGCTAACCGGCTGCTTAAATTAAATCCATACGAATTCAAGTGAAAAGGGTTGCAGCACTATCAATTGGTTTTTATAATCAGCTGATAACTGTCTATTTCTTTTTACAGGATATTATAGCCTGCAATAACCAGTTTACTATCCGATCATTATTATACAGAAATAAAAACCGGTTGTGTTTGAAGTTGAAAAAAAAAATTAAAGTTTGTTACGTCTTAGTAACGAAGGAAAATAACTATTCAAATTAGAGAAATTTTACATTATTATTCGGAACGCTGTATAAGAACATAAAAGAACGACCTCTTTCACCAACAAAGCTTTCAGCTCAGAAGACAATTTGAGCTCCCTCAAAGGTGAATAAAAAAGACATAATCTATTTAATAGACCTTCTATGTATTCAACGTCTCTAATATTATATAAATTTCAGGTTATCAAAACGCAATTCAACCAAGGACGAGAAAGTGCCTTAAATAGATTGTCTTCTCCTTAAACACATACCAAATCCATAATCATATGTATAATTTATATTAATGGAGGCAATAAAAGATAAATATACAATACATTTAAGTTTTATAAACGTAGTTTTTACTTAGGTTGGAAGGAGTATTTTAGATGCGAATGAAAGACGGTGTGAGGCGAAACATATCCGATTGATTGAAAACTGAAAATTGTCTTATACCGCGGTACAGTTTACTCTCCTCCTATCCTGTATTCTCCCTCTACACCAATTCACTAACACAACTCATAGGCAAAGAGTATTTTAAAACTTTAAACAACTACTGCGCATCAATCAACTATGCTTAAAGACTTAGTCATACTGTATATTGCTGTTCAACAAACGTTTTCAGAAATTTATGAGTTATGCATTCCTACTATATTCCTTTTCTACGGTTCTCAACAGGTACTCAGTCCGATGGTTTACTGACATATAATAACATTAGTTATGTGCTAAAAGCAAATTTCAAACAAATTGCTATATAGCCTATATAAGTAACGAATGGTCTCGTTACACATAATTTTTCCCATGTCTCTCCATTAAATCCACATGCTGCGTTGACTTGTTGTATGTGGTCACATTTTTGCTTTAGCTGCTACTGGCGTAGAACGGACCACGTGTGCGCCGGACGGCTGAGCGCAGCTGTTGTTGAGCGCTACCATCTAGCAGAAAAAAATTGAACCAACGAACCAACAACTGCATAATAACTTGTATTATGTACTATTTATTATACTTATGATTTTTTTTACATTTTGTTAAAAACTATTAAAGACATATGTTTTTTGAAATTTTTAAGTACAGAAGCACGATTCTTCTTGATACGAAGGATATATATATATATATATATATATATATATATATATATATATATATATATATATATATATATAAAATATGTAAATGTATTAATAATCCTTTTACTTCATTATATTTCTGTGGTGACAGAAATACAATTAAGTAAAATTACTATTTTTTTTTTCTTTTAATGAATATCTGTAAAATATTTAATATTCTCACAAAGATGAGGATTCGAACGCGTCGAAGTTTCTATCTAATCTAAATATGAGGATACGAAAACATCGAGGGTCGTCTGTTTAGCCAGGGGGCTCCGTTCTCCTGGCTAGGGCTTGGCCCCCCTGACCGGCTAGTATTTATTATTTCTATAATTTAAAAATGTAAACTAAATTTATTAAAATAAATAAATATATAAAATAAAAAAATATATATAAATCATATCGTAAGATATGAATTATTTACCACATAACAAGTAAGAAATATAGATGTAAAACCCAACATTTTTAAACGCGTATTTTTATGAATATTTTCCATATATTGTTCTAAGAAACATATTACTAAAATATAGGACGATTTTTTTTTTGTTTACAGTGTCCATAATGTATATAAAATAAATAGGCTATTTATATACTAATTTCTGTTTTTAAATATACGAATGGGATATTTTATCGTCTTATTTTCTAAAACTGTTTTTATTGACTGGAGAAAAACTGAAAGAAAATAATATTAATAAAGTATGGCAGATTGTTTCCAGAGGGAAAAGTGTACTGCGTACGTAAATCCTAAAAGGGCCAGCGTTAGGCACGAGGCAACAGAGACATATATATTATATATAAAAATAAAAAGAAACAGACTATATACTACTGCGCAGAAACGAGAAACACTTTATGAATATTCTCTGTCTAATTTGTTCTTTTCTAAAGTGCCCTTCATTTGCATAGCAAACGAACCTTTCTATTGAAACAGTAAATTAAACTTTACGCAGTTTAACTGTAGAAAAGTTTATCATAAATTTTATTAAAGCATTCCCCATACAATTAAATTATATTACTCTTTATGAGCGTAATCTCCTTACCTATCGTCAAGAGTTAAAAGTTAAATTCCTAATCAGTGTGAAAAATTGTAAGTACTGTTCATATTTATGTACTCTAAATATTTTTCATCAATGAAATTTATTTTTAGCCAACTGAAAAAAAAAAAAATATTATCTATCTGTACCTATAAAGCAACATGTCCTGACTGATTCATCAGCAGCCAGCAGAAACTAATTAATGAAGATAAAAAGATGAAAATGTATATATTTAATCATTTTATTATGTAACTAACCAGTAAAAAAAGAGTTTTTGAAATTCCCAGTTTAGTGAGTTAAAATGGGGTAACAGTAAAATCTAAAATTTTTTTTTTTAATTTCTCGATAACAATTAAGATATTAATCTCATTTTTAGTTTGTGTAATCTTCAAGTAAATATTTAAAACCCAATTTATAGATTTTTCGAAATTCGACCTTGAAAGGGGTGAAGAAAAGTAAATAAATTTTTAACAATGATTGCAAATTTCTCCCGTTTCCGACAATATTAAACGAGATATTTACTAGATGGTGTTTACAAATACTCTTTAGAAGTAATTATGATAAATACTCTTTAGTATTTAAAAACCGTTTTGAAATTTAATTTTTTAATGGGTACGACTCTATACGGCGCGTCGGCCCAATCAGCATAACCATTTCCACCGATACTGTATGTGTAACGCGACTGAAAATTGACTGCGACCGGAAACGCCAGGTAACCATACAGCGAGGGCGAAGCTGCGATGACGGTGATAGTTTATTTACATAATTATTGAACTTATCACCGATTGATACTCATATTTACAGAAATAGAAATATAAAAAAAATAACCTAAGCAATAATAAAGCTCTGATGTGGACAATACATGAATTTTTTGTACGCCTATTAAATTTACTTATACTCATTATTTAAAATGAAAAGTACATAAAATTTTATTTCACTAATAATTTCTGATTTTTTTTATTGTTATTGAATTATTATTTACTGCAAAAACGTTTTTACAATCAGAGGTTAATTATTATTAATAAATCAATATATTTAAATTAAAGAAAAAAAAAGGAAATGAAGTTGGATTCGAACCGATGTACCTTCCCCTTGTAAGAACAAAATATTTCATTAATTAAACTTTTATTTGGATAAAACTCTGGAACCAATGAAAATAAGTACCCCTTATAATTATCGTTGAAAAGTTTTCGATAAGGGCTTATTCTGCAGTTAAGAAAATGACCAAAATCCAAATTTTTGGAACATTTTTGGTAAAGTCGATTGCAATCAAAAGGGGAGGTGCAAAATTAAATGTTACAATAGTCCTAAATCCAAAATTTAAATAACCTACGGCTAATCTTTTTTTAGTTATACGAGATACATACATACGTACGTACAGATGTCATGCCGAAACTAAATGTGAAAATGGATTCAGGGATGGTCAAAATGGATATTTCCGTTGAAATCTGAAAACCGAAATTTTTCGCGATTACAGTACGTCCTTTACTTCGTACAAGGAAGTAAAAAAACTACTTGTTTATCAAAACTTAAGTAAACCAAGCATAAAAAGGAGGCAATTATTTGCTGAATTTTCTTGACATTTTGATAAATTTTAATATTTTGTTAACTAAGAAAAGCTTATAAAAATTAGTACAAATTCAGTCTTCTTTATTCTGTAAAGTGAAATCGTAAAATATTAAAATTTAATTTTGATTAAAATTTTTAGGGAAGACCACGGCATACCTGAAAAAGAAAGAACGTAACGGAGTTCAAAATCAATCAATCCTATTATTATCATTTTAAATAATTTTTTACGTTTTAATAATTAACTACTCTTTTAGAAAATATATTAAATTTTTCTTTTTTAAATTAATGTAAATATTATATAAAGATGTGTAAATCTTACTCCGTGACGTCCAAGAAATTAAGTTTCCATCCTCTGAAATTAAAACTAAACCCGTCGAAAGAGCGGAAATTTAAAAACTGATTTGCAAACACAATAATTGTAATTTAGGATACGTAAGGCAAAAAAAGATTTCTGGCTTTTAATAAGAGAAGATCAGAGAAATCGTAAATCGGTAATACCCTTGCATTACCTGGAAACTGATCAAAAAGTCTTCTTTTTTTTAAGAAACGAAGAGTTGGTTTTGAATAATAAAATCATTTAATATAAAAGAACTGGATAGTTGGAAAACTGACTTTATCAAGAGTGAAACATTAACTTTGTTAAATAGATTATTTGAAGTTTAGATACATTAAAAATCCTTTAGTAAAAGTTTTCATTCGTAAGAACATTATACTGTTATACAAATCCTTAAAGTTTTTTTGTAGGTTCGGATATCTTTTTAACTGGTTTAAAGTTCATGTTGTCTTTATCTTTTTTGATATAAGTTTTAGCTATCCGATACACAAAAGTGGTGAGCATTAAATCTAGAAGGTATAGTACGAAATCTGGATTGGAGTTTTAGAGAAAATGTTTTTAAGTGCATTTTAGCTTTCTGCTAGGATAAACCAGAACAAGTTATTCATTATTTTATTTTCGTGTTTTTACCAAATTATCGATGAAAGTACAGTATTACTTCCGACCGAATGGTGTAAGCGGGGGGGATGAAAATAAATCTTTATGTTTTTACGCATAAGGAGTACGAAAATAACATTCAATTAAATTGGGGTTTCCTAATATATTTATAAACCTATATATAAAATATTGTGGCTCAAAAATTTACAAAACTACTACAGTATATCAATCTCATTGAAATTTATACAGAGTATTTCTAAAATGGTGGGCTGGCTATACTTTTTCGGATTCAACTTGTAAAACTAAACAAAAATATCCTTAGGAAAAATGGTAATTTCTCCTTCGTTCTCCCCTGTCCACCATTTTGTTATTATTATTATTCAATCCGTGGATGAAGTATATTTGAATTATATTTTGTAAAATCAAATCGGAAAATTTTTTTTCAGACGGGTAAGTTTCAAAGTCACCACTGAAAATTCGTATTACTAGATTTAACTAGGTGACTCGTGTGTTTTTCTACATTGGTTTTGCTTTAACAAAAATGTCTGTTTTACTTTTCTTATCGTGTAATTTTGAGGTTTGTTATTTTATTTTTAAGCTAATTCAAAATCAAAATGACAGCCATCTAGAATCACCTGAAATTTTCATAGTACACAAAAATAAAGGGCGTACAGTCTAACCTATTTTATAACATAAAAATAAAACTATTCTTGGTTTTTTTGCCTATATTAGGTTATTAAGCTTCAAAATAAATATTGAGGCTTCTGTGGTGATGATAATAATGATTAGTGGAAACAATGATAGATTCATCGATCATTTGTCATTGGAATAATTATTCACTAATTCCCCTGTCAGATTCTGCAAGCCAAGATTAGACTTACTACGAACATAATGCATATATAGACAGGATAGATTATGTATATATAGTTTAGTACGTGTTTATATAATTATATCGGAACAAAGACCTACAATTTAAAAAAATACATATATTTATTATTTTTTACCAAAAACACATAAAATAATGAAAATAACATTTTTAGATAACATATTCTACATAAAATATGAAACCATAAATGTACAATCCCATAATAATCCATAATAATTTTCTAAACTAGAATGAATAAAATTAACATAGAACGAATAAAATTAAAATAGTGCTCAAAATTTACAATATGATCAAGATTTTGTATTACTGTTGAATCCAACACGCACGATATTATATGTAATGATTATTAATATGAACTAGACTCGATGTGACAAACTTTAGATTAGATTATGCTAAATTTTAAGACTATTTATATAACCTTTGGCACTGGAGCTTATTATCCAAAAATTAAAGATGATGTATCAGAACACTACCCTTTCCACTAAAAATATTTAAACTTGCCGCCTTATACTACTGATGGTCTTGAATGAACACGCTAGCGTGATATAACGAAAGAGGGGATCGTCAGTTGAACAATCTTGCGTTCAACTGACAATCGTCAGTTGAACCTTGCGGAAGAAAGAAATGTTTACATTATGGTATGTGTAATGTTTACAATTGAAGTGTGTTTGTCTCATACCGTTCTTCTTGAGATAGAAGTATTTGGTAAATTTCATTTTTAAAGGTTGCCGTACTTGTAATACAGAGTGAGCAACATAAAACCAAATCCGTAATGAAACCGCTATCCAACACTATTTATGAAAGACTCTCACACAACTAGCGCGACTAGTGGATGTATATGTTACTACTGATTGTTACTGCCGTTTGTCAGGTGGTTACGTGTCAGTACAGTACACGTTTTACTGCAGTACAGTGTTGTGAGTGCAGAAAGAAATAAATAAATACTTGTATTTGTGTAAAATCTCTTATTCAATCCAGGAAAGGATAGCTATAATTGAGGCCTATATTCGTTCTGGATCGTTTGAAGAATCACGTCAAGTATTCGTAGAAAAATTTCCGAATGCTTATATCCCAGCAAAGAGTAGCATACACGATTTAGTTAAAAATGGCGTACAACAGGTTCGGTTTCATACGCAAAACGGAATAGGGAACCTTCCGTTAGGACTCCACAGTCCATTGCCGACATTGAAAGGAGAATTACTGCCAGTCCAAAAAAATCACTACGTAAATTATCCCAAAAATCTGATGTTAAATGCACATTTTGTCGTAAACTTCTTCATGAATTAAAATTTAAACCATACCGCGTTACAACTGTGCAATAACTGAAGGAGACAAACAAACCGAAACGACCTGATTGTTGCAACTGGCTTTTCGAAAACATTGTTGGTGAACAGATAGACCCGATGTCCTATTTCATTTCAGACGAGGCATGATTTCATTTATCCGGCCATGATAATTCGCAAAACAGAGATATTGCGAAGAATCTTCACAAAATACTCGAGCGTCCACTTCATTGAAAAAATTTGTGTTTGGTGTGCCGTTACCGGTAATCGTATATAACACTACATATAATTTTAATTTTGAAAATAATATTTTTCAATGAAATATTCATAACTTGAAAAATTATTGGTCTAAAAATGCCAAAACGTTCCAATTTGGCAGAAACCATTGTTTCTGCTTAATTTTAGCATTAGGTAACATTATCAATCTTTTCCTTTAAAATATTTTGGTCCCCTCTGTAGAGACTTAGGAATGTAGTGGCGTACACAGAAAAATATACCGTTTAGATACAGGAGCTTATGCAATAATCTTTTTTTACGTTTAACGATTGAAGTATTTTCAAATGTATTTTTTTAAAGGATTTTAAAAATATTATTCTTTTAAAAGATATTTAAACTTTTATTAAAGGTATTTAAAGTTCATACTTTATGAGCATTCTCTCTCTCTCTCTCTCCCCCCCCCTCTCTCTCTCTCTCTCTCTCTCTCTCTCTCTCTCTCTCTGTGTGTGTGTGTGTGTGTGTGTGTGTGTGTGTGTGTGTATGTGTGTGTAAAATATACGTACGAATAGCATTGTTAATCTCCATCTTTGAAATCGATTATTGTTTTCATTAATAAAAAAATTGAAAGACGTAAGAGCATTGTAGTTTGAAATAGTTATGATTTAACATGTTTTATTTATTACTACGTATCTTTATCTTAAATAGAATGAAACAATTTAATCTAAAGATAACTAGCACAGAATTTTTCTTAATTTATTACTGAATAAAACTTTAGTTCTAATTTATTTTTACGACTTTATAATAAATTTATGAACAATCATCATATTATTTGAAATTTTACAAACTTTATTATACGTCGACATACATGAAAAATAAATTACTTAAAAACTTATTAACGAAGTTTAAACAAATGACATAAGTAGTTAAAGTTCCTTCGTGTTTATAACATGTGCATTAAATAAAAATAAAATTTCATTCTTATATTTTTTTAAAAGGTATGGTTAAAAAAAAAATAGTGTCCTAAAATCCTCAATCTTATAAGGGTTTAACAAATTTTCTGTTTACAAACTACTTATACGTGACTAACCTTTTTAATGAAAGCATAACAAGTAAAAAGATTTTGCAGTAAAACAACACAATGAGAAAAGTATGAAAGTTATGTATATAATAATTTTGAAGGCGTTAAAGTTTTATGATAATCGCATTTTTACTGAAATATCTTTCTACATAAAACCAAATATCCAATTGATAAATAAAATCCAATTAAATTATATACATTTCTTATTAAAAATATGAATAATTTAATAATAAAATAACTTTCTTCTGCCCAATTGAAAAAGAATAATTCTGAATGTTCCAGAAATTTGTAATATTTAAAATTATATTGTTACGTAAATAATAATTGAGCGAAAGAAATGAATAATAGAATAATAATAAAAATAATAATAATAGAAATAAATAAATAATATAAACTTAATCAGTGCATTTTATGGATTAATAAAATGAGAATAGAGCAATGTAGGGTTGATTTTTTAAAAATATTACTTTATGTACTAGAATTACTGAGAACTGAATGAACAAGCCGGCCCGATGCAACGACAAGGGAGATTGTTAGTTGAGCAATCGCTACCTTGCAGGAGAAAGCAATGTTTGTACTACGGTATCATGAAAACGATTCGTTATTACAGTTCGTACACATTTTCGTTTAGAGTACAGTACGGCCGTACTGTCCTCGTAATAAAGACTCTATTAAACGTTGGTATTAACAGTTTAAGAATATAGGAAGTATAGTATACAAAGAAATTGATCCCGTCTCCGAGGAAGTTGTAGATCGAGTAGGAGAAATTTTTCAGTGAAGCCCAGATAAATTGACTCGTCTTGTGAATTTAAAACTAGGTATACCGCAATCGACAATTAAATGTGAAGGTTCTAAAAAAGGCTCCTAAAGCTTCATGCGTACAAAACTCAGTTGGTATATATCACTGAAGATGATGATAAACAATGTATTACAATTTTGCCATGGATATTCTTGATAAAGTGAACGAAGATAATGCGTTTTTATTAAAAGGAATCTTCTACGATGAAAGCTACCTTCTATGTTTCTGGTCACGTTAAGCATGTTCCTGGATGAGAAACCTCAAGCCGTTCGACAAATACAACGTTTGGTGTGTGTTGACTACCGTGCTTATAAAATGATCGGCCATTCTTCTTCGCCGAGCCAACGGTTTACTTGCGCTAGTTACCTGAACATGTTACAAGAGTATGCAGTACCACAAATTGAACATCAGCAACCAACATTTATTTCCTAAACATTAATTTTAGGATACATTTATTTCCTACAAGATAGAGAATCACCACACTGGGGTTTACATGAAAGGAATAATCGACACGAACAATTTCCTTAACGTTGGATTGGCCGTGATGGACCAATTCCCTGACCAACTCGATCCCCTGACGTTACGCCACTCGATTTCTTCTTTACGGGATTGTCAAAGACAGGATGTACACAACGAAGGTTATCAACATCAATGAACCAGAAAAAAGAATCAAAGGTTTAATTAATAGAATAACTCCAGATATTCTTCGTAATGTGTGGAATGAAATTAAATATCGTCTAGACATTTTATGCGCCACAAAAGGTATTCATGTGAAAGTTTTTTTGAGGTTAACTAGTGCCTTATTCATGCATGTAAGTTCATTAGTTTGTTATGATTTTATTAAAACCTAAAATGCGGTGTATAATTTATGATCACACTGTATATTATTTTTAATTTATACAAACAATAAATAATTTATTCCACAAATTAGAAATTTATTTAATGACATCCAACTGTATATCAAAACATTTTAAATTTGAATATTGCGTCCTAAAAGGATGTAATAGGAAGACAAGATTTTATATAATCCATATCATAGCGTAAAATACCCACAGTTTTTGAGTTTTCAATAATATTATAGAATTTTATAAAACAATTTTAATTTTTTGGACTTTAAGCGCTCCAAAATCAAAAATAAAATACTTTCAAATTTTAAATTACTTTAAATGAAAAAGCCTCTTATGATGTTTTGCTACATCAATGAACATTGTTTCTGACGCATTGGTGACAATATATATTCTAGTCTTCCCTGCTTAAAATCTGATTTAACGACTAAACACTTTAAAGTGAGCCAGCTAATTACTGCAACAGTAACTCGCCAGCTAGTTACTGTTTAGTAACCCTGTTAACACAGATTTCGAATTGCTAACACAACTTTTTTCCCGGTTATTCCACCTTGAGGTCGGACCTGATTTAATAAGAACACACCCCCAAGGAAGACTCAAGGAGAATTAATTACCTCTGTGCTTCTTCTCCCAATGTCATACGATTGATTTTTACCAAAATCGTGGACATTTCATGCTTCACCCATTTGATCCACAGCATGGCCCTCATGATGTTATCTGGAGGAAGCACGCTGAATTCTCTCTCACATTCTTCCTTATGATGCAGAAATCGATTGCACACGAACATTGTAAGTTCTGTGGTGTCCTCCTTCCCCTAACATACCCCTTAAAAATAACTTGTTCCCAAATATCAATCGAGTTCGTTAACGGTCAAAATCGGACTATAGGAGTGAAAATAGAGAGGGCTTTTCGAAAAATAAAATATCGCTATAACTTTGTTATTAAATAAAATATCAAATTCGTTTAAAGTTCCTACTATTCTTTAGATAAGGGCCTAAAACTTATGTAAGTAAAGATTTTTGATATCACCAACCATTAGCCCTGGGGGTTGAAAAAATGGGGTTTTGAAGACAAAAAAGTATCATACTTTTTTCATTCATAAGGGAACTTAATAGGCTTAGTATCGAAATCGGTTTAAATCGATCGTTAATCCTGTAAACACTACCTAAACCTTTTGTCTGAAATAGGTTTTAATATAACCAACCCTTACGGCAAGGGATAACCAAAATATTGCTGAAATTGTAAGAAGATGGGGTTTGTCGTATGCTAAACATGTGAAAAATTTTTCATATGCAACCATTGTATTGAGTAAATTTGAAGTTTTTCTTAACTTTAAGGTGGAAATCTTTTTTATCATCTACTTAGCATCGATGAAATGTACCTCCACCTTCCAAGTGCCGAAAGGGATTTATTTTTTATAATTCGACAATGAAAAACTAAAATTTAAATAATTATTTTTATTATAAAAAAATTTTTTGTTAGAAGTTTACCGAACTCCGGTTAGAATTTTCGATATTGAAATCTCCGGTTTGTCTATCAGTTTTGTTAAAAATTTTCCCGATCTCCGTGGCAGAATGGTAACGTCTTATCTTTCAACTGGAAGTCCCACATTCGAATCCCAATCAGACATGGCATTTTTCATACGCTACAAAAATGTCAATTTGCCAAATTGTAACGTTTCAGCTTCAATTTTTGTGGTGAATTAATCCATCAAAATAATAAAATGTAAAAGTAAAATACTATAATTTCAGGTATTAAAATTAATCTCTAATCCAATATAGATTATAGAGGCTTCAAAAGAACTGGCTTATTGAAAATTATTTTTTTTTAATAATAATAAATAAAATTTATTTCCTTGTTTATAAATTACAGTAGAATAATACACCATATGAAGGAAATGAATACCACAAAGGAAAATCCCGTGTGCAAGTATGAGCCATTATATTTTCAGCAGAGATTAAATAAAGGCACATCTCAAAAATATGATTAAAACATGTTAAATATAAACCTTACAAAATGACATTAAAAATAACCTTTCAGCCAAAAATATCAAGCGTTGATATTAACAAAATTATCATTTCAGCAAATAATATAAAATATAAATACACTTACAAATTCATAATTACAACCAGAGTACCTGATAACTACGTTGCGCGCGCGCACGCACGCACATCAAAATAGATTGTACAGAGTTATTCTTTCTATTGCAGTAAATATCTGAGACTCAAGTAAAAATAATCACTTAATATTTCAAAGAATAAAGATGTTTATTAACATCATCATCTAAATGTAATTCCGTCCCAGTATTGTACAGGGTGAAAGCGTTACATGAAAAGGTGAATAACTTCGATCTTTCATTAACTTGATTTGTTGATATGTGATAAGAGTAATCACCTTGCTGAACAACGGAATAAGAGAGTATTTCAATCTTAATTTTCATACTAAGCATGGCATAGAATGCTTTTTATTCTTAACAATGGTTATCCCGTATTCGAAAGTAATTTATGAGTAATATTTGCTAATTTTTTAATGTAATGTTAGCTGTAACGGTAATAGCATCTAACAAATAATAATATTAGTTACTCTTCTAGAATAGTCAGGTAAAAAAATATTAGAACCTAAAAATTAAAATTTTTTAAATCTGATTTTTTTACATGCTGATATTTCTTAAAAAGTAAAAAAAAATTATGAAAAGATAAGGTGAATTATGATATTAAAAAATCTGATGTGGACACCATATGACTTCCTTGTACGCCTATTAGATTACACTTACACATTTTTTACAATCAGAGGTTAATAATTATTAATAAATAAATATATTTAAGTTAAAAAAAAAGGAAATGAAATCTATTTCGAACCGATGTTCCTTCCCCTTGTAAGAGCCAAAATTTCTTTAATTAAAATTTCATTTGGCTATAACTGTGGAACCAATGAAAATAAAATTAAAAAATCTTGTTTTTTTTACTTTTTTCGACACTTTTAGTTCAGTCGATTGCAATCAAAAGGGAAGATACACAACTAAATGTTATAGCAGTCCTAAATCCAAGATTTCAACATGTTACGGCTAATCGTTTTAAGTTATGCGAGATACATACGCACATACGTTCAGACGTCAAGCCGAAACTAGTCAAAATGGATTCAGGGATGGTCAAAATGGATATTTCCGTTGAAATCTGAAAACCGAATTTTTTCGCGATCACAATACTACCTTTACTTTGTGTACAAGGAAGTAAAAAGGAATACAAATTCAGCACTAATATTTTTTGTATTATAAAATACAAGAATATAACTGTTCGAATAACTATGCCTAATTGCACCTTCCAGTATTCAAAACTTATGCCGCTGTATCAATAATATTTCCAGTTTTGTTAAAGTATTCAATTATATCGTTATTATATATACATTTTATTAAAAATTTAGATGTAACTCATTTATTATATTCGTTTTTTTATTTTTTTATTATTATATTCGTAGATACATTTGTTACACATTATTTAAATTAATCTCTATATACATGTACAATATTTATATTTGAAGTATTATTATTTAAGTATTTATTTAGATTCATATTTTTCAGTTACATTTTAAATAGCTTGATTTAACTTTTAAGACATCTTTTATTGAACTTACTTTAATAACATTTTTAAATAGAATGATTTTACTGTAATATCTTAAAGAGAGAAAAAAGTTATTTTAATAACTTAAATGAAAAGTACTTTATCAATAGCATTACCAAGAAGAAATATATATATTATAAAACAGCTGTTGAACAAAACTTGATTAACATATCTATATGCCTAACACAAGTAAAAAGAAAATAGTTAACATAGTTTGTTTATAAGGAGGACATGAAACTGAACAAGAAGAACTACATTATAAAAGAAAAGAAATTTTATTGATTCGCTTAGAGAACATGTGCAATAAAAAAAACACATATATATTTTTTTAAGAGAAAGTATCTCATTAAACATATTTTGTTTTACAATGAAGAACTTGTATGTTAATACACTATATATACACAAAAAATAAGCCTACTTGAATGAATTGTGCCTAACTAATTAGTCTGTTACCAAAGGGATGAAAATCTCACCGTATAGTTGTTTTATTATATGAGTACAGGAAAGGATAAAAGAAGTTATAAGATAGGGAGAGAAAAAAGGAAGGAAAATGTGAAAAGAAAATGGAAATATTACAATTTTTTCTATTTTCATTTATATAAGTTTATCTCTCGACTGTTTATCTCAGTAACAATGTTTACATTCCTTAATACTTAGCACACAAAAGATATTATGTAAATACTCTTTAAAAGGAATAACCCAACGGTGGTTAAATTGGTACAAATAATTACACACTAACAACTGCTGATTAAAATGTATTTAATTGGACCAACAAACCAGAGAAAAGCTTTATGAAAAAAGTAGGGTGTAACAACGAAAATACTCTTTCAGCAAATAAGCATCATAATTAAATAAATTCGTATTCATTATTTGACGAATAAAATTTTGTCACACTCAAACGCATAATAAAAAAATAAACTGAAATTTTAAAGAATAAGGTAAATAAAAAATTAATTACAAACAACCTTTTTTTAAATCTTAATGACTTAATAGTTTTTAATTAAAACTTAAGCTATATAAATGGTAAAACTTAAAAATTGTTTAAAAAACTAAAACTTGATGATATTTTGTCCGTTCATTAATCATTTTGAACAATAACCAAGAATAAGTACTGAAGAATAAATAAATGAAAAAAAAAATTATAGAAATAAAAGGAATAATTATTGATCAATAAAATAAGAAGTATCGATCCAATAGGCAATTCCAGTCGTAAGCGTAAGGTTCATTTAACAACTTTAAAATAGTAATTTCAACCATAAAAACTTCCAACTAAGAGTTTAGTTGGTTTGAATAATAATTATTATTAAGCTAACTATTGAGAGAAAAAAATAGTAATAAAGATTGTTTTAACAGGATAATCAATCAGATAATTTCCAAGTTAAGATTACTGTTTTCGAATAATTCAGTAGTTTAAAATGTTTTAAACAAAACCAGTTTAAACTACCTTTACGCTTTCAATTTAGAACTGCCCAAAACGATAATTTATAAACTTTTAGTCGTTTTTTATTTTTTATTTTATAAACAGTGAGAGAAACACTCGTTTAGAAGTGTTTCGTAACAATATATATCATCATCTGGTGTTCTGCTTGACAGCAGGTCCTTTACACCACCGCTATCTCTATCCAAACTCTGCAAAGACCTCTTGTTTGTTTCCTTGTGTTTCCAATCTTCCTCGCTTCCTTTTTCCTTTTACTAATCCTTCCAATGGAGTTGTCAAGATTTCACTGTAACCACATTTCCATACCAATTTTTTTTTCTTTTGTGTACTTCCCTCATGAGTGGTTAATTGAAACGCAACCATCAAATAACACCGATATCCACAATCTAGCATTCAAATCCGTATCAAATCAGCTGCCTTTACAAAGAGTTAAATTCGAAAATCAGCTGATTTTTCGATGACGAGTTGTATGTATATATATATATATATATATATATATATATATATATATATATACGTACTTATATATTGTACGTACTCGTACAATAGAGCCTCCTTAGCTACACATGATTAACCCAGCGAGTTGGTCTAGTGGTGAACGCATCTTCGCGAATCAGCTGATTTCGAATTTGAGAGTTCCAACGTTCAAATCCTAGTAAAGACAGTTACTCTTAAACGGATTTGAATACTAGATCGTGGATACTGGAGTTCTTTGGTGGTTGGGTTTTAATTAACCACACATCTCAGAAATGGTTGACCTGAGACTATACAAGACTACACTTCACTTATACTCATATATATCATCCTCATTCATCCTCTGAAGTAATACCTGATGGTGATTCCTGGTGGCTAAACAGGAAAAAAGAAAAAAGTACAGATGATTGTTTAACAATTGAAATCTAAGTGCTTTGTAGTTTTTTAATTTATATTAGTAGATTTACATAGTTATTTCATTCTATTTTAGTGAGATAAAAGTTTTTAAATATACAGATGGCACCGCCTTTCTTCATCAATAATAGATTTTCCCTTTATTTAACTTGAATGTCACTTTGGTAAAAAATAAATAAAAATGAATAAATTTATAAAAGTTTTATCTTGTTAACGTCACAAAGCTACAAACGAACAACAAAATTCTGTTACGATTGCTTCAGTACATCCACAAAAATTTCAAATAAAATATTTATCATTCAATAACTCCTCCCATCACCGGGGCGAAGTGGTAGCGTGTCGGTCTTTCATCCGGGTGTTGGGGGTTCCGGGTTCGGATCCCGGTCAAGCATAGCATTCTAAATTCACCATATTCCATTTCATAATTTTCCACAATATTCATAATTTTTTTTATAATTTCACAAATGCTATTTTCATAATTTCCACATACAAGATTCAATAATCTTCTGTGATAAATTAATTCATCAAAAAATAAATAAATAAAACACCACATTTCAATTGTATGATTAGACCATTAATAAATGCTAAAGAATTTTTTTGCAAGCTGTTATTCAAGAGATTTTTATATTTTATTCATCAAAATTCGAAAGAAATTTCGTAAACTGAGTGTTGAGTGTGGTAAAGATGACAAAAATATTTTGATAGTATAATAATTTAAGTGGGGTAACGTAACAGCGTCTCGCGCACAAGAATGCATTGTTCCTAAAAGGATACGCGTGTACTACATTAACTAAAAGCATCGTATATAAATGTTTTCCTACAATGTACCAGTTATTATTCATTTTAACGTTTATGTTACTATGTTTATTTAAACACAAGCTGAAGTATCATGTTAATTAACATTTTTATTAATATATTACTATTATTATTAATTTTTTTTTTTTTTTTTTTTTTTTTTTTTGTACGGGCACCGACTTCGTAGGTGCCCTTAGCTCTCGTCACATTCTTAAAAAGGGATTTATATCACCATCAAGGTCGTCATATTTAAGGATGTAAAGGGCTCTTACATTTTATTTAAAAACACAAAAATTTACAGAACATTTAACAACAAAACACTGAAAAAAAACACTTACGGGATGTAAAGGGCCCCAATCTTAAAATTAAAGAAAAATTTAAACACAAGTGTGGAAAAGATAGTGTCTTCAATACCAATATCTCCTTTTTTATCCTGTCTCCCTTATTTTATTTAACCATCCCCAGGGTGACCAGAACCGCCGTTCAGCAGCTTATCAGTCGCCCTAGGATGCCGTGGCAGTTGACTCCCCCCTATAAATAGTCCCATAGGACGTAAGGGGCACCGGGGTCCTCCCGGTGTCATAAGAGCAATTTGATCACCTGTTCAGGAGGGCCAAAGAACTCCTAGGCGGGGAGGCTCCCCTTCCCGGTCCTGATCTAGTTGGCTTCAGGCATGCATTGCACATACCTTGGCGCCGCGCCCTTAGTCTACCCTTGAGGGTCCCTCATACCATTATTGGATACACTCCAACTCCCCTACTCTTGCATGCAGGTGAGCCCGGGCGGCCTAGGCAAGAGGGCTACCTCCCGTCCCTATAGGTGCCACGCTTCGTGACTCCCATTGTATATGTAGAAGCTACTCCCTTAGAGATTCTTTAACACAGCTTGAATTTTTTGTTTTGTTTTATAGACTTTTAAGAAGTCCACTGACGTGTAGGTAAGCAACTATTTTTTCTTCATTTCCATTTTCCAAATAAGCAGCCATATTATTTCTTAGTCGGAACCTCTTTCTGAGGTCCTCATATATGGTACACTTTTCCATCAAATGCTCGACTGTAAGTGTTTTATTACAAACACCGCACATTGGTCTTTCTTCGCCGGTTAACAAATATTAATTTGTTATTCGCGTGTGACAGATTCTAAGTCCGGTCACAGCCACTTGTTCTCGGCGAGTTAACTTTATGTCGCTCTTCCATTTATACGGAGAAGTTTTAACCGAGTTTAATTTTATATTTAATCTTCTTCAATCAGTATTCCACCTGTTTCTTATTGTATTAGCCAATTTTTAACATCTGCCAGCCGTACAGGAATTGCATCCTAGTTATCACAGACTGTCGCCTTTCTGGCAGCTTCGTCTGCGCTTTCATTTCCCGCAATACCAGCATGCCCTGGAGTCCATACAAATACAATCGCTGTCCTCGTTGATTTAAAACGTATAAAATAGACAGGATGTTTGCAATTAGGACGTCCAACAAAAAAATGATGTGGACACCACATTACTTCCTTGTACGTCAATTAAATTACATATACATATTTTTTTATTATTTTTTTTATTTAATTTAATTTTTTATTTTTTTATAAAATTTAATTTCATTAATAACTTCTGATATTTGTTATTATTGAATTATTATTTATTTTACAAATCGTTTTACAATCAGAGGTTAATAATTATTAATAAATCAATACATTTAAATTTAAAAAAAGAAGTCGGATTCTAATCGATGCGCCTTCTCCTTGTAAGATCCAAACATTTCCAATAATTAAAATTTTATTTGGCCATAACTCTGGAACCAATGAAAATAAGTACCACTTACAATACATCGTTGAAAAGCTCTCAATGAGAGCTTATTATACAGTTAAGAAAAAGTCCAAAATCCAATTTTTTTAATTTTGGGCTTTTTGGACACTTTTGGTACAGTCAATTGCAACCAAAAAAGGAGGTGCACAACTAGATGTTACAACAGTCCTAAATCCAAAATTTCAACATCCTGTAGCAAATCGTTTTTTTAGTTATGCGATATACATACGTACGTACAGACGTCACGCCGAAACTAGACAAAATGGATTCAGTGATGTCAAAATGGATACTTCCGTTGAAACCTGAAAACTGAAATTTTTCGCGATTACAATACTTCCTTTACTTCGTACAAGGAAATAAAAACAACGGTTAGTGGTTCACTGCTTCCTTTTAATCTATTTTATCTATGGTAAAACGTTTTTCCGGATATTTTTAATAAATCGTTTAATATTTTTATTAATATCGGGTGTATCTCTTTAAAAATTTATCGACTGTATGAAATCTAGAAGATAAAATATGATGAACAACCTTTAAATTCTTTTAAATATAGTAACTAATTCTTTTATCTTAATTTATTAAAAACGATATAGAGCATCTTTATATGACTTTTTTTTTACCGTCTAGTAGAAGCGCATTCTTATCTATCGCTTGCCACGCTATGGTTTGAAAATTATACACAGAACTTTAAAGATAAATCTTAGTGCATAGCATTACGTTAATGTATAACACGTAAAGCTTTACTTTGTTTTACTAAGTTAATTTGCAACAAAATAAGTTCTTTACTTACTAAGTTTATAAATAGTAATATAAATATTACTAAGTTTTTTAGGTTAAAATTATTTCTCGGGCAATATCAGATGTAAAACTTCATCGTCATTTAAAATTAAAAAGGATTCATCATATAATTTAAACAGATTAGCTATCAAACATAATTAAATATTCATTTAATTTATAAAATTCGTATTTTTAAATAAACTATTATAGCTTGTCCAAGCCGAATTGGGACAGATAAGAACTAGGCGATGGTTGCCTAGCTAGCGTGGGGCTATAGTATGCTACGTAATAAATTTTACGGTACATATATATATCTATATAAAAACAGTGTATAGTGGACTATGTATGCGAGATTCATGGAACATTCATATGCGTGATGAATGACCTAAAGAGTGGGGTACACGCACCCCACTCTTTAGTCCACACCTCTCAGGACAAAGGCTGAAAAACGTAGCACAAACAGTAGACATCAACCTTGTGCGCGTTTGACTTTGATATTTTATACAGTTACAGAATTTTGAATAAATACATTTAGGGCTAAACACTAATCAGTAACAGCCGATTAGTCTGCATAATATTGCATAACATATCTATTTCATATATAATAAAGAAATAAATTATTAATTTAATAATATATAAACTCAGGATTAAATAAGTAACTAATAAATACAAGACGTGAATTTGTTCATCGATTGGAATAAACAACAGTCGTACCGTTTGTTTACATACTATCTTTAATCGAGTAGTATTATAAACCCGTGCTCGTTAGGCAGCAAGATATAACAGCTACGCTGTTCATCAGATTTGTGCCAATTCGGCTTGGACAAGCTACACCAATTTTTTTAAATAACCATTCTCCAAAACCAAGAGATCAGAAGATTTTAAAAATATATCTCTTATCTTTTTGGGTATTTTTTTATTTAATTTTATTATTACTTAAACTATTAATTTATACAGTTAATAATTATTTCATTTCGATTCGTTGTTAAAGTTTTGACAATCAAAAAACACCCTTTTTTCACATTTTTAATGTTCTAGTTCCGAGCTTATTGTATATTACATTAGCTGGTAGTACTGATGATAAAAGACAATGTTTTACAAAGCGTAGGTGTAACCAACATATTCCTTTTATAAAGCACTGTTTTTCACCATCAATATCATATGATAACAGTAACGTACATATCGCTGTCATTACTCAAACATTAAAGTCATCCACTCATGGAGCTATTCAAAAGAAAATGGAACTGGTAGCTGACTGAAATCAGCAAATTATTGTTAACTGCTAAGTGACGCAGTTCCGCAAACACAGCTAGACAATATTAACAGGACATGCTTCATTAGAATGCATGCAACGTGCAAGGCAAAGCTTGTTTTTCGTTGTAATCATAATGTCAAGTACTGATTTCAAACATGAAGATTATTAACAGAAAACGATTATCTCGAGAAAAAAAAACATCCCCTACAGACTAATTGTAGCAGCAAAAGATCTTCAACAAACTTTAAATTTGTTGTCTTCTATCTCATACAGATATAATCTTGCAACTGATTGCTTTTACCAGAGCAAAATACAAACATGAGAGGATTCATTTGAGACAATCTATGTCCGACGGATGTTACTAAGGAAATTGAAGCAGCTAGGTAACTGAGAAACATAATCGCTTGGAACTAATTTGTAATGGATTACTAATAGGTAACTCATTCTGCAGCATTCCAGCGAGTTGCATTGCAAGTGATTCACAACTAACTGATTGAAATCATTTACTTTTAAGTAGCGCATGGGTATTCTAGTAGTCATTGTTCTTTAAAATGATTTCCATCTATAATGTTATGCATCAGAGGGTAACTTATTGTTTCCAACAATATTATAAGTTAATAAAATTCCTATAATTGTATAAATTAATAATTACAATAATTTAGTTATGATAAATTAACTTCTGTTTGAAATAAGAAAATTAAAATTTTAATAACCTACCGGGTTGGTTTGATGAAATCAGCTGATTTCGAAGTCGAGGATTCTTAGGTTCAAATCCTAGTAAAGATAGTTAATTTTACTCGGATTTGAATACTAGATTATGAATATCGGTGTCCTTTGGTGGTTGGGGTCCAATTAACAACATTAATTAATTTGTCTTAACGGTCAGCCTGAGTATATTTCAAGATTTCACGTTTACAGTTACATTTACCAATGGCTTTCATTGTATTTAATTTTACCAATCCTTCTGTGAACGGGTTTACTAAATGTTTGTAAATAATTTATTTTAAAAATTAAAATTAACATTTACTAAAGTTTAGATGTAGACGCAAAGTGAAAAAGTAAACGGAAAATATATAAAAGGGGTCGCTTTGTTTTAATTTACAAGAATATAATGAGATGAAAATTACCGTCACTTTTTCTTTTTTTATTCTCGTTACTAATAACCTAAATGGTTCAATCTGCTCCGTTTTATACATTACTATAGTGTTACTCAATGAAGCGTATAGCTGATTACATGATGATTTGCTCTCTTGAGTAGTAAAGAAAAGATAATTAATTTTTTTGTTTAATACAAGTATAAAAACAATTCAATACTTAATTTTCCAACAAATGAATATTCATTTTGTATATAAAAATTAATACTCTTTTAAGTAAATAATTATTTCAAATTAAAAATGAATGATCAGGTAAGTTTTTCTTAATCAATAACAAGAAAATGAACACAGCTGTTTTTAATGCACGGCTTACACACGCAACTTAATTAAAATACTTATCATTTTATTTAAATATAATATTTTATCATTTATTTAATTCAATGAAAGCGCTCGTGCCTACCGTATTTAATTCGCGAGGGTGTGGCGATACTAGCGGTGACGGTCGGCACTAATTAAATTAATGTAATTCCACAATTATATAGAACAAATTTCGCTTGTACGGTCGGCAGACTGGTGTAGCCGCGAAACTTAACGTACCAGGTACTGAGTCAACCGGGCAGTCGAATTCAAGACCCAACCAGACGGAGTTACTTTTTTACACTTTAAATATTATTCATTCATTTAATTCTACCGCTCACCTGTGATACCACAATGTAGCAGACGACTACAATATTATTTTTTAGGGTAGCGAGTGCGATTCTGAAAATATTATTTTTTGCAATTATTGTCATTTTTTAATCGCTAACAAATGTCTACGAAAAATATGATCTTAATTAGGCGAAATCTTGAAATACTGAGGGTGACCTTGCTCTACAGCCTCACCCCCCTGACTTTCAAAGTTGAAAATTTAACGGCATCAATGCCCCGTATATAGAAGTAATCTCACCAAGTTTGGTTTGCTTGGTTTTCTTGGCATTTCTCCCGCCGCCACCCGATTCGGTCGCCCTAAAGCATAAGACCGAATGTCTGTGCCACAAACGGCTACTGAGTCACGAAACATTAGCGACCATGTTCTAAATAGCTCCTAGAGTTTACCTAACAGCGTGAGCGGACTAAGCGCGGTGCCATACACCACCGACTTACGTCTCCCAACCGCTCACTTGTCATACATTTTACTAAAATGGGTAGGCGACCCCGTCCACTACTAAAAATATATACGTCATTCATAAATTAAAATTTACTTCGTCTAGACAGCAATTCGCTGGTACGCCTAGGTCGCTGAATGCCAAAAAGTACCTGTCCACCGTATTAAAGCGCTTGGAGCCTTAATTGACTGGTGGATGTGACCACGTTTGATCAAAATCAGTCCAACAGTTTTGGAGATATAAAATGATTTAGAGGCCAACATCGAACACACCTAAATACGAACATTGACATTCGCAAAATTTTTATCTTGTTTTTTGTGTTCTTTAGATATCAAAAGGTCAAGATCTGATGAAAATCGCATATGCTCAACTTAGACCGATTATAATATTTTCGCTTCTGTAATTATATCTCTGCTGTAGCACTGTCTAGAAGGGAAAGTAAAAATTGATCATGAACTAAAAACTAATTTAATCGTGTTTCTATACGAGAAAAACTTCAAAATTCATTTAAATTAAACAATTTTCTTCTACAAATATATCTTTACATTTTTGTTATTCAAAGTCAATAAAATTCTAGAATAATAATTTTCCTTATTTTAGCACATCATCCTCCATCAAATATTAATAAATTATTTTCTCTTTTCCATATTTTATCGCTTTCACAAACTTAATGTTTATTTTCAGTTACATTCAGCGTTAACCAAAATTATTAAATTTTATCAGTATTAATATACCGAGCCGTTCTTCCATTTAAATGATTGAATTTAAACCCCTACTGTTATACAGTATTAATCCAACCAATCATTTCAATAGCATATCGTATTGTACATATGACAATACATTACCTGCACTATGAAGCTGTCCCATCGACAGTTAAATAGTACAATAGAAATGCTTTAATATAATAAAAGAAATATAGCCGTTCGTAATATTAACCTTTAAATAAAATGTATTCAAGTAAATATTTTCATATTAGATTACAGTCTGGAAAAACAAATTGTTCCTCAAATTTAAAAACCACCAAAAAAGTATTCGCTAATATTTCCGTAGTAAAATCGGTAGCACTACAGAAATCCAAATGGAAAATACCAGGTTTGAATCTAAATCAACATTATTTTCATACTTATCAAATGCAAAAGATTCAGGAGCCTCTGGCTAATTTCCTGTCGGACATGTTTTTGATTTCCGATCAAAAGTCTTGGAACCCATTTCACAAAAACTTAGTGGAATCGCGGTGCTTAATGATATTGAAATACCCGATACTGAAGCAATTTCATCAATCGTAAGATGCCGATCATCTTCAATTCAGTCACGGATATTGAATTTTGTAATCCGTCACACTAGTACTTGAACGTCTTTTGGGACTTTTAATTTTCTATAAATTCACATCTATCGTTTAAATTTATTAGGGGTAGAATTGGATACGTTTCCACCACATACTTCCAAACTGTGCACGTTGTCTGGCCAAAATTTCGGAGAGTTTGACGCATTCGTTACAAACTTCACGATAACACGTACCGACGATGAAAAACGTTCTTGCTCTGACATGATGTTACTTACTACTAAAGAAGAGTTATTCAATAAAATACGAAATGCTATTAAATTTTACGAAACGATTCTGAGATAAGGAAAACCACCGGAAATATTTCACTTCGGGCAAAGTGCTTTGTACTTTGTGAAGAAGGAAATTTCGAACTATTTCTGTAACTTAAGTCTGTTATTCTGTTACCATTTATCATTTCATTTCTACTTCCTTGTGCTTTATACAAGGAAGTATTGTAATCGCGAAAAATTCCGGTTTTCAGATTTCAAACGGAATTATCCATTCTGACTACCCCTGAATCCATTTTGAGTAATTTCAGCGTGACGTTTGTACGTACGTACGTATTTCGCATAACTCAAAAACGATTAACCGTTACAAAATCAAAAATTTCAGCGTTCTAACATCTAGTTGTGCGTCTTCCCTTTTGATTGCAATCGACTAAACCACAAGTGTCCAAAAAACCCCAAAATACAAAAAATTTGGATTTTATCTTCACTGTATTAATAAGCTCTCATTGCGAGTTTTTCAACGATACATCATAAGTAGTACTTATCTTGGTTCCAAAGTTTGTCTCACCAAATATTTGTATCTTACAAGGGGAAGGAGCACATCGGTTCGAATCAGACTTCATTTCCTGTTTTTTAACTTTTTTTTTTAATTTACATAAATTTATTAATAATTATTAAACTCTGATTATAAAAAAAGTTTTACAATAAATAATAATTCAATAATAACAAAAATAAAAATAAATAACTTTTGGATTTCAGGCTTTTTTAGACACTTTTGGTTCAGTCGGTTGCGCAATCCAAAGGGGAGGTGCACAACTAGATGTCGCAACAGTTCTAAATCCAAAATTTCAACATCCTACGGCTAATCGTTTTTGAGTTATGTGAGATACATACATACCTACGTACAGACAGAGTAGTTTCAGATCCCGCTGAAACTAATCAAAATGGATTCAGAGATGGTTAAAATTAATATTTCCGTTGAAATCTGAAAACCGAAATTTTTCGCGATTACAGTAATTCCTTTACTTCGTACAAGGAAGTAAAAACAACAGCGACTTTATACAAAAAAAAATAAAAATAAATTTAAAGTATGGTTACAAAATAAAGAATATAAGTAGACAAAGTTTTCAAAATATTTAACGGACACTTGCATAAAAACTATCATTAATTATTCATATATGAAAAGCTCATAGCTTAACAAAGAATTTTCATGTATAGTTGTTACTACTGTTATTATTTATTTTGTATTCTTTGTTGGGTTAACAAAAGATGAACGCTTAGTACGTATTTCTAAAGTAGTTGTGTTACACAAAAGTACTGCAGGTTTTATTCATTTATACGGCTATTTTTCTTTTACAAAAGTAAAGTAAATAATACATTTAATAATTTCTAAAGTTCATTTTAAAATGAATAAAAAATTTTACGAAAACAAAAGTAAACAGATTTTCGTGCTTGTTAAAATCTCACAAAAAGGAAGTTTTTCCAGTGAATGATCTGAACAGTTAATGTTGCTTACAAAAAACACACGCGCGTACGGACACACACACATCACAAAACGTATATAAAAAATTCCCATGACATATGACCTCCTGTTTGAAATTGAACGACGGTCAAATTTGAATTATAACGATTACCATAATGATAAAAAGAAAGAAAAATCGCCTTACTAAATTAAAAATAAACACTTTTTTTACAGATTTTTATACATTTCAATCGACTTTATTATCAGTACCCAATCATACTTATTTTGAAATAAGTATCAATTAAATGACAGGAATTAATGCAATAAACACCGATTATAATCACGTAACAAAGAAATTAACGAAATCCCAAAACGTCAATAGACAAAAAAGGACCTCGCTTTATTGAGGTCAAAAATTAAAACTAATATTCTCAAGGAAATTATAAAGTAACAAGAGAGGGATATAGAACAAACTGCGATATTAAAGAAACCAGGTTACATACGGCTATTACAGTAATGGAAAATTTATTGCGTTTCATGATGACGAAACAAAATAATTCACTGATACTGCACGAACTGAATAAAAAAGAACGCCGTGGCGAAATGTCGTGTACGCAATATCAACGTAGTTCACTTAAAAAGCCACGAAGTTTAGAAGACAAAATCCAAACACCTGATAATTGTACACGAACATTACCTGGTGTACAACGAGAATGTTTCGAACAGCTTGAAAAATACTTAAAAGATGGATATTAATTATACATATAGAAATAATATTATGCAATAATTTTGTTAAGCATAGCCCGTTGGTATAAGTATATATAATTTAAGTTAATATACAAAAAACTGCTTATCAATAATTTAATTCGAAACGTTCAAGCCCTTTCGAAATTAAATTCGATCTTCAGGAATATTCGTCCTATTTGTAATATTAAAAATTCACATATAAATTATAAAAAAAGTGATCTTTGTTAAAACAACAGTTTGTCGTCATATGTTATAAAATTATATCAACGTAAACGTCCTGTCAATTTGGTGGTCAACTATTGTGACTATTCCTGCCAACTATTGTGACCGGGTCTCAATATGCCTGACCGAGATTCGAACCCAGGACCTCCGGGTGAAAGGCCGAGACTTTACCATTCGCGCCACGAAAAGCCAGCTGAATATGAACTGTATAAACCGATCATTTAAATTTTACTATTTAACTTTGTTATTGTTTATAAAAGAAATTCTATTCTTAATATGAATTTTTCATCAGGTATAAAATATTTTTTTTTTTTTAATTAATTAATTAACTTACGGTACAATCATTGTATTTAACATAATAAATGAATATTTTTCTACTGAACTCATGCATTATTTAAAAGAAAATTAAATTTAATGAAAAGAAAAAAATTATAAAAATCTTTAATCTGTCTTTCTTTTTACTCAAGTTACTTTTATACAGTTTAATAGAGTGCATTTGACTCCAATTCAGTAAATAAAAACAAAAAAAAGATATCTCTAAGAAATATAAAAATTCAATTAAATTCATCCAAGTGAAAATTCAGAGGGGTTTCATATACTATATGATAGTGTAAGACAATATTCTGTCTCGGTTTCTTTCCTTTTTTAAACCTTTCTTGTTAATGTAAAATTAAATGTTAAATTACATCTTTTCTTACTATTTCTAATATTAAATTATTTTTACACTTTATTTCAGATTACTAACTTTTAGTAATATGATAAAACATAATAATTATCCACGTATAAGACAAATTCAATGAAACTCATTTTGAAATAAATTAACCCTTTTTATATAATAACATATTAATTACAATAATTGATAATCGCATTAAAAGTCTTACGAGTTTAAATGTTTTCTTTTGAGAATAAATTAATAAGAGCACATCTGCATTATTCTCATATCTCTTTCTGAAATGTTACTCTATAACTTAAGGAAGTAAAAATTCATATTTTATACGCTAAATTATCAGAAGGAATTAAGAAGCATAGAGCACTTCAAAAATATGTTTGGTGGTGACATATCCTTCTTACAGTTAATATTATCAAAAATTATAAAGGGCCAACAATTAAATCATGGATAATTTTTAAAAACTTAATTTTTTGTATTTACAAAAAAGACTCCATCGTTATTTAAAAAAAAAAAATAAATAAATAAAAAAAATGATTTTCTGCATCTTGCTTATTTTTCATTTTATAATAAGCCTTTTACTAATTTGTATTGTATTATTATAGCTGAAAATGTTTACTATTTGCCCACAGACATTAGTCTATTGATAGTAACCCACTGGGTTGATCTAGTGGTGAACTCATCATCACAAATCAGCTGATTACAAAGTCAAGAGTTTGAAGGTTAAGATCAGGTTAAGGCAGTTACTTTTATATAGATTTGAATACTAGATCGCGGATACCGATGTTTTTTGGTGGTTGGATTTCAATTAACCACATCTCAGGAATGGTCCACCAGAGACTGTACAAGACTGCACTTCATTTACATTCATATGTATCTTCCTCTGCAGTATTACCTTATGGTGGTTCCAGAGGCTAAACAGAAAAAAAAGACTATATGTAGTAATTCAACTTTTTTTATAAGTTAAGT
Organism: Lycorma delicatula; assembly: GCF_047948215.1. Lineage (NCBI taxonomy): Eukaryota > Metazoa > Arthropoda > Insecta > Hemiptera > Fulgoridae > Lycorma > Lycorma delicatula. Next base: position 36,237,461 of record NC_134464.1, on the reverse strand, counting down.
GTTAGTTATAGGCTGAATATCTGCTACATTACGGTGGGCTCAACATGTCGATAAACAATATTATATCTGATTCTATGAAGAAGGCAACATTAAGCTATTTAACTATTCAATTTTGTTAGAAAACCTGACATTGGATGCTTATTATTCTTGATTATAGCTATGTCATTTGTGAGAGTGATTTGACAGACTCTTAAAAGTTGTGCCTTCAACCGTTAGGTTATCACAAATAACATACAGCATATATTAAGGAATGATATTTGAGCTATTTTATATAAAATATAAAGGAAATGCTCCTGTTTTCCCATTATGGAAAAAGTTATTAATGGTCATTAATGATCTCGACATGTTAAAAATACCCACCAGGTTGTTTTAGTGGTGAACGCATCTTACCAAATCAGCTGATTTGGAAGTCGACAGTTCCAGCGATCAAGTTCTAATAAAGGCAGTTATTTTTATACGGATTTGAATTATAGATCATGGATATCAGTGTTCTTTGGTGGTTGGGTTTCAATTAACCACACATCTCAGGTATAGTCGAACTGATACTGTAGAAGACTACACTTCATTTGCACTCACATATCATCCTCATTCATCCTATGAAGTAATACCTGAACGGTAACTCCCAGAGGCTAAACAGGAAAAAAGAAAAAAACATATTAAAAAAGATAATTTATAAATATTAAGAAAATCCAAAAACCAATTCCTCAGACACCCCATATTAACCATTAGTAAGTTTCTTTATAATTAAGATTTACAAAATTAAATAAAATGTTTTAACAAGATGGAATATCAATAATATAAACTTTCCTTAAATTTCATAAAATGCCAAATTTACATTACAATTATTAATATTTAAGAACCATTTATCTACCTTTATGTTTTAATTCATCATACTTGAACAAAGCTTAACTGGAGTATGATAAGTAATTTTTATTTTTTCATTATTATAATATTTCAACAGGTAGAAAACAGTTACAAAAGAAAATTAATGGAAATTATATAATTAATTAATAATTAGCTGTTCAAACTTTAGTAGAACAAAATAACAAGAATAAGAACAACTATGTAATGCTTGGGTATTACAGTTAACACTTTTTTTTGGCTTCGTAATTACATCATAATACCATAAAATATCTGCTTAAACAATATTATGTATGTTAAGTTGACTTATTAATTAAATTAACTTAGTTTACCAAAGTTGGCTTCAAAGTTGTTTAATAGATTTTGACGTAACAACATTAATAATGATTTATAACAACTTTTTTATGAAGAATAAAAAATGTTCTACTTTAGAATTAAAAAGTGAAAGAAAAAGCTTTCTACACAACATTATATAAAACTAAGTGTTACGAAGAATTATCGTTATATAAATTGAAATTCAGTGAAACTCATTTTGAAATAAATCAATCCTTTTTATATAACATATTAATAATAATAATTGATGACTGCATTAAAAATCTTCAGTTTAAATGTTTTCAAAAACAAAATGTACATTTTGAAAGTACATTTTCTGACTTTTCATACTAAACCAATCATCCATGTTGAATGGTTTAGTATTTACCAACATTTTTAATAAACTAACAATTAAAACTGCACATGTGTACAACTGCTAGTTCTGTTTAGTATTAATGTGTTTTTTCACGATAAAATTACAATTTTATAATTAATCATTTTTTGTATGAAAAAGAACAAAAAGAACAGAGGAATCTTTGACAATATAAACAAAAAAAAATCATCTAAAAATATTTAATTAGATACAATTTATATACTTTAACAAAAGCTTGATTATATAAAACATACTTGATTATAAAAATGCAATATATTTGTAACACGAGGAATATGGGTCTTATAAGTATTGACTTTAGAAAAAACAATGTATATATCCATACATATAAAAATATCATGTATAACCATGATGAAAATTATTATATTTCATGAACTAACGACACTGAAAAAAATCACTCTTCAGAGAAATGTAAGACGACAAAAAGTAATACACCAGAGCAAGACAAAAAGTAATCCCCCAAAGTTCTTCATGACTCCTTCTGGTTGGTAATCATCCTGCCCAGAATTCTTCAGGAGATCAGGGTATCTTCATATCTTCACCCAAGTTGGTAAACAGTAAAATGCTGATTTCCTTAAAGGAGGTCAATTTAAAAAATGTTGGTATATAAGTTCTTAGAATCACAAGATCTAGTAGCTGAGGAAGGTTCCCAATCTTTGAAAAGTAGATAACACCACCTTGATGATTCTATCTTACTTCCCACAAAGATCTGTTTCCATTTCTTCATGTCTAAGAATTTAAATCAAAAAGATTACCATTGAGCCAACATTAATTAGTAAGTAATAACAAGTGTTTGTTACACTTGTCAGTTGAGTTTGATGTAAACATCACTGATAGTGATTTAGTAGACATCCCACCTGAAGTCAATTTCTTGTGAAACTTAATTTAGCACACCAGGCAGCACTTTTGCAATTAAGGTAGTGCTTGAACTTTTGTGTTCTGAAAAATCAAAAGGAAGGGCATGACAAACACTTGATAATATAACCCATTAAAACCAATTAACTGGAGCCAAGTCCAGTGGGACAAATAGGCAATGTAATTGAGCCAGTTAAAGCTATTCCATCGATTGGGCAAACAATTACTGAAGTAATTTAGTGAGGTTTATGTGAGGTAATGTGTAATGTCCAGCTGGAAATTATCATCTGCATCTAATTGTAAAATGAGAGAATTTTCTACCGTATCCAAGGGCACAATACCATTAACACATTCAGTGCTGAGCACTGGTAGGCACATGGTCTATGCATATATGCAACCTGCTGACCACGCACATATGCATGGTAGTACAGCAGCTTTTCTATCTCTGCTGGGGGGGTTCAGCATGTTGCTGTTAACTTGAAATCATATGTTAGCGCATGAGAAAAGTTTATATATTGCAACTGTGCAGTTCATTTATAGTTTAATTATAGCAGCGTTTTTTGATAGAATTTTAAATTTGCTTGAACTTTCATCACTTTTTAAAGGGAATAAATTTATAATACATTGATTTAATTTACAAATTATTTGTATTCAGTTAGTATTGATTAGCCAACATGTTTTAATTTAATTTTATAATTATATATTGGTACTATTTTCATTTTAAATTAATACTTTTTGGAATTATTTATATCCTTTAAAATAAAATGTATGCTACATAAATGATTTTAATTTTATTATTTCACTTTTAAACAAAACCGTTAAAATATACAATGTATTATTTCATTATATGTTTAAAACATATATGGTATAGTTACTTGACTTGTTTGTCAGATCTATTCTAAAACATTTAAAGGAATTTAAGTAAAAACTAATTTTCAGGTCATTAACAACTCAGATGATAGCTGAAAATAAACTGTAAAGAAATTAACAGATACAAAAGTAAAATACAAAATTCTAAATCAATTATTAATATACAGAATAAATTGAGGATTTATTGCTCATAAATTTAGCACAGACTTTTACAGGTAAAATCCACAAACTTAGGTCTTTTTTTTCATAAAATGAAGAGATAAATTATTTTTACCTAATTAAAAATTAATTAGCATAAAATGAACAAGTACGAGATTTATGAAACTCCCAACCATGCATGAGCGATTGTTCAGCACTGATGATATAAATCCGGTGCATGGTAAATAAATATTGATAACCAGAACACAGAGTTAAAAACAAAAAAAATAAATCTGTATGGATGGTTAATACACCGATGAAACGCAAGCAGTGAAATGTGTTAATGCTGTTCTTAATGTTTAGGAGAGGTAACATACTTTAACATGGCTGTAACAGCACAAAAGAGTTTCCCACTAGTACAATCAAGAACATACTTCAATGAATCATGTTGATTTTAATGCCCAGATATGGTTAAGGATGTTCTTTCATCAATGACATGAAATGCTGACTGAATCACCACTAAAAATGAAATTTTCCAAGAAAGCTTGTTTCCCTTTATTTGACTTAATATTTATATATAAAATTCACAATGAACCATCTCATCTGTCTGTAATTTTTTGAACAATGGTATATCTGTTTGGTTACAAGTTTAAATATTTATGTAAAACATGTCAAATGTTTCTAGAATGGCAGTTTCATGTGTAACAGGTTGTGTTGATTTATAAGGGCTACACACAAAGCTCTCATTAGTCTGTTCCACAGCAACAACAGAAATATACCAGCTATCTGTTGATGTTTCTCTTCCAACAGAACAAAAACAACAAAGTATAATTTGCCAATTGTCATTAACTGGAAATCCCTTATCCAACTAAGTAAAAAGGTTATGTTGAACTGTAGCGGTGGATTTTGATTCTTGAACCAATATACACAGCAGGTATGCTACACACCAACGATACTAGCCATTTTGCTAGCTGAACTGAGTGAACACTACTAGCAATCATGGTGAAGAAATTTGTACAACAGCATTTAAAGACTGAATTATAACTTGAAATGTTTTATTACCAATTGGGACGATTCTTATATTTCTGTATGTTTTAAAGCTATAAAAAACTTTTTTTGAATAACCTGTAACTTACTTATTATACTACAATATTAGATAAAACATAAGATAATTTAACTAGTAAGTTTGGGGAAGTATAATTAGATGGAGAAATAGAAATAACTAAGTAGATTAGTATATTCAATAATACACCTGAAACTACTTTGAGAACTTTGAAAGACAAAGCATGAAGACAGACCCACTTAAAATATTCAAAAAGATTGCTGTGCAATCTTCTCTCTGTACAATGTTACGAAATCACTTAACATTATACATTTAGTTAACATTTCTAAAGTTGTAGAAATTAAAAGATTCATGATCTTCAGATTACAGAAGTAAAGAGATTCAGGTTCAAAAGTACATAAATTGGCTGAATCACTACTGGAGAGTAAACAAAAGACCCTCACTCTACCACAAGAATAAAAAAAATGACAACTATGTACAAGATAGAAAATACTTTTAAAACTTGAATTAAGTTTTATCAGGTTAAAGGACCTATTATATAGAGCGAAGACAACAATTAAATGTAGAATTTTCTAATCCCATTTAACAAGTACTTAAATAATACATATTCAAATATTTTTTCCAACCATTCAAAATATTTACATTATTTTTGTGCATTACAGTTTTACATTAAGATTATTTCATTTGATTCTTATTTTTATGTTGTAATATGAACTGTAACAAATTATTTATTTTAATTTATTAAATTTATATTTTGTGATGCTGTTTTGATTTTCCCATAAGCCTTACTAACAAGTTTAATTTGCAGTGTAGTTTTTTTTAATATCTATAGAGTATTACTATACCTAAAAATTCCAGACGTGACTTCTGTGACCCCTATGATGGAGTGGTCTTTCACCCAGGAGATTCTGGGTTGAGATCTGTCAGGCTTATTATTTTTTGTACCTTAGAAAATTCATTTCTTATCATTAGAAATGTATGGAAATAGTCTGTGAATAATAAATAAAATAAAAATTACATACAACTATCATTTATTAGACTAAAATAAGTATTTATTTACATGTCTCCGGGCTGTAAAACCTTAAATTCAGAGAATAGATTTTTAAAAGAGATTTGTAAGTAAAATTAAAATTGTTAAGAACACAAAATAACAAATAATTTTCAGTCATAGTCATTACCAATGGAAGATTTAGTATAATACAAACTTCTAAAATAAAAAAATGTATTATTTTGTTAAATCTAAATTTCAATTAATTTTAGACAAAAGGAAGTCTTGAATACAACCTCGTAACTCACTTTCTTGCAAAGCGAATAAAAGAAAGGAGATCTACAGTATCTTATACATCATCCCTCTACCTTTCTTGCAATATATAAATATATAGAGCCAAGAATTATATTTTACAGAACTCTTCTTTTTATATCAGTCAGTCTACATCCTTGAAATCAAGTTTTCCTATATCCCCCACCTTCTTTCCTTTTCAGGCCAACTCCACTTGAGAAGTATTTTGATCTCATTTTCCCTTCTCACATTTGCTGAACATACTCACTCCACCTATATATACTTCAACTTTAATGCTAGATCTGTAATATCAGTACCACTTAACCCACACACTTGATATGATTACATCATCACAAATTCAATCTAGAAGTGTCATTTAACAACTTTTCAAGTACATAGTGAATCTATTTCTAACGCTCTATTCTTAATCCCTTTTTTGTGCTAATGTTGTATATATCTAACCTATCCCAATAACAATGATAAAAAATTTAGTTTTCCTCTTTGTTTTATAACATTAGCTAATACATAATGTTTCCCATGTAATAGTTTATAAATACGTTTTTAAACATTTATGTACGTATTTCTGTTCAAAAACACTTACAAATCTGAGAGTACTTTTAACAATTTACATCGTCTTCAGTGAATAATTCTTATAACATTCCAAACAATTATTTTCAGTTGTAAGAAGCTTTTTTAACAGTTAAACATCTTTTATTATTGTCATCTTAAGATCTGATGTTTAATAAATATATATGAGGTGTGGCAGAAAAGTAATGAGTCTTTTTTTCAAAAATTTTATTTTATTTTTATACATCAATGTATCACCTTCAAAGCAGTTTCCATGCACAGCTATACATTGGTAGAGGCATTGTTTCTAATCTTCATAACAATGCTGGAAGGCTTCAACTGTAATTGCCACCAGCTCTTTGGTTATACTCCACTAGATGTTTTCAACAGTAATAAAATTACATCCTTTCAAGCCGGTTTTGATCCTGGAAAACAAAAATAGTCACACAGACAAAGTTCAGGCGAATATTGTGGGGGGGGGACTAAAGAACCACTGGTATCTCATTATTCATCAAAAACTGGTTGATGATGGAAATGGCCATGTGACAGGAAGCATTGTCATGGTGGAGAAAACCAAGTATTTGAAATGTCCAGTCTGACACAAAGCACATTTTTTCTTAGCCTTTCGAGGGCTCTTTATAAAAAAAACAGTTTGTACTTGGGGCACAAATTCTGTGTGAACAATCCCCCTACTGCCCAAAAAACTAATCAGCATAATTTGATTTTCTCATGTGAGCTTTCTTTGGTGGAGAAGTGTAAGTGTGCTACTCTTGAACTAATGTTTTGTTTCTGGATCATACTAGAAAATCCATGACACATCACCAGTGATCACACGACTGAAGAAACCTGGGTCATTTTGATTCTGTCGAAATCAACAAGTACACATTCTTCCATTGATGTTCAATAGAAAGGTTTTCTGGCACCAACTTGGCACACACCTTTCTCATGCCCAAAACTGATGAAGGGGTAAAACGATTCAAATTTAACACCCTACTCATCAGTCTCAATGTTAGTTGATGATCTGACCTCATCTCTTTCTACATTTTCCTCAGTTTTCAATGTTGAAGACCTCCCTGAGTTATGTTCATCTTCCACTCCTTCCTGGCCCTCCAAAGATGCTTTGTGCCACCAAAAAACTTGTGCTCTTATTAAGGAATGTTTCTTAAAGGTTCATTGCAACTTTTCATAGGTCACATTCGCAGATTCACTATGTTTAACATAAAATTTGATGGCACACTGCTGCTCCAAATTTCCCTGTTCCATTTTTGTAATGCACTACAAAAACACAACTTCACTTATCCTGCTCTAGTGATGTAGTTACCACACAAGGTTGAAATTCTCATTGAGCATATAGGAGTGGCTGACACACAAGCTATGTAAAGAGGGAGCCTGCATCATTGCCAGTTCGCTCCCAGTGTTGCCAGTCTCTTACTTTTCTGCCGTACCTCATATATGCATATATGTATAATATATAACACATGTACACATGCACACAAGCAATAGAATTCACATCTTCAGCTACAGTAATTTTATAAAATCTTACAATGCTGAAATCTCAGGTGAACATCAAAACAGGTCATTAAATATAGCCTGAAAAATGTCAGCTTTTTTTACTGCAAACAAATAAATTGACAACTTTTCTAAGTAAATCTACATTTCAAAAATATAAGTTTTATTTTATGGCAAAATAACTACCATTTCTACTCATAAAAAAAAAAAAAATAATAAAGATCTGTAATTGGGTGTATGCTTATACAGTCAATAAATTGCTGACAAAATAAACTGAAATTACATTACGAGCAAATTATTTTCCAATAAATGTAAAAATAAAAAACTGGAACTGAGAAAACAACACTAACTGAAATCCATCTACAACTATACATAAATAAATGCTTTAAAAATAGCATTCAGAAATGCTTGAAAAATCTCCTCAGAATTTGACAAATTTCTTCTTTAAAGACCTTCTTTGAATTCTTTTTTAACCCAGAAGAGGTAGCTGCAGGTCAGTGACCCGCATCGCAATTTTTTTTCTGTTCCAACTATATTGTAGGTGGCTCTTTTAGGCCACTCCTTGTACCTTCCTACCTCCCCCAATCTACACAAAACACACTTGTTCATTTAGTTTGAGTAGACTGTTGATCAAAGAGAAACCTGTGTGAACCATGACCCACAGTGACAGTTCGTGTCTATTGAAAACCTAGCAGCAGTGTGTTATATTTTTTGCTTTTGCCTTTGCTTTAGCGACTAAATAGTTATTTTTTATGCATATTTTATGATTATATATTTTTTTTAATTGAATATTATTCACTGATTACATTTACAAGATTTTAGTAACATGGATGTCAATCAATTCTTCAGATCAATTTTGGAAAATGACAAACTTTCAGAGGATGATTTTTCAGTGGAGATATGTGATATTGGTAGCGACACTGATCCTGAAGAACAAGAAGCTGACGATCATGAAAGAAATACAGATATGGAACAGAGTTCATAGGAAGTAATACAGGATGATGACTCTGCAGATAATAGCACCTCAGAAGAATAAATTCCTTTAGCCTACCAAGGATATTATATTGAAAAGGATCATACCAAATGGAAAAAAGCTAAGCCTACACAATCAGTGCACACCAGGCAACAAAATATAGTTTTTCCCCTGCATGGTTGTAAGGGCGTGGCAAGACAAGCTAATACTCCACTGGAAGCCTGGCAGTGTTTTCTACTGATGAACTCATTAAAAAAAAAAAAATTAGTTTATACAAATATATACAATGATTCCATAAAAAACTATGCACAGGAAAGGGATACAAACAACACTTGGTTTGAGGAAAGTAAAGCCCACTTTGAGTTACTTTACTATGCAGGGATATTAAGATCTTCACACTTGCATACTGAAGAACTCTGGAATGCAGAGGGTACTGGTGTGCAAATTTTTAATTGTACTATGTCACGAAAGCAATTTCAGTTCTTCCTAAGAGCCCTAAGTTTTGAAGATAAAACAGACTATAATCTGAGATTGGCTCAGGAAAAATTTGCTCATTTACATGAAAGATTCGAGAATATAGTTGTACAGTGCAAGGAGAATTTTTCAGTGGGTGAATGTACAACAGTTGACAAAATGTTGAGAGGATTTAGAGGCAGATGCTTTTTCTGCCAATGTATGCAAAATAAACGTGCTAAATATGGACAGTGTTCTCTTTGGTCGATTCTCTATATTTCTTTGTATTAAACATGAAGGTGTACTTAGGTAAACAACCTGAGGGTCAATATCATCTAGTGACTTAACCCACCGAATTGGTCTAGTGGTGAATGCATCTTCCTAAATCAGCTGATTTGGAAGTCGAGAGTTCCAGTGTTCAAGTCTTAGTAAAATCAGTTATTTTTACATTGACTTGAACACTAGATCGTGGATACCAGTGTTTTTTGGTGGCTGGGTTTAAATTAACCACACATCTCACGAATGGTCAAACTGAGACTGTACAAGACTATACTTCATTTACACTCATACATATCATCCTCTGAAGTATTATCTGAACGGTAATTATACCAGAGGCTAAACAGGAAAAAGAAAGAAGAATATCATCTAGTGTGAGCCAGAAACCAAATTCAGTTGTTCAGAGACTTAATGAATCTACTAGTGTGGGAGTGGGCAAAATGTTACTCACAACATCTAGTTTACCAGCATACTCCTTTCTCGAGATCTACTGCAACAGCACAATCTGACCACTGTAGGGACTACAAGGAAAAATAAAATAGAAATCCCCTTGTGCTTCAAACAAACTAAACAACGAGAAGTAAAATCTTTAATGTTTGGTTTCACAAAAAATTCTTATGTCACTGTCTCCTATGTTCCCAAAAAAAGGCAAGGTTGTGCTATTCAAACATGCATCACAGTAAATCAATTGATCCAACCTCTGCAGATGATCAAAAGCCAGCAATCATAACATTTTACAACAGGACCAAAGGTGGAGTTGACATAGTCTATGAAATGTGTTCTATTTATTCCATAGCTACAAAAACTAACTGATGGCCATTTAAAGCCTTTTATCATCTTTTGTGTGTTGTGGGAGTAAACGGATAGTGATTTGTGCATGGAATAACTATGTCAAACTTGTGCGGAGAAACTGGCTAATAGATCTTGCCAAGGAATTTGTTACACCACACATGCAAAGCCGTCTGATACGAACTAATATTCTTCACGTCTTGAAGGAAGAACCAGCAGCACCAAACCAAGCAGACGAAGTAGAAAATGCAGTTAGAAAAAAATAATAATGTGGGCTGTATGATCGAACAGGGAACAAATCATACCAGACACGTGCACAATGGGATAAATAAGTCTGTGGCAAGCATGCCAAACTTGCGTGTCTTAACTGCCTTTAATAAGGTATTTATGATAAACTGTTATTTTTTTTTATCAGATCTCTATTTAAATGTTTTTTTTTTAATTAATTAAGCAAATTTTTGGACTTTGCCGACAGCAAATAATGTCTTTTATGTTTTATTTACACAATTTTTGAAATATTTTTATTAAAAAAAATGTTTAATTAAACATAAGAAAAATTTATGTTCTCAGTTATCATTTAAATAACTTTTTTTCAGTAATATTTCATTCAATAATTTTTTTAATTTTTAGAAAACTTTGTAACTTCACCAGAATGTTTTTATAAAATAATTTTGTAAGGGATTTTCTGTGTAAAATTTAAATTTACGTAATAAATAAGAAACTTTTTGAGAATGCATTTTTTATTTATTTAACCCTTCAAGCCAGGTATTTAAATTTTTAAAGCCCTACCCTACTGCCGGTAATTTAAATGTCCAACCGGCAGCTGTATTACAATACTAAAAGTAAAAAATTATTGCTTCAAAACTATTACACCAATTTAAACCAAATTTTCAGCTGAAGAATCATCCACGTTTTCCCATCTCCAATCTGTGTCTTTTCTTGTACACTTCAATATCGTATTGTATATCAATATCGTCATCACTATCGCCACTACTCTGTTCAGAATCTTCTTTATTTTCATTACGATTTTCTGGCACAAAATCTTCATCACTTTCGCCACTATCAAATATTCTAATGTTACTGTCACACATCTCATCTAAACATTCAATAATTTGTTCCGATGTAAAATTACACGATGTGCTTGACCCGGCCATTTTCATTTACTCACAGCTGACTGAAAGAAGAGCATTCAACTTCATAGAACAAAATTGTATTTCATCACCGATATGCAATCCTACACAGTTATAATAACACGGAGGGGAAGAACAAAACCTCGTGATAACACAGAGCCAGTTGTTCAAATAAACATTACCAGATGGCAGTGTTATGAAGTTTTGAAGCAAGCACTGAGTGCCGCGAGACTGTCACGTCCACCCCACGACACATACAACTTAACATGTGCGTGACCTTCACGTGCTCCCTGCCTGAAAGGTTAATATCCCAAACTGTGTAAAAAAAGTAATTAGATAGCAAAATACAAAAATAAAGAAGATGAAAACAAAAATTCTTAATGTGGATCAACCCTGCAGCAGCCCAAATAGGTGACATTTTTTTTTAGGGCGAAAAACGGTTGAACCTTATCATCGCCCGGATTTTTATTTTATTAAGAAAAAAATAAATAAAAGTAATTAAAGCTGTTAGATAAAATTAAAACTTAAAACTACTATCACAGGAAACAAAATCCGGAATGGGTGTAAAGGCCCATTCTCGGATAACAAACACTAAAAAAAAAAGAAAAAACACTAACATGTAACTTAAAACTACGTTAAAAACTAACATATTAAAAATAAATAAAACTTAAAACTATTATGTTTAAAGACTTACAACTAATATCACAGACGAATTTGTATAACATAAAAAAAAAATATGAATATAAAATATAAATATGAATATATATATATATAAAATTAGACAAATTCCGATAGGGAGTGTAAAAGGTTCCCTACTCGGATAACAAAAACAATACATAGGACTAAAGTAATTAAATTTTTATGTTATGTTAAATTTTTTGTATTAACCCTATACTACGCAAAAACAGAAACATCCGGTTTAATACCTCTTTATCATTACACAAGATACCACGGATGTTTCTGGGTAGTTTAAATTTACACGCAATGCCGCATAACATATGCAGTCCACGAGTATGTGGCGCACAGACACGCGGCAGTTACATCGTGCGCATAGGGGTGCTTGTCCTCTTGTCATCAGGTACTCGTGTGTCCTACCCGCAATCGATAGAGAACTACTTCCTCACGCCGAGGTTTTCTGTATGAGGAGTCCCATGGTAACACAGAATCTTTAATCTGACGGAGTTTATTATCATCGGTAGCCGTCCAGTCACCTTGCCACCTTGCTCTTAGTGAATGTTTTACATAGTTAATAAAATCAGAAGTAGCAACTCGGGTGGTGAAAGGAGGCTGGTTACATGCTTCTTTGGCAGCGGAATCTGCATGTTCATTACCTGGAATTCTTACGTGGCTAGGGACCCAGCAAAAACTTACTTCTGTGTTGCGATTATTCAACTCTGCGATTGCGTTGTAAATTTCAATGACGATAGGATGTATGGAATAAAAGTTTTTTAAGGCTTGGAGAGCACTGCAAATAAGAATTTTTCTATATTTAGGGTTAACGATGTTTAGAGCCTTATTTATAGCGTATAGTTCAGCGGTAAACACACTCGTATTACCGGATAGACCAAACATATAAGTTCTTTCATTGACAACAAATGCACAGCCAACTGTATCGTTTTGTTTCGATCCATCAGTGTAAACAACCGCGTCTGGTTTCATCTTGGAGAGAACACACTGAAACATTTGCTGGAAGACAATAGGTAGTGTTGATTTTTTATTGTATGTCGTAAGGTCAAAAGTAAAATTTATAAGGTTTATTCTCCACGGAGGATATGAGCAAGAATACGTAGGAAAGAATGACGGTGTGTCAACATTTTTATGCTGCAGCAGACGCCGGGTACGGACAAATACAGGTGCAGTACGACGTGGATGGTCCTCATACTTTCCTACATTAGGATTTCTAAAGACTGAGTCAAAAGCCGGGTGATTTGGCTGTCCTCTGAGACGAGCAAAATAACATAATAAAAGCTGGTCTCGTCTATCCCAAAGTGATGGTTCACCACAGTCTACAAGTAAGGTTGCGACAGGATTTGATCTAAACGCGCCTGTGGCAAGCCGAAGGAAAGCATGATGTACACTATCCAGCATTTTAAGCACGGTTTGACGAGCTGAAGAGTAGGCGACACAACCATAATCTAAACGGGAGCGAACAAAGGAATAGTAAAAACGTATCATACATGACCTATCGGCTCCCCAGTTGGTGTTAGTAAGGACTCGCATTAGATCTAGAAGTTTGGAACATTATGTTTTCAATTCTTTTAAATATTTGACCCAAGTAAGACGCCTATCAAAAAATAAACCTAAAAACTTGACTAAGTAGAGATAGTAATAATCTCTCCGTTCAGAAAAACTTGCGGAATAGAAGGGTTTCGTAGCCGAGAAAAAAATTACACAATTTGTTTTTTCGGCTGAAAATGTGAAACCAGTAATCCTGGACCAAGCTTCAAGGTGAGATATAGTGTTCTGCAGTAGTCTCTCTGCTGTGGGTGTTGAACGGCTTGCAATGTAAATAGCAAAATCGTCAGCAAATAGAGAACATGAGACAGGAGCCTACACACATTTGGTAATACTGTTTATGGCTACAGAAAATAAGGCAGCAAAATAAGGAATACACTACCTTGAGGCGCTCCATTCTCCAAGATGACACTATCTGAGAGCGAATCATCCACACGAACACGAGCCGTTCGGTGATTTAATAATTCCAGGATAAAAGCAAGCATATTGTCCTTGATTCCCCATTCTTTGAGAGTGTTAAGAATACCACGTGGCCAGGCTGTGTCATACGCCTTTTTTATATCGAAGAAGATAGCGACGAGGTGCTGGCGATTGTGGAAAGCGTCTTGTATGGCTGTTTCTATTGACACTAGATGGTCAATGGAAGATCGTCCTTGTTGGAAACCACACTGTTCTGGCGATAGAAAACCATGTTTCTCCAAGTACCATGTAAGCCTGCGGTTTACCATTCTCTCCATTATTTTACACAAAACGCTTGTTAATGAAATAGGGCGGTAGCTTGAGGGGTTGGTTTGGTCTTTACCAGTTTTTAGTACTGGTATAATAAATGCTTCTGACCAGCCGGGTGGGAAGACTTGTTCGGAGAATAAACCGTTGAAAATATTCAAAAGTTGTTGTAGTGCCGAATTAGGAAGGTGTGAAAGCATGGAAAGGCGAATGTTGTCCGGTCCAGGGGAAGTGTCCCGTGAGTTTTTAAGTGCATGTAACAATTCCTTAAATACGAATGGAGTGTTTAATTCACCAACCGAATCACCAATGTTTAACGATAATACTTCTATTTGTATCTTGTACCTTTGAAAATCGTTATTATATGATGAGGTGAGAGACACCGAGGGGAAAGATTTTGCTAGATTATTTGCCACTTCCGAGGGTGATGAAAGGAGTTCTCCTTCATCAATAAGACCGAGAATAGATTGTTTCGGTGATCCGAAAATTGCACGAATTTTCTTCCATACAGTAGACGTGGGAGTAGTGCTCACGTATTTCGTCCATGAATTCCTCTTAGCGTTCAAGAATACCCGACGACACACCGCTCTAGCCCTGCGGTATAAATTTAGATGTTCTGCTGTAGGCCTATGATTAAATTTGCGTAGTGCCTGCCGTCGATTCCTAATAGCATATTTGCAATCATCGTTCCACCATGGAACGAAAGGACGTCTAGGATTACCCGATGTTTGTGGGATATATCTGTTGGCATTCTCAAGTATCATGGATGTAAAAGAGGAATATTGGTCGAGGATGTTCGCTCCATCGTCATACTGCGATTGGAATGCTTTATGGTATCCATTCCAATCTGCCTTTTCAACAATCCATCTCCGTGGCCTTCTTTTAATCTCGCAGTCTACACCGAAACCAATAATAATTGGTCTATGATCACTGCCGTGAAAGTCATCACAAACAGACCAATTAAAATGAGGTAGCAAATTCGGTGAGCATATGGAGAGATCAAGGTTAGATGCAGTACCAGATAATAAGGACATTAATGTGTGTGATCCATTATTCAGTAGGCATAGGTCAAAGTCTTGTCTCACTCTGTTTATCATATTTCCTCGAGTGGAGCAGAAAGTTGAGCCCCAGGAAATATGATGGGCATTGAAGTCTCCTACTATTAACGATGGAGATGGTATTTGCGTGAGATTTGAGACATCTAAAGCACTGAACTCAGTGTTCGGTGAGAGATACAGATTGCAGATATGCAATTTGAAGGGAATAGAGACCTTACTGCAATAGCAGGAATGACAGTGGTTAGTTGAATTCTTGTAGCCGACACCCCATTCTTCATGAAAATCGCCACTCCACCACTCTCTCTACTGTATACTAGGCAGTCGTATCTCTCACAGAAGTATCCTCTGAGTGTAACTGGGTCATGTTGTAGAAGGTGAGTTTCTTGGAAACACATGATTAGTGGATAATGTGCGTGGGCTAGTACTCTAATATCTTCAATGCGGGACCGAGTACCTGTAACATTCCACTGAATAATGTTCATAAGTGTAAAAAAAAAAAAAATAAATAAAAAAATTAAATAATTAAATTTCGGAAATTATATAAAAATTAGCTGTACGTGATTCAGTTTTTATTTGTTTTATTTTTTATTTTAAAGAACTCCGATGCCCTAGGGTCGGGTGGTTCTTCAACCATATCCTCCAGTATATGAGGTGATGGTGGAGGAGATTTATTTGAATGGGATGCTGCAGTTAACATCCCAGAGGGGGTGGTTATGTGGGTTCCCTTTACGTGGAGCTTATTAGGTGGCTTAATGCCAGCTGTGATAGTCGCTACTCATGCCGGTACGACTTTGGGAACAGGAACTTTCGTATGTATCACACTGTTGGATTCACTAACTGCGACGAAAGACTTTTTATTCATCTTTGTCAGCTCTGAGATAGTGGCTGTAAGTGAAGCTACTTGATCAGAAAGCATCTGAACAAGTTTTTTAAACTCATTGCAGGATCTGCACTGCTGATTATTAACGTTTGTAAGAGTTTGTCTTGATGTAGCGGTGGCAAAAGATACATCTGGTTTAACCAGGTTCCGTGAATAATTTAACTTTTTGTATTCTCTTCGTGCGGCTGGGAATGATAGCTTTTGCTCCGTACAGATTTTATGAATTGCCTTTTCTTCTTTAAAGATTGGGCAATCTCGGGAGCGGGCTGTATGTGGACCACTGCAGTTTGCACATTTTTCACTTTCTTCGCAGTTAGTGTCATTGTGACCTTCTTTAGCACATCGAGCACAGATCTCAGTTTTCGTGCAAGATGTTGTAGTGTGACCAAAACCTTGGCATCTGAAACATGGCCGTGGGTTGGGTATGAATGGTCGTACCCGAACCAAGAGGTAACCCACTTTAATCTTCTCTGGTGGAACAGGGAGATTGAATGTTAGTATAAGACACGGTGTCGGTTCTTCTGTTCCGTTCTGCCGTTTCATAATACGTTTCACTTCAAAACATCTTGGTGGCAAAGCTCGTCAACTATTTCAGTGATATCTATATCTAAAAGGTCTCGACAAAAAATTACACCCCGGCTCGTATTTAAAGTTTTGTGGCTTTCTGAACTTATATTTATACCACACATATTACGGAGACGTAAGATAGATCGACCCTGTTCGTCATTGAATGTTTCGTTCAGAATCGATCCGTCACGTAATTTCCTGATGTTCTTCGGGGAGCCACTTTCACCTGTTACAGTTTTGTTTATTAAGAAAGGTGAAACCTTTTGGAGGGAGCCACCTTCCTGACTATTTCGGAGAACAACGAATTTAATATTTTTAGAATTCAAGTCTAAATATTTGCAGTTCTCTTCGGTAGGACTTTTATCCTCGTCAGACAAAGCTGATCGAGGTCTCTTCACAAGACTTAATTTGGTGGTTTTTTTCAGATGGACCACCAACCATCTTTGAATTTATTATAGGAACTGAAATTTTGGTCTCACGAGTACCGGCGAAAAATGGACCACTCCAGCAGACCTAGAGCTAAGTACAACTGGGTTCACCCTGGTGCCCAGAGGACATCGTTCGAGACTCACTACGTAGAGCCATTCACCCATCGGCACGATTTGTTCCCACCTTGGGTTACGGTTGCATTTCGTAAGATGTCGCAACACCACCGAGCGTTAATGTAAGAAATATCAGTGTAGGATGTTGTTGTGTAATTGTGTAAGTGTGTATGTTGTAATTTATGTAGTGTTCTTGGTGTAGTATATGTGCATGATGTAAAGTGTTCTGCAGCTCACTGTATAGTGGGAAGAATAACTGCAGAGGCTAGGCCCGTGGGGACACCAACCCCCAAAGTCTTAAAGAATAAGACTCCCCGTCGGGGAAATAGGTGACATGGAGCATACAATTGCTCCCAGGTTAAGTAATGGTATTTTAATTATAAAGTACCACACACTTACACAAAGTAAATTACACACATTTTATACAAAGTAAACTATAAATTACCTAAAATAGCTCCATAAAAACATATTCATTAACATACGATTACTTCCCAGGTATTAAACTTAATGAGTCTGTTAATTTAAGCTTGCCATACAAAAAATTGATAATTAATATATATGAATAGGTGGTACAAGGCATGACTAATTTCCCCTTCAAGGGGAAATAATTACAAAAATTGGAAAAAGGGTGAAAGGTGTTTTGTACAAAATAAAATTTCAAATCTTTACTGAGACACTTTAGTAAAAACCTTTTCTTACAAAAGTTGAAGTTTTTCTTTATCCAAACCACAAATTATCAAACGCTTTAAAATTCATCCCCTCACGAAAAAATTACTTAAAAATTTTTTGTTATATCTTGCTTCTGTCTATTAACTCCTGATAAGGAGTTAATGGTTTTTTTTTTCATTTAAACCATTATAAAAATTTCTGGTACATCCCACTTCAATAATGATTTGTGGTACTGCAAAATATTTTTTTGAAAATTAATTTTAAATTTAAACTTGCCTTGCATTTAGAAGTAAAAAAATTAATTTGTTAATAGCACTTACTCTTTTAGTAATTTTGAAAAATATATGACAAAAAATTTTCATCCCCTTCATAGAAAATTACAACTTTGTTTGGAATTATGGCTCTATCTTTATATTTTTAAAAATAATTTAAAGAGATTTTCTTAATTTATTATCACCACTTAGGGATTATTCTCTTAAAAATTAATTTTACCGGAATTCTAACCCCCTTAAGTATGAGAACTAAAAAAATTGGAAAAAAGTCTTGTTTTTCAACTTCAAATTTTTAATGCTCAAAACATATTTTGTTAAACAAGTCACTAAAATAACAACACTCTCCCATGATGGGAGAGATCCCAAATTGTAAAAAACAATATCAAAATTTTTTTTTGTCATGGATAGATTATAATGCCATCATCATCATGGCCAATATACGAATAAAGGATTCAAAATCAATGAAAATTAAATAAGAACACAAATAAAATGTTAATCAGTATGTTCACAAACATATTTTAATTTTAATAATCAAATAACATTTAACAGAAAAATAATTATAATCATCAAATAACAATTATACAAAAATTTATATAATAATGAAAAAAACTATCAAAAAGTACTTCAATTACAATAAAGATGCTATTCCTTAAAATGAGGTTAAGATTCTTGTAACTAAGATATGAATATTTTTTTAAACATTTAGTATAAATAATAATTACATAAAAAAAACAAACAAAAAAATTATTTTAAAGCATATAATGGAAGAATATCTTATATAATCTATTTATCAAACGTGATACAAGACTTAAAAATAAATGTGGTAACACAAAACACAAAAAGAAAAAACCGAATTAATAAAAAAGAATCTAAACAAATATGATTTTATGATTTATAAAGGTATGGTTTCTGAGAGAAGCAGCTCTAGGTAAAAAAAAAAAAAAACAGCTTACCTAAAAAACATATACAGTAGACTTCTCCTCACATATAGCCTACAAAATACATAACTTACACAAATTACTTCCTTTTTTTCATAAAAATATAACAAAGTTGGCTTTCACTAACACAAAAAGTAAATTAATTAACATACATATATATTGCTTTTATTTTACAATCTAAAAAAATAAGTGTAATTATATGTTGTACACAAATATCTTATATTTAAAACAGTCATAGGACAAGACTGGGTGTTCTGTTATCAGTTATTTTAAAAAGCTCCACTGTAGGAAGTAGAAGCTTAATTGTAAACAATACTGTAGCTGTTGCAAGAACATGAGAGCAACTTAAAATTCACTACAACAAATGAGTATAATATAAGAATATTATAAAAATAAATTTGCATATTTATTTTTAACATAACAATAATATGAAAGGGTTGACAAATAAAAAAGAACAATTTATGATAATTTGTAAAATGCATTATTATTTCCACATTGTAAATTTAACACATATACAATCAATACCTTGTGTATTAGGAGTATAAATTTAATATCTTTGAAATTTTTTTAAAAATAGAAATGGCACATTAGTCAAAACTGTAATCTGAATATGATATAATCTAATATGATGCATCTGATAACTTTATGTGATGTTTTTAAGATTTTTTTTTAGTAATACAAAAAGTTGAGAACTTCATTGTACTTCTTTCTTTCAATCTTACACTACTTCTTAATGTCATAAGCACAATAGTCCTAAGAATCCTTACACAAGACACAAGTTAAAGACAAGTAACCTGATTAATAGGCACAGATTTTTGGGGTATACGTAGAATAAAAATAACTAATTAATATAAAAAAGAAAAATTAAGCAGTAAAATTTAAAACTGGAAAGATCAATGAAACCCTGCCTTTTCCCTGAAATGACTGATGATGAAGTGTTTACAATGTAGGTAAATACAACAGAGTAGTAGTTTGGAATGTACTACAAATTAATACGTTAAGAAATTCAGTTATTAAAAAACCATTTTCCTAAACCATAGGAAACATAACCAACTACCTATGACTCAAAATGAAACCATACATAATTTTACTCAAAAATTAATTAAACTGATGTTAACATACATTAATAACAACTTATCAAAAAAGGCATTTAACAACTTAAATAACTATATAAAGTAATACTGTGATGTCGCAACAGTAAAGCTTTTAACATGATAAAACACAAAACCACAATTGAAAAAAAGCAAAAACCAAACTAAATAAAAAATCATATTTCCGATGGATTGAAGGCAGGACTTTTTAATTACTTATTACTTTTTGCCCTGGACGGTAATAATAAAATATCATCTTCCTTTGATTCCAGATTTTATTATTTCATTTTTTATTACTGATAAAAAATATTTAAATGAAGTATGATGCTAGTTGGGTAGTGGTTTTTGCCATACTTGATAGAATACCCAGTCTTCAAGAAACGAGGGCACAAATGCTCGATCCGTCTTATATTCCACTGGTACTTTAAGATTGTTTAACTGGTCTTCAAACATTTTCAAAGAGCTCGGACATGAAGCACCGTTACCCTACATAAAATACAATAAATGAGAAAAACATCATTAAAAAGTAATTATACAAAGACAAAAAAATGTGTAATTTTTAATAACAACTTACTGCATTCATACAAATTATCCTAATTTTTTGAATAAAAAGAAAAATAATGGAGTAATGAAGTTTGATACAGAAGTTAATTTTTACTCGCTCATTAAGTAATCAAAAGTCGTAGCATGTCAATGATGCAGGCTATTAAGGCAAAGGTGAAGATATAATTCATTTTTTTCCAAATATCTTTATTAAAAAAGATATAAAAGCTTATATTTATAAATCTTACATCTTTGATCAGTGTAAAATAAAATTTGACTATAATTTATTTTGAAATAGTATCATTTTTAAAAAAACTGTTTTTAAATTGTTTATACTTTTTATAGTAAATTTTCTGAGCTTTAAGATGCTATTTTCTTGTCATTTTTACCTAAAAAAATTATTTTTGTGCTTAAATTTAATCAATTTTATAAATACGAGAGTAAATCAAATATAAAGGGGATTTTATTATTTTTTTAATTTTATTTATTGAAAATAAAGGCAAATAATAATTTATTTTTCTACATAGTTTCCTGCTTGAGAGATACATTTTTCCCAGAGAGAAGGAATGTTTTTTTATCGCAGCATCGTAGAATGAAGCTAGTTGCATCAGGAGCTAATTACACACGAATCCATGCCATCATCATCTTCAAATCACTGCCCTCCTGGAGCTTCTTTAAGCATCCCAAACAAAAAAAATCACAGGGCGATAGATCCAAGCTGTAGGGAGGATAATTAAGTTGAGTCCAGTGCATTTCTTCTAGTTTTGAGACCATTAGAGCTGCAGTATGCGGCCTGGCGTTTCATGGAGGAGGATGGCCTTTCCAAAGAATTGGTCTTGTCTTTTGCAGTGATATGCAGCCCTAACCCCATTCAACATCTCGCAGTAGTAAGCAGCATTGATTGTGCGTCGCTAATGCAAAAAATCAATAAGCAAAATGCCTTGCCGGTCGAAAAAAACAGATGAAAGAATCTTGCCAGCTGACAGTCAAGTCTTGGTTTTCACTGGGGCTACCTCCCCTTTCCACCATCACTCCATACTGGCTTGTTTTGACTAGAGAGGGTAGTGGTGGACCCACATTTCATCATTGGTGATGATCTGACTCAAAAATGCATCACCTTCTTTTGCTGTAAGCCTCTAACAGACCTCAAAACATCTCAATTTCTGATTTGTGGTCAAAAGGAGAGGGACCCATATGGCACAGACTTTACAGAACTGTATGTCGTTTGTGATGATCACTTGACAGCTACTACTATATTAATATCAAGAATTTTATGAATTTTCATTTATTACTGATTCAATTTTTCTTTAAAAAAATATACTTTATGAAATTTTAAAATAAAAACGTAAAATAGATTAATTTCAGATATGTACATCTAATGTTAATAAGCAAATTGCTAAATTATCAGCATAACATATAAGTGTGAAGTGATAGGTAGTTCATATTGGTGATAAAAGTACAAAGCAAGTGACATTTTAAGGCAAATTTATTAACTCTGAAAATCCTAGTGAATCTGACTTGATCTATTTTATATTATATAAATATGCACTCACTGAAATGGTTTTATAAAAAGTTATCAAAAACGCTAATAATATTCACATGTTAACTTAAGATCAACTTGAAAATTAGTTACAATATTTTTTTTTCTGAATGTGAACCTTTTTGGGAATTTTTAGCTGTAACTTTGGCAAATTTTTTTGTATAGTAATGGGACAGGAATCAAACTGAAGCTAACTGAAAACTTAGTTGTACTAATTACAAGCTGGCTTTACATACAGAACCTTCTTTTATTTCATATTAAACTTATGAAAATTAATCAATAATTATTAAGTGTTATCATAAATAGTCTAAAAGAATATTTCAAAACTTTATATATAACAACTTTTTTTGTTGTAAATAGATTATATTAAAGGCAATTTTATAAGTTTTACAAAGGTACAAATCATAAAACTGTATAAACATTTCTTGGTAAAACACTTATTTGAACACATAAGAACTGTTCCCACCATATCTGCTCTCACAAAACTCTCTTTTTCAGTAAGAATAATTAAAACTGAACATTACTGCAAATTTTCAGAGCTTTATTACTTTTCTCTTTTATTGTTCCACAATTTCAAATACTTCAATTAAGTCTTACTTTTAATCTTCTGATAAAATTGATCACTAAGAGAATATTTAATTTCAGAGCTGGGAGAAAGTGTAAAAACAGAATTAAGACAGAAAGAGATATTCAGTGAAAATTAGAAATTATTTAAATAAAAAAAGATTGTAATATTTTATATTGTTCATATCACTGTGCAAAATAAAAATTTTGGGTATCAATTAAAAATCTCTGGTTACAATGTTGCTTAATTTACAGTCAAAAGATACACTGTTATACAATTTTAAAGTCAACTTTTATATTCAACTTCTCTATGTTAGTTGAATAGTTTATAATCTATAATACAAAAGCATCATTAAATTACAACAACAACAAATTACAACAAACTACGAATCTCTCATTAAGAGACAATATAGTCTACTCCTAGATGTAACAAAATAATTATTTTAAAACCTCTCAAAATAGCCTCACTAGAAAACCACCATCAACTATGACCAACTACTATCTGAAATGGAAAAATCATAAAAATTAAAATACTACAATGGTTTTTATTTTCACACAATATTAAACAATTTTTTTTTTTTAATGAAAACTAGTACACATTTTCATCACTTTTATGCAATGTACGAAACAAATTTAAACAAAATTTATCAGAATTATAAACATTAATAAAAAAAACTTACATGTGTCATATATTTTCCATTTGGTTTCAAAACTTGCATTGCAGTATTGAGTATAAGTCTTATGAAATCCCATACTTCACCTTGAGGAGTAGTTGATACTGGAATATCAGTCAGATCACCAAATACAAAATCGACTTTTTTTCCTTCTCGAATCATCTTATCTAACGACTTCACACAGTCATCAACTACTATCTGAAATGGAAAAATCATAAACATTAAAATACAAAAATCATTCAGCAGATTTTCACAGAATATTAAACAATTTTTTTAAATGAAAAACTGCTCTACTTTTGACCACTTTTTATTAACAGTACGTGGAGTAACATTCAGATGCAGCCTGGAAAGTCACATAATACATAAAACTTGTTTTTACATACTTTAGTCCTGCTATAAAAAAAAATGCAGGCCTTTATTTCCAAAACGATAAAAAAAAGAAAGAGAAAAGGTATCAAATGAATCAATCCTATGTATTGCATTTTATAAAATTAAAGATGAAGTTTACTTTATATTCTTTACATATTAAAAAAAAAAATCGAACACATTCTCACTATATAACCCCCCCATTTTAGATTAATTAACAGTTTAAAGTTGTATCATTAATTAATTTTCATTAACGTCTTGCAAAGCACTACATTTTGTAGGAAATCAATAGAAAATCTGACTGATATTGATTTATTAATATTCATACCTGTGCTTGAGTTTATTCTTCTACTATTAACGTATACTTAGTAGTATTATAATTTACTTATGTTTAAAATAGTGTTTATTTACAAAAATATATATATAATCTTGGTTTAATTATAACTGAACGAATACATTTTTTCAGTTAATACTTTTCACAGTTATTTGCTGATAACATTTCACCAGTTGGTATTTTTCAAAAAATCTTAAAAAGTTTTAAAATTCATTAGAAGAGAGAAAAACATTTGACAGAATTTGTAAAAAAAAAAAAGATTAAGACTGGTGGGCCATATATTATGCTGCTCAACTGAATTCTTGAAGAAAGTATACACAATAAAAATAAAGGGAGATAACGATTAGAATGCATCAAGCACATAACTGAAGTTGTATGGTGTAGAAGGTATCATGACAAAAATCTCATAAAATATAAAGAAACGGAAGGTGTATCAAACCAATTAAACTACTGATAACATAATAAAACTGTACTGATCAATTTATTACATTCAGGAATACTAAAGGCTTAAAAAATTTCTTTAGTATAAATTTCATAAATAACATTTTTATGTGATTACATGATAAAAAGGACAAAAACTTTCTCAGTCAGTGAAAATGGATTTGTTCCCTTGACATGCATGCATGCCTAGGCAATATTAGAATGATTAAATAAAAAAATTAAAATGTAAATATAAATTTATAATGTAATATTTACATTATTGAATATCAGAGAATGTATAAATATGGAGGAAGCTAAGTAAAAGTGCACTTATTCTTCCCAAGAAGTAACTTAAAAATGACAAAGAAGAAATGCTGTATAAAAAATTGTTAGAAAACCAATCTGATGATGCTTTATTATTTAAAAAAGTATGGTAATTAAAGTCTCAGATCCAATCCACCTCTTGGGCTTAGAATTTTTCAAAAGTATAAAAAATGGCAACTTTCCAATTTTTTCCTCAAAACCTTGCATTGAACAGCATCTGTTATAAACTGAAGACCAATTATGTAGTACTAACAGTTTGTCCTTGAGGAGCATAATCGTAATGAATCATGCCTTGAATAAACAAAAGACTATATATAACCACAAAATTCATCTCAATGCTTCATGCCCATTTATTACAACTTATTCAGAGATTCTTAGCGAAAAACCCGATCAAACAACTTCAGCAGGCTCTTTACTCACTAGAAATGGCTTCCGGCAATTATTTGCTCTTTTCTAAAGGAAAGAAATTTGAAGACAGAGAAGAAACCAAAACAAATGTGACAAGAAAACTAATGGAGCCACTAACAATGACTTTGTAAAAATACATTCAACAATGAAAACATCGATGGGATAGGTGTGTTACATCAGAAGGAACCTACTTTGAAGGGGGTCAAGTCATTGAACTAAATAGGTTTTTTGAGCCACGGTCAGATACTTCTTAATTACACCTAATATGCGCATGCGTGCATGTATGTGTGAGATGACAATCTAAGTACATCTTTTCAACCATCAAAATCAATTGTATGTACATATATCAAGCATCAAACTGTCTATAAGAATACATTTATCAAAAGGCTGAGAGGTTTGGATGAACAGCTTTGCTTCTTTCCAGTACATTTTATTTTTTCTTAGTTAAGTACTTTTGTGGCAAGAGTGCTTTAAACAAATATATATACTGATGACCACCAATTTACTTCTTACATGTAATTTTAATAACTCAAACAAGAACTTAAATATACTGCATGTATTCTTTTTTTCTTCACAGTACCTGTTACTATCGATGCTCACTATTGATTGATACAAACCAACATCTTGATTGTATTACAACTCTAATTCTATAAAAAAAGTTTACTTCTATATTTCCTAAAGGAAATACTTTATATACATTAATTTTAATGAATTTGACTTATTTAGCCTTTCCAAACATTTAAAAACACTTACTTCATAATTATCGCCCTTCAGCTGATCAAGACAATCACCACAACAGCCCCGAAGATGTTCACGACAGGCTCTCAATACAACTTCATCCAACTGAAAAAGATAGATTATTTATAAAAAGTACAATTTCTTTCTAAATAAATTATTTCTAAAATTGATAAAACAAACAAAATACACAGTAAAACATGAGTTTTACTGTGGATTTTTGGTGGAAATCATTACACCAAAAATAATTCTCCATTATGAAAAAAAAACAACTACTACTATATCTTTCTCAGATGGGGGCAATGCAGAGGAATGATGATGAGATAATTTTCATGGCCAATGCACCGCTGAAAACAGGATGAACAACATAGTCTTCCCCTTCACTCCTAATGTCACGCAATATTTTAGTCGCAGAATAAAATTGGCAATGGATGCATATCTAATTATACTAAAAAATATGCAAGCTCTCATACATAACACTAAAATGTAATATTTTGAATAGCCTTCTACAGTACTATCTTCAATGGATTGAACATTACAACAGTATTGGTTCCAATGCTCTAAAACTTCACTGCATGTAACAGTAATTTTATAAAGTTAATATTATCAAATTCTGGGTTTACAATAAAAATCTGCTAATGAAGAAAAATTTAAACTGGTTTTCATTAAAACTCCTTAAAAATCACAAATACCCAGTCAGAAAAAATTAACACTATTTACTAGAGAAAGTATTAGATCAATAAATGATTGAAAAATTAAATTACGATTCAAGTAAAACCAAAACACTTATAACAAGTACTTAATAAATAATGCAGGATGAGCAACATAAAAGCAAACTGAGCTGGCTTGAACGGCAATTATTTGAGTATCATCTTCTATTACTAGCAGCACTATTGGTAGTGTATATGTTACTATTTTCATCTATTGTTGTCAGCTGTAAACTGCTCTTGCTTCAGTGCAATACAGTTTTGTTCTACGCATATTTGTTTTTCTAAAATGCCTTACTTGATTGAGAAAAGGATTGCTATAGTGAAAGCTTACATGCTTTATGGATCCTTTCAAGACATGCATCAAATATTCATGAAAAAATCTCTAAATGCCAATATCCCATCAAAGAGTAGCATAAATTATTCAATGAAAAAATGGTGTACAAAGAGGTTAGTTACAAATGCAAAACGAAATAGGCTTCAAAAAACTTCTGTTAGGGTTCCAGAAACCACAGAACACAGAACAGTGGTGGTGAACCTATGACTCGTGGGTCAGACACTGACCCACAAAGGCGTTTTTAAATGATCCATAATAGTCAAGTTACCTACAATAAGCAACAGATTTAATAAGCAGCAACAGATTTCACATTAAATATAATTTTATCAACTTTATTTCATATACATATATCTGTAACTATGTTTATTATTAAAGAATATTTCATAATATATATGCACTTTTCTTTACTCCTTGTTCATTCAAATACTAAGTGCAGAGGCACCACTAGGCATGGTGTCACCTGGTAATTGATGGTATAACCCCACTGATTACAACCAAAACAAAATGGTTACTTAAACCTTTTTAGAGGATTTTTAAAATAAGAACAAAAAAAGGGTCAACTGTCAAGTTTTTCTGTTAACAAATTTTTGGTGTTTCCTAATTATTGGTAACTTACCACACCCTCCCCCCTTTCCAAGAGAAACCAGTGACTTAGTGACCCACGAGCTAGTATTAAAAAAAAAAATGAACAAAATTTGACCCACTTCTCAAAAAGGTTCACCACCTACTACAAAAATAGATATACTACAAAAATTTCTGCCAATCTGAAAAAATTTCTATAAGCAAGTTATTACAACACAGTGATGTAAAGTATCTTGCTTTATTTTTGTGTTTTTTAGTCAACTGAACAGAAATAGCACTACAGTATTATTAAATTATAACATAACATATATAAAAATGAATGTCTGTTTGTCTCATATGTGTCCCTATACCATTCATCCAACTGCAATGAAACTTTAGTGAGTTGTTGTGTGTACGCCCGCAAAAGGTTTCTGAATTAGTTTGGACCCGCTATGTGGTGCTGGCATCGAGATATTTCGAAAAATTGTATTTATGGTCTGATTTGGCTTGTATTCAGAATATATATTAGTTAAATGAAAGAAATATTTTTTGCAAAAGATGGACCTGCTAGGTGGTGCTGGGGGTTGAGATATTTAGAAAAATTGCATTTATGAATTGATCTGGCTCATATTCAGAATATATATTAGTTAAATGAAAGAAATTTTTTTTGCAAAAACTATACTCAGTAGATGGCGCTGGTGTCGACATATTTAAAAACAAAAAACAATATAGACTTTCTTCTTCTATATATATAAAAGGCAATGTTCATATGTGTGTTCGCTATGAAGGAAAAAATTGCTAGACCGATTAATGTGTGGGTTTTTGCAAAATGGTCCGTGTTGTCTGGAGAAGATTTACAGCTATTGAAATCCTCGATCTGACCAGTAAAAAGAAAGTGTGTTCTGACTACTGTGTTTAGAGAGTAATTTGAATTAAATCCAGTAGGTAGTCCTCTTTTGCCAACTAGATTTATTTAAAAATTTTTTTTCATTCTGACTTTTATAAAGTGTAAGGTTAAATTTTGTGAAATTCCATGATGTTTTTTAAGTTTCTTAATATTCAGTATTAATTGTGATGATTTTGCAACCCTATCAAACTTCTAATTGTGTTCATTTAATATATATACTCAAATCTAGCAATAGCAAAGCATTGCCGGATCTGTTAGTTATAACATAAAATCTACAATTGAAACCATATTTACATCATACAACCACACCTACCAAACGAAAGCTTTTTATGGTACTAAATTCTGAAATATTTCATTTTCACATAGATTTATACAATTATATCATAAAGACATAAATTAGAGAAAGCAAAAATAAGATGCTATTTTACTAAAAAAAAATTAAAGAAACTGGCTCAAAATGACAATGCACATTTACTGTTCAATACCGAATATTAGGCTAGACATTCACAGAATACTTCCATAACTATCTAATTAGAATAAGAAATTAAACCAATGAAAACACACATTAACTCTTCAATATTGCAGATTAGGCTTAACATTCACAGCCGTCTCAGATTATTTCCCCAACTATCTAATCAGAGTAGGAAAATAAACCAGATTACATACATTCACTCCTGTTGTTGAAAAATTAAGTTATCTATTCCTAATTGGGCTATTGTTCAAACAGTGCTGAAATCAACTGAAACAATTGTCCAGCTTTACTGTAAAGATTAGATCTGCATTCTTTTTTCAGTTCAAGGTTTACCTTTTTTTACTGTAATCAACTTGAAGAAGTAGTGCTTTTAATTTACAAATTAATGTTGTGATGTATTGATAGAGTGGTCTACTCATGAAATTTATATTTTTTTGATATGTATAAAACTATTCTTAATTTGATCATTATTTGATTAACAATAAATATATTATCATTGATTAATATTATGTAATAACTGCTTCTTTTCTGATGTTCTAAGATTTGATTAATGTAATACGATTTTGTAATTCAGAATTCCATTTTAATTGGTATTTTAAATTAATATTTGTACTTCTCAGTTTAATCAATTTCATTTTATTGTTTCTTGTGTGTTTTTTTATTAAATGTGTAAATGTAAAATAGTACAGTGTTATCAGGTTCTATGAAGCCAGTTGTGTTCAACTGAAATAAATGTAAGATAAAATAAAAGCAAAACAAAAAAAAAAGGTAAGCACTACAAAGATGGAAATTAAAAAATTATCTGCTCTAATATGTTGTAAAACACCTCAAAATCGTTATGCACGTACTAAAATAGTAAGATTAAAATAAAATTAACCAATTAATAAAATAAGCTACTTTATTCATCATAAGTTACAAAATACTATAAAGTCAGGTAATGAATTACCATTATTACATTAAAATAAATAATTGAATGACCTACTGATTTACATATTAATTGCATATAAGCTACTTATTACAGATATGCCAATTTAAATAGTTCATGATCTTCAAAATTTGCTTGTTTATTTGTGTGTTAATAATAAATGTAAATATTTTTCTAAATGTGCAAATTTATTATTTATTTCTAAAATTTAAAAATTTTTCTCTATATTTGTATATGCTGACATGAATTGAAGTAATCAATGATATTTGACAATTTTTTGTTCTGTTTTTGTGTAGCTTTAAATGTTTAAAAAGATTTTTTGTTTAAAAGATTCATAATTGTTTTTTAAAGCTCTTTTCTAATATAAAAAACTGGTTTTTTTAACATGAAGTCAATTTCTACTTTTTAAAATCATAAATCATTAAAATCATTCTCTATTTAACTCTTAATACTACAATGTTATTTTATTTATTACTTTTCTGACATCATAGCTCTACTGCTATGCTGCAAGAAAGAAAACATGGTAATCAGTCAAAAAATTAAGTTTTGAGTTTTTTTTCATTTCTCAATGTTTCATGACCCAGGGGCTTAAAAAAAGAAATAAAAAAGTGGGGGTAATGTTCGTATGTATGTGTGTTGGCGTGTTTAAAGCTTAATTAATAGATTTTGACTGGATAAACAGATTCTGATGAAACTTGGCACAGACATGTATATGGGGCAGTTTTTTTCGTAAAACTTTAGGGTCAATATCTCCAGGGTTTGGGGTAAATTTTCTCAAAATTTTGCAAACATAAATTCACTTTATATTAAGCTTAGTGCTTAATAAAATGAATGCATGCATGCATTAATAAAGTGTATATGCATGCTTATATTAAGCATGAATATGTGCTTATCTTACAATTTAAAAAATAATTTGCCCTAAAATTCTTCCCTTCCCCACCCAAAAATGTAAAAAACTTATCTTTTTATTTACTTGTCTTCCTAATATTTAAGAAATAAAAGTACTAGCATAGTAGTTGTGAGAGGAGCAATATTGGGGGTGAGTTATTGAAGTTTAATAGCACATTTTTTAATTTTTTAAAATGTTTTTATGTGTTATTTTTCTACAAAATAAGAATAAATAAATCAATATCAGGAAAGTATATCAACTTTGTTTTGTATAAAATACAAATGAAAAAGACCATCTACACTGAAGAAAAGAATGTTATAAAAATTAAGTTCAGATGCTAGTCAAATTGTATTTAAAAATCTAAAAAGTGTGTATTTCTGCCAAATGGTTCAAACCTTGGCAAATATATAGTTATGTACAGTATAATTGGAGTCCAGCAGCAACATGGAACAGATAAGCTGATCAGCTGTGATGCTAGAACTCACAGATAGTGTATATTATTACTATAAATTTAATTAACTTTGTGGAAATTCAAATAATTTATCAACATACTGACCACTGTGCCAAATAACCTCAATAGCAACAAAATAACCACCAAAAACAGTAACACCAACCTAAAACCAAAAGTTGACTTTCACAGAATCCCACACCATCACTCGGTACAAAATTCCAAAATTACATCAAACAAAAAATAAAAATGTTAATCAATATAAACCCTAATAAACCACAAAACAAAAGAACTCAATGTCAACTGGAATGAAAATAGATTTAAAACATCCTGCAACATTTAAGTTTTTTTTCAGTTTGTTTTTTAGGTTCTGTTACTGTGTTTAGTGGTTATTTTGTTGTTACTGAGGCTAATTAAGTATAAGTGAGATTAAACATTGAAAATCAATTAACAAACCTCCAACATTGTAACAAATTTTGGCTTTTCTTTAAGTAATTCATATAGCAGTGCTCCATCTCCACCTCCTAAAATTACAATCTCCTTATCGCGATAATCTTCTTTGCCTCTCTGCATTAAAGTCTCGGTATAAATTAAATCTCTCTCTGACATATCTGAAAATAAAAAATAAGAATTATTAATTTCACTTTAATAAATATGTATTCCAGTTTTCCAGCTACTGCTCGGTCCGAGTTTGTGTATAGGCAAATGCAATTACTGTTACCGGCTTGCCAGGCTATAGCTGCAGATGTAGTGTAATGTAAGCGTAAATGTGCCGGTAAACATGTAGTTTAGAACAGACTCAGCTTGACCACTCCTGAGATGTGTGGTTAATTGAAACGCAATCACCAAAAAACACTGGTATCCACAGTCTAACATTCAAATCCATATAAAAGCGACTGACTTTTCCAGGACTCAAACCTTACAATTCTCAATTTCAAAAATCAGCTGATTTTGTGATGACAAGTTTAACCACTAGACTAGCCTGACAGATTAGTCTATTTTCACGTGAATATTGATTAAAAAAAAGTTGTAATCTGTATTACCATGTTCAGCATATCAATCGTGTAGTATTATCATGTGATATATGTAACAGCAACATTCAAATATTTAAGAAATAACCAGAAAGTAAAGGAAATTGCTCATAACACCTCACACATGTGGCCTTCTACCAATGGAAAGTCAAACCTTTTTTTTATATCAGCTCAGTCTTAGCCAAGTATCATCATTTTTAATGGATATGAATCTTTTTCTTTGTGTTTCAGATTCATAAAAAAAAAACCAGAAAATCCAACACAATTTCATTTTAAATGCAAACAGGTTTATTTTAAATAGAAGAAAAAATTGTCTTCCTGAAATTATGAAAGTGTAGGGTGATGTGGATTATAAACAAACGAAAAGTGGAAAATGTTAATTTATGTGTTAATAATGAAGAATTTTCTGGGTAGCCTCTTTTGTGACTAAAGCATTAAAAAAAAAATTTACTTTGTAATTAGTGAGATAAACCATTCAAGACCTGATTTTTATTTTGCTGGTTTTAAATGTCTCTTAAATAAAACAATATTTTCCAGTAAAATATATTGGATATAAAAAATAAATATCATATGGGTTTCTCAACTATTGTGAGTTGAAGACAATTAGAAAACAAGTACAGATGGCGCTCTAATTTTTCAATAAATATAAATGAAAGGGAAGATTGATTAATTATACTAATACTGATGAGATGAAACACACCTCACAAAACTTTGAAGGTAAATGCCAATCAATGAGTGGAATGTGGAAATTAATAAGGCCTCTTACTTGATTTCACACAAAATGATACAAAATAAATCCACAGACTTGTTTTGAAATACTGAACTGGTTCTATTGCTGAATACAAAACAAACATGTGGCCTATTATCAAACAAGGTTGCTTTGTCTCATCATTATGCTCACCAGCACTAAGTTGATCTACTCAAATGGTGCTTCAAACTATTGCCTGGCAAGTTTTTAAACACCCTCCAAACAGCCCTGATCTGGTATCCAGTTACTTTATTTCCTAAAAAAAAATTAACAGTAACAGCAGCCATTTTAGACATGATAATGATGTAAAAATAAGCCGTATCTGAGATGTTGATGAAAGCAGTTAAGGTGGACTTACAATAATGGAGTAAAGATGTGCTTAAATTATTATACTCAAATTGTTCTTCAGTATCCAGTCGGCCTTTGTTTAAAATATACATTTAAACAGATATACAACTGAGTTTCAGCAAGTGAATGTAAGTGTATTGTTTTAAAGGAGAAAGGGAGTAATTTGTTGCTTTACACTAACTTCCCAGGTTTTCTTATGCTTGAGATATATGTATAGCACTACCTTACTGCTTTAATTTTACTAA
Source organism: Lycorma delicatula (assembly GCF_047948215.1). Lineage (NCBI taxonomy): Eukaryota > Metazoa > Arthropoda > Insecta > Hemiptera > Fulgoridae > Lycorma > Lycorma delicatula. The sequence continues at coordinate 36,203,491 of NC_134464.1, read as the reverse complement.
GAGAAATGATATTCACTAAACCCAATCTCTGAAGCAAATAAAGTAAAGGTGTTACTCTTAGAGATGAATAACACCCGTGTTTCAATAGGCTTGGCATGCTGATTGTGGCCATGAATTCAGCTCAGTGAAAAATGCAATGGGAAACCACTTCACTTCTGACTTTCCACAGTAAGCTTGGAATTTTGTTACTATTCTTTTTGTTACAATTAATAACGGATATGCTTTTTCCAGAGTGACTTGTGACTCATGACACTATTAATCATATAAATGAAAAGACAAACATCCCTAAAAAATATATTATCCAAATAACCTAACTGAATAAATATAAATGTTTTTTCTTGTTCTGCTTGAAATACCCTTCAAATAGTAAATGCTTACTATTTGAAGGGTACAAATAGTAAGCATTTCGAAACAGAATGTCTGAGAATCTGGACTCTTTAAATATTCTCCTACAGTGAAATCTAAATTTAGATCTCGAAACAACATTTGGACTGATTTTAGCTTTCTAACAAAGGTCAATCATGCTCTAGTAGTATTACAGATTTCTGTAAAACTTATAGTCACAAAATAGTGTGGAAGTGTAAAACCAGAAATAACAACGATCAAACTAAGCGAATAAATAAAAATTAATTACACATTAATAACAATGATCATACTAAATAAACAAATAACAATCACATATTGGTGAACTATACATAAGCTTTTTAAAGAAAAACTTATTTTAATTTTTCTAGTTATTCTGAATTTAGATAAAGTCTGCACAGAATAATAATTACATCACTTACATTCATGTTGCAAAATTGTTTTAAATTTCCCTCTAAATAGAGTTGTCAATTCTAAGTTGGTACATATTTTGTTTTATATTGTAAGAACACACATTAAAAAATAAACTTTATTTATTGTTCGTGACCTATATAAAAAATACAGTGCATTAATAAAATTAAATATCAGTCTAAAAAAAATAACTTACTTTGTAATTCATCAAGGATAAGAAGATTTCCAAGACTCTTCGAATGGACAATTTGAACTTTCTGGTAGGGAGAGTTCTCCTCAAACACAACAGAATCAATATCGTACTCTAAAATTCGTTCATCTGTAAAAGTGTAACAAAAATTAATTTTTATAATAAATTACTAATAAAAATATTGTAAAAAGTAAATTAAACAAATCGGTTTAATTTATTTTATTATTTTATCTGTTATTATTATTTATAAAAATGTTCATAGGTATAATGTGCTGTGGTCATAAGCCACTAATAACAAACTGAAGGAAGCATTGTTCAATGTGTAGAAATTTATCTTAAACATCTTATTCTCTCTTTATTTCTTAGTTATTTTAAAAGATGCTATAAAGCATTCCAAGTGTTGTGGAACCATTTGCATAAATATATAAGGAAAGGGATTTGTTATTTTGCTGAGGACCTGAATCGTTTTTTTTTTTTTTTTTTTAGCTGCATATAAATCCTTTATCTTGAGATCTATGTAAAAAAATTTTACACTCTAAAAACATGTGCTTATGAATAATGGATACATCTAAAAACAATTCCACTATTAAAAAGAGGAGTATGTATTACTAAAAAAAATAAACTTATCAATACTTCCATCTTTGTTTCAGTACAAAATGTGTGTAGAGATCAATAACACCCAATAAAAATAAATGCCATCTCTTTCATGTACTACTAAACCTGAATTGCTTCTTACAAATTCAGAATATCCTAAATAATATTTGATACTGTAAGAAAAAACTGTAAACTGTAAGAAAAAACTGTAAACATCATCTGTATGTGTGAATCATCAAGAACTCAGAGTTACAGCATTTTATAAAATTTTAAAAATTATATGTATGACTGCATTTTGTAACAATTGCAGAATCATTAAAAAAAAAAATAAAATTTATTATTCATATAGATTTCCATTACATACTTTTGGGCTAATACCAAAACTGTTGAAAATTTATATAAAAACTATGTATCATAGTACGGGTTTATGAAGGGCAAAAAAATTTTGTTAACTAACATACTGATTATTTAACAAAACTTTTCATAAGGATGAGTGGAGCATGCCATTCCATCTGAACTCTGTATGTTTAACACTTCATGATGGAGTGCTAGCAGCTCATTCTTTCATCCGTAATATCCTGAGTTCAAATACCAGTCAGGCATGGTATTTGTCACGGACAATAAAACTTCAATTCCATATTCCAAGCCTTCAAGCTTATGTGGTGATTTAATTATTAACCCTGCTCCAAAAAAAAATTCAGCATTAATTTTCACTGTTAATAAAACTTACAATTTAATTTGGCTCAAACAAAAATAGAACTGTATTCTAAGATTCGGCTGAGGTCTCATTTCATAGCAAAATACATAAGTTTTGACTCGCATAATTCATTAGTACTGAATTTGGCCACAAGTGTTATTAAAAATGCATACATTTACTGGTGCAAAACGTTCTTTCTGTGTGTTCTGGTTTCATGAGTTGCAGACAGCAACTGCAGTTCAACGTAATTTTCATAGAGTACAGTAGGGAGCCTCCTAGTAGGTATACAATTTTCTCTTGCCACCAAACCTTCATTAAGACAGGTTGTTCTGCTAAACATACAAAATAACCAGGACACCCATCCATCTCTGAAGTTCTCTGGGAACACAGAGAAGGCTTTACATGTAGTCTGAAAAAATCAATTCACATGTATCACATGAGACTGATATCCCACAAATGACTGTTGGCGCATATTATGTAAACAATTGCACTTGAAACCAAACAAATTAGCCATGGTTTAACACAATACAGATTATGATAAAATTTCTTGGCTGTATTTTTGTGTGGAAATGATGGATAGAATTGCAGACAATGATATAATTTTAGACAATGTAATTTTTAGTGATGAGTGAGCGTGTCAAATATGGGGTAGAGAAAACTCATGAAACTTTGTAGCCCATTCCTGATAGCCCTAAAGTCAATGTTTCTTTCCCTAAACAAACAAAGGCTGTATGGCACCGTTCTTCTTCCAGGAGGAAACCGTAAATGGTGTCGTTTATCGGGACATGCTTCAAAATTTTCTAATTCCTCATTTAGATGAAGACCACGATGGATGCCATTACTCTCAGCAAGATGGGGCACCACCTTCACTACCGCCTAGAAGTATGAGATTTTCTTGATATTCAATTTCCAGGTCGGCGGATTGGTTGTGAAGATCCAATTGCAATGCCACTTCACTCCCCAGATTTGACCCCTCTAGGTTTTTTCTTGTGGGGTTTCATTAAAGATCGCGTTTAAGTACCAACTTTGCCTGGTGATCTTGTTGAGCTAAGACTTCTAATTAACACAGCAGCTGAAGAGATAATGCCCGATTTGCTGGCTACAGTCTGGAATAAGATCGACTTCAAGCGGGATATATGTCACATATCAAATGGCATATCGCTAAATCAAAGTGAATATTGGGTGACAAACTTATATGTTTATATATGAAATGAGACCTCAACCAAATCTGTAAATTATCTTAATAAAGTTTTTTATGCTTTCAAATTTGTGAAGTCCTTTTTAAATCGCTCTGCATAATTTGAATTTAATCTTTTAATTCCGTTTTACTTCACTTCAGTTTTCATTTCACTATATAAAAGCATTAGATTAATCATTCACTTAACAGAATTAACTACAAGAATTAAATATTTAAACAAACTGATAAAAAGATATTAAAAACTAAGGCAAAAAAAAATTACTTTTTTGTATCAATACATACTCTACAATTATTTCAACCAAAAATTAAAGAAATGACTTTATTTATACAGTTTCTTTCCATATAACATTTCTAATTACTTTTCATAATTTTGAATTTTGATAAAATTAGGTTTATTTCTCAAAGTTCCTTAAACTAGCCTCAAAAAAAAAAAAAATGAACTGTTTCAGACAGACTTATTAAGCACTAAAATTTCATATATTTGTACAATTTCATGTTAACATCAATTTACAAGAAACATAGCACTTATAAAGCAGACAAAAAATTTTCAGTGTATATATTAAGTAGGGTTCTATTTACAGTGAAAGTAAGATCTGAAAACCAGGGAATATAACATAATTCGGATTTTTTTTTTTTTTGTAAAATGTATGAGTTAATTTTACAAAATTAATAATTTTTCTCCGTATTCAGTTCCTGTAAGTTACAACAATTCAACCTTGTCATTTTCAAACAGTTGATAAGAAATCATACAAAATTTTATTATAAACAGACATTTAATAAAACTGACTTTTTTAATAGCCAAAACAATTTTTTTTTAACTAAAAAAATGTTTCCATATTATAAATATCAAATAGGGATAACAATGTGTTATTTTAGGAGGAACGTGAGTAGAGTGGCCAGATAATTAGGGTTAGCCTATTCAAGTGGAAGGTTAATAGTTTGACCTTTATTAGGTTAGCCTGGTCAAACCAGTTACACTTTAATGCTAATGGTTCCTCGATGCATAGTATACTAAAAAATTTAGAATATCAGATGAATCAAATGATGAAAAATAGGAGCAACATAGTATATGCAATCTCAGTAACAAGTCACTAATTATTATGATTTAAAATGTTATGTTGCTCCTGATACTATATCTTTTTTACTAAAATTAAGCACAAAATGAATCTTTGATATACCTTTTTTCTTTTTTTAATAATAAGCAGCAGGCTACTAAGTTACCAACTAATAGTAACTTGATAATTCAGAATCTAGATGAATAATAATCCTGAATCAACTAAGTTTTTTCTAAGTAAAACTGTAGACTTCAGTTTATAATAGTTTCCAGTATAATAAAAAATAAACATGCTTAAACAGCAACAAAATAAAAAAAAATTAAACACTAAGGCATACTGAAAAATCAGCTTTAAAAAGAATTTGCATAATAATAAATAAATAATTAAAAACTTACCAGCAGTTAAGAAATATCTATCATCTATTCCACCTCTTTTAAATGGAGGATACTTGTGAGCACGTTCACATTTTAACTTTTCTACAATAGCGTTTGATAATGATTTCACAGACTGTATAAGATAAAAAAAAGTTGGAAAAAAAATAAAACAAAGGTAATAAAACAAAACAAAAATAATAAATGAAAAAAAATAGAATTTAAGCTAAAAATTATGTTACAGGTTGTAAAATAGATATGCTGCAGTTCATGTAAATAAGTCTAGATTATTTGTAATTTTTTTAGCAATATGTATAAATATAAAATCAAATTCTATAAATGTAAGATTAAATGTTAATAACTGAACTGGCTGTTTACGTTAAGGATGAAACTTGTTTTCTTTAAGTGTCCATCAAACCATCGAATGCAAAACTCCGATCTGGTCAGAAAAACGTCATGTTTTGAAACCTAGACTGCGCTGAACTCTTTCACGAGCCTTAACTCGCAAATGAAACAATTTAGGACATACGTTTATACAATCTTTTTCAATTACTTTCACGAGAAGAATAAATTATTAAAGTCCCAGGAAAACTACGTGATACACCCTATATACACCAAAAGGTACAACATTTTATTATTTAGGCAGTAAAATTACTAAGGATGAATAAAGAAAACAAGACATTAAGAGTAGACTGCCACAACTCGGGAAAAATCTATGTGCTGAAAAGAAATTTCTGCTGTTCCAAGCATGCATTAAAAACTTTTAAAAATATTTATATGAAGTTTAGCATTTCATTGTGGTGAAACATACAACAAGGAACAAAAAAAGTTATGTATAAAATGATGAAAAGAGAAATTTACAGCACAATCTTATTAAAAAAAAACAAAAAACTAGCAGGTTAACTAAGAGGACTACCTGGATGGAATGTTAAATACTACTAAATCTTCCAGACAGTCATCTTATTTAAGTCGACAATCTCCTCCAATGCAATAATTTCCAGTGACTGCTTACCATTTCATACATGTACAATGTATTCCTTTACTTACTAGGAAGCTATAGATGTCATTAAAGTTTGTTTGAATTACTTGGTATGTATAATACCAAGTTTGAATGTAAAATCAGATTTACAATTAATATTTCAACACTACAAATATGCAATGTAAGAAAATTATTTAACAATTTTGTGAAGCATGCAGTAAAACCATGGTGGATGATTAAGATATGATTCAAGATGCTTAATGAAAGGAAAAGGAAAACACAAATGGATGTCCATTTTTTATAAATGGTGATTCAGTGCGTAGTAAAAGGTTCTAGTAGTATTCTGAAAGGAAGTTTTTTAATAGTATTCAACAATTTCATATATTTATTTTTATTTCATATAGATATATTTACAAATAAACAGCCCTACGTGCAATAAAGAGTACATAAAATAAAAAGAAATAAATCTTGCATAGTTCTGTGCAAGAAGACAGATTTATAGTTAATTTAATTTAGTTTAAATGATTTTTTTAATTTTTGTTTAATATTGATAACAATAGATAATTCATTTAAAGAAACATCAACGTTCCAACTTGCAGCATCATAATGAACCATACTTCTAACTTCCCCCACTCAATTTTTTCAAATGGGCGTAACTCTTCAACGACTCATCCAATCTTCATAAAATTTTCACATGCACAACTTCAGATATATTACTACAAACAACATAACTAAATTTCAATATAATTAATCAAGTAGTTTTGGAGATATTTGAGCCACAAAATTTTGTATGTAAACAAACTATAAGGAAACCCAATTTTAATTAAAACATATATATTTGTACTCCATCTCAAAAACTAAAAAAAAAATTAATTTTTACCCTTGCTACTCCCACTATGCAACCAAAAATAATATCATTTTATTTTTAAAGGTTTGTAATAAACAAATGAAGAACAAATCATTCAAACAAAAAAAAAAATAAATAAATAAAAAATGATTTCTTATAATGATTATTAAGATATAAAAGTAGTATTAAAAAGAAGAAAATATTTAAAATAAATTAAAAAAGTATGTACATAAAACAAATCACAGTGAAACTGTAAAGGTTCCCTTCTGAGTTAGAGAAAAATTAATAAAATAAATTTTATTCTTAAAACAAAAATTCTGACAGCAATCAAATAGCTTTCAAATACCTCTTTTCACTCATGTTAAATAGGATTGCACAAATCCAAGTCTAAACATAATAAATTTTGAGATGTTCATCAAACTGATCCTATGATGTTATACTTCTAATAGAATAATTACACAATGAATTCAAATTAAAAATTTATTTCATTATATTTTCACTAATTATCAATTAATTGTCAGCACTAAGTATTATTATGTCAGTAATAACCATTATCATACTATTATCAGGAATGAACCTATATGACAAATTTATATTCTACTGAATAACTATAAGTGGCTGAAAAATTTATTGCAAGATTTAACTGAAAAGACAGAAGTATGAAAAACAGTAAAAAAATTTAATTTATTTCAGAAAAAAAAACAATTCAAAATACAATTCGATGGTTATCCTGTGATTTTGTTAACTTACCAAATGTTCTTTTGGTATCTGAGATGTATATAGTTTTCAAATAAAAACTAGATGAATTATGTACACAAATTAAAACAAAAAGTGTAAGCAAAAATTCCAACAATTAAGTTCCTACTAAAAATAAAAGTGCACCTGAATATTACAAACTTTTAATGAGCCAGTTCCAATGGCAATTAATTAATCAATAAATATTTTTAACTTTACAAATATAAATATGCAAAATTTTATGCTTTAGAAAACAGAAGCAAAAATAAAAATATAAATACTGTACAAAAATTAAACACTCATATTCTACAGAGATTTAAAATAAATTGCAAAAAAAAAATCAAAACATTACATGCATCAACTGAAGTCTTGATTAAAAAAAATATTAAGTAACGAAAAATGAAGAAAAAAGGAAACTAAAAAGCGCAGAGTTTTTACGGTACCTGATGAGCTGAGGTACACGTCTAACTGAGCGCCCCGCCGAATTGGCGGAAACACCTTGCTGCGTGAAGCACTCATCGCAAAGCACAACTGTGAATCCAGCGAACGGTTTTGCTGTAGAAAACCATTCATTTTCATGTTCAGTGCGCTGTTTATGATAATTAATGTTATGTATGAGTGTGTGTGAATGAATAATTAAAAATATTTTGTAAACTTTTTTCAATACTTTTAAATATAAATATTTTACATTAAAGATATTTTACTTTAATAAATACTATAATTTTCTAAATAAACTGTTATATCAAAGTGATGTTCTCTTATGAAAATAATGATTATAAATTGAAAAATAGTAAATTATTTTATATTTCTTTCAAAGTAGAAATTATTAAAAAATAAAATTTTTTTTTTAAATTTTAATATTTTTAAATATAATGTAATGGTACTTCTAGTACCATTTTAGAAAAAAAATTTAAATTTGAAAATAATAAAAACAACCACCAAAAATATTTAAGGTAATACTTTTATACTATTTGTAACTGTTACTAACACTGCTGCCAATTTTATTTACGTATTAATTTCCAATCCAATAATAATCTCTAAAATGATAGCGTAAGATACAAACATGATTTGACTACAGTTTATTTTTTTCTTTGTTCATTATTTCATCAGTGAATATCTAAACTAATATATAGTGAATTTTCCTACTATTGACGAACCTTGCTAATTAATTTTACTGATAATCCTACTTTCCAGTTAACATTTAACTGCTTTCTCTCTTATCATTGCACATACCAAATTGTTTAATATTGAAATGAAAACCTGAATAAATGACAAGTTTTATTAAGTCATATATTTTTTAACACATTTAATACAGATCTAGTTCTTGTAAAGATACCATGGTAAAATGATATTTTCATCCCCAGTAATCAGTGATATTGAAGATGTTTATTTTTCAATATTCTATTCATTTCCAGAACAGTCCAATGATATAATACAATGAAAACAATCAAATATAGCTAAAAGTTAGTAGCCCTGAATTCAGATGCACTGGAGGCACAGGAAATGTTTTATAATCAAATAAGCTTATAACTACTACCACTTCAGAAAACAAAAAAACATTTATTTTTAAACATCTCTTTCGAGACAACAGTAAATAGCTATCAAATGTCAGCCAGAAAGGCTTTCTATTCATTCTGGAAATACCCATAATAAGTAAAGAAAATATTCTAAAAGAACTTTAAACATAATCATCCAGCAAGAATTTATCTTTCTACTATATAAAGGGGAAATGTTTGTATGTATGTTAGCAAAGGTCTCAAGAACCACTAAAGCTACCAAATTAAAACAGTAGCTTTATCATGTAATCCGGAGTGTCATAGGTTATATTAAGATGAAAAATCATGTATTAAAGCATGTAAATAAAAATAATAATTTGCAGTGCTGCAAATTTGAACTAACTGATTGCTTCAAATTTGCTGGATACATTTGTGTTATTACAGGGAAAGTTTTAAGCCACAGTACGAGGCCCTAACTCCCTTGAAGGTTAGGATATTAAATATTAAAAATATTCATTATTTCTTCACCCCCAAGGAGGTTGAAGTTGTAAATTAAACATATTCATTAAGAAAAAAGGATTAATCTCTTTACTTCATTATTATATTTCTGCAACCATGGCAAAAAATAACTTATGAATTTTTCGTCATCAAAGCTGTGTGTACTTTAGTTACCAGTTACTATTATTCTGCCTTTTGTAATTTAGTTTCTTTTTCAGGTTTCTATAAAGCCAGAATAATTAGTTATCTATCAGTATTATTCACACAACCATGAGGATAATGAACAGTGCAGGGGTCCACGGGAAGGGCTCTCTAGATAGACAGGAATGGTGAGCAAAGCAAGCTCTGTGGCCCTGGTTTAAGTCCCAAGGCCTTGATGAGCCCCTGAGTTGGCTCCGAGGTAAGTATACCTGAACCTGAGGTTAGTAGGTCAACCTGGGCCCCAAGGTTTCAGGTTCTGGTTAGACAGGCCAGCTAATTTTTCATTCAATGATTATAGTCAGATGAAGCATCCTTCAAACCAAATGACCTGACAAACCGTCATAATTGTGTTTACCGCACTGATAAAAATTCTTCCATAATTACAAAAAAGTAAGGTAATTTACCTAGAGTTCATGTATGATATGGGATCTCAAATAAAAAAGGATGTTATTTCTTTGACAGAAGAGTAAATTGATGTTGATTCCTATCTTGAGGTATTACTCCAGAGCTATTAAACAACCCTATATTTAACATAAGTCATCCCTATATTTGGCAAAAAGAATGAACAACTCAATATGCATTTTAAATTAAGACTTTCACCATCAAACATTTTTACAGAATGAACTGGATGTCCAACAACAACTGATTGGTCACCACTTTAACGTGATTTGATATCTTCTGATTTTTCATGCTAGGGGATTGTCAAAGACATGGTATTTTCTTCAAACCCAAATGACCTGAACCTGCTGAAAACTAGTTGATTTTGTAAAATCATCTTGGTTTCCAAAATTATAAATCAACTTCGGGACAAAAATTTATTGGAAAGTATGGATAATTCAATGGTTTAAACACTACAAAAAATGCATAAGCATGACATCCTCCATAATAATAAACAATTTTTTAGACTCTTTAAATTAATAGTAATATTATATATAACATTTTAAATTAATAAAATATTATATATTAATAGTAATTGAAAAAACTGACTTTAAATACATCTGTTCTGATTTTTTAATCACACAGAAAACACGTATGTCGTTCAACAATCTATTTTTTAGGACTTCAATTTATATTCAATAAAAGTAAAAATTTAATTAAAAAGAATTTTTTATTATAATAAATAATTAATTTTCAGTATTGCTTACTTATAACAAATTACATAACATTAAATTTATTATAATACAAGAAACTTCCAATTTATAATTCAACTGATAATTCAGAGATGACACTAACCAGGTTTGCCAAACCAGTTCCATAAAGAACTGTTTGCAATAAACTTAAATTATATTTATGAAAATTTTTAAATATACAAGTAAAAAATATATTCATATACAAGTAAAAAAAAATGGCTGATATGATATTAAGAAAGTTTTAACAAACATAACAAAAATAAAGCCAACAAATAAAAACAATTTAAAATAGTTAACAAGGTAATTTTAATAAAAATTAGTAAACAGATAACTCTTATGGTTTCTGTTACAAAGGCCAACAGAACAAAAAACTTTTCAAATTATATTATAATTTAGATCATACATTTTAGCACAATTTAGAAGAAGAGTTTTATAACTGTTTGAAGTAAATTTACAATAAAAAAATCATCTTTAAGACACCCATTTTCCACTCACTTCTTATTCAATCAAGTCCAAAATTTGACAATAAAACTGTCCCATCTAATTCAAGGAATTTATCATAAAGAGATATATTAAGTCTTATTGGGACTAACATACTTTCCTAAATACGTAAAGGTTTCTGTTAAGAGGAGGTTTAAGATATCAAGAAACATAAATGAAAAACTATGGAGGATATAATTTGGTTGCTGGTATGAGTCGGGAAAGTAATACATAAAACATTTCTGTTTGCAATTAATACTTTACTACTACAATTTTTTAAAACTGCTAAGTTTACTTATTCATGAGACACAAATACTTGAAGAAATCTGTAAGTTTAAATTCACATACATGTTTAACTTTTTAGTCATTTTTCAAGTAAAGCCATAACATTTTTATTATAGTTTATTAATGTATTAAACCCTTGGTATCTTCACAAAGTTTAAATTCCACAGTAAAAATTGAATAAAAAATTTTCAATCAAAGAGCTACAAGAGAAAAATAAACAATAAGAGGCTGATTTTATGTATTATCTGACAGCTGTATGGTGTAATAAAAAAATATAAAATATTCACACAAGATACACAATATAATTTTGCATGTTATTTACCTACTACTCTAAACATAGAAAAAGCAATAATCATTCAATATTACTGAAAAACCCATTCAGTAATTTGTTAAAACAAACCACACATAAAAGACTCATTTTACCTACTTAACAGTACACAAACACTTACAATATCACAAGATCTTTTTTTGCTAATTTTTAAAAAAATCAATTAGTTTTTAAGAAAAAGTTAACATCAATTTGTAGATAGTTCGATATGACTCACAGACATATATAAAAATGAAATGTATTCAAACAGCCTTTAAAATATAATTTGTACATGTAGGTACATATGGTATTATTAAGCACATAAAACAGTCAGCACCAAAATTCAAGTGTACGCAAATAATAGAGTTTTTAAAGTTAAAAAACAAATTTTTAGGCTCACCAACCATAATCAGAGGCACAATCCCTTGTATGGGTTCAGTCACCCCTTTTTTCTTCTTCCCTAAACTTTCTTTTCCTTTATTTCTTTTTCTTTGATTAGTGCCATGGGAACTGGATTAACCACTACTCTAGGTTCAATCTATGCCTCATAATTTTGACACTTTTCGGTAACTGGCACAGAACCATTTGTTCAATGAAGTACAATGGTATAGTGATCCTCAATGTCTATGGAACTTGTCTTTATTCAGGAATTGAAATAAAGACAAAGTATATGTCTATTCGGTAACACCAGGCTTACTATTCCTTATAAAATCTAATCTAAAATCTACACATAGGACTTTTCAGATGGTTCAATTCACCAGATAACCTTGAAGCTTGTTATTATAAAAATATAAAATGAAATTTTTGTAGCACGTAAAAAAATAGTCTAAAAACTAAAATTCGTATTCACTATCAATTAAATAAACAGCAAAGAACATTTTGGTATGGAGATAACAGCATTCCAATGTTATTAAACTATTTTTAGGATGAACGTACAGAACTCTATTTTAACACAAATGAGGTGTTGTATAACTTAATTAAATTGATAAAATTTTTAGGAGTACAAAAAATATAAAAATAATAAACATTAGGACCACAAAAAAATAAAAATTTAATAAGAAATTTTATTTAAAAGGAATGTTTTTATGTCTTTACAAATGATATGAGATAAGAAAATCCTAATTTGGCAAGTTATCAGAAACTGGTATCATACAAATTAGTGGAAAAGTAGGAAGAAAATAATTAGGCATTTATTCTTCAGGCATTTGGGATTACATCACAAGACCCCCTCAATCACTTGAGAAAGAATTAAAAATAATATGAATAATAAACTAAATTCAATGTACCTGTAAACAACTGAACACATCAGTTTTTTAAAAATAAATTAGAATACATAATTAGTCATATTTTTCTAAATTAAACAATTATTTACCTATTCATACGTACAAATAAAACAATTACTAGTATTAAATATATTCAATGTCATGTATAAGTTCACAGATTAAGGGCAGGCAACACAAAACAGATATACTATAGATTTGTGTAACTATCAGTTCTGCAGTCTACTGTTCATGAATCAAGTAGCAAAGTGACAGCTTTCCAACTACACATATTACTCAGTTAGGATTTTTTTCCATGAGTTAATGGTTCCCATGGTTGGAATGAATGCTACCTAGCATTGTATCAAACTTTATTCCAAACTCAACAAAAATAGAATCCTAATGAATTCTAAATAGTATGACTAAATAGAATACATCCCAAACAAGAATTTTTCTTTGGGTAAAAAACACAGTCAAAAAAAAATCAGGATTATCAAAGGCGAAAGGTGGATTAATCTTCATTAATATTGTCATTATTTGAATATAAAATCAGTATAATTATGAAAATGAGTGAATATTTTATAAATCAGAAGACAGATCACATAAAAAGTTGTATGTCACAGGATAATGATACATGCCAACATATCCAAGAAAAGCTACTGCAAGAAAATTCTCCAAAATTCTTTAACACAGTATACGATAAAGTTTGTATGAATGTAGTTTCACTCACGTTACAATTAACCTAAACTTTCTAAACAACAGTATAGATAATTGGTAATAAATCTTAGGTTAACATATATAGCCAAGAAATAAAGCAGCAAAAAACTCTCATCATCCCTGCAGCCGAAAAAGTCTGCAGTTTACAGAACAATTCTTTAATATTAAACCAACTGCACAAAAGGAATTTGTTCAAGTAGTTAGATACACATACAATAGAAAATTTTATTGTGATAAATCGGCTAAAGAAAAATGTAGCCACAGATATTCCTTGATCTTGTCAAAAAAATAAGTAAGACAGTTACTAGGAATCAAGATTACCAGTTTCTTGTTCTCTTACACTCCGGAACTCAACTCTGATTTTTGTATAACACAATATCTAACATCATGATATAAAATGTACAAAATACACTTTAGAGATGAAGGAAGGAATTAGAAAAGGATTTCAGGAATTATATGCAACATAAAATTAGTAGCAATGAGGAAAAAAATAAGTACAAAGAAAACTGTAATTTTATGTGTAGCACAAAAAAAGCAAAAAAGGCCATTAATACCACCAAAAAGAAAGTAAATGAGCTGTAGAGGAAATATCAAAAAAGAACAATGAGATGGAATGGAAGCTGTGTTGGAAGTCAAGTAATGGACCAAGGAAAAGGAGATTGTAAAAGAAAAAAAATATTAAAAGTATCTTACGAAGGAAGAAATGAAAAAAAGTGATAATTTATAGAAGTACAAAATTCATATTTTCTATTAAGTTTTATAGATATAACCAAAAGACGCCAAATTATAAATCCTGAAAGTTCATTAAAGCAACATTCATTATGCACAAATATCACTAGAAACAGTTTTTATTAATAATATAAAAACATTGTAAAATAACAAGTATTTTATAAACTATTTTTCTTAACATATACAATAAATACCAACCTGAAATGACAACAGATGTTCATCAGAATCACCTTTATAATATTCAATATTAACTGAAATAATTCCTTGTGGAAAACCACGTAATGTAATAAATGTACCCCTTGTAGCACTCAAAACAATGAGAAAACCACCTCCAGACATTTCAGTTTCATATTCTAGTTTTAATTCAGACACAAAGGATGATAATACTTTTTGTACTGATTCTTTCAAAACTTGACGTTCTTTATTATCAGTAACTTTGGAAGCACTTACTGAGAAATCCAACATAATTGTATTTACCGCCATGTCAGGTATAACAACTCTACAACAGAAAAACAAAATTGGTAAATAAAAATCTTTAACACTTAGATTTAAAGGAAAATAAAATTGGAAATGAAGAAATTATAATTTCTTAACTTTAATATTATAATTAAATTATTGCAAGACTAAGACTAAATGAAACAAAATTTAAAGTACACATGCACACATGTATATATACTGTCACTTTCCAATACTTATTTTCAAATATTAGCAATAGAAGCATTTACACCTCACACATGCGCGTGCACACATACACACACACAATCATATATATACAGATGTGTTGTGTGTATATGTTATGAAACTCCTAATGTATAGTGTTTAGAAATTCTTAAAAAAAAAAATAGCTAAAAAAATTATACAATATCTTTTTAGATAAATCACAATGTGCATGTTATAATGTAAACCACATGTACTGATGTTTGTCTAGAACTCAGGAACTGCTTAGCCAATTTTATTACTACCATTATTATGAACTGATCTGGATATTTTAAACCATGAACAGAAAGTATGTTGTATTTTACATCACATCTTTACGTTCTTTGAGTCACTAACCAAATCATGCCATATAAAAAAAAAAATAGCAGCCTGATTCTAACAAGTGAAATTTTTAAAATAAATTTGAAATGATTTATTTATCGTAGTGCACGACAGTCAGGTTAATTATTACATGATTTTTTTTTTTTTATAGAAAATTTGATGCAACTTTTTTAATAGTGAGCACTACCTGTTTACTGTACGATATAAAACATGAAAATTAATTCTGTCAAGTGATATGGAGCATTTTATTTCCATGTTAGATGTACTTCATGCAAAAGTTCAATGTGCATATTTCAATTATGCACACTACAAAGATTTGTGTCTTGTTTTTCTGTGTGTTCAGGATTATACTTGGTTATACTACTATTACAGGTTATAGTATTAACCTGTTTTAACAAATCTCCATATGAACTTATTTTAGCTTAAAACATTAATTAACATGATTGAAATCTAAGAGTAATGTCAGATATTTCTTGGACTGAATTATTTATCAGCAGGCTGCTGCTCAGTTATCCTACTGATAAAATATATTTTTGACATTTATATTTACGATGAAAAAGATGTTCTCCCCGTTTTTTTTTTAACAAACAAAACAAGGAAATGCATTTTTGATAAAATGTTATTGTTATTAATAATGTTATTAATACATAATACATTACATTATTAGATTAATTCTGTGTAATGTTATCTAATAATGTGTACTGGCACTACTGCTTTTTATGATTTACTACCTCTGCATTTCAATAAAAAATAATGAGCACTGAGAATCACAGAAAATAAAACTAACAATATTTCAACAATTTTTATTTAAAATTCAAATAGATTGATTTTTGTAAAAAAAATTTAAGATATGAATTTAATTGAATGAATTATGATGATGAATTTATGAATAAAATTTAAAACAAAAATTTCATATTTGTATAAAAGTGTAATTATGATTGAAGGTTCTATATGATAAATAGCATCTGATATCCTGAAGAACACTTGATAGTTGCTTTATGAAAATTACAGAAAATAAAACAGTAGTAATTTTTCAACCTTTTTTTGGAAATATTAAACAGGTTGATTTTTGTAAAAAAAATTTAGAACATGAATTAAAATTTAAAAGAAATTTCATATTTGTATATTTTCTAATTTTGATGACGGTTCTACAAGATAAATAGATCTGATATCCTGAGGAACGCTAGGATAATTCAGTTTGTATATAAATAATACCAATAATTATTTTACAAAATATCAAGCTCTTTTTATCTCAATATTATGAATGTCAGTGAGTAATGCAGTTTAAAAAAAATACATACAATGAAAAATAAATGTCTTTTCCACAGTTACATTTTTTAACAAATTATAGTACTTTTAACATAATACAGATTAAAACAAAAGTGTATATATATACTTTTCTTTTAATATGTATATTTGTACTTTTAATTTAATCTATATATATATTAAACTTACAAACATTAAACAATAAAGAAAACAATACACAGACAAAAGTATAAAAAAAATGAAACAATACGAAACTTGCTTACACAATTAAGGTCGGAGCAGAACAATACTGTAGACAAAACAAATTAAATAAGAGATAGTGACAGAATAAATAAAGCTGGATTGGGGACCCATACAGATTGGAATATATAATAAAATGTATTTATTAATAAATGACCTTGATAATAATAGACCACTGATGAACTAAATCAAACATTAATGATGAACAATAGTATAACAAGAAAATAAAAATTTCAATTAAGATTAATACTAGGAAAAAATAAAATGATTAAAGAGATCAAATTATTACTGTTAAAATGTAATTAAATATAATAACAAATAATTTATGTAGCATCATAAATAACAAAAAAAAAAGTTTTATATAATAAAAGTTATAAAAGTTTTTTATATTAAAGGAAAAAAATTTGCATGATTATCTGACACAATTTTATGTCTGATAAAATCCCCATTTACAACTGACATACTTGCACATAAATACAAATGCATACACATTTTAAAAATATATAAGCAGATAATCATTATCTTTTTTTGATTCATCCCAAAAATTATTTATAATTACTGCAAACTATGCTATGAAAAATTACCAATGGCGTAAAGACTGTACAAGAACCAACCTTCCAACACGATGACTTAGAATGATTTCTTGACTCGATGACATTATCAATTATTTTTATAAAAAAAAAAAAAAAAAAACAATGCTTGCAAATAAATCTTATTCTGATAATGAAAAAACAAAAGACCTTTATATAAACAAGAGAACTAAACACTAAGTTGAATGCAACTACAGATTATATAGTTATTACCTTTTTCATGTATTTTCATCAATCATGAAAAATCATGATCCTAAAGTTTCTTACTTAGAAATACAAAAATAATTTAGCAGTTATAGACTTCTAGGAAATGCTATAAAAATATATAGTTTTCCTTAACCTTGATGGATTCCCTGGGCAATTTATAAGAAATAGAAACATATGAAAGATACTAAAGCCTTAAACATCATCCAAGCAGAAGGAATACATACTCCTATCAAGCTGCCTGCCGGGTAACCTCCAACTGTCATGATCCACAAAACACTTGTGTAACAATTATATCATTCTTAATAATCTTTGTTTTCCTCATAAGAAAAAGTACAAATGAATTCCTGTTTTATTTTTAACTTAGGTAATTTATCTATCAACTCATGAAAAATATTTATTAAATTATTATTTGAGTTAATCACTTAGTAGAGTTGAACCATTTCTGTCTTATACAAAATGTTCCAGGGTTGAATCCTGATCCAGTATGACACATTTTCACATGCCACAAATGTTCATATCACAATCTCCCTAATTGGTTTGATGTGATAAACACCATCCTACCATAAAATTTTGTCAAATTTCCCTTGTCTAACACCAAAAACTGAGTAATAAAAAATTAAATACAAGTAATAGAAAATTGTAAAAATATTTACTATTTTTTTAGTTAAGGAGACAAGGAGTCAAGGAGAAAGTAATAAAATCTTTACATTAAATTAAACTGAAATGAATCTACCTGAAATCGTTTGTAATATATTATAAACAAATTAATAACCAGTCTGAAACTGCTTTCAGAATATTTTTTTTAAATGAAAATTTTTAAACATTTTTTTTTAAATTTTTTAAGAAAAATGTCTTGAAAAATATTAGTCAAAAAGAAATACTGAAAAAATTCAAGTTTTTTTTTATTGTTTACTATAAATATCAGGTCAAAATTCAAAATGACATGCAATATGACCAATTAGAAAATGTTTAAAAAAAAATATTACAAATTGTACAAATGAATTTAGGCATATACAATTTTTTTTTTCAAAATCAGCCATACTGCATTTACCAACTTAACTGCAAAAAAAAAAAAAAGTATAATAAATACTGTGTTTTACTATTGTTTCTTTGGCATTTTGGAAAGAATACTTATTTTTCAATTAGTATTAAAGTATCATGTACTTTTGCACCCATGTACACGTAGACATTTTATTGTACGCTAACGGACCCGGAATGATGAAACTTCACAAAATTTAACATTTACCTTTCCATTTTTCTGTTTTCTTTTTCCCAATTTTCATTTTTAACATATTCCCTTTCCTTTCCCCATTCCCCTTTTTCCTCCCCTTTCCCCTTTTCTTTTTTCTTTCCATTTCCTTTTCCCGTTTTCCATTTTTTTCTCCATTTTCCCCTTCTACCTTTTTCCCTGCATGTAAATCAGTCCAATAGTTTTTTACCCTGTTTTGGAAACATTGAAAAGAATCGTAAAATATTTAGTATAGCGTGTGTTGCTTTAACATCCAACAGATAGCACCTTTTTTTAAAAAACAACATGTTTTTACCTGTCACAGGTATGACATTTTAGATATATAAATAGTAGGTACATAAAAACATGCGCGTATTCAAATGCAACGTTGTGTCAAAATTTCAAAGCAATTGGTGAAGAACTTTCGGAGATTTAAGATTTTGAACAATGAACATTTATATTTTTATTTATATAGATTGAATGTACCCATTTCTCAGACATTTTTTCTAGTTTATTAGGGAGAATGCCTCCAATTTTACATTAAAAATAAAAAGTGACTTTTATTCATAATAAACTATCAGATGATATTAAAAAAAAACTATTTGCATGGATTCAAAGTAGAAATAAACTTTATTGATAAATAAAGTATTTTTTTTTTATTTGAAAAAAAAATTTGTTGCTTTATATTTATGCTCTGGTTAAAAGTGCTAAATTTTTATGATGTAATTAACTCTTGCAAATATTTTTTATCTTGCTTCCTCAATTATACATATAAATTTACCAATTTTTCAATTTAAACTTAAAATCATTACATATTATCATTATTTTCTTAATAATTAACAAATTGTGTTTCCAGTATAATTAATAAAATATACCAACTGGAAGCCGTTTTTCCTGACTTTTACTGACCAATTTAGCAAAGGTTTCCTGGCTCTCTTAACATTATTGCCATTACACCCCAAAACATATAGATATTTTATTTCTTTGCAGCCTCCACCATCCCCATTCTGCCCAACTCCTGCTTTTTTTATTATTTATTATTACATTCATTTTTTAAGTTTATTTTTTTACAATATAAATTTAAAATTAGGCTATTTTTTGTGATAAATTGTTTCAGTAAATTACATTGCAAAGTAAAAAAAAAAAAAAAAAAAAAACAATATTTAATACATTTCTTGCATAAAACTGAACATCATGGTAACTAAACGTAACACAGATAAGAAATTAACTAAAAATAAAATACCTAAAGTAATTTTTTAAAATAACTGGCTCGCACCTAACATTGCTAAACATTTTTTCACAAAAAGCCAGCCTATACTTTGCACAGTAAACAAAAAACAATGTATAACTTGGTTTGCATAAAAATGCTAAGAAACACAGATTTCAATTTAACAAAAATTATATATATATTATTACAATTTAAAGGAAAACTAAAATTGCTGTGATAATACAGATAAGAAAACTAAAACAGAACACCTTATTTTGTACAGAAAACAAAGGTTATTAACATTAACTTGAAAAATATTTTGTCATTATTATTCTAACATATTTGCAAAATGCCATCTATGTATAGTGCAAGGTGATAATGACAAAATAGCATTTAGTAACTCAAAGCAGGAATTTCAACGCTATACAACTATCAGGAAACATAATTTTAAAAGGTGCACTCAATATCTTATTTTGTACAATACAGAACCACATAATCTCTGCCTTAGAAAAATCATTTTTATAACAAAAAGAAGTAACTATATTGTCATTTTGCATAAATGAAGTAGAGGATTGAAATTTATCATTTACTGCTGAAATGCTAATACTCTGACCAGAAGATTCAGGCAAAAAACTCACACATGTATCACAACCACCGTTCTCACAACTGTTCATCAAATGTAAGTAAAAACAGGACATGTTGATGGCTGCTTGATGTACGTAGTTGCAATGTGCTGGGCAATGGGGTCGCCATTTCCCGATGACAGGATAGTATATCAAATATATCTTGACATTACTTAAAAAATACTTTTTTAATAACATGTATATATATATATATATATATTTAAACAACCATCAAACACAATAACAGAACCTAAAAAAAAGAAAAAACTAAAACCAAAAGTCGACTTTCATGAGATCCCACATCAACAGTCAGTAAAAAATTACATCATGGAATTATAATAAATCATTCCAGTTGGCAATGAGTTACGTTATTCAAGTTTTGTGATAATTACGGTTTATGTTTTCTAATGTTTTTATTTATTTTTTTGTTTTTGTTTGATGTAATTTTTGAATTTTGTACAGACTAATGATGCAGGATATCATGAAAATCGACTTTTAGTATTAGGTTTTTTTTGAAGTTCTGTTTCTGTGTTTTGTGGTTATTTTGTTGTCATTTGATACATATTTTTAGTCTCACAAATATGGAGAAAACAAACCCAATATGACTGGGAAAGGAATATGATAGTGATAATTTTGAGTTACGAAAAAGGATGTTTGTTGAATAACCTGAACTAGTAGTTTTAGAGTATAAATTATCTATAAACTGCAACGTTATCCACAATGTTTAAGTGATAAGTAAAATAATTTAATATTATAAATATGTTAAGATGTTAAGCGCTATAAATATTTTAGGTGAAAGGAACTGACATTAATAACAAGTCATTCCCAAAACTAACATATCCTTTCTTAGGATAACTTCATCTCACGCCAACCTTATTAAGGAAAAAAATTAAATTAAAAAAGTCAAAAAATTAAAAATCAAATTAAGGAAAGAAAGTCAAATATACAATCCACACACCAGCACACCACACTCTCCATTCAAAAGGAATGGCATTATACAGCTATAGCACCAACACCCGTCATTCCGTTAACCAGAGACAGGATGAACAATAAGCAGCATTACTCTAAGAAAGTGAATCTCAATGTTTTTAGCTCACGATCCCCAACAAATTAAAAAAAAAATATATATAATGAATTTCATCACCCCCCATCAACAACCCAATGAAACCTAGTTAAAACTATTTAGATGCATTGATAGTGACTGGTGTGAACTTGCATGCATAAAATGTACAAACATGAGCTATTTAAAGGCTCCACCTTGATGTGTATGCTCCTTGAAATTTGGACAAGGAGCGCAAATATACAACCCACACGCCAGCACACCATACTTCCCCCTCAAAAAGAATGGCATTAATCATAACAACTCCCTAACAGCAACAGCAACTCCCTTCATTCTGTTAACCACAGAGACTGGATGAACAATAAACAGCATTACTCTTAAGACAGTAATTCTCAACGTTTTTAGCTCCACGACCCCCAAAAAATATATACATAGTGAATTTCACAACCCCCCCTCCCCAACAACCCAATAAAATCTATTTAAAATTATTCAGCTGCATTGATAGTGACAGGTAAAAACATGAGTGTAGGAAGTGTACAAACATGAGCAATTTAAAGGCAATTTAAATTAAAGGCATGAGCAATTTAAATTTAACCTTGATGTATATGTACTCCGTGTAATTTGGACTGCTTGCATAATATTCGCTGTTGAGCATCATGTTTAAACATGCATATAATGTGTTTGAACACACTGTGCTCTCAGTACTGGTAGAATAAAAGAGGCGTAAGGGATTGAAGAAGATCAGTTTAATTTTGAATGCAAGCACGCATCTGGTGCCTTTATTTAAGTTTTTAAAAGCGTAGTTTCACTGAAAATAATAATTGAGGTTTCGGGTTTTTAGTGTGTGTTCAATCAGTGTAACTCTTTTTTTTTCAATTAAATTCTTATCCAAAAAGGACAAATTTGTGAAAAAATGAAGCAAGCAAATGGATCTACATCCAGCAAATCGATTGGTAAAAAGACAAGAACGTACAATGAGTTATTTAAATTAAAATTTAACCTAACTGGATAGAAAGCTACAGTGCATTGTTAGTTTTAAAGGCCTCTCTGATGAAATCACAAAATTAATTCAACAATTGGAAACTAAACATCCGCATCATAAAAGCAAACCCTTCGAATTTTTCGAAAGACAATTACACACTTTGAGAGATCAATAAGCTTCTATTTGTAAATCAAGCCATACTGATAAAAGTAGACTTGAACCATCTTACCTCGTAGCAGTACAAGTAACTAAGTTGTCCAAATCCCATATAATTTCAGAAATCCTCATACTGCCTGCTACAACTGATATGATCAGTGTTTTAATAGGTGTGGAAAAAGCAAAAAAAAATTGAAAAAAATCTGCTTTCCAATGACACAGTATCATGGCGAACTGATGACATGACTGCCGATGTTTGCAATCAGATAATTCAGCTAGTGATTTCAAGTGAATTTTTTAAATTCAATTTAATGAATAAAAACAGATGTGGCAAAAATGTCAGAATCCTTATGTTTAAGAACATTCATATTTTGTAAAATATGAATGCAATAGGACAATCACTTTTTGATGTTTTTTATGAACTTACTAAAAACTATAGCATAGATTGGGCAAAATGTATAGTATGTAATGATGGTGCAAAGACAACAGCAAAGAACAATGGATTTCTGAAAAAAATTAAAAAATTGTCTTATACTACGGACAGAATAGACGCACTGCTTCCTTCACAGTTATGCTCTTGCCACAAAAAAAAATATCCTGAAAATCTCTAATTCTTTGTAAAACTGTAAAAATGGGTAATTTTATTACAAACTGACTATTACAGAATAGGCTGTTTACTAAACTATATGATGAACTGGACGAAAAAATAAATCTCTACTTTTCCATACAGAAGTCAGATGGTTAATGCAGGGGAGAGTAACCTTGTTATTAGAATAGAAAAATTAATGAATTAACGCTATTTTTCCAGGATAAAAAAAACACCATTCTTAATTTTTTTACTGGATAATGAGTATATGTTGCTAAGGCTTATTTAACTGATGTATTTTCACATTTAAACAATTTGAATGTGTATTTAGCTGGAATTGATAAAAACATTTTATTAATGACAAAGTTCATGCTTTCATTAAGAAGCTAAATATCTGGATTATTCACCTTCAAAGCAAAATGTTTGATCTGTTTCCACTTACTTTTGATTATATTGGGAAAAATTTGGATTAACACATTTATGTTCACTTCAGTTTGAAAAGTAAAAAGATGCATTTGCATGAGCTAAAAATTCAGTTGGCGAAGTACTTCCCAGATGTTAAATAAAAATGATTTCTTGAAAAGATAAGTACTGAATCCATTTAGTGAAAATGTTGTTACAGCTGCCAAGTTACCAATTGACATTAATGACCAGCACATCAAAATGTCTGCCAATAAAGCGTTATAATTACAATTTTCACAACTGAAAATTTAGATATATTTTGACTTCCTCATTGAAAGTAAATATGGAAATTTAGTCACAGAAGCATTGAAAATATTAATCCCTTTCACCATATCTTAGCTCTATGAAAAGGGTTTTCGTCTATGGTTGCACTAAAAATTAATATAGGAATCATCTTTTATTACTTGAAAACAATTTGCTTTTGTGTATTTCTAACATAGATCCAAGTATGGAGAAACTTTTTAAATGAAAAACAAATGCTACCATCTCATTAATTTATTTTACTTACATGCGTACTTATAAATGTAACAAAAATGTTTATAAATTATTTTTTTCTCATAAAATGACTTTATTATTTTTTTTATGTGTAAAGTTGTAGGCTAATTTCGCGACCCCCAGATTGAGAAATGCTGTTCTAAAAGAAAGTAACTTTACTACTGCTACTTCTACAGGATGCTTTATATATGTTACAACTACAAAAAACTGGTAGTTTATCTGCACAGTGTGATGCAACAAATTAATGTACCTCTTTCTATTATGACAGAGTGTATTTCCAAAAATTGCATTCAATTCAACAAGAAAAATAGTGTTATGTCTAAATATAATCAAACCGCAACATAAACAAAATATCTAACAAATAATTTACATTATGTGTGAACAATTTTAGACTGATTATTCTTGGTCTCGTTTGATGTAAGAATATTATACAACATAAAAGATTAAAACCAAAAAAAAATATTATTTTATGTATAAAGAAACTCTTCTTAATGATGATTTTAAATAAGCAGCTTTTTGTTTCCTTTTATTTTAAGAACAATTAAAGTGTTAGTGGGGAAAAATAAATAATTTTTTGTCCAAAATAGTTGCAAATGTACAACGAGTACCAAACAACATTCATATCTTTAAAAGGATTAATGAATTATTAGTATTATCAGAGTTCTACAAAAGTATTGGAAAGTAAATAAAAATTACTTAATTATACTTATTGTAATTTATCAATTAAAAATAAATACAAACCTGACCAATTTCTTGGGATCGTTTACAGTTATCTTAAGAATTGAATCCATAATTCTTAATCAGATATCTCAAATTAATCCCAATTAGAATTAATTAATAATTATTTAAAAACTGTTATCATAAAATATTTCAATTGATTAAATTAGGCAGAAACATGTGTTAGGAAGAAATATGTATAATCACAAACACAGTAGAACAATATATTTCTCGCATAATGTAAAGTACAAGACTAAAATGTTATAACAGGCTCAATAATCTTATCTTCATTTTATATAAATAATATAATTACTGTATGATAATCAGTAAGATATAAATAATATATCTAAATTTACATTAATAACAACAGAAATAATAATAGCAATAATAAAAATGATAAGATTCGTCGTAGTTAATATAAAATACAAATTAATAATAAAAATTTTAAAAATCCATAATAAGTAATTAGTAGCAAAATAATAGTATTGAAAAATAATTTGTTTCAGTTCATTATTCATTAATTTATTCAATACATTAATAATAGCAATAAAATAAACATATGATAATAGTACGTAGAAAATCAATTACAAGAATCTAGATAAAAAAAAAGTTATGCGAAGTAAATTAACTTGAATGTTCTATGAATACTATTAATTATTCTTTATAATTGCTACCAAGAGATTGCAATGGAATTATAAATAATATACAAGATAAATATTTAAGATTAGAAAACATAACTTCCAAAAAAACATTGCTCTTTAATATAGGGTAATTAGTAATATAGAAAAAAAATATATATATATTAAAGAGCATGTGGATGACAATTTTCTACATAGTATTTGTATACAGTAAAATTTTTTTCAACTATTTTAAATTTATTTAAATATAAATATATAATATATATTTATATAACCTATGACACTCCCAGTAACATTAAGTATTCCAATGCAAGGTTGTACATCTAAATCAATTTAGCCATTGCGCTAAAACGAACATACATACAAACACCCTAAATACATAATCCTCCTTTTTGGGCAGTCATGTAAAAATACTAGTAAGTCAACTTCACAGTATGAAATACAAGGTTTCCAAATCATTCAGAATGAAGCGTTGATTTGAGAGTTATTCAAAAACAACTTGTTCATCTGAGTAATTATTTAATTTTTTTTTTTTTAATTTATTTAAACATATATATATATACACACACATAAATTTTTATTTATACATCCTATAATACTCTCAGTAACATAAGAATTTCAACGCAAGGTCATACATCTAAATCAGTTCAGCCATTAAACTACCATGGTGCAACATACATACACCCTAAATACATTACACCCTTTTTAGACAGTCATGTAAAAACCATATATCACAATGCTGTCAAAACCTGAAACTGGAATAAAACCTAAATAATGAAAATTTTCTGAAAGATTTACTTAACATTTCTGGACCTCTTCTTATGTTGAAAATAAATTTACAGAAATGTTACATCATTTATTGTTTCATCTTTATTTATCCATGATAAATTATTATGTAATCAACTTTTTTTCTATAGTAATTTTGCTCAAAGTTCAGTTTTAAGTCTTATAATAACCATAAACAAGTTTGCTAAGGAAAATGTAATTGTATACTCAAATATGGCCAGTTATGTTTTTCTCTCTTCAATAACATATTATATATATATATATATATATATATATATATATATATATATATATATATATAAATTAAATTAAATATAAAAAAAACAATCGAAATTAAAGTGCAAAGTTTCAGGAACTTCTAATTTTATTCCAGGTTTCAAAAATTTATTGCACATGTAAATCACAGTTTACAAGTACCTTGCAGCATAATCACCCTCTTATAGAAAGGTGCAATAGCAAAATGAAAAAAGCATATCATAAAAGCAATTTTTCATCATATTAAAAGGATCTGTGTTAAAAATAATGTGTTGACTAAAATAAAATTTGATTATTAAGGTCTTTATGTGTTTGAATAGGTTTCATACAAATGTTATGTGCTCACAATATTTTGTGAATATTCTTAGAAAAAATGTTGAATTTAATTTATAATAAATAAACATTTTAATATAAAACAAGACAAAAATAAATCAAGTTAAAATGAAAAAAAAAAGTTAATTTTGGTTAAAATTCTTCAAATTTTGACTAAGCTGGCAACAAATTAACAGAACTACCAACAACTTACTAACCCTTAATTTGGAGCTAACTTCAGAATGCTGTTATTTCAAGAAAACTTATAAATGTATTTTTATTTTCACATTAATCTTCTTTTTGTTTTTATTTTTATTTATAACATAAAAAGCATAACAAAAAATTATGCCTGTATCAAACAAACCATTCCCAACAACCGCAAAGTGAAAAAAGTTGATTCTTAATGAAATATGTAAAATACTGCTAGTGAGCAAGAGTTACGGCTCTTTGCTACACAAGAAAACAAAATAATTATTTTTTAACCTAGCCTTTCCAAACAACTTTTTGAAATTTCACATGAAAATATATTTAAAATACTTAATCTTTCATATATTTATTTTATTAAAAAGAAAAATTGTTAAATAAATTTTGATTGAATAGAATAATTCAATTCAAAACTCCTTAGATAATTTTGACAATGTTTTAAAATTTCTAGATTCTAATTAAAATTAATTATTTTCTTCTGAATGTTAACATTACACTTGAAATTTGAAAATAAACTACAATCAATTAAAATGATATATTTTAACTCTTCAGTTATTACAAGAATCCTCTTAGTCAAGTTTATTTTAACTTAAGATAATGAACTTTATTCAATAACCTATAGCCCATTACAATAATAAAAATATTTAAGGACAGAAACAATTGCATCAACAAACCCTACTTAAACAAAGACTTTGTTTACATCAACAAACCGAAGCAGAGGCTGGTAACACCTATTATGTTCCTATATTGCTAACATCTAAGGGGAATGTAGTCCTTGTTCATGTAATTATTATCAATGGCAACCTTAAATTTTAAAGCATTTAATAAAAATTTACACATTTTAAAAATGGTTTGTTCGACAATTATACATTTTAAATCTGTAAAATTTAATTAAAAATTTCTTTGAATTTTAAAAAAAAAAATTTTATCTATATTTAAAAAATAAAGTTTGTCAGAAAAATGTTTAAAGAAAATTCAGTATCACAAAATGATTTATCACCATTATGCTATTATTTGTTTACTGGTCAATTTTTTTTTTTGAGAGCATTAGTCAGTTTACCAGTAGTAACATTAAACATTATTCTCTACTCCTTTCTGTTCTGTGCTAATCATTAACCTCCACGCAATCACTACATCCTTCAATCTCAATTACCTTCTTGTTTTACATATTTCAATTTTATATACATCAACCTTTGCTTTCCTCACAGTTTTTACGTTGCAGATTTCCCTTCTCTCTGATTTGTATTAAGATCTCACTTCATGCTTTGTCAAGCCACCAAACATTAAATTAAATGGTTACATTACAATTCAAAATTCTAATTTAGTATTACATTTCAAAGACCACTATTCTTTTCTCCTTTATATTTCTTAACATCCATGTTTCACTACCATAAAGAACGAATTTATTTTTTATATATAAATTAGATTGTTTTATAATCTACTTTTTTAAATTAAACATTACATTAACCATTTTTAAAGCAACGGTTCAGAATTTAAATCCTACGAATTATTTCCTACCTTCCACAATTCTACTGCAATTGTTTTAAAATAAATAATTAATTAATACATACAACCAATACAATAAATAAATAAATAAACAACCCACCCAATTATTAGTCTCCATATAATTCTTTTGAAAAAAATGTCACTCTTAATAAAAGTAATAAATTATTAATAATAACAGACATAAACATAAGTGCTTCAAAAGAATATTTTAGAGAAAAAGCTTAGTAAGAAACAAAAAACTTAATCTGTAAAATCAGAGAACGCAATTCGCACAATAATTTCAATGTGACATATGAGTATACTTCACAAAAACAAGTGGTGATCTGTAAACTGCGAAATCCGTGCATCAGTTTGCAAAAATGCATTATTAAAAATATTTATCATTACTCCATCACCTAAGATTTTTTCCTATCAAAATGTTGTAAATCACGAAATGAATGTGGATATTTTCAAATAATGATACAGATCTTAGAGCTAACTTGGATTACTTGACTTTAGAACTGGAAACAATGTATAAAAGATTATTAACTTTATTCGCCAGAATGAACAATGCAAGTAATAGCCTACCCAGGACATAATTGTTATCTAATCACAACAGCTTAAAATTTATAGATAAAAATAGTTTACATTCCACTAACACAAGCAATCTAGCACAATTTTTTTTCTAACAGTGATTACTCATGAAACAACATATAAATAAGCATATTATATAATTTAATAATAATTTCTTATTATACAGAAAAAGTCACTCAATCTAAAAAATAACTTTTAGCAAAAGTGTGTTATAACTCCTGTTTTTATTAATGAAAAATAATAATAATAGTAAATGAAAGGTTGGAATTTTCTCCTGTATGCAGAGTTAAATTCCATATCTGGTGGGAAATTTGGGTTTTGCAGTTGGTATAAACCAGCTGATTCACATAGCAGTGTAAATCAACTGACATTACTATTCAATTCACCAATTAATTTTTTTTTGAATCTATACTGAATATAATTACAAGATGGGGCTCATCTGACACTGACAGCTTTTTACTATGGTCTCCAACTAAGAATAAGTATTTTACTTATTTAACAAGTAAGAGTTACTTAAGAAGTAATAATTTGATCAAACCTTTCTTAATTGTATATGATGGCAAGGAACAAACGAATATGCCACATAATTATATGATTTAGCACCTTCAGTATTTCTATTCAAAGAAATCATAAAAGACATGATATTTTCTTAAAATCCAAGAGATCTAAACTGCCTTCAGCTCCTGATTGACAACTCAATTGAGTTCATAAATCACATAAAACATCAAACAAAAAAAATGTGAAATTACACAGTTAAATCCTGCCCATAAATGTACAAGGACAGATGAACAACATTTTGAACACTTCTTCTGGTGTGTATTAAATATTTAATAACATAAAACTTTTTCTATCAACTGTCTGTTTTTAACAGTTTGACAAACACAAATTTTTAATGTCTTTTTTAACAGTTATAGCATACACAATTAAGTTACATGATGAATTTAATTACCAATATTTAAAAATAATTTATTTTTATGCAGAGTGTACAACACAAAACTATCAATGCTTACAATATACACATCTAAATACAAATATGTGGATAATCTCTTATCCTGAAGGATACATCTTACTTGTTTGTAACATCTAAAATAATAATTTTTTTATTTACACCTTTCTTTAAAATGTTTTCTGGGTTAACATTCTGGTTAGATTTTTTGAAATTATTCTGTTTAATGGACTGGGGGTGTTTTTTATTTTTCATTAAAACAAAAGTTACAAGTGAATTCATATGAAATGGTATATTATCTCAGAAAAGACTTACTTTTCTGGCAATTTGTATCTTCAGTTTTGTGGTTAACGGGGAATAATTACATGAAATCACAAGATTATAAAAGTAAAAAAATTGTAAAGTGACAAAAATTAAATATGCTGATATTTCATTAGAAAATTAATAACTTTACATTTATTTAAATTCATTTAATAATTTTCTTTTATAAAAGAACTAAAAAGAATAATTACTAAATCTAACATGTCAATAACAGTAGAAACTAGTGCTATTTATAATGGTATTAAAATAAACATAAAATAACATGAATATATATCAAACAACCACAATTATAACAAGAGAATACTTACTGTAATTAACCCTATTAAAAAAAAACTCCTTTGTAGAAAAAAAATATTTTTACTGAAACCAACATCATCCCAGATTTAAAAAAATTCAAGCAAAGTTAAATTAAATCGCAACACATTTTTATAAAACACTATACATAATGAACATAACCTAAAATACATAAACAAAATACATAACCTCAACTTATATCAATTAACAGTATACACATGCTCAAAGTTAAACACTAAAATACAAACTATTATTATTATTTATCATAAATGCTTTCAATTATCATAACATAAAATCTACTAGTATTGTCAAGATATACATATAATTGGTTATATAATTAAACATACTATTTGAAAGTCTGAGAAATTCATATCAACCACTAGAACTCACTACAAATTAAAGAAATTATAAAATACTATCAACTAGATTAATGAAATTGTAATTAACAAATAGCAAATTAACATATATTGTGTAACATTTAAGTTAATTAACAAAACGTTTTAAAATTCACTCAATCGGACTAATAATCGATGTCGCGGTATAAATATATATGATATGGAAATAGATTTACATACAAAAATAGAATTCTGCAGTCCACCCCAAATATATGGGGCAGGTCTCAACACTTGCCCGATTCTTCTTTTCAAATTAAATAACTATTCTTTGTATTAACAGCAATAAATAATTAAAATAACAATTCTTCATAAACAACTGCTACTTACCTTCAAATAAAAACAACAGTATTGATCCTATTAACACTAATCAGTAAAACCGGCGAACAGAGAACGGAAATTATAAGATTGAATAATACCTTGCGGCTTGCGCAGGAAACCCTATGCTCAGCTGTTTGTGACCTTCGCGCCGGGCGGAAGTGCTTTCAGAAAATGTTGTTTTAAGAGTTTAATTACGCAAGAACTAATTATTATTTGTATTTAAAAATATGTGATAACTAACCTGGTCAAAATAAATATAAACCCGTTTAACTTTTGATTAAATAATATTTTTCATTGTTTAGAAATTACTTTTTTAAATCTACACAGTTTTCGTTTGTATTAGGTACAAAAACAAAATAATATGATTTGGTGTCTTATGCAAGAAAATGTGCGATATTCTAAAGAAATCAGATTTAAACTAAGGTATGATTTAAAAGGCATGTCTATAATCTTGTAAGCGCCAAATATAAAAGTTATGGCTGATCAACAACGTTATTTAGTGA
The DNA here is from genome assembly GCF_047948215.1 of Lycorma delicatula. NCBI lineage: Eukaryota > Metazoa > Arthropoda > Insecta > Hemiptera > Fulgoridae > Lycorma > Lycorma delicatula. Next base: position 36,171,041 of record NC_134464.1, on the reverse strand, counting down.
TAAAGAAATTCGGCAACCGAGTTACATTTAACTCAGATATATCGATATCAACTGATCCTTTCTGGAAGTCAGAACCAGCAATTTCAGATAAACAGTAAAGTGCTTTTGACAAAGAAATAAATTTCTGTTACCAATTAATTACAAAACATACACATATTGAAAAACAAATATTTTTAAAAAATTGCATCAAAGTTATATAAAAACCCATGTCAATAGAATATTTGAATAATTACACGACCTAATAAAGTAAGTGGAAATTATTTATGAATAATGGTTATTTTAATTTGCGATAACTTAGATTTTTTTTGTAGAAATTACTATAAATTTCTTTGATAAATAACCACACAAACAAATTCATCCCTTAAAGATCATGTATTTTATTTTATCTCTCATAATTTACACCCATTATAGTAGGTGCTCAAGCAACAATACAAGTAATGATAGATGTATGGCTGGACAAGTTAAGACATTGTTCTAAGAGGTAAATTTAAACACAGTCTTATTCCAACCATTTCACCATGATTACCTTATAAATAAACAACAATGGAACACTCACTGTTACAGGTACTGTCAGACATGAAAGATTCACTCTATTAGGAAAGGTAAAAATTGTTGATGGTACACCATGTAGGTTGTACAGAGGTTATAAAGACAACTTGTCAAACTGCTTTGGTTTATTAACAGATGAAGGATTTCCAAAGAAAAAAAAAACTTTATTTGACTGTGTTTATGGGAAAACTCACAAGGAGAGATTAGAAAAATACTACATGCAATAGTTCAAAAATATTCAATGACTGCTGTGATTTCATAGATCAAGTAGTTCAGTTTTAAGTACAATAATAAATACTGCTTGTAAAAGGATTAGCAAAATATAATGGCATTTTTCATGTTATGAAAAATGTCAATCCCATATTCTCATACACAAACTTAAAAAAAAAAAACAGTCAGAATTTACCAGTTTAACATAAAATATAGCTATGTACCCGGATTTATATTAAAAAAAAAATATTTTTTTGTAATTGATGTAAATAACACTAGTAAACAGAAAATTTGTATACTGCTGAAAATTTGCTATTGAAATTATGTTACTACACAGATTTTACATAAATTGTAAATTTGTAAAATTTCTCTACAATGGGCTCATTCTGATCAACTACTGGTTACAATTAAGAATACATTTACTTTTAAACAATATGCATAAATTCTTAATGAAGAAAAAATAGATAAATATACACACTGTATCATGAGAAGTAAACACATACAAATATTCTGCGTAATATCATACAGACACCTGTTGTTGCCTACTACAGAGCTTAAATAAAATCTTATTCAGTCTAGCTTCACATGTCTATACGGTGTATTATGTTTCACAGCGTTATTAATGTTTTGCTATATTTTCATAAATTCTTTTAATACAAAAGTGATTTTTCTATTTTTATTTGCTACAAAATGGCTTCTGCAAAAGTTAATGGATGTTCAAATTATCCAGTTAATTTTTGTTTTGTCTGTGGTAAATTTACATCTAAATCTCAAAGAAAGAGAAATTCTGATTTGATAAAAACAGCTTATAAATTTTATTTTGATTGTGCACTTGGGAATAAAGATAAAATTTGGGCACCTCATGTTACTTAAATATCATGCTCAGTTAACTCTAACTGAATGGTTGAAGGGGAAACGACAAGCCATGTCATTTGCTGTATCGATGGTTTGGCGTTAACATAAGGACCACTTCACTGACTGCTACTTTTATATGACAAATATATTTGGATTTTCTTTCGAAAATAGAAAGTTCATGAAATATGCAGATGTATCCTCAGCTCTAAAGCCAGTATCACACAGAAAGGTTATCTGTACCTGTACGACCATCTAATCTGATATAGCTAGAAAAATAATTTGAAAATGAAGCAGACGATGTAGAGGACATTGAATAATAATTTCTTCCTATATCTGATAAAAAATTTCCTCATTTAATGCAGCAACATGAACTTAATGACTTAGTTTGCAATTTAAAGTGATCAAAGCAGCAAGCTGAAATTTTGGGTCTAGACTGCAACAGCAGAATTTTTAGCAGATAATACTAAAGTTACTACATTTAGAACACGAAATAAAACTCTTTCAACTTATTATGTTATGAAAAATTCATTTTGTGTTTGTACTGATGTCAATAGCCTGATGAAAGAAATAGGAATTCAGCATATTCCTGAAGAATGGTGTCTTTTTATTAACTCTTCTAATGTTAGCATGAAAGCACTTTTATTGCATAATGGTAACAAACAGCCATCCATTCCATTAGTTCAAACAGTCGATATGAAAGAATCATATGAAACTATAGCATTTTATTAGAAGCAATAAAATATAAAGAGTATATGTAACAAATTTGCAGTGACCTGAAATTTGTTGCGTTACTTCTTAGTTTACAAGGTGGGTTTAGAACTATTGTTGTTTTCTTTGTCTTTGGGATAGTCATGATACAAAAAGTCATTACCAAGTAAAGAAGTGGCCATTGCGGCAGAATTTTGTGGCCGGTGAGAAAAATGTAAGGCATTTATAATTAACTGAAAGTGGTAAAATCAAACTGCCGCCACTTCACATAAAACTTGGACTCATGAAAAACTTTTTAAAGGCACTAGATAAAGAAGGACCAGGATTTAATCATTTAAAAATAAGTTTCCCTAAATTGAGTGATAGTAAGCTCATGGAGGGTATATTTATTGGTCTGCAAATCAAGAAACTACTAAAGGACTCAACTTTTGATGACAAAATTAGCGAATGCGAAGTAGCTGCATGGAAATCCTTAAAAGACACTGGTTTTTTAGGCAACAGAAAAAATGAAAACTGATTTTTGGTTAATAAGCTGTTAGAAAACTACAATCATTTAGGATATAGGATGTCATTAAAAATTAATTTCCTACACTCCCATTTAGACTTTTTTCCCAAAAATTTGGGCTCTGTCAGCAATGAGCAAGGAGAGCATTTCCATCAGGATATTCTGACCATGGAGCGTCGGTACCAAGAAACATGGGATCCTGGAATGATGGGTGACTATTGTATATTTTTGTTTAGAGAAACCGATCAAACATCACAAGCAAAAATGTTTATCAACATATTTTAAAAATTAAAAGTAAGACAATTCCAATGATTTCAACTTTTAAAAACTGTTATTCTAAAGACATTTTGAATTATTTAGATTTTTAGAAACTGTTACTCTAAAATTGTATTATGTATTTCAATTTATCTGTGTTTGATTAAATAAAAATTTATTTGATTTAACCAAATTTTAAATGAATACACATAAATAATCATATTTTTTTTAAATATCTATTTCACAGTGATTATGCATTTATTGGTAAATAGATTGTATATCTAAATCATATGAATCTAAAAAATGTGACATATTAAACAAATTCTTATAACAGTTTTGAATTCAGTACCCCAAAATTAGTGAAAAGATTTTTTTTTTGGCTAATGTAATTTTTTTACTGGTTTTTTTTTTTAACTCCAGATAGTAACAGCTTATCAGTGACCATTGACATTCTTGGAGTGTCAGATTAGTAAATGCTTAAAACTTTAAAATATTTAGTTTTATAATTATTTGATAATAATTTATTATTATTAAATAAACTTGATAATAATAATTAATTGATAATTATTTAATAATCATTTACTGTTTAACAGATTTAACGAAAATTGGAAGTTTCTTCATTTCAGTCGGTATGTATATATATTTTAGAATATTTATCTATGCTCAAGATGATTTATCAAATGCATACATATTGAGATGGTTCTTTTTATTTTAAAGATTGTTTTCTTTACAAATCCATGAAAGACTGGATTTTCTTTTTATAAATATGTCAAACAATAAATAACCTTTGGTTGGCCATCCTACCTACCTGTAGCTGTTCAAAAATGGTGAATATTAATTAAATTAATTAATAAACTGCCTACTTACTATTTTAAAATATTTATAATAATTTACTGCCACAGAAGACTTCATCTCTTAAAAATTATCTTCTTACATCTATATAATATTGCTCTCTGAAACAAGATATCTCTTAGATCTTGTTCAAAAAGACAATTTTTTTTTTAAATACAAAAATATTCTATTTCCAGGAAGAAATTGTTAATTTATTCTTAACAAATGACATTATTCTCCTCTGTCAAAGTAGACAGCATAACAGTTTTGATCCTATAGCTAATACAGTGTAAGAAGGTCCTTTTTATTATTATGTTACCTTTTTTAATAAATTACTAACCCATCAAAGGTTTTTCCCACTACATCAAAAATAAGATTAATATATTTTCTTTTATACAAAAAATATTACTCTGTAGATGAGCTTTTAAATAATACTTTTTTTTTAAACCCTAGAGTTTCTAAACCTCTGTTTAAAGTTTGAATAAATAAGAACGAAAATAATTTTCATTAAGACCTTATTTGTTTTTTTCCTTTATTATTGTTTCATGTACTAATATTTTAAATATAAAATGTAATATTTATATAATATTACAAAAATCAATATTTATTTAATACAAAATTTAAAACATTTTACTTAATCGTAAAAAGTAAAGAAAGTATTGTGCTAACAAAAAATTTGGGGTTTCAGATTTCAATGGAAATATCCATTTTGACCATCCCTGAATTTATTTTCACTAGATTTAGGGTAATGTCTGTACATACGTACATATTTACCTTGCATAAATCAACAACGATTAGCCATAGGAGGTTGAAATTTTGGATTTAGGATTGCTGTAACATCTAATTATGCACCTCAACTTTTGATTGCTATCAACTGAACCAGAAGTGTCCAAAAAAGCCTAAAATTCTTTTGAAATCAAAAGCCACAAAAATTTGGATTTTTTACTTTTTCTTAAATGCAGTAATAAGCCCTCATTGAAAGATTTTCAATGATATACCATAAGTGGTATTTACTTTCATTGGCTCCAGAGTTATAGTCAAATGAAATTTTAATTAATGAAATATTTGGATCTTACAAAGGAAAGGCTTTGTTTTTTTTTAACTTTTATGTTTTTAATTTAAATATGTTGATTTATTAATAATTATTCATTTCTGATTGTAAAAAAAACTTTTACGATAAATAATAATTCAATAACAATAAAAAAAAATAAAAAAATATCAGAAGTTATTAATGAAATAAAATTTTATGTATTTTTCATTTAAAAAATTTGTATATGTAATTTAATAGGCATGCAAGGAAGTCATGTGGTGTCCACATCAGATTTCTTTACTCATGTAGTACCAATTCCTCATATCAGTTGTAATGTATTACGATCAGAACAAAATATTTATTTAATATTCATTTTATTCTACAACATCGCATCCTTTTATACAAGATAAAAGCTCTCACTTTTGTGTCATATGTTGTAAAGTAAAAATTTAAATGTTGTTTCAAAAAAAAACAAAGAAAAACAAAAAAACAACAACAAAGTAGCACTAAATATATAGTATAGTATAGTATAGTAGCACTATACTATAGTGCTACGAAGTTAATAATTTTATTAAGTAAAATAAAATTAAGGAAAAAAAATTGAAAATTATTATAAATATAAGTTACTAATGATTTTAATCATTAATATTATAAATAATAGTAAATATAGCATTTTTATTGCTTCGGCTGACCAGGTATAGGAAAGAGATTTGACGCACAATTGGAAAAAATATCAAAATGGGATGATCAAACTTGTCCAGATTACTTATGAATACGGGGCATTAGATGGCATTAAATTTTCAATTTAAAAGGTCAAGGGTATCATCCCTTCACACCTTTTCAGGGTATCATCCTCAGTATCTCAAGACACCTTTTCAAGGTATCATCCTCAGTATCTCAAGATTTTACCTAATTAAGGTCTTATATTTCTTAGGCACATTTGTTAATAATTAAAAAATAATAATATTTGCAAAAAGATTTTTCAAACACCCCACCCCAAAAAATGCTCTAAACTGGTGGCTACGTGGATAATTTGTGTCAATAGTACCTCCTCTCACTACAAGTAACACTAGTGTAGCACTGACATACGCTGTATAAAAAATAGTATATTTAAATAAAATTATAAATATTTTAAATTAAGTTGTGTGTGTAAGCGTGCATCAGAAAAAGCCACATGACAGGAAAGTCCTACAACTCTTTCATCAGTTTTTTTATTTTTTTATTATTACTCGTATGATAAAAATAATTTAAATCAACTTAGTTCAAACTATATCAGAAATCAATATGGGCAGTAAAATTAAGGAAATAAAAAAAAAGTTGTAAAAATAATATTCAATTAATTACCTTTAAGGAAATCTGTAGAAAACAATACTTCCAAATTTGCAAATTAACTTGAACATAAATGTTTGATTATGCAGAATGACTGCTTTAACAATGAATTTAAGTAATATTACCCAATTATTTAACTAAAGAACATTATTATCTAAGATAATTTTAACATATGTACTTTTATATCACCCTGGCTTGAAAGTGGAAATATACTTAGATGATTATAGCAAGATAAATATAAGCACTCTAAAAAAGAATCTAAAATGATTATTACTATATATAACTGATAATTATTGTACATTATCTATCACCTGACTGATTTTTAAGTCTACGAAAATTATAAATAGAAATGTTATCTAATGTTTTATTAACTGTAACTGAAATATACATCCACCATATTTTTTAACCATTGAACAAATTTTTAAATTTTAAAATAAATTAAACATTTCAATAATAAATTAAACAATCCATTGTACGTAAAAACTATATTTAAAAAAAAAGTGTTTACTTGAATACTGTTATTTATTAATATGAAATAATACTGAAATAATAAAATATATTAATCAGAAAAAAATCTACTGGTTATGAAAGGTATAAAAAGAATATTTCATCTTTTCTGTTTCCAAAATCAAGTTTTGGTCTAAATATAATTAAATAAATAACTTTTTATCTTTTTTTACCAAATATTCCTATTAAAAAAAACAATTACAATTTCAAACATCTTTACTATAGATTTTATGTTTTTGTCTATAGTGGAAGTAAAAATGAACTTAATAAAATTTACCTAATTACCATTTCTATCACATTTCTGGCTGTTTTCATTTACTAGAGCTTCAGTCACTTTAACTGATATAATTTATTTAATAGAGAAATCTGTTTAAAAAATAATAAAGAAAGTTACTTTTTAATTAATTTGACTTTATACCCATGCAAAATGTATAAAAAAAATCTAAAACTATATCCGGTTACTAACTACAGTCAAACCTTTCTATAAACTATTGCAATATTATGAAAACCTCGATTTTATAAATTTTTCTACTGCACCATGACATTTTAATAAAACTACATATAAATTTACTTTTATTTAACGTATTCATAGCTCAATATAATAAACTGGTAACATACTGCATATCAACATAATACAGTATATTAAGTAACATACAGTAATTTTTACAAAATTTTTTTAAAAATAATGACATTAAATTTAGTTGTTTGGACATCTCTATGAGTTTAAGGTGGTTATTCTTTTGATTTCCATACCTAAATTGTACCTGTATACAAACACAAAATATTCTTGACTGTTGTCAAGAATGACAGGTATTTTTATTGATCTGGTAAAGCGAATATTCCTAAGATTCTCTTATAATCCATTAACAATAAAACACAGAATACAACAGAAAACTCACTTTATCAAGTAACAAATTCATATTGTATTAAAAATTATATACTGTGAACATTCTCTATCAATATATAAAAACTAAAGAAAGCATTAGGATTAGTATTATTTTAATCAATTTAAAAAAAAGTTAGTGTATTCATTTGCTGTGTTATTGTTGTAAAAAAATATGGGCTAGAAATAAAAATACAGTGTGGTAACCTACATCCATTCTAAGAACAAGGTAAGTCCTTACCTGGATATATACTTTTTATACAGTATACGATATATTTATATATTTTATACTATATATACGATATATTAGATTAATATATAACACATGACAAAAAAAATACATTTACTTTTTTTTCTATAGCACTATTAAGAAAAATAATTATACTTAATTTTAATTTATCATAAAATGGAATTAAAACATTTGTAAAAAAAAAGTAAACTGGGAATTCTTACAACAATGTAACGAAAACCTCTATTTAATCAATTTTTCCCGGGATTCTCAATTTCGTTACATAGAAGTTCAACTGTAATCATTTTTTTTTGTCTTTGACCAATTTTGTAATACAAACTATTATTGGGAATTTTTTTAAGGAATAGCTATACTAGACAGGAATGGTTATTTCTTTTAAACAAATTAACAAATCTACTCTAGTAATTTTGATAAACTTAATATGAATATAAATATAGCATTAAAAAACAATTATTATTACAGATGAAGTGATATTTACACAGTTGAAAGCTACATTAAACTGTAAATACAAGTAGCTTTTTTTTAAAATGAAAGTGAGACCTGGCTACTAGGGATTGAAGAAAAGAGAAAGTTAAAATCACTTGATATGTAGAGCTACAGAATGTTATTGAAATTACAACGATGGATCTACAAAATTAAAACTGAAAAAGCTCATTGTAAAATCAAGACTAGAAAAATAATATAAAATATGTTGTAAATCACAGAGAGTGACTTTTTATGGCTTTTTAGCAACCTTTACACGACTTAAGGGAATTACAAAATGATAAAGTTTATATTGAGGGAAGGTTATACAGAGGTTAAAATGAAGGTTGAAAGGGGAAGGTTATAAGGTACTGAAGAAGTTTATAAGAAAGGCTGAATGGAGGTTATATTGAAGGAAATTTGGAAGGAAGGTAATGAAGGTTATATTAAAATTACAGAAAAAATCAGAGACTTAATATATAAATCAAACAATGAAAGACATCAAAAGACATCAATATTGCAGTTCAAATGAAAAAATGAAGCAGACGACTCAAAAGTTATTAGTATGAAAAATATTTGCAACTGATCAACAGGTTGAGAATCAAAAAAGAATCCACCAATCTCCATGGTGGATTGGTAGCATCTTGGTGTTTCATCCAGAGGTCCTGGGTTTGAACCCTGTTGAGGCATGGCATTTTTCATTCGCAATAAAATTCCATTTCCATATCCCATGCCCAAATTTCAAGCTTGTGTGGTGATATTTAAAATTTTACAACATTACAATTTATGTATAATAACTTTTGCAAAGAAATTATCCACCAATACTAGGAAGTTTATATAATTGTGGCCAATAATAGGACAAAATGTATTATTACACGATTAACAGTCCTTTACTCTCTACAACAGTTGTTTTTTTTAAATAATTTTTTTTCAAATACCTTCTTATAATAATTTTATAATTACAACAACAAATTATAAAAACAAAAAAGAAATAAAAATTTAACAACTATACAAGTACATATATATTTTTCAGAAAATCTTAATGTAGTTACAGGTAAAGATTAATATGAGTAAGTTACTTTATTCAGTACAATTAGATATTTGCAACTAATATTTATATTTATTAATAATAAACAACTATTATTACTAACTGATTAATTTATTTTGAAATTAAATGCTGCTCTAATAAAAGGAGGTATTAATTAAATTAAGCATATGCCAGTCAGCTTGGATTCATTAAAAAAACTCAAAATCAATTCTTTAATAAATTAATCAATTACTAATGACTATGAAATAAAAAAATCTAGCTTTTTTATTCTAAAGATTAATTAAAAGACAGAAATAATAATTATAGGTAAATAATACATTAATTATTCCATGCTTTATACATTTTGTAATATTTTTTAACTATATTTTATTTGGTTTGAATAAAATTAATATTGGGGGTATTTATTTTAAATACCCCCATAATAACTACCCCCATGCAATAACATGCTCAGTGTTATTTATTTAAAAATAAATAACACTGAGAATAAATTTTTTTTGGTACAGGAAACAAAACATGTGATCCTAATACAACTTTTCATTCTGAATTCAAATATGTAAATAGGTTTCCTCCATTATCCACAATTTTTTTTTTTTGTTTACACAGGTAAAGTTTGAAAGAAATTTAAGAATTTACATGCATGCAGCTCACTACTCAAAGTGACCTAAAATGTGGTGGTATTTGTTTTCCTTTTGAGTTTAGCATCTGGAACATCCATCTTCAGCACCCAATAAAGCTTGTTTCTTAAAGCTTTAAGAATATACTTGCATTCTTGCCCTTCACTGTCGCTGTTAACTGTTTTCCATGACTGAGGTTTATTGGTGAAGTGTTCTTGTGCTTGTCACTGATGGAATGAGATTAACCAGAAAAGAAAACCAAGTGTGAATCCAAGAAAGAAAATTTTCTTGGACTGAGCATCTTAGTGTGGTTTTTTTAATACTCTTTTTGGTTCTTTCTCTTTTTAATTGATAATTTTTTATCTAAATGTTTTTTATGATTATTTTAATTATTTATTTTTTGATTTTCTTGTTAATAATTATTTGATGTTTTTTATTTTTTTCCTTTTACCCCATATGTTTATATGACTGTAATAATCCACCTACAATGTTAGAATTATTGGGGACTTATGAATTCTTAAAAATTCTTCATAACACTTTTAAATGATCCTCACACTGACTTTTTGACCTGGCACAGCAGTTCTTTGAATTGACCATTTCTAATCAAAGTTCTTATTTGGCAACCCAAAAATATTCTTTCATTGGTTTTAGCATCACTAATACACGGAAATTTTTATTTTAAATAATGATATCCAGCACCATTTTTATCCATCACCTTAACAAAGTTTTTGAAAAGCCCTAAATTTGATATGCACTGAAGGTAGAAGAAACATTTCTGAGTTAACTAGTGGGAATATACAGAATATTTCTGTAAAGGGGATAGTGCTTCACACTCTGGCCATTTCTTTCTGATAGAATGACTTCTCTTGTCTCTGCTGTCTAGCCAAATCCTCCTCTCAAAAATAACCATAAAATTCAGTGTAGTCAACCTGCAAACCCATTAAAATAATAAATACAATAACTTTTAAAATATAGCTTAAGTCTGACGACATTTGTTATACTGAATTTTTTCTAACAGGACTTTCATATGTTTCTTTCATGTTATTTGTATAAGCCAACGATGCAGAAGGAAATTTGTTGCCATTGTGCAAAAGAACAGCATTTAAACTAGTTTTCAAAGAACAGTCTCCATTTTTTAGAGTTATACTGATGATGTGCACTTATGATGACAGCACAAGTAGAGTTATAGTTGTCTCAGCCTTTCGACCAGAGGTCCCAGGTTCAAATACCGGTCAGCCATCGCATTTTCACACATACTACAAATCATTCATCTCATCCTCTAAAGCAATAACTAACGGTGGACCCAAAGGTTAAAAAAAAAGTAGAGTTACAGTACACTAAATGGTTTTCTTCAGAATTTAAATCATGAAACTCTTCCTGACAATTAGAAACTCACTCTATTAGAAAGAAATTCACTTTAGTGTCAGTATTAGGTTGAAAACTTTCAGCCTAGATTCCAAAACCTCAGCTTCGTTTTTCAACAAGATTAAATCCCAAAGTAATAATTCCCAAATTAATTAAATTTTTTTTAATTTTCCCAAATTAATTAAATCCCAAAGTTATAATTCACCTTGAGTTATCAGTTAAGCATCATTTATAAGTATCATCTTGCTTCTTATGTTGAACTTCAATGGATACCTTATATTTTGATTCATCTTTTGAAGTCAGTATTTTGAAGGATGTGGTACAGGAAAGTCCTCACATGAGGAACTGCTCTTATAGCAGACAGTAAATTCATGTACTATACTGTATGTTTGGATTTACTAATTCCTTTTATCTTTATAATAAAGAAATAACAGTCAAACAAATGATATTTTGGTTCATGCCACTCCTTCAGTATGCCAAGAATCATGCTGATTACCCCTTGCCCAGTCTGTCAGTCGTTTCACACATGTTGTACAGCAGATATGAGGGACCCAGCTCTTATCTTGATTCTCAACTTTGCAGCCAAAATATATTTCTTAACATTTTTTAACTAGTAGAGTCAAATTTTATTGTTCTTTAGATATAAAATAACAGACACATGTAACAGAAGTTATCCGTTTCTATTTTGAGTAGTATTTACACGTTTCTTAGCTTCACTTTTTTATAATGCATTTTGGAACCATTCCATTGACTTATTGTACTGGTAATTTTAAATTTTTGTAATTCTTTACATTTTATTGTTACATTTTAATTTAAAGATCTCTATATCTTCTGTAAATGTTCATTCTTCTTCCTTTAACACAGATGTGAATTAATTTCATTGATTCTTCCATTTTCATTGGGGGGCTTTTATTAAATGTGTTGCTAATTAGAATTTTGTTTTTTATTTTTAAAAGATCACACACATACACCTTCATTTAAAATATTTATAATTTTATTTAAATATAATATTTTTTCATTTATTTAATTTAATGATTCTAACTAAAACGCATACCGTATTTAATTCACATACCTGTGGCAATAGTAGTGGCGACAGTTGGCACTAACTAAACTAATGTAATTTCACAACTTACCTAGAACTAATTTCACTTGTACAGTCGGCAGACTGGTGTAACTGCAAGGGTTAACACACCAGATTCCAAGTTAACTGGGCGATTGAGTTCGAGACCCAGGCAGACCGAGTTACTTTTACTCACCTTAAATATTATTCATTTATTAAATTCTACTGCTCACCTGTGACATCACAATAGCAGTAGTTTAGAACATTCTTTGTGGTGGAGTGCGATTTTTCAAAATTTTCTTTTTGCAAATATTATTTTTTTAATTGTTAAAAAATGCACCTATGAAAAATATGACCTTAATTAGGAAAACTCTCAAGATACTGAGGATGACCTTACTCTACAATCTCACCCCTTTTCAAAGTTGAAAATTTAATGGCATCAATGACCCATAAATAGAAGTTAACCAACATTGGTCAAAATCGGTCCAGTAGATCTGGAGATATAAGGTGATTTTGAGGCAAACACCGAACACACACATGTACTGTACACATACGAACATTAACATTTAGAGAATTTCTATCTGGTTGATTGGGTTCCTTAGGTGTCAAAACATCTAGATTCGATGAAAACTGCATATGCCTAAAATGGAACAATTATAATACGTTCCTTTTTGGAGCTATAGTGTTATCTAGACAGGAAAGTAATAATTGGTTAAAAGGTTGTCTAGTAAAAGGTAACTAGTTGGTCAGCAGAGTTGAGATTCCTTCAGGCTGTTAAAAGGTGGGATGGACTGGATAAGCTGTAATGAGGAAATTTGAACTATGATATAAATAACAAAAAGGTATAAATAAATGTGAGATAAATGCCATTATGGTTAATCTCTCGTCATGAAATATGAAAAGGAGGAAAGGATATAGGCTAGCTTCAGGAGTTGAACAAAATAAATTTTATAAATGTAATGTACGAGCCAAAACAAGAACATTATCTGTTTGTAAATGAAGAAGAAGAGATAAATGATGGATACAGATCTCATATACATGGAAATATATAAAAAAAACTTTCTTTAGAGTATCAATAGTAGTTATGGATCTCCCAAACCTATTTACATTTTTTTTTTAATTTATTATTTTTAGCAAGTTTCATTTTTGGTTATCCAAAGAATATAAGGCATTCCTCCTACAAAAAAAAATAGTAATTGTGGCTGAAATAATTTTAAAAAATCATAAAATTATAATATGTAATATTAAATAATAACCATAAAATATGTAATGTCTTGCATTGATTATTATGAAAAGGAGTGTCATTAACGCTTTGTAATCATGTACTTTAAAGGTAGTATAGTAGGTTGCTAAATACAGCAAAAGAGCGACAGTATTTATTTACTTTCATTGCGTTAATAGTGAAAGTAGCAAATAACAGTAGAAGTCCATTTCCTGTTCTGTTCTAACAGAACAACATAATATAATATGTTGCAGCTCATTAATTTTGCTATTCAGGATACTGTCTACTATTACACATGTATGACTTCACGGTAGTATGGTACTGCTAATAAGTTCACACACATACATACAAAACATACTGATATCCTGGGAGTCAAGAGTAAGAGAGCAAGGTCATACAACTCTTAAAAACTGGTTCTGTGCAACACATCAACTCCACCCAATGAATTTGATCATATAAAACAACTAAAACGTTCAACAGAGAAAGTCACATTATCCCATTTATCATGCAGTGAAATTAAATTAAAATAAATTGAATGGTTAAAAGAAAGTGACAATAATTTTAGTAATTGTTTTACAATATTATCCAATAAAAAAGTTAAATGATGACATAAATATAATATTATGTTGATGACTTAACACTATTATTTTGATAATAAAACTAAAAATCAATTTCTTAAAAATAATAATACGATATAACAAGATAAGATATAAAGTAAATCAGATTAAATAATATCAATAACTATAATTAACAGTAATAATATAAAGCAATAAGATAAGAAGCAAATAGGATAAAAACAACAGCAGTAGTAACATAATTATTATATACATTTCCTGTACCATAAAAATTGTATATTTTTACCAAAATGTTTGTGCATTTTTTTTTATAAAACAAAAACCAAGTGAAAATAAGATTCTTGAATTATTTAATTTTATTACCACTATATACAAAATCTGTCCAATGGAAAAGGTGACTGACAGTCTTTGTGTAACTAGCAGTGCCATCTCTGATGGCACATACATTTGTTATGTGAACAAATACATTTGTTATGTGATTACATATTTGAGCTTTTTACTACAAAATATGTCAAGGCGCTAGCATCTTTTGTTTAGTTGTAATGACATAACATGTGACATTACATTTTGAGTGCTGGTTGTTCAAAAGGTTTACAAAGTGGAGCACTCCAAAGATATGAGAAGAACAGCTGATATGGATCCAGACTTAATTTCAAGAATCACAACTGGTGATAAAATATGGTGCTTTCAATATGAGCTAATCGCAAAGCATCAGAGCTCGGAATGGAAGAGTCCAAAAAAACCCAAACTGAAGAAAGTGCAAATTTATAAGAGCTGAATCAAGACTTTGCTCACAGTTTTCTTTGATTCCACAGGAATTACCCATCAAGAATTTATACCAAAAGGTCAAACGGTGAATGGCGACTATTACTTTGGCATTATGAATCATTTACGTACCAGGATTCTTTGACTTAGATTCGAATACCAGGAGCAAGGGACATTGTCTTTGTTTCATGACAATGCACCGGTGCTCAAGTGCAAGATTGTACATGATTTTTTGGCTAAAAAAGGGTCATGGTGCTTGATCATCCTCATATTCACCTGACTTGGCTCTATGCGACTTCTGGCTATTTCCCAAACTAAAACTGGCGATGAAAGGAAGGCGTTTCAACACAATTTCAGATATCCAGAAGGCGTTGACTGTGGTTTTGAAGGCAATTCCTATGAATGAGTATCAGAAGTGCTTCGAACAATTTTATAATCGTTTTCAGCATTACACTGACTCACAAGGGGGCTATTTTTAGCCCCCTTGTGAGAAGGAGAATATTACAAAATAGCCAATCAAATAAATTGCTGTACTCAATTTTTACTAATGTGAATAAGGATGCATACTCAAAATATAACTACAAAACATCTCTATAAATGTAAGGGTTTACTTTTAATACATCAATGAAAGTAATATTGAAAACAACTATGACACTATAGAAAAAAGGATTTATATGATTGAAAACCTAATTAGAAAGTTTCAGATATTTAAAATAAACTGAGTGCAAAATACAATGGCTATATCTGTCATGTTAGTAGAAAAAAGATTATGCTTTAGTGTACAGACTGGGGTATCACTGCACTTTTAATTTTATTGCTATTTTTCAAAATTAGTTCTTCTGAATTTTCTTTAATTTGCTATTATGACCAATTACGTACACTAATTTCTTCTTTTTTTTTTTTAAATAGAGCTTTATTTGAAAAGAATAATAATTTTACTTTTTTCAAAAATGAAACTCATAAACTGAAAAAAAAATGACAAAAAGTCTTTGACCAGTTATTATTGAATAAAACATTAGTAAATAGACATATCTTTTCTTGGGTAACAAGCAGACCAAGTCCAATTACAGCTATCCAAAACCCTTTTTTAAAAATGAGAAATGTGTTATTTAGCAAATGAAATAATGCCAAACCTAATTGTAATTTGAACATAGAACCTTCCAGATGAAGGCAGAGACCTTACCACACCAACATGAGGTTGAAAATGTATCATAACAATTTCATAATGGTTATTACATTTGCAGTGAAATAAGTAGTAAAGACATGAAATCTAGAATTACGTTTTTAAAATTTCAAAAAGAATTAATCTAAATAATGTTTAAACATGTGATTATTAAAGAAATTCCTTACCAGCAGACTGCAGACATAATGACGTTATACATTTGTGCAAATACTGAATCATTTCCTCTCTGATATTCACAACACACTAACACCAGCATGCACAAAATAAAATACTTATAATAGTTAAGTAAATAATAATTATTATTGTGGGGCCGCCTCAGTAAAATATTTTTATGAAAATAAATACACACAAAGTAACAAAATATAGATCTACTAAAATATTTCGTCTGTTTTTAATAAATATAGTTAGTGTTACTTTCTGAACTATAAAAAAATGAATACGGATTTAGACTACTATAAAAACACACAGAAAAACAGCAATGCAGGAGTATATCAATTAAAACACAGTACCTGCACTAAATACTATATAAGGCAGATTGAATAAACATTCATTCATAGATAAAAGAACACGTACAATAACAGAATTCATACTTTTCCAATCACCTTGTAGAAACAGGACATATACATAGGTAATGATAAAATGCAAATTTTACACAAAACACATTAAAGCTACAATCTCAAAATACATGAATTTTGTCAAAAAATACATATTATGTGCAAACAGATTATAGAAAAATATTATTTGACCTGATACTAAAGGATTTTCTTTACAATTTCATGATGGATGCCATTAACAACAACGTTGGTAGTTCTACTGATGAAGGAGCTGTATAATTAGCTTTGAAAGATGTACTGAAAAACTCTCTCTCTATATATTTTAAAAGTTAGTCATTACATTTTTTATAGAATACTTCTCAGAGAACAGAGTGTTTATAATGAAAAAAATTTAAGGTTATTATTACTTTCACCCAATTCCAAAAAAATTGTCAGCAAATGTATACGAATTAATCTCAAATAGATTGTTTAGTGAATAAAATACTTCTCTAATGTATACTTAATTAATTACAAATTACTGAACCAATTAATTATAAAATTTATTTATCATTAAGAAAACTATTTCAATAGATTTAACATACTGTAATAAGATCGGTATAACATACCTCAGTAACGGATTCCTACCAATTAAAAAGAAAGTAGTAGGAAAATATAATAATGGGAGGAATCCAGAAAGGGGCTAAAATAAACCCTCTTAGTAAGGGTAAAAGGTCCATTTAACAACTGTCTTTTGCAATATTGCACACTAAATCTAAACAGATGTTCGTTCTGTGAGAAGAGTTATCAAACCAAGGTTAGGAATTTATGGGAACGAAAGGGCTCAGTCAATCGTTTTCACCCTCAACCGGGGTGCAATCAGACAGGTAAAGAGGCTTGGAGTATAAATACTCCAGGGAAGACCAGTTAAAAATCAGTTCTGCAAGATGAAGTCTGCGAATCAGTTCCGCAAGGAGAGTCTGTGATGTTAGTCTGCGAGATGTGTATTCTGGAGCAGATTAGTCAAGCATCAAATTTTGAGTGCAGATTCTATGCAACTATGGTGATGCCACAAGTAACGCCAATACACAAAAACAAGCCTGACATGAGTTACAAGTTACTCCCTAAAATATGATAGGCATTTTCAAGAATTCAAATCACTAAGTATTCTATTTCCAAAGCTTACAGAGAAAGTAAGAAGTGAAATGGCTTACCAGTATTTTCCTATCTCAGCTAAATATACTGTATTATGTAAACATGCCAAAACCACTTAAATACAGGCATTATTGAGCTTTACAACAGACTGCACACACTTTGGCACATTAATAACAAAAAATAAATCTGAGTTGCATTTAATTCAGTAATGCTTAATTTATGAAACTCTTTTTACAAATTTATCATTATGCAAATTATCATAAAACTTTACCACAAGGATCTATTTCATAAAATTTTATGTAATTTATTTTTTGCCTGTTTTCTCTAAAATTAATAGAACCATATGGTTCTTGATATCCAAGCCATCAACTACTTAACCAGTGCTTTTTTTTTAGTGTTATGTATAATTTTGACAAAATTCATCCAAGTAATTTTTGGATTATAACTTCTAACCAACTGAATGAATTTAAAAAAAATTTCTTTTGTTGGCATCTTTAAAATCTAACATATATTTATCTACGGTACAATATTTTAACCCACCGAATTGGTCTAGTGGTGAACTCATCATCGCAAACCAGCTGATTTAGAAATCGAGAGTTCTGAGGTTTAAATCATAGTAAAGGCAGTTTAGTTTACTTTTATATAAATTTTAATACTAGATCGTGGATACTGGTGTTCTTTGGTGTTTAGGTTTCAGGAATGGTCGACCTGAGACTGTACAAGACTACACTTCAGTTACATTCATACATATCCTAATTCATCCTCTGAAGTAATACTTTACAGTAGGCTAAACAGAAAAAGAGAAGAGGGTATAATGTTTTAATAAATTTCTCTGGATAAAAAATTTCTGAACTTTGCACGGCAAACTACAAAACGTAACTAATGTCTCATACTATCTTTGTGTTGTTTTGTAAAAAACCAGAAAACAACTTCATGTATGTGTACACGCACACATATGTGTGTTTGTCTACTCCCCCTTTCATTCTCTCACTCATATATATATATATATATATATATATATATATATATATATATATATATATAGTGTGTGTGTGCACACACGCACACACGATAAAAATAGAAAATAAAAAATAAGATAAAAACCTTAACATAGGGTTCTCACAAAAACTGATCAAAAAACACTAATATCAGTGCTTTATGACACAATTAAACAACTACTTAATACTTAAACCACTGAGTTTGGATCAACTTTTATATTCTTGCTGGCAAACACGGAAGTAAAGAATTCACTAATATTATAAATATCAATAGAGTTAAAATATATACCTATTCATTTTGCAAAAAAAATACTTAGTTTAATTTGTCAAATTTTCAAACAGTAGTATCACTACTACCTAGGATTTATTTTATCATTAATCTAACATTTCCGAATGTATGTATGTATGTATAGAAAATAATTTTTTATGTCCTGTTTCTATCAGAAATAATTGAAAAATATAAGTAACAGTGTATTATTTAAAAAAGAGATAACTCACAAACAAAATATCTATTAAAAAAAAAAATTACCTTCTATTGCAAACCTTCATGATGGCTTTAATCAGTTTCTTAGGATTTCTTCTGAATAACTATTAAAAAAAAAAAAAACATTATCAGACCAAGTTTTATTTTATTTTTTTTTATAATATAATTAATTTACAATGGTTAACAAAATTATTAATTATAATCTTAATTCCTCATCCTACTAATAGGATCAATTTAGATCAATTACACTAACTTGGAATGTTTTTGTGGATGACCATTTCTATTCATTTTGAGGGAAAGTTGCATCAAATTTACCTTACATCATGATTGTTTTAATATATAGAGTTGCTTCTATTGTAGCTAGCAGTTTTTATTAGTTGGAATCCAGATATATTATAATGCACCAATGTTTTCAACAATATTTTAAGAATTCTACTTTTTCACACACAAACATGTGAGAGAGAGAATGGTGGCTTAGGACTGTATTAATAAGTCAGTAATGTTAAAACATATTTAACACATTTAAGTGAACAAAGAAATTCAACTGTAAATTAAAGAACAACCAATCAGAAAAAGATCCCTTACCCAGACCTCAAATTATCATTACTCCACTTTGGAAAGCTAGCTACTTAACTATCTTTTTAATATCCTGACCTTGTAATAGGACAATTGACCTTGCAATAAGACCTTGCAAATAGGACCTTGCAATGATTTCGGTTGCCACAAGCCCCTCTCCATTCCTAGCCCTGATGAGCTTTACTGGATGTTGTTTTATTGACTCTGAGACACTAATTATATATCAGTCATCAACTAGGTCTCTGTTAAGATGTCATCGATGTAAAAGCCTCGGTAGACATTTCCATAAGTGAGTTTAGCTCAACTATTGCTTACATACAGACTTCTTCAGACATCTTTGCTCTTCTGTCCTACTTTGTAGCCCTTACAACTATTTGACCAAGTTTATGGAAGTGGTATTCTTGTGCCTCATTCTAACACTGAAGAAAAAACTAATCACAACTAAATAAATTTTAACAAGTTAGACTGTGATAATTAACTTATAATTAATTTGAATCTATATATCATAGGACTCTTTTTCATACTGCAGAAAATTGTTGATCGCAACAGCGATAATGTTGACCAGCAACCACCCCAGGTACATTTTAAACAAATACAGAAATAAACAAAGTGAGAAATCCTTTCCACAAACATCCTTATTTCAAGGAGATTCACCGACTTTAACTAAAAACCTCTAATCTGGTCTGCTATCGGAAGCGAGGTCAATGACTTTACCCTTTCACATCACAGCTCCATCACAGAATCCTCTAACCATCTAACTTTCATTGTGATCTATTCTCAGAAGTAAGGTCTGTGTTTTCACCCTCCTAACACAGCTCCATCATAGAGGAAAACACTTCTAAGCTAGCCAGAGGTCTTAACTACTGTAACATTTTAACAGAATTAAAGTTAAATTTATATAAAAATTCAAAATTTAATTTAAAAAAAAAATGTAATTATGGCAAGTACAAAAAAATGTAGAAAATAATTTGTCAACTCAAAAATAACTATATTAAAAATAATGACAAAACAATATAGAAAAATTTTATATAGAATAGAAATATATTTACAAGTTTAAATTCAAACAAAATAACTAACCACTATTTAATTTAAAAACAGATAATTTGTTTAAGTTGGCAAAAGTTACAGGTTGGTGGTACTATGGGAAAATTCAAATGTTATGTTGGCTATTCTTATTTCATATTTTGAGCCCAGAATCTCAAAACCTGAAATTCAATACCTTTAGTGTATAATTAAATGCAATTTTCCTATTTATTTTTTAAAGTAGATATTATTACTGCATTGGGCCTTTTTATTTCTTTCACTGCTATTTTTAATAAACTACTAATTCATTTTAAAGATCTTCCCACTAATTTATTTAATAGTTATTTAAAACAAAGCTTTTTTATTTAATAAAGCCAACATTATTTTGTTGAATTGTGTTTAAAAAATAATAATAATATTAATTAAAAAATAAAATTAAATGCATTAATGAAATTTATACATTTACTGAAAATTTTTGAATTTTGAAAATCTTTCTTTTTTTTTCTCCACGGATAGGCTTCAAAAGATCATGCAAATGTTTCATGTAGTTCCACTGTTTTTTTTCCAAAGTTCATCATTCTTCAGACTGTTTAGCTCTTCTTTCTTCAGTCCATTCTCCTCTGCTGAGTCTTTCCTTTCATCTTCGGAAAACCTTAAATTAAAAAAATTTTCTTTCTGAATTCTTTTCAGTTTGTACAGTCTTTTTCTGTAATGTTGAATTTTTTGAGCTCTTCTTTAATCTGTTTAACATAGCCACCTTGACCTTTGTAGTTTCAGAGTTTATTGAAAATTTGTTTGTTTAGCCTTGATTCATTTGGACCATGCATCCATAGAATTTTAGTAGTCGTTTTCTTATTGTTACTTCCAGTTCTTCAATTTTATCATATATTTTTTTATCTGATCTCACTCCGTATCTTTCCCTGCATTTGATTTCTTTCTGCATGTTTATTTAATACATAAAAATAATTTCCATTAATTGTTTTTTTTTCACAATTTACTTATAATTATTACAAATATGAACATTAAGTACTTTTTCTTTTTCTTTTTTTTTGTATTTTGTAATGTTTCTTTGATCAAGCTATCATAAATTGCAGAGAATACTAATCTGAGTAAAAAAGTATATATTTAAAAAAAAAAAGATATCAAGTTTAGGCAGGTACCGCAGGATGTTAGGGTCTTGCCTAATAGTATAGTAATTAATTATCTAATTATGTTATTACAATAACCTATTAATTAGAAAACTTGACATCTAATCACATATCTACCAGTTCTGTGTTCATTTGGATCTCATTACAAATTATTTCTTGAAAATCAAAATGTCATAATTAAACCCAAATGTTTAATATAGAAGATAATTACATTGTACTTCAACTATATATACATAATTATGTAAGAAAACTAATTGAACCAAGTAACCTAAAAAAGTTATGGACTATTTTTTTCAAACACGAATTTTTAAAGAAAAAGTCATACAAAGTTAATATTTATCTCTAAGTTATATAAGAAATTCTAGAAAAGAAAACCTTTTCTACAAACTAGAAAAGAAAACCAGTAAATGAAGAACAAGAACAAGTTACTATCTTTGAAAAGTTGATATACAAAGATTTGCTATTTTTCAAGAGTTGCTTTATATAATTAAGACAGTAAGTCATTTATTACATAATCTCATAGCCTATTTAATGAAGAAACTATGTTTGGATATTATTCATAATAAGTTTCAACCCCTGTTCTTAAAATAACAATATACTTATAGTTTTGCTGCATTCTAGGTTTTGAAAGGCTATAATAGAGTTTTGAAAGAAATATGATAATTAGAACTTAACAAAAAATGATCAGCAGAAACAATTGAGGATCTGATAAGATAATTTTAATTAGTATTTCTTGGTCTTTTAATCTGTTGAACTTCTGTGTAAAAGACAATGCATAAACATGTTTATAAATTCTTTTAAATTCATTTAATATGTTTCATATAATAAGATGATTTAAATTTTATTTGCATGTTTGGAAGAAATAGAAGTATTATGATATAAATAAATATAAATGATTAGTTAATAATAATATAGTTTATCTCCCATTAGTTAAAGAAAATGTCATATTTTATTGTTTCTCAATAAAATGGATACTCTAATTTGTTGGTTCACCTATTGACCTATTGAGGCTTTCTTTTGGCTCTAAGGCCTATAAAGCATTAGTACAAGAAGCACTTGTAAAAATTATTTTCTTTGAAAGTAATTATTTTAAGAATGTAGTCAGTTTCCATGGTAAATAGAATGAATGTGTTACTTGTAGATCTGAAAATCTGCCTTTTAATGGGCTTGACAGGCTGATGAGTAATGCTATATGTGTGGCTCAGTAAAAAAAAAAAGCAACTGGAAACCACTTAACCCCAACACTTTCACTAGTAAGTCTGTGTATGTTGCTTGTTATCTTGAAAATATCTATGCTATTTTCATATGACTTTTATATCACATCACTTACAATCATTTCATTAATGGCAGCTAACATACATATAGTCTTATTTATTTTAAGACATCAATAGTTTAATAATTTTAAAAAAATCTAGAATATCTACTCAGATAACTTGATGTTATTATTATTATTAAATAATATTTTATGGTGATGTTACGATTTGTGGTTGGAGGAGGAGTTAACTAATTGAGATTTATGATCCCGCTGGAATTCTGACATTACTGCGAGGGTCATAAGCTACATAAATATGTATATTATTAAATTTATTTTTTTAATAAATTAAAAAAAAAATAATTATACTATACACAGAATTGTCACCTGCACTCTCTCTAATTATGCTATATTAACGATCATGTTTGTCAGCAATGTTTTTTTTGGCAGTCGTGTTTTTTACTTTTTAATATTTATCTTTTTTTAAGAGGTGAAAGAGAGACTTGTTCTAAAAATGAATTAAACATACGTGTAAAACACAAGTCATTCATCTTCTATAGACAATTAGAATCCCTCCTGGCAATTGAAACAATTCCATTATTAAAAAATTATTCAAACTCAGTGGGAGTTAGGATTATGTACATGAAAATATTTCTCAGTTATTAAATGAATGATTACAAAATGTATTGTTTTTTTTTTGTTTCTGTATTACTTATTGTGTGATAATAAAAATTATATTGTTAGTCAAATTACACATGCCAAAAGTTCTATTTATCATAATGCATTATTTTAATGCTTAGAAGACCACACAGAGTTGCAGCAAAAAAAAAATACATATAGAACTGGTTTTATTGTAGCCTTTTGTTCATATAATATTCAATTTATTTCATTATATAGTTTACAGAAATGAGCTGTTTCATGAGTAACCAAAGGAACTTCACCAACATTTGTCTAGAAGGATCAAGAAAAATCATGGTAAACCACAATCAAAGTACATCACAAAATACAAAATTAATAAAAAATACAAAGAAAAGGTTGTAGTGTATATTAATAAATGAAAATGGTTACAATATTTAAAATTACAGTGGGGCACATATTTCTGTGTGAAGAAAATATATAAATAAAATCAATATGGAATATAAATATATATTTTTTCTAATGTGCAATCTGTTCATTTTTTTTTCTTGTTTAACCTCCCGGACCACCATTATGTACTGCTTTAGAGGATGAGATGAATAATTTGTAGCATGTGTAAAAAATGCCATGCCTGATCAGGATTCGAACCCGGGACCTCTGGATGGAAGGCTGAGACACTAGCACTCATGCCATGGAGGCCGGCACTAACAGTGAACAATAAGCAACTCCATGGCCCAATGAGATGAGCTGTAGCTTGTATAGACTCAGGCCAACCATTCCTAAGACATGTGGTTAATTAAATCAACCACCTTTGTGGTTAATAAACCTTTGTGTGAATTATAAACCAACCACCAAAGTACACTGGTATCCAGTATTCAAGTCAATATAAAAGCAATTAACTTTTATTTATGGTATAAATAATACAGAATAAGGTAACATTTTTGAAGGTGTTAATTGAAAAATTATTTAAATATAACATAAACATAAATAACATGAGAAATATATAAAATAGAATGAGAGTGTTAGAGTATGTTTAAAAGCCATATGAATCTGAAAGTTATTATAAGTGCAAACTTCAGGATGAATATAAATTTTACAGTTCTTACTTAGAAATCAAACCTTGAAATCTTTGTATTAGCACCCTACCATATGTGTCACTGAGGTGATCTCAAGTTTGTTTAACTATTATTATTAAAAATAATTTATAAAATGGAATCTTTTAAATAAATTGATTGAAAGATGTTTTTAGATAGAAAGGTAATTTGTAAATAAATGACAATGGTTAAAAAAATAAGGTACTTTCTCATACATTGAAATAATGTTGAGTCATACAAAACCAGTTTTGTTTTCTGGTTTGACAAAAGATAATGCTAGGACTGGTCTTGAGAAGACTGTGAACTCTCCTTGTATTTTAACCTATCCTAATTTTATCTTCGTTGTTTTTTTTTTATTCTACATCCAATCTTCCCTGAATAAGTATAACGTAAACTGGGTGGGATGATTCTCTGAATCATTTCTATATAGCAAAAGAGGCTGTATTTGTGACTGTTATTTTTATAGGAGGGGGAAGGAAATACTGCTTGTAGTTTATCCTGTCAGCTTATTTTTTCCTGATAGGTGAAACCAGGTCTCTCTTGTGTTATCTAATATCAAACATCCAACCTATTCAAAAACTATATGCAAAAAATAAATCACCAATTCTTCTACTGTGTTATTACAAAATGTTTACATTTTATTTAGATATAAAAAGTTTTAAATATATATATATATATATATATATTCTATTATCTGTATTCTATTAATAAATATTTTGAAATTTTATATTTCTTCAGTGAAACATAAACTTAATGTTTTACATAATATAATCATTAATAGTTCACCAAATATATTTATTTATTTCAAATTAAAAAAAAAATATATATATATATATATATATATATATAAATAAAACTTTTGTATCATTATTATTGCTATAAAGTACTGAATTGCAATTAATTATACATTAATAGATTTTAACTGATGAATAGAAAAAAAATGAATTGCGAGGACTGATTATTAGGCTGTAAAATGAAAATAAATAAACATTGCAATATGGTCTATAATGCAATAAGGTCACTGCTTTTACATAATTCAGTGTTAAAAGGTATATATAAATGAAAATTGAAAATAAAAGTTATAATAAATAATATATATATATATATATATATATATATATATATATATAAATGAATATTAAATACCCCTGTGAAAATTATGATAGTTAACCTTCAAATTATATATTACATTAATTGATGATGGAAGCAATAGTTCCATTCAGCGAATCCAATATGATCTACTTTCTTTTCTAGCAACGTAAAGGGAAAGAATGATATATTCCCAAATAATAAATGATGCAATATAAAACATTTAATATATTTCTTATGCTATATTAATAAATTTAATATAAAAAAATAGATACAAGGTCAGATTTATAAAATATATATTTGTATGACTTAATCATCTGGCTTACCACCAGATCATTAGTTCAATTATGCAATTGAAATAATATATAATTCGTTTGTCGAATAACAAGCAAGATAAACAACACACCCACAAAAGATGTTTACAAAATAATGTACATTTTTTAACCTAACTTGCTTCGTTCCCTTTTTTCCCTGTTTAGCATCTGGTAATTACCTTTCAGATAATACTTCAGAGGATGATATGTATGAGTGTAAATGAAGTGTCTTGTACAGTCTCAGTTCAATTATTCCTGAGATGTGTGGTTAATTGAAACCCAACCACCAAAAAACACCGGTATCAACAATCTAGTATTCAAATCCGTGAAAAAGTAATTGAAATAACTTTTTTCTTATTGCAATACAAATAATAAAAACGTTTTACAATAAATTATGCTAGGTTCCATACATGAGATACCATTTATTACAAAAAAATACCATAGCAATAACAATTATATCATTTCAGCCTTATTAGAGGCTGAGGAGTTTAGAGGTTTCCATTGCCACTTTTCAATTAAGTGAATGTGAAGTAGCAAATCTTGTTGAGTCCATTGAAATGAAATTATAAATAAATTCTTTATGCAGATTAGTGTTTAATAATAAATTATACATAATGTCAAAAATGGGTATGTGTCCTACACCATCGATAAAATAACTGCTCCAGCTCTATCTGGAGAGATGATGGGAAACTATGGTAAAATCTTACTTGATATTTATGTATTATAACGGCACCACTATGGTTGTAAGATTATGCATAATATAAATTAAATTTATTATAAATTTATATAATCTAACCAAACTTAACCTTCAACAGTGAAGCTTAGCGAGCGTAGGTTAAGTTTGGTTAGATTATATTTACACTTTAGATTTGTTTATTTATATCTAAACACTTGTATATTTATTTAGTATTCATATAATAAATAAATAAATAAATATATATATATAATAAATATTTATTTAGGTGCTTGTTTGTTGCAACGCCATAATAATACATAAGTATGTCTTGCTCAGAGCATATATCTTAAGACACATAATTAAACAAGAAATAACACAGATGTGTTTTCCATTTATTCATTCGGAAGAACCCAATAAAGATCAACAATTAAAAGGAAAAAATACATTCAATAATTTTGTAAAATTTTTTAAAGTGAAATGGTTTTATAGAAAAAATTAATGGACCCAGTAATGCTTCGCTATTGAGTGTATCAATTAAAACAATTTTGTTATTACATTTGACATATGAAATCTATTTCATTCACTTCGTTGTGCTGTTTCATTTCTTTTGTATTCTCTAATTCTAATTACTTGAATTGTGTGTAGAACAATATTTTGTCGTTTTGGACGCATAAATTATAAGACTTAACTTCTATACATTAATATTATTTACGTTGTTTTTTTTTAATTTTTTTAACGTACGAAAACAATAAATTATCCAATATTAACTCATTTTTTTTTTTTTCTTTACCTCCAGAACCACCGTTAGGTATTGCTTCAGTGGATGATAAATGATTTGTGGCGTGTGTGAAAATGCCACGCCTGACCGGTATTCGAACCCGAGACCTCCGGATGAAAGGCCCAGACGCTACTACTCGCACCACAGAAGCCGGCGGCATTAATTCACTATTAATTTTCTTTCTTTCTTCTCATGACCCCCGGAATGTTTACCACAGTTCAAATTTCACTACTACATAAATCATACAAAAAACGTATAAATAAATAACCTAAAACTTCTTTCATTAAATTTAATATCGTATATACAGAAATATATCGTCTACATCGAATATCATTGTTTACATCGATCAATGTAATAGTGTTATCGATATAATATTATATTCAATGTAATATTATTTTAGGTATTTTAAAACTGGAAGGGAAAAATAATTAACGTATCATATTTAATATTTATAGGTTATCTTTGTTAAAGCTTTAAATAATTTTGCATTATCACTTACTTTATAATTGTGTATCTTTCGTTTATAGAACCACTTTAGTCAACTGATTTTATCAAGAAATCTCCGTAAATAAATAATACTGATATAATTAAAATAATGTAAGTAGGAAAAACGGTAATTTTTTTCTAATTTTAACACCACCTTTTGTGTATAAAATTTTGCTTTCACTAATAATTGTAATTTTAGTTATTTATTTGTATTTTTTCTTAAGTTATTTCCTTGAAATTTAATTCAGTTTAAAAGGCATCTTGTTTTTTTTTTAATAACTACATAATTTTTTTCAGTTTTACCGTAATTTTTTTCAATACCTACTTATACAAACATAAGCGTGTATATATATAAATATATATACCAGCGGCTACCCACGATTACGCATGCGTACTTGACGTGTAGCTTGAGTTAGACGCTCGTTTGATCTTCAGCTTCAGCAGCTCTGGATGCTGCTTGAAGTTCAGCTTACGGGTTTTTTTAACCTAAGATTGAGCGAATGAGTCTAATAATGAGGTGAAAAACGGGTGAGAAGGAAATAGCAGATGTAATTGTAACTCATAATCACAACGGGGTAAAGAACAAAACAGTTTTGCGCCAATTTTCAGCTTTGATTGTTAACAAATTCGGATTGTTAGAAAGCTATCAGAGCTGTATAAATTGCATTTTATAGAAAATTTTATGGTCTTTCAGAAAATCACTTCCACTTTGATCAATTTCCTCACAGTTTTTTAGATGTTTGCAAAAACTACAAAGCTACGCGTTAAAACCTCGTTTAAGAGAGTGGAACAAGGCAGTGCGAGTAGTTTTTTCAAAATGAATTACTATTTTTGTAGAGAATATAGGTATAATTATTGAGATTTCGATATCAAAGATTAGGAAGATGGTTACAACTAGAAAGAAGTGAAAAGTAGAAAATAATATTCCTGTTGTTTGGAACTGTTAGTGTGCAAAAAATTTCAACATGATCGTAATAAAATTGTAGATAAAAGACAAACGGACACCACAAATATTTTTCTTTATATAAAGAAGAATATTTGTATCACGATATAAATAATATTATAATATTTAATATAATACTGAATGTATCGCGAAGTTTTCCAGAGATATTAATAACCTATTCTACTCGTGAAAATAATTAAAAAAGTTCATATAAAATATGTCCTAAAATGCTTCGTTTGCGAGTTACGGCTTTTGAAAAAATTCGCTCGGATTTCATCTACTGTGAAATGAGGTCGTACTGAAATTTTAAGGACGTTAATTAAGATGTAGAATTAGTGATTTCTTATGGTTTTAACCTGTAAAATCTAATAAAGTGGATCCCAGAACCGTAATTGAAGTATTTTTTTAAGAAATATTGGATAAAATCCAATAAATTGAATTAAAAATCCCTGTTTTTTATGTTTGACGTATAATAAGTTTGTTAAACGGGTAATAAACCCATAAAAATTTTAAAAACAACCTTTGTAGAGAATTTAATTCTCAACAAAATGGTATAAGATAAAATGAATAAAACAAAAAAAAAGTTTTCAGGGAATGAAAATATCCACATTAAGTTCTGTTAGTCTTGCAAACAAAAAACACGTAGCATCACAATATTGCATTTTAAATTACGAGACTCGGTTGATAAATCTTGCACACTAGCGTGCTAACGGAGACAAAAGGTACTATCGAGTTGGGCGTGGCAGCACATAATAGCTAAAATTCCCCTCTACAAATCTGCGATAATGCGTTGAAATCCGTTTACCGGTTTGTTTTCAGTAGCAGTACAAATGAAGTAGAGTATGGCCAATATGTCAACACGTTTGAATTTTTAACAGCAGAAAATATAAATATATGAAAGACGCACTTCGCAGCGGACGACCAGTTTCTGTAACTGACGAGTAAAATCGTAAGAAGGTGGACGATTTGCTTCAAAGTGACCGGCAAATTACCCAGCAATGCATCGCTTTTCAGTTAGGCATATCCAAAGAACGAGTAGGCCATATTATCGAGAAATTGGGTCACTGTAAAATCTGTGTACGATAGGTAGCGCGCGAACTCTGATGGCTCTCCGCAAGCTGAAGTTTTAGCCTATTCCGCATCCGCCATACTCGCCGGATTTGGCTCCGTACGACTTCCACTTCTTTCCTCATCACAAGAAGGATCTCAAAGGTAATCATTACACCACCGACTATGAGGTGAAGGAAGCTGTGGACTCTTGGATCCGAAAAAGACCGCCAGAAGTTTTAAGTGACGGAATGCAAAAACTTATCACACGTTGGGAAAAGTATATCAGTGTAAACCGGAATTATATTGAAAAATAAATACTGAAATTTGAATCTGAGGTATTGTACTTTTATTCATTTTTTATTTCATTTCAATATCTCTTTTCATTTACGCTTACGAGTTTTGGTTATTAAATAACGAGATTAATGTTGTAAAATATTTTATTTTAAATTTATACATATTTAGTTATTATCTCCTTCAATATACACCCCTCCTCTATCCCTACAACACTCCATGCGCATTTTCCATTATTCGAAAAAGTGCTGGAAGTCTTCTCCGAGCTCTTTGACGCGTGCCGCTTTTTCTTTCGTTTTCTTTCGCAGCTTCAACGGTCTGAAATCTTGTTCTTTTTAATGCAGATATGACCTTGGGGAACAGATAAAAATCACATAGTGCTAGGTCAGGCGAATAAGGCGGACGGTCTACGACTGAGATGTTATACTTGGCTAGAAACGACTTGACAGACAATGCAGTGTTAGCCGGTGCGTTGTCCTGATGAAGAACCCATGACTTGTTCTTCCACAATTCGGGTCGTTTTTTTCTTTTTTTTCACGGAGTTGAGCAAGGACTTCAAGGTAGTAATGTTGATTAATAGTTTAACTTACACGAACCCAGTGAAGGTACAAAATCCCATGAATATCGAAAAAAACAATCATCATCGCTTTGAATTTTGATCATCATTTTCAACGTCTTCTGGGCCATCTTGGAAACACTTAAAACTGAAAAACCCGCACACGTAAAAAAAAATTCATTGCCATATACTTTTAATAAAAGATAACTTTCATTAGCGGTTTTTCCAACTTTCGTAAGAAATTTTACGACGATTCTTTGCTTTAATAAAAAACCATTTTTTTTTTTTTGGCAAAACAAAGAAAACTGATGTTATCCAAACGAAGGCCACAGCCAGACTAACTGTCTACAGAAACTGGAGTGGAAACAATCAAAAGAGAAGGCTTCACGTTACACAGCTGTCGGTCGTAAAAATTTGGCGCATGCGCAGTTTTTCTATAGTAACAGTCTCGTTATTTAATAGCCACACCTCGTATATGTGCAAAATTTATCAGCCGAGCTTCGTATATATTTCCAAAAAGCATGCAAAAATGCCGTTTTATCTGTGTAACTTTACTTAAACTGATTATAATTTTATTATTTTTTTATTTTATTGCCAATACAGAAAATATGCTATCAGATTCAAAATTTATTTGTTCACTTATGAGTTTGAACCGATTGATTTTTTGTTTTTATATATTTGTAAACTTTCCCATGGGTTTATACTATAATCATTATTACAAGCAGCTTTTATTATGTTCTATGTTTTAACAATTACATTATATTCATGTCCCGTATTCAAAATATGATGTGCACAATTTGATTTTTTAAGCTGATTCAATTTTATAGCAGCCATAAGTTGTTTGTACTTATTTTTAAATTTCTTTGTAGGCCTACCTATTTTCTTTATATTAAAATTACATCATCAGTAATTATCATAATATTTGTAAAGATTCCTGATCCGAGATCTATTCCAGGAGGTACATTTGGGTACCACTGTTTTACAATTTCATATATTAAATAAAGATGGCTACGGATTACATCCCTGCCTCATACCTTGATTTGACATAATTTCTTCATTCAAAAAGTGAAGAAGAACTCTCCAGTTTCTAAGTTTTAATATAATTTATAAACTAACAAGGAAGCAAAGTAATTGACATTGTGATTACGTAAATTTCTTTAAAGATATAACAAAATAAAAAGGAAAATTCGAAAAAATGTAAATTTTATCGTACGTTCAATATTAATAACAAGGTAATATTAGATTCCGTATTAATAGTCTAGAATTATTGATTTTAACATGTAGAGATTTTTTTTCCGTTTTGAAATAAATTTTATACAGATTAATTAAAATTACTATCTTTTTGACGGCCTAATTTTCTTCTTTTTTTAAATTGCGGATAATAAGCTTTTTTTATGTATATATTATACAATACTATTAGAATAAATGTAATAAATTAGTTCTATGGTCGTAATAGTGGTTATTTAAAAGCTTTCTTATATAGTAAATTTTATAACAATTTACTATTGTATCAGCCCATTCACTTAAGTAGTAATTCATTATGATATCATATCCTGTTTCTATTTCCATAAATTGTGAGGAAGGTTGAAATAAAATATGTAGAAAAATCTTTGGTAAATAATATACATCAACTATTATCATTCGATAATTAAAAAATATCATTCTTTACTAAAGTAAAAAAAAACATTAAAAGTACTTTTTAAGTTTTCTTAAAAGTTAAACAAAAAATGTAAAATCAAAACATAAATTTTAAGATTATGAACCAGGTTGATCGTAATTTTACTAAAAAATTATAAAACGATAAACTAGATAACTAACATTTTAGAATGTGTTTTTTAACTGTTTAATACATTCAGGTGAGAAGAAAATAGATCGATAATAATTACGCTATAAATCTTTAACTAGTATAGCTTTCTAGTAAGGCAGGATTAGACTTTAAATTGCAGTTAATAAATTAAAATTTATAGCTTTTTTTTAATAATAATATCTAAATAACTTAAATTGGCCTAAATTTAGCATATACTTATTGTAAAGGCTATAAGTATAATAAAAGGAAAGAAACAAAACGTTAAAAAAATTCATCAATATTTTCTTTGTAAATGAAGCACAACACAAAACTATAAATAGTTTTGTTTATCAATCCATTTCTCTTTTTAATAACAGAATAACAAATTAAGTATTGTTCGGGCTAAAGGTATCGAAAAGTAAGTGGCCTGTATTAAGAAAATCAGTCGACGTAATCTTTTAAATTTAAGACTCAATCGACAAGAAATATCTCCAAGATTTGCTGATTTAACAGACACCTTTGCTCTCTCTGATTCCTGCAGGATTCAGTTTCCAACAAGATGGTGCTCCATCACACTTTTATCGAGATATTACCATGTCTTTGAACAACCCCGGTTGTTGATCCAACAACCGGGGTTATTGGATCTTCTCGTCCGATCCGGATTAAGAGATCTAACTGCATGGCCATCTACATCTCCACTTCTTTGGACTTTTTTGCATAAGGATTTATTACAAGTCGTGTGTTTCAAAGAAAAATTCGAGATTTCAATCAAGATTTAAAATCGAGATTTAAAAGAGAAAAATATTGAAGCTGTTGGATTAACAACATTGCAAATGCTCCTAAACACTTGGTAAGAATTGGATTATCGTCAAGACATCTGCCGAGATTCAAAAGGTGCACACATTGAACTTGACTAACCTACATTAAAACTTGGTGAGTTGGTGTGTTTATTTTTAAAAAAAAACAACAAAATTATATTATTTAATTTAAATATAATATTAAAATCAGCTTATCAATAGATTAGTTAATTCCCTGAAACGTTTTCGGCTATTTCGCCATCTTCAGGAGGATTGATCTTATAATAACTTAATATTAAAATATATAAAATTTACAAAATATAATTATTAGTAATAACAATTCCAACACGTACGTACGTACTTACTTTTATTTTAAATTTACAATTTTTACCTTACGATGATTAATTGTTATGATCCTAACAATTTTTTTGTTGTGTTTAGTCATTTGACTGGTTTGATGCAGTTCTCCAAGATTCCCTATCCAGTTATCTAAGATTCCAAGTGCTAGTCGTTTCATTTCGGTACACTCCCTACAACCTACATCCCTAACAATTTGTTTTACATTCCATGTTGTCTGCCTGCACAATTTTTTCCTTCTACCTGTCCCTCCAAAATTAAAGCGACTATTCCAGGATACTTTAATATGTGGCCTATAAGTGTGTCCCTTCTTTTAACTATATTTTTCCAAATACTTCTTTCTGATTTGCCGCAACACCTCTTCATTTGTCACTTTATCCACCCATCTGATTTTCAACATTCTCCTATAGCACCGCATTTCAAAACCTTCTAATCTTTTCTTCTCAGGTACTCCGATCGTCCTAGTTTCACTTCCATAAAGCTACGCTCCAAACATATACCTTCAAAAATCTTTTCCTGACGTTTAAATTAATTTTTGATGTAAACAAATTATATTTCTGACTGAAGGCTCGTTTCGCCTTTGCTATTCGGCATTTTGTATCGCTCCTGCTTCGTCCATCTTTAGTAATTCTACTTCCCAAATAACAAAATTCTTCTACCTCCATAATCTTTTCTCTTCCTATTTTCACATTCAGTGGTCCATCTTTGTTATTTCTACTACGTTTCATTACTTTCGTTTTGTTCTTGTTTATTTTCATGCGGTAGTTCTTGCGTAGGACTTCATCCATGCCGTTCATTGTTCCTTCTAAATCCTTTTTACTCTAGCTAGAATTACTATATCATTAGCAAATCGTAGCATCTTTATCTTTTCACCTTGTACTGTTACTCCAAATCTAAATTGTTCTTTAACACCATTAACTGCTAGTTCAATGCAAAGATTAAAAACTAACAGGGATAGGGAATATCTTTGTCGGATTCCCTTTCTTATTACGGCTTCTTTCTTATATTCTTCAATTATTACTGTTGCTGTTTGGTTCCTGTAAATGTTAACTATTGTTCTTCTATCTCTGTATTTGAACCCTCATTTTTGTAAAATGCTGAACATTTTATTCCAGTTATCGAATGCCTTTTCTAGGTCTATAAATGCCAAGAATGTTGGTTTGTTTTTCTTTAATCTTCCTTCTACTACTAATCTGAACCCTAAAATTGCTTCCCTTGTTCCTATACTTTTCCTGAAACCAAATTGGTCTTCTCCTAACACTTCTTCCACTCTCATCTCAATTCTTCTGTATAGAATTCTAGTTAAGATTTTTTATGCATGACTAGTTAAACTAATTGTTCTGTATTCTTCACATTTATCTGCTCCTGCTTTCTTTGGTATCTATCTTTGGTATCACATCTCAGTATAGTGTCTTTAAAGCTACCCGGCTATTTAACTTGTATAGTCTTGTACAGTCGTCATTCCTAAGATGTGTGGTTAAAGGAAACCCAATCCCCAAAGAACACCGGTATCCACGATCTAGTACTCAACTCCAAATAAGCAACTACGGATTTGAATACTAGATCGTGGATACCGGTGTTCTTTGGTGGTTGGGTTTCAATTAACCACACATTTCAGGAATGGTCGACCTGAGACTGTACAAAATTATATACTTCATTTACATTCATACATATCATCCTCTGAAGTAATACCTTATGGTGGTTCCGGAGCTAAACAGAAAAGAAAGAAAGGCTATTTATCTTCCATACCGAATTCATGCATCACATTAATAACACCCACTTGATTATCCTGCTCGACTCCTCTACTGTCAATAGTTTAATCAGTTTGTTCGGAGAGGATGTAATATTTTTATTACAGATGAGGCTTGGTTTCATTTGAGTGGTTACGTTAATAGTCGGAATGATCGCGACTGGAGCTCCAACAATCCTCACATCATCCATTTATGACCTCTACACCCACAGAAAATTGGTGTGCAGTGTGCAATTTCCAGGTGAATAATAACTGGCCTCATATCCTTTGAAAACATTCTTAATGCAGACCTATAACGAGAAATTGGAACGCAATTTATTGCAAATTTAGAATTAAATGAGAGAGATTCGCAGTTTCAACAAGATGGGACCATGTCACACGGCAAGTGCAACAATGGACCTTTTCAGAAATTTCTTTGGTTAAAGAGTAATATCGAATGGCTTACTGGCCATCTAGGTCACGTGATCTTTTTCCTACAGATTTTTCCTATGGGAATATCCAAGAAGCAGAAAGAAAGATCAACGTATACATTCTTTCCGAATTTTTCAATGCTAATATTGTGTCTTTTATTACGAAAGAAATGAAACTAACTTTAGGAAAAAGAAAAATTAATTTCATGCAAATGAATTTTCTGAATATTGTCTTAAACCCTAAAATATTATTAAAATCCTTAAATTTTTACTAAAAAAAATTTTCATTTTATTTTGATTAAAAAAAC
The DNA here is from genome assembly GCF_047948215.1 of Lycorma delicatula. NCBI lineage: Eukaryota > Metazoa > Arthropoda > Insecta > Hemiptera > Fulgoridae > Lycorma > Lycorma delicatula. The sequence goes on along the minus strand of NC_134464.1, from coordinate 36,134,348 downwards.
TTTTCATCAGTTTCGATTAAATTAGTTTCATCAGGAATAATTTCGAAAGGGAATTTCTATCATTACATGAATGATGATAAAATCAATAATACTAAATTTGTTTTGTGCATTAGAAGTAATAAACGTATTTATTTTTAAATATTCTTATTCATATTACGGGGTGATATCAAAAGGTCATTTGGTAGAAACGTTTCGGACGTATACAACAATTTCTAAATGCCTAACATTTTTACAGGTTTTTTAAAAAATATCAGTTGATTGACAGGTTTTTTGCTTTTCTTCGTTCCTTACTATTTTGTGGCGATCTTTTAACCTTTTACTACATCCTACGTCCTGAATTACGTTTTTTATATACTCCACTCTTCATTTTCCTCTACAATTTTTACCTTCTTTGTATCTTCTATTATTAAATTAACTAAACCAGGATGTCTTAATTCATGATTCACCTACTCAGCCAAGGTCTCACAATCTAATTCTGCCAGAAACTTACTTCCATTTCTATAAAGCATAAGAGGAGACTTCTTTATTCCGAATTTTATTTAACCGTCTAATTTTTTAAATTGTTCTGTAATATCAAACGTTAAACCCTTCTCTTTTTCCTTTTCCGTTTAATCCACATTTCATCACCGAAAGGTGTTATATTCATATAAATATTTTCAAAAATGTTTTTATGATTCTGGGATGCATATTTTTATTTTTTATAATTTGGATGGCCTACATATCACCCCTTCCTTATAGCCACCCCGATTTCCACAAAAGAGTACCTACTCTAAACGGGGAAGTGGAGTGAATTAACTAATGTAGAAGCAAGTGCAGTAAGTCAGTTGAAAATCTTTAAGTACTACACTTGACCCATTGTGAAAGGAATAATTGTAACAAAACTACCTAGAAAATGAAAAACTAATCTAAAAAAAAAATCACTAACCTAAAAGATATAAAAATAACAAAAAATAAATTATTCCTGCAATTTCTATTAAATTTTTTTATAAAATTTCGGCAAACAGCCTCCTCTCGATTTCACTGAGTCTTGAGATAAATATATCCACGTTACTCTGTCTACATATGTCAGACTGAGCCTGATTTTAGGTAGATTTCAGAAGAAAGCTACATATTGTAATGTGCACCATGAATCGACTTCCGGAAAATTTCAACAGATCTTTGCGTTTCACATCCCCCAGACTCCAAAACCACCATCAGTTCAAAGGTTTATATATATATATATATATATATATATATATATATATGTTTCACTCTCTTGTAGACACGATAACTCCCATAATTTTGCGCCAGTCACTTTCAAACTGATACATAAAATATAAAGACACAAAATCTCGGTTGAGTTTGTTAAAATATCGAATTCGTTTAAAGTTCCTACTATTCTTTAGATAAGAGCTTGAAATTTATAGAAATAAATGGTTTTGATATCACCAACCATTGGCCCATGGAGCGGAAAAATGGGGTTTCAAAAACAAAAAAATCATACCTCCCTAAATAGGAACAGTATCAAATCGGTTTAAAGTGGTCGTTAGTCCTCTGCATTACCTAAAACTTTTGTCTGAAACAATTTTTTATATGATCAATCATTACGACAAGGAATGACCAAAATGTTGCTGGAATTGTAAGAAGATAGGGCTTGTCGTATGGTAAACACGTGAAATCTTTTTTCACATGCAGCCATATTCGTATTGAGTAAATTTGAAGTTTTTCTTAACTTTAAGGTGAAAATCTTTTTTATTCCCTACTTATCACCAGTGAAATCTAGTCCTAACGAAATGTAACCCACCGGATTGGTCTAATAGTGAACGCGTCTTCCCAAATCAGCTGATTCGGAAGTCGAGAGTTCTAGCGTTCAAGTTCTAGTAAAGACAGTTACTTTCATACGGATTTGAATACTCGATCGTGCATACCGGTGTTCTTTGATGGTTGAGTTTCAATTAACCACATATCTCAGGAATGGTCGACCTGAGACTATACAAGACTACATTTCAATTACATTTTATACATATCATCCTCATTCATCCGCTGAAGTAATACCTTACGGTGGTTCCGGAGGCTAAACAGAAAAAGAAAGGGCCGTCCGTTTATATTCAAATATTTGATATTTACTAAAGTATGTTTCTACTATTTCTATCATTTGGCAGATGGTATTTTATTGTTTTAATTTAGATTATTTATGTAATAGTTTGTTAGGGGTGCTTAGCACACTCAGATATTCCATCTAAATTTAATAAAATTTAGATATATTATTAAAATACTGAAAGTTTGATTGAAATCAAGTGTGATTAATATTTAACATACATGTGTAGTTAAACTAACATATACATATATATATATATATATATATATACTTTCACCTTCTATTGCCAGTAGATTACTCATAATTCTAAATATACAAAAATGTATATGTATCGTTCATGTCACACAATTATATATATATAAATAAAAGTAAATATATATATCTGTTCTTTATTTTACTTGGTACTAATTTCAAATCATAATTTGGTGTAATACAACCGCAGAAAACTTGTCTATTAATATAATTATTTACATATCTTATTGAATTTGCTTCAATAAACTTGCGTGTGGGTGTGTATGAACGCGCACCGTAAATGATTGATAATGATTACACGTAGGAACATAAGAAAGTTCCAAGAAATAAAATTTCTTCACTCACATTTTAAGTGGTTTACATTTAAATTAAATTATATGAAAGGAAATAACTAACTTAATGATTAACTCTTATCTACTAAAAGAAGAAAAAAAAATATTTCCACAGTTGGTGGTATGTTATTTCCGTTCAATATACCTTTTTAATAATACGACGTATTGCAAAAAAAGTTGGATTGAGGGATATAATTAATAATCATTAAAAAAAATTGCAACGAGCATACAGTGAACTGCATTCAGCGTTATTTTCAGATATATACGAACCGGTTTGGTGAATTCGGATTTAGCCGTTAGCATTTATTTTATATTTCATATCATTCAATTTCTAAAATGCAACTCTCTTAAACGTGGCTGGTTTTACGTCTATTCAGGACCCTCCATTTTTTTAATTTATTTCCTTCATTATGGCATTATTATTTAGTAAAACCTAATATAAATAACAACTTTTTTTTATCAAAGTATTTACGGTGGATTATTTGTCTCCTCCTGGGTTATTTTAAATGGAAATTTAAACATTAAAAGCCATTTTAAAATTAAAACAAAATAAGGAAAATCAGTACCATAGAATGGTAAATGGTTAATATTTGTCTTGTATTATAAATGTACGGAAAATGAGTTTTAAAGATCTATTTAATTTTGTTTTTAACGAAACTGTTTTATTTGTTAAAATGTTAATTTTAAAATTTTAAATATTTGAGTGTAAAAAATAAATACTACTTTTTTACGACATTCACTCACACAACTTATATCTAAAAACTACTTATGCTCTGAAATACCTCTCTTTTTCTGTTTAGCTTCCAGAACCACTGTAAGGTATTACTTCAGAAGATGAAATGTAAATGAAGTGTAGTCTTGTACATTCTCAGGTCGACCGTTCCTGAGATGTGTGGTTAATTGAAACCCAACTACCAAAGAACACCGGTATCCACGATCTAGTATTCAAATCCGTATAAAAGTACCGTCTTTATTAAGAATGAACTTTACAACTCTCGACTTCGAAATCAGTTTATTTGCGATGACGAAGTTAACCATTAGACCAACTCGGTGGGGTATCCTGAAATACCTGGATTATCTTAGTCGTATTCTAGGATTGAAAGATATTAAGTAAAGTTAAATATTAATGACTAAAACAACGTTCAAAAACCAGTTATCGTAGATCACCGAAGCTAAAAAAGCTAAAAACGTATGCTGTAAACGTAGGGCTAATGACTGCACCATCAGATGCCATTATAAAGAATAAAAAAATTATTGAGAAGTTTCTCAAAATGATGCTTCTGGTATCAGCCTGAAGATTAATCAGAATACTGAAAAAGAAACGTCGCTGTTAGTTAAAACGCGTAAATTAAAATCTAAGTTATTAATTATTTTATCGTTCTGGAATATCATGAATATATTTCGTCAAAGTTTAGAAAACTTAAACATATAAATACGATTACTCATAAAATTTTACATTAAAATCATATATCACATGTTCATCCATCTTTCTAATTCAAAAAAAAAGGGTTGATTCCATGTGGCGGATCCAAGATGGCGGACAAACATTTCACATAGATCATAAACTAGTAATTTTTCAACTATTTAGATCTGAATACTAGATCGTGGATACCGGTGTTCTTTGGCGGTTGGGTTTGGTCGACCTGAGTCTGTGCAAGACTTCATTCACATTCATACATATCATCATTATTCATCCCCTGAAATAATACCTTGCGGTAGTTACGGAGGCTAAACAGAAAATAGAGAGAGGGACAAAAATCTGAAGTTATTTCTACCTCTTAGTATCCATTAGTTTTGAAATATGAACTCGTTTCCATACTTTAAATATCACTGTGTATGAACCATCTTTACTTTCAGAAAAATAAACTCTCATTATTGCATCAAGTACATTTATGAATATTCCCTCTTTTCAGTAAATCAGATTGATTATTTTTACTTCCTTTACTTCGTACAAGGAAGTATTGTGATCGCAAATAATCACGGTTTTCAGATTTCAACGGAAATATCCATTTTGACCATCTCTGATTCTATTTTTACTAGTTTCGGCGTGACATCTATATGTACGTATTTACGTCGCATAACTTAAAAACGATTAGCCGTAGGATGTTGAAATTTTGGATTTAGGACTTTTGTAACATCTAGTTGTGCACCTCCCTTTTCCATCGCCATCTACTTACCAAAATTGTCAAAAAAAGCCCAAAATCCCAAATATTAGGATTTTGAACTTTTTCTTAACTGCAGTAATAAGGTCTCATTGAGAGCTTTTCAACGATATATCATAAATGGTAGTTATTTTCATTGGTTTCAGAGTTATAGCCAAATGAAATTTTAATTAATGAAATATTTGGATCTTACAAGGGGAAGGCACATCGGTCCGAATCAGACTTCATCTCTTTTTTCTTTTAACTTCTTTTTTTTATTTAAATATTTTAAATATAAGTCCAAAATAAATAAAAAATTGGATTTTGGACTTTTTCTTAAATGCAGTAATAAGCCCTCATTGAAAGCTTTTCAATGATATATCATAAATGGTAGTTATTTTCATTGGTTCCAAAATTATAGACGGCTTGGTCTAGTGGTGAACGCGTCTTCCCAAAGCAGCTGATCTGGAAGTCGAGAGTTCCAGCGTTCAAGTCCTAGTAAAGTCAGCTATTTTTACAAGGATTTAAATACTAAATCGTGGATACCGGTGTTCTTTTGTGGTTGGATTTCAATTAACCACACAACTTAGGAATGGTCGAACTGAGACTGTGCAATACTGCACTTCATTTTCTCATACATATCACCCTCATTCATCCTCTTAAGTATTATCTGAACGGTAATTACCGGAGGCTAAACAGGAAAAAAAAAGACCTATGTTTATAAGAATTTTTTCATTATTTTCACCAGTAGCAAATACCCTGAAAGTTTCTTCTATCTTACAATTAAAATTAATTGAAGCACTTCATACCCATTTAAATACTATACTGTATAAGAATGGTCCTACAATTTGGAACGGAGCCAAACACTACTCTATTATCTTTTTATGAAAATATCTGTACCGATAGTAATATGAATTCTAAACGAGATTATCTTAACCATTTTTCAGTCAATCAAATACTCTAATTTATCATATTGTTCTTCAGTACACAAGTTGGAGATGAGTATAATAATAAAATGTAAGTAATAATAGTCTTCTTTGAAGAAAAAGCAATCTACTGAAAAGGTCAAAGTAATTTGACTGAAAAAGCAAAAGTTTTTGCTTGCTTTTTTTCCCGCGCGTAGATCGGTCCAGTAAGTAGTTTTGTAGTCTATACGGACACATATATCGGATAGATTGAAATGAAATCGTAAAATATCTAGTATAGCGTGTGTTGCTTTTACGTCCAACAGATAGCGCTGTTTTTTTAAAAAAAACATGTTTTTACCTTTCACAGGTGTGACATATTAGGTATATAAAAACGTCCGCGTATTCGAATGCAACCTAGTGTTAAAATTTCAAAGCGTCGGTGAAGAACTTTCGGAGATTTAAGATTTTGAATAAACGAACATTTACATTTTAATAAGAACATTATATATATAAGATTTTAGTATAATGTGTTGTAATGTTACTAATTATTATTATTTTAAATTAATTTGAATAAATAAAATTAACTTTTTGTGTATTTATTTTTTAAATAAACTTTTTTTTTCAATAATTAATCCAAACCATTAATTCCATTTATTAACCCGTGTTTAGGGTAATTAACATATTGTAATTTTTTTTTTTTATTCATTTACTGTAACTTTTGATTCAATATTTTCTGAGTATTTTTAATAAAAACAATATGATAAAAAAATAAACACAAAAATAAAACTTAGGTTTTACATTAAGTTTAAAAAATTATCACATTTCTCTTTTGTATAAATTAAAAAAAAAAAAAAATGTATATAAATATTTTCTAATAATTTCGTAACACTCATTAAAAATATTAAAGTGATATGTCTATAACTTCGACACTGATATTATATTTTGGTACTGATACATGATGACTTGTCGGAAGATATATGAGAGCGGAAACATTTTTAAAGTCAGAAAGAAAAGAATGATATATGTATAGTAAAATAAGCATGAGATAGAGAAATTGATAAACCAAGATCAAATGATGCAGGAGTCTGTCTACATACATATATATAACTATGTATATATAAACACGCGATTGCTCCATTACGTGAAAGTTTGACCGCCTACAATAAAAAATTATTACCACTAGATTCTTTTGAAATGACTGTGCTACTAATTATCTTCCACGTAAAACATAATTTATTAAACACAATTAATAGTATTAGTTGATTATTTTCTTTAAATTATTTTAGCTTATTTACTATTTTATTCTCTCTCTCTCACTCTCTCTCTCTCTCTCTCTCTCTCTCTCTCTCTCTCACTCCCCCTCTCTCACACTTATTTTAACTCAAATTATTTCTTTTAACTTCGTTTTTCTTAGCCACTTTTCTTTTATAAAAGTCAAAAGAATGTACTAACTAACCTTAGGGCTTAATTTTACCTTTTGAAATAACAGATTTCAAAGAATTTGTCAATCACGTTGTCTGTTCTAGAAAAAAAAAAGTAGTTCAAGAAAAAGATAACTTATAAATGCATAGCATGTATGTAAAGTCTCATGCTATTCAATTGTATAACAAAGATAATTTACACAACAAACAGATTACTGTAAAGAAATAAAACAAAAAATAAACAAACAAAACAAAACAAAACTGTAGTTTCTTTTAAAATGGACACTCGGACTTATTTATGCAAAAAAAAAACATTTCTTATATGCGTACGTTAAAAGTTAATTCTTTATCTTTATTCGTTTTGTATATTTTCAGAAACTGATGGAAATAAAGGTTAAAAGATAAACTGAAAAAAATCTAAACCATTCGTTCTCAAAGTGGGCAATACCGCCCCCTAGTGGGCGCTGGAGGCCTTCAGGGAGAGAATGGTAGAAGACCCTCAGAAAATTGGGGCGTTAAGGCGGACTAGGAAGACAATGGCTGATTAAAAAAAAAAGGCAAAAATTATGCTTTCCTGATATTTCAAACTAAAATGAAATACTACACTAGTAAAAAAAATTAAAGGGACTCCTATTTCATGATATGATTGTATTCAAACTACTTTTCAACCAAGAGGTTAGAGAGTAGAATAAAAAAAAATTAAAGCTTGAATACTCTACTTTTTGACAGTATACTTCAGATTTAAAAAATCATCAAATTAAGAAAAATCAGTGAGGAGAAATATTTAAAAACTCTTTCTTCGTGTTTGATTGAACGCATGAACGAAATTGTTTTCAGTAAACTACATTAAAATCGTTTAAAAGCTTAAGACTTTAGATTTAATTTATTTTTTTTAAGTCTCTCTACAATTTTTTTGAAGCGAAATATTCCATTTTAAAGAGAAAAGGCCACTCTTTATTTAAAGTTTAAAAATGTTGGGGATGCTAGAAGACTTTTGATTCTTAATCTGGGCATTGGACGAAAAGGTTTGAGAATGAATGATATAAACAGAAAGAAGACGAATTAATAATCAATTATTTCTATCAAATAATCAAGATGTACATACCAGTATAACTGATACAAAAGTACATATTATGTATACAGTACTTGGAAGTAAAACTTTTGCAGTTTATTGTTTTATTATTTACTCCATTGTTCATATTATGTTGATTGTTTCTGGATCAGAAACAAACAAAATTAATACAGTATCTATGCTAACAATAATTCTCCCATACATGGTTCTGTTTATATAATTAAAATTCTGTTCCCTAGCTCTTGTATTGCATGGATCTTTCACAACATCCAATTACTGTGACAACTTGACCGATTATGACCGAAAGTAGATCAATGTCCTATACACAGAAATCACTGAGCCAAAATTAATTCAAATCAGTTCATCCAATCTGGACGTATAATCTTTCCGGAATTTTCAATGCTAAAATTGTGGTTTTCGGTTAGGGGAGATCATGAAACGTCAAGGTCTGAAAAAAACCCGTCATGTAAATCTTGACCTATAGCACACTTTTCCTTGTGTAATATACGTTACATAGTATACAATACTTCCGGGAAAGTAAAAAGAAAAGTTCTGGTAGTTCGTTTTGATAATTTGTATAAGTATGTAAATACAATACTTAAAAACAGCTAGGGATGAGGTAAAGGACCTACCGGCCTGGTCTAGTGGTGAACGCATCTTCGCAAATCAGCTGATTCTGAAATCGAGAGTTCCAGCGTTCAAGTCCTGGTAAAGGTAGTTACTTTTATACGGATTTGAATAGTAGATCTTGGACACCGGTGTTCTTTGGTGGTTGGGTTTCAATAAACCACTAACTCAGGAATGGTCGAACTGAGACTATACAAGACTACACTTCATTTACACTCAGACATACAATCCTCATTCAGGAAGTAATACCTGAACAGTAATTCCCGGAGGCTAAACAGGAAAAATAGAAAGGGATAAGGTAAAGACAATGTAAGATTTGGAAAAAAAAATCAACATAAACTGGTGCAGGGAGTAATAAAACTGAAATTATAAACTATTAATACCATTAAAGTTCGATTCGTACAACAAAGCGCCGGTATAATTCTTTGTTTTATATATATATATATATATATATATATATATATATATATATACACCACCCAATATTATCGTGTAAATATTTAGCCTCATTTTTATTTACAAATATCACTTCATCGTCAATATATACAGACCGTTCGGAAAGTTGCTGTGCACTGGAATTATGGAAGTGAAATAAAGAAATTTTCTTAATATTACTTTGTATTCTTATTCTGTTGTTTTATAGAAACAGATGTTAATAGTAACTGGAATAGTTTACAAAAAAAATGTTAAAAATTACCTCCTCCAACATCAAAACAACACTGTACATGTTTCAATTTGTTTTCAAAAGTTTTAACCAGATGATGTACTGGAAAATCTTGTACGAATACCATTATTCCGGTTTTTAGCGCGTCAATCGTATGAGTCTATTGTGATAAACTGCTTGTATCGCTGCCCCCATAGAAAGTAATGTGGGGGAGTAGGATAAAAAGATCGGTGCAGGCCACAAACCCTTCAAAATGATTCATTCACCAAAGTCATTGGCCTGTTGTTTGTGTTCGCTGTGGCGTCACCTTGTTGAAACCAACTGTAACTGATATCCCCTTCTATTAATTGACTAATGAAGTTTATTAAAATAGCACAGTAACGATCATTATTAACTGTATTTTCAAAAAGGTTGTACCCACAATGCGCATTCTTTCCTTTTTCTGTTTAGCCTCCGAAACCAACGTAAGGTATTACTTCAGAGGATGAATAAGGTTGATATGAATGAATCTAAATGAAGTGTAGTCTTGAACATTCTCAGGTAGACAATTTCGGAGATGTGTGGGTAATTGAAACCCATCTACCAAAGAACACCGGTATCCACGACCTAGTTTCAGATCCGCATTCTACTCACACCGTCCAGACTCCAATTTTCGCGTAAAAATCGTTCCTGTAATTCATGGGGGTTATTTGTCGAACATTCGTGTATTTTGTGATCTAATTTACCCTCCCAGATGAAAACACGGTTCATCTGTAAAAAACGTAACGTCGAAGATACTACGGAATTCTGATCAATAAAACGTTAAGACCATTAACAATAATGTGGCCTTTTGACTTGATCAGAAGGTTTTAGTTTATGAACACACACTACTTTGTATGGATAAAGTTTTAAATCTTTTTCTTACAGCTTTATATGCGGTAGCAAGTCCGATACCTGGCTGCTATGCTAACTTACGCGTTGACTTTGACGGAATTTCAGCCGCAACATCTGAAATATCAAGCAGCATCTGTTCCTTTAGTTTAGGGTTCAGCGTTTTCAACAGAGCCTGCTACCCGAAATTTTTCGTCAAAATTCGAACCGCATTGTGATGAGGAATAGCAAGCAGTATTTGGAAACTTTTCAGAAAACTTATGCTTCACTAAATCAGTATAATTGTCACCTTCACAAAATTCACGGTCAACGAGAAAATGCGTTTCTCTACTGAAAGAAATATTACGTTCAATCACAACTCAGTGACTAACGTCTTGGTTTGTTACTGTGCAACGGCCAACGAACTCACAGGACAACCAACCAGACGCCGAAAGAACAGAGTGCACCACATAATTCTAAAGCATATTGCACAGCGACTTTCCGAATGCATTGTATTACTACTATTATTATTTCACGGAATAGTGAAACGACTAAGTCCGGTAGGGAAAGGCCACTCTCCGGCGCGTTTAGGAGAATCATCGCTAATACCTCCCTTCTGTGAAGTTAAATCATTCACACTGCACATACATTTGAAAGTAACCGGTCGGTTGGTTCTCGCGTGATGCAATTATAAACAAACAGACAAACTTTTATATATATATTTCCAAACGACCGTAATGTGTTAGATCGAGAATGTACCTGATGCATACAAAAGACAAAAGTTAGCCTTCAATCTACTAACAAATAACCCGTTTGAATTTTGAAAATCGAACGATTATTTGCAAGGATTTTATAAGAGAACCTATTATACCTCCAAAACAGCGCCCCTGGGGCATTAAATTTGTTACCGGTTGATGGTGATGATTGGTCTAACCTCCAACGAGATGCTCGTATACCTTACCACTCTAGCCTTACACGCAGTCCCCACGGGAAGCCCAATATTGTTAAATAGAAATGTTTTAAATTAATTTAATATTACTTAACGTAAATTTAATTATTATTTTTGTAATAATATTCATTCGATTGACTCGAATCATTCAGTTCAAACCCACCTAACACAGTGATAGAGACTTACAATCAACAGTTCATTAATTCAATTCTTTAAAGTTTGTGCTTCAACCGACACACTACTAAATACACAGAATGTTTCTAAAATGGTGGGCTGGCTGTAGGTTTTCGGATTTTAGTTGTAAAATTAAACATAAAGTATCCTTAGGAAAAATGGCAATTTCTCCTTCGTTCTCATCCTGTCCGCCATTTTTTTATTTTTATATAAAACTTTATATATCAGGTTGGGATAAAGGAATCACATTATTATTTGGTAAGCGTCTTGGTAATAAAGTTTTAAAATTAGCAAAAAATCAGGAATTAAATACCTTCGCAAATTACAAAATGACGGCTATGTTTATTTTTCAATCCGTTATATCTCCGTAAATATTAGTTTTATCAAAATTTATGTAAAATATTAAGCCTTTTATTTTGAACAAAATGTCATTTTATTTTTTTAGATCGGTTAACCGATCTATGGCTAACCGATAGATCGGTTAGCCGAATTATGGCAGAAAATCAATGTTGTAATTTTGTGTCTGTTTTCATGTCATGAAAGAGCTCACAGAAGAAGACTTCCAGCACTGTTTTGAACAATGGAAAATTCGCATGGAGCGTTGTAGAGGTAGAGGAGGGGATAATAACTAAATATTTATAAATTTAAAATAAAATATTTTACAGCGAGACTAATCGTTATTTAATAGCCATACTTTGTAAAAAATTTATTTACCTATATTCATAACAAGAAACTGGAAAAAAAAAGAAAAATTATAACAAAATCAATTTCCTATACACGTCATTATAATTAACGGTTCGTCAAGTTCAGAATAAGAAAGTTTAATTAAAAAATGAAAAAAAAAATAGTAATGAAGAATGTATTTTTAATTAATTAATCAATTAAAAACATGATAATCGTTTTTTTTTTACCGATATTGAATTATGATAAAATTACAAGTCGACCAGGCTTATCCGTGTTTTCAAAACTTTTAGAAAAACAACCATTCTGTTTAAGTTAAGAAAAAATAGATAATCACATCAAGTAGAAAATTAAATAAAGAATTTTCCTGTATTATGTAACTCAATAATAAAGTTAGCGAGTGAAAAGATAATGTACAGTAAGAAAAACAAGCAAAAGGAAGACTTTTTTTCTTCTTCGGAAATATCAATCATCAGTAGTAGCGTTAAGAAAAATAGTAATAATGTAGCTTTTTACTTTTATTGGTTTTGTGGTTAAATACAAATATACCAAGCGTTGAAAATCGGAATCATATTATGTGTTTACTCACCGCCGACAACTAAAGCATACAACAATATCATTAATATGCCAGTAATAGTAGTATTGTAATTTATTTTTTTCAATTCTAAAGCAAATCATTCACCATATTTCACGTGGACAATGGATATTTTATTATTATTATTATTGTGAAATAGAACCGGATCAATGTGAATTCTGTTGTAAATCCTCATTTTATTATGTATTATAAAATTCTTTCCAGTAAAATAAATAAAAATAAATAAATAAAAAAATTCTAGTTATGATGATTTAATTATAAGCTATACTGTTCATACCATACTTAAGAAAAAATCTGATGTGGACATCAGATGACTTCCTTGCACGCCTATTAAATTACATAAACACATTTTTTTTTTTTTAATGAAAAGTACATAAAATTTTATTTCATTAATAACTTCTCATATTTTTTCATATTTCTTTTTTTGTTATTGAATTATTTATCGTAATTCAATAACGATTTTTTACAATCAACTGTTTGGACCGTTCATGTTACCTTCTTTCTTTTTCCTGTTTAGCCTCCAGTAACTACCGTTTAGATAATTCTTCAGAGGATGAATGAGGACGATATGTATGAGTGTAAATGAAGTGTAGTCTTGTACATTCTCAGTTCGACCGTACCTGAGATGTGTGGTTAATTGAAAACCCAACCACCAAAGAACACCGGTATCCACGATCTAGTATTCAAATCCATGTAAAAATATCTGGCTTTACTAGGACTTTATGTTACCTGGTGGCCGCTTAAATGCTGAGGTCTATTTGCATGTTCTTCTAGAAGAATTGCCACAGCTGCTTGAAGATGTTCCTCTAGCGCTGACATGCAAAGTATCCTTCCAGCACGATGGCGCCTCACCACTTCTCTTGTGCCATTTCCACTCACTTAAATCATTATTTTCCTGAGAAATGGATCGGTCGTGAAGTTGTACATTCCTGGCCATCAAGATCGCCTGAAGTAACACCTTTACATCTTTTCGTCTGGGGATGTATTAAAAATATTGTATAAAAACAAAAATACATTCTCATGAGGAATTAATTGTCCGCATTATGGATGCGACTGAGCAAGTTAAGTACAGGCATGAACAACTAAAAAAAGCATAAAAACAACGAAAGCAGCATAGAAACGTGCCAAGAAATGTGTTGAAATGACGGGATCATTTTTGAACATTTATTATGAACTGGTACGTATATGCACTTTGGTCTGGTGTATAGTTTCACAAATAAAATTCGAACTTTTTTAACTTTTCTTTGTTTTATGTTTAGAATTACATTTTCTATAATTTTTTTTTAGAGCTTTTAATTGTTTACTACCCATTTAACAAAATTATTCTATATTAAACAAAAAAAAAGGGGGTTTTACTCCAATTTATTGGTTTTCACTGTCCAGATTTCTCATAAACACTACAGCTACGGTTCTGGGACTTATTTTATTTGATTGTTTAAGTCAGAAACCTTAAGAAATTACTAATTCTACCCCATAATTAACGTCCTAAAAATTTCACTACGACCTCATTTCACCGGGATAGCTGAAATCCGCGCGAAATATTTCACTAGATATAACTCGCAAACGAAGCACTTTAGGAGATATGTTTATATCAACTGTTTCCATTATTTTTATGAGTAGAATAGGTTGTGAAAGTCTCGGGAGAACTTCGTGATACATTCTGTATGTATACTTTATTTTCTATTCGTTTTTTGCTACTTATCGAAATTCTTACATTCTTCACTTTTTCTTCTTTACCGTTTTCTCTCTTCCTAATCTTCTTTCATTATTCTCTTATTATTCTTTGGGTTTTCCGCGTATTTTATATTCAGATTTTCTTTTATTTCCTTTATTCTTTTGAACTCAACAACGCCATAATTTTGGTTTTAAAGGTGTCGCTTTTTTAAATATTTTATATATTTTTATATGTTTATTATTTATTTAATTTAAATTTAAATACTTTTTTTTTTTAATTTTTAGCTCATTTTATTTCTGTTTTCTTATTATTTAGAAAAAAATAAAAGATTTGCTTCTTTAATCTTGTTTTTAGTCATTCTGAAAAGATGATATAAGAAAATCAATCTTCGCTTTTTCTTTGAGTTCGTTATTTTTTCTAGATTATGATGAATTTCATTCTTGCTTCCAATTTCAGATTCTTTTCTATCCTTTACGGGACCTAATATTTTTCGAATGATTCTCCTTTCCAACTTTTATGTGTATTCCATATTTGCCTTAATATTTAAGCATTTACATTCATATAAATACATAATATGTATTTCATTTTATTTATTATTTTTTTAAATTATAAAAACAAAATTATTTAAAAAATCAGCGAATTTATCAGTAATAAATTGTCTCTTTCCATTTCTAAGAAGATACGTATAATTCAGTTAGCTTAACAAAAGGATACGTTAATTTTTTGCTTTACACTAGTTTTCCCTGTTTTTTTTACATGTGTGATGCATATAGAGCATCTGACTTCACTGGAATGCTTTCCCTGAAAGTATGTGGGCTTAATAAATCTGAAAATTAATGATGTTCTTTCTACAGCCAATTCTTGTGGTGATCAGAATGATATGTAGGATTGAACAGCAACTGAATTTCAGTAGGCTTGGAATATTATTTGACTCATTGTAAGACGCAACGGTTAATCCCTTCATTCCTTTTATTCCTTAGTAATCCTGGCATTGAATGATTGTTATTTATAAATATGGTAATGTCATTTTTATGAGTGATTTGTGACTCCCATTAAAATAATAGTACTGAAGATATATACATGCATTTGTATAAAGTTCCACTTACCTCCAATTTCAAAATATATTTCCAAGTACGTTCGGAGCTGTTACTCCATCATCAGAGATTCCTTATAAGATGTAAATTCAAAATTCATATGTCATATGTGTAATATATTTAAATTAAAATTGTTACGTCCATAACAGTCGGTCGTTAAGAAATAAAAATTAACTTATACGTCAATAAGACTGTAACGTCATGTCCGAAAGATGTTTATGACTAATATGAAATATAAATTAAATAGTATCAACCTATTAATAATTAATTAGTGTGTAATTTGTTTATATAGGATATAATTATCATATTTGACTTGTTCAATCATTAATTTATTATTATTCAAATATATATGAAATTTTTCTAATATTCTGGCTTTATAATAATTATTAATGTATTCTAATATTTGTTAGGGTTATAATTACGTCCAGTTTCTAAAATGTGTTTAGCGAAATTAGATTTTTCTTTATTATTTTTAATTATACAATTAATATGTTCTTTAATTCTTATGGTAAATGAACGATTTGTCATTCCAATAAATTTTAAATTACAGTTTTCGCAATTGAGACTATACACTCCTTGTTTTTCTAAATTATAATTATTGTCTTGATTTATAGTTATAGAAGGGTCTTCTCATTATTTATGTATTTTTATTGCTTTATTACTTGTTTATATGCTGTTTTTAATTTAAAGACATTAAATATTTTATTAAATTATTATAATTTATATTGTATTCAATTTTAACGTATTCATTTATTATATTATTATTCGTTAATTTTATGTGTATTTTATTTTTTATTCTGGTGTATAATTTATTTATTAATTTAGTATCATATCCATTATTTAAAACTATATATTTAATATTATTTCATTATTTAATTTTATATTATTATATTTTAAGTATTTTAACGTTTTATAAATTAATGAAATGAAGGTAGCCATTTTTTGACTCCAAGGATGAAAACATTTGAATTTAGAAAATTATATACACACATGTTTAAAAGATCTTTTGAAAATCAATTACAAATTTTTAATTGTATTAAGCATTCGTAATTCTTAAAATAATACTACGAACAATTGTATTTTTTTCTTAGAGGATTTAGTTGTATTTATTTTTTCTTGAGGACATTCTCGGTCAACGAACCTTTACTAAATTAAAAAAATATTTATTTTTAAGTCTTTAATAATATTTTAAATCAATTCTAATTGTGACATGACTTTGTTCATGTACTCTTTAATATGAATCTAAGTCAAGATACGTGAAATTTTACATTATAATTCAATTGAAAATAATATTGCTTATATATTTTTTTTATGATTAATTCATCATATAAAATTCTAAGTTTGTGCATGAGTATATGAAATGAAAATTTTGTAGCGTATGAAAAATTCCATACCTGATGGGATTCGAAACCGGGACTATACTTTAATTATTCATTTTATTTAATAATTTCTTATTTAATTTAATTTTTTTTTACAGTATATGTTTTTTTACTAATTATCCTTATCTAACCTAATTATTCTGATCAGTAAAACGTTTTTTTTTACACAAAACAAAGTTTTATAAATTTAAAAAAAATTCATAAAATTTTTATTTTACGATAAGAAAATTGTTAAGAGATTATAGAGATCATTTTCATTTATAAATTTCTAGCGGTTTTTATTTTATTTAAATAAGTTAACTGTTAACTAAGGTTAGTTTTCTCTTACCACAAACAGTCATCCTTCACGAAACACTTTTATTTATTGTTTATTTTTAAAAATAAATAAATTTTCTATTAGTTAATATTAATATACTATATATTTAACAAATAGAATAAGGAAATCTCATAAAATTTTATTTGTTTTTTTTTTAAACATTTATAAATCGGATTGAAAATACTGATTAGAAATCACAGTGCTGATTTATTTAAATTGTTCCATATGAATAACCAATTTCTTATTTTATGAACATCGGTTCGAATCCGACTTCACCTTCTTTTTTTAACTTTTTTTTTTTTAAATTTAAATATATTGATTTATTAATGATTACTAACCTCTGATTGTAAAAAAATGCAATAATAAATAATAATTTAATAATAACAATACAAAAAATATGAAAAAATATCAGAAGTTATTAATGAAAAAAAAACTTATTTACTTTTCATTTGAAAAAACAAAATGTGTATATGTAATTTAATAGGCGTACAAGGAAGTCATGTGGTGTCCATATCTGATTTTAATCAAGAGACAAATATCACCCCATTATTTCGGATTGTTTTTACTCATACGGAATTTTTTTTTAATATAGATTTATCTAGCACGAAAAATATTAAAAATAAAAATAATTAAAAAATATAATAATTTACGAAAAAAATAACACTGAAAGGAGCTTCTTCAATTGTTACGAAAATTTCAAAGGTTGGCGCCAAAGTACGGGTTAGTATTTTTATGATATTTATTATCACAATGTGTGTGTGTGTGTGTGTGTGTGTGTGTGTGTGTGTGTGTGTGTGTGTGTGTGTGTGTGTGTGTGTGTGTGGGGGGGGGGGGAGGCGCATATATATATATATATACACACACACACACATACACTATATAAGCATATATAGTATATGCATATACTATATATATATATTATATATACATAATATATATTTCACTATATTATATAGTATATACATACTATATAAGCTGACTACAATTTTGTTCACTTTACTGTTGTGATAACGATATCACAATTTTCAATACAGTATTTTTTAATAGCTTGTATTTGATTTTATAAAAGATAGAAATTATTATAAAACCTGAAATTCAGCGGTATATTTATTTGTATCAGTAACTCTTCAGTTAAGTCATACTGAATGTATGCAAATACTTCCAAATATGGTAGTTTTTGTTTTTGTATTCGAGTGTGTGTTACATTCGAGGACACCTTATAACAATTTTAAATACAGGCTACGGTATTTAATTCTGAAGAAAAGACATACGTTTAAATACTTCCCATATTTCACGTAATTAAAAGAAAAAGGAAACAACATAAATTCTACGTCGCAATCTTTATATAAAGAGATCATTACGGGTAATTATATTAACCAAGAAAAAGGATTTAGATTATTTGATTACGATAAGGAAATACTATGAAAATATATTATTTTTCCTTTACGGAAGGAAAGGAACTAAATATGAAAACATTAACGGGTATAATATATATATTATAATTATTATCATTATTATTATTACGTAATAAATATCATTATATTAATGCTATTGATAATAGACATGTAATAAAACAATCGTTATAATAACTCAGGTAACTGTAAATGCGTTAGAAAAGATGTTACTTATGTAGGAAATGGTTCGGGGTAATTATAGTGATTGTGAGTAGAAAAATGTTTTTTAACGTGTTCACGTACGCACATTATAACAATTCGCTCGTTTAATTTTTAACTATCACTTACTTTTCTAATTCAAAAATACAGTAACTACTCGTACATATAATTCTATATGCAGATGTAATAATAAACACAGATCTAAACCATTACGTAGAGGTTTTATAATATTTAAAGTTAAAATAAAAAATATTAAAAAAACTTGATAAAAACCGCTTTTATATTAAACGAACTAAAAAGTAGAAAATAAAAAATACGTAAAAAAATGTTTAAAACACCAGTCCTAAATTAAACTCATTAAAAGGTAAAAAAAAATTATCTTAACATTTTTGAAGCTATGACTTTCACATAATCTTACATATCACCATCAAAGCCTGTTGTCAAATCCATTCTGAGATACCATCCTAAAATTATTTTTTACCTTTTAGTACGTTTAATTTAAGAGTGGTGTTTTAAATATTTTTTTACATATTTTTTATTTTCTACTTTTTAGTGCATTTAATATAAGAGTGGTTTAAAGAATATTTTTTTTAATGTTATTTTTATTTTATACTTTTAATCTTTATAAGTTTATACTTTACATCTCCGCTAGCGCACAGGTTTGAGCGTACTTAGCAAAAGATCGGATCAGTACGTTTTACGGTGGGTGAGTGCAATCAAAACATAGGACTAAACGATTAAATTTCCGTATAACTAAGATCCGGTCGATCAAGAGTGTACCCGATGCGTTAAACAGAGCTCCGTCGACCTGCTGATACATACTCCGTTTGAATCGTGAAAATCGGACGAGCGGTTGCCGAAATATTACGGTGACACTCTATCGGACCCCCCTCACAAATTTTTGAACGGCGCGCCAGGGTTATTTGAAAATATTATCATTCGACGGATACCACTGGGAGCGGATAGGAATCATCGCGAAGATCAAAAAAATTGTTCAAAGAGCTAGGACCGACGGTTTTCGAGATATTTGAGATTTTCGTCCGAAAATACAGATCCGGTTAAAAAGTACTGAAGTTTCCCAAAACTTCGGTCGCTACTGTACAGAATTTATAGTAACAACTGTATACTCTAATATATATATATCTCACTTGTTTATAAAACTAATAGCGTGTTATCATTTAGTTCCAGTCGGTTGTTATATTCCTACGTTTTGGTAAAATTATGTATTTCAAACGCGTGCGAATTTTAGATCCAAACTTCCCAGAAACAGGCTAGGTTATCTTTCAGAAAGAAAATTTCTTTCGCTAAGAAAATTTGCATGTAAACCGGGTTGCATATGTTCAAGGGGAACTTTGTTTACCTAGCATCTTAGCATCTTGAAAATGTTGCTAAAATGTGTTATCAGGAGAAAACACCTGAATGCAAAATTTCAGAACGAATGGGTAAGAGGAAGTGTTTCAAAATTCAACTGAAAGGTTACGTACCATGAAGCTCACATACATAGTCCAAAGGCGATTTAATATAAAAATGATTATAAAAATATATGTTACTTCAAGTGTATATGTATATATACATACATATATGTATATACACGAGTATATACATATATACACGAATGGATTTGAATCTTGTACAGTGGTAAAACATTTGTATTCTACTCCTGTATTCAATTTAATCGGTGTTTCTATGAGTAATATTTTTTTATTTATTACCCTGAAGCGAAAACTCAAGAGAAAACCCCGAAAAATGTTTCATTTTAGTTTCCCGACGAATATAGCTAGAATATATTAATTATAAAAGGGAAAGGTATGGTGGTGATCACGTCAGAAATTGGGTATCGGGTTTTTTTGCAAATCTTTACTTATATAGTCCAAAAAAAACATATATGTGTACCGATGTACGGATGGTCGCACTACATTTTTAATCTTAAACCTTTTTTTTTTCAAATTTGGCTCAAATATTTCTACATATGGGCCATTGATCATATTAATATTTTTTTTTAAATTCGTTAAGGGGTAGAGAATATTACGAAAAATAATCAATTTAAATTTTCTTCATGGGTAATTTAGATAAAATTTACTTTTAGAGAAAATTTGTGACCGACATTGCATATAGAAATAATTTAAGACAAATTTAAAGAAAATCGGCTAGGTCAATCCTGAGATATGCGGCTAAAAGACATAAAGTACAAACTTATACACATACATATATGTTTTTTTGGTCTAAATGAAATAGTTGGACTCTAAAACGTAAAGATTTGAAAAAACTCGATACCCCATTTTTGACACGATTTCCCTTTAAATATAGCTTTTGCAATGTTGAAATAATGAATAATAAACAGTCCCCCCCCCCCCGTGGCCCAGTATGATGAGGATGACATGTATGACATGTAAATGTGGTGTAGTCTTATACAGGCTCAGGCGACCATTCTTGAGACATATGGTTAACTGAACGCCAACTACCAAAATAAAACTGCGATATCCACTGTCTAGTATTAAAGTCCGTATAAAAGTAACTTTTACTAGGATTTCAACCTCAGAACCTTCGACTTCCAGCTGTTAAATAACTGATTTCCGACGACGAGTTAACCACTAGACTAGACCAGCCGGTTAGCTAATTCTAGCTATATTCGCCAGGAAAGAAAAAGTATTTTTTTTAAGAGTATTTTAAAAAATGATGTGGACACCGTATGACTTCATTTTACGCCTATTAAATTACATATATACATTTTTTTTTAATGAAAAGTACATTACATTTTATTTTATTACTAATTTCGGATATTTTTTCATTTTTTTTTTTTTTTAATTGTTATTGAATTATTATTTATCGTAATTTTTGTTTACAATCAGAGATTAACAATTTATTAATAAATCAATATGTTTAAGTGAAAAAAAAGGAGATGAAGTCAGACTCAAACCGATGTGCCTTCCCCTTGTAGATCTAAATGTTTCATTAATTAAAATTTTATTTGGTTATAACTCTGGAACCAATGAAAATAACCACTTATGATATATCGTTGAAAAACTCTCAATGATGGTTTATTACTACAGTTAAGAAAAAGTCAAAAATCCAAATGTTTTGGATTTTGGGCTATTTTGGACACTTTTGGTTCAGTCGATTGCAATAAAAAGGGGAGGTGCACAACTAGATGTTACAACAGTTCTAAATCCAAAATTTCAACATCCTACGGCTAATCGTTTTTAAGTTATGCGAGATACGTACGTACAGACTTTACGCCGAAACTAGTCAAATTAGATTCAGGGATGGTGAAAATGGATATTTCCGTTAAAATCTGAAAACCGAAATTTTTCGCGATCACAATACTTCCTTTGCTTCGTACAAGGAAGTAAAAATTTAAGGAGTTTAATATTTCGTCGTGATTTTTTTTTTGTTCTAAAATGAGCGAATAAACATCAAAATATAACGTTTTTTAATAAAAGTTTTCAGTAAAAATATTGATATAATAATGTCAATTAGGGTTGAAATACATTTTGTTGTTTTGTAAGAGTCGAATAGGTCGTTCAGATTAAACCACCGGGTTGGTCTAATGGTGAACGCGTCTTCCCAAATCAACTAAATCTGAAAACAAGAGTTCCAGATTTCAAGTCCTAGTAAAGTCAGTTATTTTTACACGGATTTGAATAGTAGATCGTGGATACCGGTGTTCTTTGGTGGTTGGGTTTCAATTAACCACACATCTCAGGAATGGTCTAACTGAGACTGTACAAGACTACACCTCATTTACACTCATACATATCATCCTCATTCATCCTCTGAAGTATTATCTGTAGACAGTTATTATCTGTCAGAGGCTAAACAGGAAAAAGAAAGAAGATCGTTCAAATTAAAATGCAGAATTAATTTGCTTCAGTTTTATATAAAATGGAATTAGAAAAAATTATACTTTATGAGTAACAATAATTAAGGCGATATTATGAATACATATGCAATACAATGTATTGAATACAAGGTATTTATTTATTACAATTTACATTATTTAACCAAGCTTTTACTATAATTTTAACGCAGATAAAACAGCTGAGATATAAAAGGCACTAGCCAAGAGGTTATTTTTTAAAATTGTAATGATGTTAGCCAGTCACGGTGATGAATAGAAGGAAGGTGTCATTTGTCAGCTGTATTTCGTTAATACTTCCTTTTTTCTGTTTAGCCTCTGGGAATTACCGTTCCGGTATTACTTCAGGGGATGAATGAGGATCTGTAAATGAATAGTGAACATTCTCAGATCGACCATTCCTGAGATGTGTTAATTGAAACCCAACCACCAAAGAACACCGGTATCCACGATCTAGTATTCAAATTCGTTAAAAGTAACTAACTGCCTTTACTAGGACTTGAACGCTGGAACTCTTGCTTTTAGAATCAGCTGATTTGGAAAGACGCGTTCACCATTAGACCAACCCGGTGGGTTATTTCGTAAGGACTGGCTATCACACGTGTAACGGTACAGTCTGCTCACTGAATAAAACAACAAGAAAGAGTAAATACGCTTAGTAGATGAAGATTAAGAAATTACTTTTTTTAATCTTACTATTACATACAGTAATTTCTAGTATTTAATTCATTAATTTATCATGTAATTATTTTCTTCAATATAATTAATTTTCAAAAAAACCTGTCTTTTCTAACTGAAAAAGATCTCTAAAAATACTTATGTTATTAAAGCAAAGTATGAATTTTAGTTAACCGGAAGTATCTGTTTAATTAGATTTAACGTTTTTTAACCATTTTCATAGTTTATAAATAAAACAATGTCGAAAATATAATATGCTATTTTGCGTAAGAAGTTAAAAAGATGATATCTCATATAATACTGGAATAAATAACGTAGTGTGTAAATTTGAAACGGTTAAAGATTTCACTTTTTTATCAGGAAATTAATAATAAAAATCTATTTTATTAATATATTTTTGAGGTACTAATAATAAATACTATAATTTTAAACCATTAAATTCTCTGTAGATTTTTAGAAAGATTGGACATACAAGCAGAAACCATTATTTCTTAACGATATTAAATTTTATTGCATTACCACCTCTGTTACTGAAGTATTAGTTTCAGTCTAATCTTAATATATCTTATGAAAAATTTTATCGCTTTTAAAATGCAATAATAAATATTAGTAACTAAAGAATAATGTTTTAGTGAAATTCTATTTTTTAATTTAATTTTTTCATTGATTTTCGATTAAAAACATGAAATTATCAACTTCAAATTTACTCACGACTTCAATTTTTCGGATATTGTACAATCAGAAAACCCAGGATTTTTTTAAAATATATTTTTCTAAAAAAAAAAATATGATAATAATAAAAAAAAGTCCATCGTCCTGACTATTTCGTAATAAGACTTGCACTGATTTTCAGAATACAACGCACGACATACGTTCGATTAACGAATAGACCAAACACACAACTATCGACTTTCAACTCACTACTCACTCACCCACCAACGGAACGGAACGCAACAATGGCGAGAGTTTCAATATTTCTCCCTATAGATCGCAGAGCCTGGACAATGTCCCTTGCTGCTGTATTTTTCTATTACCGGGCGGGTTTCATGGGTTATTTAGTAGCGGTTATAAATGTTAAATTTTATTTATGGACCGATTTGGTGATTTGCGTTCCTATCCGTATGGACCAGCGTGAAAATTATTTACTGGGTCTAACCGTGGAAGACTAAGCTTTTGAGCCTCGTGCTCCCGGCGTTATTCCCTTTCAGTCCGTCCCCTGCTTTAGGTAACTTATGATCCAGCAGGAATTCGCCTACCGTGGCCCTAGCTATTTGGAGGGAGCAGTGAGCCCCCTTCTCCGGAGGGAGTCGCATGTACTGGTTGAATTAAATTGTAATCACCCCCAGTGCACCACTGTGACTCACAGCGCGTATGAAAATACACCAATATACAGTCGATATTACCTCAAATAGAAGTTATGTTATTCTGTTGCCGATCTTAAATTAAACGTAACTCAGGAACGATTCTACCACTCTTTATCAAATTTTCACATGCACAACTTCAGTTATACTACTACAGCATATATAAATTGAAATGAAATTAATTCAGTAGTTTTAGAGATTTTTGAGCCACAAAATTTTATAATTGAATGTATTTTTGTACTTAAAAAGGTAAATAAAATTCATTTTCACTCCTCAATCTCAACAGGAAACCTAAAAATACTTCCAATTTAGGTTATACTGTCGATTGTCGACCTTAAATTGAGCGTAACTCAGAAACCACTCGACTAATCTTCGCAAAATTTTCAAACACACAACTTAACTCCTAAAGCATCTCCAAATTTCAACGAAATTGATTTTATAGCTTTGGTAATTTTTGAGCTACAAAAACTTTATACGTAGGCTTGTAAATATATAAGAAGACCCCAATTTAAGTGAATGATCAAGTCTTTTCCGTTTTTCTTCCACAATGGTTGTTTTTACGTTACGTGTTAGTAATTGCTCATGTTATAATTAGATATGGTTATAAATTTATACATATAAACTAACCAAAATTATATAAATTAAGTTTCCACTTACCAACAAATTAAAAAGTGTAAATCCTAGTACTTTCGGAGCTGTTACTCCATCTTCAGGGATTTTCTAAAAGATGGTAATTTAAATTCAAATAAATAATAGTTTTTAAATTAAACTGTTATGTTCATAATAGTAGGTCGTGAAGAATAAAATTAATTCTTTCGTCAGTAAGACAGACACCGATTACTATGAACATAACAGTTTAATTTAAAAACGATTATTTATTTGAATTTAAATTTGCATCTTTTAGAAAATCCCTGAAGATGGAGTAACAGCTCCGAAAGTACTAGAATTTACACTTTTTAATTTGTTGGTAAGTGGAAACTTAATTTATGCAATTGTATTAATACCAACGGTACCAAATGCTTAGTATATTATCCAAAATTAATTTTTAGTACTATTATTTGTTGAAGTCCGTTTTTATTTTTTATAAATTATTTTATAAAACGTCCTTTTGTACTGTTCGAGCGGTCAGCGGCTAAATTGTAGAACCGTTTGATTTTTTGGTATTTTCCTGAGATTATCATCTGATTTGGTTGAAAATTATAGGGGAAAATTCCGAAAGTACACTCTTTCGTTTAAAAAAAATTATCACATCGATTTACTAACTTTGGAGATATTGCGTTAACCTTAAAAAAATCGGTTTTTTTGGTATTTTTCATAAGATTATTATCAGATTTGGTTAAGATTTAAATTGGGACCTCCCCGATTGTATACTAACGTCGGAGATATTGCGTAACATACTTTTAAAAAAGGTTGACTAATTGATAACTTCCTTTTATGAAGTTGTTAAAAATTTAATTCACTTTTTATTACACGAAGTAAAACCGATGTGTTATATTAGAAAAAGGCTACCAAATGTTTCTGTAAAAATCTCCTTCTGTAAATTATCTTAGATCTACAACCATAAGGTTACCGTTATATACTACACTTAACATAAAATATTTACATATATCCATATTAGTCTTCTGGATTAAAAATATTTTCAGTTACGATGCATAAAAAGTTTCAAATAAAATCTATATTATTTAAGAATCCTGTTTTTAAATGTTACTTCCTAATGAATAAAGCGGAAATTAAGTCTGCTAAACTCGTAAACCAATAAATTGGTGACTACATGGCCCGGGAGTTAGTTATAAAATAAGTGAATAAATAAAACTTCATTTTTTATCATCCATTTTATAGAACATAAAAATAAACAATTCAATACAATCAAAGGAATTTTTTATTTTATTTATCTATTAAAAAAAAATTAAATCTAAAAAAATAAAATAGTTTTTAAGTAGACTATTGGCAAATTAAAAATCTATTATATATTTATTAAATTAATGTAAAATAGTAGTTATTGAGTAAGTAAAACTTCCTGAATAACTAATACATCTATTTTACTCAAAAACTTCTACGAATTATTATAATCAACTTCCTCTGAAAATTATTTCAACATCCTTACAAGCAAATCATAATAACCTTTTTATAAACGTTCGACAATACAAATTCTGTGCCTGAAGACATTTGAATTTGACCACTTTAAAGAGAACGGTTTTATTTTAATATAAATTTCTTCAAAGAAGTTATATATACATATATATTTTTTGTTTAGAAATCTGAAATATTATTTCAAAACCTATTTTACTCGTGAAAATAATGGAAAAAATATGTCCTGAAATGCTTCGTTTGCGAGTTACGGCCTGTGAAAGATTTCGTTCGGATTTCAGCCACCCCGGTGAAATGAGATCATACCGAAATTTTTAGGACATTAATTAAGAGGCAGAATTAGTGATTTCTTATGGGTTTTTTTTGCAAAAATTGAATAAAATAGAACCGTATCTGTAGTAATTTTTGAGAAATCTGGGATGAAAATCAATGGATTGGGGTAATAAACCCCTTCCTTGTACAAAGTACAACCAAACCAAGAAGTACCTTTTACTTCCTTGTACAAAGTAAAGGAAGTATTGTGAAAAATTTCGGTTTCAGATTTCAACGGAAATATCCATTTTGACCATTTCTGAATGCATTTTGGCTAGTTTTGGCGTGACGTCTGTACGTACGTATTGTATATATGTACGTAATTATGTATCTCGCAATTATGTACGTTGAAATTTTGGATTTAGCACTGTTGTAACATCTAGTTGTGCATCTCCCTTTTTGACTGCAATCGACTGAACCGAAATTTTCCAAAAAAGCCCAAAAAGAAATTGGAGTTTGGACTTTTCGTTAACTGCAGTAAGAAGCTCTCATTAAGAGCTTTTCAACGATATATTATAAGTGGTACTTATTTTTATCGTTCCAGAGTTATAAACCAAATAAAATTTTAATTAATGAAATATTTAGATTTTATAAGGGGAAAGCACATCGGTTCGAATCAGACTTCATCTCATTTTATATATATATATATATATTTTAATTTAAATATATTCATTTATTAATAATTAATTATTAACCTTTGTTTGTACAAAATAATTCATGATAAATACTAATGTAATAATAACAATAACAAAAAAATGAAAAATACCAAAGTTATTAATGAAATAAAATTTTATGTACTTTTCGTTTTAAAGCATTGTAATAATTGTTTTTTAAATTGTAAATTTCAAAAACAAAATCAGTAATTTTTCTTTTTAAGAAAAAAACTGTTATTTGTTATTAGTCTGTTAAATAAACAACATGATATAAACATCATTCAATAAAAATTACTCATAGCGTAAAAAAATAAATCTTTATGACTGAATAAAATTCCAGAAAAAATCATATAACAACGATTTGAAAAGAAGTTGTGTTCTGGTATTTTTTGAGATATATAAAACATTGTTGTTTTTTATTTATCCAATAAGGATCAATTAATTTCATATTAGAATTCAAAGTATAAAAGATAAATACAAAAAAAAAACAAAAAAAAGACAAATCGATAAGGTACATAAAGGAAGAAATTGAGATTTTTGTACGGAAGAAAAATTTTAATTTTTATTAAAATTTTGCGTAGAAAAACATGAAAAACCTGCAATAAAATCATTTATGAGAATGGTGAAAAAATATTTATCGAAAAAGGTTAAAAGAAGAAATATTCCCATATATTAATTATTTTTCGAAAACATATGAATTACCAAATCTATACTCTTAAAGAACAAACAAGATATATTTTAAACTACATATACACCTATACTTCCAAAACAGCCTGACAAACGAATAATAAAAATAAATAATTTAATAAAGTTAGTAATATTAAAGTTAAGTTTTAATTTTGTTTTTAAATAATAAAATATAAAAGTGTCTATCAACAATAAATTTAAAATTTTTATCGACTCCTACTTCCTGGTACCATATGATGTGGTTTTTAAACCGTACTATAATAAATATTTTAAGATGTATATAACATGTAGTCAAAAAGATGACTGGTATTTCAAGATAATAATATTTTACATATTATTTTCGACTAGTTAACAGAAGATGATTTACATTTAGTAAAAAGTTGTTTACCAGATAACGTTTTCGCATACATAATACTTTATCACATATGAATTTCATTCTCACAAGCATACTCTGTTTCATACACGCACGCGCAAACATATTTAAATTTACAATACATCATCATTTGACATTCAATAATACTATTATTTTTGTTTTAAAACCAATTAGAAAAATTCATAACAAAAAATTTCTAAAAAAAAGAACAGAACTTGGAGCATCAAACTCATGAAGGCAAGAATAGTAGATATATTTTGTATTTTAGAAGGAATTAGGAAGTTCGGCTTTTCCTGATAAGCATTTCAGATATCGGTAGCTGCAACCTGTGAGCTGGAAGGATTGACCTCATCATTCTAACACAGTAACCGATCTGCGTGGCGCGAGTGGTAGTGTCTCAGCCCTTCATCCAGAAGTCCCGGGTTCGAATCAGGTATCCGGGAGGAATTTATGGCATTTTCACACGCTACAAAATTGTTATTTCATCTCATCCTCTGAAGCAATCCCTAACGGTGGTCCCCGAGATTAAAAAAAAATCTAACACAGTCAGGCTTAAATCTACAGAATTAAAAATTAGGAAAGGTTAAGATCTCAGTGAGGGTGACAAAAAATGATGATTTACCTTCAAAGTTTCATTACAAAAACTAATATCCAGAAGAAAGGGTATCAAAGACTTCTTAATGTATTGGATATTCATCTCGTCCACAATCTTTTAGGAAATTTGGGAATTTTGAAAAAGATGGGATCAGCATTAATTATCAATAATCAAGGCATTGACTCTTTTATTGACTACTATAAAATGTTCTATTCCAACAGGAATTTAACCAACTACCCAAAAACAGGTCAACATTTCCTAAAGAAAAAAATCGCCTGGATTGTGTGAAATCGTATTATAAACCAATTAGCTAGAACCGTTACCAGAGTTGGTAAAGTTTATATAATAGCATAAAAATGAATTTATTTATACCTGATGAGCTCTTTATTGGATATCCAATAGCAAAAAGTTAGGACTTTCAGGTAACTCCCGAATAGGAAATGGACTCCTTGCAAACAACAGAATTAAACACCAGAACTAAATCCTAAGAAAACTAATAATACTTTTTTTTGCCCTTCTTTTTTGTTTTTTTTTTTTTTTGCTCTTCTATCTTGAAGGAAGAGCCAATGTGAAATCTGAACGACTGCCATAATTTCTGTCAAAGAATACTTTTAATAGAAACGAGGATTGAATTTAAAATAATTACATTTTTCACCACACACTTTATACCATTTATAAGAATGATTTAGGTACTTCATATAGAAACCAGAGCCTGTTTTATTCATATTTCCTTTTTCACCGAAAAATTAATGAGAATTCATTATGTGGTGTAAAAATTTAAAAAATCTATCAAGTTTACAGACAATTTTCATATACTTCGTAATCTATAACCTACCTTTTATTTTTTGTTCCTGTTTAGCCTCCGGGAATTACCGTTCAGATATTACTTCAGTGGATGAATGAGAATGATATATATATATATATATATATATATATATATATATATATATATATGAATGTAAATTACGTGCAGTCTTGTACAGTCTCAGTTCGACCATTCCTGAGACGTGTGGTTAATTGAAACCCAACCACTAAAGAACACGGGATCCACGATCTAGCATTCAAATCCGCATAAAAGTAACTGCCTTTACTAGGACTTGAAGGTTGGAACTCTCGACTTCCAAATCAGCGGATTTGTGAAATTGCGTTCACCACTGACCAACCTGGTGGGTTTCGTAATCTATAACCTAGATTTATTTTTATCGACTTTCGAAGAAAAGTACGGTATTGCCCTTCAGGCGCATAGTGAGAGTGGTGATGAAGATGAATTTTCTTTAGGTTTTGAGATGAGGAATACGAAAATACCATTCACTTAAATTGTGGTTTCATTGTAAATATTTATAAGCCTATGTATAGAATTTTGTGGCTCGAAAATTTCCAAATGTAGCAAATCAATTTCATTAAAATTTAGATTTAGATATGCTGAAGTTGTGGGGGCAAGTTGAAACTTGGATCGTTATGATGTGGCAAGTTTAAAGTTGTTTTTTTATCTGCGGTATCTATTGTTAGCAATATTGTTCGGAGTATTCAGGTAGCGTTACCTAATTTGAGGGTCATGATGACTGGGTATGTGTTACTGCGGTGGGGAGAGGGTGTTCAAGAAGAAACATTAACGAAAATTCGGACTTCTTGAACAGAACTGCGAAAGAATTTTTTTAATAAATTTAATTCCGTTTTGATTTCAATGAACAATCGAGAAACGTTTTATTGAAATCTTTTTAACTATTAAAAGTTTGTAATGATATAAACTATCGCCAAACTCTCTAGGTGTTACAAACCTTTCTCCTACACACTAAGAATAAAAACGAATTTAAAAAATCAATTTTAAAAATTTTATTAAAAATATAATGTTTAATACAAACAAACAATTATATAACAATTAAAAAATTAAAAAGAAAGACAAGAAAATTATTAGGATGGGGCCCACCACCCCACTACACTTAATCGCACCCTTTCATTATCGGTTATGGTCCTACCATTTTTTTTTTCCTTTATTTAAATTAGATTACTTTTGTTTAATTTACAGATACCTTTTTTGTATTTAAGTTTAGGTTGTTGCAGAGGTTTCTATTTGTATTTCTTCTAATTAATCCTTTTTCCTCTGAAAGGTTTTTAAGTACTTTTTTCCTGATATGTAGTTAATTCAAGTAAACTTTTGTTGTAGTAACCTTTTTCCTGGTTTTTACGTAATTCAAGAAAACTTTTGTTGTCGAGTTTCTTATCAAAAGTTCTTTATTTAAATTAGATTAACTTTTGTTACTTTTTTTTGTATTTAAGTTTAGGTTGTTGTAGAGGTTTCTATTTGTATTTCTTTTAATTAATCCTTTTTCCTCTGAAAGGTTTTTAAGTAACTTTTTTCCTGGTTTTTACTTAATTCAAGTAAATTTTTGTTGAGTTTCTTGTCAAAAATGTAGTTCTTACACTTGAAACTTGATTTATTTTTAAATTTAAAAACTTTTCTTTATTACTTAAAAAAAAAAGATTTTTTTATTTTACTCTTCTAAATAAAGTTAATTTACAACTTCTCTTGAGTTTTTCTTGATCTAGATTTACAAGAGTAAA
This sequence comes from Lycorma delicatula, assembly GCF_047948215.1. Lineage (NCBI taxonomy): Eukaryota > Metazoa > Arthropoda > Insecta > Hemiptera > Fulgoridae > Lycorma > Lycorma delicatula. Next base: position 36,102,364 of record NC_134464.1, on the reverse strand, counting down.
TCTACAAAAGGGAAGACCCTTTTCTAGATAAAAGGTCCTTTCTCTTTTACAAGAATTAATAAGACTTTTCTTTATTAAAAGATTTCCCCTTTTATTTGGTTATAGATTAAATGAAAACCTTTTCTTATGTTTGTTGTTTCCTTTAGTTCTGCTTGAACTAGCCATTACTTGTAACTGTTGTTCTATTATCTCAAATTCCTATCGCTTCGTAAAAGAAAACTCTGTTAACTGTTTTTCTTTTTTTGAGCAGTAAAGTTATAAATGTGTTTATAACTTTAAATATTATTATTTATTAAACTTTTATTAAAAAAAGTTTAATAAAGTTTTTTTTCTAAAATGCCTCCAAAGAAAATAAAAACTGATTTTTTCCCCGATATCCTTTCACCCTCTTCAGAAACTTTGAAAAAAGAAAAAGTATGATCAAAGCCTCATTATATAGAAATATTTGAGCCAAATTTGAAGTACATCGGTTTGGTCAAAACAGTGCGACTCACATACGCACGCACATACATATATATATTTTTTTTTGCTCTAGATGAACCAGTTCGATCCAAAAATTTAAAAATTTGTAAAAAAAACCCGATACCCAATTTTTACCACGATCATCATACTTTCCCCTTTAAAATAGATTTTTTTTTTGTCTTCAGTCATTTGACTGGTTTGATGCAGCTCTCCAAGATTTCCTATCTAGTGCTAGTCGTTTCATTTCAGTATACCCTCTACATCCTACATCCCCAACAATTTGTTTTACATACTCCAAACGTGGCCTGCCTACACAATTTTTCCCTTCTACCTGTCCTTCCAATATTAAAGTGACTATTCCATGATGCCTTAGTATGTGGCCTATAAGTCTGTCTCTTCTTTTAACTATATTTTTCCAAATGCTTCTTTCTTCATCTATTTGCCGCAATACCTCTTCATTTGTCACTTTATCCACCCATCTGATTTTTAACATTCTCCTATAGCACCGCATTTCAAAAGCTTCTAATCTTTTCTTCTCAGATACTCCGATCGTCCAAGTTTCACTTCCATATAAAGCGACACTCCAAACATACACTTTCAAAAATCTTTTCCTGACATTTAAATTAATTTTTGATGTAAACAAATTATATTTCTTACTGAAGGCTCGTTTAGCTTGTGCTATTCGGCATTTTATATCACTCCTGCTTCGTCCATCTTTGGTAATTTTACTTCCCAAATAACAAAATTCTTCTACCTCCATAAAATAGATATTCTAGCTATATTCGCCGTTCAAGTAAAAATTACCTGTTAAATTTTAGGCAATCTACCACCCAGAAACAATGAAAAAAACCAAAAGAGAGAAAGGAATGAAACAAGAAAATTATCTTAAACAAAAAGAAAACAATTCTGATATTAAATGATATGTCGCGGACGATGTGTCTACAAGATTTTGATATGATATCATAAAGAATAACATAACAGTAGTTTATAATGTATTCTTTTTTAATATCTATGTGTAAGTCACGTATTATTAATCATAGTCATTGAGAAAGACAGCGGAAGGAAGTAAATAGAAAAAAGTAACATATTTTTTTAACAATATCCACAAAAGAAAGAAAAAAATAATAATAAAAAAAAAAAATAAATAGAATGTGAGAGGGTGTGAGATGATATGAAAATAAAATTCTAAAATGAAAGTGAGAGAGTGGTATTAAAATAAACTGTACTACATTAAGCAACAATATATTGTTACTGTATCATGTTTTAAAAGTTGTACTGTTTGTGTTGGCGAGAATAAGACTGATAGATTACATTCTTTCATTCTCATAAAAGTGAACTGTTCCCTTTCATTTCGTTCGGTGAAATGGTGAAAACTATTTTAAATACGATCAATTACCATTAAGAGAAATTAAGAAGTTGTAATAAAGAATACAAAGAGGTTAAATTAATTAATAATTAAGCTAACTATAAAAATATTAGTCGAGAATAAAATAACACCTAGCCAATTAGTTATTCAAACTACAACCGAGTAGCAGAGATATTTCTGTTACATTAGATGAAAAATTATTCAGTTTATCCAAATATTATTTTCTCCTGGTACGATACGTATTTTACTTTATTGTATACCGATTGGATATCCTGCCCCCCCCCCCCATAGGGAAGACACCCGTTTTGTGACGATCCCGATCCCCACCGTTTCTAGCTCTGATGGGCCTTACCGAAGATCAGCTTTTAGACCCTCTAAACTGGATAACATAACACAATTATCAGTTTGGCCTCTGCCAGGATGCCACTGATGCAAATGTCTCGGTAGATATTTCCATCAGTGTATTTACACACCCATTATCTCCTTCGTATGGGGAAACAGGATTTATATTTTGGAAATAAACTGCGCTTAAGTAACACGTTTATTTGTATTAGTAACCATCTGATGTAAACAATAGTCGAGTTATATTTACAGCAGATAAAAATAAATAGCCACATAAACTGCAAAATTCGAGAGCTAAACATTTTTTTTAATGACAATAAACAAATCTACTAAAATCTACAAATTATTTTCAGTACTTATTAATTAAATACTAGCTAAATACTAGGCCCTTCAGGCGGGTGGCGTCTCGGAATGGGATTATTAGATGAATACAAAAATAAAATAATGTCCAAAATTGATTACCTCTTGTGTAAAAATGCTTTTATTTTAAAGATGAAAATTGATCAGGGAAAAGCAAAAAAAAGGTTTGTCATCGTTCAGTTAAGCAACCTTCCTCATTAGGAAATGTTTTAGGGTGTGTTACCATCATCCAGCTTTCTAAAAGCAAAATAACCTCAAAACAAAGTATCTGCTTGCAATTTTTAACTATTCTCTTCAATAAACAAAAATCGCTGTTCCACTTATCAATCTAAACCATCCAAAATTTCTCTGAAAACATTTTTCACTCATTAATCTCTATGTTCTGGAGACAATTTCACTTTCACGCCACTCCATGCTTTTACTGTTAGTAACACAACATAAAACTGTTTATGCCCAAAAAATTCTCTTCTCAAATCAATATCAACAGATTCAAAAGTTTGCCCTTGAGACTTATTAATCGTTATACAAAAAGCTAATTGGACAGGAAACTGAAGTTTCTTCAATACTGAAATCTAATTCATACAAACGTGCAAGCTGATCATACCGAAGTCTCTATTTGGAGATTTATTTAGAAATCAATAAATCGCTAAGAAGGATATACAAGATTCAAACTTCTTGTAATTTTTATTATTGTTTACCATTTGATTTGACCCACGTGTTTTGTTTATATATATGTTTAATTTTTAACTACAAGGCCAAAAAAAAAAATCATATGTACGATTATAAATGGATAATCGATACTACTTTCAGTAACGATTTATTTTTCTCGAAAATAGTTGTTGAAAATATCTGCTGCGATATTGAATGAATGAATTACGGTAGTAAAATTTATTTTATAATTATTATTACTGTTCTTATTTATTGTTTATAAACATTAAAAAAAAATTATATGATTTTTTGACGTGTATTGTTCTCAGCTAAAGGGGAAGGAAACCTAATTTTATGTACTGCACGAAATGTGACACCGTCAAACACACCCTGTTTCAGTGCCCTGAGTGGGAGGAACAAAGTGCTCGTGCGGAGATTACTGGCTGTTCACCTGAGTCCCTGCTACCTTACATCACCGCTTCTGCAGCTGGCTAGGATGCGTTCAGCCTCTTTTCTCGGTCGGTGCTTCGAGCCAAAGATGATGAGGAACGGAGGAGGAGTTTCCAGCGGAAGGTGTTGGACAGCCCCAGTTGTGAGGGCCGGTATGCCCTGGTGTGCTGGCTCTGATGATTAGCTGAAGACTCCATGCACAAAGTGTGACGCTTTCTGCTGTGACGACGATCATGTGGACCTGAGATCTTTTAGAGGGGAGTCAAGACCAAAGTCCCAGTGGGGGATCTCCCTGGGGACTCCCCATTTGAGGCATAAGGCACTCAAAAGACCCGGCCCCTGGAGTGAAGATGAAGGTTACGGCATTGCTAGATCTGGAGTCTCCTCGCTGGGGGTTAGAGACAGGCATGAAGTAAAAGATCCAACTGGCGGACCGACCTACCTTACCGGGTGTTCAGTTAGTGGGCGTCAGAGTTAAGGACACTCACTTGGACTGCGTTATAATTAACTATGGGTCCGGCTCAGGGGAGGGGTTATAAAAATATAAACAAAAAGGGAAACGTACACACACACACTGACGGACAAACACACATACAAATGCCCTTTAGTAGGGTAGGATATCCAACTACACCTCGCATTAATGTAGACGAAAAGGAAACTTTTCTATAAAAGAACGACCCTGAAATCCTATTAAAAAAAAAATAGTTTAAATATTTTATTATTTCTGATACATCACTTGATTTAAATTTTTAAAACATTCCTATCATTCATCCCATATAATAATAGGACCTAAATTTGTTTTTACTAAAAATTTTGATTTTTTTTTTTTTTTTATCAAGTATACAAATACATTATAATTTTGATGACATAAACGACTTTTGGTTAGAGGTTAACTGGGACCCAACACCTTTTGCAAAAAATCTTGATTTTTTCTTTCTTAATTATACCCTCAATAGTGTCAAATCTTTATTCTAAAAATATCATTTAATAGGGGTCAAAATCTGATCCAAATTGTTGCTTATTACTTAACATTTTGTTTTTTTCTCAACTCTTCTCTAAATAATTAAGCTTTAATTAATTAATTAATCATACTTAAGTAAATAATACTTAAAAACCTTATGAAATATTTGAAAAAAAAAATCTATCAAAAGCCAAACGGGGTATGTTATACAATCTTTGCAGGTTTTTATTTATAGCACCTTTATTTTTACCCACGACAGAATGGAGACGGTGTACGTGTTTGGGGTAAGAGGTTGTGTGTGTGTGTGTGTGTGTGTGTGCGCGCGCGCGCGCTTGTGGCTAACATTTTCCTCAAAAACTACTGGAGTTATTTCGATGCAGTTTTTGCATTACATAGGTATCACTTCAGAGCAGGTTTTTAGATATGTTTTACGGTTATAGGCCACCAAGGGCGCTGCAGTAGATGTATTTCTTTAAAACGGCTGGGCCGATTTTGATGCATTTATTAGGATTACATAGATATCACTTCAGAGCAGGCTTTTAGATTAGTTTTACGGTTATATGCTACCAGGGGACACTGCAGTAGATGTGTCTTCAAAACGACTTTTGAATGTTTCTAGGTCTTTCTAATTAATATTTTTTTTTACTTCACGTTTTTTCGTCAAGTTTTTTTTTAAATTTTTAATTTAAATTACTTGTATTTAACTTAATTTTACGTTTATAGCTTCATACATATCTTTTTTGCGTTTATTCTAATACTTCATTATCATTATTAAAAATTGAATTAATTATTTAATTTTATTCATTATTTATTAATTATTAGCTTATTTGGCGATATCATCAAGAAAAAAATGTTTTCATACAATATAAAAGTAGTTCCACAATATAAAACTATAAAATTAAAAGGAATAAATCATAAAAAAAATCTCTTTCGGCACGCCGGAAGGCAGAGATAAATTTCACCGATGCTAAGTAGAGGATAAAAAGATTTTCACCTTAAAGTTAAGAAAAAGTTCAAATTTGCTCAATACGACAATGGTAGCATGTGAAAAAAGTTTCGCATGCGACAAGCTCCATCTACATACAATTCCAGCAATATTTTGGTCATCCCCTGCCCTACGGGTTGGTCATATCAAAAATTGTTTCAGACAAAAGTTTTAAGTAATGTTTAGAGAACTAACGACCACTTTGAAATAATGCGATACTGTGCCTATTAAGGAAGATATGACCTTTTTTTTCTTCAATACCCCATTTTTTCCACCCAGCGGGCCAATGGTTGGTGATATCAAAAAACTTGGTTACGTTTTAGGCCGTTATCCAAAGAATAATAAGAACTTTAAACGAATTCGATATTTTACTTAATAAGAAAGTTACAACGATTTTTTGTTTTTTTTTCGAAAAAGACCCATTTCCTTTCCCATAATTCGATTTTGGCCGTTAACAAACTCGACTGAGATTTTGAATCGTTATATTTTATTTATCAATTTGAAAATGATTGGGCCAAAATTACGGCAGTTATCGTATCCACAAGAAAATGAAATATATATGTATATAAATATATATATATAAACTTTTGAGCTACCTGTGGTTTTGGGGTCTGGGGGATTTGAAAAACGAAGATATGTCGAAATTTTCCGTAAGTCGAATCATGGTACCCATTAAAATAGGTTGCTTTCTTATGAAATGTGCGTAATAGTGAAAGAAAATTCGCGAGATAAAAATGTTAATCTATCTAGTTGGCAATAGATACGATAATCGACACAAAAATAAAATAATGTAAAACATTATATTAATATTAGAAAAAATCCAATTGAAAGTGAATAAAACTTAGGAAATGTTATTTAATATTGCTATAACCATATGTAGATAACAAAACGGATGTTAAAAAATGTATGGATGAGTTGTTTGAGATTTCTTTTTAAGGTTGTTTGAAGAGATCCGGTTGAAGAAGAAAAAGATGATTGAAAAATATCACTAGCTGTGTTACATCTGTTTAAGAATATGTTTAAATTATTATTACTAGTTTTTTTTTTTTTTTTTTTTAAGAAATAAAAATCAGGAAACTGCAGCTAAAAAAAGATATTCAGTTGAATATTAAATGAATAAAAACAATAACGATATATTTGTATTGAATTCATAACAGGTTGATTTCACGTTTAAGAGTGGTCTACTCTATCATTAAAATTACGTATTTCAGAAATACAATTCCACTTTCTTCTTTATTATAAAACCGTAGATTAATGTTAAATTAAATAAAACATTTATTTATTTATTTATTTTTTATTTTTTTTAATTAAAGAATCACAAGATTGCTGTGTATACTGATAAATCAATTGAACAGAAAAATGTAACTAAATAGAACTTTTTACTAAAATCTAGAAATAAATAGGAATAATAATAATAATAGAAACAAATAGGAATCTATAAAATACTTTTACATTCAGACTTCTTCCCGAGCGAGTAAAAAACTGAAAGCTCATGAAAGTGAAAAAAACATGCTAAATTGCGATGTATTGACAGCCTTCAATATTGTAATTCATAAAATAGATTACAAAAAATTACAGTAAAAAAAGATTAAGATGAAACGTTTTTGTTTTAATACACATATTATGTTACTAGTTAATGTAAAGAAGATAAAAACAAATTTATATTTAATAATACCCACAAAATTACTTCATTTTTTCTTGTTCTATCTTTATGTAAATAAACTTTATTGAGTTAAACTCACACTGAAAATGATTAATTCTCAATAACAAACAATAGGTGATTGATTAAACGCACGTTGTTTATTCTATAGACGTTTACGTGAGTTTGATGGCACTTATTTTAATCTCGGAACGTGAGGAGTATATTGCACGGATGAACCATGCTTTTATTCATTCGGAAGCAATTTAGAAAATATAGTGATCCTGTGTGTGTGTGTGTGTGTGTGTGTGTGTGTGTGTGTGTGTGTGTGTGTGTGTGTGTGTGTGCGTGTGTGTGTGTGCGTGCGTGTGTGTGTGCGTGTGTGTGCGCGCGTGTGTGTGTGTGTATATATATATATATATATATATATATATATATATATATATATATATATATAGAGAGAGAGAGAGAGAGAGAGAGAGAGAGAGCCTATATATATATATAAATTTTTTAGCTGAGAATCTCTATAATCTCTACATCTATTTCACTGAAATTTACTTATGCTGTAGTAGTGTATCTGAAGTTATGCATGTGAAAATTTAATGAAGATTAGTTGAGTCATTCTTGAGTTACACTCATTTAAAATCGAAAAAATTTGAACGGGGCATGTTAGAAGCGTGGTTCGTTATGAAGCTGCAAGTTGAAAATGTTGACGTTTCTTTATCTGCCATATCTATTGTTAGAATATTAAACTAATAAAAAATATTAAAACCAAATTAAATTAACGAAAAGTCGGTCTTTTGACGCAGAATTACACAAGTTTTTTTTTTTTTTATTAAAGGCTTTTCGTTAAAAAAGAATTGTTCTGTACAATGAGAATCCCACTAAAATGGAGTATTGTTAAAAATTAGTAACATTTAAAAAAATATTTATTTATTAATAAAATAATTGAAAAACTATAATAAATTAAAAGTTAGCAAGCCCACCACCACTAAACGTCACAAAAGTGTCCGTACATGAAAGTTGATGGAATAACGAATATTTGTAAAAGTACATACACATTTGGAGACGGTTTTATAGTTCACGTATAAATAAAAATCAATTCTCAACAAAGAAATATGCAAAGAAATTAAGGTACAAGTATGTGGGTGATTAAGAAATATGCGAGAAAAAATATAATTAAAAAACTTAAATGTTCTATTTGAATTAAACGCTTTATCGATCTTTTATTCTCTCCAACAATTTTTTATTATACGAACCAATATTATCAATTTTAAATGTATGTAATTTTGTATAAACTTAATTAAATTAAGTTAGAAAATTAGTTTTACGTTCAATAAATATAAATAATAAATGAAGTGGCTGAACACTTAATATAGATAATTATAGTTTAAAAGAAAAGTAAAATAGTAATTTATTTTATATACGGAAAATTACTTTAATTACAACCAATTATAATAAAATATACATTAATTTATTATTACAAATCATACACTATTAGAAAAGGAAATAGTATCGTGTAATAAACATTGTAAAGGAAATATAGTAATAAAATTTAAAAACATAAATAATGATCGGTAATAAGATTATAAAAAATAACACATACCTATTAAGTTCCTTACAGAAAATTACGGGTAATTTACAGTTATGCATAAATTACATTATATAAGAAAACTAATGACGGTAAACACATAATATTATATTAATTTTAACATTTAAAAATAATTAAAAATATTAATGTTTTTAAACATTCTCTTTATATAATTTTATATAACTTAATAAAAATCAAAATACCAATAAAAAATTCAATCATAATGACATTTCCATAACAAAATATATTAAAAACAATTTTTCTACCGAACAGATTTTTTAAAAACTATTAAATTGAAACTGAACTTAACAAATCTACGTTAGCAATATTAATATAAAAATTAGGTCACAGAAGTAAATTAATTAAATAAAATATTCCTACGAAGAATAATAATTTGTACTATTTATATTACATAAAAACATATTTCATCATAAACAATAATATACACAACTGTTTAAGGAATACGGAAGCGTTCCGTCCCGTTAAGTCCTTGAACAGTTCTAGCTACCGAACGTGTTCATATGTATTATACATGAAGACCTGTCATCATTAAAAATAAGTCTTGTAATTATACGTGGACATCCAACAAGCATTATGATTAAGTATTACAGCATAATGATCGGTAAATCACGACATGATTACTGTTTTTAATCGGCTTATCGAAAATTATATATTAATCGAAATGTTTACTTTTATTTTTCTTACTATTAACGCTTTAAACGTTTGGAAATATTTTGTAATAGTTTGAGTTGACAACCCACCGGGTTGTTCTGGTGGTGAACTCATCACAAACTAACTGATTTCGAAGTTCAGAGTTCTGAGGTTCAAATCCCAGTAAAGGAAGTAGTTACTTTTATACGAATTTGAATACTAGATCGTGGATACCGGTGTTCTTTGGTGGTAGGGTTTCAATTAACCACACATCTAAGAAATGATCAACCTGAGACGGTACACTTCATTTACATTCATATTTTATTTTAAAAATCACCTAAGGAAACTTATTAAGCTGTTTTTATCGAAAAGTTTATTTTAACGCAAAATAAAATTTATTTGCAATTTTATAAATTTAATATAGGAGAGTAGATGAAAGAAAGTATAAATATTTAAACGCTGTGGTCTATGATAAATTGATGTTTAGCAATTGATAGGTTCCAGCGAACGTAGTTCTGGTAAGAAACCAATCGGGGAGAATTATTCAGGAAAAATAGGAGCGTCTGCGAGCAACTTCAACTGGTTTATGTAGAAATCCACGAGATTTAAGTTCTATACTTTCATTAAATGGAAGTATAGATTGGAATTACTCAAACAAAATCTACTAAATATGAAAATGTAGAACCCTAATTGTTTGCACGTTATATTTAAAAAGTGCTTATATGAAGTTAAATCCGTGCTGGAAAAGTTTCTTTCAGAGAATCTAATATTTACATTAAGGGCTGCTACATGGGAAGAGAGAGGTAATTTTTTTTACAGCTCGTTAATTGGAAAATTGACTGTGAGATGTTACTATTGCTTTTAATGGGTGTTAAACCAAAAAATGTTTTCTTTGTTTGAGGTAAACTTTTACATACACCAAGGTGAGTTCCCAATCGATTTAGTGGTGAAAGTTCTAAATGGATAATCGATAGTACTTTCAGTATCGAATTATTTATATCGAAAATAGTTAGGTTAAGATCTGATACGATATTGAATGAACGAATTACGGTAGTAAAATTTATTAATTTATTTTATAATTATTATTACGTTGTTATTTATTATTTATAAACATTTAAGAAAAAAAATATGATTTTTGACTGGCAGTATGTTCGATCATGAAAGCATGTTCTTTACTGTATGTACGACTGCCCAAAAAGGTGTGTAATTGTTTTTGTAAATATATGTATGTATGTTTGTTTCATCGTAACAGCTCAACGGCCGAACCGATTTAGATGTATGACCACGCGTTGGAATCCTTACGTTACCGGGAGTGTCATAGGATAATATATATATATATATATATAGATTTAAAAAATTTGAAAAAGAATATATATACGAAATTTGCATCCACACTCTCGTCAATTATCCTATATTAAAGAGCAGTATTTGTCAGCAATATTTTTTTCTGCAGTAGTGTTTTTTAATTTTTAATGTTTATCTCTTGTTTCAATTGTATCCTACTAGCTGCAGAAGCGTGCCGCAGGCACGCCCTCCGCAGCTAGGTCCCTCGGGCGCCGGCCTGATGGGGGGCGTCTCGGAATGGGATTATTAGATGTCCAAAACTGATTATCTCTTATGTAATTTTTTTTTTTTTTAATAATGAAAATTGATGTAAAGAAAGTTAAATTAGAAATTTAACTCCAGAAATTGATACTAACTTATCGGGATTTTCCGCTAGTGATCGGTACGTTCTGGTGCCGACTTTTTGGTTATAGTTCATTATTTTATGAAGAAAAACAGTCATAATAAATAAAAAAAACAATATATTATTAATATATATTTCGCATATATATCGATATATAATAATATAACAAGTATGCACCTGACCATCACGAAATATGTATTAACGAATCGGGATTATGATCGATACATTCCGGTGCTAAGCTAAGGAGGACGGACGCACACACAGACAGACACACACATACAAATGCCCTTTAGTACGGTAGCATTACGTATATTAAACAAAATATTTTAAATCTGATAGAATTTAAAATAGTACTTTCAAATTCAATTAAAATACTAAAATAAAGATTAAGAAATTTTTATGTAACAATAATAACATAATTTTGAAGTTTAGCTGTAATTAATAACAACGTAAATGTACTACATTTTGTGTATAACTCCTTAATAAATTAACGTTATTTAAGTACGTAGATAAATATATATATAGATATTTAAAATCGATTTTAAGAAATTATTTGTTTATCTTTTTTTTCCAACTTTCATAAAAATTTATTAAACATAAATTATTGAAAAGTTCTTTTTATGAAATAATATTTACATTAAACACCTGCTGTACATGTCGTATACATCTGTTATATAGCTAAAAAATATTTTTTTATGTATAGCTACATTTATCACGCAAAATAAAATAATATATATTTCATTTATTTTTTGAAAGGCGATATAATTATTACCTATTAAATTAGTATGATAAATAAAAAAAATTATAATGTTTAAAAATAAAGGTTATGTAATATTTAACTGTGTACTACATCACCTTTGAGTGGATCAAAAATTAAGATTCTCTCTCTCTCTCTCTCTCTTCCCTTCTTTCTATGTATCAGAACAACTTTATTAAAACCGGACAAATAAATAATAAACAAAAATAAAAAGAGATAAACCAAGTTGTTAATAAATTATCTAAAGATTCATTTCACGCTACGTTTTTACGATAAATAAAATAATTTATAAAAAGTAAAAATAGAAACCGACTTCAACAAATAATAGTATTAAAAAGTTGCAAATAAAATATTTTTATTTATTAACTAAAGTAAAAGTATTTACAACAAATAACTATTTTTGAAGTGGTAGTCAGCCAACACAAATTAAACATAAAGTTACGTAAAGTTAGTACCTCAACCGACCGCTAGGCGGCTAAACAGGATTTCCACATGTAAAACGGGATCCCAAGAGCATATAATAGAGAGCGTCATACGATCATACCTCATTTTGAGTTCGTTTAGGCATATACTTGGTGATAATATATCTACCTAACCATCAATAAATTATTCTTATATCATATTTTTGTATGTCTAATTTTTTTGCTAATTATATGTTTGTTGATTTCATTTTATTGTAAGAAAACTTCTATTACCGATTTTTCATTGTTCGTTGTAGAATTTGTATTATATAGATCAGTTTTTTTTTTTTTTAACTTGCGTTGGTTGGCAAAAATAAAGCTATTTGTTGTAAATACTTTTACTTTATATATACCTACACATACATCTAAAAATTACTAAAATACGACTATTAGATACCAGTAAAAACTATGAAATATTATATTTAATATATTATTCTATAACTACAATGTATTACATATATTAAATGTAATATTTTTTTTTTTTTCAATTTTTCCTAACAGTATCATAGGATTTAGTTAAAATTTATATTGAAACTTTCCGAAAGTATACTCTTTATATTAAAACAAATTATCAAAATTGGTTTGCTAACGTTGGAGATACACCGTAACCATTAAAAAATTGGTTTATTCTGGTATTTTCCTAACATTATCACCGGATTTGGTTAAAATTTATATTGTATAATATTCGATTAAAAAAAGAAATGATCAAAATCGGTTTACTAATGTCAGAGATACTGCGTAACATGCATTAAAAAAAATCCCTTTCGGCACGCCGGAAGGCGGAGATAGATTTCACCAGTGCTAAATAGGAGATAAAAAATATTTCCACCTTAAAGTTAAGAAAGACTTCAAATTTATTCAATACGACAATGGTTGCATGTAAAAAAAGTTTCACATGTTTAGCATACGACAAGCCCCATCTTCTTACAATTCCAGCAAAATTTTGGTCATCCCTTGCCGTAAGGGTTGGTCATATCAAAAATTGTTGCAAACAAAAGTTTTAAATAATGATCAGAGGACTAATGACCACTCTAAACTGATTCGATGCTGTGCTATTAAGGGAGATATGATTCTTTTTTGTCTTCGAAACTTCATTTTTTCCACCCTCTAGGTCAATGGTTAGTGACATCAAAAGACTAAACTTAGATAAGCTTAACTTAACTTAGATAAGACTTAACTTAGATATAACCGGTGACACTCCCGATAACCTAAAAATTCCAACGCGGGGTCATTCATCTAAATCGGTTCAGCCGTTGTACGGTGGAACATACATACATACAAACATACAACCTAAATACCTCCTCATTTTTGTGCAGTTCTCATCGACTCCACCACTACCACTCCATACCTCCTTCACTCCTTTTTGGGCAGTCGTGAAATAACGAAAAATCAGTCTTCCAGCGTAGAACTAAGAAAGTGATTTTTTTTAAAATTAATTTGTAACTTCTTCATTTTAGTTTTTCATTAATGAATGATTGTATATTTCATTTGCTTATGCAGTTAAGCCTAAAAAAAAAACGAAATCTGGCGTGATTTTTTTTGCGTTCTACTTAGAGAAAAATTAAACCTTGTTTTACATATTTGATCTTGTTTTCATGAAAACTCATTTAGAATTGATCTAAAGAAAAAACAACATGTATAGGTTTTACTAATAAATTATTTAAATGACCTAAAAATGCAAAAATTTTCGTTGAAATATTTTTGAAAATTTAGGTCATAAAGCGCACGTGGATTGTACTGGAAATTCGTATAAATCATGAGAGTTAATCTCGTGTATTCATGCTCCAAAAACCTAATACAGTTAGTGAATAAACAAATAAAAACAACAGATTTATAAATAGACAAACTAAACAGTTGTGAAAGTGTACCGAATTTATGAAGTTCTGGTGGCAAGGTTCTACATAGGTTATTATTACTGTGTACTGGCAACTGTTTTACTCGTCAATTTATGCACATTAATACGTATATGTTACAACAAAAATTGTACAAAATATTTAATACGTAACATGTGTACTTAGAGGATAAAAAAAATAATTTTCAGATTATTTCTTTTTAAAATATTATTATTCGAAAAAAGTCGATAAATGGAAAAGTTTACATTGGACCGAAATTTGTTTTAATGAATCGTTTAAATTGAGCAAATAGAATTAGAGAGTTTATTCGTTAGGTAATTAATTGAGAATTTTTTTTTAAGTTTGGTTTTATAATTGGTAGAAATTCTGGCAAATGAAATAATATCAAATTGTAAAATTTAAAATTGAAGTGCTACTTTAAGGTGGTATCTGTCTAAAATTTGAAATATCCGTATACGGATTCCAGAGTTATAAGATCAAATACAGGATAACATACCTGTATACATACGCACAAACGTCCTTCTGACAAAAAAAGGTTTTTCGACTAGAGAGCATTAGAATAACACATTTTTTTCTAAAATTATTTATAATTTATTTAAATCTACTTTTTTCATTTCTTTTTTTAGTTTTATTTTTTCCTTATCTACATACTTTCCAGTTGTAGAAGCACATATAGCCGCAAAAGTAAAACATGAACCGGAAATTTAATTAATTTTTCAAAAATATATTATAGCCCGTAATAGCCAACAATTTGATGTTATTCTTCACTATTATGAAGGATATTTTTTTTAAGTTTTACTATACGAGTTTAAATTTATTTATTGTCATTAGACCTCTTTGTTCTCATGATTAATAAAGTATTATTTGAAAAGAAAAATGATGATTTCTGTGTAGATATTATAAAACACGATTTTTATGTTTTAAAGAACATTCTCAAAAGACGCAATCAACTCGTAATTATACTTACAAACCAAAAAAAACAGAAAGTATTTAACTAGATCTTTGATATATATATAAATTAATATTTAATTATAAACTAAGTATATGTTACTTAGAAAATAGGTGTTGCAAATGATTAATCATTTACAATTAAACTGAATAGGAAGGAGATCGATTATCGTGAATGCGGGGGGGACTAAGATATCTAGGGTGGGCGTGAGGGTGAAGGACAGTCCCCTGCGGAGCTGCCGTTCGTCCATGATCGCATGGATGGGCGTGACGTTGAGATACGGGGACTCTGTCACCTCTATCGAAAAAGACGGAGTCCCGGCGGGATTGCTCCTGTTTGAAGCATGGGCATCAAGACAGAGTCTCGGCTGCTGGGATGGGACCCAGGAACGGCATAGACAGGCCTGCCTACCCCGTCTCGGCGGTTAGAGGCAGGCAAGCAAAGATGATCCAACCGGCGGGCTGACCTCCTATACCGGTCGTACCCGTATACGGGTAGGTGAGAAAGCCCGTTAGAATTTCAAGGACACTCCCCTGAGCTGAGTTATACTTAATTGTAGGTCAAGCCCAGGGGAATAGGGAAAAAACTGAATAGCGTGTAATTCTCTTAAAGAACGTAATAGTGTTTTTTTCTTCAAAGTTATACTGTAAAAAAATACAACTTTGTATATAACAATTTGTTTTATTAGCAAATATTTAAGTATCAGAAAGTACTTTCAGGCGGATTACAACAAAAAAATTCTATGAAAGTCAATAATTTCTAAAATGAAAAAAAAAAAGTTAATAATATGATATTTTTTATTATTTGAAAAAAAAACCATCTAAAATTAGCTAGTTAATAAGACCTGTGAATTATTATTATTATTAAATTGCAGTTTAATGCTAAGAAAACACGTTCAATCAACTGTAGGTCATGAACTAAGAAATACTTTCAATTATTCAAACGTATTATTACGACTACCAGCAATCTAACCCATTATTCCAATAAAAGTTAACATTATAATTTATATTTACGTTAAAATTATATAAAATAAAACAATAGGGTTATTATTTTTCCACACAATTTAATATGGATTAAAAGAATAGATATAAAAACAGGGTTCTCTTTGTTCTATTATAGAATTAATAATAAAAAAACACCTCAGAGTTTAAAAAACTGCTATAACCTTTTTAACAGTTAAAAAAAAAAAAAAAAAATTAACTGATTTCCGTATTTAAAAGTTAAAACATTTTTCATTAAAAAAAAATAATAAAAATAAAATAAATTTTTCTACTTTATATTAATTCATCAAAAATTAGTTTAAACAGCAATAGATTCAAGTTTAAATTTAAAGAAAACTGCGTGTAATGAATTTTTTGTTTTGTATGTAATTTACTGACTAAATAACTTTATCCAATAAAGTAATATGTAGTAAATATCTCTTAAAAGTAGAGTTTATTCTTTACCTTATAAAAAATTGCCTCATTTCAGCGTTTGTTTTGGTGACAATGCGTATTTATATACAGTAGACTGGGTTTACACCCATAGGTGTTTATTCCTTTGATTTTATTTATTTTTTATTTTTTTTTTAATATATTAAGTTATTTATATTTTTGCGTATTATTATTTTTTTTTATTTTTGTAGTTCTATATGATTTCTAAATTATTATTATTCGGCGTTATAACCAGCCTTAATAATCGCATGACAGTCAGTATGAAAAAAAATCTTTTTTTGACAATAGTAATAATAAATAATGGATCTTTAACTAATTATCTCCAATTAATCACTAAACTGAAATGAAATTAAATAAAACTTCAAATTTTAAATTTACTCTGAAATATTTTATAAACTTGTCTTATCAAAATTATAGAACACGAAAAGTGTATGAACTTAAAGAAGTAAAAAACGTGTTTACCGCCGTTTTCTTTAGATTTAAATGAATTCTTCCTTGTAAACGAATTCTTAGTAAAATAATATAAAAATACGATATAAATTATATATATGTGTTAGAACGTTTTGATTATAAATTTTAGAACTTTTAAACTTTTAAATTATATTTCAAAAGCATACATCAAAAAAGATTTTCTTTATGTAAATAAATATATCAACCGGAGATTTAAACATCAAGATTTTCAATTTCTTTAAAATTAAAAGGTATAAAATTTTAATTGTAGAAACACTACTTAATTACTTCTAATTTTCAAACCTAGTAATGTTCTATTTTTGGTTACGTATGTTGCACAATTGAAAAAAGTCTTAATATTTAGTAAATATAGTAATATTAGTAAAAAATAACTTTTTTCCTTACTGAATTCCATGACTAATAAAGAAACTACTACTGTTTTCTTGTCTACAACTATAATTTGCTTCCATCTACTACGACAACGTACTTTACTTTTTTCGGCACACTATACGCGTACCCTACACGCGTACGCGAACAACACGTTATTCGTATTAGTGGTTCTGAAAAAGAAGCGGAATTTTATGAAAATTACTCTTGCAAGGTTATAGAAAAATTGAGAATATTAAATAAGAAGAGAATATATGAAAACATACAATTGAAATTGGGTACTTAGGACGCCAGTATGTTAAACAACAACGGTAATTGGACATTCTTTCTTTCTTTTTCTGTTTAGCCTCCAGAACCACCGTAAGGTATTACTTCAAAGATGAATTAGGATGAAAGAAGGCTGTGTACAAGGCTATACAACATTCATACATGAATATTCTATAGTCTTATACAGTCTCAGGTCGACCATTCCTGAGATGTGTGATTAATTGAAACCCAACCACCAACGAACACCAGTATTCACGATCTAGTATTCGAATCCGTATAAGAGTAATCGCCTTTACTAGGATTTGAACCTTAGAACTCCCAACTTCAAAATAAGCTGATTTGCGATAAAGAGTATTATAGGTATACGTTGGTATTTGGACTTAAGCTCACATATTTTGTCACTGAAAATTATTTCTCGATGAAAATCAACATTTAAATTTCATTTGCACAATTTCCAAAAGAATCTTAAATTTGTGTTAAAAAGCGGTTTGTACTGTTAATGTTGATTGCATTTCTTCGCCTTACACACTGTACTATGGCTTTTAAAACCAGCAAAGTTGTGGGTTGCACCATTAAGGCTGACAGGATAAAGTTCAGTACTTGTAGGATTTTATTTTAAGCATAATGAATATGTCCTACCATAATGTCAAACAATATTCTACACGTTTTTATTAAGGTATGCTCAAACTGATTTAAAAAGTTTTTACTAACCGTTGCAGTTAAGTTTAGTATAGTAATTCCTAGAGCTGTGTAACAGGAAATGATTGAATCCGTGTAGAAAATGGAAAACTGTGCAACCATTTTCAGATCTAATTTTTGATAAGTGATTCACGATGTATTACGTAAGTTAATAATGTTATATAGAATCGTAAGGATATCGGTGTCTTGTTTTTTTTTTGGTTTATCCACTTGTGGAAAATTTGCGGAGGAGTTTATGTTTGGATGTATCTAATGGAAAATATATGCGACTTAATGTTCATCTTTCAAAATTTTAAATTAATTCAAAAATTAAACTTTTTTGTAGAATTTCTATTCTCCTTGTATAGAATGAATTCGTATGTAGGCTAAATAAAAAAGGAAATTTGAACGTAAATATAATTATCAAGAAATAAAGGATTTATTGTTTTTATTCTAATATAATGGCTACCATTCTGAGAACCCGAGTGATGCCTCATTCCTGTTGAATTGTAGATAGCTATCTGGTTGCGTACAGTAGAATCTATTTAATACCAGCCTACGTGACTTTGTATTGCTAGGAGAGAAGGCTAAATAAAGTAGGGGTGGTACGGACTCTCCTTTCATCGTACATATGTAGTAAATGTAGCTAAAAGCTTCAATAAAGGAAAAGTTATGACGCAAAGTATGACTCATATCCCGTTTAACTAACATTTACTTCCTTTTAGAAAAATCAAGATGGAATTATGCCTTAAAGGAATAATACAAATATTATTCAGATTGAATAAGAATAAAAATAATGTTTCACCTTTTTTATACTGATGTTTTCTTTTGCAATTTTAGATAAATTATATTCTACAAAAACCGATATCGTTTCATATAAAAATATATAAAATGCAATCATGTAGTTATTTTTTGGAATAAAATTAAGCGGTCCTTTACACTATATTTAACAAACAGGACATTAAAAAAATCAACCTAATAACCAAAAATTATAATATCTCTGTTGTTTTATGTTAGCATTTCTATCAATTAAATTGTACAAAAAATAATTTTGATGATGAATTTGTCTAACTCTGAAGTACTGTAAAGGACTTCTTTACAAGTACGTGTATAATTTCATCTATTCCTTATACAGGAAAAATAATTATTCAATGGAACTAAAAGCCTTGTTTTATAACTAACCCAACATTAATCGAGTCTTCCTATTTCACCAGTTTCCTTTACCCTTTAACTGAATACATTTAAAAAAAATTTTTTTTTCAAATTTGTATGTACACAATTTTATTTACAGGTAAAGATAAAGATTTGATACCCTTTTTTAAGTTATACTTCTTTTGGAGAAACTGATACAGTGTATTTTCAGCAAGTTACGGAAGTTGCGCGCGCCGAAGTAACACACCATAAAGATTTGCGCAGGCCCAAGTGAATCGATTTACACGCACATGCGTGTAGTGTATACTGTAGTCAGTCGTTCAATGCAATTAAATGTTAGCATGTGTTGTAAACATAACAGATACTGAGTCATAATAAATATATATTTATATACACGGATTTCTGAAGACGGATATTTTAAACTGTGAATATTGTTGTTCATATTCATAAAACTTTATTTATACTTCAGGGTATATTATTATTATTATTTTTTTTTTTTGTGAAAATTGTGTATCAAGATTTGAGGTTATATTTATGTAAGTATTATTTTTTTATGAGTAAAATCATATTTTTCAATGACACAGAAAATAACACACATCAGATAAATTCTTGATTTTGCATAAATAATTTTAAAATTTTTGATAAAATACGTTATTATAAAATAAAACTATTTGCATCATATTTTTCATATCATAAGCCGCTGATAACCATCGTGCCTATTCAATCATCATCCGAAGAATTAACGGAACCAAACTAATCAAAATATATTCGATGAACTTTGTTTTATACGACAACGAATACTTCAATACTTTTTAAATTGTATAAAATAAATATTATTTAATTTAATTTAAGAGTTATTTATTCATACTTTTATTATTGGTATTTAATGTAGTCTATCGATCGTTTGACTCGGTTCAAATGCGTAAAAAAATTATTTTTTTTATTCACGATAAAAAGGTGTAACTTCTTACGTGCGTACATAAGTACACACGAACTTTGCTTTATATGAAAATTTAATATGTATATATTAAATTTTCATATATATATATATATATATATATATATATGTTATGAAATCAGTGCAATCCTGCATTATTAATCGAATCATTTAATTACGATGCTCTATAATATTTTTTCCAGTACCAAATGCGACATATTGTACTACTTTTCATTTTTTCAAATTGATTAAGTGTTAATAATCCCTTACTGAATAGATTGAACGTGTATATCACGTCTTGATACATTTTTTCAACATAAGGTATACATAAATTTCTAGTTTTACACAATCTCTCCGGACTTTAAAATAGCTATAATATATGTAAAACACATGAAGATAACAATATTTATTATCTTTACTTTTTCTGAGAGAGAGTATCGATACTTACTCATTTCATCACCTGTCCCTATGATTAACTAAAATGGAGGGGTCACTTGTACTGCTGAATATCTGCTGAATTTCAGTGGACATGTGCTGATACGCAACAACATAGCTCGGTGAAAAAAAAGTAGGAGACCACTTCACTACTCACTTTCTTAGAAAGCTTTGTATGGAATTTTTCTTATTCTTAATAACAATAAGTTTTTGGTTTTAAACTTGTATCTCATATCAGAACCGCCTACATCTTTCTTGATAACCGTAATTATTAATTGTTAATATTTTTTGTTAGAGTAAGTGACTTTTTTTTTTATTGTAAACTTCAATCAATATTTTTCATGAATAGTACCATTGTTACAGATCCCTACTACACCGGGTATTCAAAAAGGACTTTACAACTTTAAAAGCAAAAAAATATCCTTTTAGTTAACTTACAGATTCGCTTGAGATCTCGCTTCGTAGCAGAGACTTAAAATTTTGACATATTTAGTTCATTAGTACCAAATTTTTCCACCAGCGCTGTCACCAGTGTTGTTAAAAATGGATACATTTACTGGTGCGGAACGTGCTCACTCTTCTTTTTTAGTTTCAGGATTTGCAGTCAGCAGCTGTATTTCAACGTAATTTTTGTAGGGAGTACGGCAGGAAAACTCTTCGTGGGCATATAACACATTTTTGGCACCAAACCTTCGCTGAGAATAGTTGTTCTATTAAAGATACAAAATCAGCAGCAAACCCACGCGTCCCTGAAGCTGCTGTGGAACAACTCACAGAAAGCTTTGCACGTATTTCGAAGAAATCAATTCGACGTGCGTCACATGAGAATGGCATTCCATAAACGATTGTTTGGCGCGTATTATGTAAACGATTGGATTTGAAATCGTACAATTTACGGTGGTTTAACACATTACAGATGACAAAAAAGTTGCTCGACAGCAGTTTTGTGTGGAAATTGCAGACGACACATTTTTAGGGAATGTAATTTTTACTGATTGATCAACGTTTCACATCAGTGGCAAGAACACTCTTAAGTGTAAAATACGGGGTAGCGAAAATCCTCATGAAACTTTGCAGCACATTCGTGATAGTCCTAAAGTCTATGTTTTTTGTCCCCTAAGCAAACAAAGACTGTACAGTCCTATTATTCTTCCAGGAGGCAACCGTAAATGGTATAGTTTATCTGAACATG
This sequence comes from Lycorma delicatula, assembly GCF_047948215.1. NCBI lineage: Eukaryota > Metazoa > Arthropoda > Insecta > Hemiptera > Fulgoridae > Lycorma > Lycorma delicatula. Next base: position 36,080,271 of record NC_134464.1, on the reverse strand, counting down.
CTTCAAAATTTTCTAATTCTCAGTTAGACGATTATGATTAAGATGGACGCCATTATTATCAGCAAGACGAGGCACCACCTCGTCTAGAAGTCCAAGAGTTTCCTGATACTATATTCTCAGGTCAGCGTATTGGTCGTGAAGTTCCAATTGCATGGCCACCTCGCTTCCCAGATTTGAACCCGCTAGATTCTTTCTTGTGGGGTTTTATTAAAGATCGAGTATGTACCGCCTTTGCCTGCTGATCTTGTTGAGCTAGACTTTCAATTAACGCCGCAGCTGCAGAGGTAACGCCCGACTTGCTGGCTACAGTCTGGAATGAAATCGGTTTCAGATGGGATGTACGTCGCATTACAAATGGAAGCCGTCTCGAACATAAGTGAATGTTGAGTTAAAACGCGATGTATTTTTCTATGAAATGAAACCTCAACTGAATCTATTAAGTTTTTCTCAATAAATTTTTATATGCTTTGAAAGTTGTGAAGTCGACAAAGTAACCTTATACTCTTTGTAAACTTTTATCAACAATTTTAAAAAATAGTACCATTGTTATACATCCTTCTTATTTTTATGAATTTCTATTATTAGTTATCGGTTTTGACAGCAAAGTGTCCACCATTTTGTTTTCTTTAAATCATCATATGTTTTTTCTGAGATACATCGTATAATACCAATTTCATGCAAACCGACTCAGCTATTCTTTAAATATGTAATTGTAAAAATATACTAAATAGTGTTCTGTAGTCGAGAAAAAAATTTGATTACCAATCATTATAAACCTGAAAGAACATAAGGTCATTGGTGGATATTATATATTAAATATATATATAAATACAGGTATATTAAAGTAAGTACCTTCATATTTTGAAATAGAGGTACCACAAAAAGTAAAGAAAGTGCGGATCTACAAAATTACAAAATTTTTATTTTATGTTAATTGAATTTTTTTTTAAATAGGAAAATGAATATGTGATATATGATTTTAACGTAAAATTTGCGAAAAAGACGATGGTGAAAACTGTTTCTTTAGCTTTCGTTTTCGAGTAATAAGATATTCAACGTTGCAAAAACGGAAAAAATCGCGGTAGTATAAAATGGGATATAATGCCCCGTATTAACTTTTTTACTTCCTTGTACGAAGTAAAAGAAGTATGTGATCGCGAAAAAATTTCGGTTTTCAGATTTCAACGGAAATATCCATTTTGACCATCTCTGAATCCATTTTGACTAGTTTCGGCGTAACGTCTGTAGGTAGGTATCTCGCATAACTCAAAAACGAATAGCCGTAGAATGTTGAAATTTTGGATTTAGAACTATTGCAGCATTTAGTTGTGTTCCTCCCTTTTTGATTGCAATCGACTACACCAAAAGTGTCCAGAAAAGCCCAAATCCAAAAAAAAATGTGGATTTTGGACTTTTTATTAATTGCAGTAATAAGCCCTCATTGAGAGCTTTACAACGATATATCAAATGTGGTACTTATTTTCATTGGTTCCAAAGTTATAGCAAAATAAAATTTTAATTAATAAGATATTTGGATCTTACAAGGAGAAGGAACATCGGTTCGAATCAGACTTAATCTCCTTTTTTCTTTACTTTTTTTTAAATTTATTTGTTTTAACTTTTTTTTTTTAATTTAAATATATTGATTTATTAATAATTATTATTATCTTTTAGTTCATTACTTACTCCTCTGATACTGTCGGACAATATTCTCCCTATGTCGTAGTTGATCATCATTTCGTATATTTGTTTTTTGTAGTCAATCAATCGCTCTTTGGTTTGATAAAATTCTTCTGATCGTAATTTGCGTACACGTTCTCTAGTCTTCAAATTTTCTCTCTCCTTTATATTCATCATCCTCTCTTAATATTTTTATTCTTTTCTTAGTCTTAACGTTTTCTTCCTTTTTATTTATCATCTCTTAATTTCTTTATTCTTCCCTTGTTCTTAACATTTTCTCCCTCTTCATATTCATCTTCTTATTTTTTTTTAATATATATTTCTTCATTTTATCTTTCTTTTTCTGTATGTTTGTTTCTTTGTCATTTTTGATTATTCACAAATAACCCAATAATAAAAACTGAATATTTTACACCGTAAAGTCGAAATTAACATTTGTAACAATATATAGGAGTTCACTATACGGAATAGTTTAATTATTATTAACTTTTACATATACGACACACCAGAAATCTGAAACCTTTGATATTCAGCAACTCACAAAGATACGAATAATACTGATCTAGTAATACGAGTAATAAAGGCACTTTTATTGTATCTTAATATTTCATGTAAGATTGTTGTATTAAAAATTGGATAAATATTTGATGTTAATATAAACTAATATTTCAGAAATTGTGTAACTGTCCACTTTATTAAAGAATTGGAGGATCGTATCTCACTTTCAAATGAAATAAGTTTAAATGAAGTGCAGCGAAAAATGTATGTATGTAATTTAATAGACGTACAAGGAAGTCATGTAGTGTCCACATCAGATTTTTTACTTTATTATCTTCAGGATCATCCAGTAACAGTCTTTAAATAATAACTAATAATTTACAGCACTACCACAAATAAAATGGCTAGGTCAACTAATATTAATTACTTTATTATCATTTTAGATTAAAATCATGTATCATATATGAGCTTTCCTATTTAATAAAAAGGTTTGATTTAATATGGTGAATTCAAGATGGCAGAAAACAATTTTATACATCATAAAGTAGTAGTAATCTTGTAACTATGTAGATCCGCACTCGTTTCTACCTCTTAGTATACCTCAGTTTTGAAATATGAAGTGATTTTCATACTTTATATCACTCTATGCCGTATATGTCCTACATATAATGATAAATAATAAATAGCTGTTATCGAGATTATAATTTTTACTGTTTATTTAGTAAAATATACCTTTAGAAAGCAAAATCCAATATATTCATAAATTTTGAAAAATATAATTTATTTAATTTTCGACAATATATATATATATATATTATAAGAACGTGTGAAACCTTCCATTTTTTTTCCTAATGTACATGAATATATGTGAACCATAATGAAGGTCACTTTTATTTGAGATATTAGGATGTAAGACACTATAAATATTATAGTTATTAATAAACATTGTCTTTCACTTTTTATATTAGTAGTTTGTTGTAAAAAAGGATATATAACAATAAATAATAAAAAAAAAAGATCATACATACTGATATCACGCAAATTGCATACTTTTATAGTATATTTATTAAGTATTAATAAAAATTACTTTGCTTGTCAAATAAATTACTTTCATGTAATGGGTATATTAATAACAGGGTTATATCGTCTTTCTTAGAAAAAAATACGTATTTAATTATTAGTATGTAATTAGATATTTCAATAAGTATTAAATTAGAAAGACTTATTAATGTGTTAATTAATTAATTAAATAATTAATCACAATATGCTTTTATATACTAGTCACATTATTTTCATTGCCGATGAATTCGAAGAGCAATAACACCTTTGCTAAATAATGAAGTAAGATTTAAAAAAAAAAAAATTATTGTTATATTTCTACATAATTTCGTTAATGCAAAAAGAGAAAAATTGAAAAAAAAATTATTTCTGATTAAGTAAAACACTAAAAAAAAATTATATATTTTTTTTTATTATTATTTATTTTACTTGACTTTCCGCCTAAGAGAAAAGAGCAAAAACATTCTGCCCACTAATCTGTCGAAGAACTGAACTTTTTTCTTTGTATTTCCAAAATGTGATGGTTTAAAAAAACATATCAAAATAACTGTTACGTCATTTATTAAGATAGAAAAAAGTATCATAACCAAATAGAATACATTTTTGAAACTACCTTTAACTAAAAATTTCCTTGGAGTTTATCGTTCGTTCAACTAGTATAGAACGGGTGATTCAAAAAGGATTTCACAAGCATAAAAGCACATAAAAATTTATTGAGATAACTTATATATTCGGTTGAGGACTCATTTCAAAGAAAAACATATCAACATTTTTCACCTGACATTCACTTTGGTTCGATATGGCATCAATTTCAAATGCAACATACATCCCATTTGAAGTCGATTTCATTCCAGACTATAGCCAGCAATGTCGGGCGTTATCTCTACAGCTGCGGCGTTAATTCGAAGTCTTAGGTCAACAAGGCAAAGGTAAATCAGATCTTTAATGAAATACCACAAGAAAAAATCTAGCAGGGTCGAATCTGGGGAGCGAGGTGGCTGTGCAACTGGATCTTCACGAATGATCCATCGATCTGGTAACCGAGCATCAAGAAAATCTTAGACTAGGCGGTAGTGAGGTGGTGCCTCGTCTTGTTCATAGTAATGATGTTCGACTTGGGCATCATCGTCTAACTGAGGAATTACAGAATTTTGAAGCACGTCCAGATAAGAAATACCATTTACAGTTGCCTTCTGGAAGAATAATGGGGCTGTACAGTCTTTGTTTGCTTAGGGGACAAAAACATAAACTTTAGGGCTATCACGAATGTGCTTCAAAGTTTCATGAGGATTATCGCAACCCCATATTTCGTAGTTAAGGGTGTTCACCCTGCCACTGATGTGAAACGTTGTACCATGACTAAAATTTAGATTGTCTAAAAATGTATCTTTGTGTGCAATTTTATCCATCATTTCCAAACAAAACTACAGCCGAGCAACTTTGTCGTCATCTGCAATGTATTGAATTACGGTTAGTTTGTATGGCTTAAAGTGAAATCGTTTACGTGGTAGGCGCCAAACCATAGTTTATGGAATGTCAGTCTCACGTGACGAACGTACAGTTGATTTCTTCGTAGCAAAGCTTTTTCTGAATTGTTCGACACAAGCTTCAGCGACACATGGGAGAGCTGTTGATTTTATCCAACAGAACCTGTCTCAACGAAAGTTTGGTGCCAAGAATAAATTGTACGCCTACTAGCAGGCTCCCCACTGCACTCTCTACGAGAATTTCTTCGTACTGCAGTTGTTGACTGCAAATCGTGAAATCAAAACAGCCAGCGAGCACGTTCCGCACCAGTAAATGTATCTATTTTTAACAACCATAGTGACAGCGGTGCTGGCCAAATTTGGTAATGATAAACTACGTTCGTAAAGACGTGATGGTTTTGTCATGAAATGAGACCTCAATCCAATTTGTAAGTTATCAAAATAAATTTTTATATGTTTTTAAAATTTTGAATACCTTTTAGAATCAACAGGTGTATAATCACATTTTTGTTTATAGATATAAATCTTTATTAAATTTAGATCGCTTATTCAGATAATTAAATTGATGATGACAGTTTACAAAAAAAAAAAAAAATAATAATAATAACCTTTCCTGACTGAAAGTATCCATAACTGGAAAAATTACTATTTCAAATGTTCTTAATTTTACAACGAGAATGATAACTTTAGCTGTTAAAAGCAAACATTTTTAGAATTTTTAAATGTAATTCATATAAGTTGTTAAGATATATAAGGTTAGAAATTAACAAAAGAGTTGACCAAATTTCATTTTAGACCGAGTTATTATATATACTTATGAGAAAATTAATTATTACGCTTTCCTTACCAATTTCAATAAATTAGCAAACAATTTAAAAAGATCGTCCCACCAATTTATTTATAATATTATTAAAAAAATGTTCTTTTATAAAACAATAATATTTTGTTGATGAATTTTGAAATAACACAAATTAAAATATATATATATATATCTGCAACCCGTTCAAACTTGAGCATATCATTTTTATTTTGTCGCAGTGTTTAATTTACAGTCGGTTACAATTTACAGAAACTGTAAGTAAATTTGAATACCAAAAGAAAATGACGTACAGAAAGGAGTTTCCATTGAAAACCTCAAAAGCATCTCAATCGTAGTGTCTTTATCTTTTCACCTTGTACTGTTACTCCGGATCTAAGCTGTTCTTTAAGATCATTAACTACTAGTTCTAGTTTTATGTAAAGATTAAATAATTAATATGGAATTTAATTAGATCTACTTTTATTTTCCTGGTATCATACCTTTAGAGGTATGCTGAATGAAGAAAGTATGATAATCAGTCAAAAGATGTGGTAAGATTTTTTTACATTTTTCATGACCCAGGGACCCCAAAAAACAAACAAAAGAGAGGGGTAAAGTACGAACGTATATACGTTGTTGGCGTGTTGAAGATTAATAACATTTGACTGGATAAACCGATTTTGATGAAATTTGGCACAGAAACTCAAACTCACGTATATGAGGCAATTTGATGGTAAAATCTTGGTTTAAATATCTCAAGGGTGGAGTAGATAGTATTTTTGGAACTAATTTTCTCAAAATTTTGCAAATATAACCCAACTTTATATTAAGCTCAGTGCATGCATGCATGCATGCATTATCTTACAATTTTTACTTCCTTGTAGGAATTATTGTGATCGCGAAAAATCTCAATTTTCAGATTTCAACAGAAATATGCATTTTGACCATCCCTAAATCCATTTCGACTAGTTTCGGCGTGACGTCTGTACGAATGTACATATCTTGCATAATTCAAAAACGATTAGCCGTAGGATGTTCAAATTTTGGATTTAGAACTATTGTACCATTTAGTTGTGTTCCTACCTTTTTGATTGCAATCAACTACACCAAAAGTGTCTATAAAAGCCCAAAATTCAAATAAATTTGGATTTTGGACTTTTTCTTAACTGCAGTAATAAGCCCTCATTGAGAGCTTTTCAACGATATATATTAAGTGGTACTTATTTTCATTGGTTCCAGAGTTACAGCCAAAAGAAACTTTAATTAATGAAGTATGGATCTTAGGATAAGGCACATCGGTTCGAATCAGACTTCATCTTCTTTTTTTTTAATTTAAATATATTGATTTATTAATACTTATTAATCTGATTGTAAAAAAACTTTTACGATAAATAATAATTCAATAATAATAAAATAAATATGAAACACTATCAAAAGTTATTACTAAAATAAAATTTTATGTACTTTTAAAAATGCGTAAATGTAATTTAATAGCCGTACAAGTAAGTCATGTAGTGTCCACAACAGATTTGGTGAAACATTATTTGTTTTTGTTTCCATTTTGGAAATAAAAACTAATAATTTTAAAAAAAAATTATAGGCAGATATTAGACAGATTTATTTAGAGAGTAATAAAACTTTTACACTGTCCTAATATTTCAGGTAAGATTGTTGAATTAATAATATGTATAAAGATTTGATATTAATAACTAATATTTTAGTAATTGTGTAACTGTCCACTTTATTAAAGAATTGGAGGATCGTATCTCAGTTTCAAATGACATAAGTTTAAATGAAGTGCAACAAAAAATGTGCACATGTAATTTAATAGGCGTACAAGGAAGTCAAGTGGTGTCCATATCAGATTTTCTTTTTAAATTTCCCCTACAACTTTTCCTTCCCCAAAAATCGAAAAAACTATCTTTTTATTTATTGCAAATTTTTTAAGCCAATTTTTATTAATGTTTTCTTAGGCATAGCAGTAATGCGACCGATTCTAAATAAAATACTTTCAAGGCAATATTGGTGGTGGTCGAACCGATAAAAGTTTAAAAATATCAATTTTTTTAAACGGTTTATTTCAATTTTTAATAATATTAGAAGTAGTAAAATAAAAAGCACAAATTTAAGCATATAATATCAACCTGCAAGATCATATTAACGAGTTTTTTTTCTCTTTTTAGTTTGCTCATTTCGAGTTTTATAGTGGAATATTTGCGACAAAGTTCAACGACGACTAATTTGGTATTGCGAGACGTTGAAAAAATTGCTGTGAATAATTTAAAACAAAATTCCGGTCTTGCTATGTCGTCGTGTTCTATTATTTTACGATTATTTTTCTTTTTATTGAATCAATTATCTCATAAATGTCAATGTAACATTTTATATAGCTGAGACTTAATATCAAATATTGTTTCTTTTTCCATTTGAAAAGGTCCAGTTTCAATATAATCAATCATTTTTTTTTTTTTTTTAATGAAAACGCGATCAAAATGTCATTTTATAATAAAGTGAACTTGTTTTAACTGCATATGAGAATTAATTTTTGAAAAAATATAATTAAAAAAAATTTAATTTAAAGAAATTAAAAATGTACAAACGAAATTATGTACATACATTTTTTTATATTTTGCAAAAAAGAAGAATTTTACTTGTAAACTATGCCACAGAATATAAACTTTATAGACTAATAAATTTTAGAAATTCTGTAGTAATAAAGTTTTTACTTTTTCTAAACTTCTTTATTACTCTCCATATATTATACATTAAGTATAATTAAAGTAATTGGTTCGTGTGTATAAGAAAGTAAAAAGAGTATATTAAAATCTTATAACAAACAAATATATATATATATATATATATACTAAGAGTAATTATTCTAATAATGAAAGAGGAAGTTCTCTTTATTTATGTGATCAAAACAAAATCAAAGAGATTTTTTTTAAAGAAAATTTATGAAAAAAAATATTGTTAAGTAAATATTACAAACGAAATATGATTTTTAAATAACATTACTGAGTTAGGAATTTATTTATTTTTCTTTTTTTAATTTTCTGATCAAGCAAATGGAGTTTTTCACGTAACTTTCACACCTACCGCCATTTATTAAATTAAAAAAATTTAATTTCAATAATGCAATTGCTGTGTTTTATTTGTTTCACACTTGTTTTTTATAGTAAAAATTTTACAATAACATAATCAAATAACAAATCCGACAGTTATAAAAATTACTGTCACCCTCAGTGATATTTTTTGTCTTCAGTTAGTAGACCGATTTGATGCAATAATCAATTACTTTTTCCGCGCTAATCTAATCTCACTATAATTACTATTTACTACATCTTATCCATATTAAATATTCCAACATGGAATATGTTCCATCATGTCATATTCATCTTATTTTACAGTTTTTATCCTCTACATCCCTTTGCTTATAATGTGTTAAATTATGTTAAAGGATGAGCAGCAGAAACGGTGGCTTCATCTGAGTAAAAAAACTAATTAATTTTCAGATCCATAACTGCAGAGTTGGATACAGTAATGCAATGTGTTTCACAGGCACACGAATAAACCAGTCGGTTCTTCTTACCTTAACCTCCAACACACTTCGTCGTACATTCTTAATTATCTGTTTTAATTATTTCAATTTCTACTTTCCTTGACGGTCTTTACTTTCTATACATCCATCTGTTACTAAATTACCTAAACCTTTCATCTGTTAATATACGGTCACAAAATCTAATTTGTTTCTTTACAACATTCGTTCTCAAAGTGGGTGGTAACGCTTCCTTGTGGGCGCTGGAGACCTTCAAGGGAGCGCGGTAGAAACCCACAGAAAATTGGGGATGTTCAAGGCGGTCTAAGAAGACGATAGTGGATTAAAAAAAAAAAAAAAAAGGCAAAAATTATTTTTTCCGATATTTCAAACTAAAATTAAATATCTACTACACTAGTACAAAAAGTTAAAGGGACACCTATATTTTATGATAAAAAATGATTGTATTCAAAGTACTTTAACTTCACAACCAAGAGGCTTAAAGATGAATAAAACAAAAAGATTAAAGCTTGAATACTCTACTTTTTACCGTTTATTTCAGATTTAATAAGTCATCAAATTAAAAAAAAAATCACTGAGAAGAAATGTTTTAAAAATTTTAAAGCGTTTCTTCGTGTTTGATAAGTCCATGAAGGGAACGAAATTTTTTCAGTAAACTGCGTTATCTTTAATCCCTTTTTTGCATGTCTTCGATTTTTCTGAACCGAAATATTCCACTTTAAATAGAAAAGTTCAATTTTTTTTATAGAAAAGGAAATTCTAATAAAAATCTTCCAAATACGATTAAATTTTCGTTTTAATTGCTCTCATTTAAAATGTAAGTTTCAACTCAGAAATAGGATACGCCACGTTTAAAAACAATAATCGCAATTGCTGTTTTGAATAGCGCATCTTACAAACATCTATTGCAATTATTATTTTTAACAGATTGTAAGTTTAAACATTTTGAGGGGCGCTAGAAAATTTTTGATTTTCCATGTGGGTGGTGGGCGAAAAAAATGCTTTACAAGATTCTGCTAAAAATGTTTCCCCTGCTAGTCGCCGAATTTCAAGTTATCTTCATTCGTATTCTAACAGTCTAATAAGAAATTCTATTCCCACACAATAAATTTGAAAGGTTTCTTTTTGTTTCCTTTCTCCTCTTATCTGTCAATGTTTTCGTTATCGTAATGTATTATAGTACACAAAAAGTTTTTAAGAATGGATTTTAACTCTTAGATCCACATTTAATATTGGCGGACTTATTTTCTTTCATAAAAACTCAACGTACTAGTGTCGATCTACTTTTTATCTCTACGTTAATTCAACTGTAATTTAAAATAATCCTACCAAAATTATTAAATTTGAAATTCTGATCTTGAGTATGATCCCTTATAATAAAATTTAATTTTTCATAATTTTTTTTAACTATATTTCAATACCATTATTTTACTCATCTTTATTTCCAAACTAACTTTCTATTCTAGAAATAAATCCATGGAATCCACAATTTTTTCTAATTAACTTTTACTTTCTTACAAAAGAACAATGCTGTCAGGGTATCTCAACCAATTAATATTATTGTAAATATAACACTATTAAATGAAGATTGTAGCCACTGTACAGATATAATAGTATATTATTTGTCGGTAGCATGTAATAATTTAATCTATACATAAAAATTAATTCCCCCAATAAAAAAATCTCAAAATGAATTTGTATAAAAAGATTTTTAATTTCAAAACATATGTATTGTTCATTTAAATATTCTTCCATATTCAACACAATTCTTGGGATAAATGTAGGTTGATTACGTTATAATTAATCGCACAGTGGTTATTCAGAATAGGTTATTTGTGAAAATTATTCTTTACACATACAATTTGAACAAAGGTAGTTATAATCAAGATTTGATTCTGTTGTACCATTAAAATACTACATAAATTCAAGACAGATTATCTTCTATAAAAATAAAAATGAATGTTTGTTTGTCCCGTATGCGTTCCTATACCATTCATCCGAATACCATGAAACTTTGGTGAGTTGTGCGCACGCCCGCGAAGGTTTGTGAATTAATATGGATCCGCTAGGTGGCGCTGAAGTTCGAGATATTTCAAAAAATTGTATTTATTTGGCTCATATTCAGAATATATATAGTAGTTACGTGAAAAGAAACATTTTTGCAAAAACTACAATCGCTAGGTGGCGCCGGTGTCGAGATATTTACTAAACAAACAAATAAATATACAGAAATTATTCTTCTATATATATATAAAAAGCAATGTTCGTATGTGTGTCCGATATAGACTATAATCTACTGGACCGATTTATGCGCTGGTTTTTGCAAAATGGTCCGCGGTGTCCGGAGAAGATTTAAACTATTAAAATCCTCGATTTGACCAGTAGAAAGAAAGTTAGAGGTATTTTGAACAGACTACTGAGTTTAGTGTGTTTGAATTAAATCCGATAGGTAGATCTGTTTTTACAATTGGATTTATTTACATTCTGACTTTTATAAATTGAAAGGTTAAAATTTGTGAAGTTCCGTAATGTTTTGTAAGTTTCTTAATGTTCAGTATTAATTGTGATGATTTTGGAGCCGTACATCTTTTCGTTAAAAACTTATTTTCCACCGAATATTGTGTTTAGAGAGTGGTTTGAACTAAATCTGATAGGTAGTGCTATTTTTTGCCAGTTCGATTTATTTACATTCTGACTTTTATAAAGTGAAAGGTTAAATTTTGTGAAGAGTTCCGTAATGTTCAGTTTTTCAATGTTTTATCAAACTTTCAATTGTGTTCATTTAATCTATATATATATACTCAAATCTAGCAATAGCAAATCATTGCCAGGTCTGCTAGTATTGTATTTATTGTTGTTATTTACTTTACAACCAGTTTTCCAGCTACTGCCGGGTTGGGGTATGTGTATAGGTAAGTGCAATTACCGCTGCCGGCTTGTCAGCTGCAGATGAAGTACAATGTAAGTGTAAATGACCGGTAAACATATAGTCAGGAATAGAATCAAGTCGGATGTGTGGAAATCGAAACCCAACCACCAAAAAATACCCGATCCACAGACTAGCATTCAAATTCGTATAAAAGTAATTGTCTTTACAAGGACTCGAACCTTAGTATTCTCTACTTCGAAAATCAGCTGATTTTGCGATGATATAATAAAAATGTGATAAAAAAAGTTGATAGAAACTAAAGTATAATAAACCTGATAAATACTTTTTTATTCTGCTATACAACACTACATTGGCCAGTTAGACAAATATTCTATGTGGAATTTCATTGTGTGCAATTTTCGCAACTCCCCTAGGTTTTCTTTAAATAATAATAAGCCTGACGCTAGGTACTTTTTTATTATCTGGTGGATAAGCAATATGTTGCATCATATATTTAGATAATCTACAGAAAACAGTTGATCAATAATGTAAGATTCCTATACTGGTAGAGATCATCTCTTGAGGAAAAGTGCAAGAAAGATGCTCACTGCCTAGAAGAAATATTAGGTACTCCTTTGGCTGAGGTTGCCTCATTTCGCGATCTCTGTGGAAGTTGATCATTATTAATTTTTCCCTTATCCTTAGTCGTTTTTTCTCGGTGATTTTTCCAAAAGTTTTGAAGGAGATACATTTGACTCGTGTTAAGGATGTTGGAACCTTTTTCAAATATTATGTCCTTGGTATCTGTACGGTTTGATGAAAGAAGCTCCTTCTATAGATTTGTCCCAGAATTCTGTTTCTATTCAATATGGTATATCGGTCCCAACTGTAGGCTAAGATGTTTATTAAGTACGGACGGACTTTCTTATACATTATAATAAAATGTAAAATACGAAATTTAATTCGCATGGACAACGTACACCTATAAGAATAGTTAAAAATATTAATATTCTCTTCACTGAACTAAATTAGTGATTATTGATCCTTCTAAGAGGAAGGTTTAATACGTAAATAACGGACTAACTAAATTTTAATAATAATTTGGCTTTTAAACTTAAATATTAAAATCAAAACAGGCAGAAGATTCTATTTCGTGGTTTATATAATAAAATCACGTAAATACTTAACTTGTAAAAATGTATTTCCTGAAGACGTATGCAAGAGTCGCTTAAAATAAAATTTCGTTAAAGTTTTTCGATAAAGAATAATTTAATAATGGTGTTTTTACTTCCTTGTACAAAGTAAAGGATGTATTATGATCGCGAAAAATTTCGGATAAATGGAAAATGGAAAATATCCATTTTGGTCAATCATCCCTGATCCATTCTGACTAGTTTCGGCTTGAAATCTGTAGGTGCGTACGTATACATCTTGCATAACTCAAAAACGATTAGCCGTAGGATATTGAAATTTTGGATTTAGGACTGTTGTAACATTAGTTGTGCACCTCCCCTTTTGGTCGCAATCGACTGAACCAAAAGTGTTCAAAAAGCCCAAAATCCAAAAAAGGTTGGATTTCAGGTTTTTTCTTAATTGCAGTAATAAGCCCTCGTTGAGATCTTTTCAACTACATATCATAAGAGGTACTTATTTTCATTAGTTCCAGAGTTATAGCCAAATAAAACTTAAATTAATGAAATATTTTGATCTTTCAAGGGGAATGGAACCTTTCATCGGTTTGAATTCGACTTCATTTCCTTTTTTTAACTTTATTTTTTAATTTAAATATATTGATTTATTAATAATTATTAACTTGTGATTGTAAAAACGTTTTTACAATAAATAACAATTCAGAAAAAAAACAGAAGTTTTACTTTTAAAAATATGTATTGTAATTTAATAGGCATACAAGGAAGTCATGTGGTTTCCACATCAGATTTTTTTTTAATAATTTTAAAGTGCACACTACGGAAATTGTTTTTTATTAAAAGTTACACAAAAAAAACTGATCTTCAACGATTAAATAGTACGTAAAAGAACATGGTTATACATTTACTCCCTAATTTGAGTCTTACAAATTACAGTAGGGCTTCTTTTTATTAGAAGGGCTGAAATCCGGGCCAAATTTTTCGCTTGCCGTAACTCGTAAACAAAACGTTTCCAGACCGATATTTATATTAACTTTTTTCATTATTTTTGTCAGTAGAACATGTACTGAAAGTTTTTCCGTTTGTTCGTGGAACTTCCTGCAGTATAATGTTAAAGTTAAAGGAAGTTAAGAAGAGCCGGCTGGCTTTTGGATATCATTGAAGTAGGTTTAATTTCTGTATCTAGTTCTGCAGTAATGCAATTGAAAATTAATTACAGTTTTAATAACACGTTACGGTTGAGTTTCTCCTCATATTATCATAAGTAACCAGTACAGGCATACATACAAACAAATCGACTAATCTAATCACGAGCATTTTATTAAACGCCCGCATGCTTCTTTACACTCACAATCCTCAGTACATCCTGTGTAATAAAATAGACTACAAAATAATAAATTACAGCACAAAAACGATTACAAAACTTTTTTTGTATGTTAATATTTATTGTACATTTAAAATGTTTATACGTTTACTCTGACATTTACACTTAAATACGTTTGTTATACATTAAAAACTTATTTTTTGAATTATAGAGCCGTTAAAATAACAAATGATTCCTTTCTGTGAATACCTAACCAGAAATCATAAACGTGTGTTTTACTATAGAAATTTTTAAGTTAAAATTTCAAACTACTTCCTGATGATTTAATTATTCATTAAAGTGCGACAAAAATTAGATTTCTATTTAAAAGCGGTATCCAAGTTACACCGCAACAAAAAATAACTGTTTAGTAAACTAGTATTCTCCATTTGATAACCGAGGTACAATAAACTAAGACTTAAAAAAAATACAATAAGAACAATTCATTGCAATATCGATGAAATAATTTGTCTTATTATTCATTTTAGACAACGTTAACTACGTGTATTGAATTCATCATTCCTTACTGATTTTCAAACTGCAAATAGTCTATTCGTAGATAAAAATTAATAAATGAAGTTTTTTTATAAAGTGCTAGCCAGTAAGCTATTACTCCTATCTATAGCGGGCGGCGTATTGCTTTGCACATAGGCTGACGGCTGGCTTACCGCGCTATTAACTAAAAAATATAAGTTGTAACAACTCTGACGATGTACTCTTTCTTTTTCCTGTTTAGCCTCCGGTAACTACCGTTTAGATAATTCTTCAGAGGGTGAATGAGGATGATATGTATGTTTAAATGAAGTGTAGTCTTGTACATTCTCAGTTCGACCATTCCTGAGATGTGTGGTTAATTGAAACCCAACCACCAAAGAACACCGGTATCCACGATCTAGTATTCAAATCCGTGTAAAAATAACTGGCTTTACTAAGACTTGAACGCTGTAACTCTCGACTTCCAAATCAGCTGATTTGGGAAGACGGGTTAACCACTAGACCAACCGGTGGGTTCTGACGATGTACTGCGTGCTATGTAAGTATACGAAGCTACACGAGATGTTTTCGTAAAGGAATGACTATCTAACTGTTCCAACCAGTCTACCTCTCTCGCACGCATGTGCACAGCTATACGCCGCTCGCTATAGCTGTGGATCCCCGCTATGTTCGTTTTCCTCATGGTTGTGAGAATAATACTGGTAAATAACAATTACAATATACAGACTACAAATAACTGAAAAAGAAACTAAATTACAAAAGCCAGAATAGTATAATTATAGAAATTGAAGTACACAGATTTTTAACGACGAAAAATTCGTAACTTCATTCGCAAGACTACTATACCCTCGATTTATCGCTTAAAACCTGGGAAGGTATAAGGTAACCTTCCCAGGGTCATAATTTGCTTTCAAATTATGACAATTTGAAAGCAATCGGTCGGTTGGTTCTCGCCTGATGCTGTTGCAAACGGAGAGACAGAATCCGCCACAAATTTTCAAATTATAAATTTATCACGAAGTTCTCCGGGAACCCTCATAACCTGTTCTACTGGAGAAAATATTGGAAAAAATCATATAAACATATGCTATAAAATTCTTGGCTTGCGAGTTACGGCTACTGAAAGATTTCGCTTGGATTTCAGGTATACCTGTGAAATGAGGTCATACTGAAATTTTTAGGACGTTAATTAAGGGGCAAAATTAGTCATTTCTTATGGTTTTTGACATGAAAAATCTAATAAAATAGGTTCCAGAATTGGTCTGCAATGGTTTTTGAGAAATATGAGGTGAAAACGAATAAGTTGAGGTAAGAAACCCTGTTTTTTATGTTTGATGAACAATAATTTTGTTAAATAGGTAATAAACACATCAAAGTTTTAAATAGAACTTGTGAGAATTTAATTTTGAAAAAATAGGGTAAAAAAGCTGAATAAAACAAGAAACGTTAGAAAATTTTGATTTATTTAGAAAGAGTACACGAATTAATACATTTGTCAGAAAGTACTTATTTAATGAAAACAAAAACAATTTTTTTTTGACGATATGAAAAATTTGTAAAAACAAAATTTACTATTAAAAAATAAAAATAAAAACTGAAAATTACCGAACAATTACTTGAAAAAATTATTATTTCAAAGTCAACAATAAAATAACAACAGCTGATCAACAATGTGGAATATTATAATAGTGTTTAAATTATTCTGTATGGTACACTAAGCATAACGGATATGTGAACTGTGTTAGATTTTCTGTGATCGGTTTGCTATTGAAGAAATGCCGTAATTATTAAAAAAGAGGAATACGCTGATATGGGTGTGTGTAATGGTAAAACTTCAGCTGCTGTAGTAGAATATGAAATACTACGTTTTCCAAATCGCAGAATTTCACATCCCAAAACAATTAGCGCGACTTTCGCAATCTTCGGGTGCAGTCCAGGCGTCAGTACACAAAGTCTTTCTAAGCGGATCGATGTTTTGCATTCAGTGGTTTGGAAGACACTTAAAAAAAAACAAGTTTTATCCTTATCATAAAGGGTCAGTTCAACATCTACACCTAGGAGACGGTCCGCTTGGCTTAGAGTTGTGCAACTGGTGGAATACAAATCGACAACTCTACGTTTTATTTACCGCCGAGACAAACTTCACTAGAGATGGCGTCAACAACTTACGCAATGAGCATACATCCTAATGAACATAAATCCTAAAGAAGAAAGTAAATCCTAATAGAACGGTGGAAGGCAATTACGCGAAGGACCACATTCCTGGCCACCAAGATCGCCTATTCTAACAGTTTAGATTTTTTGTGTCTGAGGATGGATGAAAAATATTATATACAAAACAAAAATACATTCTCGTCAGGAATTAATTGTACGCATCATGGATGCAGCTGAGCAACTTAGAGACAGCTCTGAAGAACTAAACAGAGCAACAAAAGCAGCTCAGAAACTTCCAAGAAATGTGTGAAAATGGCAGGCTCATTTTCGAACATTAATATTAAACTGACACGTGTAACGCACTTTGGTCTAGTGTACTATTTCTAAACAAAATTCGAATAAGCTTAATTCTAACTTTTCTTTATTTTGTTTAGAATTAAATTTTCTACAAGTTTTGTTTAAAAGTTTTATGTGTATTTCCCATTTAACAAAGTTATTGTATGTCAAACATAAAAAAAAACCAGGGGTTTTTATTGGTTTTCACCCCAGATCTCAACAACGTCTGCAAATACGATTCTGGGACCTATTTTATTCGATTTCTCAAGTCAAAAATCATAATAAATTACTAATTCTGTTCCTTAATTAACGTCCTAAAAATTCCCGTACGATCTCATTTCACCGGAATAGCTGTAATCCAAGCGAAATCTTTCACTAGCCGTAACTCGAAAACGAAGCATTTTAGGACTTATGTTAATATGAACGTGTCCCATTAGTTTTATGAGAACAGGTTATGAAAGCCCAGGGAGAACTTAATGATGCACCCTTTATAATAGATATAATTACAACGTATTTTTTATTATACAATTGACATAACAGTGTGTAAAAACATAAAACTGGTAATGAATTTGGAATATAATTATATTTTCTTAACATAATTTTAAAAAAAGCTTTTGTTTTAGTTGTACAAATAAATAATAATTTTTTATTTTACAAATAATGAAAACCGTGATAATTATTTAAACTTAATTGTTATTTTAGCTTTTACAAGACATTTATTAATTAGAAGAATGTTAAATTGAATTATTATGAAACATAATAAAAAATAAATTATGAAATTTGGTAAACCGTATTGAATTTATACTAACACAAACATTATTTAATACACATATAAAAATTCTAAAAAAAAACATTTACCTTCCTTTTCCACGTTGATGAGCAATTGAAAGGTAAAACGAATAAAAATTAATTCTGCCTGAAATATATCAATTTTCTACGTAACAAAAAGTACAATTGAATATTTTCTCATTTTAAACAGATAAAAATGTTGATTAATAATTAAATTAAAAACTAGTACATAAAAGTATTATTAAAGTTAGCTTTTATGAATCTCTAACATATAAAAAAGTACAAATAAAAACAAATTTTTCTTTCTGAAACGTATCAGCTTTTTACGGTTAATAAATGTTGAACAATAATAATTATATTTAATTATATTAATAAAAAACCAAACATTTACATTTCTTCATTTGTTATATCGATAGGCTAATGTAATAAAATTTGAATCAATCAATTTTAATTTACATATCCTACCCTATTAAACGGAATTTGTACCTGTGCGTACTGAATGTATACTAGCGGAAAATCCCGAATCGTTAGTACATGTCTCTTGGTGATCAGGTGTATACTTATATTATGTAACGATATACCGTATATATGTCGATAAATATGTGAAATAAATATCGAAGTTTTGAGAAAATTTAATTCTTTTTAACCTGATCCGGATTTTCGGAAGAAAATCGCAAATATCTGAAAACGGTCGGTCCTAGCGCTCTGAAGAATTTTTTCGACCGCTCCTCACCCTAACTTAATCCGCTACCAGTGGTACCCATCAGACGATAATATTTTCAAGTTCTCCCAGGACGCCGTTCGTATATTGGGAAGGGGATGATGTGATGGGGGTGCCACCGTAATATCTCGGCAACCGCTCGTCCGATTTTCACGATTCAAACGGCGTATGTATCACCAGGTTGAGCGCTTATTTATTAACGAATTGGCTGCACTCTTGATCGACCGGATCTTGGTTATCCGGAAATGAAATCGTATAGCCCTATGTTTTGATGCACTCATCCACCGTAAAAAGTAATGATTCGATCTTTCGCTAATTACGCTCAAACCTGTACGCTAGCGCAGCTGTAAAGTATAATCTTATGAAATCTAAAAAGTTAAAATAGAGAATATATAAAAAACGTTTTAAAAACAACTCTTATATTAAATACACGATAAAGTAGAAAATAAAAAAATATGTAAAAAATTTCTAAAATACCACTCTTAAACGCACTAAAAGGTAAAAAGTAATTTTAAGACGGTATCTCAGAAAGGATTTGACAACTAGGTTTGATGGTGATATTGACTGAGTATTGATTGAGTGGAGCACTCCACTCTTTAGGCTATTCACCACGCGTATGAAAAAATTGGCAAACATCAAATTTTTAATTTGAAGTTATGACTTTCACATAATCTTACATACCATCATCAAAGCTTTTGTCAAATCCATTGTGAGATACCGTAATAAAATTATTTTTTATTTTTTAGTGCGTTTAATTTAAGAGTGGTGATTTAACTTTTTTTTTTAATATATTTTTTATTTATTTATGTGATTGTTTCTCTTCATAAAGTAATCAACTATAACGAAAAAATAGGCACTGGAATATACTGATGACTAGCGGAAAATCCCGTTTCGTTAGTATCAATTTCTAATTTAACTTTCGTTATATCAATTTTCATCATTCAAAAAAAAAATTATACAACAAGCAAGCAGTTTTGGACACCTAACAATCTCATTCCGAGACGCCGCCCGCCAGGGCAACCCGCTCGGAGGGCCTAGCTGCGGAGGCGTGTAGTAGTAGGCACGCCCTGCAGCTAGTTTAAATGCCCAGTTATGACTCTATTGCTGCTACAACAGAAAAGTCGTAGAATTTTCTGGAAGATATATGAGGTACTATATATATATAGTACCACATTTACAGATAATATGATAATACCTCAATACAGATAATATATATAGTACTTCATGTAAAGATATATAGGTAATATACATAGCTATTATGTCAGTTTAATAAAAAATACGTTGTAATTATATCTATTACAAAGAGTGTATCATGAAGTTCTCTCATAACCTGTTCTCGTGAAAATAATGGAAGAAGTTCGTATAAATAAAAAAACCTAAATTTCTTCGTTTTCGAGTAACAGCCAGTGAAAAATTTCACTCGGATTACAGCTACCCCGGTGAAATCGTACTGAAATTTTTAGGACGTTAATTAAAGAGCAGAATTAATAATTTATTATGGTTTTTGACTCTTCTATGTACAATTAAATATAAACTCGCATAAAAGCAGGAATTAAAAGAGAACGTTACAAGACAAGGTGATGGAGAATGAATTACAGTTTCTCACTGTGAATACATACATCAAAATTTACATACTGAACTCTAGAAAATAATCCTAATAGTAACAAAAATTAAAGGGCAAGTATAATTAGAATAAGATTTAAAATAATAAAAAATTATAATACAAAAATAATTTTAAAATAATAAAAAAAAAATATAAAAAATAATAAAAAAATTTCCATAAAGTGGGAATAACAATTATCTTTCAGTTAAAAATCACTTACAATTAGGTAAGTATCATCAAAATGGTGACTGAAAAAATGGGATTGGTCGATGAAGAGATTGGCCGATGAACTGGACCGCAAATACGAGAAACTGGTATTCGAGTTTATTCAGTTCCTTACCGATCGACGTTTTAAAGCATACATGTGCACGCAGACGTTGAGACCTCTTCAGAATGTATTACGCGGAAGAAGACATTGCAAAATAAATGGTCTTCATATGCGTTAGCTTCCTCCAGCATAGGGAAGCGTGATAGTAGAAGTGCAAGGGCGAATAATACCCCTTGAATCTCCCTTGTAGCTGTATTTATATTAAATGAGATCCGATGCCAAGGTGGAACAAATGAGGAAAAGTATTAAGTTAAGGATAAAATCAAAAATGTCGGTAATATTATCGAATATTTTTTAACAAACTAAATAACTTTGTGATTGTTTCCTCGTCGTCACTGTAGTTATTTGATAAAACCATAGGTAACTGAAACATTTAGCATTTATGCTTTAGAACAAAGCATCCAATTACTGTTAAGGAGTCTTTTCAAAGGTTGTATATGGAAGCTGGTTCCCTAGATACTAAGTAAGCTGTGGGATTTATACGGAAGAGTAGCACATCTTAATGCCTTATATTGCTGGAACAAATTATACCAAGGAGGAACGTCTTTCTTTTTCCTGTTTAGCCTCCGGTAATTACCGTTCTGATAAAACTTCAGAGGATGATATGTATGAGTGTAAATGAAGTGTAGTCTTGTATAGTCTCAGTTCAACCATTCCTGAGATGTGTGGTTAATTGAAACTCAACCACCAAAGAACACCGGTATCCACGATCTAGTATTCAAATCCGTATAAAAATAACTGGCTTTACTAGGACTTGAACGTTGGAACTGTGGACTTCCAAATCAGCTAATTTGGGCAGACGCGTTCACCATTAGACCATCCCGGTGGGTTAGGGAGGAAAATGTAGTAGATAAGTTTGTAAAAGAAGATAAGATTAGAAAATATGAACCAGATAACTGAGAACAGAGGATGTTGTTGTATATATATGGAGGTTTAAAAATTAATAAAGAACAGGAAGGGATGGAATATACCATAAAATCAATCAAATAAATTATGAACCTCTAAAAAAAATTTACTTATTTCAAAGATTCATTAAAATTTATAACTGTAGAAATGGGTATTCGACAAACAGCAAAACACAAAACCAGTTTGAGATTGAATGCCAGCCAGATATTGACGATATAAAACTTGCGTCGGTGCTATCTAGAATTCTGCAAATTTAATTCATTCCTCTAAGAGAGAATTTTAATATTATTCAATTTTTTTACATTTATTTAAAAAGTAAAGTTCATTTTTTAAAAATAAGCATTCCATCATTTAGTAAACGTTTCTTCCGGATGTATTATGGATAAAGCATTACATGAATATGTATTTTTTCAAACAATAATTCCGGTTTTTACAGTATATAAAGAGTTATTATATAAAATAAAAAAAACTGTTATTATTACTTTTACTTAAGAATACAAAACTTCAAATTTAAAAAATCCAAAACCAAAATTTTAACTCTGAAATTTATAGTGTCCCACGAATAAATGAGAAACTTTCGAGACATGTTCTACTAGTGAAAATAATGGAAAAAGTTTATATAAAAATAAGTTTGAAAAGCTTTGTTTTTGAGTTACGATTAGCGAAATATTTTGCCTGGATTTCAGTTCTTCTAATAAAACGAAGCCATACTGTAATTTTTTAGGCACCAAATTATGGAGTAAAATTGGTGGTTGATTATGTAATTTCAGCTGGAAAATAAGATAAAACAGGTCCCAAACTGTACTTCTAGTATTTTTTAAGATATCCGACATAAAATACAAAATTCTGTGTCAAAAAAGTTTTTTTTTTTTTTTTGGTTTGTAGTACAATAGTTTTGTTAAATCACTAATAGATGCGGAAGAATTAGTAACAAAACTTGTAGAGAATTTAATTCTATGAAAATTAATGTAAATACTGTCAATTAAAAGTAAATAAAAAACGTTTAAAAATCGGTTTTTACGCCTTTATACAAAGTAAAGGAAGTATTGTGATCGCGAAAAATTCAGGTTTTCAGATTTCAACGGAAATAACCATTTTGGCCATACCTGAATCCATTTTGACTAGTTTCGGCGTGAAGTCTGTACGTACGTAAGTATCTCGCTTAAGTAGAAAATAATCAGCCGTAGGAAGTTGAAATTTTGGATATAGGACTGTTCTAACATATTGTGTATCTCCCCTCCTTTTGATTGCAATCGACTGAACCAAAAAAAAAGCCCAAAATAAAAAAAAATTGGATTTTGGACTTTTTATTAACTACAGTAATAAGCTCATTGAGAGCTTTTCAACGACATATCATAAGTGGTACTTACTTTAATTGGTTGCAGAGTTATAACCAAATAAAATTTTAATTATTGAAAATTTGGATCTTACAAGGGGAAGGCACATCGGTTAGAATCAGACTTCATCTTCTTCTATTTTAACTTTTTTTTTTAATTTATTGTAAAAACATTTATATGATGAAAAAAAAATAACAGAAGTTTTTAGTGAAATAAATTAAAAATACTTTAATTACCTTCAAGGTTTTTATTTTACCTTCAAGGTTTTTATTTAACTAAAAATTTTTAGGATCCGGCCTCCGTTGCGCGAGTGGTAGCGTCTCGGTCTTTCATCCGGAGGTTCCGGGTTTGAATCCCCGTCAGGCATGGCATTTTCACACGCTACAAAAATTATCATTCATCTCATCCTCTGAAGCAATACCTAACGGTGGTCCCGGAGGTTAAAAAGAATTTTAAGAGGTAATCAAGAGACATCAGCATTTTCTACTTCTTTTTCTTTTCAGATTGTCCTGTTAGTAAAATTGCTTTGTATTACACTCAGTTTCAGAAACATTATAGTACAAAAAAGTTTGAGATAAATAATGTTTAATCAATGCTTTTTAAAATCTGAATAATATCAAAACTTCACTTTCAATGAACTCATATTTCCTTCACACAGAATAAAATATTAAACTTCAAAACATCTAGCACCAAATTGTGTAGTTTTTAAAGTGAACAAAACAATGTACAATTTCAATATCTACAACTAAAAATAAAAACCCAAATACTTTTTTCAAGTTATTTTTTCGTACATTTTTTTTTATTCCATACTTTAATATCTCAAAAATATTACTGATTATTGTAAATTTCAAAATAGAATATATGTTATAACTTTTATTTATTTTCGAAAAGCATACGATTTGGTAGATAGACATTACTATTTTCAACATTAACAGAATTAAGTTTAGATAAGAAAACCGCAAAATTAATCAAACCAACTTCGACTAACACATACTCTAAAATAGAATTTCTAGGAGAATTATGTGATCCTTTTCCCATCGAAAAGACAAAAAAGGCGTAAGACAAGGAGATGGACTTTCTCTACTACTTTTTAACTGTGCTCTTGAAAAGGTAGTTAGAAAATGGAACGAAAATTTAGACAAAAATAATGGAAAAAACTGGGAACTAAAGGATTAAACAACTGGAGAAAAGCTGAACAACAAATAAAAGGATTAGGAAAACAGCTGCTAAAATGGGACGAAAAGTCGAGTTTGAGAAAACGAAAAATTTGACTAATGATAAAAACTGCCCGAGTTTCCTTAATATAAATAATAAAAAAAATAGAGAAAGTGGATAATTTCAAATATCTCGGTGAAAGGATCAGTTGGAATTGTTTAGATATAAGCGTTAACGTTAAGAGCTAACACAATGGAATTAGCTTCCCAGCTAACGAAAAACACATATAACAAACAGTCTATATCGAGGAACTCAAACCTATAAAATGCAAAAAATCTGCTAGAAAAGACTCTGCAACAAATGTCTGCTAGAAAATCTAGAAAAAGAAGAAAGGAAAATTATAAGAAAGATTTTAGGTCCTACATCTCAAAATAATCAGGTAAAATTAATTCCAAATAACAAAACATATACTAAAATTGAAAAACTCTCAGACACAATAAAGAAAAGACGAATTCCATTTAATTACCAATCATTTAAAATGAATAACTGTAGATTGCCCAAAGAAATTGTCAGCCAAAGAAAAATTTTAAAGGCAAATTCTTCACACCCGTCCAAGAAACCCTAAAAGAACTTAAAAAATTATAAGAGAAAGAAATATTTTAAAGAGAATATTAAAAGATGAAAATAAAAGGTTTCAAGAAGTGCCGAAACGCAAGAACAACAGAGTTGAACTTACTGAAGAACGAAAGAAATAGATACCAGAAGGAATGAAGAAGTACTGAACAGATAGAAAAACCAAAAAAAAAAAAATAACAACCGCAAATAAATAATCTAACGTGTTCCAAGGTGAACTATTCTGGAGTAAAAAATATATACAAATAAGTTAACAACATAACGGATACACATTAGAATGGTATAAATATAGATATAACTAACTAGTGGATCTGGTAGTGAACTCGTCATCCTAGTAAAGGTAATTACTTTTATACGAATTTGAATACTAGATCGTGGGTACCGGTATTCTTAGGTGGTTGGGTTTCAATTAACCACACATCTCAGGAATAGCCCGACCTGAGACTGTACAAGAATACACTTTATTTATATTCATACAAATCATCCTCATTCATTTTCTGAAATTAAACCTTACGGTGGTTCCAGAAGCTAAATAGATATGTAAATTTAAAAAAAAAACATTATCTTTGCTAAAAATCCTACTCGTCATCTTTAATTCAGTTTTACTTTAAAACGTAATTTTAAGGTAAAATCTGACCGTAAAAAACGACGGCGAAACCACTTTATTTTAATAACAACATTTTTTGAAATATCAACAACTAAGACTTCTAATATGCAACAAATAAATGAAATAAAGAAAATAGTAATTGAGGGTTTTTTCCTTTTGTTATGTCAGATTGCATTTAATAACGTACTAGTAATAATTACTCATTCAATGTAACTGTGCAATTAAAAGTTTCCTTTTGTTTTTTATTAACTTAGCGAAAAATTTGTGTAATTAAAGAAAATTTGCGATATTATTATAAAATTAAATTGGAAATTATTGGAAATTAATGGAAAATATTTACAATGATAGCACAGTAAAACAAGTAACAAAGTTTGTTAAAAAAAAATTGATATGAACAACAGACGACTTCCTTGTACGCCTATTAAATTACATTACACTTTTTTTTTTTTAATAAAAACTACATAAATTACTATTTTATTAAAAGCTTGAATTATTATTTATCGTAAATTTTTTTTTTACAATGAAAGGTTAATATAATTATTAATAAATCAATAAATTTAAATTAAAAAAAAAAGTTAAAAAAAGGAGATGAAGTCGGAATCGAACCAATGTGCCTTTCCCTGAGATTCAAATATTTCATTAATTAAAATTTTATTCGGCTATAACTCTGGAAACAATGAAAATAAGTACCACTTATGATATATCGTTGAAAAACTCTCAATGAGGGCTTATTATTGCAATTAAGAAAAAGCCAAAAATCAAATTCAGCACCCCAAAATTAGTTAAAATTAGCATGTACGATTCCACGATAATTAGAATGAAAGTCTTTATAATATTTGCATTGTTTCTATGCTTTTGTAGTTTATATAATGAAACACGGACAACAGGAAAATAAAAAGACACAGAATGGAGGTCTTTGAAATATGGTAGTACCAGAAGATTTTGAATACTAGATGGATAAATAAAGTACGAAATATGAACATGGGAGGAGAGAAATTTACGAAAATTTAAGTTTTTACATTAAACATTAAGAAGTGCCCAGCGCAGAGCCTTAATTGTATGGACTGGTGTTTTTAAAACAACCTCCTATCAGGCTACCACTGTATTGGGAAAGGATTTCCCAATCGATTTAGTGGTGAAAGTTCAGGCGGCCATGTGAAAATTGCGAAGAGGCAGGGAGGCAGAGGTATTTGGGATGCGGTTTCGAGTTGGGCCTGTACCGGGGTAGAGCGGTGATCTTAATGCACCGGTTCCAAATTTCTAAAAGTTGCTCATCTCCCGCCTGCGGAGGAGGCTTTAAAGCCTCGCGATGGAAGCAGGCAGCAAGAATGGCATGCCACGACTAAGGGAAGATCCTTGTATAAGTTTATTTTACGTTATGTTTAAGGTAACCACATTTAGATAATTTTGTGATTAAGGGATGTGTAGCTGACAAAAACTATAGAGGAAAAGCGAATGTATTTTCTGGAATGTATTTACAGACAATTGAGAATATAACATTTAATTAATACTCCAAGGTTAAAAAATGATACAAACACATAATATACAAAGTAACGAAATAGTGAAGTTTTTCATTATTTAAATACAATTGTAAATTAACAATACTTTATTTGCCACTTACATACATTTTACAAATTTACCCCCGTACGGAGGGACGTTTAAAAAAATAATGGTGGAATATTGTATTGTCATCCGACCTTAGTAACTGTGCAAATTTTCACCAATCGGTAATGTCAGGAAGTATGTTAAATTAAGGATCGAAGATCTGAGGATAAACATAGAGAAAAAAATCATTGTGAGTTAAAGAAAAGTAAATAAAAAAAAAATTGCCGGCCTCCATGGCGCGAGCGGTAGCGTCTTAGCCTTTCCTCCGGAGGTTCCCAGTTCGAATCCCGTCAGGCATGGCATTTTCACCCGCTACAAAAATTGTCATTCATCGCCTTCTCTGAAGTATTACCTAAAGGTAGTCCCAGAGGTTAAAAAATAAAAAAAATAAATAAAAAAAAGTTTTTAGATATATGTTTAAAATGTTTTAATACACATATATTTGTAAAACTAAATGCTAATTGTAATTTTTTTAAATTCTTACTTAATAAGCTAAGATTAGAAAATATAATAAATTTCCCGGCGCTGTGCCTTATATTTAAAAAAAAATTTAAATGGAGATAATTCAATAGAATTAAGCTGAAAAGTAAATTTATTTAATTTTAAATAAAAATTGTTTCAGCTTTTACAAATGCAAAAATCAAACAATATTTTATACGATGAAAATAATATTTTTTATAATAAAACAATAATTAGGACTGCAATTTTCAAAAATATGTTTTCGACTCTTTAAAAATGTGATACTCATGTAATTTTAATGATTAAATTATTCATATTCAAACTGATTTTAAATAAATTAAAGTCGATATTAAAAAAGTAACTTATTACGTTTGGGGGCTTGCTACCAGGGAGGGGTATTAAATTATTTTAGTGATTTTTGAGCACTAAAAATTTTAAATTGCGAAAAAATGTTTTTTCTCATTTTGGAAGCTCCTGTACTTGAGGGAAAGCATTCAAGTAAAATTAATTTTTAAGAAAATAATCTCTTAGTGATGTAAATTTAAAAAAGAATCTTTTTAAATTATTTAAAATTACAACGATACAGGTATAATTGTAAATAAATAAAGTTTTAATTTTCTGGGATGAGGGTGAACATTTTTGGATAATTTTTTTTCAAGGAATACTAAAGAAAAAGGGCTATAAAAAATTAAGACCTCTACATTTTAAATTCAATTTGAAACTTGCGAGATGGATTTAAATTTAAAATAATTTTTTTTAATAATTTGTTACCACAGACCAATGCAGCGGAATGGGCCAAACGCTTTCTATAGAAGTTTGATAAGCTATTGATGTATAATATACAGATGCAAAAAATTTCCATTTCTTCCTTTTCTGAAGCAAGATATAGCTAAAAATATTAAAATATGTAAATTTATTTTTTTGGTTAGGGGATGAATATTAAATAAAATTTTTGGTAATTTGTGATTTTGATAAAAAAATCTTCCAACTTTTGTAAGAAACATTTTTTGGTTATGTGCTCCAGTAGAAATTTAAAATTCTATTTTAGCCAATACATCCCTACCGATTTTTGCAAGAATTTACTTCATTATTTCCTCCAGAAGGTAGTATCTGTCAACGAAATTTAAGGAAAATCGGTCAACGGTGTCCAGGGTTATAAGAGAGATGCAGGTCAAAGTATGAATAAATACGCACAAACGTCCGTCTGACCAAAATAGATTTTTTGAACATGGAAGCATTGGAAAAAAAAAATCTTTTTCGCAGGTTATTTACAATTTATTTAAATCTATTTTTTTTCTTAAAAAAGATTTTAATGTCACTTAAGACACAAAACTTAAAAAAGACAATTTTTACCTACGATGTGCTTTCCTGTTACAGTTATAACGGCTAAAGCAGTGCTGTGTAGATCGCTAGAGCCGTTAAAGTAAATATCAGCAATATTCAGTAAGAACCAGAATTTTCTTATCACTGAAGAGCTATATATAAACAATTTATTTCAATTAAACAAGATTTCAACCAGAAAAAAAATCACGTAATGAAAATCTCAAGAAAAAGCATAAGATTTATTAAAAATTAGTTTATAAGGATTATAACGAACTTCATATTTTATAAAAGTATTAAAGAAATTAGATATTCTGCGGAAAATTTTTTCCATAAACATTCCAATTAAGAAGCAGGAAATAGTTTTAATTATTAAAGGTATTAGAATATATCCACTTACTTTTAAATCTGGAAATCAAACCGTAAATTGTATCATGACATGTTAATGAGAAATAAGTGAGAAAAAAAATAAATGAATACTGCTTAACGATTTATAAAAGTAAATTAATAAACTTAAATGAAAAAAAAATAAATAAATGAAACTCTACTTTCATTAATAAATAATGTATCAATCCAATAAGAATAATAAAAAAAAAATTATAATAATACTAATGATAAAAAAAAATGCATACTGGTTAAAAGGAAGACGCGTAACGAGATACAATATTGTTTACTTACCTATCATAAATAGTGAAAGGAGGGGGTTGTGAACTGTAAAAAAAAACAAGAACATAGAGGGGATGCCGATGAATAAGTAAGAATGTTGAACTGGAGCGGCGCGCGAAATCGAAAGTCCTTTGAGGTATAAAACCAAGTGTAACTCGTTGGCTAGCCACAAACACGATTAAACTCATCATTTGCAAGGATGTCTGTCATCTCATCAAATTGTTTTGCTGCATTCCGCGTAGCGTTGGTCAGTAATTTAAATATAAAAATAATGAATTTATTTAATACATTAATAATTATTAAATATATATATATTTTTTTTAAAAAACCGCGTGTTAAGAATGTTTCTTAGTGGAATTATTTTTTTAATTAAAAAAAAAGAATGGTGAAATAAATTGTGAACTATTTTTAAGTTATTAAAAAATACAGTGGATTTATTATAACTGGATAATAATATTTAAAATGAAACTATAATACTGTAATATTTGAAATTATTAGTAAAAAGCAAAGTTATAAAAATTACAGCTTTACTTTTTTAATCATTCATATAACATCAAACTTATTTTTTTTTAAATTACGAAAATTATTTTATAAAACTTTATTACTTTATCACCTGCATAAAAACTTCAATAAATTATTGATAAAACCCACTTTTATCCATTTAACTTTTTTTTTTACATTATAGTGGTTCTGATTATTTAAAAATATTAATTTTATGAGAGTTTTCATGTTAATTTTATTAAAACAATCGATTTTTTTAATAATATGTAATGGGTGGATGAATACAAACATTCCTGGTATTCGTAAAAAACTAAAAGTCAATTAATCAACTTTTTTTTTAAATGTTTAATCAATTTTTTTTTACTTACACAAATAAACAAAGCGTGTTATAAAAGTAGTCTAAATTTTATACAATCAGCTGTTACCTGACGTAAACAAAAACTATTTTTATTTATTTATTTTTTATTTTTTTTTGTTGAAATTACGGGTATTAATTGTTTTAGTCATTTAAGCCCAATTGAAATTTTATCGTACAAAAAATGTTATACCTGATCGGGATTCGAACCAAGGACCTCCGGATGAAAGAAATGTCATTTCTTTATTATTATTATTTTGTCTTTACTTACTAATAATTCAAAAATAATAATGGTTAAATTATGAAAACTTTTAAATGTTTATTTTTTTTTTATGTTTCATAAAAGTTCTAAAAATAAACGCAGATGTATATGAGCTTAAAAATTTGAAAACTGCTTTTTTATATATCTATAAAAAAGGTGCGGTCACGGTAATACAATAAAAACATTGTTTATTTAAATAAAACTTATTATAATTAAAACAAAAAAAAACGAGTTAACAAAATTTTTAATACTGAAACATTATGTATAAATTATTTGTAAAAAGTAGTTATAATTAAAAGAACTTCTTGAAGTACTCGTTTTAGACGTATAGATTTTCGAAGGATGATTTTAAATATTTTATGCCCCTAATCGAATCATAAAATTCGATTTATTTGTGTAAATAATGTGCATAAATATCACAACGCATTTACAACTTTCTTTTCGTTTATATGAGAGGAATTACTACAACCTTTATAGCCGGATTTCCTTATTGACTTCAGCTTCACTAAAAAAAAAAATTTACTCATCAAAAAGTTTGCTTTAAGTATTTTTAACTGTAGTTTTTATTTTACTAATGATTATTTTTTATATACTTTTTCATATACTTTAAAATTTACCCGGATTTCTTGTCGTTTTTTTTATAGTAGTTTAAAATTTAAGATCCATTTTTTATACACTTTTTTCCATAGAACTTTAAAATTTAAAGCCCATGTTTTACTCTATCTGTCAACATACTTTTTTTTTATGTATTACGGGTTAATCTGTATAGCACAAAAAAAAATTATAATTTATACCGGAAGCGGACATAATAATAATAATATTATTATATATTTATTTTTTATCAAAAGAAAAACAGTGTGAAAAAGAATTCTAACTTGAATATTAGATTCATAACTTGGAAACAGTCAATTTTATACGCAGCATATGAAAATTCCGACAAGCTGTTATATTTTATTTTATCGTAAAATGTACAAATTATTCTGGGCTATTAAGTTGAAATTATTGTCATCCTAGTAAGGTTTCATTTAGTAAAAGTAAAAAGTATTTTTCCAGTTAATAATTTTGTTGAAAATATTTTTTAAAAATCTGAAAAATTCGTAAAGTTATTTTTAACAGTGAAGGCAGCATTATCTTCTCAGCTTTATCAAAGACTAAAAATTATTTGAACGTAAAAAGCGTGTAATTCACGACAAAAAAAATTAATAATTATTAGTAGTGGATACGTTTTTTAACAAATTTTACGTTTGCTCTTGTTTTACTCCATCAGAATGACCGATTGCAATGACGTTTTTCATATTTTAGATGAAGTTTCAGTGATGGTCCCGTTGTAACTTTTAAAAAAAAATTAAAATTCCTTCATGGACAATTTGAAGATATTTTTCAATTTATTTTTGTGCTATCATTGTTTAGTATTGAATAATAATAAGATAAATATATTTTTAAAAAACTGATGTACGTTATTCTGTTATTCAAAGTATATTTTCACGAAAAAAATATATAATAAGAAAAGTGATTAATTATTAAGTAAAAAAAATAATACAAATTCGCGTATTTTAGAAAACCTTAGCGTAAATACACTAACCAGCAGTTTGTTCTTTCTGAACTCTGCTTATTTTTATCAGAGCAAACATTTCTCGTCGTTTTCTTTCTTACACACATTTTCATTAGCAATGTTTTTGTAGGCCTAAAAAATGTTTACAATATATAAAATAAAAAATAATAATAAAACCGTAAAAAATATTTTTCAGTTTTTTCTAAAATTTTAACCTTTGAAAACCCTTTCAAAAGTAAAAATCTAAAGACGAATAAAAATAATATTTTTGCATATTACGGAAAACGTTTTTTTCTTGTCAGATCGAAAATATCTTTGAACGGTTTTATTTACATGGGATTATTTATGAATTCCAAATAGAAATATATCTTTAACATCTTAATCGATTTTTTAAAAATTCATTACAATTCCCCAAAGATACTGCATAAAAAAAAAAACCAAAAAATATTATGATTTTCGACTTCCGTGGCTGAGTAGGTCGGCATTTCATGTGGAGGTCACAGGTTCGAATCCCCGTCAGGCATCACATCTTTTCATACGCTATCAATTTCCACCTAGTCATAAAAAAATTCCACGGCTCTTTCATGAAAAGTAAATAAAAAATAGCAATTTATAATTTTAGGTTGCACTAATATATAAAAGCGAAATGTTTCGACAACACACCAAAGATGTTAATATTTTTAAACTGAAGGATTCTTAAATGTAAAGAAATTCAGGGATGTGGTAATTTTACTTTTAAAATAAACGATATTTTACCTCTATAAAAAAATTGGGGAGCGAAAAATATTTTTTTTTTAATGAAATTTGTAAAGGTCAAACAGATTTGAAAACTTAAAGATGAATTAAATTTTGAGTTAACTATAATATTAATTTTTATGATTTCAAAAACGATTTATAATCTAATTTTAAAACTGAACAGAAGTATAGCAAAAGTTTAACGCACGTGAGTGGATCTATAAAGTTTCCTCCAAAAATAAAATTTTTATGTGTTAAATGGCACAAAGATGATGTATAGTTTTAAGGAAGGCAAAAAAATGTTTTAATTAGCTTAATTGCTTAAAAAAATATAACGTAAAAATAATAATAATAAAACGAAATAACTATTAACTATTTAAACTATTATTTTCTTAAAACAGATTATTATTAACTTAAAATGTAATTTTTTTATTACAATATTTTAGATTAAATTTGACTTTATCTTTCTGGTTATCACTCAAAATAACACTGGTTTTGTTGGCTCCACATTTAATACTCAATTTTATCTTTAAATCTAAAAAGTTTTAAATATTAAATATCAACTGTTGGCTCCTTCTAGAAATAAATTTCCTTGGATTATCCATTTTTGTAACTAAAAACTTGCCATATCATTTCTATGAATGTTAGATGAATCCACTGAATGGTAATAGTAGTAGTAATAGTAATAATAATAATAATAATAATGATTCTCATTGCATCCATTGTGGTAAGTAATTTTCTTACTTCAAACAATTTTTTTTTACAATTAGTTGAAATTAAAAACTGCTTTAGTACTTAATAAATAAATATTAATATTTTTTTGTTGTTAAATGATCCAACTTTCCAATTACTAGTAAGTATTATAGAATGATAGAATGACTTTCCAGTTAAATATTACAGAATATTGCAACTTTCAATTTAATAAAAAAACTGAAAGTGACGTTATTATTTATTCCAGCTTTAATGTATATATCTTTTTCAGTAGAGAACCAACAATTTGTGTTTATAAATTATTAATACGTGAATAACCAACAAAAAAGAAAAACTTAATTTTTTGTAAATAATTTTTTTTTACAAAGAGTTTTTAGAAAATTATAAAAGCTAACTATCCTTACGTTTATCTTTCGTTCTGAAAATATACTTTTATTCATTTTACAAGATTCTTCCCGTAGAATTTTATTCCCAACAATACTTTTTTTTAACCTCCGGGACTACTGCTAAGTATTGCTTCAGAGGATGAGATGAATGATTTATAGCGTATGTGAAAATGCCATGCCTGACCGGGATTCGAATATGGGAGCTTCAGATGAAAGGCCGTGTGCTGCTACTCGCGCCACGGAGGCCGGCTTCCAACAATACTTGAAACTTCATTATTATCTACTTTATCAACCAATCATATTTAAAAATTTTACTGTAACATCATGTTGTAAGCTTCTTATTTTCGGATTTCTGATGTCTTTAAATATTTCCCTTATATACGAGAAGAAGGGGCCTATATAAAAAATAAAATTTATTTTTTTATAATTCCTAGACTTATACTTTTGAGTCTTAAAAAATTTCTGATTAAAAGCTTTTCTTGTTTAAATAATTTGTTTTCATTATCTTTAATGCAACCACCACTCAACCCATATATTTATATATATATTTTAAATTAAACATTATTTTACTTGTATTATATCTTCTCCTAAAATAATCTTTAATTAATCATAATTACTTTTTATTGTATTCCTCTTTTTTATTTTTAAATTGAATTTCTTGTTTCTTAGTCAGTGAATTTTTTTGTTAAGAAAATACTACTAACAGGGATTATTTTTAATTTTTATTTTAATCTTTGATTAATTATTGTAAGAGTATATTAAAATATTTTTTCAACCCTTTTATTACTTCTATAATTTATATAAATTGAATAGCAAACAATAACATTAAATTATCTCTTAATTGAATCATACAACACCTAATTATCATTATCATTGTAAAATCTATATATTTTTTCTATAATTATCTTTAAAAAATATAAACAAACTTAAAAATGTACAGATATTTAAAATTAAAAATAATATTTTAGTATGACTCATACTAACGTAAACAGAACATTGACTCCAGTTTGGTTACTTTCTCCAATTCAAGGATACACGTATAACCCACCCATATAGAAACATTCACGTAATGTACCGTACGAATGATTAAATTATAAAATCCAAATGACATGAACCCACATATTATATAATCATGATTTAAACAGAGAAAATTAACTACAATTTGTATGACAAACTAATCTGTAAACAATGAAATTACCGTTGATTGTTATACAACTGGATTAAGAAATTTTATTACATATATATATATATATATATATATATATACATATATATACTAAATATATACTATATCGTACATCAAATTTAGAACAAACCATCAGATAATAACACTTTATACTATATTTGATAATTTTATCAAATTTTCTTATAAATATTGAGAAAATAAAACACGTTTATAAATATGAAACTTAAAAAAACAAGTTTTTAAAAAGAAAAGTTTGTAAATGTTTTGAAAGTTTTATAATTTTTTTCAAGAAAAATAAATTATTTATGATAATTATTAATTTATTTTTGGTAGGTTTTACGTAATAAAGTAACCGAAAAATTGGGGCAGGACCAAAAAATTCATTTATTACATAAATCTTAATGAAAAATATGTACATTTAATGACTGACAAAAACCAATTTTTTTTTTACTTCTTCCTTTCAACACGACATATCTAGTCTTTTTAAAAATATCCAATTTTTTTGGGTTAAAATTTTATTTAAAAGTTTTATTTGTTTATTTACCCATTTAACAAATATTATTGTTAAACATAAAAAAACCAGTGCTTTTACCCCAAGTTATTGATTTTTACTCCAGATATCTCAAAAACTAATGCAAATACGGTTCTGGGACACATTTTATTCGATTTTTCGGAAAAAACTATAGGAAATAACTAATTATTGTCCTTAATTAACGTTCTAAAAATTTCAGTATGACCTCATTTCACCGGGGTACCTGAAATCCGAGCGAAATCTTTCAGTAGCCATAACTCGCATCCAATAATTTTGTAATATATGTTTATATGGTTTTTTTCCAATATTTTCTACAGTAATGAAAGTCCCGGGAGAACTTCGTGATACACTTTGTATAATAATAACAATAATAAAAATAAATGAAATTTCATAAAACACATTTAAAATTTAGATACGAATAAATTAATTTCATTCATACATTTTTAAATATATATAAAAAAATGTATAAAAATAAAAATACGAAAATAGAACGCTTTATCATTTATAATAATAATAATAATAATAATAATAGAAGGTTTCACTTCGTGACAAGGATATCAAAAAAGGATTATTTTTATACAAATATTCTGCCTAAAAAAGTACACATTGTAAGATGAGACTGGAAATGAAAGTTAATATTGTTAACTTAAATGAAGATTTTTTTTATTATTTGATTCTATCTTTTTTAAATTAACAAAAAAAAACAGTTCATTTGTAACAAAATAGATTAATTGCAGTTAAAATACCTTTGTTTTATTTGCTTTTTTTAAAGATAGGTTTCTAAATTGGAAATTATTCTGCAATTGCAAGTGAAAGAAAATAAAAGAAAATACTAAAAAACTGTTCAATCATTATTTTCATACGATTAAATTTTTAAAAAAGATTATTTATATAATTTTCACAAAACCTGTTGTATGATTTTAATAAAATTACACTGATTTTATGTAGAGAATTAACTTTTTAACATTTGAAAAAAATTTAATAAAAATAATACAAAAATATGGTGAATATAAAAGATAATTTTTAAAATGTAATTAATCAAAGTTATTTTATACGATTTTAATAAATTACATTGCTGTGCAAATAGTAAATTTTTATACAATTTTTTATTAAAACTTCCCAGCAATTTTTATAAAATTATTGAGAAAAAATAGCTTTTTTCAATTTTTAACCATTTTAAAAATACTAATCAGATTTAGTTGATATTAATATAATGTCAAATTATATAATTAAATTGATGCATGTATAAATATCCATAAATACAAATACACTCCTACAAATGCATATGAAGTCTCTTCATAGCGAGCCCGAGGAACAGAGGTTCGAGATTATTTATAAATAGTCGATAGTTGATTTGTCCAATTCAACTGGACAAATATTAAAAAAATATGAATAAATATATAAGAATTGGATAGAATGCCCATATCAATAATATTATCAATAATTTTTAAATAACTATGGTAGTATCAGACGTAGAACACACAGAAAGTTATAACTTATATCAGGACCTTGATGAAACATTTTTCTCGAAGCGAAAAGAATATAATTATAAGAAAGGATATAAACTATCTTTCCCATAAAAAAGAATGGTCCGTGGGTTTGTTTGTTATCTGCGCTCACATTTTTAGTTTCGCGGCTGTTGGTGCAAAGAAGACCAATAATGATGTGCCACGCGGCTGCGCCCAGTGCACGACGATCAATTTGTTTGAACGATTTATACTTCTTTATACGAACGTTATATCTAAAATTATATTTCTGTTTTGGGGATAAAAAAGGAAAACATTATGTTAAAAAATCAGAACTCAAGAAACAACTAAAAATTTTGAAGATTTTCGTTGTAAACTTTTTTTTGTTAATAGTACGCAAACTTCATGAACGTTATTTACTTGCAATTGGCAAACACGTTTAACAAAATCATGTGTAATTAAACATAAATCAAGTAAAATTTTCGCGGCACATAAATCAAGTAATTTTTTCAAGTTTGTTTTTAGAATACGCCTAGTCTCACATTCTTGAGTTAAAGAATATTTGAATATTAGCGCTCTTTCCTCTAGTAAACGCTTTGTACTTTATTCTATAACATTGACTTTTCTTTAAAAAAATATTAGACCCTTTAATATAAATGATGACAAAGAGCCAATTAAGAAAGAAAAATATAGTTGCCTTAATCGATTATACATAAATGTGGCAACATCGTTTTTTCAATGTACAATAATATTTTATTTAACTTTATGAATTGAGGTGGAGTATGATATGTAATTATTAGCTGAATATAGGGCCCCCTTCCGAAAATTTGTAGCTATAAATCAATGAGAAGACATATTAAACAATAAAACCACTAATTAATTGTGTTTCAGGTACTTTTACTATTAAATAAAACACACACACACACACACACACATATATATATATATATATATAGATAGATAGATAGATAGGCGCGCGTGTAAACGAAGATTCTTATAGTGGGGAAAGGTAGGCATCAAGGGAAATTGGTGAAACAAAAATTAAGAGAATATCGTACAGTACAACTACCTAAATCAGAATTTTTTTCGTCCGAACCATTAGCATCACGTTTGCATAATTGTTTAAGTCTTTTATTTTCCAAATATGTTTTTACGTTTTCATTCTTGTTGTTTTTCTTCCTCGGTCCCAGTGGCGGAACGTGGCTAAAATTAGTGGGGGTGCTGCTCCAAATATTTTTTTCTGGGCCATGGTTAAAGTTTTCTGTAATATAAAAGAACCGAAAAAAATGATTCAAATAGAATAGCTGGAGAATTCAAAATTGAATCACATTCAAGCATATTTAAGCACGTTTTGCTCAAAAACTGTATTCGGTTTAACCGAATAAATAATAAAATTTCAATACAGATACTATTTTTTAGTATTATCAGATAATAACTTAACAAAATGTCCGCTTAAAATCACTATAGTCCAGAGGTGCTTAATTTTAATTTTTATGTACACAGAAACAATTACATAATTAGTTTTTACTGATTATCTTCTCTTTCGCCCTTCCAACATGCCTTTGGACAGATTTAGCAATCAAAGAGCCCTTGCTTTCCGCCATCTTCTGATCACTACTGAAAAAACAACTAACCACTTTCATATTCCTTCCACCGACTAAACAAGAAAACGGAAAGAACGAGGAACGTTCCAAACACACGCATAGTAAAAAAAAAAACTACCTTCCACCAGCAAGCCAAGGTCAGCACTGCGGAAGCTCTCTCACCCTCGCAGCCTCGCGTGCAGCTTCCTATGTGCGCATGCGCACAACACCACGCCTCCGGAACTGTGAATCTCACAGTTCCATACAAATATTTTTGTATCTTTTTCATAAACTTGGGGATGGCTACTGACATTAAACTTAAACTTAAATTGGTCTCTATTTAAACAGAGTTCTTTCGAGATTTTTAAAGTTTTAAGATCGTTTTCTACTTATTTAAACCGGCTAGTTTTAAATGTTCTACTATTATAAAAGTTAGATATTTGTTTTGTTAATCTGTTTTCGCTCATTCTGCATAAATGCCCATAAAAGACACCATCTTCTCCGGATGGTGTCTTTTATTTTTTCTGTATTTTTATAAATTTCTGTTTCATGTTTTAGTTCATAAATTCCGTCCTGGTAATCGGGGATCCATATATGTTTCTTAAATTTTTTTCTACTTTAAAAAGGACTTTATCCGAAAAATTTTGCAAACAGTCAGCCACTCAGCGCTAATTTCGCCTCCGGAATAATAAATATTTTGTAATGTTATGTTTAGCATTAAGCGAAAGCGATTTTTTATTATATAATTTCGCGTTAAGTTATACGCTAACGCCATTTTCTGCGTTCATTCTTTAATGCTTTCTTTTCTAGAGTGATTGGCTTCAGATTTATTTATTGTATAACTCTTTTGTTTTATCAGTAAGGAGACCTTCAAAAGTTATATTACTACCTGTACTCTCTACTACTTGACAGTGGTCCTTACCAGGAATCAAACCTGAGACTTTCAGTTTAGTAATCAGCTATACTACTAATGTGAGCGCCAACGATTCTAATATATATAATGCCATTTTGGCAGTCACATTTTATTTTACTACTGAGCTTTAAATTGGATATTTTTTTCTTTATAAACATCAAACATTTACAACACAATCTGAAATAAATGTACTTTAAAATTTAAAGAAACAATCTGTTAAACGATCCATACACAAATTATAGTCCATTCTGTATGTGTTAAAATTACATGAAAAATAAAATACAAGATTCGTAAAATAGATGTAATAAAATTGAGATAACTTCAATAGTTTAAAAGATAGGATATTAAATGTTTTAAACTTACCAAATATTTATACGTGAATTTTCGCAGCTATAAACGAATATTTCTTGGGTTTTTCTTAATCTGAAAAATAAAATAAATCTGTATTATTTCTATCCATATAGATATTTAAAATTATGAAAATGTATTAAAAATCTAAAATATTAATAATAATTTATTTATGCTAATTTATTTTACGTTAATTTCATTTTTATGTACGGTATGCTTTCTTGTTTTGAAAGAGATTAAATTATTATTTTTGTTATGAAAGAGAGAGCATCAACAGTTATAGTCATTAACCAGTAAAAATTGATAGCGTATGAAAAGATGTCATGCCTGAACGGGATCCGAACCCGGAACCTCCGCACGAAATGCCGAGACGTTACCTGCTCAACCAAGGAGGTCGACAAATAAATTATTATAATATTATTAAATTATTACAGTCCGCTTAACAATTTAAAAGAGAAATAACCTAAATAATAAATTTAAATTCAAAATTAATTGCAGTTCACAATTACCTATTAAAAGGCGGTAAATATTTTTAAATAGAATCTTATTTTATTATTATCATTACTTTTTTGGTTGATGTTTTCACCACATAAGATTGAATCTTGTGTGAAGGATGTAGAAATGGAAATATTAAAAATGACAACATACCTGAACGTGATTCAAACCTGGAACCTCCGGATGAAAGGCCGACAAGTTACCAATTCGCCAAGGAGATCGGACTTTAGTAATACCCGCCCAGAGATCAGAGAACAACGTACTTTATAGAATAATATAATTTAAATATAACCGGGTGATTCAAAAAGGATTTCACACCTTTAAAAGAATATAAAAATTTACTTAGGAAACTTTCAGATTACGTTAAATTTCATTTCATAACAAAACACATCAAGTTTTAACTCGGGTAAGTCATTATCACCGAATTTGGCCATCAATGCTGTCACCAGTATTATTAAAAATCAATTATTATGGAAAATGGACTGGTGTAGAACGTGCTCGCTGTGTGTTTTGGTTTCCCGAATTGCAGTCAGCAAATGCAGTTCAACGTAATTTTCCTAGAAAATACGGCAGGTAAACAATTTAGTTTTGGCACCAAACCTTCTTTGAGAGAGGTATTTTATTAATATATAAAATTACCAGGACGCCCAGGTGTCCCTGAAGCTGTTGCCGAACAACTCCGAGAAAGCTTTACAAATAGTCAGCAGAAATCAACTCGATGTGACCCATGTCAGAAGAGTATTCCACAAACGACTATTTGGCGCATATTATGTAAATCATTGCACTTTTAGCCATATAAACTAACCACGGTTCAACACATTACAAATGACGAAAAAGTTACTCGGCTGCAGTTTTGTGTGGAAATGATGGATAGAATACCAGATGATACATTTTTAGAGAATGTAATTTTTAGTGATGAGTCTACGTTTCACATCAATGGCAAGGTGAACACCCATAACTGCTGAATATGGGGGTAGCGACAAAGGCTAATGAAAATTTTTAGCAGATTCGCGATAATCCTAAGGTCAATGTGTTCTGTACCCTAAGCAGACAAAGACTGCATGCCCCGTTCTTCTTCCAGGAGGCAACCGTAAATGATATCGTTTATCTGGACATGCTTGGAAGTTTTCTAATTCACCAGCAGCTAGACGATGATGAACAATATAGACGCCATTACTACCAGCAAAATGGGGGGAGGCACCACCTCACCTAGAAGTCCGAGATTTTCATGATAATCGATCCCCAGATCGGTGAATTAGTCGTGAAGGTCCAATTGCATGGCTACCTCGCTCCCTAGATTTGACCCCGATAGACTTTTTCTTGTGAGGTTTCATTAAAGATCAGGTTTATGTACCACATTTGCCTGCTGATCCTGTTGTGCTAAGATTTCGAATTAACGCCGCAGCTGCAGAGGTAACGCTCGACTTGCTTAGTTACAATCTAGAATGAAATCGACTTCAGGCGGGATGTACGTCGCAATAAAAAGGAAAGTTATATCGAACCAAAATGAATGTAGCGTGACAAACTTGATGTGTTTTTCTATTAAATGAAACCTCAACCGATCTGTAAGTTATCTAAATTAATTTTTATAGCTTTTAAAGTTGTGAATTCATTTTTGAATCACCCGGTATTTATATAAATGTATCATTTTTTAATTAACATGAAGAAATAAACTAAAAACATATTGGAAGAAAACACGTTTATTGAAATAAAATCATGAATAGAAAACGACAGACATCATTCCCAATATGATAATAAATAAAGAACTCTAATAATAAATACGCATTTCAATTATTAAACAATCATCTTCAGTAGCCGCAGATGATTTAATTATTAAAAACCTGAATAAAATATATTTTTTTAAAAATAGTTACAAGAAGAAAAAGAATCAATAAATAAATATATACTTTCGAAGAAGTATTTCTACTTCAGGAGTATTAAGTATTATAATGTTAGTATATAAGTATCATAAGTATTTCTACACTTCAACAAGTATTTCTACTTGTTATATATTTAAAAAAAAAAAAAAAAATTAAAGGAATATTTTATACGTATTTGTTAATTAACTAATTGCTTACTTGATTTC
This sequence comes from Lycorma delicatula, assembly GCF_047948215.1. Classification (NCBI taxonomy): domain Eukaryota; kingdom Metazoa; phylum Arthropoda; class Insecta; order Hemiptera; family Fulgoridae; genus Lycorma; species Lycorma delicatula. The sequence continues at coordinate 36,037,587 of NC_134464.1, read as the reverse complement.
TTTATTTTTTGTTTTATCTATATAAATTCCTCTGCTCTACCTACTGATGATGAGTGTTTAGAAATTGAAAATAGGAATTTTTTATGCAATACGCTAATTTTTTTTGTCATTTTACGTACATAACCTTTTATATAAAAATTGGACAAAAAATAAGATTTATCTAAATTAAGCTATCCGATAACCTAACATCACATAGGATTACGGAAGTTGTACACAGAATTATAATATTGTAATATTTATTTCATCTTTTAATTGAATAACTTTTTTTAAATTTGAAAGAAAATTTATTTTCATCTAAAATGGCCACAGAAAACAAAAATGTGAATCATATATTCTTATTTTTGTAATCAGTCCCGTCTTTTATATCAAAAATAAAAATTTCTTTTTAGTGGAAATGGTTGTTGTCATAGATAATTCTCATAATTGATAAAATTAAGTCATATTTTAATTTACATGTTCTACTACAGATCTTTTCTACAGCGATTTATAAATATGTAGCACATGTAAAATATTAGAAAAAAAAAATTTAATAATAAACGAAGCATTGCGTCGTACATTAATTATTTTTCTTTTTGTCACGTGTGCAAAAATCAATTTATTTATAAAAACTTAAATTAAAGTACTATTTTTATACAAAATTCCAGTGGTGAAATAATTTAAGAGAAAGCAACTTTCTATCTTCCTGTCATTAAATTAATAATTGAGAATTTAATTGCTTTTTACATTAGTCTATTATTTTTATTATTAGTCTAGAATTTAATACAATTGGATTATGTTCATTGTTTCAAAATTTAATGATTCTATAACAGAAATAATTTAAAACAAAAAGAAAGAAAAGAAAAAAAACAAGTTGTAAAATTGTTTATAAGAAAATAATGCAGGGATGTGTATCATTAGGTTTTACAATAGAATAGTTAAAAATAAATCATTAGGTAAAATAAGGACCACAATTTATAGTTTAATTATAATACAGATTATTCACAATTAAATAATTCTATTACTCATTGCTGGATAATTTATATTTTATTTTAATGAATAGAATAACCTTACCCTGAAAGAAAAAAAAAATTATATGAATACAACATATTTTTCTTTTTTATACTTAATGTTGTAGTCTCGCAATGCAAAACTACGACATTATTACAACATAGTTGTCTTTTCGGAGGCCTTGTATGCGGCAGAAACCACAATAATCAGAGGATGACCAAAATTCATAAAATCAAGAAGCAAGAACGGAAAATCCACGGTGTGACGGAACTTGGATCAAACGATTTACAAAGGAATTATATGAAAACACAGACAAGTTTAAGAAAAGAAGTCTACATTTCTACGGACACTTGTGCAGGATGGGTGAAGCTAGATCCACTAAGAAAATGTTCAACATCGTCAAAACAAGTAAGTCCATTTGAATGAAAGAAATATAAGCAGACCTGGAACCGCTCAGAAGAAGAAATCAAGGAGAGAAATTTAAGGATGAAATTATAGACAAGAAAATTGAACAAGAGCAAAAAAGAGAAACAATATAAAGAAGATGGACGGAGGAGAGGAAGAAGAAACATAGTGAACGGATGAAGACGTTTTGGGAAGAAAAGAAAACAGATTCTAGTTAACCCACTTTCCTAAAGATGAATAATCGGAAATAATAATAAAACATATTTTAAAAATTCGTATGAATACAGCATTTATTTTAATTTTACTGTAAGATCATTTTATTGTGCTCATACACTATAATTCCATTATGGTCTATAATACAAATACATTTGATTTGATTCGTGGAATATAGTTATGGACAACTGGTAATGTCTTGGACAAACAGGTATTGGAAATGTCCACCATTTTTCTGAAGGTAGATCCAAACCCATCGCATTATAATTTTTGAGATAAATTTCATTGGCCCTGATGTCTTACAAAGGGTGTCAAAAAATATGGTGCGAAGGGTTCAGGTCTGCCTTAGGAAAATGGTGTTATTTTCAACACTTGCTGTAAGACATTACCGGTTGTGCATAACTACATTCCATGAATCAAATCAAATTTATTTTCCATTATAATCCATAATGCAATTATATTTCATAGTGTCATGATGAGAACAATAGAATTATCTCACTGTAGAATTACTAAAAAAAGAAGTGCAAAAATAGAAATCATTAGTTTTGTATTTACACACAAAATCTTAATTAGTTTTCTGCTTATATCAAAAATATTCTACAAAATTATGATTTTTTGTTTTTTTCGTAAAATTGTATTGATTTTTCATCATTTTTTACTTTTACTATTAAATTATTGCTAAGTTTAGAAATTGTGTGTTCAATTAATGTCGTTAAGTAAGACTTTTCAGCTGATTTCAAAGTCGAGAGTTTTAAGGTTCAAATCCAAGTAAAGGCAACTTTTATACGGATTTGAATACTAGATCGTGGATACCGGTATTCTTTGATGGTTGGGTTTCAATTAACCACACTTCTCAGGAGTGGTCGACCTGAGACTGTACAAGACTAGACTTCATTCACATTCATACATATCATACTCTAAAATAATATCTTACGATGGTTCCGAAGGCTAAACAGAAAAAGAGAGAGAGGGACTAAAAATTAGACAAGGTTAATTATAATTAACCAAGTGTAATAGAGTTATTTTTTTAAGATTACCGGTTTAGCTGCTATGGCAATTAGCCCAAATGAAAATTTGTAGCGTATGAAAACTGCCATACCTAGTCGGGATTTAAACCCGGGATGTCCGAATGAAAGGCCGAGACGCTACCACTCCGCCACAGAGATCGGCAAAATTTTGATCTTTCTTTTGAATAGTAAGAGTATCTAGTAATATAATAATTACACGAACAATTTTTTTTTTTCCGCTAATCACGTAATTATAACAAAAATTATAAAAATATATTTTACCCACCAATGAAGATAAAAAAATATTATTTTTATAATAGATTTATATCAATTTTTTTTTAATATGTTTTTTAAATTAAGTTTAATTTAAACTTATTTAAAGTATAGTAAAGTATAGTTTATTTGAACACTTTTCTCTTTTACGTTTGTAACGTGATTAAATGAGAGTACTCATAATTTGTGAAAGGCACAACAAATAATAAAGAGTAATGACAATGAAATACTCTATTTTGGATTAAAAAACTAATAAAATAAATTTAGATAAAATTAATTAAGAAATAATGATACTACACCAAATTAAAGTTAAAATTGAAAAAATTATTTTTGTTTCTTAAGCTGATTACTTCTTCTTGATTATCTATAATACAAGAGTAATATTTAAGTACCTTCTTATTAATGAATTAATTGGATTCTAGTTCTTACCCATGGAAACCTTGAATAAAATTCCAAAAATAAAATTAATTAAAATAAAATTCTCCGAAGTTGTTTCAAATTTTTTTGTTGTAATTTTTATCGTGTAAAACCGTTAAATAAAATTAATTTTCAGTAAGGAAATCAAGCAGTAAGAAAACTACGCACTCTCTTATTTTATAAGAGTAAGTTTTCTAGAAACGTATTTATCTTCTTTTTTTTTCTTGATGATATCACAATATAAGATTGAAAGCTTTTGCATGGGATATGAAAATGGAACTTTGTAGCGTGTAAAAAATGCCGTGTTTTACCAGGTTTCGAACCCGGGACCTACGGTTGAAAGGCTGAAACGCTACCCCACTCCGCCACGAAAAAATTAAAAGATGAAATTTATATTTCTAAATTGCCAGATCAAACAGTTCTGAACGGTGCCATTAATTCACACACAATAATAAAATTGCAATAATATAATTTTTTTTTATTTTATAGTTTCAAAGTTTATTTACAACCGATTATATTTATATAAAACTTGAGTAAATTGGATCATACTCGCAATCCCATGAAAAGTAGTTCCCGGCAAAATCATCAAAAATTACAAAATAGAATTACAAAGAACTTTTATGGCAAGCAGCACACACACTAAGTAATTATAAATAACATTTAACACTTAACAGTACAACAAAGAAAGCTAAATAAAAGAAGTCATAAATAGTAAGAAAAACAATGAAGCAATGAGAAGAAAAAGAAAAGTATATGCAATAAATTTTAAAATGAAAATCGAAGAAATAATGCACAGCAGTCACAGATGAAGTTAAACTTAAGATACTATACTACTTAAGTCACTAAGGTCCAGAAAATGTAGCAGTTTTAATTTTATTACGTCATCTACATTGTCTAGGAGGCGCACGACTAGGTAATTCATATGGTTGTAAATTCGTAGTTCGTATCTTAAACTGAAACGTATTTCTTCCCGGACGTATCGTAAACATAAATATTCGTATATTTCTACATTTTTTCTATCCAATGTTACAAATACTAACGAATTAAAATGAAAAAAATATTATTATAATTTCTAAGAGTAAGACTGGCTTCTTTTAATCGTTCCTTTTTTAATTCAGATAACGGGCTTTCAGAATTGGTATGCTTATAAAGGTTTTTTTGTTTAAACATTTTTAATTCAAATTTTCTATTTTTTAATATTTCCTTCAACCTTTCCTGCATGATGCCTTTTCCAAATGCTTAAAAAACTATCATCACAGTAGTGTTCCTTATAGAGATTAATATAACTCCTTTATAATATAAATAGAAATCTTCCCCCCGTTTCTAGGCACAACTGATTAACTAGACAAGATTCAAGCTGTATATTATTAATTATTTTTATACAATATTTATTTAAAAAATAATGAGAGAAAAGATTAATTAATTGTGAAAACAAAGCAAGAGAAAATAAAGGAAAGAGTAAAAATCAATGTCCAGTAAAACTACTCCTTTATGTTAAACAAAACAGGTTTATAAGCGAAAGTCTTTAATAATAATAATAATAAATATTTTTGCTAAAAATAAAATTCCAAGGAAAATATAGTTGTAACATTAGAAAAATCTCATAACAATGAGAAATTAACATGACCAGTTTACCGTGAAAACTACAGCAATTTTAATATTTAACTAAACATTTCGTATGAATTTCTTTTACTTTATTAATTAATTAGAAAGACGTATGCCTCTAACGTGTGATGATATTAAATTATAAGCTTAAAACATATTAAAGTAGATATAGTAAGAATTTTAAAAGCCATTCATACCTGAATAAGTTTACGCTCTGCTTATTTTACTAAATTGAATAGGAGCATATTTTTTAATATTATTCTGGTTTATTAGGTACCGAAAGAATAATACGATTTTCTGTCAATTTTTCGTCTGTTTTGCTTCAATTGAAAACCTATTTTTAAATATTTGAATTTACTTTTTATTGCCTGTATTTACATTAATTTTCTTAAAATTGAATACTCTAAGTTTTGTCACTAAATCTTTCACATTTATTAGTCATTAAACAAAGCAATTTTACAAACCTAAAAAAAACTTGGTCTTCGACACCGAATTTTGTGTTTTACGTTGGATATCTTAAAAACTACTGGAGTTACAGTTCTAGAACCTGTTTTATCCTATTTCCCAGCTCAAATAACATAAGAAACGACCAACTTCACTCCTTAATTTGGGTCCCAAAAATTACAGTAGGGCTTCTTTTTATTAGAAGAAAAAATCCAGACGAAATATTTCTCTAGCCGTAACTCGACAACAAATAATTTCCAGACCTATGTTTATGTGAATGTTTTCCATTATTTTCACCAGTAGAGTATATTTTGGAAGTTTTCCGTTTCTTCGTGCAACATTCTGTATATATATATAATCTTATATAAAATATAACAAATGAACTAGTGTACGAAAATTCCCACAAAAATACCTCAATATGAGGAAATATCTTTCTGCATTTTCAAAATGTGATCTACAAAGTATAAGGAATTGAATAATGAAGTATGAACCCATCAAACCTGTAAAAAAAAATTGGTAGATCCATATATAAAAATATTCTTAGCGTCCTGCCAAAGTTTTTTTCTTTTAACAAATTAACGGGTAACCCACCAAAAAATATTTTACATATGTATATACAACACATGCGCATGCGCACAAATATCTCTAACTCTCTATCTCTCTCTCTCTCTCTCTCTCTCTCTCATGTATATATCTTACACCTTTAATTATATTAACATTTTTATAATTCGTTATACTTATTACACTTATGAATATTTTTTATATTTGCTTTAAAAAAAAATATTTTTTCTTTAAACTAACAATATTCATTTTTTTACTTCCTTGTACGAAGTAAAGGAAATATTGTGATCGCGAAAAATTTCGGTTTCCAGATTTCAACGGAAATATCCATGTTTACTAGTTTCGGCGTGCCGCAGTACGTGCGTATGTACATACATACGCTCGTACGTACGTCTCTCGTGTTCGTACGTACGTATCTCGCATAACTTAAAAACAATTAGCTGTAGGATGTTGAAATTTTGGATTTAGAACTGTTGTAACATCTAGCTGTGAAACCTTCCCTTTTGATTGGAATCGACTGAACCAAAAGTGTATAAAAAAGCCCAAAATCCAAATAAATTTGGATTTTTGGCTCTTTCTTAAATGCAATAATAAGCCCTCACTGAGAGCTTTTTTATTATCACAAGTGGTAGTTATTTACATTTACTCCAGAATTATAGCCAAATAAAATTTTAATTAATGAAATATTTGGATCTTAGGGAACGTTACATCGGTTCGAATCGGACTTCATCTACATTGATTTATTAATAATTATTAACCTCTCATTGTAAAAAAATGTTTACCATGAATAATAATTCAATAATAACAGAAAAAAATATGTATAAAAATATCTGAAATTTTTAATGAAATACATTTTTATGTACTTTTCATTTTAAAAAAATGTGTAAATGTAATTTAATAGGCATACAAGGAAGTCATGTGTTTTCCACTTCAGATTTTTAAACCAGAAAAAACAACTAATTGTGTTATATGTACATAAAAGCGCCTCGTTTTATTCCGTTAATTTTTTTTTTAAATAGATTATTTAAAATTAATTTTAAAAAAAAGATTTACGATTAGCTAATATAGATTTAATTAAAAAGTATCCTTTAAAAAAAAAATAGTAATTTTTAATGGAATTTCTAATTAATTAAACCTGTTTTTGTTTTATACCTGTTTATCATGTATTTTTAATTACTATTTTTCAATTAACATCTTCTAAATGCATTTACTTTAATATTAGTGATTTCATAAATTTTATTATTTTCATTCAGTTTTAATATTTTTATTACACATAGAAATCATTTTTACGTATATTAGAATAAATTGTAACTTTTGCCTATTATTTTACAATTTCTTTTACATTCTCGTCGTTTTTTGGTTGCTACCAATTTCATTAATACATTCAAACAAATCCCGATTCCATGTTGTATTTCATTAAACAAAAATATTTATTGAAATTTTTCAATAAATATAAAATTTTATTGTTACATCTAAAACAGATTTTAAACAGACTATTTTCTTCGATTTTAATAATAATAATATATATATATATATACTATCAACTTACTCGTAAATTTAGTTAAAACGTGAAAAACCGTTTTATAAAGAAAAATTCTCAAAAAAATTTATTATATCGAATTAAAAATATATTTGTTAATTTAAAAATATTCTGAAAATGGTTTAATTATATTTTAAGGCGTTAAAAAGGAGTAGATTTGGTTTAGTTTCGATGATGGAAATGTTCCTGTTAATTTCTAAATTAATTATCAATATCGAAACAAACAAAATAGTAACAAATCATGTTTTAACCAAAAAACTACAGTGATTTATTTTTTAATATGCAAAAGCAAATTATGTATCTATGTATTTTTACACAGCTTAGGAATTAACCCGATGGGTTAATTTACATACTACAATATTTAAAACACAAAGCATATTTCAGAATGACAGAATCGTGGATGCTAACGATTAAATTATAATATATGTTATATAGTAATAGAATTAATGAATATAGTTTAACCACTTTAGATTTCATAGAATTAATGCTAGAATGAATTTTGTACAATAAAAAACATTTTTGATAAGTTAAAGCGTATGTGCGTATTATTAATTCGTTATTATACAATAAGAGGGGGAATATTAATTTGCTACACAATCTATCTCAGTTTTTCTTATAGCTTTAATACATTTAAAGCATCTGATGTACATGGGAAAAAATTCACAGTTGTTTTATCAAACAGATTTTGAAGGTGTCTCTTGTAGTTCTGAATATCATTTACACTTCGATGGGTTTTTCATTGCCGATATGCAAAAATATATGCTTAGGGATAATTAAACGCTATTGTATTTTATATAATATGGTAATAATATACTTATACATACGGCAAGAGAAAAAATTTCTTCTAGTAAACCCGGCAAAGGATGCTTGTTATTCTAGGGAATATTTATATAATTTTCGGGAGTTAGTTACTAACTACTACTACTTATATCAAGTTATTTACAACAGCTCCACGATTATGGAACTAAAAAATATTAAAAATCGTTCAATCTGTTTTCATAATACTAGTAAAAATAACAAAATTATCATTAAATAACAACTCGTACAAATTTCCATGCATAAGTTTTTTAATCTTGTTTGCTGGATTAATAATCTAAAGAAAAAAATATATATATAATTCACAAACACCTGACAAGTAAAATTTAAAGTAGTAATTTGAAAACTATAATTTAAAAATGATCTTCCTTTCACTTTGTACTAAAATCTAAGCTGCACTAAGAGAGAAATGGAGAATATGTTTATATAAATAATCTTTGCACACATTACCGAAACAACATACGAGCAGATAATACACCTGTTGTAACTGGTTAATCAAGCTATTATTGATTTAAAATTACCTTTATTAACTTCTTTTTTTTTCTTTTTATTATACTTTCAAATTTTACAAATCTATTTTAACGGTTCTAATTTTTAAATCACGTTTTTAAAATCTTCATTCCGATGTTATTATCGAAATCGAGATCATAAATACCATATGATTCTGTTACAAATTTTTCAGTTCGTTATCTATTATTAGAATATATATTTATTTATGAAGAATATTTTTTTGCAGGGAATAAAATTCATGCCGGAATACGGAAAAATATACATTTTTAACGCAATCTTTCAGGATTTTACTTAATTTTCTGAAGAAAAAAATAAATTCTAGAAATTTTTATAAATCTTAAAATAAACAAAAAATTATAAGATATATTTTAATAAATAAAAAATATAAAAAAAACTTTTAATAATAAAATATTTCATTCAATTTCTAAATAATTACGATACTATGAATGGGTTGGTTACTTCGCGGATAAAAAACCGATCTAGCGTTTTTTCTAAAAAGATCAAGGGAAAATACGTTAAACTTGATCAAAGTAATGTCATAAAATACAAAACTAATTATATTAAACAATACAAATAGTTAAAATTAATAAATAAATAAAACCAGAACATAACATAATATTGTATAAAGTTCCACTTACTAACAATTTTAAAAGTATACATCCGAGTACTTTCGGAACCGTTCCTCCATCATCTGGGGTTTCCATAAGATGTTAATTCAAATTCAAATGTATAACCATATTTAAATTAAAATGTTTACGTTCATAATAGTCGGTCGTCAAGAAATAATATTAAATTGTACGTTAATAAGACCGTAACGTCACGTTCGTAGGACTATTACATACGACATATTACATCATATGTCATATGTAATAATATGATATTTTGCTTTTTCGAAAAATCCCCCTTTCTACCCTCATGGTCCGATTTTCGCCGTTAACAAACTCAACTGAGATTTTGGGACGAGTTATTTTTAACGAACAACTTGATAGTGATTGGCGCAAAATTACGGCAATTATTATAGTGTCCACAAGAAAGTAAAATATATATATATGTATAGTGAAATATATATATATGTATTAAATTTTTGAGGTGACGGTGGTTTTGTGGTCTGGGAGACGTGAAACGCGAAGATATGTCGAAATTTTCCGGAAGTCGAATCATGGTACTCATTACAATAGGTAGTTTTCTAATGAAATCTACCTAAAATCAACGTTTTAAAAGCAAACGCACGGAATTTTTTTTTTTTAATTAACTAAACCTTGGTAAAAATTATTCATATTCATGTTCCTCCAAGTACGATTTAATATCCAATTTTTATATATATTGAAGAATCACTGTGATTTTTTTTTACTTTTTTCCAACCCCAATAAAAAATATTATACTTCAAACAATATACGCAAGAATAATAAATATAAAAATTTAACAAGCTTAGTTTTATTAAGACGCTTTAATTCCTTTACAGACGTAATTAATTTTATTGTTCCACAAAAATGTATCATTTAATATGTGACACACCCAAAAATTTCTCTTCGTAGGCGAATGAAATATTACTGTAATTAATGAGAGAGAGAGAGAATACTAATCACGCATTTAGCAGTGTTACATATAACTATAAAATACAATACAACGGTTTAATTCTCGTTTAAATAAGTTACACAAATCACCCAGTGAATGATATTTTTTTAAACTGCTAACGTAGAATTTAATATTAATTTAAACGTAAAAAATTATTTTTTCAAAATCTATTTTGTTCTTAAATGCGAATATAAATTCAGATTTTTATACTGTTTTTCCATCAATCGGGAGAAGGTAAATTTAAGGGATTTAAAATTCTGCAACCATTAGTAAAGTAATAGCAGGAGAGGAAAACTGACATTATACTTTCCCGGGGAATACAGCTGGAATGATTTATATTAAAGGGGAAAGAATGATGGATCATCTCAAAAATGTGGTATAATGTTTTTTTTCAAATCTTTACGTTTTAGAATCCAACTGGTTCATCTCGACCAAAAAAAAAAAAAAACATTATGTGTCGCATTGCTTTTGGCCTTATATCTCAGGAAGGATTGTCCAAACCAATTTTCTTCAAATTTGGCTCAAATATTTATATGTATGAAAAAATTGATCCTATTAATTTTTTTTCAAGATTTGTTAAGGGGGTGGGTAAATATCGAGAAAAATAAAATTTACATTTTCTTCAGTACATTTTAAAGAAAATTTTTATTAAATCAAATTTGTTATCAACATTGTATATACAGATAATCCAATAAGTTCTTCTTTTAAAAACCAATTGCCACCTCTTAAAATTGAAATATGTAACTGAAAGTTTATATCATATATAGAGCTATCAAGAAATATCTACGACTGTTTTTTTTAATTATAAACGCCGAACCTAAAACTCAGAAAAGGTTTCTTGAAAACTTATTTTTTTATTTTAGTTTTTATTTTAGTTGAAGAGAGTGTTAAATTTAGAAAAAAATTTACTCAAGCAAATTTGTTAAGCTTAACATACATATGAATATTTTTAGAAAAATATGTCTTAAAATTTATTCTCCACCTCAATATATATATATATATATATATATATATATATATATATATATAAATCTTTTTTCATTATTTAAAGGGCATTACTTCCTGGACCCAAAATGAATGAGAAGCAATATTTTTTCATTGCTTTCATAAAAGTTATAAGATTTTTGTTCATTACTTTTAAACGATTTTCTTTTAAATTGATTTTTCTTTTTTGTTGTGGATCATTTCTTTATAAATGAATTTATTCTCGGAATAAGTAAAGCCCCTAAAATCAAAACTTTTTTTATTTCAAACTAGCAAACCCGACAATGCTTCGTTATGTTTTATATATAAAACATAATGATATATATATATATATATATATATGAACACAAGTGAAAGTTTGATAAAACATAAAAAAAACTGCATTACGGAACTTCACAAAATTTAATCTTTCACTTTTACAAAGTCAGAATGAGAATAAGTCCAATTGGGAAAACAACAACACTACCTATCGGATTTAATTCAAACTACACTCTGAACACAGTAGTCGGTTCAAAATACCCGTAACTTTCTTTCTACTGCTCAGATCGAGAATTTCTTTAAACTTTCTCCAGACAACGCGGATCATTTTTCAAAAACCCGTGCGTAAATCGGTTTAGTAGTTTTTTAGTCTTTAGCAGACACATACGAACATTGCCTTTTATATATATATATATATATATAAATATATATAGAAGAAGAAGAAAGTCTGTTTGCATATTAGTTTGTTTCGTAAATATCTCGACCCGGCGTCACCTAGCGGGTTAGTTTCTGCAAATTGTTTTCTTTTCACGTAACTAATATATATTCTGAATATGAACCAAATCGGACTATAGATGCTGTTTTTCCAAATATCTCAACCCCCAGCGCCACCTAGCAAGTCCAAACTAATTCAGAAACTTTGCGGACGTGCGTACAACTCCTCACCAAAGGTTAATCGCAAACGGATGAACGGTAGGTATATGAACGCATACGGTACTTGTTTGTATCGTCAAACGTAAAGAAAATTTAGAAATTTTGATTATTAAATCTTATTTTAATAATCATGACGTCACCGGCATGGCCGGGAAACTTTGCTAGTTTTTTTTTTTACTAGGAAATAAATATTACAGAAAACAGGGTACAGTAACATACAGGCAGTAGTTTAAAATTATAAAATGAATATATTTTATTTATAGAAAAATCGTAAAATTTTAACTTAAAACGTTTAAATATAAATAGCAACTTCAATTTAATGTTAAAAGTAAAAAAAAAAAAAACAATTTAACTAAAAATACAATTCATTAGATAAGGAAGGGCTATAAAAAATAAATACTAAAAAAAAAGTTACATAAAAATGACAGGAAAACATTATTCGTATTAACTATACTTTCTGTACTGGCAAATAGCCAATAAATTTAAAAGTATTGGCTGTATATATAACATTTGTTCATCCATGACCTTGTCTACAGGTCATGCAAACAGAAGATGACCGACCAGTATCATACGGTGAAAGTGTTTGCATTAATAAAAGAGAATAACGGGGAAAGTAAAACTGAACTGGTTTTTAAAATACTGAACTGGTTCCTTTTTTACTACTTTATCATTATTATTATTATGACTTCTTAGAGACCGGTTTGTTCACCACAATATCTGTAAATAATTTCATTTTATAACTGTAAGTATGATACTCTATATTTTTCATAGAATAAATAAAATACGTGTTGAAAATAACACAACAGACCGGAAATGTATAACAAATGGAATATGTAATCATCACATATTTACAAAAATATCTAACTACGATCATGCGGATTTCATTCTTTAACCTAAAAAAAGATAATTTACTTACACTTGAATACAAAAAATTTTATTTGGCTTTGAATGATATATTAAACGGTGTGGCTCTTCCCCTGCTATTCATACTTGTTACTATTCATGCAATGAATAATATTCTAAATTTATTTATTTTAATTTTGACGCATTAAATAAAAAAAAAACATTTAAAAATTTTTAAAAAAATCCCTAACGGAAGGCGGAGGTAGATTACACCGGTGCTAAGTAGGAGATAAAAAAAGTTTCTACCTCAAAACCTCAAATTTATTCAATACGACAATGGTTGCATGTGAAAAAAAGTTTCTCACATGTTTTCTTACTCCGGTTTCGATGGGAAAAAGGTCAGACAGATAATTCTCCCAAAAATTTTATTTTAGAATACATGTTAGTTAATGTTGCTTTGAGTAAGACTGCGGATTTGCTATCTAATTCTGTTAAAGTTGGCAAAAATGATTTTCTACCCACCGTATCATATGCTTTTTGAAAATTAATAAAAGTTACAACATATGTTCTATCTTAACATTTACAATATTCCATAATATTTTTGAGATTAAAAATATGTTCTGCGCAAGATTTATTTTTCTAAATTCACCCTGATATTTACCCAGTAGAGGTTCGGCACGAATAGGAAGAGCTTTAGATAGAATTTTTTATGTAACTTCCAAACGCAAAATTTCCCTGTAGTTATTTGGATCCTTTTTTTATGAAATATGTGGATGAGTGCAGTTTTCCAATCTTCGGAAATTTCTCGTTATGACACATTTCGCAAAAAATTTTGATTTTGAACTTTTGCATTCGTGTTGGTCTTCTTCCAGATTTCTGCTATAATTAAACTTTTCCCAGAAGTTTTATTATTTTTAAGTTCTTTAATTAAGTTTTTAATTTCCTCCAAATTCGGAGGTGTGGGGTTTTCTTCGTTATGGCTGTTAATTTTAAAACTAAGTGTTTCTTTTGGTTTCTCACAATTAGTTAAATTTTATAAATATATCATAGATGTTTAATATACTCGGAAATCAAAGGAATGTAATCAAAGTGTTATCTACCGGCTAAAACTCATTTTTCTATTAAAAAACGTAATTTACAGCCAATAAATTTTTTATTTTATTTTAATACGTCATCGAAAGAAGTGACATTCTTCCCTTATAGAACATTGAACCGTCTAATCATTTGAATAAACATCGTCATGTAGATGATTCCCGGAACGAAATAATATATGAACTGGTGGCCGTTCAATTGTACCATGGCATCGAATTTTTTCATAAAAAGTTTGATCGATTTATTCGTTAAATTGAATATGATTTCAACTTATGATTTCAGCATAAATACTACTTTTTTCGTATGAAATAATAGTTAAAAAAGTTTCGGTTTTAAATTTAACCGATACAGATCTTAAAAAATAACAAAATCTGTTTGCTTTTTAAAATGATACAGGTTTTTTCTTCAAGTAATATTTACAAAAATATTATTTTTTATTTTCCATCTATATATATAAAAGACTATCATCATTTTGTGTGTGTGCCCTACTAATTCAAAAACTACTGAACCGATTTCGCTGAAAATTTCACAATTTATTATTATTTGTCCCGGAGGTGTTTACATGTTATTAGTTGCATGATATTTAATTACATAATAACTGTCTAAGGAAATCGATATTGAGGTAGACAACGATCGATATAAACAATTACAATCGATATAGAAGATATCTTTCGATGTATACATTGTTTTTTATTTAGGTTTAAACTCCGGATCCACCGTTAGGTATTGCTTCACAGGATGAGATAAATAATCTGTAGCGTGTGTGAAAATGCCATGCCTGACCGGGATTCGAACCCGGGTCCTCCGGATGGAAGGCCGAGACGCTACCACTCGCGCCACGGAGGCCGGCGATATATACGACGACATTACATTTAGTAAAACAAATTTCAGGTTACTTATTTATACTTTTTTTAATGATTTAGTTTGAACTGTGATAAACATTCTAGTAATAGCGAAGTATTTGCCAGAAGTCCACTAGCGCTGAATATAAAACAGAAGTTTTATAAAATAATTCGCTTAGATAAGACATGTAAAACTTATTTATGCGGTTTTAAAATAAGTATAAATACAAATTCTTGTGTATAAGAATTCATTTTTAAAATGCGATGTTTTTTAAAAGCAATATTTTTATAAAAACTATAAGGTGTATTTTATACATTTATTTTTTGAGATAACACCTGCCTGGTTATTAGATACACTAAATTATGATTGAAAATAATTTTCTACCATGATGCGATCAAATATAAAAACGAAAACAATATGCTTGAAGAAGTACTGAAGGTTTCTTGACCGTTTAGGCATTAAATACATTGACCACCACCGTCTGGTGTAATGTGGAATGGAATAACGGATAGGCTATTTATCGCTCAGAAGCATGAATTGCAGATATTTCTTATGGATGGCTGCACTGCAACGAAGCCATTTCCATTAAAGATTACTTTTCTGTTTTAATAATATTCTCACGAATCGTTCATCAATCGTCGTAAAAAATGTAATAATAAAATCCGTACTTATTTACTAAAATATTTTTTAAGTGTGACAAAAAAATTATTTTACCAGAAATTTCAGTACCATCTCTTCAATACATACACCGATAAAAAGTTTAAAATTAGGTGCCAATACAAGATAAAGAAATTTCAATATTCATCATGTTTAAAACAGTTTAGAAATATGTTTTAACATGGATTTTCTATTCTGTTAAGAAGTAATTAAATTAGTTTAACTAATGACTTCTAAAATATTAATAAATCTTAATATAAACTTCTACTTCTAATATAACAATAAAAAGGCTACTATCGACTATGATACTATTTCTAAAATTCTAGAATGGTTTCACTATATATATATATATATATATATATATATATATATATATATAC
The DNA here is from genome assembly GCF_047948215.1 of Lycorma delicatula. Taxonomy (NCBI): domain Eukaryota; kingdom Metazoa; phylum Arthropoda; class Insecta; order Hemiptera; family Fulgoridae; genus Lycorma; species Lycorma delicatula. The sequence continues at coordinate 36,021,523 of NC_134464.1, read as the reverse complement.
ACACACACACACACACACACACACACACACACACACACGTGAAGTCAAACTCCAGGAAGTGATTCTATTTAACATACTGAAGAAAAAATGTCCAGTAAACATAGGACCGAAAACGCGTATTTTCTGTCTTTCCCAGCCATTTTGTTAAAAAAAAACTATTTTTCAAGAACGGTTGGAGATTTTTTAATAGGGGGAAAAATAACAATACTCTTCGTTGAAAAATTTCATATTGGCAGACGTATAAATTTTTCAATTATAAATACCTTAGGAATTATAAATCAATCAAATTGTGTTTTATTATAAAAATTATGAAGCATTTTTTGTGAACAAAACGACACCTTAGCCGTAAAAATCCTACGACAAACAGAGTTATTGCAAAAAGTAGGTCTAAACCTATATGGCGGCCATCATGTATTTTATTATCGTAATTTCGTGGTGAAAATTTGATTTAGTTATCAAGTGAGTCACGATAATATAAAAAACAAGATAACCACCATATCGGTTTAGGCCTACTTTTTGCAATAACTATGTTATTTGCCGTCGAATTTTTACGAATAAGGTGTCGTTTTATTCACAAAAAATGCGAAATATGAAATACCATTTAGTTAAAGGAAAGTTTCCTATATATATATATTATTTACTTTTTCAAAAATGGCACCATTTGGTATAACTATTATATATTATTTTAAAACAGCTTACCAAATTCTAATTTGATTTCCTCGAGCGCTTTCGGCTATCTACCATCTTCAAGAGGATAATTATGACTAACATAAATAAAACTATAATCTTTCATAATTAAATTTTATATATATATATATATATATATTCTTCGTCATTTTGTTCAGATCGTCATTTTGTTAAAATTCGTCAAAAATTAATATTTAAAAGTGACTACGACCGTATTGTAACAATTTCTTAATTGTTTTATCTAACAATTCAGAAACTATTACAATACTGATACTTTTGAAAATGGCAGAATAACCGAAAGCGCTCGAGGAAATCAAATTTAATTTGGTAAGCTGTTTTAAAATCATATATAATACATCTACATATATATAAATCTCCAAAACTACCATAACAATTTCATCGAAATTGATATATGCTTTAGTAGTGTAACTGAAACTGTGCATGTGAAAATTTGATGAAAATTGGTTGAGTAGTTTTTGAGTTACGCTCAATTTAAAGTTGAAAAAATTTGAGGTTAAATTCACTGTGTAGTGATATATTTTTCATACGCCATAATGCGATGAGTCACAGTGGTGAGCGAGTTGGAATTTGATCCTTTTATGTAGGGTCTACTGGTTAATCGAACGTATGTAGTGCGTTATATTCTGTGCGTTCTGACTGCGAAATAGTGAGGATATCAGAAACGAAAAGTCGGTCTTCTTGCGCAGAACAGCGGAATAGTTTTTAAATTGTATAAATAAATAATTTTTTTTTTTAATTTCTTGACTCATTGACTTGCTCTCGTTATTTCTACATGATATAACGGACTTAAATGAAAACTATTTTAAAGTAATTTTCAGTAATAATACTAGTTACTTCCTTCAAATCGTGGAAGTAAAACTACATTTTTTTTGTTGAAAAAAATTCATAGAAATGAATTCTGAACAAAGTAATATATATATATAAAATCTAATAGACACAAATGTTAAAAAAAAATAAATTTAATAACACATCATAGTTACGTGATCAGAAAATAATTTATAACACTTTCTTTACAAACTACCACTCTATTTAATTCTACAATATTATTAAAAGTCTCAGACCATGTCCGTTACAATGATTGAATAATATTATTGGATGAATAATAATAATAACAATGAAATGGTTTAACACAGACGTTCCTGACATTCGTAAACTTAATTCAATTCTTTGAAAATAACAGATCAATAGACTTTGTCCATTCACTTTGATAAATAATTTAAACAGTCACGATTTTTAATTTTCTTAATACTTTCAAATAGAACTAATACCTAATTTAATTTTGTCTACGCAAAATTATTTTTATTTCTTAAAAAAAAAACAAAAAAACGCGTGATTGTACATGGATGCATGTGTCCACACATGCGTGTCAGCATATATAAATCACTTTCACTTTTTAAACGTTCTTAAACCATTACTTATATTTAATAAAAACTCATGTTTAATAATTAATTAAAAAAAAGTATATATACTGTATTTAATAAAAATTTCGTTTTCTTACAAATATCGTTTAATTATTTTTACTTCCTTGTACGAGTAAAGGAAGTATTCCGAAAAATTTCGGTTTTCAGATTTTAACGGAAATCTCCATTTTGATCATCCCTGAATCCATTTTGAGTAGTTTCAGCGTGACGTCTGTACGACGTATATATGTATGTATCTCGCATAACTCAAAAACGATTAGCCGTAGGATGTTGAAATTTTTGATTTAGCATTCTTGTAACATGTAGTTGCGCACTTCCCTTTTTGATTGCAATCGACTGGACCAAAAGTGTCTAAAAAAAGGTCAAATACAAAAAAATAAAATTGGATTTTGAACTTTTTCTTAACTGCAGTAATAAGACATTATTGAGCGCTTTCAACGATAAGTGGTATTTATTTTATTGACTTATAGCCAAATAAAATTTTAATTAATAAAATATTTGGATCTTACGAGGGGACAGCACTTCGGTTTGAATCCGACTTCATCTCCTTTTTTTAACTTTTTTTAATTTGAATATATTGATTTATTAATAATTATTATTAATCTCTGATTGTAAAAATAATGTTACAATAAATAATAATTCTATAATAACTATAAAAAAATAAAAATATCAAAAAAAAATCAAAAGTTATTAATGAAATAAATTTTTTTTTCTTTCTTCAAGAGAATTTTCCGAATTTCGAAAAATCTAGATATTTACATAAAGATTACACAGATCAAAAATCAAGTTGATATTTTTATTTGTTGCAGAGAAATTAAAAAAGAGTACTCGGGTTTCAAACGAAATTCAAAAAATCATAGTAAAATTTAATGTTACCCCATTTTAACCCTTTAAACTCAAAATTTCAAAAAATCCTTTCTTAGTGTGTACTTACACCAAACGATGAACCTGTTCGAAAATTTTCATCAATTTATCTTCCGTAGATTTTGCTGGACGCTTATTATAAATCACAAAATGTATGATATATATATAAATATATACAATAATTATTGCTAATAAAAATGAAAGACTTAATAAAATTGTTTATTGTATTTATAAATATAAGATATTAGATTTAATAATAAATTTATAAATGTATACATATTTTTTATTACAGTTGGCATGCTGCATTACATCTGCATTAGCAGATTCATCGACCAAGAAAGAAGATGACAATGAAAGTGGACCTAAGAATAAAAGAACAACGTATGGAGCAACAGGAATTCCAGGTTATGGAGCTGGTTTTCCAATAGCATCAGCTGCAGCGTATCAAATTCCAGCTGCAGCAGCAGCAACACCACACGCGGTACCATTATTTGTACCAAATACCCAAGGATTAGATTTTCATGGAGCTGGACTTTACAGCGGTTTAGGTTTAGGTTATGGAGGATATGGAGGTTTTGGAGGTTACGGAGGCTTCAATTTAGCACAATTTCCATTGACATCAGCATATAAAATAAATCCATTCAGCTACACATTAGGTCATGCAACTGCAGCAGTTGCAGCCCCACAACCATCAGTTTCAGCATATTCCGTACCATCATACAGTGCAGGTTCACTTGGACTATCCAGTTATGCTGCATATCCCGCAAGTTTCACGCCATCCTCAATACATTCTTATGGCTCTTCAGCATCTTCTGGTTACAGTTCACCATCTAGCTCGTATAGTTCACCAAGTTCTTCCTCTTCTGCTGCTTCTTCTTCATCTTCTACATCATCGTCATCATCGTCATCACCATCATATTCCCCAGCTTCTTTGTATTCTGCTTATAGTTCACCAACAACACAATCTGGTTATTCTGGATATAGTTCTCCAGCTGCTTACAGCGGTCCATCATCATCTTCCTATGCTTCTTATGCTTCTCCTTCCTCTACATACAGTTCTCCATCATCCTCCTCATCAGCCGCATCATCAGGATCATCATCAGGTTACAGTTCAGGTAGTTACAGTTCACCGAGTTATTCATCTTCCGCTTACAGTTCTCCATCATCTGCATATAGTTCTCCTTCATCAAGTTCTTCCTACAGTTCACCGGCCTCATCGACACCATATCACACATCATCTGCATACTCATCACAATCGTCGTCACCATACACCGCATCAGCAAGTTACAGTAGTCCAGCATCAGCTAGTTACAGTAGTCCAGCATCAGTGTACAGCTCCTCACCATCAACAACATATGGTGTACCATCATCTTTATATACATCACAGGCATTTGAGTCACATTTAAGTGGGTATTCGTCACCATATTCATCATCCCAAGCTTCTTCTTCCGCATCTTCTTCCTCACCATCATCATCTTATAGTTCCCCATCATATTCATCAGGTTATTCATCGCCATCAACATCATCAAATTATCAATACCCATCATATTCATATACACCATATTATGGTAAACATTAAAACAAACTTATTCTATTACATAATTAAAAATAAAAATACTCATAATAACAATAGAAAACACAAAAATTATTAATATACTGTTTTAAAAAATCTATACTAGGAAGGGATAATTGCATCAATTATTAGACAAAGCTTCTGATGATAAGTAAAACAAGAAATTTCATAAAATACTCACACCCAGTTATATAACATTTATATAGCACTATAAATGATTAATTCCATAATAAAATAATGAAATCATTTCATTCTAGCATTTTCCACTGATTACACCATCCTTCATATCATATAACTCATGCACTGCTCATTAATCATACATCAATTAAAAAAAAAAAATCACTATTAAATATTAAGTAAAATATTTATATAAAAATTTATACCTCGATTTATATTCAACAAATAACTTTGATTTGATTATGTACAAGTATGTAAGTCATGTTTATTCTGATGTATATATGTATGTATGTATGTTTGTATGTATGTTTACTTACGTAAAATTAGTAGACTGTTATTTTTTTTTATTACTTTGTTATTATTATTGTATAGTATATTACTATTATTTTTTTATACAGAAAAATTGTATCATACTTTTTTTATTGTTGTATTACAAAAAAATAAATAAATTCTTTTAAAAAAATACTGTGGTTTATTTATAGATTGATTTTTTATATACATATTATTTTTGGTTATTTTCCAATAATCACATAAACAGTAACAACAAAACATATTGAAAAATATATAATTTTATATAAAAAAGGAGTGAAAACAATTAAAACATCCAGTTATGGGACTCATGACCAATGTGAACACCAATCATATGACTACACTTTTAAAATCTCGCTGTTATAAAAAAATAAATAAATGAAACAATCATAAGATCAAAACCGCTAGCTTGGTCTTGTAGTAAAACTTAAAACTTATTGAAAATCAGCTGATTTTGAAGTCAAGAGTTTAGGTTCAAATCCTACCAAAGGTAGTTGCTTTTATTCAGATTTGGATATTATACCATGAATACTGTTGTTCTTTGAAGGTTGGAGTTCAATTAACCACATGTCTCGACTGGAACTCCTACACTTTCTCTGACCCCTTAACTTTAACATGGAGACCATCGTCTGTCTCTCTCCTGAGAGACAAAATTTCGCCAACCTTCTCACTGGCCACTGACTCCTTCACAGCCTGGAGGGGTTCAGCATATGTTTTGCTTTGCGCTTTGACTAAGACAGTCCTACTGCCCCATCTTTTCAATCTCTAAAAAGGTACATCAGCAGTTTCCGGACCTCCACAGCTTCTGGGGCAGCTCGCACCTTCCATATACCTTCTGCCATCCTACCTCTCGGGAGGACAAATAAGGGCAAAGGGGTGTCCGCTGTATCTTCCTGACTGAATTCAAAATCAATAATAGAGAGTTATCCGCTAGAGAGGATATTAGAGAGGATAGGTGAGGCAGCTCGTACAATGCGGTCACCACCACCTCCAAGTCTCGGGCTTTATGAAGGGCCCTGGCCCTAATTGCAATTTCCTTTAAAACCTTCTTGGCATTCACATTTTGTATGATGATCCTGTTCAGCACGAGCAATTCTACTATTATATGGTCAAAATCAGATCCTTCAGTAACATCACCATCACTTCTGTCCTCTATTAACTCCACTTTCCTTATAGGGACCGTCTTTCCTGTCGCCTTCAACTTTCAACCATCCTCCCGAATTAATAGACCTCTCGACCTCTGAGGCACCAGAAGTACTGGGCTCCAGTACGCTAGTATGTCGCTGCTCACCCCTTGGCTGGTGAACGCCCAGCACGGGGTCTCATTTTAAAGGGGTTACTTTGTTCCATACCACTCTGGGTGTGATCTTAGTTCAACACAGTAGTTTAATACCACTCTATATCCTAATTATCTAAACAATACAAAACAACTGAATATATACTATTATTAAGTATATAATAGATTAGGCTGTAGCTTAACATATCAACCTGTAATAGTCTATGCTATCATAAACGATAAAAAATGCTTGGAATTAAAATTAATTAACTCCGCTATCAAGTTCTATCACTGAACAAAATGAAATTATAACAGTCAATGCTATCAACAATTAACCCAAATAATAATCCAACAATGTTATCAAATAACAGATAACCAACTCCCAGGTTGGAAAAGTTCCACATGCTCACAACCAAACAACCTGCACTAACTTGAAATAGTCACTGACTGTCAACTAAAGTAAAAAACACATCCAATTATATTCTGCCAACAATTACCAATCCAACAGACCAGATAGCTAAACCAAAACTGAAAAAAAAAAAAAACAGAAAACTGAGCACACAAAAATACGTCCATAATCAACAGAACCTCTAACTCGACTAGGTTCTACAATCTAGAAAAATTCTATTAATCACGTTAATCACATTTAATTACTTCTTAAACAAATTATCTGCAAGATATCAGGGGTAAGTTATTCTAAATTAGCTGATGAATAGTATACCTACATTACCCAATAAAATTTTGAAAATGTGATTATTCTAACAAAATTAAAAAAATCTTTAAAAAAATTATTTGGTGCTGACCAAAATCTAATGAGAATCTACTCATCTAATGTAAATAAACAAATACTTCATTCAGATGATATATTTGTACATTACATAAATATCATGACACGAGTGATAAGCATGCTATTCTACAGGTGAATAAAAAGGGACTGTTCCAGTGGTTTCCTGGAAAGATCAAGGTAATCCACAAAAAAACCATCATGAGTAAAACATTATGAAGTATAAAACTAATGAACAAAAAGGAAAAATGGCTACAACTCGTAGTCATATATAAAGATAATACTTATATGAAAACTCAGACTAATAACTAACAGAAATAATCAGTGACAATAATAAACAGATAAAATAAGCACAATCAAATATTTAGGTAGGGGGTTATTAAATATGATGGAGATTCGGATTTACCAAATTATTTTATTTAAAAACTAATTCACAGTAGAGAATATTGCTTCTGTTAAAAAGAAACTATAAATTTAGTTTTAGATAAATTTATTAGATGATCTTCTTCTAGGTCAAAAGGTAATTTATTAAAAACAAAAATTTCTACACAATAAGGTCCTTTTTTATAACGTTTTTTTTTTCCTTAAAGGTCTTTTTCTTATTAGGCTGAAAACAAAAATAGATCCATTGTTCAATTTGTTAAGAGTGAATATTGTTTTTTTTTGGGATAAATGACTTTGTTTAATTCTAAAAATTGGTTTGAAGCATGATTCATACAAGTTGGTATCAAACAAATTTTTTTCAACTTTAAAATTTCAATTATCATCTCTTATTATTTATAGATTATAGCAAAAATCTGCATTAAATTAATATGTACTGTAATAATAGATGATATAAAAAATCTTAATATCTTGTAGATGTTTTTATAAAATTATAAATACAAGTTAGAAGAGAGAGAGCAACTGACAATTTTAAGCTAGTACTCTCACCAAGTTGGTTTTAAAGTTTGAATTCAAGGATTCAGAATATTTCTAGACATAAAAGGACACAGAAAGTTTGAATTTAAGGATGCAGAATATTTCTAGACGTAAATTTCTTCCACATAAGTGGAAGAAATTTTTTTTTAGAAATACATTAATTTAAATAAATAATACTGCTACAATGGAAATTTTCTGACACTTTCTATAAATTCAACAAAGTATATTGTAAGAAAAATTATTATAATAGCTAGCAGAATGTAATGAATAAACCTGTTAAAGAAGAACGACAAAAATCCAACTGGCCTCTGACTAGATTTATACATATGTACAAATTTAAAGACAACTTTCTAATCTATTATTTCCAGCATTATTCTAAAGCAATTCTTTTGTAAGTTCACGATTAATTATTATATTATACTTAACACAACTGATAATGTTATGTCATTTGATCTTCCAAGTAAACATCAGACACCTCTATCATATGAAATTACAACTCCATTCACATCGCTATTAAATAAACAAAAAGATATATGAGGGATGAGAAATAAAGTGAAATTTTTAAGGTAGAAGAGAAAGTGTTTTATAATTACAAACAAATTTTTATAAAAAAAATTGTATTATTATTTACCAATAGAATAAAAATTAAGAAAAAAGAATAGTTCTACCAGGTTAGTCATTAGCAATTAATATATTCTACAGATAACTATTTTATTTCTCTTACTGGTAAATGTAACACACCGTATGGCATAAATTTAATCTTTTAGATAACTCTAACAACAGGAAACACCAATTAAAACAAAATATATAAATATTTTATAGTCAAACAGAAAATTTAGTTATCATTGATGACAGTTGCTACTGCCTTAATAATATGTATTTTCTTTAAATAGAAAATTAAAAGAAAATCCTTGTAACCCAACCTGACAACAATATTCCAAATCATAGTTAACGGCCACACTGCAAACAGTTAAATTTTATTACATGAAATAACAATGTTCGATCAGTTATGCATAACAATACCGTACTGTTCGCCAATATTTTATAATATTATTGAAAAGTGGCTGAACAAAACAATTAGAAATCTGTCGATTGAATAAAATATTAATATTTCAAATCGAAATAGCAGCTTACTGCATAAAGCCAAATGTTCTGTATTTATAAGAATTTACAAAAAAGAAAAAAAAAGATTAGAAAACACGTAAGTTACCTATAACATCACATAATTCCTATGTAATTGAAACATTTGTTATATTACAACATCATTTGAGGAGACCCATACAAAGTTTTCTTATACCAGATTACCCAAACTGTAAATCAGGAGTTATTTATGAGCTCCTAATTGGTTTCAAAAGGTTGGGAAACTTTCCAAATATTATGCCATAATTTTTGAATTTGATAGATCCTGCTTGAATATTTTTGGCCGATCAGGCAAAAGAAAGTGTACCTGGTCATTCATTTAAACATAAGATTATCACCACACAAACAATATATATATTGACTGATCTAAGCAGCATTATGTTCTTCTACTTGCAAAAACATTAATCATGCTGTAAACCTAACAGATAGAAAGAGCAATACTGGCAAATTCATGTTTCATCAACTTCTTCCTCCCAGTATTCAACAGAGTGGATGATGGATGAATATATGGTAAGTTTACACATTACTGGTGGTTCATATGTTACATTGCTATATCAACGTAATAGCCAATTGCAAGTAAATTTTCAAATTAACCCTCATATTACAGATAAGTTTTGAATTAGTCATTATCAGACTTGAAGCAAAATATAATTGAAATGAATGTGTTGAATTATGAACACCATTATGATATACGACCAATAAACCCCATTATATAAAAAACACAACGTTCTTTAAAAAACTGTTGCTATCAATTTCTTTCATTAAAACTCATTTGCAAGATGACGATTATCTACTGAAAGGGAAAGGATACCTTTTTGTAATTTTTACATTCGTTTTATTATTTTTTATTGTTGTATTTTTATCATCCATTTTTTAGTTTCTTTATTGTTATTTTTTTGTTTTTTTTTTTTAAAGTTGTTTTTAAACTATTTTTATTTTTTTGTTTTTATTGTTTCTTAATACACATTTTTATAACTGTTTTTACAAATAAATCATATGCATTGAAAATTTCTTTATAAATATCATTTTTGTAAAGATTTCTGCAATGGAATTAAATAAATAAATGACTACCACTTCATGAATTCTGAGTTATCACTTAGTTGGAATGTGATACAATGGATTGACTGATATATGAGAAAATAGATCGGTACAATTTACAAAGAGCATTTAATTTTTTTAAAGTAAGAACAGCAAAGCATTAACCATAAAAAATTCATGATAGTTTTAAAAAAGAGGTCTGTGTAACTTAATTGATTTTATTATAATGATATAAAATAATTATAGTGTTAAGGGTCGGGAACTGATTTAAAAAGATCCTAATTCGATATCAACAATGGCTAAGGAATTAAGTAATTTTTTTTGGTTTTCAAAGAAAAACTGCACTTAAGAATTTGTAAAAAGCTATACAAGAAAAAGTTTTGAACAATACAAAAAAAAATCTTTTAAATCTACCTAATAGGAATTAAAATTAACTATAGGAATAATTATGTTTTTATAAAAATGTTACCTAATTATGTAATACGAATTATACTATATTTCTGCATTATATATGATCTCTCTTATTTATAATACTCAACTTCGTTTTAAGGATCAACATCTAAAACATATTTAGAAGGAGATTTTAGCCTACAAATGAAAGCTGTTCGATAACGAAATAAACATAAAAACAATCTTTGGAGGTTTTTAATTAAAGATGGTTAATTCATTATTTTTTCATGAAGCAACTGAAGGCACACATATCTTAAAAAAAAATTTAGGCACTCATAATTATGAATATTACATAAAAAATGCAACAAGAAGATTTATGGAAATTCCTAGAACAACAGTATTTGAATATAAGCCTTATAAGTCATAAGTCTCTTACAGCGTTCTATCTGACCTTATGACAATAGGTGATCAACAGTAAAGTTTCTTCGCTACACTAATCAATAAACTGCATAAAAGGGCAAATAAGTAAAACAATACAAATATTATGGGCACTATAAATGCAACGTTCTGTCTTGGCAACAAATGTTTTAATACCTAATTTACAGACAGATTGTTAACGTTACACTGAAAGATTGATATGTGGTAAATTTTAGTATTCTCCTGTGAATGTCAACACATATCAAATACGTGTTATTCTCCAACAATGGAGGCAATTAATCAAATTGAATGCGTTTATAAAAAGATTTAATCAAATTTCCCAGTTTTATAAATTGAAAGGGCCAATTAAAGTACATATAATCTGTTAACTGCCTGGATGAACAATAATGATCAAATAAATGGTTAGATGGTTTGTGCCTTGTTCAATTTTTTTACAAAAATATTTTTATTCAACTTTTACCATCAGTGCATGCTGAATGCAATGAATTTGATTAATCACTTCCAGTGTTAGAGAATAACAGATATAATTTGTATATTTAACATTAATTAGATGAGGTTAGTGAAACCCATTGGGCTGGTATAGTGGTTAACTCGTCATCACAAATCAGATGATTTCAAAGACGAGAGTTAAAAATCCTAGTAAAGGCAGTTATTTTTATACTGATTTGAATACTAGGTCGTAGATACCAGTGTTTTTGGTGATTGGGTTTCAATTAACCTCACTTCTCAGGAGTGGTTAACCTAAGACTGTACAAGAGTGCTCTTCATTCACATTCATACATATCATCCTCATTCATCATTATACCTTACGGTAGTTCTGGAGGCTAAACAGAAAAAGAGAGAGATGAGGTTAGCGAGAAAAGGTTTGGCTTAAATTTAAATTTCCTTTTTCTATGAGGGTTTCTCGTAATCTATTTACCTCAGAGATTGGTGGTATTGGGTGATTTTTTACTTCCTGGTATGAAGTAAAGAAAGTATTGTGATCGCAAAAAATTTTGGTTTCCAGATTTCAACAGAAATATCCATTTTGACTATCCCTGAATCCATTTTGACAAGTTTCGCCATGATGTCTGTATGTAAGTATGCATTTTTTCTTGCATAACTCAAAAACGATTACTCATCGGATATTGAGATTTTGGATTTAGGACTGTTGTAACATCTAGTTGTGCACCTCTCCTTTTAATTTTAATCAACTGTACTAAAAGTGTCCAAAAAATCCAAAATATTTGGATTCTGCACTTTTTCTTAACTGCAGTAATAAACCTTCACTGAGAGCTTTTCAACAATATATCATAAGTGATACTTATTTTCACTGATTCCAGAATTATAGCCAAAAAAATTTTAATATTGGAGGGACAGGTAGAAAGAAAAAAATTGTACAGGCAGGAAAAAATTGTGCATTATAAAATTGTATTGTATTGTATGGAGAATGTAAAACAAATTGTTAGGGATGTAGGATGTAGGGGGTATACCGAAATGAAAGACGAACACTAGATAGGGAATCTTGGAGAGCTGCATGAAACCAGTTAAATGACTGAAGACAAAAAAAATAAAAAATTAAATAAATTAAATATTTGGATCTTACAAGTGGAAGACATATTGATTCAAATCCGACTTAATCTCCTTTTTTTATTTAAATATATTGATTTAATAATAATTATTTACCTGTGATTGTAAAAAAAAAACTTTTAATAATTCAGTAATAACAATTAAGATAAAAAAAAAATATGAAAAAATATAAAAAGTTATTAATGAAATAAAATGTTATGTACTTTTCATTAAAAAAAATATATGTATATATAATTTAATAGGCATACAAGGAGTAAGTGATTTGGTGTCCACATCAGATTTTTTTTGTGAGGGTTTTTCATAATCTATTTATCTAAGAGGCTGATGGTATTGGGTGGTTTTTTTTTTAATTTCTAGTTATTGTTTCAACCCCCAGCAAAGCTTACCTGTGTTTACTGACATACACCAGCAAAGGTCCAAATAAGCAAATATTTCAGTCTTTCCCCAATGTATTTGGTATGTGTCAACAATCACCAGAGAATATTGATTTTGGTCTTTCACAGTAAAATTAACAATATTCAGTGTAAAATAATCGGAATTTAATATATACTTTAGTTTTATGTAGAAAATTAACAACATTGAGGCTTTTATTCAAATAATACTATTTTTGTTATAATTTGAACATTTAACAATTACAACTTTTTTCCAAGTTACTATTTGCAGTTCTTTTTTTAATTATGAATTTGAAATGAATGAGTAAGAGTAAAAGTAAAAGTAGCAAAGCAGAATATTCCCAGTTTTCTAATAAGAGAAATTGGGTGTGCACCCATCATATAAGGATAAACATTATGTAAGTTAAGTACAATACAGTACAGAAGTTAAGTTAATACATCCTGTATTCTAAAACTACTGGTTTAGATTAAGCAGTCTTAGTATCTATAATGAAATATTATAGTGTTTATATAATTATGATAATTAAATTTAATTTGAAAAAAGAACTAGATAAAAAATAAAATAATTGAAATATCCAAAAATAATAAATGATTTACACAGATAAAGTAACGTATTGTAATAAATTTATTATTCACTTATATTTGATTGAAACCAACTGAAAATAACAAATAGAAAAAAATGTTAATTAAAGTGTATTTAAATATATAATAATATATAATTACTTTAACAATCGCTGGCAAAAATCAGATGTATAACTTTCATCATATGTTTTTAAAACAAAGATTTCTGTAATTATAGTATGCATTAAACTACCAATTAATTGAATTAAATGTTTTATTCAAATGAGAACTAAAACAGACAATGTAAATATCCTATTATTGAAACATTAATATTCATTCACATTCACACTAGATATTTACTAAAGATATAATTTGAGATAAAACTGAGATCAAATAAAATGATTTCACTTTAAATTTTTATGGTATAAAAAATTAAAAAAAAAAAAACAAAACAATTCAGTTATTCATCCAAATTATTACAATATCATAATGAGGGCAGCTACTTCCCGCACTTCACTTGAATCCTTTGCACAATATAATCACATTTTACTCACACCAAAGTAATTTCATCAATATCATCTTATATAAATGAATAAATATGTACAAAAATTTTGCATATCACTTATATTTTATTAAGAAGATATTCCCTGTGTCACATTCATATCACTTGTATTCGAGTTTCATGTACATTTAAGTCTTTTTAATGGTGAATTACTCCATGGGTTATTATCACTTAAATAGCACATATAAAAAAAGCCTTCAGAGGGCAGACTGATGGGGAAACGTGTTGGGAGAAATTTGTAAATATTTTGCTAATATCCCACGGAATAACCAGGGTAAAAATATATTTTACAAACACGATTTACAAAGGACCAAAATGCAATTCCAAACTTTGTCCATCATAAAAAAAAAATAAAAGTAAATAGATAATAATCATTAAAAAAATCTAAGGTGGACACCACATCACTTTCTTGTACGTCCATTAAATTACATGCACACACTTTTTTTTGCACTTCATTTATCTTATTTCATTTGAACTTATTTCATTTGAAAGTGAGGTACGATCCTACAATTCTTTAATAAAAGTGGACAGTTACACAATTAGTAAAATATTAGTTTTTATTAACATCAAATATTAATACAATTATTAATTCAACAATCTTACCTGAAATATTAGATTAGAGTAATAGTCCCTTTATTACTCTTTAAATAAATTGTTTACCAAATAATCCAATAATAAAAACCGATTGTTCTACACTATAAGGTCAAAATTAATATTTGTAACTATACAGGAGTTCAGTAAACGGAATACTTTAATTATTATTAACTTTTATTTATATGACACATCAGAAATCTTGAAAAAAATTTCAACAATCACTTTAAATTGAAAACAATTCAAAAATATATTTTATTTTTATTCTGTCAAATAATTAAATAAAATGATTTTTTAAAAATAAATATACAATTTTTACACAAATTTGCTAAGAAAATCCAAAAATAATGCAATTCTAAATTATAATTTTTAATTAATGTTAAATAATCAGATGTTTCACCAAATATATTACATATGCACATATGAAATGCCCATTAAATTACATTTACACATTTTTAAAGGTACATCAAATTTTATTTCACTAATAATTTTTTTCATTTTTTTTTTATTATCATTGAATTATTATTTATTGTAATTTTTTTTTACAATCACAAGTCAGTAATTATTAAATCAATATATTTAAATTAAAAAAAAGAAAAGTTAAAAAAATGAATAAAAAGAAAAGGAGATGAAGTCTGATTTGAACTGATATGCGCCTTCCTTTTAAGATCCAAATATTTCATTAATTAAAATTTTAATTTTAATTGCAATCAAAAAGGGAGGTGCATATCTAGATGTTACAACAGTGTTAAATCCAAAATTTCAACATCCTATGGCTAATCGTTTTTGAGTTATGCGAGATACATACACACATACATGCATAAGCACATATGTACAGACGTCATACTGAAAATAATCAAAATGGATTCTCGTTACTCCATACAAGGAAGTAAAAATTAAATACTTGCCAGATAAATAGAAAGACTCAGCAGCAAGAGTGATGTGCAGGCTATGCAATAAATAGGGGGATGCCGGCCTCCGTGGCGCAAGTGGTAGCGTCTCGGCTTTTCATCCTGAGACCCCGAGTTCGAATCCCAGTCAGGCATGGCATTTTCACACATGCAACAAATCATTTATCTCATCCTCTGAAACAATACCTAACAGTGGTCCAGGAGGTTAAATGAAAAAATAAATAAATAGGGGGGTAAAACATCCTCTGAAATCCTTGTGTTCCATTCTGGATTTTAAGAAAATCTCATAATGGTGGAAATAATGAAATTTCTTCCAACAAAATTAACGCAAAAATTCATTACTAAAAATAAGAAAGGTATTATAAAACTAGCCAAAAATAAAAAATTAAGTTGAAAAACAGTAAAATATAAAAGTAATAAATATATATATGCCGGCATATAGATGTGTATTTATTTATTCATTCTGAAATTTCTTTTTTCCTGCAATTTAAAAAAAATTAAATTAACCAAATAGATTTTACTTCATACCAAACCTAACGTAGAAAAATAAATATTTACACCCACACACGAACACGAATACACAGGCGCATACAGTCATACCTCAAACCAATTTTTATGGAATCATCTAAATCTGTTTTAAAGTACAAAGTGTCATTACTAAGAGTTGCTTATGACTAAATCAATTCAACTTTCTTCCAATACATAACTTTAATAAAAAAAAAAAACTATTATGTCTTAATACTGACCAACAACAGAGTTAAGTAAGACTTAAGTACGACTGAATCTCTCTCCTCCTTGCCAATATCCAAATGTTCAAACTCTTCTGAAACAAATTATAGAACCAGGTTTAGTA
This sequence comes from Lycorma delicatula, assembly GCF_047948215.1. Lineage (NCBI taxonomy): Eukaryota > Metazoa > Arthropoda > Insecta > Hemiptera > Fulgoridae > Lycorma > Lycorma delicatula. The sequence goes on along the minus strand of NC_134464.1, from coordinate 36,005,048 downwards.
ACCTTGAATTAAAAATTCACCTGTAACATTACTTTGTAATAAATGCTTCTTTTTTAAATTCTTTTTTGTTGTCAGTGTTTTACTGTGATTTAATACAACACTGTATAAAAATTTTCAAGGATTTCTTTTTAACTTCCACATCTATAAATGATAAAAATAAACCTGTTTTTATCTTTTTTTCTTTGAGCAAGTTCTCTTCTGTCTGACTTTTTCATCCATTCTTAAATCTTTCTTCCTAAATATACATATTTTGACTTCATGTTCTGCTGAAATATCATTTATTTTTTTTTTTTATCTATATTAAAGTAAATTATCATAAAATAAATTAATACTTTTTATAAAATAATAATAACCCATTTTATTTTCCAAAACAAAGAAACCATGTACTTTAGATAGAACTCTAGATATTAATGAATATATATATATATATATATAAAATTTATATAAATTATTCCTATAAATACTTCATTCAATATAACACTATACAAAAACAAAAAAAAATCCATGTAATAGTCTTAGTACTGAACATAGATCTCACATTCTTTTCTGCCGTAAGAGTACAATACAGAAATAAAACATAAAACACAGATTTTTACATTCACATTGCTTTCAGACTTTTTAAGAAGAATATAAGCTTTATCACTAATTATATTTATTACTGTCAGTGTTACATTTACAATATCACGATTCCATATAACGTAAATTTAAAAAAATTATTAACAGTAAACAAAACTAATACTACACTATTCCAATCAGATTTAGAAAATAAAACTGTTCTCAGTCATCACAAAATTTGACTTATTGAAAAATTAAAGTAACAAATGTTTTTAATTTCGTGAGATGCTTGTAGATTTTTATTAAACCAAATAGTTTGAAAATAAATTTTAACTTAACAATGCAATAATGTATTAAACTTAAAAAATAATACAAATTATAATATTAATGGAGAAAGCACTAAATTAATCAGCTGATTTTTCTGTGCATGTAGAAAAATGTGATGGCTGTTTTAATTAAAAATTTATGTAGGTTATTTATTACTAAGCATCTTGCAAGTAAGCAATTAATATCTAGTTACACTTTAATCTTATATAATAATCACAGTTTATTTGAATGTTAAATTTTGTAAAATATGAAATTTGGATCAGGAGTACTCTTTCATTTCCCTGGTGGGGATGTTTCTTTCATTACAAAATTCTGTTGAAGTGATCATATTATTTTTAAATTATAATAAAACATGTAGTATAACTTATTTCTAATGTAAATGTATTTCTAAATTTATATCATATGTAACCTCATGATAGAAAGGCATGTATGATACAAAAGTAAAAAACTGATGATAAGGCCTGAAGATTTTGATGAAAATCTGACCATGGATGAATTAGATGATTTAATAACAAATTGATCAACAAAGCGATTGATTAGTGTTTATTTAAAATCGTTCTGTAACAGTAAATGAGAATATTTTGGGAAACATACGAGCAGAAAATATGTTACATATTTTTATGTAACATACGAGCAGTGGCGGCTTGTAGGTAAAATTAGAGTGGTGCTGCTCCAGAAAATTTTTTCTGGGCCTTTTCAAGGCCATGGTTAAAGTTTTCTGTAAAATAAAAGAACCGCAAAAAAATGAATAAAATATAATAGCTGAAATCAGGATAACAATATAATTCTACACTTTAATACATTCAAGAATATGGTACACAGTATTATTATTAAAAATAACAAATATGGTTTTTAAAGCAAATAGGGCTTAAAAACCACTTAGTGCTTAAAAAACCATCAATATAGATAATATTTTTTAGTATTATAAGATAATTACTTAATAAAATATCCGCTTAAAAACACTGTAGTCCAACGGTGCTTAATTTAAATTTCTGTGTACACAGAAACAAATACATAATTAGTTTTTACTAATTACCTTCTCTTTCACCTTTCTAGCATGTTTTTGGACAGATTTGGTAATCAAAGAGCCCATGCTTTCTGCTATCTTCTGATCACTACTGAATAAACAACTAAACCACTTTCATATTCCTTCCATCGATCAAACTAGAAAAGGGAATGAATAAGGAACGTTCCATATATATGCAGAGTAACAAAAAACTACCTTCCACCAGTTGGCACTGTGGGAGTGACAGTGCTCTCTTTCCCACACAGCCTTGCATACAGCTTCTATGTGCTTCCTATTGTACAAGTATAAAGAATGAATTTAAGAAAAAAGGGCTCATTATATAAAATTTTATCGATAATATAAGTGGAAATAGGGGTGTTGCAGTTCCACAGTGCCTATACACAAGCCGCTACTGCATACGAGATCATTTTCTAAAAAACTGATCAGAATGATAAATAGTAATAAGCATAAAAATTCTTAAATATTTTGTGATACAGCATTTTTCATAGATAAATTAGTTAAAACAAAAAAAAAAATATGCAAATTTTTTTGGCACATGAAATATCTACTGTATGAAAACAAGTGTTTGTAACTAAGAAATTACAGTAGCATGCAGTGAAACCTCACACCTAACACTGTTTAACTTTGCTAATCTACAGGAAACAGTTGATTAATTATATATCTAACCATGAGCATTTCATCTACTTCACAATCTTTTAATATTATTCTTTGAGAAATAGTATCCTATTCAGGATACTATTCTTTGAGAAATTTCACATGTTGCAGGACAGTTAGCTTATAAGGGCTGTAATTTAGAATCCTACAGAAAATTAAATAAGATTAATAAAAGTATCAACAAAATTTTATTACAATAATCATTTTACTTTTAAAAAAGTGATATTTTTAGAAATGCAGAAACAGTTTCTTTTTTTGATGTAGCCAGTGTGTTATTGAATTGTTATTTAACAGAGAGCAACATTTTTATATATTTTTAATCTTTATTTATGTATATTTGATAATTATTATCACTCCTATTATTATTATTGCAACGGAAAGGGTCAATTTATAATTATTTCACATCGTTAGTTTATATATTTATGAATTATAATAACGTTTAATTTTTATTCGTCATACTTTACTCTGATCAAAGTTTTTCCATGATTTTGATCAATGTTGATTAGATAAATGATGAAAAATTTTTGTTGATAATAACCACACCAATTACACAGGTGATGTGATATTAATTGACAGCAGTCAACTCATTTATTTGGGGCGACTTCCTAAGTGGCACGGCTATTATTCTCACAATTAACAAGCATCCCATATCAACTATACTAGGAATAAAATGATTTTCCAGTACCTTTTTCATGGAGATGAATGTAGTGTTGCATATCAGTGTGCCTAGACCACTGAAATTGGGTGATATTAAGTTGTACAAGTAACTATGGTGACAATGATCACTGTAGGGACATGCTAAATAATACATATCATTACTCTTAGAAAAGCTTATTTGACTGATACCTCATAAATATCAGTACTTTATATGTGTAACCATAAGAAAAATAGTGTAAAACAATAAACCAATAAATTTTTTTCTTATATTATAACAATGAATTATAATTATTGCTCTAATTCACTGCAGGAAGAATTATTTATTAATCTAGATACAATCTCCGAGGTGGATTGGAAGTGTCTTGGTCTTTTATCCTGAGGTCTTGGGTTTGAATTCTGGTCAGGCATGACAATTTTCATATGCTACAAAACTTCATTCCCACACCATATTCCATGCAAGAAAAAATAATGTAATCTCTATCCATTTATTCAATATTGTTGTTTTGCACTATCTACCTCAGTTTTCTTTTAGCAATGGACCATGTTAAAAACATGTGGTATAAGACTCCAGCCAGAATTGCTGTCTGAGAAGATTCATATTAACTAATGTCCACGTAATAAAAAAGGTAATATGAAACTACTTCACTTCTTATTTTCCCTGGTAACCCTAGCATCATATCTTATTATTCTAGAGAATGGTTGTACACAGCTTGAGATGTTTCATGCCTTGTCACAAACAAATGTTTATGGTTCTACATTCTAGTTTTTTTTTTTTTTTTTTTTTTTTTTTTTGTTGCTTTTACGACCTCATAGGATCTAGTTCAATTTCTGGGCCAGTCCATTTTGTAATCGGTTCTTCTTATTTCCGAATCATGTGAGTTGTTTTATTCTTGCTTCTTTCCTTCTTGTCCACATCTTTTTGAGGCGTTCTGATCTTTGGTACCTGTCCTCATCTGAATGTACCCTGTTGGATTTTTTTTTGATTTTAGGTTCAAATGTTATCATATTAGTTTTAATATCTTCTTTTTTGGAGATTCTCAACTCTTCCGTATCTTTTTGGACTTCCTTTATCCATTTCAGTTTTTTTGTTCTTTCCCAGTATAAGTTAATTATTTGGCTTGCAAGTCTGGTGTTTTCTGCTCTGAGTAGCTGCCCCAAGAATGAAATTCTTTTTTTCCTGAAGAAATTTGTTAGTGGGTTTATTATTTTATATACTTCTTCATTTGGGATTATCCTCCATTGTTCATCTGCTATGTTTTTCTTGTTTATGCATGACTATCTTCTATTGTTTTCTATCTATTGTTTTCTGACTATCTTCCTTTCTATATTTTTGATCCTTCTACTTCTCCAATTTTGTATGGTCAGAAGAGATTCTCACTGGTGTACTGTATTTCTGAAAGAATTACTTTTTGGTAATGTCTGATTTTAGTTTTTGTCGATAGGCATTTTTTATTGTATATGTTTTGGGTAGTTATTAATGATTTTTAAGTTTCTCAGTTCTTTCTTGCCAGTTTATTTTCTCATTGATGTTATGTGTTATGGTATCTACTAGGTATTTAAATTTTCCCACTAGTTCCACTTTGTTTCCTTTTACATTTACATGATTAATACATAGTGGATCCCTGACCATAGTTTTAGTTTTTTCGTATGATATTTTCAAACCTATTTTTTCAGCAAGTTGTTCTAGTGTTTCTATTATGGTACTAGCTTCTTTTATGTTATTTGAGAGGAGGGCTAGATCGTCTGCAAAACCCAGATAGTTTAGTTTAATTTTTGTTCCAATTTTATTCTTTCTAGATTTAATTTTCTTCATTAATTTCTAATTATATATTCTAGTGCGCAATTAAATAATAATGGAGATAATTCATCTCCCTGTCTCAATCCCATTATTTTATTAGAACACATTTTCATTTTTAATTAATTCTGATGAAATGTAGAGAAAACTTCCTAGATGTTTTTCTGAATAACTAATACAGAATAATTATAAGAGAAACTGAGTTATAAATTGAATAGTAGCAGAATAAGAAAAATTGTTGGACAGAGATGCATTCTGTACAGAGGAAAGCAAATCAAGAAACAGTAAATTTAAAACTATTTTTTTTTAAATACTGCGATTTTCTGATTAAATAAAGTAAATTTATAAACAACATATGTATAGACATCATTCACTTTATCAAAAATGATTTAAATGAATTTTAGAAAGCTAACAAAGCATAAAAAATATATACGTATCAAAATTCTTTGCAACTGAAAGATTATCTAAAGCTCATTGGTGAACCACTGTCATTCCAATCTGAAATTATCAGTTTGGGAAGTAGTTCACAGTACTACTTCCTTGTGAACTATTTCTCCATGAAGTATAGAAACTTTGGTTTAATAAATAATTTAACGTCTTTGTAAAAATTTCTTATTTGTCATAAAAAAATGACACCGTGAAATATATTTTTTTTAAATCATGAATTATATCTATTCTAAAACTGTTTAAAAAAAGGCTTTTTGGGATTTCAAATTATATTATTTGATAAAAAAAATTAAATATGATTTTTTAAATAATTACAGAATATAACCTTAAAATTTAGGTTATTGAATTATTATTCCACTGTATAAACAGGTAACTATAAGCAAAGCAGTGCAAGTGAAGCATTGTTACTTCCCAAACACAAAAAGAGAAATTCAACAACATAATCCTAGGGGATTTTTAAATGAACTGATTTGTACACAAGACTGAACTGGAATAATCTTTTTTTCATGGGTGCAAAACTAAGTGTTTTCATTAACGCCTGAACACGATATTTGTATAATAAAAAGTTAAATTTAAAAGAAACCTAAGAATTACACAAAAGTAATATAAACACATTATAGATGGAAAAATCCCATGTCATACGTTAAAAGCAAATTAAAACCACGATTAAATTCAATATTTAAAATTGAACTTATAAGAAAAACCCTTCTGCCATACGCCAAATGGCATAAATAAATGAAAAAGATTGTATGAATAATCAAATTTTTGAATCCAGACTTATAGCCGTAAGAAATCGTAAAACATTTGATAACATAATCAGATCGTTACGTCAAATATTTTGTTTGGTAGTCCTAAATTTAAATTTCTAATGTAGTGATGCGTAACAGATACAGTCCACTAGTATGTGGTGTACCGTCAGTTGGCAGTCGCAGCAAACATGAACAGGTGCATCTGTTTGAGTCAACAGATATCCAAGAGTGAGTCTTGTGTGCCCTATTCGCAAACAGCAAATAATAACCCTCCTCATGACAGTTATTCCTACATGAAGACCTCCAGGGAAACACAGTGTCCTTAACTGGTCAAAGTTCATTATTGACTGTAACATTCCATTCACTCTGCCACTCATCACGAAACACATTTTTCAGAAAACAGGCAAAGTTATCGGAAAAAACATGATTTGTGAAAGCCTCTTTTGCTACACGATCAGTGCACTCATTGCCTGAAATTCCAGTAAGACTGGGGATCCAGTAGAAGTTGTACATCGTACAACTTCAACTGTACAATTGTACAGTTGTACATTGAGTCATTTTGGAGGTGATAGACTGTATTTTACAGACAACAGGGTGTCTGGAGTACACATCACTAGAAAGGTACTCATGGAATCTGAGCAGCTAAGTACATGTCAGAATGTTGAGCTAAGTATATTTAAGGCCTTGTTAATAGCAAACATCTCTACAACTAAACCACTTGAGAAGCCTATATCTATCTATTTCTATCTATCTATCTATCTATCTATCTATCTATCTATCTATGTCTATCTATGTACTATCGCCAACTACAAAAGCACAACCAACAGAATTATTACGTCTAGAGCCATATAAACTATATTAACTGTATGAACTATAAACTATATCAAATATAAACTATAGAATTTGAAATATAAACTATAGGAACTAGATTCGTGCTAATATTCAAAAAGTTTTTTCATACGATTACCTGATTTGTGTTTTTTTTATTAATATTGGCCAATACTAATTCAGTAATTCAAGAGCAAAGGAAACCAAGGGGGGTAATAAAGTTGAGTAATAGAAGGTACTGCAGGAAATTGTATAATTAGAGCTGAGAAAAAAAAGGTGCTGAGTCTGATGCATAGCTGAGCAGTAGATCTCAAATGTTCCTGATATCGATTAAGATGTGGGTTAGAAAACACCACATCAAAAGTTGGATGATTTTGTTGTTCTTTAATATGAGCTACATAGTAAGTGCAGATCATTTGGTTTTGTCTATTCCAAAGGAATGGTTCATCACTTTCCACCAGTAGTAGTAGTTCAGACTTACCAAAGGGTTTTAACAAAATGCACCTGTAGCAAGATAGCTGAATGAATGATGGACTACATCTAGTATTCTAAGAGCAGTGGACTGAGCGGACAAATAAGCCACGCAGCTGTAGTCCAAGCAGGAACTAGAGCTCAATAGAAGCACAGCATGCATATTCGATCAGCTCCCCAACAAGTATTAGATAAAACTCTTAGCATTTTTAAACATTTTACCCTCAGCTCCTTTAAATATGTCCCATGTTAATCATTGGTCAAACCACAATCCTAAAAATGTAACCCGTGTGCATCGTTCAACTGGTTCATCATGCAAAATCAGTTGAGGGTCAACATCTTCCCTCAAATATGAAAAGCAGATAGATACATTTTGTTTTCTTCGGAAAAAAGGTGAATCCAGTTGTTTTACACCACGATTCTAAACAGGTTATTATATTTTGGAGCATCCTCTCATCAGTAGCTAAAGTTTTAGATACCACCTAATTGAAAGATCATCAACACATATAAACATACAATGGGTTTTGCCCACAGTTTGTTATACTAATTATGGCTACAATAAATAAGGTAATACTTTTCTGTGTTATTTGTTTTCTTGTGTAAAACTTTCAGATACCGTCGTTCCAACTCGAACTGACTAACTACTGAAAAAACCCAAATGCAACGAGATTTCCTTGAATATCCCCCATTCATGGAATTTATTTAGGAGTCCTCTCCACCAAGCTGTGTTATATGCATTTTGCATATGGAAAAACACTACAACCAGGCGTTGGTGAAGGAGGAAGCCGATTTGAATGACAGATTCAAGAGGAACTACATGATCGATAGACAATCTACCTCGACGATCTACCCAGTGCATATCTTCAGTGTAGCCTTTTCTCCCTTATAAAGGGGCACTCCGGAACCTTGCCGAGTGTGGACGTTTACAATTAATACATTTTTCTACCTCAGCATATGTGCTAACATCATAGTCTGTACACAAGAAACTTGTTCCTTTGTGCAACCAATTTTGTTGTGACCAAAGCCCTGACACTGAAAGTAGTGTCTTGGGTTTGGCATATATGGTCGCACATGAACAGGGAGGTAGCCAATTTTTATTCGCTCAGGAACAGCGGAAGTAGAAAACATTAGAACAAGTGATTGTATTGGTACATCAACACCCTTATATATCCCTACATCAACTGCAGGGATATATCTCGTGTTTTTATATCTCCTGATACATCTTCGGCTGACAATGTCAGACGAAACCTTTTCAAACTCCCCGATTTGCGGGTTTTTTCAAGTGGACCAACAACCACAGAAAGATTGCTATTTGGGACTGCCATACGGTTCCCACGAGTACGGGCGATTTAACGAACCACTGCAGCAGAGCGCACGCGTGTTGGAGATAGGGTTTCATACATCTGAGTTTACCATGGTGCTTAGAGGACATCGTTCAAGACTTAGACCCATCCAACCACCTGTACGATAGTTTCCACCTTGGGTTACGGTCGCGTTTCGTAATGTGTCGTAACACCATCGAGTGTAAGTGTAAGAAGAAACACTAGGATGTTGTTGCGCAGTTATGTAAGGGTTATATTGCAATTTTCGTAGCGTCTGTGGTGTGGTGTATGTGTATGGTGTAAAATATTTAGCGGCTCAGTGTGTAGTAGGAAATAGCTGCAGAGGCAAGGGCCGTGCCCCCCCCCCCCCCGGCCAAGTCTTAAAGAGTAAGTCTCCCCATCGAGGAAAAAAGTGGAATAAAATTGAGGAAAAGTTAATAAAATTAGTTATTATATAATTTTATCATTGTGTTCAATTAATGATATTGTCCAAATATAATTAGCATGAACTTAATCAGATACTGAACTGCAATTATATATTTTGTAACATGACGAAATAACAAAACAGAGAGAATAAACTTTAAATAATTCTTTTTTTCAGAAACACTACTAAAAATGTTTTTAAGCTACGATTACGGGAATGACATCAATTTTTAAAATTAAAGTCATTTACTATGTCAAAAATTTACATAATGAAAATAAAAGAAAGTAATAAAATTATAATAAATAAAATAAAAAAAGGAAAAAAATTAAAAGTAATATTTTATACGTTATTGTTAAAATTTTTTTAAAACTTATTATTTTTCTCCTGTAGTTCTTTGTGATTTACGGAAAAAAGTTATATCCGTTTTGAGAGTTATATCCTTCTATTAGATTAACATTAAATTATAAATAAAGTTACATAATTGCATGTTAGATAGCGTAATACACTATAGTAAATAATCCTTGCATGTTACTCAAGGTAATACAGTTTGTGCACTACAGATGACGCTAGTTTTACAGAACTTCTAAGTTTTACAGAGCAAGGTAATAATAATTTACGTCTGATCTAAAAAAATAAAATTTATGGTTTTGATCAGAACAGGTCAAACATGACATTAAAAGTAAGATTTTTTTATTTGAATATTACGTTAATTAGTTTACAAATAAAACTCCTTAAGAATTTTACTTATATAGTTGTTTGTAATTTACTATAAGTAAGTAATAAATATTAAAAAAAGAACACTTTTAAGAGTTGTCCTTTTGTTAGCTTTACATTAAATTGTTATCTAAAGTATTTTAGACTAAAATGTAAAGTGTTTTGGATAAAATTTACAGTAAATATATTTACACTGTAAATGTATTTTAAATAAAATGTATTGATTGTAATTATATATGTATTATAAAAAAATAAATCTGATTGAAGTTAATTGTTTTATAATTAAATGTATAAATACATATATATAAATTTCATATTCTACGTACAGGCGCGTCTTTGTAAGCTTTTGTGTAATTTCATCAACCAAAAAATAATTTTTAAAATATATACATATATATTTCCCGACGAATATGTCTAGAATAGTTATATTAAAGGGGAAAGTATGGTGATCGTGTCAAAAATGGGGTATCAAAAATTTTGCAAATCTTTACAGTTTTAGGGTCAAACTAGTTCATCTAAAAAACATGCGCACGTATATGTGCACCTTATACCTTAGAATTTACCAAATTCATTTTATTCAAATTTGGTTCAAATATTCTAAATTTGGGCCATTGATTAAAATGGTTTTTTTTTTCAAAATTCATTAAAGAAGGACACTCGCGAAAAAACCAATCTCGATTTTCTTCAGAGGCATATTAGAGAAAACTTTATTAAAATAAATTTGTTACCTACAATGCCACAATAAAAAAAAAATTCAAAAAATCAACCCCCACCTCTTAAAATCGAAATTATGTTTTTCGATCTTTTGCTCTACCTTTCGGTTAAAATATTTTTCAAAAACTTTTCCTAAAGTCTATACTTTACAAGAAATGTCTACATTTTTAAAAAATAACAGGACCTCCTCCAGACCTAAAATTTGCTCAATACGACAATGGTTGCATGTGAAAAAAGTTTCACATGTTTAGCATTCGACAAGCCCCATCTTCTTAACAATTCCAGCAAAATTTTGGTCATCCCTTATCTTAAGAGTTGATCATATCAAAAGCTATTTCAGACAAAAGTTTTATGTAATGTTTAGAGGACTAACGACCAATTTAAATCGATTTCGATACTAAGCCTATTAAGGGAAGTATGATTCTTTTTTGTCGTCAAAAACCCCATTTCTTCAACCCCCGATAATGGTTGGTGATATCAAAATATTTTATTTACATAAGTTTTAGGACCTTATCCAAAGAATAGTACGAACGTTAAACGAATTCGATATTTTACTTAACAGAATTATAGCGATATTTCATTTTTTTCGAAAAGCCCCCCATTTCCACTCCCATGGTCCGATTTTGGCCGTTAACGAACTCCACCGATATTTGGAGAGGAGCTTATTTTTAAGGAACAATTTGAAAGTGATTGGAGCAAAATTACGGCAGTTATCGTGTCCACAAAAAAGTTAAATATTTATATATATAAAATTTTTAGCTGACGGTGGTTTTGGGGTCTAGGGGAAACGCAAAGATATGTCGAAATTTTCTGGAAGTCAAATCATGGTACCTATTACAATAGGTAGCTTTCTAATGAAATCTACCTAAAACGATATTTTTAAGACAAAAAAAGATGTTAATTGCACAAATTAAGTGAACGATTTATTATTTTAACAGATTTCTAAAAAAAGTAGATCTGAATTCAACTGTATATATTTTCTCTAAATTTATTCACATACTTTAACTCTCACAAAATGGACCCATTTCAGTGTAAAAACTAACTAATAACTAACTTATTCTGTGTAGAGAATGTTCTTCTATTAAAATTTTACAGATTTTTTTAAAGAAAAATTAATTGTATAAATAAACGATCATAATGTATTCTTCATCTGCCGTCATCATTGCTTATAATTGGATTAATAATAATAATAATTATTATTATTGTTATTATTGCTGAAATAATAATAATATCTCTCTCTCTCTCTCTCTCTCTCTCTCTCTCTCTCTCTCACTCTCTCTCTCTCTCTCTCTCTCTCTCTCTCTCTCTCTCTCTCTCTCTCTCTCTCTCTCTCTCTCTCTCTCTCTCTCTCTCTCTCTCTCTCTCTCTCTCTCTCTCTGTGTGTGTGTGTGTGTGTGTGTGTGTGTGTGTGTGTGTGTGTGTGTGTGTGTGTGTGTGTGTGTGTGTGTGTGTGTGTGTGTGTGTGTGTGTGTGTGTGTGTGTGTGTGTGTGTGTGTGTGTGTGTGTGTGTGTGTGTGTGTGTGTGTGTGTGTGTGTGTGTGTGTGTGTGTGTGTGTGTGTGTGTGTGTGTGTGTGTGTGTGTGTGTGTGTAGACGAATGCAATTACTACTACGGAGTTACCAGACCTGCAGCTGCAAATGTAAGTGTAAATGTACCGGTAAACATGCAGTCCTGAACAGATTCAGGTCGACCACTCCTGAGACGTGTGATTAGTAAAAGCCTAACCATAAAAGTACACCGGTATCCACAGTCTAGTATTCAAATCTATATAAAAGCAACTGTTTTTACAAGGGCACAGTCTTAGAACTCTCGACTTCCAAATCAGCTGATTTTGCGATGAGTTTAACCACTAGACTAACCCGGCGGGTTATTATTTCTAATGTCATTCTGATAAATGAAAATTACGTTTTCAAGAAGCTTAAGGTAAAAAATAATATACATTCTCATATTTCATAGTGTTATCTCACGCTAAAAATCAGCCTTTTCTTAGTTTTAATCGAAACGCAGGTAATTTTTTTTTTTTACATTGCAATTTTTGGAACAGCTTTTATCATATACGTAGGGCGAATTTACGAATAGTAAATTTCTTTACGATTCCTTAAATTTCGACTGAATACGAGGTGTGTGAGAAAAGTAATGAGACTGGTAACACTGCGAGCGATCTGGCAAGTTGTGTCTACCGGTCTGTGCCGGTTTGTTCATCCATTCCACATGCACAGTACGAGTTTCAATTCCGTTCAGCCAACACGTTATTTTTGACATCGTCATCAGTGAAGTTGTGTTTTTGTTGTGTGTTACGAAAATGGAGCATCGGAATTTAGAGCAAAGTTGTGCAATCAAGTTTTGTGTTGAACTTGTGTAATTCGCGAGTGTGACCTTTGAAAAGTTGAAACAGGCCTATGGGGAACATTGCTTATCAACAGCACAAGTTTTCCGCGGACAAAAATTATTTTTGGAAGGCCGAAAACACGTTGAAGATCATTCCCGCTGAGGGAGACCTTCAACTTCAAAATCTGACGAAAACGTTGAGTGTGTGAGGGTTCTTGTGAGATCAGACCATCGTTTAACAATAAGGATGATGAGTGAACAGTTAAATTTAAACACTTTCACCGTCCGATTTGGACATGCGAAAGGTTTGTGCGAAATTGGTGCCGAAAAACCTCACAACGGAACAGAAGGACAATCGAAGAAACGTGTGCGTTGATCTTCTTGAGAGGATTAACGATGACCAAGAATTCTTCAGTCGTGTGATCACAGGTGATGAATCCTGGATATTTGAGTACGATCCTGAAACAAAGCGGCAAAGCGAAGTGTGGCACACTCCGTCATCTCCTCGACCGAAAAAATGTCGAATGAGCAAATCAAGATCAAAACCATGATGATTTGCTTTTTTGACAGTAGGGGTATCGTGTATTAAAGAATTTGTTCCTCCAAGACAAACTGTCAACCAAGTGTTTTACAAAAATGTCCTTGAAAGGCTCAGGAAAGAGTGATTCGCGTGAGACCAGACATTGCAGACAAGTGGATGCTTCATCATGACAATGCCCGATGTCACACGGCCATTTCCAATGGAACCCTCCTATTCAACCCTACTCAACCTCAACTACTCAACCCTCCTATTCATCTGATTTGAGTCCTTGTGACTTTTTCCTTTTCCCGAAATTGAAACATGTCTTAAAAGGATGTCATTTTGGAACTCTGGAGAACATTCAAAAGACTGTGACCGAGCAGTTAAAAGCCCTACCAGTTGAAGCCTTCCAGCGCTGCTAGCAAGAGTGGAAACAACGGCTCCGCCGATGTGCCCAGTGAAACTACTTTGAAGGGGATAGTATTGTTGTTTGAAAAAAATAAAAACTTTGGTAAGTAAAAAGTCAGTCGTCTCATTACTTTTCTCACACACCTCGTATTTTTCTCCCTTGACTGTTTACATTTAACATTCTCAATATCTGATTTCAACCCCTAAGTAAGTAATTCTAAGATTTTATACTATTCATTGAAAGAATTCCAAAACAATACAACCGAAAATTCACTAAACCGAGCTTTTTCTTAGAAAACAAAATGAAATTAAAAAACTATATTCTGAAAAGGATATGCGTTCAGAATTTTCTTTTTATGTGTGGTATGAACACTGATATGACTGGATAGGAGATCCCATGTATTGGAATTGGTAAAATTTAAAGCATAAACTAGCGCTGCCAAATGAGTAGCTAGAACTAAATAAAATAAAACGGTGCATGCGCAGAGGTAAATGTAAGAGTAGGGATAAAACCACGTTTTAAATTTAAACCGATGCGTACAAGTGTTTTGAATTTGTATTCTGAATAAAGTGACCTATTTTTATTGCATTAAAAAACAACTGATTCTGATTGTGATTGTGAATACTTGTAAACTGAAAATAGATTTGTGAGTAAAAAATAGATTTGCGGAAGTGTGTGTTTTGGAAAACAAAAGATACGAAATTGAACAATTTATCTTTCTTTAAGTAAGTACAACGTAATATTTGAGGTTATAACAATGTAAGAATTGCAAAACTTGCGTAATTATTGTGAATTCATAAGTTTTTTCATAAGTAATAAAAAATATTGATTAAATAACAGCAGTTGTAAAACTGTTGTCCAATTCAGTTAAAATTGATTATCAACTGCATAGTAATTAATTGGTTGTCAAAAAGCACGTGGTTAAACAATTTTTTAAATTTTATCAGTTGATTAAGTTTATGAAATAGAGTGATCTTGTTCTGAGCAGACACTACAATGCTTCGCTATTGCTAGATTTCAGTATATACATATGTAGATTAAATGAACTCAATATGAAGTTTGATAAATCATTAACAAAATGAACATTACGGAACTTTATAAAATTTAACCTTTCCTCTTTTCATTTTTAGTTTCCTCCTTCCCATTTACTTTTCCATATTCTCTTCCTCTTCTCCAATTTTCCTTTCTTTCTTTCCTTATTTCCCCTTTTTCACCCCCCTTCCTTTCCTTCCTCCATTTCTCTTTTACCCTTCCTCTTTCCATTTTCTTTTTTCTCTTTTCTATTTCCTTTTCCCGTTTTTTCTTTTCTCCGTTTCCCCCTTTTTCTTTTTTTCATTTTCCCCTTCTTCCCTTTTACCTTTTTCGATTTTTCCCTTTCTCCCTTTTTCCCCGCGAGTAAATCGGTCCAGTAGTTTTTTAGTCTATAGCGGACACATATCGGAAACACTGATATGGAATCGTAAAATACTTAGTATAGCGTGTGTTGCTTTTACTGCCAACAGATAGCGTTGTTTTTAAAAATAAAACATGTTTTTATATGTCACAAGTGTGACATCTTACGTATATAAATAGTAAGTATATAAAAACACACGCGTATTCGAATGCAATCTTGTGTCAAAATTTCAAAGCAATCGGTGAAGAACTGTCGAGGTTTAAGATTTTAAACAAACGAACATTTACATATATATATATATATATATATATATATATATATATATATATATGTATATGTATATTGAACAACTTTTATTATAATTTAGTTGTTCAAATTGGCTTAAAAAATTGTTCATATATTTTCTTTTAGCTCTATATAAATATCAGCTATTTTAATTCTTAAAAAAAATTCTTAGACTTTCTACAGCTGTCCCTAAATTTCTGCTTGTGTTGCGAAAATGACCGTTCTTTTGGTTCTGACTTGAGTAAAATAAACCCCTACCATCACGATTATAGGCGCGCAAGCGTACAATGGTTTTATTTAGTTCCCAGCCGTTCTTTCTGCGGCGCTAGAGTATGCTTCAATAATGAACACTTTATTGTATTTTACGCCATAAGGATTCCTTATCCAGTTACATAGAGATCAGTGGGTATGAACAACAAAATAACTTACTTGTACAGCTTTGTTAATAATATTAATACTTGGAAAAATAATTTTTTTTTAATTTAAAAAAAAGTACGATATATGAATTTTCTACAGTAGGAAAATCGTTAAGCCTGATCGAGATTCGAACTTGGGACCTTCTGGATGAAAGACTCTAGCATCACTTTATTTTAATGCCTCACTTCAGTACTGAAAAATTAAATAAATTATAACCAAATATTACTAAAGACAAAAAAATAGTTAATATTTAAGTAAAGATAATTTCGTTCATAGGTAATTCTTTTGTTTTCGTAGACTGCCTCCGATTCATTGTCCTGCTTAATGTGTTCCGGTTAAAATTTATTATCTTGTACAGGTTTACAAATTTACTTTCGATTTCAATCTAATGTAATAAATTACCGACTTTAAGGAGAAATAAGATGAATTGAGGTTTAAATATAAACTGTTTCAGAAAAACACGACGAGTAGACTTGTCAATTGACCTTGTAGGGAAAGCATTATATTCCGTTATTGAAGAACATACTATTACTCCTGAACTATTGGGTTCACTTTCCACTATCCTCCCCACCGCGAACAAGTTCATATTCTACAGTTTACTGACCTCACAATACAATTTTGTTTATACCACTACTTGTTCCTCCTAAACACAAACACTTACAACTATAAGAGGTTCGCACACGCAATAAATAAATCATTTTTTTTATAAATTATTATTAATACTAAAACAAAGAGAAACTGATTTTTATAGAAAAATTACACTTGGTTTATATTACTTATAAATACTATTGAACCGATTTAAAGAAACCCGACGGCCTTAAAAAGTAAAATACTTTAAATTTTCATTAAACGTCAATTTTTTATTTAAGATGATGTCAAACATTTTTAAACTTTTAATTTAGTGCCGACTTCATAAGTTTGAAATTTAAAGAAGATTGAATTATTTCCGTTTTACATGGCAAACTGTTTTCTAAAATCATTTAACAGAAAATAAATCTATTAGTACCAAATACAACTGAAAAAAACTTTTCATACTACTTATAAAGAATATAAAGTTTTACAGAAACAAGGAAAGCAGTAGAGGCTGTTTATTGTATTTTTAATACGGAGAATGTTAAAAATTAGGTGGGTTGATAATGTACGAAATTAAGAGAGCTGAAGAGTAATAACTGTTATTGTTCCGTGTAACATTTTTGTGTTTCGTGTTGTATGTTGAACTCGCTATTACCTTCCACCGGTAGATAGTTCAATTCCTTTGTTTAGTTAAATATTTTCAGTCTTGCTTAAGACTCGGTGAGATGTGTTTTGTTTTGAGTTCATTAAATAGTAATAACACCGATGATAATATCACTCGTGGCATTCACATCGGTGGCATCCCGGCCTGAACGGACTGGAATATGTCAAGAGCCGAGATTTCGAAGATGATCTCCGGTAAAGCCCATAAGGGCTTGGAACGGAGGGAGTGGCGGAGGGTGTCTTCCCCTACGGAGTCAGGATGGGCAGAAAAAATCTTGAAAGATGCTGTTAAAAAAAAAATTAATTTTGTCTTTTTGCGGGAAGACAAACTAGATGAGTATGAGTAAAAATTAAGATATCCCAGTTTAATAGATTTGGGAGTAGAGGGATGTGGAGAGGGCCAGAGCATTATTTTAAAGCAATAATGATGACACGATACCTAAAAAGGTTGGAACCAAAATATGTGAAGAATATAGAATTATCAGCTTAATATCACATTATTAATAACCCACTTACTGAATTTTTTTTTTACGCGTTCAAGCGCTTTCGGGAATAGAATGATTCTACCACAGAATGAAAAATATGAACCCTTCTTTTAGTTGTATGATTTTTATAAAAATTCAGAATAATCATGCTCGAAATGGGAGTTGCATAAAATTTATAACAGGTAGTCTAAAAAGTATTAAGTCTTTTTCGCACGAGATCGCGTTAGCATATCGAAGGAAAAATTCGAGAAAAACTGACATGACATCGTCAATGACCTAAATATCTATTACCAAACAGCGTTAAACCGTTTTGAGAAAGTTGGATAC
This sequence comes from Lycorma delicatula, assembly GCF_047948215.1. NCBI lineage: Eukaryota > Metazoa > Arthropoda > Insecta > Hemiptera > Fulgoridae > Lycorma > Lycorma delicatula. The sequence goes on along the minus strand of NC_134464.1, from coordinate 35,986,964 downwards.
AAAAAGAAGCTCGATTTTCGGATGTCGCATGACTCAGAAAAGTTTACTCGATCGAATTTCTTTCTGCGAATCTCTACTGAAACGTAACGAAATCGAGCCTTTTTAAAGCGGTTGATCGGAATTTGATGAAAAATGGATAACCTGCGATAACAATATGCGAAAAAAATCATGGTCGAACCGAAGAGAAGCTCCACGGTCTATGGTAAAGTATGCTGTGCGTTTGGTGGGATTAGAAGGACATTGTGCATCACGAACTGCTGCGCCAGGCAGAACTATATACTGTCAACAATTAGCGCAACTGCACTTAGTAATACAAAAGAAACAGCCTGAACTGGTCAACAGAAAAATGTGGTATACTACGCTGACAACGCCAGAACGCATTCAACAACCCGTCAGAGATTAAAAGAAGTTGACTGGAAGGTTTTAATGCATCCACCGTATAGCCTGGACCTATCAACATGAGATTATCATTTGTTTCGGTATAGAGTTTCCTGAACGGTGTTGACTGGTGTTAAGTTAGTTTCAAAAGAGACCTATGAAAACTACGCGTCATAATTTTTTGACCGGAAACCACGGTAGTTCTACAGCCACGAGATATTTCTATTAAATATTAACAATTAATAAAATTCACCTTATCAGCACATTGAGATAAGCTCTAGATCTTTCGGCTTACTTGAAAGCCATCATCTGGAGTTAAAAATATTAAAGTCAAAATTAAAAAAAATCATAGATTAAAATGTGTAAGCAGACATGACTGTCCGGTCCTAACAGTATACTGAAAGAATATATATGTACTCTGGTTGATTAAAATGAAATCAAACGGAACCATATTATCAACGAGATAGTTATTAGATTAAATTATTATTATTTATATTTAGTATGTTTTAAAATAATACATCATCTTTTAACCATTTTTATTTATTAATTAAATCTTTATTATTACAGTAAATATGATTTTTTTTCAATTAGAAGTATTATAATGTTTATAATAATTGATGATACTGGTATCGCCGGAAAAATGACAGAAAGTCATAAAAAAGAAAAATGATACACATGTAGTCTCATATGTATTTTCCAATAACCATAAATGTATTCTTAATTTTGACATCCAAAGGCTCAATACTTTTTAGACAACCTAAATATATACCAAAATTTCGTGAATGTTCAATTAAATGAAAATTAAGTAAAACATGTGTCATAGACAACAAAACATACAAATCCATTTAAGAGAAGAAAATTGTTGGACTTAAGGGGAATTAAAAAAAGTCTAGAAATGAAAAAAATAAAACAGGGCACACAACATTTTTAATACTTTCTCTTATATTATTCTCTACTTTAACATATAAGTAAAAATACAATTAAACGTTCAGGTCCTAGAGACACGATAAATAATCTACAATGAATTATTTCCTGAAGATAATTGTTAATATAAATATCATAAAAATTACGGAAAATGTAAATTAAAACGAAAAAAACTACTACTAAAAACTCAAAAATCCAATTAATTTTTTATTTTTATTGAATGAGGCACCTCTAAGACTTTTTTTAAACACCACTGTTATGGAGTACAAAAAAAAATTATTTGTATTGTATCTGTTCATTGTATTCATGAAAATTCATATTTAAAGAAAAAAAAACACAAAAAATCCGAAATCTGAACGAGTAAAAAAAAATTCGTCAAACCTAATAAAAAAGAAATTAGGAAGTGACAGAGAAATTTAAATAGATACAAATAACCGAAGAAGCATTGAGATACAAATTAAAATTAGAATAAGTCTGACAAACGAGGATGTCAAAATAAAAACCATATTTTTAAAATATCATAGATTTGATATTATTAATTCATTTTCGAGAATATATGATGGCATCAAAAAACATTCTTTTATTAAAAAAAAAGAAAGAAATTTGATATGTATGAAACATCATAATTTGATTTTTTTTAACTATGTGACGTGTATTTCCATGTTGGAGGAGTTTTAAATATTCAATAAATAACCAAGAAAGTTCACAAGATACACTGTAGCCTACACTTAAAAAAAAAAACATGTTTCTTTTGTTGATTAAAATCTAGCGAAAGTGAAAAATTTCCAATTCAATCCGTAAAATCCGATCACATGTAATGAAATAGACTATTAATAGTTGTTTTGTTGATAAACGTCAGGATCTACCGGTAAAAAAATTAATACACGAAGCGTGAAAATGAAAATGTTAAATACTATTATTGATCTGTAATGATTAAACATTTTAAATATACTAATCATTAATTAATTTAATTTTTTGTATTGCTAAAAATAACCAAACAAAAATTTAATTATAAACTATATAGAAAAGATATTGTACAGTTTTCTTTTTTTACTGTTGTTGTTCAATACGGTAGAAATCGATTGGATTGTTTATAATTAACTGAAGTATTGTTTTTATCACCAGTTATTTGAAAAACTGTTCTTAATTAAGTTATGTAGGATGAATAAATTTATACTTGTGATATATCGCTGGTATTAATTGAAAAAAATTTAAATGTATTAAAATACATAAAATTGAAAAATACCAATGCTTATAATTAATCCAAAACACAGATAATTATTATTTTGATAAATTACTAAAAAGTAAGAAACAAGACTGTTTTTTCTGTTTAGGCTTCGGGAATTACCGTTCAGGTATTACTTCAGAAGATGAATGAGAATGATATGTATGAGTATAAATGAAGTGTAATCTTGTACAGTCTCAGTTCGACCATTCCTGAGATGTGCTGTTAATTGAAACCCAACCACCAAACAACACCGGTATCCCTGATCTAGTATTCAAATCCGTATAAAAGTAACTGCCTTTACTAGGACTTGAACGCTAGAACTCCCGATTTCCAAATCAGCTGATTTGAGAAGACGCGTTCACCACTAGATCAACCCGGTAGGTTGAAAAAACAAGTCCTAAACCATCCCAACCTAATAATAAACTAAATCAGGCATTAAAATGTAAAAAGAAAGGAAAATATTTTTAAAATAAATAAAATTTAAAAAAATTAAATTTAAACCACCATCCATATAATCCAATCTGTATAAAACAAAGATCTGATGTGGATACCACATGATTTCCTTGTACGCCTATTAAATTAAATACACATTTTTAGCTGCTCTTCATTTTAAATTTATTGCATTTGAAAGTAAGATACGATCCTCCAAATCCTTACTAAAGTGGACAGGATATTGCTTCAGATTTTTTGTGGTGACAGTATCAGGGTTTTATATTAATTTATATATTAAGTTTGTTTCACGTCGTTCAAGTAGTTATGTGGCGTAAGTGATAATGTGTTAGATCCGTAACCATGCACACTTCGATACGAATCCGACTTAATATACGTATATATATATTTTTTTTTTTTTAATTAAACATATTGATTTATTAATAATTATTAATTTCTGTAAAAATGTTTGGATTAAAATGAAAAGTGCATAAAATTTTATTTCATTTATAACTTAGGGTTTTTTTTTCAATATGAAGTTAATAATTATTAATAAATCAATATATTTAGATTAAACAAAAAAAGGTTAAAAAAAAGAAATTAAATCCGATACGAAATCATGTGCCTTCCCCTTGCAATGAAAATAACTACCACTTTACATCTTTGAAAAGCTGTATGCCGTCATTGAGACGGCATTATTAACTGATTACTGCAGTTAAGAAAAGTTCAAAATCCAATTTTTTTTTTTTATTTTGGGCTTTTTTGGACACTTTTCATCCAGTCGATTCATTGAAAAGGAGAGCTGAACAACTAGATGTTATAACTGTCCTAAATCCAAAATTTCAACATTCTACAGCGAATCGTTTTTGAGTTATGCGAGATACATACGTACATATATGTACAGACGTCACAGTGAAACTAGTCAAATTGGATTCAGGGATGATCAAAATGAATATTTTCGTTGAAATCTGAAAACCACAATTTTTCGCGATTAGTACACTTCCTTTACTTGGTACAATGAAGTAAAAATACGTAAACTGATAAATATAGATTTATGAGATGATTATAAAATTTTATATAATTATTATATTGAATAATACAGTTTTTAAAATGGATGAAAAAACTGGGAATAATTTTTTTATCAAACTTATATAATAATTATTTATAATAGAAAGATAGACTAAGCAGGTTAAAATAATTTACCAATAACAACAATAAATTTAAATTAGGTAAAATCATTCAATTTAAACGAGTATAAAAAATGTATAAACTAGATTTAGTTTAAAAATTGCATAAGAATAACCTAATTTTATTACAATAAAAATATAAGTAGATAATTATATTAAAAAAGTTGTAATATAAAATTCTAAATGAAGAATTTAAGAAAAAATCGTTATACAATAACAAAAAACTAACAAAGATTCTTACATCTATTTTATAATTTTTAAGCATGTCTTGAGATCATAAGTAAAATCCATTCATTTTTTAAATTATCTTAAAAAGATTACTTGATCAATTCTTGTACAAATTTTCATTTTTAAGCTTTTAGTCGGATTAAACCCAAACAACTATTACTTCCTCAATTGACTAACCCATTAATTTTTAGCCAATTCAAAAAATTTAGATTAAGAACTAAAATTAAAAACTGAAATACTAACTGCTCGTCATATTAAGAGATACTTTAATTTGATATACATTTTTTACTTTCCCGTCTAGTGCTATGGTAGAGCTACATCTGTACAAGGGAAAGTATTGTAATCAGTCCAATTTGGGTACATGCGGTTTTCATCGGATCTTGAGGTTCTGAAACCAAAGAAACCCAAAAAAAAAAAAAAAACGTGATGGAAATTTTCCGGATGTTAATATGTATGTATGTTCGTATGTACGTGTGTGTTCGGTGTTGGCCTCTTAAAACACATTATACCTCCAGAACTACTGGATTAATTTTGACCAAACTTGGTCTGATTACTACAATAGATGGAGCATTGATGGCATTAAATTTTCAACTTTAAAGATCATAAGGGGTGAGGCTGTACAGCAAGGTCACCCTCAGTATCTCGAGACTTCGCCTAATTAAAGCCATATATTGTTCTGAGACACATTTCTTAACGATTAAAAAACAATATTTGCAGAAAAAAGTTTTTGCAAAATAGCACCCCTACTCCAAATATGCTGTTGTAGTCGTCTACTATGTTTTTACGTCACAGGTGAGCGGTAAAATTAAATAAATAATATTTAAAGTGTAAAAAAGTAACTCGGTCTGGCTGGGTCTCAAACTCGATCGCCCGGTTGATTCGGTACCTAGTGCGTTAAGCCTCGTGGCTACACCAGTCTGCCGATCGTACAAGCGAAATTTTTTCTATGTAAGTTGTGAAATTAGATTAATTTAATTAGTGTCGACCGTAGACGTTAGTACCGCCACATCCGGGCGAATTAAATACGGTATGCGTGCGCGCTTCAATTAGAATCATTAAATTAAATAAACGAAAAAGTTACATTTAAATAAAATTATAAATAATTTTATTTAAGTTGTGTGTGTAAGCTTTATCCGAGTCACGGGAAAGTCCTACAACTGTGCTGTCAGCTTATTTATTAAATAAGTTATTTTTAATTTTATGTTTATTAATAACCCAGAATAAAATTGCTATTATTTGGAAAATGATAAGATTTTTTTTTTTGTCTTCAGTCATCTGACTGGTTTGATGTAGCTCTCCAAGATTACCTATCTGGTGCTAGTCGTTTCATTTCGGTATACCCCTACATCCTACATCCCTAACAATTTGTTTTACACATGCCAAACGTTGCCTGCCTGCACAATTATTTCCATCTACCTGTCCCTCTCATATTAAAGCGACTATTCCAGTATGCCTTAACATGTGACCTATATAAGTTTGTCTCTTCTTTTAATTATATTTTTCCAAATGTTTCTTTCTTCATCGATTTGCCGGAACGCCTCTTCATTTGTCACTTTATCCAACCATGTGATTTTTAAAATTCTACTATAGCACCACATTTCAAAAGCTTGTAATCTTTAAAATCATAATCTTCTTAATCTCCCTCCATGAATCATGAGACCTTGCCGTAAGTGAGAGGGCTTGAATGGTCAGTGCTACAGAGTATCTGGACCGAAGTTGCAACCATATCGGAGGTATCTGTTGAGAGCCAGACTAAGGAATGATTTCTGAAAGAGGGCAGCAGCTCTTTCAGTAGTTGTTAAGGGCATAGGTCAGGCCGACTTAAACGGCCATATCAACATCAATCAATCCTCTGAGTACAGCGCAGCTGAAAGCAATGAAAAACTGCAGCTGTTTTTTTTCCTAGAAAATGTAGCTCTCTCTGCTTTTCATATAAGAAAGATGGAGGCACCTTCCTTGGTAAAATATTCCGGAGGTAAACTAGTCCCCCGTTCGGATCTCCAGGTGAGGACTACTAAGAAAAGGGTCACCAGAAAATTAAAAATAACACTACGAGTCGATGCGTGGAATTTTAAAAGCCTAAATATGTTAAGTGGAAAACCATTTGACCAAAATGCTCAAACTGGTAATAAATTAATCAGAAATTATTATTTGGAGTTAACTAATCGTACTAAAAAAATTATGCTTTTTACTTCGAGTAAAAATCGAATAAGGAAAAAAATAGTGAAAAAGAATACTTTTCTTTAATATTTAAGTCAAAAATATTATTAAAAAGATTAATTAATATAAATTAATAGACAAAAACGATGTGGAATAAAAAACAAAATCAGCGTTGATTTTTTTTAATGTTATTTTGAATTGAATTATTGAGCATCTGATAGGCAAGTTATAACGCGACAACTACAACATTGAAATAAAAAATCTGACGTTTGTGTTGAATCATTTTTTAAAAATTGGGGTAATAAATATACTGAATAAATATTTCCCTTTAGTATAGATGGAAGTGGGAAAAAATTGCAATAATTATTCAATTTTTTTTTACCCTTTTTACCATTTTCAAGTTCGAATTTCGAAAAATTTTAAACCTGGGTTTTAAATATTTATATGAAAATTACACACACCAAAAATCAAGTTGATATTTTTATTTGATACAGTGAATTTAAAAAAATAATAGCCGGGCTTCAAAAAAAAAAAAATCAAATTCCATTTTAATCCTTAAAACTTGGAATTTCAAAAAATCCTTTCTTAGTGTGCACTTACACCGACAGAACATGTATACAAATTTAGATTTTGCTGACCGTTGATGAATCAGTCAGTCAGAACAAGTTGCTTTATAGGTACAGATATATATGTACATACTCGTATATATGTATTAAATTATGGGCTGAAAAATCTCTAAAACTACTTGGATTTCTTTAAAAACTTCTGATATTTTTTCTTTTTTTTTGTCATTATTGAATTATTATTTATCGTAATTTTTTTAACAATCAGAAGGTAATAATTATTAATAAATCAATATATTTAAATTAAAAAAAGGAGATGAAGTCTGTTTCAAACCGATGAGCTTTCCCCTTCTAAGATCCAAATATTTCATAAATTACAATTTTATTTGGCTGTAACTCTGGAACCAATGAAAATAAATACCACTTATGCTAAATCTTTGAAAAGCTCTTAATGAGAGCTGATTACTGCAGTTATAAAACCTTTTGGATTTTGGGCTTTTTTGGACACTTTTAGTCCAGCCGATTGTAATCAAACGGAGGGAGGGTGCACAACTAGATGTTACAACAGTTCTAAATCCAACATTCTACGGCTAATCGTTTTTGACTTATGCGAGATACATACGTACAGACGTCACGCCGAAACTAGTGAAAATGGATTCAAGGATGGTCAACATGGATATGTCCGTTGAAAAATGGAAACTGAAATTTTTCGTGAACACCATACTACTTCCTTTACTTCGTACAAGGAAGTAAAAATAAAAATTATTAGTCTCACATAAAACAGAAAGATGATGCCATTTTATTCTAAACAGCATAAGTAATTTATTATTACAATAACGATTTTTAATTCTTTATAAAGTTCATTGTATAATAATTATAGTAATAATGTAACTTTCTTCTAGGCAGTGTGTTTGAAAAGTAGTTGTGCAGTATGCAACTTTCCGAACGGAATGTGTATGATTAAATGTCATAATTCATCTGATAAACGTTTTATTAACTCAAAATTATTTAATAAATCATTAAGTAAAATATTTCAGTATAATTTACGATAAAAACTTTAATAAAAAAATTCTAAATCCTATTAAGATTATTGTAACATTTTTGCAATGATAAGATCTTGGGTAAAAATAATTCATCAGATTAAATAAAGTTTTAAAATGAACAGCACAGTTATTACGAGATACGTAATCTAATAGTAGTTCTATGAAAACGAAATTTCGTTTATAAATTAACAAATTCAGCTATAAAAACGAGATTTTATTTGTATATATTTTCTTGTAGAAAATATGGTTTCATAGAGAAAAACTGTATAAAATCAAATTTATGGAAACCAACGTAAGATTAAATAAATATTTATTAGTGTTCTAAGAGAGCCACTCTGCTATACGGTAGGAACAGAAGTACGAAAAGGGCTGTGAGTTAATTTATTAGGTTGTAAGTGAAGTATGTACCGGATGGCGCGAGTGGTAGCGCCTCGGCCTTTCATCCGGAGGCGTCCCGGGTTCGAATCCCGGTCAGGCATGGCAATTTCAAACTACAAAAATTGTCAAACATTTTATTCTCTGACGTAATAACTAACGGTGGTCCAGGAGGTTAAAAAAAAAATAAAAAAGTGAAGTACCAAACTTGTAACCTTTGAGAGACAGATAGGAATCACAGGTGACGTCTGGATGGGTGGGAAGACCATGTGAAAGTCTCCCCTTTATTCCCTGTGAGGGGGAACTTAACCTCCAACGTACCTCTCTATCTTTTCTCCTTTCTAAGAAAAATAGTATTGCCCCTTATGAAACAGAATTTTTAAGTATGACAACAAAGACTTACGCTTTCTTGGAATTGGTTAAAAATGAAAAAAAATCGATATTTTTAAACATTGATCGGCTCTTTCACCCTCAATATTGCTCCTAAAGTATTTTTATTTTTTTTTTGTCACTTGCACTACTACTATGCTTAGGAAGACAGGTTAAAAAGTATCCAACAAATAAGAAGATAGCTTTTCGATTTTTGGTTAAGGGAAGAATTCGGGGAAATTTTTTTTTTAATATTAACTATGTACGCATGTACTGCAAAAGTTTTTGAAAATTGATCCCAAAGATACTATCTATTCCACCCGCTAGAGATTTAGATTGTTCCACTATTGACCCCAATCTTTTACCAATAAATATCCTCATAAACACGAGTCTCTATGTCAAACTTATCAAAATCGGTTTATCCAGTCAAAAATTATTAAGCTTCAACAAAGACGCCAACACATTTACATATATACGAAAATTACCTCCCTCGCTGCTTTTGTTTTTATGGCGTCCTAGATCATGACACACCGAGAAATTAAAAAAACCCCATACCCCATTATTACTGATTACCATACTTCCTTGCTACAGTATAGTTCTAGAGCATTCGTTCTCCATGTGGGCGATAACTCCCCCTTATGGATACTGGAGGCCGTCCAAAGGAACGGTAGAAGGCCCACAGAAAATTGGAGGCGTTCAGATGGTCTAGGAAGGCAATAGCTACTAAAAAAAAATCAAACATTAACTTTCCCAATATTTCAAACTGAAATTAAATACCTATTATACTAGTACAAACAATTAAAGAAATACCTACATTTTATGATAAAAAATGATTGTATTCAAACTACTTTAACTTACAACCAAAAGGCTTAGAGATAAATAAAACATAAAGATTAAAGCTTGAATACTCTACTTTTTGACAGTTTACTTCAGATTTAAAAAATCATCAAATTAAAAAAAAAATATCAGTAAGAAGAAAGGTTTTAAAAACGATTTACGTCGTGTTTAATCGAGCGCATGGGGGAACCGAAACTTTTTCAGTAAATGCATTAAAACGTTTAAAAGCTTAAGACTATAGCTTTAATTTCTTTTTACTTTCTTGTACAAAGTAAACAAAATATTGTGATCGCAAAAAATGTTGGTTTTCAGATTTTAACGGAAATACCCATTTTGATCATCCCTGAATAAGTTTTGACTAGTTCGGCGTGACGTTTACACGTGTACGTATGTACCTAGCATAACTCAAAAACAATTAGCTGTAAGATGTTGAAATTTTGGATTTAGGACTGTTGTAAAATTTGCTTGTACACCTCCCATTTTGATTGCAATCGACTGAACCAAGTGTCTAAAAAAGCCAAATATCTTAAGACTTTTTCTTAACTGCTGTAATAAGCCTTCATTGAGAGCTTTTCAACGACCTATCCATAAGTGGTACTTATTTTCATTGGTTTCAGAGTTATAGCCAAATTAAAATTTAATCAATGAAATATTTGGAACTTATAAGGGTAAGGCACATCGGTTCGAATCAGACTTCATCTCCTTTTTCTTACCATTTTTTTTTTTAATTTTAAATTATTTATTAATAATTATTAACCTCTGATTGTAGAAAAGTAATTTACGATAAATCATAATTCAATAATAACAATAAAAATTTTTTTTTTCAGAATTTATTAATGAAATAACTTTAAATAAAACGCAGCAAAAAATGTGTATATGTAATTTCATAGGCGTACAACAAAGTCATGTCCATATGTCCATATCATAGTAAAGTGATGTCCATATCAGATTTTTGTATGTCTTTTTACGATTTTTCTGAACCGAAATATTCCACTTTAAAGAGAAAATGCCACTTTTTTTCAAGTTTAAAAATTTTGGGTACACCAGACAGAAAATTATAGATTTTCAATAATTTGGGGCGATGGACGAAAGGTTTTGAGAATCAATGCTCTAGAGCTAAGATCACAGAAAAGTAGTTAATTTTAAACATTATACTTAAAACTTTATCATTTCTCCTAATGTTATGAACGATAATGAAAAATGTCATAAAAATTAGAAAACTGTTTAGCCGTTAATAATGTTACTTATATACAAATAAACAGATGATGGGGCCCAAAGGTTGACCGTGAAAGAAAAACTTTACACAGTTAATTATTACAAATACTAAATCAAAATGCGAAAATCTGAACAGGACTAAAAAGAATATTCAATGAAGGGTATTTTTCTTTAATTTTTTTCAATATTTTAGATACAAATATTAAGTAATGAAATAAAACTGAATTCACAAAAAAAAATGTTTAAAAATAGAATAAAATTATCCTCGTTTTTATTGTTATTGTGAAGCGAATGATTGAGCTTCAAACTTATTAGTATATACGTGATTAATTTTGCAGTCCGCCTTTCTTTAAGGAATATTATTTAAGTAGAAATAACTTACACCTAGTTGTATTAATACAATAAACTATAAATAAATCATATACATAACATTTAATAATAAAAATAACCTACTTCATAACAATCACACCACGTAGTTAATTTGTTCTGAATATATAACAATAACTATATTGGACGTCATGTACCTATTATATTGAAAACAATGTTTCGAAAGAAGCGGGAAAGTCAGAAATGTATAATTTCTTTCTGAAGAAGTTCACATATGGAACGTGAAAAAATGAAAAAGAAAAAATAAATAAATATATAAAACATAGTTTATTTTCTTCGCACGATTTAACCATCAAATAGATTCTTATTATTCAACTGGTAAATAATTTCTCTATCTCAGCATGAAAAATTTATTACGGTAGTATAACTAAAATATATTAAAAATTATTAACAACATGCTCAAACTACAAAATATTACGTAATTAAATCAAATATTTAATATAGTAGAATTAGATAATTTTAAAAATTTGTGTTAGAAATTCATGAAATTACCGGAAATTATTTTTACTTCCTTGTACAAAATAAATAAAGGAAGTATTGTGATCGCAAAAAAATTCGGTATTCAGATCAAAACGGAATATCCATTTTTACCATCCCTGAATCGATTTTGACTAGTTTCAGCGTGATATCTGTACATTATGTATCTCGCATAACTCATAAAAGATTACCCGAAGGATGTTGAAATTTTGGATTTAGGACTGTTTTAACATCTAGTTGTGCACCTCCCCTTTTGACTGTAATCGACTGGACCAAAAAAGCCCAAAATAAAAAAAAATAGGATTTTGTACTTTTTCTTAACTGTAGTAATAAGCCCTCATTGAAAGCTATTCAACGATATATCAAAAGTGGTACTTATTTTCATTGATTCCAGAGTTATAGACAAATAAAAATTTAATTAATTGAATATTTGTATGTTACAAAGGGAAGACGCATCGGTTCGAATCAGCCTTCATCTCTTTTTTTTTAACTCTTTTCTTTTTTAATTTAAGTATATTGATTTAATAATTATTATTTACCTCTGATTGTAAAAACAATTTTACTATAAATAATAATTTAATAATAACAATAAAAAATTCAAAAATATGAAAAAATATCAGAAATTATTAAAGAAATAAGAATTTATGTACTTTTCATTTTAAAAAGATGTATATATGTAATCGGCGTACAAGGAAGTCATGTGGTGTCTACATCAGATCTTTAATTTAATGTACTACGAAAAAGGCGGGCCTAAGACTCGCCGCAAAAATGTCACACACACACACACACACACCTTAGGCAATTTTGGAGAAACTAGAAATTGATTTTTAGATATTAATGTGAAGAAATCACTCCAAAAAGTCTTGTGTTACTTAAACTGATATCTCAATTCGTTGCCGGAAATGCGCAAAAATTTTTAATGTAGAAGAAAAACAAGTTATCACATTTCAATCATTTAGTGGTAGAAATTTGGAAAAACCACAAATTATTTTGCAGATTGTAACGTAAAGAACATTTACTTAAAAAATCAAATCGAAATCTCAATTCATTGCCGAGAAATGCCCATAAATGTAAAATACACTTTTCCCGCGTTTTAACCCTTTGAATTCGGCATTTTGGAAAATTCTTTTTTAGTGAGTGCCTGCGATGGTAGAAATATATTCCCAAAATAACATCGTATTATCTTCAGTAGTTTTTTCTGGACGTTGATGAATCAGTCAGTCAGGATATTTGCTTTATAGATACAGATTAACTTCCATATACGGATTGCTTAGAACATTATCCACCCCTTTTTTTGGGGTGATTACTGAGTAATGAAACGTCGAGAAATGAAAAAACAAAACCATACCCCAATTTTTGAGTGATTACCATACTTTCCTTCTTCCAGCATAGCTTTAGGACTATGATAACAAGAAAGCAAAAGAAGAAATTTTTGTACGTAATGTGTTCTGTATGACATCATTTAAATGGGTTTATATCTACAAAACAAGAGGGTGCAAAAAATGTACCTTTATTTTTGTTGCCTCAATTACTTATATTAGAGGACACTTTTTTTTAAATCAAATTCGATATTAGTTTGCTCTAAATTTTAATCTTCTGGAATAAGAAATAAACCTAAACTTTGAAAAATACCCTAATTTAAAAATCTCAAGATTTAAAAAGAAAATTTTCATATCCATTTGAGTGAAAGATATTAATTTCTACAAAATTAGGATTTTTGTATAGCATCAGGAAATGACTATTTACGGATATATAATTGAACAGACTACCAGTTTAATAGATAAGCCTATATATAAAACGAGAAAATAACATAACTGATATAAAAAAACCCGGTAATTTTCGCAATTATAATTATACTTTTTTTTTACAACAAGAATTTTTTACTTTTGTGATAAATTGTTATAAAATACGTTGTCTCAAATTATGACTATTAAAACTATAATAAAAAATATAAACAACCATAACAATAATAAACAAAATGATGCTCGATAACTGTTTGTTGTGATGTCACAACAGCCAAATAAACTTTTAACTGAACTGTAAAGAGTTTAAAGACACTATGTAGCTGGTACAGTGTAATATTATATTTTTTACTCGAAATAATAATATTAACTAGAATAGTTTGTTACTATTCTTTTGCAAAAAAGAAATACTCTGTTGAGATGTTATTTTCAGACGTGTTCCGAATTGGAAAGTGATCTCTCTCTGTCTAGCTCTGTTTCTCTCAAACACACTAATTCATTCTTTACCTAAAACACTTTGTATCTCTCGACCTACCTCTTTTTCATTTATTTACAAGGTTATACTAATTCTACGAGACTTTCCACTTATATGTATCATTTGATAATGAATATTCAATAGCGTACTTTCGTGAATAAGTTATTTTTCCTTTTTTCTTTTTAAAATAAAATTTCAAATGTGAAAATAATATAAGGGATTATAATATAATATTTAACTACTTTTTTTTAAATAGTTAACATTTTCAAAAAAAAATCTTAAATTTTTACTTCCTTGTGCAAATTAAAGGAAGTATTGTGATCGGGAAAAATTTCGATTTCCAGGTTTCAACGGAAACATCCATTTTGACTAGTTTCGGCGTGACGTCTGTACGTACTTATGAATGTATTTATGTACGTACGTATATATTTCGCATGATTCAAGTCGTAGGATGTTGAAATTTGTGATTTAATACTGCTGTAACATCTAGTTGTGATTGCAACCGACTGAGCCAAAAGTGTCCAAAAAAGCCCAAAATCCAATTTTTTTGGCTTTGGACTTTTTATTAACTGCAGTAATAAATAAGCCATCATATAGAAAGCTTTTCAGATTTTGGAACATAACAAGAACATAAAACAAAAGTATCACTGTTAAACTTTTATTAAGTCCTTCACATGTGTAGAAATAATCAGCTGTTTTTTGTATTTACTTAACCGTGTATCATAAAATTATAAATAAATATTTTAGCATAAAAATGTGAAAAAAAGAAATCATAATTTTGGTTACTATTTTTTAATATAATTAAAAAAGAATTATTTTATTATAAAAATACAAACAGAACTTAAACTTGTTTTTTTAAACTCTGCAACGTAAGCAACTCGGATCCTGGGTGCTTACTTTGTCAAGATAGGCGTTTTGGCATCAACCCACCGGGTTGGTCTAGTGGTTAACACGTCTTCCCAAATCAGCTGATTAGCTGATTTGGAAGTCGAGAGTTCCAGCGTTCAAGTCCTAGTAAAGGCAGTTATTTGTATACGGATTTGAATACTAAATCGTGGATACCGGTGTTCTTTGGTGGTTGGGTTTCAATTAACCACACATCTCAGGAATGGTCGAACTGAGAATGTACAAGACTATTTACACTGATACATATCATCCTTTTTTTTTTTTTTTTTTTTTTTCACTCTACTCCCCTGGGCCGGTCCGACTGGTTGGTATTGCGCCACCCAGGGGAGTGTCTGGTAAACTCTAACGAGCCTCTCCGCCTACCGGCTGAACGTCCGGCATGGCAGGTCGGCTCGCCGGTGTCAGCTTTTTTGAGTGATTTTCTGTTTGCCCATTTGGAAACCACGACATACCTCGAATAGCCGTAACGTGGCACCGGGTCTTTTCTTACTCTTCTTCTTCATCGGAACCTATCTAAACCCTTGGAGTCCTCAGTGGACCATTGAGAACGACACACCTCAGCGTGCCGTCTCTCACCACTGAGGCTGTCCACCCTACCCTATTCTACACTAGTAACCTAGTCGCCTTTCATCTATATCCTTCTCTGTTAATACTGCTACTATAAATTCCGTAACCTTCTTCCAGTTTATTTCGCTCCTCAACATGTGCTCTAGGACCTCTGCTGGGCTCATACCTATTATGCCACAGTTCCTCCTTTTAATTGCCCACCTCTCGCAGCCGAAAAATGTGTGTTCTGTATTGTCAATTCTTTCACAGTACATACATTCTGGACCTGGCCTTCTTCCAACACGATGGAGGTACTCATTGAAATTGCCATGACCTGTAAAAAACTGCGTGATATGATAATTTAACTCACCATGTTCCCTGTCTAACCATAGTGCAAGATCTGGAATCAGCTCCTTCGTGCGTCTGGCTGGTCCATCCTCCTGCCATCTATTTTGCCATCTATTTTGCCATCTATGTCTAAGTCTATCTTTTGCTTCATTTGCTTCGAGGCCTTGCGCCCTCTCGACTCTATTTAGGGTCATTAAAGTCTATTGGTGGCACCCCAGACATGGCCGGACGGTCTAAAGTCCTCTTCCCTGTGAACATAATATATTTACATTTTTCTATTGCCAGCTGGAGCCCCCTCTCTTTCAACCAATTATCTATCGTCCGTAACGTGTTGTTAGCACTCTCTTGTACATCGACAGTTGTTTTACCCTTGATGAGTATCGCCAGGTCATCGGCATAGGCAATTACTTGTACCCTCATTCATCCTTGTATCCTCATTCATAGAATTGTATCCACTCATTGTATACACTCGTAGAATTGTATCCTCATTCATCCTCTGAAGAATTATCTAAACGGTAGTTACCGGAGGCTAAACAGGAAAAAGAAAGAAAAAGGAAGGCGTTTTGGCATCGAGTCCCGGTTAGCTGAGATATTCGCTGCTAGGAGATGGATGAGGGGAGAACTCTGTGATGGAGCTACGATATGGGAGGATGTAGGCACTGACCTCGTTTCGGAAAACGGATCAGACCGGTTGAATCGCTTTCTTGATTTTAAGAAAATCAAGAGGACTTTGAGTAAATTGAAATGTAGGACAAAATTGTCGTTGTTGCCATCAACAACGACATGTTGTATGAGGATATTATTTTTTGGTGTTTAAAGACTCAATAAAGTAATGATCTGAATGCATAGTCTAATTGAAGTTAGATGTAGGAAGAATTTTCGTTTGAAACCTTTGGTGTTACAGGAAGGCGGGGATTACTCTTCCACAAATCTAGTTATTTGGTAGTTAAGGTCGTGATTGAAAGACGCCATACGAAGGCGATTGTGTAACGAAGGTAGGTTGTGTAAATACACTGATGGAAATGTCTGCCGAGGCATTTGCATCGATGGCATCCTGTCAGAGGACAAACTGATAATCGTGTTGTGTTATATCAGCTTTACGGTGTCTAAATGACGACCTCCGGTAAAGCTCATCAGAGCTACGAACGGGTGAGGGGCGTGGTATGGCGACTGTGATTATCACAAGGAGGGTGTCTTCCCCAAAGGGGGTCAGTAATAAACCAATTATTTCATAGTTTAATTCATAAACCGATAAAAAAACACTCATTTGTTAATTAAGCAAACACAAATATATAAATAACAATGGAAATTAAATTGTCAATGATGAATTTCTAGTGAAAGTAAATATAAACTTAGAATAGAGGGTGAAAAAGAACCAAAATATAATTTTAAAATGAATAAAAAAGTGAGATTATTTATTATGTAAATCCAACTAACAGAGGCAATCAATTACCATCGGTCTTTTTAACCTGCATCTTAGGTAATTCTATGAAAATGTTTTTTAATTATTAAAACGTCCGGTTTAAAACGCACTCGTTTATAATGCAATCTACAGCACGCAAATTGGATGAGTACTATAAATCAACCATAACAACTGGGAAAGTATATTGGCGGCGAATTTCTTTGAGAAGAGATACTCTTGTCAAGCTATTGTTATTGAATGACAAGTGTTTCATCAATGACAAGAAATAAATGAAAAAAAATTAAACATAATAAAGTACGAGTTAATTTAAAAGACGACATTTTTTCATCAATTTTTAATTTTTTTTTATACCTTACCGATCTTATCCAAGAAATTTTATACGAAATAATATTAAAATGAATACGTCTAACGTAAATTAATAAAAGATTTATTTTATAGACAAAGTAATTTATAATTTATATTGGAATAATTTTTAAAGCGTAAATAATAAATACACCGTGATATAAATAAGAGTAAAAATCTTACTAAAAAAATTGACAGCTTCTATTTTTAATATTCAAAAGGCACGTCTCAACATCATATGAGTTAAAATAGTAATATGGTTAAATAATTGTCCCAGCGGCCCAAGTGCGTGCGAAAAAATTTAGTTTTTTACTTCCTTGTAGAACATAAGAAAGAAGCCGTAATAAGAAAGGGAGTCCGACAAGGATGTTCCCTATCTCCGTTACTTTTTAATCTTTACATGGAACTAGCAGTTAAAGAACAATTTAGATTTGGAGTAACAGTACAAGGTGAAAAGATAAAGATGCTACGATTTGCTGATGATATAGTAATTCTAGCCGAGAGTAAAAAGGATTTAGAAGAAACAATAAACGGCATAGATGAAGTCCTACGCAAGAACTATCGCATGAAAGTAAACAAGAACACAACAAAAGTAATGAAATGTAGTAGAAATAACAAAGATGGACCACTGAATGTGAAAATAGGAGGAGAAAAGATTATGGAGGTAGAAGAATTTTGTTATTTGGGAAGTAGAATTACTAAAGATGTACGAAGCAGGAGCGATATAAATGCCGAATAGCACAAGCGAAACGAGCCTTCAGTAATAAATATAATTTGTTTACACCAAAAATGAAATTAAATTTCAGGAAAAGATTTTTGAAAGTATATGCTTGGAGTGTCGCTTTATATGGAAGTGAAACTTGGACAATCGGAGTATCAGAAGAAAAGATTAGAAGCTTTTGAAATGTGGTGCTATAGGAGAATGTTAAAAATCAGGTGGATGGATAAAGTGACAAATGAAGAGGTATTGCGGCAAATAGATGAAGAAAGAAGCATTTGGAAAAATATAGTTAAAAGAAGATACAGACTTATAGGCCACATACTATGGCATCCTGGAATAGTCGCTTTAATATTCCAAGGACAGGTAGAAGGAAAAAATTGTGTAGGCAGGCCACGTTTGGAATATGTAAAACAAATTGTTAGGGATGTAGGATGTAGAGGGTATACTGAAATGAAACGACTAGCACTAGATAGGGAATCTTGGAGAGCTGCATCAAACCAGTCAAATGACTGAAGACAAAAAAAAACTTCCTTGTACGAAGTGAAGGAAGTATTGTGATCGCAAAAAATTTCATTTTCCAGATTTCAACGGGGATTCCATTTTGATCATCTCTGAATCCATTTTGACTAGTTTCGGCATGATGTCTGAACGTACGTATGTATCTCGCATAACTCAAAAATGATTAGCCGTAGGATGTTGAAATTTTGGGTTTAAGACTGTTGTAACATCTAGTTGGGCACCTCCCTTTTTGTTTGCAATCGACTGAACCAGAAGTGTCCATAAATCATATAAAAAAAAGATGGTCGAATTTGAACAGATCTGCCTTCCCCTTCTAAGATCCAAATATTTCATTAATTAAAATTTTATTTGGTTATAACTCTAGAACCAATCAAAATAAGTATCACTGATGATATATCGTTGAAAAGCTCTCAATGAGAGCTTATTAATGCAGTTTAAAAAAACGTCCAAAATTGAGAGGTTTTCGATTTTGGTGTTTTTTGGACACTTTTGATTAAGTCGATTACAATCAAAAG
The DNA here is from genome assembly GCF_047948215.1 of Lycorma delicatula. Classification (NCBI taxonomy): domain Eukaryota; kingdom Metazoa; phylum Arthropoda; class Insecta; order Hemiptera; family Fulgoridae; genus Lycorma; species Lycorma delicatula. The sequence continues at coordinate 35,967,627 of NC_134464.1, read as the reverse complement.
GGGAGGTGCACAACTAGATGTGAAAACAGCCCTAAATCCAAATTACAACATCCTACGACTAATCGTTTTTGGGTTGTGCAAGATATATACGTATAGACGTCACGCTGAAACTAGTCAAAGTGGATTCAAAGATGGTCAAAATGGATATTTCCGTTAAAATATGAAAACCAAAATTTTTGGCGATCATACTACTTCCTTTAGTTTGTACAAGGAAGTAAAAAAACTGCAACAAAAATCTACACTTTTACTGCCTTCTATAACTCTTCAAAATTAAAAACTATTTTTAGGGGTGGTGATGAAATTTAGCAAAAACCTTTTTTAAAAAAGTCTTTTACTTTATTAATATTCACAAAATTATCAACAAAAAAATAACCTTAATTATGGAAAATCAGGAGAGGATTTCGTTTTCCACCCCGTGTCCCCCGCACCATTACCTTTTGAATTGAAAATTTTAAAGCATTAATGCCCCTACTATAGAAATATTGTCTACAAGTTCGGTGTAATTTGGACAAGTAGTTTTCGAGATATAAGGCGATTTACACGCTAATATACATACATATGTGATACATAGAGCACGAACATTTTGTCGCGGAAATTTCTATCCCATTTTTCAGTTTTATGGAGTCCTGAGGGGTCAATTGATCAAGATTCTGTGAAAACCGGATATTCCCAATTTTGACCTATCATCATACGAAACGACTAGCACTAGATAGGGAATCTTGGAGAACTGCATCAAACCAGTCAAATGACTGAAGACAAAAAAAAAAAAAAATAGCTATAGCTGGCATAAAAACGGGTAAGTAAAAATTAAAAGAAATTTTTTGCATGGGTGAAAAATCATTAGGTTAAAAAATTTTTATAAAAATGATAAATTTATCAATTTTCTTAATGTGAAATTTTAATAACGAATGAATTAAAAGCTTTTAGATCAATAACAGGAACGTGATTAGATAGGAACAAAAATTAAAACTGTTTTCCTTTTTTTTACAATCATTATAATGTAAAATATTCAAAATTAAACTTATTGTAAAAGTTATAAACTCGAATAATTTAAATTTTACGTTTTTTTTTTTCATTAACAATTTAAGAGATCTTTTCTGCCATTCTTTACTACTTTTTATTATTTCCTCGTTGACTTCTTAACGGAAAAACTAACAATAATAAGAAAGATATGTAATTATAAATAACAATTTTTTTTCAGACAACCGTGAATACTTTTACAGTCTTTTATAGAATAAATTATTTTATTAAGGTTTATGCAAGGATAATAATAATAACAATAACAATAATAGTTACAATAATAATAGTAATAAAATTGTTATAAGCTTGAGTAATCTTTTATATTTTGAATGGAAAAATATTATAATAAAGTACGATGTAATTAACCTATTTCAGAAAGGTATTCCATGTAAACAAACATACAATTCGTATTTACGTGTAAATATGGTATGCACTTATATCAATTTATTTATGTTACGTAAAATTTTGTTAAATTAATTTTCATCATGAATATGTAAAGAAGTATCTTCTACTTTTCTTTTGTAAAAACTCATTTTTGAATCTTTTAAACGATTAGACAACATATTATTCGTATCGGACGTTCATGATTTCTATCCTTTAATTACGTAACTCAAAAATTTTAAATTTTCATATTATTTAAATGTATTGATTAGTGTATAAATCTATTATTATTAATGAAACTGTAGATTTAGATAAAAATATGATTTATGAACAGCACTGAATCAAAAACTAACCATTTTATAATAAATTACCAATAATTATAATTTTGGTATAAGTTTAAACGGCTTCAACCTTAATAGATTCAATATTACACTCAGTATACCAAATTGTAACGATAAAAAATCGAGTACTTACTCGAAACACACCACAACTCAAAATCTCCAGAAAAATCTTTGCACTAATGTTTTAAACTATCGCTAAGCAAATTATATGAATTAAGCGATGAAAAAAACCTTGACACTTATCTAGTAGAAACATTAATACACCCAATTTCATTTTCGCGGGTGTGGTGGCAATACCGGCCACTTCAAATAGATTTTTACACTTTAAATATTATTCGTTTACTTAATTCTACCGCTCACTTGTGACGTCACAACATAGCAGTAGTCCGGCCGCTAACTAGGATGTGGGGGTTTGCTGGGTTAAGACCCCATTTTTATGAACAAATTTTTGGATACGACATGCTAATACAAAAACTGCAACGAGAAAGACCCAATGCCTACAACGTTTCGAAATTATTACTATCTTTTGGAGTGCGGGTGCAAATTAGCAAAATGATTTTTAAACAAAACATGTTTTTTTAATAATTGTTCAGAAAAATATTTTTAAAAAAATGCAATTTAATTAAACCACTGCACTGCCTTCAATAACTCTTTTAAAATTAAAACATTTTTAGAGGTAAGGGTGAAAGTTAGCAAAAAATTATTTTTACAAAAGTTGTTTACTTCATTCGTCATTATGTGTCGGTATTCATGTCCTCCACTTGTTCAATTAGATGAAATATTATTTTTTTTTTTATTTATTATTAATTCTAGTATTGTAAATTAGTATCAAAGTAAGTAATAATTTTCTCGCAATAATAGACCTAATAATTATGACACGAAATTACATCAATTTTTTGCCGTAACTCGGCTATTTGTTAATCGACTTTAAAAAATAAAATGTCATTTTGTTCAAAATAAAAGGCTTAATATTTTACCAAATAACATAAATTTTGATAAAACTAATATTTAAGGAAATAAAACGGATTGAAAAATAAACATGGCCGCAATTTTCTAATTTGCAAAGGTCCTGATTTTTAGATAATTTTAAACCTATTACAAAAACGCTTACCAAATATTAAGAAGATTCGTCTATCCGAACTTGAGATATAAATTATTATATAAAAATAACAAAATGGCGGACAGGGGAAGAACGAAGGAGAAATTGTCATTTTTCCGACGGATATTTTTGGTTTAGTTTCACAAGTAGAATCCGAAAAAGTATAGCCAGCTTACTATTTTAGAAACACTCTGTATATATAAATACATATATAAACTTTTGAACTGACCGTGGTTTTGGGGTCTGGGGGATGTGAAACGCGAAGATAAGTCGAAATTTTCCGGAAGTCAAATCATGGTACCCTTTACAAAAGGTAGCTTTCTTATGAACTCTACTTAACTCTTCAACATTGGAGGCGATTAATCAAATTCACCAGATATTTACGCACAATCACCGGATTAATCGAATTTACCGTATATATATATATACCGTATATATATATATTACAGTAAATGAACTTGTTTTAAAAAAAAAAAAATGTGAGCGATTCATAGCCAACACCCAGCAAAAAGTACTGCCGATAAGTTGATGAAAATCTATATGAACGTTCTTCTTACTGTGCAAGAAAGGATTTTTTTGAAATTCTGAATTTGAAGGTTCAAACAGAGTAAAAATGATATTTATGATTTTTTGAAGTTCTCGTTAACAAATGAAAATTTTTAATTTGATTTTTAGTGTCTTTAACCTTCATATAAGTATCTAAACATCAATTTTAATATTTTATAAAATTCCGAGTTTGAAGGGTTGAAATTGATTTTTGATTTTTTTTTTTTTGAAACCCGGCTATTTTTTTATTTTCTCATAATAAATAAAGATATTAACTTGATTTTGTTTTTGTATGTAATCTTCATGTAAATAAATAAATATATATTTCTCGAAATATCTTGAAAGGGGTACTCTGAACAATGATTGCCAATTTTCCCCATTTCCGACTACCTTGTTTTCTTTTTTCCTGTTTAGCCTCCGGGAATCACCGTTAGGCATTACTTCAGAGTAGTAATGAGGATGATATGTATGAGTGTAAATGAAATGTAGTCCTGTACAGTCTCAGGTCGGCCATTTCTCAGATATGTGGTTAATTGAACCCAACCACCAAAGTACACACGGTATCTGCGATCTAGTATTCAAATCCGTAGAAAAGTAACTGCTGTCGCCGAATGGCTTCAACGGCACGTGGCACTTACTAACCTTATGGTAGACCTGAAAAGGGCCGTTTTGTCGTCGATTGGCTTCGACAGCTCATAATTCATAACCTTGTGGTTTTTGGCGTTAGCTGTGAGAAGAGCTGTTGGGTCCGGAAGCTGGTCTCTTCCACTGAAGTCAGACCGGGCTTTCCCTCAGCGGCAGTTCGGTCTCCACTACAGCGTGGCAGTGCTGGCCCCCAGAGCCCTGCGGTGTCGGGTCGGCGTCAGTGTTCCTTCGCCGGCGCCACCGAAGCGGTTCTTCCCCCGAGCGATCCCACGTTGGGCCGGCTACTGCTGCTAAGTCCGCCGGCCAGGGCGATTGAAGCCCGGTGAGTTGGAGCGGGAAGGTAGCGTCCAGCGGCTCCCTCGGCGGGCCGGCCAGGCCTGCTTCTGCGGTGGGGATGTTGGCATCCACAGGGAGGTCACACGTTGAGCCGGCCAGGGAACTTGTTCTGTCTTCTTTTATCTTCTTGGTCTTTCCAGAAGGTGGTCAATGATGAATTGAAAATTCACTCTCGTGCATGCTCTTTAATTGGAGCCTGAGAGTGATGGGGCCGCAGCGCCGCTATGGTGAAAGAACTGCGCGGTGATAGTGATGCTTGTATCAGCGCGTCCGTATACTGTGCGCCAGTTCACATCTGAGTTGCTATACCGTGTTCGTCCACCGATTTTAAATTAGGCATATTATGAAACACTGCCTTTACTAGGATTTGAACGCCGGAACTCTCGACTTCAAAAATCAACTAATTTGCCAAGACGAGTTCACCACTATACCAACCCGATGGGTTCCCCATTTCCTACTGTAATAAAAGAGATATTTAGTACATTTGAGCTTGAAAATATTCTTCAGATAAATATCTAAAAACCATTTTCGTTTATTTTTTGAATTTACATTTTTTAAGATATGTGATAGTGTACAGCACGGCTACTCAACCAACAGAGCTACTGCCATTGTTACTGAATGTGCGACGCGACTGACTGCATCAACCTCCAGTTACTTGACTAAAAAACCATAAAATAAAATAGAAAATTGACCACGACGGGAAACGCAAGTAACCATATAGCGCGAGCGAAGTGGCGATGGGGATGCTGGTTTACCTATAATCCTATGGAAAAATGTCAAAAAATATAATCCACTTGCACATCATACATAAAAACCAGGGATTATTACCACAATTTATTAGTTTTCACCGCTGATTTCTCAAAAACTACTTCAGATTCGCTGTGTTTTATTTTATTCGATTTTTAAAATCAAAAATCATAAGAAATCATTAATTCTGCTCCTTAATTAACGTCTTAAAAATTTTAGTACGATCTCATTTCACTGGGATAACTGAAATCCGAGCAAAATCTTTCACAAGCCGTAACTCGCAAACGAAGCATTTTAGGATATGTGAACATTTTCCATTATTTTCACGAGTAGGCTAGATAATGAAAGTCCCCGGGAGAACTACTTGATACACGCTGTACGTGGTAAGCTCATCTGATTGATGCAACGATTCCGGAATTTTAATGGAATATCGGTTCAAAATATATAAATAATGAAATAACCTGATACAACAAAAGATCAAACTACGTCTTTATTATTTGAATGCATATTAGTCGCCCAATTCATAGTACATTTATTGGATAATAATTAACAACAGTACGGTAAAAGTCTAGGAGTTTTTAAAATTACTTTTTAGGAATCTCTATAACACAAAGATTTATTAGTAAAATTTCCACTTTATAATACAGTATAATGGACAACAAACTAAAAGATAGAAAAAAAGGTAATGTCAGGTGTTGAATAATAGAATTTTATGTGGCATACTGCCAAGGGTAAGAAATAACAATAAAATTTTACGGTAAGTGAGTTTCCCGCCACATATTTTTTTTATACTATTGTTTTTCCGGTCGATAAGTATTCACAGACATTTCATAGTTTAATATCTGACGTTGATTATTCTTAAATAACGTTAAGTCGCTTATTGAAAGAAGAATGATAGTGTATAAATAAAGTAAACTTTCTCGAGTCCTTTTACTTTTGTACAATAATGCAAACATCATTATTAATGTTTCATTTAATTTTTTTTTTTTTTTAATTTTAAATAATCGTACTACATGGCGATTTAAAAAAAATATTATTTAATATTACTCAATCGAATAAGATAGATAAATGTAAATAAATAAAAAAATTTCCCCACTGAGTTGAACCAAGATGATATATTACATACATACAGAGTGTTAATAAAAATCTTTTAAAGAATTCACGGGATGGCTCCTCTACACCGAAATAAAGAAAAAGCTTTTCAACATATTCCGCAAACGCTTAGTTTACCGGCTACACGGCATTTTGTAATTTTAACAGAAAATTTATTTCTCAGGAATGCTTTAAGCATTCCTGAGCTGACCTTCTTATACTCCTATCAAGTGTAAACTGTACAACTCAGCGAGTTATACGGCCTCGGGGCAACAAAATGCGATAAGTTGTATTTATTTTTTTTTTTTTCAGACACAACTTCCGCTCTGCAAACGTGGAACTCTGCCACAACAATATTGAGGGTAAGAGCAAAAACGCCGGTTTTTTTTTCGTGTGTGTGTTCTGTTTCTTTTGTTGCAGATACTCACAACAGCCATCACAATAAACAAATGGTTTCTTCACTGCGGCCACGCGGTCCCCCCAAACCCTTCCCGAACACACGTTTGTCTGGAGATTAATATTATGTAGCGTAAAGAACTTCTATTTACTTCTTCTGGAAAGGCGATCGCCGCCCCAAAACCGCGACCGCGAATAGGTATCACTAAATTTGTAAGTTCCCTATTCCCTTTCCTTTCAAGAAAGAAGAATGAGGGAACGAGCCCAGCAGTCACCATCCCAGCAGTCACCTGCCCAGCAGCCACTGACAGGATGGAAGAAAGAAGAAACCTGCACTTTCTCCCGTTCAACCCTTCGGGGCCACGGGAATACTAAGGTTAATGGTATGTAACTTCGGTTACTGCCAATTCTCGGAAAGTGCAGGCCAAAGAAGAATGAAAAGGTCATCGGAAGAAGAAGAGGAAGAAGATGAAGAAGAAGGAAGACCCTCTACTCGACCCAACATCACGGACAGGAGTCCGGAAAAGAGCCCAGCAGAGATGCGTCCTGAAAGGCAGCCATCACAGAAGTGGATGAAGAGGTTCTACTCAACCTCTCATTTTAAAACTTACATTTAAATTAACTTAAACCAGCAATTGCGACTCCTCCGGAGAAGGGGGCGCATTGCTCCCTCCATACAGTTAGTGCCCCGTTGTGGCATATTCCTGCTAGCCTATGAAGCGTTAGCACCGAAAGGACTTCAGTGGACGGTCTGAAGGGGAATTACGTCGTGAGGACAGGTTTAATAAGCCTAGCCTTCTGCGGTCGGCCCATAAAATGGGTTTGATAACGCTGGTTAACAACGTATTGGAATGCAATTAAATCCGTCCTTAAAAACACAAAATATTAAATAAGACAAAAATTGAAAAATTAGACCCGTCACCTAAAAATAAACCTTTAAAAACACGCCCGATATAATCATCCAGCAGCAAGGGACACTGTCCAGGTTCTGCGATCCGTAGGGAGAATCTATAAACTCCCGCCAACTTTGCAATCCATTCCATTCCATTATACTCCTAGGGTACCTAGAGGTTCACTTGTATAAAAATAACTTAATCTCTCCATACATTTCAATATGGCAACCATGTAAACCTTTTAATTGTTAATAACTTTGCAACCGCTGGTTTATTTAAATGTTATTTATTACAAAAAAATTAAGCGTTTTATTACAAAAAAATAACACGTTATTTATTCAAAACCATTCATAAATAACAAAGTTATGGCAAAACTTCTTGAAGTGAGCCACTTTAGATTAAAAAACCAATTTTCATTTCCTGTTCTTAATTATTAATTATTGTTTATTATTATCATCAATATTATAGCACTGTCTAAAGTTCGTAATTGTATGCATTATGAATATAAAATGCAATAAAATTGTTCATGCATCGCGCATTAACTCGTTTTATTTTTAATACAATGATTTCCATCACTGAAAATTTTGGTGCTTATAACTAGATAAAGTAGGCATTAACAGAAAAACTGGTTTCACCATTGCTTTTCTTGTAAAACTTTACATCAAAATCATGTGTCATATGTCCACCTTCCTATTTAAAAAAAAATTAAGTTTGATTCAATATGGCGGACAAAAATTAAAAACCCATCATAATACAAACTTTTTTTAACTATGTAGAACTCCATTTCTTTCTGCTTACATATAAATATATATATAGCTCTGTACGTTTAACCAATACCGATAAATACATTTTTATGTTAAAACTACAAAATGGAGGATAGCCGGTATATATGTTGATATTGAAAGTTTTTGTTTATTTCGAAATAAGGAGAAGCCCATACTCTGAATTCTTGAAACGGTTTTTTAAACACCTATTTCTTTTTTCCTATATATATATATATATATATATACACACACACAAACACACACAGAGTGTTTCTAAAATGGAGAGCTGTCTATACTTTTTCCGCTTCTACATGTAAAACTAAACAAAAAATATCCTTACAAAAAAAAATGGCAATTTCTCGTTCGTTCTCCCACTTTCCTCCATTTTGGTATTTTTATATAAAAATGTATATCTTACGTTCGCAAAGAGGAATCAAATTAATATTCGGTAAGCGTCTTGGTAATAAAGTTTTAAAATTAAAAAAAAGTTAGGAACCTTGGCAAATTACAAAATGGCGGCTATGTTTATTTTTCAATCCTTATACCTCTATAAATATTAGTTTTATCAAAATTTATGTTATTTGCTAAAATATTAAGCCTTTTGTTTTGATTAAAATAACATTTTATTCTTTAAAATCGGTTAACAAATAGCCGAATTATGGCAAAAAATTGATGTAATTTTGTGTCTGTTTTCATGTCCTCCACTTTACGTTCAATTCGATTAAATATTGTTTTTATTTATTGTTAATAAAATATAATTGTTATATATATAGGAAGAAAGAAATACTTATTTAAAAAACCGTTTCAAGAATTCAGGATACGGACTTTCCCTTACATCGAAATAAAAAAAAATTTACATCAACATATATACCGGCTATCCTCCATTTTGTAGTTTTAACATAAAGATTTATTTTTCGGAATTTGTTAAATGTACAGAGCTGAAATTTCCTATACTGCTAGAGTGACCCAGAGATTTACTTATATAAAAACAATGAACCTGATCTCTCAATCCATTTCAAAATGGCGACCGTGTAAACCTCTCGCTTATTTAAATGTTATGTATACAAGAAAAATTTTAAGCAATATGACAAAAACAATGACACCTTACTTGTTCAAATCCGTTCATAAATAAAGTTACAACAAAAATTATTGAAGCGAATCACTCTAGATTAAAAAAACAATTTTCATTTCTTCCTAAATAAAATTAAAAAACTCAACACGATCTCAACTAGAAAATCTTGATTACATTATCATGTAATATATTATAATATTACAAGAAAATATCACTGAAAAATTAATAATAATAGATAGGATTAATATTGAAAAATATGCATTACAGATTTTGGTTTTATGAACAGATACAGGTTATTAAACAAACAGTTCTTTTTTTCCTATAAAAATTTATTTAACAACAATAAATTATCATATCAGATAATATAACATTAGTAAAATAAACCACAGTAACTGTTCAAAATGGTGGTCCTAATTAAAAATGTAAGCATCCAGGGGTTATTTCATTGACTACCGGACTTTTCAAAAATGCGAGTTGTCTGACGAATCCTCCCGCCCCATTTAGATTTAAATTAGTTTTTCAGATTTAACATGTTACATTTAATTTTCCACCTATTTTAAAAAGTAACAAAAAAGATTAATAATTAAAAACTCTTGCGTAGTTATGAGCAAGACCGACTTTTCGTTTTCGACGTCCTCACTATTTCGCAGTCAGAAACCCACTGAGTTTCAGAGTATAATGCACAACAAACGTTCGGTTATTCAGTAGACCCAACAACAAACATGATGTTTCAATTCACTCACCCTGTGACTCATTGACTGAAGTGAATAAAAAATGGGTGCCGTTAATTTTTTTTTTGTCATCAGTCATTTGACTGGTTTGATGCAGCTCTTCCTATCTAGATTTTCTATCTAGTGCTAGTGGTTTCATTTCGGTATACCCCCTACATCCTATATCCCTAAAAATTTGTTTTACATATTGCAAACGTTGTCTGCCTGCACAATTTTTTCCATCTACCTGTCCCTCCAATATTAAAGCGATTATTCCAGGATGTCTTAATATGCGACCTATAAGTCTGTTTCTTCTTTTAACTACATTTTTCCAAATGCTTCTTTTCTTTATCGATTTCCCACAGCAACTCTTCATTTGTCACTTTATCCACCCATCTGATTTTTAACATTCTCCTATAGCACCACATTTCAAAAGCGTCTAATATTTCCTTCTCAGGTTCTCCGATCGTCCAAGTTTCACTTCCATATAAAGCAACACTCCCAACATATACTTTCAAAAATTTTTTCTTGTCGTTTAAATTAATTTTTGATGTAAACAATTTATATTTTTTAAAAAAATTAAATTTTATATGTTTTTAAATTGTATCTCGATTTTACGTGAATAAAAACTGTAAGATCTACTACGACTAGATATAACTTGAATCTCCCGGATGGGTTAGATAAAGAATAGAATCTACATTTTATATAACTGCGTTGGAGCACGCTAACATTTTAGTGCTTGTCAGTTCAGTTCTCCTTCATCATCATAGAGATGTTCATGCCAGTCAGACAATAGAAGACATATCGGTTTGAAAAGGTATAATAAGTAAATTTAAAGAACTATTACGTTTTGATAGTGGAAATAAAAACTTTTTGGGAGGAAATTTTTACCAACGACTGAAGAAACGCGAGGAGTCCTGATTTCCAAAAAACGGATGAAGATTTTTCTACTTTGTACGGATGATCCAGGCTTCCAATGTGAAGAAGAAAAGGTTTTTGGAGTTGATCGGATATGTAAATTTGTCAATTTTGTTATAGATAGAGTTCTTGTCAAAGGTATAAATTGGATAAATTTTCCATCTTAAATACAGGAAATTAATATCGCTAAGTAAGAATGGCAAACACGTTTTCGTCTGCCAACCGTATTACGTGTATTGGACCTTAGTCGGTCCAATGCACCTACGAAATAAATAAAAATAAAGAACCAATTGTCCACGGCGATAGTATATAAACCAGAATGCCAATATCAGTGTGCAAGCTACGGCCGATGCCGATGAGAAATCCACAAGTATAAATGCAGAATGGCCTGGTAGCGTGCACGATGCTAGGATATGAAGAAGCAGTCCCATTAGGAAAAACATTTTTCAATACGATGGAAATGCTTATTTATTTGGTGACTTAGGCTACGGAAAATCTCCATTGCTTATCTCTCCATTTACGCCACCAAGAAAGGCATACAACGCCGCTTCGATTTGGTCCGTGCCAGAGAGAGAGAGAGAGTGAGAATAATGGAAAGATCATTTGGTCAGTTAAAGCGAAGGTCACCTCCGATCGTTTGCATCCACGTTAACCTGGAAAATATCCTCAAAGTGGTAATCACATATGCCATACTGCATACCATTACTAAGAACTTTAATGACCCACTTGCTAATGTTTTGGAAGACGGTGAGGAAGCAGAAAATATTGGAGAGCAGCATGATAATAACACGCGACCAAAGTTCGAAGTGAAGAGAAGCGCCAGGAGAAATAAATTAAATCAACATTTATAATTTAACTTGTTAATCATAGAAGTTACTGCAATAAGAATATATTATAAAAGATACATTATAGTAACACAATTTAATAAAAATTATAAAAAATCTAAATTCTCGATTGTAAAAAGAAAATTAAAATAAAAAATCTAATATTGACAGCATATGACTTCCTTGTACACCTCTTAAATTACATAACACATTTTTAAAAGTACATAAAAATTTTTTTCTTGTTATTATTGAATTATTATTTATCGTAGAATTTCTTTTATAATCAGAGGTTAATAATTATTAAACATCAATATATTTTTAATTTAAAAAAAAAAAAAAGATTAAGTCTGATTCAAAACGATGTATCCCTTTGTAAAATCCAAATATTTCATTAACTAAAAATTTATTTTGCTATAACTCTGGAACCAATGAAAATAAGTACCACTTATGATATATCGTTGAAAATCTCTCAATAAGAGCTTACTACTGTTTTTAAGAAAACGTCCAAAATTCAGAGGTTTTGGATTTTGGTGTTTTTTGGATACTTTTGATCCAGTCGATTGGAATCAAAAGGGGAGGTGCACAACTAGATATTACAACAGTTCTAAATCCAAAATTTCAACATCCTACAACTAATCGTTTTTGAGTTACGCGAGATACATATGTACGTACGTACAGACGTCACGCCGAAACTAGTGAAAGTGGATTCAGGGATGGTCAAAATGGATACTTCCGTTGAAATCTAGTAATCGAAATTTTTCGCGATCACAATACTTCCTTTACTTCGTACAAGGACACAAATACTAAAAAAAAAAAAAAAGTACTTATGATAATATTCAAAATCCACTTATAATTAAATTCTGTACCCAGTTTTGTAACTAAATGTCTTCATTTTATTAAAAAAAGAAAAAAAGAGAGTTTCGAGTTTTTATCAATAAGTTTAATTTAATTTTATTAGTTTATAATCCATTTTTTGCAAAATATGATAATATTTTCCCTTGATTTTCAATAAAGATATATCGACAAAATTTTAAAATAAAAATATATGAATGATATAATTAATAAATACTTATCGGTTAAAAGATTTATTAATTTTTTGTAATTAATATTAAAATATTTACTAATATTATTATTGTTATATTAATTACTATTAATCAAACAAATTCCTTGGTATCTTCATTTCCTAAATTAAAGTATTTTAATTTTTATCTCTGTTATGCAGTAAACTCAACAATATTGAGAGATGATAGTAAAATAAATTAACACAACTTGGTAGTTTAAAATTATTTTTATGAAAATAACTGAACTGATTTAGTTTCTTTAAATTTTACGTTAATTAGAGAGGAAATATATTTATTTAATTATATAAAAACCAGGATATTATTCATTAAGATTATTTATTTTGATGTGGGTATGATGTGTGCGCGTACGCCTGATACGCGTGTATCTGCACATCTGAAAATGCAATTTGAATTACATTAATATATCCATAATAAAAGATTCAAATTAATATTAATAAATAACAGTTCTGCTTTTCTGTCATCATAGCTCTACTGTAAATTTTTCCAGCAAGAAGGAAAGTGTGGTGGTAAAAAAATGGCCTAGGGACCCCCGCAAAAAAAAAACAAAAAAAAGTGGTGGGGTAATGTTCGTATATACATACATATGTATGTTGGCGTATTTGAATCTTAATAACTTCTGAATGGGTATACCATTTTGATGAAATTTTGTGCAGAAACTCGTGTACATGAGGCAATTTGTTGATAAAATTTCGGGTTCAATATCTCTAGAGGGGGTGAAATAAATAGTTTTTTTGCGGTGAATTTATCAAATTGTTTAAACATAACCCCTCTTTATATTAAGCTGTACATTCGTACATGCTAATCCTACGATTTTAAAAAAATTTGTTCCCAAATTTTTACCTTCCCCAAAAATCTAAAAAACTTATCTTTTTATTTATTGTATAATTTTTTTTAACCAAAAATTCTTTTTATGTCTTCTTAAGCATACTAGTAGTGACAGTGACTCAAAAAAAAAAACTTTTGGGCAACAATGACGTAGGGAAGCCGATAAATATTTTTAAAAAACGATTTTTTGAATTTTCTTATTTATCATTACTTTTCACCATATAAAAATAAACAACCAATACCAGAAAAAGTTAAGTTTGTTGTCAGCGTATTTATAAATAATAAATCTACTTAAAGAACAATACAGATGGTGAAACGTTTTCCTGTAGTTATAATAGACAAAGTGAGTAAGTTTTATACTTCCATGTACGAAGTAAAGGAAGTGTTGTAATCGCAAAGAATTTCGGTTTTCAGATTTCAACGGAAATATCCATTTTGACCATCCCTGAATCCATTGTTATGAGCTTCGGCGTGACGTCTGTACGTACGTGCGTATCTGCGTATGTATCTCGTACAACTCAAAACAAATTAGCCGTAGGATGTTGGAATTTTGGATTTAGGACTGTTGTAACATCTAGTTGTAAACCTCCCCTTTTGATTGCAATCGACTAAACCAAAAGTGTCCAAAAAAGCCCAAAATGTTTTTGGATTTTGAACTTTTTCTTAACTACAGTAATAAACACTCATTGAGAGCTTATCAACAATATATCGTGTGGTACTTATTTTCATTGGTTCTACAATTATAGCCAAATAAAATTTTAATTAATGAAATATTTGGCTCTTACAAGATGAAGGCACATCGGTTCGAATGCGACATCATATCTTTTTTTTAATTTAAATATATACATTTTTTTAATAATTATTAACCTTTATTATAAAAAGAAGATGTTACAATAAATCATAATTCAATAATAACAAAAAAAAAATTTTGTGTACTTTTCATTAAAAAAAAAGGTGTATATGTCATTTAATAAGCGTGTAAGAAAGTCATGTGGTGTCCACATCATATTTTTTAATCTCCTGAATACTAGAAAGAATTTATGACAACAAGAAAATATCGAATCGGAACTGGAAGGTAAATTAGTTACAGAGAACTACATAGAGAAAGCATAGAATATATTTAAAAAAATACCTAATGAAATGAGAAGTAAAGAGATTTACATGAACCGGATGGGTCATTATTGTTCATAAAAACCAACAAAAAATTAATGCCGTACTAAAAAATTAATCACGAAAAGAAACTTTTCTGAAAAATAATAAATTAAATGTAATAAATAACGTAAAATATTTTTAAATTATGGTCAACTGGAACAATTTCATGTTTGTAACGTGACTCCCACTTACAAAATTAATTACACTAAAGTAGGTGTAATCCATAAAAAAAAGAATTTAAAAACTAGTAATAGTATATACGCCTACATATATATTTACATACACCTAAATAACAATATTCACTCACACATGTACATGACCCCATACACTCGCGCACGTGTACAACCAATAATGTAAAAGCATTTTACCAAAATGGATTTACAATCGATTCACAAGAAATTTAAAGAGCTTATTAATTTTGGCCACATTTCCAAAGTACCTAAAATTCTATGTTGTAATTTAAATCTACGCTGCAAATTCGCGTAACATACACGTTCAAAGTGGCTGATGTGCTATAACACGGAAATTATCCAAAGGTATATCGAAGTATTACCAGATGACGTGAGAAATAAATGCGTTAACCGATTTCTTCTAAGGAAAAAATAATTTCTTTATATAAAGTAAAAGTATAGAAACAATTTTAAAAGCGGCAAACAATGGTAAAGATGAAATAACAAAAAATAAAAGTTTTCATTAAATAAGAAAAACAATAAATCAATATAGGCGTAAAAATTCATTACCGGAAAAATAATATTTAAAATAAAATAAATTTTTATGAAAACAATTTAAATTATAACCAAACACAAACATAAATTAGAAGAGGACTACCCATCATCAAAAATTACTCCAGAAAGAAAATTAACACATAATACGGAAATTTTAGAGTGGCCTCTAGTTTCATGTATGAAAAGGAAACAATAAAATACAACAATAGGGAAAATGCGGCAATAGAAGAAAGGGAACAAAGTAAATAAATTACGTTTCCTGACCGAAGTTAACTACAATTAAATGAACCCCTCAAAAAGAGCCAAACACAGAAAATTCGCCACAGTGGTGAAACCGATGGTACGAACTGAAACGTTACAATCCGACCTGGAAGCGTAAAGAAAATATAGAGAAAAAATACTGAGAATGATGCTAGTTCCCAAGAAAACAATGAAACGACATAAACTGAAATCCAATGAAGAACTCTATGAAGAAATAAAGGCTAATGGAAAAATCGATAGGAATGACAAGACACAGATTCTTGGGCTATACGTGCGGAATGAAAAAACATAAACTAAATATAAGCAAATATTCATTATACTCTGAGAACGTACGAGCAAATATGGGTACCTACAAAAAATAAAGAAAGAATTACGGAGCCTAGGGATCCAAGAACAAGAAATAAAAGATAGTAAGTCCAATTCAGATAAAAAATGTACGAAGAAGAAAGGAAAAGCATCACACCAAAGTGAAACCAAACACGGAGACAAAATGAAAGAATATTGGGAGAAAAGAGAAAGAGACCCGAAGAAATGATATTTCACCTAACTGAAAACAAAAAATAAGATAAATAATATAAACAAAACTAATTCAGGCGGGAATGTAAATGGTTTCCAACTAAATAATGGAAAAAAGTAAAACTAAAAAAAAAAAAAAACACTGATGTTATACGCGAACTTTTTTATGTGATAGAAGTCTGTAATATGTAAAAAAAAAACTAAAAATCGCTTCTCAGCCCCCTGAAGAAACAACATAATAAAGAATATACTCCAAAGATTTTCCTTTGTTTTAAGAAATCTATATTGAAATCGATGAACAAGTAAAACAAGTAACAATTCCGTTCTTATTCGGGTAGGACTGGTTTTTATAAACCATTAATAACTCTTATATATAAAAAATCCCTTTTGGCATGCCGGAATGCGGAGGTAAATTTCACCGGTGCTAAGTAGAGGATAAAAAGATAAGAAAAACTTCAAATTTACTCAATACGACAATGGTTACATGTGAAAAAAGTTTCACATGTTTAGAATTAGACATGCCCCATCTTCTTACAATTCCAGTAACATTTTGGTCATCCCTTGCCGTTAAGGGTTTTACGCAATGTTTAGAGGATTAATGACCATCCATTCCCCGTATGGGAAGACACCCTCCGCCATCCCTTCCGTTCCGAGCCCTTATTGGCTTTACCAGAGGTCATATTAAAACCTCAGCTTTTGACATATTCCAGTCCGCCTCGGCCAGGATGCCGCAAGTGACATTCCCATCGAAGTACTACTAATTAATGAACTCAAAACAAAATACATCTCACCGAGTCTTAAGCACAACTGAAAATACCTAACTAACAAAGGAATTGAACTACCAACCCGTGGAAAGTAAAAGTTAGTTCAACACACAACACGAAACATAAAAATATTACATGGAACAATAACAACACAGTAACATTAAAACAAAACAAAACAAGGACAAGAAGAACAACAAAAACAATTTACAAAATACAATACAACAAAAATAGAATAACAGAGAAATCCAAGCAGAGCTCTAGTTTCCCTCAGCAATCCTTTCCTTTGCTAAGTACACTACAAAACTCTCCACTACTGCCTATTCGGCCTGGCTCCTTCAGTTTACACGGAGATCCAACGCCAACCCGATAAGATGAAGCCGACAGATCGTCTCCATATGCATTAATTCGTATTTCGAGCACTATAAAGAACATGGTAGATGTCGTCCAATTGTCCATACTAAGGACACCCCAGAATCTACCAGGCTGAATTTCTGCAGTCTGTCCCTAAAAGCACCATAGCCGGAAAGGAATTGCGTCACATATTTATTCGGGTGCACCCAAAAGCTGTCCCGCAAACCAACAACATTTGGAAAGAGATCATGCGTATAACGCTCACCATCTGTCTCATCACATCTGGCCTGCCACAAGTCATTGCCATGTTGTTCTATACAGTAACGACCCGTTACCGTTAACAATATTAGGCGTTGAGCCCTTAATAATATGTCCCGATAACTTTTATATTTTAGTCTGTTCGCCAAAACAGGCACTGCGTATAGCCTCAAACACGCCTTTATACAGAATGCTCATGGTCTTAAAGTTAAGACCCCAATCAGGATTAACCACACGTCGAATACCGAAGAAGGCCCACTCCGCGACGTATTGAAGGTGCTTCTTAAATTGAAATTTCTCATCAAGAAACACCCAGAGGTACTTATGAACATGAACATACTTTATACGCTGACCTGCCATCGAAACACGGACATGCCGACTCACTGCCAAACGGCCTTTGAGGAGCATCATCATGGTCTTTCCCGGGCTAAACGTCATCTTGTATTAAAGACTCCTACAGCTAAAGCATCCTAGGACTAATACCACTTTAAACCAATTTGATACTGCGCCTATTAAGGGAGATATGATTTTTTTTTTGTCTTTAATACCTTATTTTTCCACTCCCTGGGCCAATGGTTGGTGATATCAAAAAATGTTACTTTTTAAAGTTTTAGGCCATTATCCAATAAATAGTAGGAACTTTAAATGAATTCGATATTTTACTTAATGTTATAGCCATATTTTGTGTTTATTTTTCGAAAAAGCCCTGTCATTTCCACCCCCATGGTCCGATTTTCCCCATTAACAAACACATCAATTTGACAGTGATTGGCGCAAAATTACGGCAGTTATCGTGAAATATATAGATATACATTACATAAACTTGATAAACTTTTGAACTGTCGGTGGTTTTGGGGTCAGGGGAATGTTAATCGCGAAGAATGTGGAAATTTTCCGGAAGTCAAATCATGGTATCCATTACAGTAGGTAGCTTTCTTATGAAATCTACCTAATAATATAACAATAATAAAACTAATAACATTAAAAACGTTTTTTAAATAATAATAATATCATTCAAAAATCTTTGTTTCTTCTTGTTATTCGTTAACTACTAGAAGAAAAATTACAGTTTTAAACACTTTGTTTTACATCACTGAAAAAACTTAGCATGATATGCGAGCACGTAGCGCTTCAGCGGCTCAAAGCGCTAAGCGCTAAAGCGTCTACCAAAAGTACTCTATACAACCAGTGTTTTTATCAGATTTAGTTTTTGGTAGCATTATCTCAATTTTATCAAGTTTTTTGACTAAAAAATTTATTATTATTTTCTTAACATTTAAAATATTTTTAAAAAAACTAAAAATATAATGGTAATAAAAAAATAAAAAAAGTTCACCAGATCTAAAATTCGAAATGTGAATCCGGTTTTTAAATAAGCAAGAAAAAGTCCCATTCCTAGAAATATATAAGAAATAAGAAAATATATGATGATAAGGTAATGGATGAATTAACTACAAAAAAATGGTGCATCATGTTTAATGAAGTTCGAGTAGATCATTCTAGGGATCTTCTTTCATTACTGAAGAACTGTTGGCAAAAATTATCAATGAAATTTGTCAGGATAAATTGACCAATTGATCATACGATCAATGAAAGCTTTTTTCCTCAGATGAACATCCTCAGAGGGGTTCCTTGACGACTATCTGAAGAAGATAAGAAAAAATGAATGGGAGCGGCCTTGAAAATCTCGACCGATACGAACAAAAATCTGGATGAATTTCTTAATATTTTTTACTGGTGTGAAAGACACATCTATCATAAAAATACTGAATGTAATTGCCAATAAATGGAAAGCATCATACGGGAACTCCGTTAAATATTATTTTTTTTTTTTACCTCTGGGTCCACGGTTAGGCACTGCTTAGAGAATGAGATGAATTATGTGTAGCGTATGTGAAAATGCCATGCCTGACCGGGATTCGAACCCGGGACCTCAGGATGAAAGGCCGAGAAGCTACCACTCGCGCCACGGGGGCTGGCATACCTCAAGGTTAACGTTATTTAATCTTGGAAAGCCTGTTTGATTTTATGCCATATGAAACAAGAATACATTCATAAACTTACTCTGAAACATTTACTTCAATCCATTGCATAATAAAAAACAAAGGACGCAAAATCAAACGTAATATTTTATTTCACGATAACGGTCGCCCGCACAAGCTGCAATGATTTAAATGCTTTAAATTTTTACGCAAAAACTACTTAAAAAATTTAGTTAAGAGACTTACTTATCTGGAACCCAACAATTTTCATTATATTTTAAAGATTTGAGAAACATAGCAGCCGATTTCATTAATGATGGAATAGATGAACTAAAGAAAAAATATGTGTATATTTACGTAAAACTATCAAATTTTAAATGACTAATCAAACTAAATTTACTCATTATAGAAGATTTAATAACTCATCTCATAACACTTTCAGTGGCATTTGCGTCTCTCTGCAGTGACTGGTATTTAAATTAATTAGACACCTATTTAGAATACGGTTGAAAAATGTTTGGGTTTGAATCATTCGTTTAGAAACATTCGTTTAGTGTTTCGTATTTGTGTATATGAAGAATATCAAGTTCGCGATTAATATTGCTGATTAACGATTTAAATTTATTAACTTATTCCCAAATGATAACCTTGCTGCCATGGACAGCTTTTAAGTGTTCATTAAGTTTTTGAAACTACGTCCTGTTTGACCGATGTACAACATGCAGTTGGACCAGTTTAGTTTACATAATTTAAAAGTATTATTATTTGCTTGACGATTGTGTTTATGTTTAATGGATTTTATGTTTTTTTCTGTTTTTAATTTGTATAAATAGTTAAAAAACTATACTTTCTTTACTAGAAATGTGTATTATAACAGGACCCCCCCCCCCTTTTGATTGCAATCGACTGGACAAAAGTCTCCAGAAAAGCCCAAAATCCAAATTTTTTAGTAGCTGTAGCAATAAACCCTCATTGAGAGCTTTACAACGATATATCGTAAGTGGTACTTTTTTCATTGGTTCCAGAGTTATAGACAAATAAAATTTTAATTAATGAAATATTTGGATCTAACAAGGGAAGGCACATTAGTTCAAATCAGACTTCATCTTCTTTTTTCCTTTTTAAAATTTTTTTTAAATTTTAATATATTTATTTATTAATAATTATTTACCGTCGATTGTAAAAAATGCTTTACAATAAATAATAATTCTAGGGGTTAACAAGAAAAAAAAAATATATAAAAAAATTATCAGAAGTTATTAATGAAATAAAATTTTATGTACTTTTCATTTATCTGTGTATGCAATTTAATAGGCATACAAGTCATGTAGTCCCCACATAATATTTTTTTTGTGGTTATTATTGAATTATTATTTATTGTAAAAATATTTTACAATCAGAGGCTAATAATTATTAATAAATTAATATATTTAAATTAAAAAAAAAAGGTAAAAAAAGGAGATGAAGTCAGATTTGAACTGATGTACCTTCACCTTGTACGTTCAAAATATTTCATTAATTAAAGTTTTATTTGGCTATAACTCTGGAACCAATGAAAATAAGTACAAATTATGATAAATCCAAATTTTTTGGATTTTGGGCTTTTTTGGACACTTTTTGTCAACTCGATTCAATGAAAAGGGGAAGTGCAAAAACTTGATGTTACTACAGTCCTAAATCCAAAATTTCAACATCCTTTGGATAATCGTTTTTGAATTATGTGTAATGCATACCTACCGTACAGATGTCACGCCGAAACTAGACAAAATGGATTCAGGGAAGGTCAAGATGGATATTTCCGTTGAAATCTGAAAACCGAAATTATTCGCTATCAAAATACTTCCTTTACTCTGTACAAGGAAGTAAAAAAAATTGATAAAATCTGTAAAAAAAATAAACAGAACAATTCATATACCGAATTTCATTACCAAGTGGTAGATTCTTGTATTTCATCCAAAATATTTTAAGTTCAAATCCCATTCAGGATTAACATATTTTTACGTATAATAAAATTCTTATTTAACAGAAAAAGACGGTTACTTTAATTAGAATGTAAATAAAAAATAAATTAAATTTATATGTATAAAGAAAGTTAGGGAAGAATGAAAGATGAAAGAGTTAAAAAAGAGGAGTGGAAACTCTTATTTAACAGAATTCCCCTACTCCATAAATACGGTAACACCTGAAGGTATAAAGTAGCTGGCGTATTGCTATCTCTCGTTCGACAATGGACCGTATCACAAATAGATCGCGTTTAACAACAACCTATTCAATGCCATATACTCAGTTATTTTTAATATTACTGCTGTTATGTTTGGTAAGTAAAATATATTTGTATATATTATTTTAATTAATAAACTAATTTAATACATAATTAGTCAATAAGTTTATGTTAATTCAAAATAATATTACAAAATAATTTATTATTAATTCAGTAATTAGTTATTTTACGTTAAATTTTGAAAATTTTATTTAAAAAATTATATTAAACTTTTATATTAAATTATATTAATTATCTGCTCTTATTTTATAACTAATTTGTATGCATAGTTGAAAACTGAATAATAATAACAAACAAAAACAATAACAGAACATAGAAAAAAAAGGCATCGCCTTAAAACTAAATTCAATTTATATATATATATATATATTTTATTTAAATAATTGTTGTTACGAATAAACAGAACCAACAAATAGATCAGTTAATTAAAAATATTATAATTATTTTAAATAATATAAGTAAAATAATAAGTAAAACTAAAATAAATCATTTCATTACATTCAAAATTCATATAAAATAATATTTTTAATAGTTATCAACAAGTAAAGGAGATCCTAATTTGAATTGTGTAATTTTTTATTATTATTTATGGATATATATACACAGCCTTATATCACCAAATAAATCATCTTGATAATTTTTTTTTAATTTCTATGGAGTAAATTCCTCTGTAGTCCAATCATAGGTTTTTCAGATAACATTTTTTTTTAAATTCCAAAAAAAAATTTAATTGTTTAGAGAGAAGATTTGAAAATATTTCCATGCCCTAATCATCATTTTTATAATAATACAATGATATACAGTCATATATCATTATAAGAAACTTTGTTTGAAAAAGTCAATTCATAATAGAAAAAAAAGTATATTATACTCAAGTATAAGTTTGATAACAATCTATATTCTCTGGGTTTCTTTAATTTTATCAAAATAAAGTGTTCTTGTATTTTCATTTACTGCGATTGGTTTTGTCCGTATATTGATTGCATTTTTATAACTCTATCCCTATTTTAAATAAAAATAAAATATGAATCAAATTAAAAGAAAAATTAAAATCGAGATCAAAAACTTAAAAATAAAACATTTTTTAAATTGTTTAATTTTTGAAGTTAAAGCCAAATTAAAAGTTGGTTAGTAATTTTTCTTTTTCCTTATTTGACATCGAGTTAAAAAAAAAAGTTAATTTAAAATTAATTTTTAGATTGCATGCATGTTTTTTTTATTCGGGTTTTTTTTTATTTATCAAAATAAACCTTAATTTTTAATGACTTAAGTATTTAAAACTGGTTATAATAATTTAAAAATATGATTTCGGGGGATATTTAAAAAAAATATACAAAATTATAAAATTAATGAATTCAGAATTTGTGTTACAAATGTACAGATTTCTTTTATTATTATTTATTATAAATATATAAGCCAGATTTGATCTAGAAAACTCCTTTGAACTAAAAACTATCTTTTCATTAAGATATCTTGAATTTAAAAAAAAATTACAAGACGGCTTATTTAGCTATCATTTTTTTTCTTTTAAAAGAGCCTGTAGTTGTATGGTTAAATGTATTACAAGGTTTAGCTTTTAAGTAAAATTTGATTAAACGATGTTTAAGCAGAATCTTTTTTTCAATAAAGAATCCTTCTTTGATTTAAAAACATAATACAAATATAAAGTGCAAAATACAAGTGTAAATAATTCCTATTTAAATACAAAATGACGTAAAATAGATTTTGTAGAATATTATATTACTGAAATTGTTAAAGTTTATAATTTATTTACTTTTGTTGCTCACAAAAAAATAAGTTTGGTACCATTTTTAATATTCATTGGAATCTCTAGAATATAAATGAATAACGTAATACAAATTACATTTTTTCGTAAAAATTATATATAAATTAACATTTTAAAACATGTTTGTCAAAAATTAACTTTTTTTGTATATCTGAAATTTGACCTTCAAGTTAATTTTAATAAAAGTAACAATGTTAAAAAGAATTAAACAATACTCATTCGTTTCTTATTCATACTCTTTAAGGGGTCTAAAATAATTACGTTTACAAATGCGGAATAACTGGGAATCCCTATTTTGAAAGCACCAATTTTAGATTTTCATTACATCCAAATTCTATCTACACAATGGGCAATACATATTTCCGCAAATAAAATTATGAGAGATTGAATAAAAACATGGGGTATGCTTTGTTTAATAAAGCCCCAAATATAATTACGAATAAAATAGCTAAAAACATTTTTAAAATATCTCTCTTAAATTAAACACACTAAAGAGTAAAAAATAATTTCAGAACGGTACATCAGAATGGAATTGACAACAAGCTTTGACGTTGGTATGTAAAATATGTGAAAGTCATAGCTTCAAATTAAAAATTTGATGTTGTCGACAATTTTTTCATATGCGTTTAGATATTAAAAAATTGGTAAAAACATGAAATTTTTAATTTGAAGCTCTGACTTTCACACAATCTTAAATATCACCATCAAAGCTTGTGTTGTCAAATCCATTCTGAGATAGTAATCAGGAACAAACCTGTATGCAAAATTTCAGAACGAATGGATAAGCGGAAGTGCATAAAATTCGATTGGAAAGGTTCCGTACCACGAATCTCAGTTAATATAAGAGCGGTAATAAAAATTGAATAAAAAGATGGGGTATACTTTGTTTAATAGATGTTATACTCAAGTTCATGAAACAAAATTTTATAAAATATTTTGATCTCAGAAAAAAAATCGATCCCCGAACTATATTTCCTGAGAACTATTGTAAAACCAGATTATTGCAAACTGGAATAGAAACAGGCTTATTTTTAGATCAATTTGTTGTACTTACAATAAATAAATATTGTAATAAAATCTGAAGAGAATTTAATTTTGAGGAGATGGATGTAGTGTTATCTGAAGACAGAAAAATTTAAGAAATTCAACTTATAAAAGATTTAAAAAATTCAAAACTTGAGAGAAAAGTGTTGATTATATGAAACAAATACACAGAGCTAAATAAACACTAAAAAACTATATTGAAAGCTTTTTCAAATGTTAATTTTTTAAATTTATTCAATAACTAACCAGTGTTTCTCATAAAAAATAGAAGAAAGTTAGATAATTTATTCAAAAAAAAAATCTGTATCACAATCACAACAAATTCTCTTTTGCATTCTTTTTACTATCAATTTTGAATTTTCTTAAAAATATTCATTGATTAATTAAATAATTTTAACTATTATTATTAATTTTTTTAATTGTTATAACTTACTATTCTTTTTCATTTTTTAAATAATTTCTTGCATTATTTATTGTTAAAAAACTACAATATATGAAAAACTATATATTTTTGAAATATTCTTATGATAAATATTTTTATTTTTATTTTACTATCAATGATTTACTTTAATTAAAAAAAAGCATAAAAAACCTGTCAATTTTTTTTAACTGATCATTTAATTCCAACAATGTTTAAAAGAAATTGATGAAATAATTTCCATAAAAAAATGGTGAAATTGTTTTGGATTAAAAATGAGTAATAAACAAAGCTCAATAAAATGTATTAGTCTCCTTTTTGCTTAGTCAATTAAAATGAGACAACCAAATCATTAAATCTGTGAAGCTACTAAATTAGGCGAAATTAAATCCACAATCAAATGATAAAATCAATTGTGTTTTTTTAACGACTTCAAAAAATAAGAGGTTCTCATTTTAACCAATTTTTAAAAAATGTTTAAACCTTACCCTTCACTATATGGACATTAAGTTCGATGACCCTTTCTTCATTTTTAAAAGAAGTTGTTGCTTTATTCGTTTCATTAAGGAAGATATTTTAAATGCAAAGTTATATTAACTAAATATCCGATTTGAAAATATTTTTTCTATAATTTTTAAATAATTAATTTAAAAAATAAACGTAAAAATTATGATTATTATAGTCTGATGTCATTTGGATATTCAATATATTTTTCTGATTAAAAATAAAGAAACCCACCAGGGGTTGGTCTAGTAATAAAACTCGTCATCGTAAATCAGCCGAGTTAAAATCGTAGTAAAGGTAATTGCTTTTATCAGGATTTGAATTCTAGATAGTGGATACCGGTGTACTTTGGTGGTTGGGTTTCAATTAACCAAACGTCTCAGGAATGGTCTGCCTTAATTTGTTCAAGACCACACGTTTACCCGTACATTACACTGATAAGTCGCTAATGATTTTAATTGATGATGGGACTATAAATGAAAATATAAAAAACGAAGATAATAAACAAAAATAACTAAACAACTAGTAGTAAACAAATAATTCATATTTCTGAATTTTACAGCGTTTAATAATAAAATAGTAGATTCTTTTATGTCTTTCATTTAGTTCAGTTTCCTAGCCTTATTAAGGAGTGAAATTTTACTTAAATTTCTGTTTTTTTTAGTACTTTTTTTTTACTTTGTAGACCGATCCATATTATAAAAAAAAATAAAAGTAAAAAACATGAAATAATCTTAAAAGAATATAAACTGCTCTCACAAAAACCCCGCTTTAAAAAATATAAAATAATATATATTTTTATATTAAATCTTTTAATTTCTATTTTTGAATTTTACGTCAAATTTTAGACTAGTATTTTTTTTTAAGTTAAAAAAAATAATTAAAAAAATAATTATGTATAATTTCTTCCTTTTTTATGCGGTTTTTTAAAATGATTTTATTTTTTTAAATAAAATAAAGTTTATATTTTTAATATATTTTAAGCCTAATTAACCAGAAAGTAAAAAAAATTTTCTTACATTTTTTTTTTTTTACATTCCAGTTACTACAAATAAAAAGGAACAAATCCGATGTAAACCATGTTAATTAAACAATAATTATTAATTACGTATTATTACTTTTATTTTTGTTAATATTTTTATTATTTATATATAAAAAAAAAAAACATGTGAAAGTTAGAAAATATTAACTTAACATATTGATTTTAAGCAGGTTTATTTTTAAAATCTTTTCAAACATATCAGGTGTTTTAATTAGATTACATTCAAATCCTAAATTAGCTTATGTTTTTAAAAACCGTTTAGAAAGTTACACAAAAATCATTTTAAAACATGATAAATATTTTGTTATTCTAAAAGAAAACAATTAATAATTATGAAAATTTATTTTTATATTTTTTTAATAAAACATATTATTTTTGGACAAAAATAAACAATTCCAATTAAGGAAAGCAGAATAAATCCATTATCAAATATTTACGTCGTATAAGAAATTAATTTAATTTTTAAAATAATTATTAAAACGTCATTATGCAAAACAATTTTTAAAAACATAATGTATTATAATTATTCAAGGTGTGTTTGTTTGTTTTTTAATATAATTTTTCTTCCAAAACAATTAAACATACAAATAACCATTTTTTCGATAAAAAAGTTAAAAAAAATTTGATACTATCCAGACTCCTATAATATATAAAAAAATATATATGCATATCTATATCAAAGACAAAAGTATAAAAACCGTTTACCACCAAGAGTACAGAATTGAATAATGCTTCTTACATTATGTTTATTATTTTTTAATAGCGCTTTCGAGGTTTCCCCTCATCATCAGTTAAATTTTTCTGTGTTTTTCTCAAATCACACATTAAAATTGCAACATATAAAAGTATGTAGTCAAAGTATTAAAAATATAAAATTAAAAATTTTTTATTACGTGGCTAGTCACACAGAGTACTGTACTAATAATTTATTATGTGAAAATGTATAAGTACAGTACGAAATGTTTGGCTAGCCACATAATAATTTTTTTTATATTTTAACTTAATATTTTTAGTATTTTGACTAGATATTTTTACATTTTGTAATTTTAATGTTTAAGCTTAAGGTAAGAAGCATTATTAAATTCTGTACTCTTGGTGTTAAACGGTTTTTATATTTTTTTCTTTGATATATTAGTACAGAGGGAAAAATGGACAAACACAATAACAAAAAAGTATTGTTTTTGCTTATATATATATTCAACTTATATAGATTTCTGAACAAAGCTTATTAATTTATTAAACCCCTAATAACAAGCATTATTTTAATTCGTATTTTTTTTTTTCAATCTGTCCTATTTAACGTATGTAAATAATACAAGAATGATTAAATTATTTTTAAAGAAACATTAAGGACTTATTCCTGATTGAAATCTAATAATATTGGAAAACGAATTAATTCGACACCGTTTTTATGTTAGTTGAACAATAAATATTAATTACGTATTATCATTATGAAGCTAAAAAAAGAATCATTTGAATTCCGTTATTTAGAATACACAAGAAATAATTAATTAAAAATCCAGCGAAAAAAATCGACTTAAAAAAGATAAATTAATTATTCTTTGAATTTAGATGTTTAAATCAAATAAAAACAATAACCAAGAACTTAATAACCCTTAATCCATACTTGGTTTTTGACGTTAATTATTTATAAAGAGGTAATAAAAAAAAAAAATGAAAATTATTACTTTTAACCCTTCTTGTAGCTTTTGTTTAAAAATCGGAATATTTTTAAAAACATATATTATTTTACATTTTGATTTTTACTTCTGATTAAAATATGTAAAAATTAAAAAACCAACGTCTTTGTAAAAAATAAAAGAAAATACCAAAAATATATTACTACTCATCAATTTAGAATGTTCAGTTGATGAACAGGATGGGGTTGAATGCCTGGACCGGGGACTGGTTTCTTGCATTCTACGATTTTCTGTCGTGATACATTATCATTTCAACCGTAGAATCATTTTATCCCGGGTAGAATTATTACGCATCTATGCATTTACCCTTTCTAAGCATTGACGAATAATATTATAACCGAATATGAGCTGAGGTTCTCTGGAATGCGCAAGTATATGTATATATATTTTTTTATTTTTTTCAATGAATTTCCAACTAAATCTCTTCAATTTTTATGTGAAAATAGATTAAATATCAGAATAATAATAAGATTGGCGGCCTCCGTGACGGGAGTGGTAACGTCTCCGTCTTTCACCCGGAAGTCCTCGGTTCGAATCCCGAACAGGCATGGCATTTTTCATACGCTACAAATTTCCATTCGGGCTACATGATCGTACCCGAATCGATGCCCGCACATATCATTAAAAAAAAAATTAAGCTTTATACCATTACGTTATAATAATTCAAATCTAACCAAAGAAAGTGAAAAAAAAAAATTAACTCATTACGGTTGTATGTCAGGCCTTCTAACAAATCGTCAAGTAGCTTATAGAAAGTATCATCTCTATTAAAAAATCTAATACTAATGTACTATAGAAATATAAAAGTCAAAGGATTGAAACCCCTCCACAACTTTAAAACCGTTTAGATAGAATACTGCAACTTTCAGGATCAGGGTAAAAAAAAAAACTTTACCTTTACCTTTTACCTAACTTTACCTTTACCTAACCTTTACTAACTTTACCTTTTGATGAAAAATAGAATTTCAACCCCTTCTTGGGCTGGGGTCCAGGGATTTTAAATGTTAACACCTTTTCTACATCACTTTAAAGATCTTTTTAAGACAAGAAAGATAGTATGAAATAAAAAGTTGGTACAATATTTGTACTCAAATGGTAAAGTTAGATTTTAAAAATTACTAAATTTAATAACTTTAAATAATAAGAAATTAAAATGAATTAAAATTTATTTTAAAAGTTAAATTTAAATTTAAAAAAAATTTATATTTTAAAAGAAGTGGAGTCGAGGAATGAGGATTCTCAATAAATTTTCGTATAATCTCTAACGATTTGCTATAATTTGTTGCAGCTTTAGGCTTCCCTGGTTTTCCCTTATTATTAATGCTCTCTTTTTTCAAATCGTTTGGTGGTTTTTGACACTGTTCCTTTTGAATTAGAGTTTTGATTATTAAACTTGCGTTGAACGATTCACAAACTTCATTACACGACTTAACTCTATCAAAGCCCCTCATCGTTAAAGCAATGTTAACAGGTAACATAGAAAAAATTAATTCAGTAAAAAGAAAATCACAAAAAAGGTAAAAAAAGATGTAAATAAGAAAGGTGCCTTAAATATCTGGTAAAGGTAGACAAAATCGATTACCCAACCGATCACAAGAGACTGTCATAAGAAACAGCGTAATAATGTAACATTCTAAATGGAATATTACACTACAATAAATTAAGCTTTATTTTTGCAACAACAATAAGAGACCAATGATCAGCTGATCAGCATCGCTAGATAACAACATTTATTTATTTAAATTGCAAGAAAAATTTGTTTTTTTTTTATTAAAAAACAAAAATCTTTTAATATTTAAAAATTTTAATTTACGTTTAAAATTAATTTTAATTAAATTATTTTAATCTAATTCAATTTAGTTTCTTTTAACTTAATTTTATCGAAATTTAGGAATTTTCAAAATCCAAATGTTATCCCGCTGCCATTTTGGGTACAGACATCATACCAACTTTTTATATATACCATTTTTATTGTCTTAAAGAGACCTTTAAAATGATTAATCACACAAAGTGTTACCATTTAAAATATTTGAATTACAACTCCTGGTCCACCCCCAAGAAGGGGTTGAAATTTTATTTCTCATCAAAAGTTATAGTTGACGATATATTATCCTCAAATTTATAGTATTCCATCTGGAACGGTTTTAAGTTTCTTGAGTTTCCATTCTTTTGACTCACTTTATTTTTCTACTGTAAAAAAATTGTCAAGATTTGTTATATGTTTGAAAATATACGAATTCAGGCAATTGTTAAAGTTTTAAACGGAAAAGTAAACTCACGGTAAAAAAGTATTTTTAACAGAACGTTTCTTCATGATTTATCTACAACTTTCTTTTATAAATTTTATCACATTCACACATGCAGGCGCGTGCAGAAATATATTTATTTATAAATAATAAGTGAAATATATTTATTTATAAAGAAAATCTTCTTTTTTATTTTTTACTTCCTTGTACGAAGTAAAGATAATATTATGATCGCGGAAAATTTCAGTTTTCACATTTCAACAGAAATACCCATTCTGACCATCCCTAAGTCCATTTTGACTAGTTTGGGCGTGACGTCTGTACGTAGGTACGTATCTCACGCATAATTGAACCAAAATTGTTCAATACCAGAATTGAACCAAAAAGCCCAAAATCAAAAGAAAAATTGGAGTTTGCAATTTTTGTTAACTGCAGTAATAAGTCCTCTCTAAGAGCTTTTCAACGATATATTTTAAGTAGTACTTATTTTCATTG
This sequence comes from Lycorma delicatula, assembly GCF_047948215.1. Lineage (NCBI taxonomy): Eukaryota > Metazoa > Arthropoda > Insecta > Hemiptera > Fulgoridae > Lycorma > Lycorma delicatula. Next base: position 35,936,411 of record NC_134464.1, on the reverse strand, counting down.
GATCCAGAGTTATTGCAAATAAAATTTTAATTAATGAAATATTTGGATCTTATAAGGGGACAGCGCATCGGTTCGAATCAGACTTCACTTCCTTTTTTATAATTTTTTTTTTTTTAATTAAACTATTTATTTATTAATAATTATTAACCTCTGATTGTAAAAAAATGTTCACGATAAATAATAATTCAATAATAACAATAAACAATTTAAAAAAATGAAAAAATACCTAATTTTTTAATGAAATAAAATTTTATGTACTTCTCATTTTAGGAAAAATGTGTATATGTAATAGGTGTACAACGACTATGTGTAGTGTCCACATCAGATTTTTTTATACTTTTATAATGTAGGGAATATACATACTAACTTATAAAAATCTTACATCTCTTCTTAGAACTACCAGGTGTTCTTTTATAACCTACAATTAACCAAACTGTAAGGTATTATTACATATTTAAACCAACATATTTCTGTACTTTTCACGAATAACAAATACTTATACTTCACTATTACTAATATTATTTAAAAAATGATACCGATTTGTTATTCATGAGATAAGACCACAGGCGATGATAAAATTTACAAGCAATAAATTTAGATTGCTGAATTACTTAATTATAGACGGTATATATTAAAACATAAATTTATAGAAAAAGAAATAAAATAAAAAAATAAGAGTAAAATTTATAAAAGTATAAACAATCGCTCAAGTCAACAGTTATAAAAACGAATAGCTATATATAGCATTTAACAAGTATTACTGTTAAACATAATGTTGATAAAGCTATTAAACTTTTGAATAAAATTAACCATAAAATAAAATAAACGGTGATATCTTTACGTATAAATATACGTACACACACATATAAATTACTACGAACCGGATAAATTGAAGCAATTTAATCTTATATAAGAAATATAACACATAGATCTAACAAGCTAAATATTAAGGAAGTGTATTAGAAAAAGATACGGTGAAAATACTATATTATATTTGAACATAATTTTTTTTCCTGTAAACCAAAATAAATCGATATAGAATTATAAAATAACAATCTTAATGATGCGGAAAACACTGACGCATATTGCACTTATTTAAACAATTTTTTCCGAGATTTTTCTATTATGTTATTATTTCCGTCGTCAAAAACCGGAAATACTGTAAAAATATTATTCTTTAAACTGCATATTTAAAAAGAAATATGTAATTTTCCGTTCTTTCCTCTATTATATTATTATGCTTTAAAATTTCTTTTATAAATCATATTAGATGTCACATAAAGGAAATTATATTACTTCCAATTACTTTCAATAGTAAATATTGTAATACAATATTCATGAATTTTTTTTTAGATAAAACTTTTAATATCAAGTAATAAAAAAAAATTGACGATATCCTTTACAACCATAGATATTGCTGTCAATTTTGTTATATTTAAAACGTAAACGTTAACCATTCTGCTCTTTTTTAAGCTGATGTTAAACCTTAAATGTTAAATATTTTACAAACATTCCTCCTCGCGATTTCGCTCGCTCTATATGCGTATAGAACTTCAAAAATTAGAAATAGTGTTTTAATAATTATGTGGGAGCTGTAGAGTTACCGCTATTCACAAGTTATCGGTTAAAATAAAAGATGGGTTCCCAAAATCAATTTTTTGATGAAATCCAAAAGATATTGAAGTTGTTCAAGAACTAATTTATCTGCTACCCAGTACAACAAAGAACAGGAGCTTAATAATTCCATTTTTGTGACTTTGCAATGCTTATATACTTTAATCATATTACTTATTTGAATATCATTCAAATAATCGATTTCAGGGAGAGTTAAAAGTGGATTTATGATCTAACCTTTTTCTTGAAGGTTGAATTCAATTTCAAGTGTTTGATAACGCTCTGACGTAGAAACACGTTGTCTACGATCAGTAAATTAAATTCTAGTAGTCCTAGAAGTTCTTCTTCCTATCACAACAGACTTTATGAAAATATAAAAATAAAATTGAATGTCGAATTTACGCCAATTATATATTTAGCTTATCCTGACAGCTTAGTTTAATATATAAAAAAGCTGGCATCATAGTTGTAGGACCTTCCCATCACTGTGGGATGTTTCTGATGCACAGCTTACACACACAACTTAATTTAAAATATTTATCATTTTATTTAAACATAATATTTTTTCGTTTATTTAATTCAGTGATTCTAATTAAAACACGCGCGCATACCGTATTTAATTCGCGTGGATGTGGCGGTACTAGCGGTGATGGTCGGCACTAACTAATGTAATTTTACAACTTACATACAACAAATTTCGTATGTACGGTCGGCAGACTGGTGTAGCCGGGAGACTTAACGTACCACTTACCGAATTAACCGGGCGATCAAGTTTGAGACCCAGCCAGACCGAGTTACTTTTTTACACTTATTCATTTATTTAATTCTACCGCTCACCTGTAACGTCACAACATAGCAGACGACAATTGTAACAACATTTTTTGGAGTAGGGATGCGATTTTGCAAAAAATCTTTGTTGCAGATGTTATTTTTATAACCTGATATAAATGCAAATAACCCCTAAAATGCAGGATAGATGTTTTAAAAGTAAGAAGCATGATCGATTTATTAGTGACAGGGAAAAGTGAAATAACTTTCCCGTTACCAATTTTATTGAACCGAATATATTTAAATCCAATTATTACATAACAGTACGTTAAGATGCACAAATCTTCACACTCCGAACCTCTCTCTCTTTTTCTGTTTAGTCTTCGGAATCATCGAAAAGTATTTCTTCAGAGGATAATTGAAAATGATATGTATGAATGTAAATGAATAGTAGTCTTGTACAGTGTTAAGGTCGACCAGCCCTGAGATGTGTGGTTAAGTGAAACCCAACAACCGAAGAACACCAGTATCCACGATCTAGTATTCAAATACGTATAAACGTAACTGCCTTTACTAGAACCGACCTTCTTTTTTTCCGTTTAGCCTCCGTTGATTACCGTAATAACGGTAATACTGTTTAACGGTAATTACCGTTCAGATATTACTTCAGAGGATGATATGTATGAGTGTAAATGAAGTGTAGTATTGTACAGTCTCAGTTCGACCACTCCTGAGATGTGTGGTTAATTGAAACCCGACCACCAAAGAATACCGGTATCCACAATCTACTATTCAAATCCGTGTAAAAATAACTGACTTTATTGCTGAAAATCTCGAATTCCAAATCAGCTGATTTGGTATACTAGAACCGACCTGATGTTGAGAAAGTTCACTTTTTATAAATTTATATGCAGAGTGTCTTCTGACGAAATGGGAAATTTTCAGGACATTCTACCGGCGAAAATAATGAAAAAAGTTCATATAAACTAAGGTCTGGAAACTCTGTTTTTGAATTACGGCTAACGATAAAAAAATAAAAATAAGCCCTATCTTTGGGTTCCAAATAAAGGAGTAAAGTTGGTGATTTCTTATCTAACGTGAGCTGGGAAATAGGATAAAACAGATTCCAGAACTGTAACTCCAGTAGTTTTTAAGATTTCCGACGTAAAACACAAAATTTGGTGTCAAAAATTTAATTATGAGAAAATTCATGTAAATGTAGGTAAATTAAACCTTTGAAAATCGGTTTTTATTCATACAAAACTGACGAAAAATAGAAAGAAAATCTTATTATATCTAAACCTAATAAACATTCTCTTTAAACATTCATTCTTCGATGTATCAGCATTTAAGAAAAAGGGTTATTTCCAACATGTTTTCTGTTGAACGCCAAGTAAATCATCATGTGATTCAATATATTCACCGTAGCCCACACACTACAAGGCGAATTTCATGTCGCACTGGCGATCAAACAAAATTTGCGGTCAACAAAATACCCCCCAGCATTTAAACTTCTTTCGTTGGCTTCTGAACAACGGTGATACGGTAAATTCAATTCTATTTACTGATTATGCCAATTTTACAAGAAACTGTATTTTTTCAATTCTAAAAGTAGTCATTAATGGAGCGAAGACAATCCACACGATACCGTGGAAACTAATTTCAAACATAAATTTCACATTGTTTGGTGTAGCAATATTTATGACAAAATTCTGGACCATTTATTTTCAACAAAAAAACCTTACGGGAGATAAATACCTTCATTTCTTGAAAAATAATTCGCCGGCAAATTATCTATATTAAAATTAATCTGCTAAAGTATTAAGCCTTTTATTTTGAATTAAATGACATTTTATTTTTTTTTAAATCGGTTAAAATAGTCGAATTATTATGATAATGATGTGAATTATTATTATTATTATTATGATGTGATTCCACCATTTTAGAAACATATTTTAACGAGATATTTTAATAAGGAAATAAAGTAAAACGAAATATAATAAAAAGTAATTGATGGGATACTACTCTATTAAACCGCGAAAAACGTTTATCGATAGCAGTAATTTATATAATTTGTTACCAGCATTTTCACACTATAATTTCAATTTTTGTTATATTTTTTTATTCCTAAATACAATATATCTTTATTTTTTCTTTTCATTTATTTCAAAGTCAATCTCTATTTACAAGAGGCTGTAAATTTATCAAGTAGTTTATACGTAAGTAATGTAAAATATATCTGAATTTGTTTAATATTTTTAGTAGAAAATTTTTTTACCAGAGCTCATCAACTTGTTAAAGGATAAAAAGAAAATAAATGTTAAACAAATCATTAAAATTTAAATTTTTTACTACACTTTTTTGAATAATCACAAAATATTTTACAGTATTTGTAACAGAAAGTAGGAGGCCTAATATTATTATTACTTTCTTTTGTAATCTATCGTGGTCACGAATCTAAGCCTCCTAATAATATTAAACGACTTATCTCTCCTGAGTTCCTCCTAAATTTTAGTAAGTAATATTACTTCATTATAGAACAGGATAAAGCAAGTTACATTCTTTGAAGCTTTTCTTTGAAGGTTTTCAGATTTCAACGGTAATATCCATTTTGATTATCCATTTTCACTAGTTTCGGCGGTACGTCTGTATGAACGTACGTATCTCACAAAACTCAAAAATTATTAGTAGTAGAATGTTGAAATTTTTGATTTAGGACTGTTCTAACATTTAGTTGTTCACTTCTCCTCTTTTGATTGCAATCGAGTGGACCAAAAGTTTTAGAAAAAGCTCATAACCCAAACAATTTAGAATTTGGACGTTTTCTTAACTGCAGTAATAAGCCCTCATTGAGAGCTTTTCAACGATATTTCATAAGTGATGCTTATATTCATTGGTTCCAGAGTTATAGCAAAATTAAATTTTAATTAATGGAAATTTGTATCTTACAAGGGGAAGGCACATCGGTTCGAATCCGATTTCATTTCCTTTTCTCTTTTTAATTTTTTTTTTTAATTTAAATAATACAATCAGAGGTTAATAATTATTTATTATTAACTATTAACCTCTGTTAAAAAACTTTTACAATAAATAAAAATTCAATAATAACAATAAAACAAAAATCATAAGTTATTAGCGGAATAAAATTTTATGTACTTTTCATTTAAAAAAAATGAAATCATGTGATATCAACATCAGAATTTGTTTGTAACGTGTGAAAAAAAAGCAATGCTAACCGGGACTCGAACCCAGAAAACTATGTATGAAAGACAGGAGCTTCCGAGATTGGCTTAAAAAAATTATTTTATAAATATAGTTTACCACGTTATTTTCACCTTCTTTTTTATTTTTGTACCTATAATGTAATAAATTTTATAAAAAAAATAAAACGCCATAAAAAGAAAAAAAAATTACTTTTGTAATTCTTTTTTAAAACAAAGTTTTAGAAGTTAGACAATACTTTTAAAAAATGAAAAGATGAACAACGTATTTAACCTTTAATTTGGCGCCAGATTTCAAAAGTAAAAATACTATAAATTTAAAAAAATAATTATTTAATTTTTCTAACGTTCTTATTGATCGATTTCATTATTTTTAAAAATTTATTTTACATCTTTTATTTCTATATTAATTTAAATAATCTATTGAAAAGAAAATGGCTGATCGTATGAAAGCAAGCTGTTTACAAAAACTATGAAATTTGATAAACGCGTGTCCTGATAGAAACAAATAGAATGCAGAGAAAAGTGTAAAAACACTAATACACACAACCGGAGAGTAATCCAAACCTCTATCGAAAACGGAAATACACCGAGTGTCCCGGAAGGATTCTGCTAAACTTCATAGGCGTATTTCTGTCATTAAAATAATACAAATAAATTCATATAAACATGGATCCTAAAACTTCGTTACGGCTAGTGAAAGATTTCGTTTCGATTTCTGCTCCTCCACTGAAATTCTAGGAACATAAAGGGACGAATTTTTTCGTATGGTTTTTGTCCTGAAAAATTAAAAAAATTGGTCCAAGAACTGTATTACCATTATTTTCTGAAATGGGAATAATGAACGAAAAAATTGACTTGAAAACACAATTTTTTTGCTTTGGCGTAAAATAACTTTGTAAATTGTCAATAAACAAAATTTATTGGTTAAATTGATAGAGAATTTAATTATGGGAAAATTGATATAAATTATCTTTCAAAAAAATCCCACAACAGCAATTTAGTTGTACTTACATGTGAAACAATTACAGAAAAAGCACGCTAGTACGTATTTGTCTGTATTAAGTAGTTATTTTTTAGGAGCAGAAATCGGGAAGAGATATTTTACTTAGCTGTAACTCGCAAACAAAATGTTACCAACTTAAAACAAAAAAAATGTAAAATTTATCAAGCAAATATCAAACAAGATAAATTGTTAATTTGTATAAATAAATAAATAGTATAAAGATTATAGCTATAAAAAAATGGATATCATAACGTCATTGATTGATAATATATATAAAAAAACATAATTCAGAATTTTTCAATACAAATATACAATAAAAATAGTAAAAATGTAAAAAGTTTTATATAAAATACTCTTATATAAATAAAATTATAGAAAACTTAATAGACGCATATAATGATAAAAAAAACCTGATGTCATACAAACATTTAACATTTTATAATAATAAAAAAGTAAAAAATAAATATGATTCTTCCGGTAGTTATAAAATTAAATGCAACAATTGTGAAAACATATATATTGGTAAAACGAATAGATCATTTTAAGACAGATTTAATGAACATTTTAAATCACTTAAAAACACAAAGATGGTTATCTCAAAAGTTGCTGAGCATTTGATAAACGATAATCATAATATAACTACTTAGAAGATAATTCGGAAATAGTCGAAAATTTAAATATTGAAGAGGAAAATTGTAATAAAATATTGGAAATTTTTGAAAAATTTATATATACGAGTCTATAGATATTAACGTGAATTCAGCCTTATAAATCTGCAAACAGAATATGATGGGGACATTCTCATTAAAATTATTTAAGTTTGTATACAAAAATAAGATATTATAAATTAATACTTATTGTAATGCTTTTTCATTCTGGACTGAACAAATATTTGTTCTAAATTAATTTTAAATGTTTTTAAAAACCTTTTAAATTAAAAAAAAAAAATTAGTTTAAACAAACAATTTTTACAAAGTGTAAAAAGCTAATAATTTTATTGTGTAAATGTAAATAGTTTATAAAAAAATATCACTGAGGATGGGCTTAGGCCCGAAATGCTTTAATAGAGTAAAGGATTAAAGGTAAGAGTGTTTCTCTAATTCTGTGCTTTGCGGAGTCTTGAAGAATATTAATATTGTATACATAGATAAATGTACGATGTAAGTATAATTCTTAAAATTCAACTGATTTTAGATTAAGAGCTCAGCCAAATTCTTAACGGAAATTACACTTCAAAACGAAATAAATCCGATTTAAGTCGATATAAATTTATCGGTTTTTTCAACAAAGCGTTGATGGGTTATTATACCCATTTTTATATGAACTTTTTTCATTATTTTAATGACAGTCTATGAAGTTTAGTAGAATCCTCTTCGAACACTCCGTATATTATTAATTGTTTTTATCTAAAGTTTTTCAACTAATTTTTCTAGATATTTCGAAAACTAAAATACAAATAAATAAAAATGTCTATACAAACTCTTATAAAATAACGTTAAAAATCATAATAACTTCAGGTTATATTTCATTACGATCAAAAAATCCAATACCTTAATTAAGATAAGATCCCGTAAAAAAGGATGGATCATGTGTTTTTTTTGTTACATGACTGACCAAAAAAGAATGTAATGTGTTTAGGGTATATGTACGCCTATGTATGTTTGGTTTGTTCCACACCGTAGCAGCTCCACGAATCAACCGATATAGATGTATGACCCATGACCCTGCATTGGAATCCTTACGCCACCGGAAGTGTCATAGGCAATAAAATAAATAAATATATATATATATATATATATATATATATATATATATATATATGTGTGTGTGTGTGTGTGTATGTAGTAGTAGAGATTTTTCCGGTTGAAGCATAAAATTTAATGAACTGTGAAGTGAGAGCCTCTATCACCGCGTGAGCTGGGTTTGAACTTTATGATTCGATTCAATCGAATGAATAATATTACAAAAATAATAGAATTAAATTTAAGTTAAATAAAATAATAAAACAAGTTAATGATATTTCTGTTTAATAATAATGTGACGCTAGTGGTGAGGTGATACGAGTCCCTCGTGGAGGCTACAAAAATCATCACCATCAACTGGTAACAAACAGGGAGCCCCTGGAACGTTTGTTTGGGAGGTGCAATGAGGTGCTCTTATAATACTTCTGCATATGATTATATGCAATCGGAGGATTGTCCGATTGTCAAATTTTAAATGGGTTATTTGATTGAATAATACAAAATCACGATGTAACCAAACCAGAACAAAAAGAGCAATGTTTGTCACATTGGGTTTAGAGCTTTGTTAAAAAATTGAATTAATAAATATGTAAAAATTAGACTCGTGTTCACAAATTGACTACATTTCATACATAATTCAGTAAGGTGGAATGCTAAAATAGTAACAATAACAATAGTGAAAGCTGCTGTATTCTATTCTAAAAAGATAATAATGATTTCAAGTAATAATAAGTACAATTTATTATTAGAAATATTTCTATATATAATAAAAGAAGAGTAATCGTTGAATTGAATAGTTTATTGTTATGATTATAGTTATTACTTATCTATCTAAGGTAGAAATATTTTTCTGTTTATTTGTATACATTCTATATTTCTCTTGGAAAAAAATTGTTATATGTCGTCTACAAAGAAATTCTCAGTAAAAATTCCAAAAAATATTTCACACGAAATTCCTTTAAAATTTTATTTACTTTAATTTTCTATCCTCCCAGAAATATTTTATAAAACTTCATCTATAATTAAATCACATAAAAAAATTAGCAGAATTTTTTCGTAAATAGGGAAGGTACCCATAATTTGAATTAAAAAAAAGAAGAGTTCTGCAAATTTTTTTACAATTGTAATTGTTTTTAAAATTCATATTTTTAGATTTCTCTATAAAATATATGGTCATTATTTAAACCATAAAAAACACGAGGCTAAAGCCTCGTTCCGGGAAAGTCGTGCAGCTGTGGGTTGTTTCTGAAGCACGGCTTACACACAAATACACACCCAACTTAATTTGAAATATATTTCATTTTATTTAAATATAATATTTATTCGTTTAATTCAATGATGCTAATTAAAGCGCGCGCGTATACTGTATTTAATTCGCGCTTTAGTAGCGGCGACGGTCAGCACTAACTAAATTAATGTCATTTTACAACTTACATAAAACAAATTTCAATTGCGCGGCCGGCCGATATGTGCAGCCGCAAGATTTCTAAATCTTAAAGCACCAACCGGGTGATCGAGTTCGAGCCAGACGAGTTATTTTTTTCAATTTTAAATATAACTTTTTTTTTTGTCTTCAGTCATTTGACTGGTTTGATGCAGCTCTCCAAGATTCCCTATCTAATGCTAGTCGTTTCATTTCGGTATACCCCCTACATCCTATATCCCTAACAATTTGTTTTACATATTCCAAACGTTGCCTGCCTACACAGTTTTTTCCTTCTACCTGTCCCTCGAATATTAAAACGACTATTACAGGATGCCTTAATATGTGGCCTATAAGTCTGTTTCTTCTTTTAGCTATATTTTTCCAAATGCTTCTTTCTTCATCTATTTGCCGCAACACCTCTTCATTTGTCATTTTATACACCCACCTGATTTTTAACATTCTCCTGTAGCACCACATTTCAAAAGTTTCTAATCTTCTCTTCTCAGATATTCCGATCGTCCAAGTTTCACTTCCATATAAAGCGACACTCCAAACATATACTTTCAAAAATCTTTTCCTGACATTTAAGTTAATTTTTGATGTAAACAAATTATATTTCTGACTGAAGGCTAGTTTCGCCTGTGCTATTCGGTATTTTATATCGCTCCTGCTTCGTCCATCTTTTGTAATTCTACTTCCCAAATAACAAAATTCTTCTACCTCCATAATCTTTTCTCCTCCCATTTTCACATTCAGTGGTCCATCTTTGTTATTTCTACTGCATTTCATTACTTTCGTTTTGTTCTTGTTTATTTTCATGCCGTAGTTCTTGCGTTGGACTTCATCCATGCCATTCATTGTTTCTTCTAAATCCTTTTTACTATCGGCTAGAATTACTATATCATCAGCAAATCCTAACATCTTTATCTTTTCACCTTGTACTGTTACTCCGAATCTAAATTGTTCTTTAACATCATTATCATTAAATATTATTACTCATTAATTTAATTTTATCGCTCACCTATGACGTCGCAACTTAGCTGACGACTACAAAAGCTGTACGTTAGTGCTACACTAGCGGTCCTCGTGGTGAGAAGGTACCCAATTAGCTTTTAGTTTATTAAGAGAATTTTTGAGGAGGGGTGCAATTTTACATATTCTTTTTTATAACTATTATTTTTTAATTGTTAACAAATGTACCTAAGAAAAATAAGACCTTAATTAGGCGAAATCTTGAGATATTGAGGGTGACTTTATTCTATAGTTTCACCCCCTTGATCTTCTAAACTGAAAATTTTATGACATAAATTCCCCATACATAGAAGTAATCTGATCAAATTTGGCCAAAATCGGTCAAGTAGTTCTGGAGATATAAGGTGATTTGGGATGTGATATCAAAAACAAACATACACAAGTGCGCGCGCGCGTAATCCGGAAAGATTCCATCCGGTTTTTTGGTTTCCTTAGGTGTCAAAACGTAAAGATCCGGTAAAAATCGCATATGCCCTAATTGGACCGATTACAATACTTTTCCTTCTAGAGCTATATCGCTACCTTCATGGGAAAGTAAAAATTATTAAACCAAGTAGAAGGGTGGTATTCCTTTAGAAAAACTTTCTACGGATAATTACTTTAAACTTCATTTCCTTTCGTTAAAACGTTTTACTAAAATCCATCCTGAGTATTGTAAATTAAAAAATTATTTACTACAAAAAAGCGAGTTTAATATTTATCGAAATGCATTTTTCTTACGGCTACATCCAAAGAAAATAAATACCAAAAATTTATTTATTGGGACAGTTCACTGATAAATATTACAAAAAAAAAAAAAAATACAGACCATTAAAACAATTTGGCATGTATTTTATATGAAGTAAAATATATATATATTTTTTTAAATCTAATTTAATACACAGAAAAAATTAAAAGATAAAGGAAACAAACTGAAAAGAAAACCACTGAAACGAAAAAACCACTTATATAATTTTCTATAGAACGTAACTTTAACATATGAAAACAAAACGCATTTTACAACTTATGGACGTAATTTTATGTACAATACATAGGTAGTGCTCCCAGGAAAGATTACACTGCTTGCCTTTCTACAAAAGTAATTGTAGTAAAGGAAACTTTTCTAATGAAGTGATATCAACAACTCGAGTACGCAATATTTAGAAATTAAATACAAAAAAAAGAAGAAGAATTAGTCTTTCTTTTCAAAATTTCATTGGAGGAATCATAGAACTATCCCTACAAAATAATCTTCACGAAAATTTGTACTATAATAATTTTTATAAAAAATTATTTTAGTATAATTATAATAATTTTTATTATTATTATTATTCTGATTAAAACTTTTTAGAACTCGTTACATTTTCTTTCTTTCCGTTTTTTCCATTACTTTTTCATTCCCTCCAAGAGTGCTTGTTTTGCTCTTCTGTAAATTTTTTGGAGCTGTTTTTTGGTTTTTCTTTTCATTTAGTTTGAAATAGTAAATTGTTTTTCGAGACTTTATCAGTTATTTTTCACCAATCTTTATTTGGTTTTTCTAGGACTTGGTTTATTTATCGGTATCATCCTATTTTTATTTTACTATCTTAGTAAAATTTAAATAATTGTTTTCCAAGTCTATAGTAACTCATTTTATAAATACGGCAAAAACCTCTTTTTCCGCATTTCCGCTTCTAAATCTTTTTATTTCTTGGTAGAGTTCTTTGTTAGATTTTAGTTTTTAACCTTCCACTATTCTTTTGAGTTCAAAAATCTTTAAAATTTCTTATATTAACATTCCTAAATACTAACTTCCATATGTCTTATGGAAAAATTACTGTTTTGTAGCGTTACTATTCCCATTTTAGGAATCCTAATTTTAATTCCTTCCTTTTCGTGTTATTTTCGCAAAATAAATAATTTTGTGTAGTTTTTGTCTTTTTTCAAAGGTTATTTCTTTTACACACACTTCTTATCATTGGTAATAAATTCTGTTTTTGATAGGCAATTTCTAAACCTACTTTTTGTTTTTTCTGCCAATAGACGTGCTTTTAATTTTGGTTTATCTATATTTGTGGTTAGGGTAATTACGTCATCTGCAAGGATAAGTGGCTAATTTCTTTTTTTGGGTTCCTAAATATACAGATTTTGAGATTAGATGTTTAACCAGTTTTTTATGTCATTCTCTAATTACTTTTTCTAAGGCAATGTTGAATAGAATTGGGAAGATTCCATCATACTGCCTTACGCCTGCTTTTTATCACATATGTTTCTGACAATTCTCCACGTAGTTTATTTTTTTAGATTTGGTATTTATTTATTATTAGCGTTTGTTTAATTATTATGGCTATACTTTTCCTATCTACTTCTGTTTTTTCTAACACTTTAAATAACGATACGCGATGTGTGGAATAATAATATCATTATTATTATTCCATACACCGCGTATCGTTACTGCAAATAATAATAATATTATTATTATTGTGTCTATTATTATAGACACGTTATCGTGCGTAAACTTCATTTTTCATTTAATAGTAGAGTTATCTAGATAGATTTATATCAAAACCCATGCAAAAAGTCAATGAAAATAATAGTAAAAGAATCATCAGTCAAATCAACCCAGATATTTGTGATAAACTAGTATATACAAAAGAGATAAGCAAAATTTTCACAATATTCTAATTTACTTTATAAAAAATATTTTCGTGTACATATATCTTCTTATTTATATATATATAAATATAAGTGTGTGTGTGTGTGTGTGCGTGTGTTTGTTAAATTTTTAACGAAGGCTTAAACGTCATTAAAAAACAACATATCTATCAAATTAAGAACCATTTACGAGAAGTTTCACTGGAAATTATCTCAACGGAAACCATTTTATAGTTTTTCTCTACTGTACAAAAACTGAGTTTAAATAAAATTTAGCACAAAAAATATAATGGTAATAACAACTGAAATATTTAAGTACCTCTAAAAATTTAACATTATTTCGATTTTTAAAACAATTCCTGCAATGATTACCTGATTTAGAATTGTACGTAAACTATCAAATGTAAACTACCGGCATCAAATATTTTACCGTAAATAAAACAACAATCGTAATTTTATTTCACCAGTATCAAAAAATTCTTCATAGATAAACCTATTTTTTACAATACTACCGTTTTACTATATATCCATTATTAATTTCAACTAAATGCTAAAACTTTCAAAACGCGCATGTTTTACAGTTGAACTATGGACAAAGGGCTTAAGTGATTAAAATTCTGTGAAAATTTTAAAAATCATCTAAAAAATTACAGATAAATAATTAAAAGCAATATCATTATTTTAGTGCAGTTTAAATTACGTATGTATTAAAAGATTAAGTGATCTAGGAAATCGGACACCCGTATAATTGGCGTTAGAGTAGAATTCCTGCTGTACAATTTTAGACAAAGAAAGAGCGAGAGAGAGAATAAGAAAAAAGAACATCCGGATCACGAACATATATTAATATATCATTCAGGCACTGTAGGTACTACACCTGAACGATACAACGCTTTAAAACGAACGTGATAGATGAGGAACGTTTGTATTTTACTTTTAATAATGTGGCTACCTGTTGTGAAAGGACATCGGACGGTGTTTTACAATTACTTTTTCTGTTATTTCTTTTTACATTTCTTTATTCACAGTCAAACAATTAGTGGAATCAACAGTAAAGAATCATTACAAGCCATTTCTTCTCCTGCTTTTCCTCGCATCGTGTATAATAAGATAGAAAGAAAGAAAGAAAAGAAAGGTGTGATGGGACGGATGACAGACGACAAATGAGAAATTTTCACATCAAACTAAAACTTTCTGTTTTGCTTTTTTTTATTCAATAGATTATAATGCCTTTTCAACATCACGTCCTTCCACTTAATCGTTCGACACCTTCCGTAATTCTTATCGCACTTTTCTTGTATTATCTTTAACAATACGACAAGCCTAGCCTATACAAAATTTTTAACAACAATTTTTAAAAAAATTGCTTTTTTTTATTTTTTTCAATTACCTAAAATGAAAAATTGGAAAACTAACATAGTAATAATTAATAAAAACAAACAAAAAAATTCTTATTGGAAACACACATACTAAACGTTCCTATGGTATTATACATAAAGTTAATGCAATACTTCCCTCATTTTTTAATGTTTGTTAAAAAATAATATTATTATTAATATTTTAATTTCACCGTTGTAAACTATATATTTTATTTAGAAAAAAGAACATAAATTTTCTTAATACGAAAAAAATAAAATATATGAAAAACAAATTTTCAAGGAAAATCAGTATAAAAAAATAATTTAATTTACAAATTAATGAATTAAATCTAAAAAAATGTTAAATCTACTTCATATAAAACGTGCTAAAAGCAAAATAACCCCCTTAACAAAATTCAACCTCCAACAATCTACATATAAAATAACAATTTCGTGAGTCATTCATAATAAACGCCCAGAAAAACCATCAAGGATAAATTGATAAAAAGTTTTATTCACGTTCATCTTACGTTGTAAGAACACAAAAAGAAAGGATTTTCTAAAGTTCCGAATTTAAAGGATTAAAATAGCCTTTTTTTTGAAACCCAGTTTATTGTTTTGAATTTCACGGTAACAATCAACTTGATTTTTGATTTATGTGAATATCTAAAAATAAATTTCTAGATTTTCTGAAATTTCGAGTTTAAATGAGAAACATTAAATTTTAAAATTTTAAAATTATTTTACTCTTTTTGAATTTCTCGGTAACAAATAAAGATATCAACTTGATTTTTAGAGTATGTAATATAATCTTCATGTGAATATCTAAAAACTAATTACTAGATTTCCTAAATTCCAACTTGAAACGGGGTGAAAACAGCTCAAAAATTTTAAATGATTGCAATTATTCCCCGTTTTAGATTATATTAAATGAGATATTTATTCGATTTGAGCTTGCAAATACTCTTCAGATAAATGTTTAAAAACCATTTTCGGGTTTTTACTTCCTTGTACGAAGTAAAAGAAGTATTGCGATCGCGAAAAATTTTGGTTTCCAAATTTCAGCGGAAATATCCATTTTGACCATCTCTGAATCCATTTTGACTAGGTTCGGCGTGACGTCTATACGTACGTATGACCGTATGTATGTATCTCGCATAACTCAAAAACGATTACCCGTAGGATGTTGAAATTTTGGCTTTAGGATTGTTGTAACATCTAGTTGTGCACCTTCCCTTTTGATTGCAATTTACTGACCCAAAAGTATCCAAAATCCTAAAAATTTTGATTTTGGACTTTTTCTTAACTGCAGTGATAAGCCCTCATTGAGAGCTTTTCAACGATATATCATCAGTGGTATTTATTTTCATTGGTTTCAGAGTTATAACTAAATAAAATTTTAATTAATAAAATATTTGAATCTCCTTTTTTTATGAGTTTTTGTAATTTAAATACATTGATTTATTAATAATTATTAATCATTCATTGCAAAAAGAAATTTACGATTAATAATAATTCAATAACTACAAAAAAAAAACGAAAAATATCAGTTTTTAATGAAATAAAATTTCATATACTCTTCATTTTAAAAGAATGTGTAACTGTAATTTAATAGGACTCAAATTAAGGAAGTCATGTGTTGTCTACATCAGCTTTTTTTAATTTCGATTTTTAAGGGTGCAACGATGTACAATACGGCGGATCAACCAACATAGCCAATTTTACTGTATGTGCAACGCGACTGGCTGCACCTACCACCGGTTATTTGATTAAAAAACGTAATGAAAACTGACCGCGACGGGAAATGCAAGTAACCATGCAGAACGGACAAAGCTGTAACGAGGATGCTAGTTTATAAAAATTTTAATTAATTTCTTATTTAATTTGGCGTTAACTGTAAGAAACCAAACAAAATTAATAGGATTTTTTTTTAATTAATTTTTTACTGCCGATTTCATTTTTTTTAAAAATTGATAAAAAAACATTTATTTAAAGCATGAATAGGAGGCCTTTATTTTAATACTAGATTAAAATGCAGCCGGTATAAAAAAATACCAAGGCAAAAAGCTTGAATCTTGTTAATAATATGAAAGTTAATTCACTAAAATAAGGAAAAATCTCTTATCGAGATTAAGTTATAAGTATGTTGAAATTTCGTAATATGTATAAATTAAATGTTACCCTAATTGTTTCAACTAGTTTACTTCAATTTCCGCGTAAAAATAATTTTGAATATGGAAATAACATTAACTTTCCCATAAAAAAGGATAGTACATGGGTTTGTTTGTTTGAGTATGTATCCCGTTAAAGCCCAGCAGGACTAAAAACGGTGGGAGGGGGTGTGGCGACCGGAAGCGTCACAAGGTGGGTGCCTTACCCTATGGGGTTGTAATGTTTGATGTATGTGCTTAAATCTTTATTTTAGCTGCTATTGGCGCAAAGCGGACCACGTGGTGCGCCGGGCAGCATCTGGTCAACTGCACGCAGCGCATGAAAATTCATTCCATCGAAAGATTTATACTTTTTTATACGAACGATTTATCTATAATTATATTTGTGTTTTAGGGATAAAAAATGTACACATTGGAGTCAGCACTGTGTTAAAAAATCACAACTGAAGAAACAACTTAAAAATGTTAAGGATTTTGAAGATTGTCGTTGTAAAAGTTTTCGTTGTTAGTAAGCTAAATTCATGAACGTTATTTATTTACAGTTGCAAAATCATTTAACAAAATCATGTGAAAAGAAGCAAACTATCTAATATTTTCGTGGCGGGCCATAGTCCCCCCTTTTTTCTAGTGCTATAATAATTTAATGTTATTCAATGATGAAAAAACTAAACCGTCTTAATAAAAAATGTAATTTTTTTTGTGAAAAAAGATTTTCCATTTATGTTATTTAGAAAATATTAAAACGAAAGCACAAGAAAAACAACCTCTACAAAATAAAAAAGAATCATTAAAATCTATTCATGTGGTACAGAATAAGGCTTTATATACGTAAAAAAAAAAAAAATGTAAATCAATGTAACTGAGCAAAAGATCCTTTTAAAAATAGTACAGTTAAAATTATTCAGCGATAAGGAAAAGAATAAAATCTATAATACCTGTATGATTATTTTTTAGTTTAATCAAAATGAAATTTATTTATTTTTTTATTAATCAACTTTTTTATAAAACAAAACTGTAGTTTTAGCGTAAGTCTGTAATTTTTTAAATTTCACATTTTTTATTTGATTTTAAACACTTGTTTTTTTAAATTCTATTACTGTTTAATTATACTTATATTTCATCTGAAGCATTTAGTGTAATATTATTTAATGATCAATCATTTTATTTGATACTGGGAAAAACGCGGGTCTATGCCCCGCCGCGTAAATGTTCCATGGTTTATGTTTCATTACATAAGATTTTGTTAAATGTTTTTAACAATTGTAACTAAATAACACTCATGAATTTACCGTACTAACAACAAAATCTTTTACAATGAAAGCTTTAAAATCCGGAACATTTTTAGCTGTTTCTAAACTTGTGATTTTTTAACACAGCTCCAAACCCAATGTTTTTCTTTTTTATCCCCAAAACATAAATATAATTTTAGATAAATCGTTCGTATCAGACAGTATAAATTTTTCGAACGAATGAATTGTTCGTGCGTGCGCGCAACCGCCCGACGCACCACCACTCTGCGTAAATAGCAGCTAAAATAAAAATGTGAGCACATACAATAAACAAACCCACGCACCATCTTTTTTTATGGAAAGTGAAAAAAAAATTATTTGATAATAATCGTTAATCATCTTAATCGATAATTATAAATTCTAGTTTTCTTTTTTAAAAAAAAGTTCTTATGAAAAATCATGAGTTCGTTCCTTGCATGTAAATTTCTTAATTTTATTTATTTTCAATAATTTGTAAAAGGGAATCTATGCAAATTGAATTAGTATGTGAATTAGTATTCTATACAAAGTTATTTTTAAAACTATTTTTTTTTTTTTAATTTTAAATAATAATTTTTAATTTATAAGTAAATTTTAAGGAAGCACTAGATAAAAAAAAATCATAATTTTGGTTATTTTTATTTTTTCAACTTAATAAATATTTAACGTCTTTATTCAAAATATTATCAGACATATATATATATATATATATATATATATATATATATATATATATATATATATATATATATATATATATATATATATATAATTTGTAATTAAATATTAATTAAATTAGGTAATTAATACAAAATTAAATGATTTCATTAATTAAATAATTCATTTACATACAGTATATAGAAGGATCAGATATACAACTGAAGCAGATAGAGAACATTGAAAGCATACCTAAATACCCTGTAAAATTAAAAAACAATGACTTAACCAATTTTTCATTACTTCTAAACATAACATTATTTTATTATTAATAAAATAATATTTTTTTGTTTTACCTACTATTTATTTACTTAAGAGAATTTTTGCATTGTAGATAGTGAACTTATCATATTTTAAAAATTAAATAGATTTCTAGTATTTAAAATACAGATGGAAATTAAAATTTCAATTGAAATGATTCCTAGATCTCTGAAAAGATAAGGCATAGTGAAAAAAAAAATTCACGATAAAAATTTACACTTTTCATAATATTTGTAATAATAATAGTTGTTTTCTTTTGGTAGAAACTGTCAGTTTACTAAGAGTTTTGAAAGTTAAGTATTATCACATTTGATTCAAATGTGATAAAATTAAGTTAATGGGTTTTATAACATTTATTTTAGTAATTATTGGATACAAGTTACGTAATAATACATCTGTTGAAAAAGGAACTCCTTGATAGTAGGTGAAAAGATTTTGTGGTAGGTCTGTTAATAACCATATTTTGTAGGTGGGTGCGAACTGTTTGTCAAATCAGCACTAATCAGTCGGTACATTACGTCCTTCCATTGTTATGAATGTAATTCAGCGGTAACAAATCCATTTTTTTTTTAGATAATTTAAGTATCTAAACGATGTGTAATAAATAAAAATAGTAATAAAATATTTTCATTGTTTCAGATACATAACAGCACAGGACAAAAACCAAATAATAATAATAGTAATAATAATAATAACAACAATGAAAGAACGGCAGAAAGTAATCGCGAGCCGTTCTTAGTTAAAGTTACATCAAGCGGAAACAAAACACCAGAAAAAAGAGGAACAGTTCGTTTGACAACAGTTCCAGGACAAAATACGTTTCCATATAGATTTGTATATCCCGTAGGGCAACCATCGTATACGCAATATGCAGCTTATACTACACCACGATCGATAACGGGGTTTTCACCGTCATCATCACCGTCTTCAGCGTCATCATCAGGATATCATTCGACACCAACACAACCATTAAAATTAGCATATACATTACCGACGACAATGTTATTGGTAATGGCACCGCACGCGTCGCATTCACCTTCAGGGAATGGGTATGGTAATACATTTATGTTGATACCAGCGGCAGCGACACCGGGCGCACATCAGCCGGCATATAATTATAACATACTACCGCAAGCACGTGTACCGACTGTAGCATATATACCGGCACATTATATACCGAAACCGAATGTAAATTTCGCTAATTTAGTCGCAGCACATCAATTAGTTTATAAACAACCATTATCTAATAATTATTTTAATAATAATAACAATAACAACAACCATAATCACCATAATCATGCACCAAATCATAATTATAATCCAAATGTATCATCGGAAGAAGAAAATGATAGTTCTGAATCAGGTAGTACAACTAATTATGGTAACAGGGTACGATCAGCAGAAAGATTTTTTAAAGGTTGAAATAGAAAAAAAAAGTAATTCTGTAAATATTAATATCTAAAAAAAAAAAAGGTAATACTATCACATAAAAGTATTATTTGAAAATGTAAATATTTTTTAAAAAATTTATAGCATTATTAAAGTAATCTGAATTTTTTTGTTTCAAGTTCATACATTTTTATATAAAATTTTTAACATTACAAATAAAATAAATTATGAATTTAATAAAAAGTCTTATATTAAAATTTTTTTTCAAAAAAAAATTACAGTTTAAAATATTTTTAAAAAATACAAAATCAACTCCTACTTTCAGTAAAATCTTAAAAATTTCGAATTTTAAAATAAATTTAATTCTTTTATTAGTTTATGATGATTCCAGTATTTAATGACTAATTTTACTGATACTTTTTTCTTATTAATTACCTCTTCTACCAACAACGGTCAAGGCTACGAGAAATCTTCATGCTTTCCAGTCTCCAACCATTTGCCTCAGTCGACTCCAGTCTTCATCTCACAAAACCATTCCTAACCTCATCAACGGCCTGCCCCGACGTATTCTTCCATCTATCTTCCATTCCCACACTCTTCTGGTCACCTCAATATCTTCTGCTCATTCTCAAGACATCTGGAACATGCCTTCTTAATTGACCCTTTTCTGCCAACTGTATTCACGTCTTTGTATTCACGGTCGCTCTTATATAACTATTTCTGAAGCGATCTCCTCTAGTTTAATTCGACAATATTCAGAGATATATCATTTTCTGAGACTTTTGTTTACTTCTGCTCTTCTCTGAAACGGTCCTAGTCTCATTGGAACACAAAAGTAGGAGATATAAGGAATTAAAGAAACCTATTTCAGTTGCTTTGCTCATCTTACTCATATTCAAAAAGCCCCTGGCTAGGAAATAGTAACCAGGTATTTAAATCGATAAACGTATACCAGTGTTTCAGAGTCGATGGATATTCTCATATTTTAAAGACTCAGCTGAGACATGAGTCCTACCTTAATGTTCTTACTGATACAATTACATTCTATATTAAAAATCATCAAAAAATCACAATAATATTCAAAATCATCTTACTTTGTATATTTTGGTCTAAAATACAGGCTCATCGAAAAAGGTTGCAGCAATTTAAAAATATCGTATCTCATAAAACTACTACAGATAATCAAACTAGTATTTTTTTTTTAATCGCCAACTCAAAAAGGTGTTTTATATACCTTAGAATGTTTCAATATGGGCTCCATTGTCGCTCTACAAACATCCAGCCGATAATCGACTACTGCCAAGGTCCGCTGGATCATCGCAGGCGTAACTGTGGTAATAGCAGTAGTGATCCGTTGTCTTAATTCTTTTACATCCCTAATTTCTTTAGTGTAGACAATGTTTGTAACGATCCCCATAGGAAAACATCTAGAGGTTCCAAATCTGGGCTTCTCGAAAGCCAAAGCACAGGATCGGCCCAACCAATCCAACGATTAGGGAATCTTTTATTGAGAGCGCGTCGAACGCCTAAAGTGTAGAGGCGCAACAGTCTTGTTGAAACATTACAGCAACGTTATTTTCTTGTTCAATTTGGTCAACGTCCAGTGTAGCATGTTTAAATAAACATTCCCTGTGAGAGTAGGCTCATGAAAAAAGAATGGGCCAATCACACGATCGGGCATCAAACCGCACCACACGTTTATTTTTTGGGATTACTGACATACTCAATAATTTCATTGGATTGCTGAGATCCCCATATCGTACAATTATGCTAAAACATGAAAGACAACGGATCACCGCTGCTATTTCCACAGTTACACCTGCGTGCCAGCGGATCTGGAGAGAAGTCGATTATCAGGTGGATGTTTGTAGAACTACCAATGGAGCTCATATTGTAACAATCTAAGGTATGTAAAAAAGCTTTTTGAGTTGGTGAATTTAAAAAAAAATACTAGTTTGATTATCTCTACTAGTTTCTGAAATACGATGTTTTTAAATTGCTTGCAAAAGTTTTCGATAATCCTATAATTAGAGGAGAATGCCACTAAAAAAGAATTCTATAAAACTCTACCGACGTAGTTATGGACGAAAAATTTCGTGGTTGCGAGAGGAAACTACTCTTATTTAATTTTAAACAAAATTTAATAACACCAATGCCTAATATGAATCTCACCATAAATTTTATAATTTTACTTTTGTTTGTTCCAGAAATATTAAGAAAATTTGAACCCAACAAAAATATATCCATATTAGAGAACTTGGCTCTACTATTTTATTAATTTTTCCACTAAGGAAATCTGAAAATGGGTGAAATGTATAAAATTGTATTTAAAATAACTGATTCGTTGCAATATATTCCAATATTGCAGTATTCTATGTCATAATAGTCGGGAAATTAAAAAAAAAGAAATTTTCTATAGCAATAAAAAAAGGTTTTTTATACATTTCATTACACATATTATTCCTAATTTTCGTTTATAACATTGATTACGATAATTTCAGGAAAGATTTATGTCAGGTCGCCTACAACTTGTTTTATTATGAAACCTAACACACAAATGAGAAAATAATATGAAGTTAATTAAATATTAAAACGTTTTTTTTTTTTCATTTTGCTCATCTCTCCAATAAAAAAAGCATGGTGCATTGGTTTGTTTGCTTTAGCGGAAAATATTGAACAAATAACTACATAATAAATTATATTGTGTATTATCAACGGTACATTGTTTACATTAACATTTATTATTCTTATTATTTTCCTTCATTTTGTTTAAAAAAAAAAACTATTATATAGACATAAGTTTTTTGAAATTTTATAAAAATAAATAAGTATAGAAGCATCATGCTTCTCGATACGAAGATATATATATATATATATATATATATATATATATAATTGTATTAATCCTTTTAATTCATTATATTTCTGTCACCATGGCAACAGAAATATAATTAAATAAAATTACTGATCTTTTTTTCTTTAATGAATATCTGTAAAATAATTAAAATTTCCACAAACATGAGGATACGAACGCGTCGAGGTTGCAGAGCCTGAGCCCCCTGGCTAGGCGCTCAAGTGAGCGAAGCGAGTCCTGACATCGAGAGTTTTTTTAATAGAACAATATCATTTCTACACAAAAAAAACTTTCAGGTAATAAATATACTTCACCGGCAATCTATTTAAAATTATATTATTCAACAACTCAATCGGATTTTTTAAAATATTATGAAGGTATTTTAAATGTCTCGATTTAAGATAATATGAAATTTATTTATTTTATTTAGAACATCACAAAACCGCGTATTGCTTAATTTTTATGAAATAAAATACACAGTTTCAAATCTTAAAGATCCATCTAAATTTAATCTATGATTAAAACTATAAACATTTAAATCACAAAAAAAAATTCAAGAAATTTAAGTAATATAATTTTCCTAATAAAATCACTAAGAAAATTACTTTCAAAGACAAAATAAAATCGATTTCTTTTTTCCGGTTATAGTACTCCCATTACAATAATAAGCATTGCAGTTAATCGTTATCATTATTTCAATAACAGGACAAAATTATCTGCGTCTAATCGAATTTTTCTTTTGACATACTTTTCCGACTTTCAAACTTCTACATCTTACCACCAAAGAAATAAAAGATATCTTTATGATTAATTATTCTAATGTATTATAAATTTCATGAAAAAGTCTCTTAAAAACAAAAGATTTTTTTTTTAATTCTTGAAAATCTTACTTGAAACTTTTATTCTGATGATTTCATTTTTTTAATAGAAAATTCGTTTTTAATTAAATATTTTCTAAGAATTACTTTATAAATAAATACTTAAATCACATTTCGATTAAATACTAAAATAATTACAAATGTTACATCCTAACAGTTATATCATGTGCAAGAAAATTATATCATTTTCTAGATAAACAGAGCTGAATCTAGATATAATATGTTGTCCGGTTAAATTTAATTATCTAAGCAATTAATAGAGCTTAATTTTAAACCAGGAAATATTTTATTTAATTCATATATATATTTATATTCATATTAACCGAACCTTTTTTGAAACCAATTTACTAATACTTACCCAAACGTATTATGGTTTTTATAGATAAATCTATATAAAATAATAATATTATACTATTTTAATTAAAAAATTAACTTGTCTTTAATTAAAAAACTATCATGCATGAACTAAATTTAAGAAATAGGATAACAGATATTAGATGTATAAGAAGTGTAAAAAGGTTTTATTAATTATTTTACCAAATGATCGTTCCTATAGATTTATACATACTACCATCGGTAAATCATTCCGTATAAAAATCTGTTTTTTTTTTTTTTGTTTTTTTTTTAATTAATAAGATTAAATTGATAAATTTAATTAGTTTTATCCATTAGTGATTCATTAAAAAGTATAAAATACATTATTATTATTATTATTATTATTATTATTATTATTATAGAAAATTTAGACAACATTTTTTTATTTAGTAATATTGTTTTACTGTATATACCGTAATAATAAAATAATTTTGTACTTATGTAAACTTTTTTTTAAAAATAAACTAATTGTTATATTTTTGTGTTATTTTTTAATCATTTCTAATAAAATTAATTCTCTAATTAGAATAAGAAATTACAAAGTAATTTAACTCCAAAAATAAAAAAATAAAAAATAGATATGATATTAAAAAAATCCCTTACGGCACGTCGGAAGGCGGGAATGGATTACATAGGTGCTAAGAGATAAAAAAGATTTCCTCCTTAAAGTTAAGAAAAATTTCAAATTTACTCAATTCGACAATGGTTGTATGTGAAAAACGTTTCACATGTTCAGCGTACGAGAGTACTATCTTACAATTGCAGCAACATTTTGATCATCTCTAAAATGGAAGAGTTTGTCATATAAAAAATTGTTACAGACAAAAGTTTTAGGTAATGCTTAGAAAACTAACGATTACTTTAAACAGATTAGATACTGTGCCTATTAAGGGAGGTATGATGTTTTTGTCTTCGAAATTCCATTTTTTCACCCCGTGGGCCAATGGTTGGTGATATCAAAAAACTTTACTTAGATAAGTTTTAGGTTCTTATCCAAAGAATAGTAGGAACTTTAAACGAATTAGATATTTTACTTAATAAGAAAGTTTGTTTGTTTTTTTCAAAAAGTCCCCCCACCCAATTTCCATCCCCATGATCCGATTTTGACCGTTAACGAACCCGACCGAGATTTTGGGTTGTTACATTTTATGTATCAATTTGAAAGTGATTGGCGCAAAATTACGGCAGTTATCGTGTCCATAAGAAAGTGAAAAATATATATAAACTTTTTTGAGCTGACGGTGGTTTTGGGGTCTGATGGATGTGAAACGCGAAGATATGTCGAAATTTTCCGGAAGTCGAATCATGGTACCCATTACAATAGGTAGCTTTCTTATGAAATCTATGAGTACACGTGAAAAATATTATGTTTATAAATTTAAGTATAAAATAAATAATCAACTGAAGATTCATCGTTTTTGAAGATTATTTATGATTATAGCAGTTAGCAATAGTGTTTATGTACGTAGTAGCGTGAGGTTTTAAATTTATTATCATTCCAACTGGCATTGAGTTAATGTTGAAGTTTTGTGGTTATTACCGGTTTATGGTTTCTAAATTTTTAGTATTTATTTATTTTTTTGTTTGTTTGATGTAATTTTGGAATTTTGTACCGACATATGATGTGGGATCCCGCGAAAGTCGACTTTCGCAACACTTAATACACTGGTATTAAGTGTTTTAGGTTCTGCTACTGTGTTTGGTGGTTATTTTTTTGTTGTTTTATTAATATATATATTTTCGTATTGCATTCCTTATTTAATTTTTATTTTATCGAACATGGTACTGTTTGGTATAATAACTATTATATATAATTTAAAAAAAAGCTTACCAAAATCCAATTAAATTTTCTCGAGACTACTACGTCACTAGTCACTTGGACTAGTGATTAGTGACGTAGTCACTTAGACTTATACTTTAGTTATTCTGACGAATAATGACGATCAATCGTTATTTATAAAATTCAATTATGGTGGTAGTTTTATAATTTTAATCATTATTATTTTTCCTCTTGAAGATGGCAGAATAGCCGAAAGCACTCGAGGAAATTTTTCTTTTCCCTGTTTAGCCTCCGGTAATTACCTTTCAGTTATACTTCAGAGGATGACATCTATGAGTGTAAATGAAGTGTAGTCTTGTACAGTCTCAGTCCAACCATTCCTGAGATGTGCGGTTAATTGAAACCCGATCACCAAAGAACACCAGTATCCACGATTTAGTATTCAAATCCGTATAAAAATAACTGACTTGTGGATTTTGGTAAGCTGTGTTTTTAATTTATATATAATCCTTAATTAACGTTTAAGGTGCTGTACTGCTGTATAAGATGGAAACCTAAATTTCTCCGTATTTCTTTGGAGTTAATTTACTCAAATCTTTCAATATAGAAAATAAAATTTAACTTTTATATCTTCTAATTTTTAGGAGATAGAGGACTCGAAAATTTTATGTAGCTGTACCGATTGTGAAACATGTTACTTTAAAAGTTTCGTTAAAAATGAAAAAATTACGAAAAAAAGTCACAAACATATCCTGATCTAAACTATATGCAGTAAAATTGTCGGTCTCTGTAGTGGAGCCCGTAGGGTCAGCCTTTAATCCAGAGGTCCCGAGTTCGAATCCCGGTCAAGCATGGCATTTTTTCATACGCTACAAAATTCCATTTCCATACGCCACGTACAAGCTTTTTTGAGCTTTTGTGGTGATATCATCAAGCCAAAAAAAATTGAATTTATCCGATTTTAAAAATTTCTAGTAGAACATGCAGAATATTCAGTTAAACCGTAGTATGGAATGAGTAAACAATTTTTACTTTCATGGCATCACAGCTCTAAAGCTACGCTGAAAGAAGGAACAAATGGAAATCTGTTAAAAAAAAGTTTTTTTTATGCATTTCAAGAATTTTCGTGATCCAGAGATCTTAAAAAACAGAAAAAGAGGGGGTAATGTTTGTACGTACGTAGGCGTGTTTGAGGCTTAATAACGTTTGACTGGATGGACCGATTTTGATGAAATTTTGTACAGAGACTCGTGTGTACGGGGAAATTTTTAGGTAAAAGTTTGAGATCAATATCTGTAGGAGGTCAGATAGAGAGTTTCTTTGAGGTCAATTTTTTATATATATATTTTTAAATATATAATAAAACTTTTATAATAAAACTTCATCATAAATTATCTTTAAAAAAATTTCTTGGGTAACTTTTCTCATATATAAATATTTTTCCATTATATCACAATAAATAATCTCAGCAAATTATTACAACATTATCAGCTTAAAAATAATATGAAAGGGTAAAGGGTAAATACAAAAGGGTAAATTGAAAATAAATTTGAGGTTATATTGACTTGCCGGTCATTCTATGATTGACAATTTCTGTTACAGAAAAGATCAAATTGTGCGGGAGTTTACATGCAATGATCTCTTAGTAGTATTTCTAACACACATTCGATTATACAGAGTGTCCCATATAAAACGCAACCCATCAAATCACTCATCCATGAAATTTCAAAAGTCAAGCTTACTCCCCTACTCGTTACTGAAATGGACTCGTCCAACATCTGAACATCGCGGCGACACAGTAAAACACTACCGATAGTAACAACAATGCAATCATAACGTTCAGTGTATTGCTAAAGACAAGATGGTGTTTTCACTAGATGAACGTGTTTTCATCGTTGAGTCGTACTTCAGTACGAAATCAGTGGTTGCAGTGCAAGATTTGTTTCGCCATAAGTACCCAGATAAACCAGCTCCTAACAAAACATCAGTATTAAGGTTAGTTGCAAAATTTAGAGATACCGGTTCTGTTAATAACAAGGAACACAAAAGATCTGCGTCAGTGTTGAATACAGATACAGTCACTGAAATCAAAGACCGATTACTCGCCTCGCCAAATAAATCGATCAGACGTTTGTCTACTGAAATTAATTTGTCTAAATCAACTGTTCATCGGGCGACCAAACAATTACAATTACGACCTTATCGCATTCAAACGGTTCATCAACTTCTTGAGCCCGACAAAGAAAAACGGCTACGATATTGTCAACGGTTCCGTCGATTTCTGCGTGAGGAAATTAATGTTATGGATTTGTTATTTTTCACAGATGAAGCAAGGTTCATTTGGATGGCTACGTAAACAGCCAAAACAGTAGAATTTGGAGTGCTGAAAATCCCCACGTTTATCACGATAAACAATTACACCCGCAGAAGTTGGGCGTGTGGTGCGCGATATCGCGGAAGAAAATAATCGGTCCTATTTTTTTCGAGTACACCATTAATGCAGAACGATATTTTATTTCAGTTCATCGCACTCTTGGAAGAGGAAGACAGACACTGCTGGCTACAACATGACGGTGCGACATCGCACTACGCAGGTTCAACTTCTGATTTCGTTGAAAAATTCTTTGGTAATCGTGTTATCGGTTGAGGCTTGTGGCCACCAAGATCTCCAGATTTGACTGCGGCGAATTTTTTTCTATGGGGTTACCTCAAAGGAAAAGCCTACAGCAACAAACCACGAACACTTGAACAATTGAAAGTCAATATTGAACAAGCTGTATTAAATATCCAGCCACAAACTTTGAAAAAAGTTGCAAGAAACGCTGTAAAAAGAATTGAAGCTTGTATTCAATAAGATGGCGGCCACTTCCAACATTTACTTTAAATTTAAGGTAATGGATGGTAATAATAAAAATTACATTTACATTTACACATGCCTTTTTATTATTTCAATACCTACCAATATAAGCTTGGGTTGTGTTTTATATGGGACACCCTATACTAGAACTAGAAGATCCTGGTATAAAATGAAGAAAACAAAACAAATTTATTTTATTTGCAAGTTTCTACAATTAAGGAATCATTTTAATGGAAGTCGACAGAAATGATCAATATGAGTCAAGACAAGACCCATTTGATAAATAACTGGTTCTGATCAATAATTATTACTGGTTGTAATAATTAGCATAAAGTGAAAAAGATTATTTCGCTTTTCTTGCTATTTAATGCTTTTAATTAATGCATCAGTTGTTTTTTACTACTGCGAATAGAAAACATTTGATATTCTACTGGAAATTAAATGGGATAAATCGAAATTAATTGCCATCGTTTTAAATCGGGAGATTTCAGTGACGTTTTCTTTACGTAATATTTCTGTTATAACGATAAGTTTAAAACAAGATGTTACACAGTAGGTACAGCTATGAACCTTACTTTATCTTACTTTATTAAAGCTAGTTTTTTTCTGCATTACGGTCGAGTGCTTCAATTTATTTAAATTATAGTTGATAGAATTACGGTAAATTAGGTAATTCTATCGAATAAATTCTATTAAAACTCAAAACTTTTGAACGGTCCTTTTCCCCCTATAAATTAAAAGATATTAAAGTTATCTAATATTAAGAGACTGAATAGTTCACTTTAAAAAATCCTGAGAATATTAAGTCTTCATCTAATACAACAAATTAAAACATTCCCAGTAATTCTACGCACTATCATCTATTGATAATTTGCGATCGACTTCATATAAGAGAAGTAAGAATCTTCTCTTACAAGTATACTTAGATTTAACCCACCGGGTTGGTCTAGTGTTGAACGCGTCTTCCCAAATCAGCTGGTTTGGAAATCGAGAGTTTCAAGGTTTAAGACCTAGTAAAGTCAGTTATTTTTAAACGGATTTGAATGCTAGATCGTGGATACCGATGTTCTTTGGTGGTTGGGTTTCAAATTAACCACACATCACAGGAATGGTCGAACTGTACAAGACTACACTTCACTTACACTGATACATATCACCCTCATTCATCCTCTGATGTATTATCTGAAAGGTAATTACCGGAGGCTAAACAGGAAGAAGAAAAGCACATATATTGAATATTGAAGAAAAGCACAGGGACTGAAAATATACCGGCCTCCGTGGCGCGAGTGGTAGCGTCTCAGTCTTTCATCCGACGGTACTGGGTTCAAATCCTGGTCAGGCATGACATTTTAACACGCTAGAAAAATGTTCATTCATCTCATCCTTTGAAATAGTACTTAACGGTGGTCCCGGAGGTTAAAAAAAAAGAAAAAAGTATACTTAGATATAAGGTATAAATTTCTCAACTGGAAACATAACACAAAACCAAATATTATAAATAGTGTTTTCAGGTAAGTTCATACACAAAAATAATTAGTTCGTTTCCCTGGCACCTTTTCAATATTTACGTTCAAAATACAAAACTAACGTAAAAAAACTGTTCCTGTTGTACAAAATTTGGATAAAAAAGAATGTTATAGATTTCTCATTAAGTAATAAAAAAACAAAATATAAACGTAACATTCACAATCAGGGAAGAAAAACCTGTATTATACACACATAATAGTCTTTTTTTCTTTTTCTGTTTAGCCTTCGGGAATTACCTTTTAGGTATTACTTCAGAGGATGAAATGTATAACTGTAAATGAAATGTAGTCTTGTACAGTCTCAATTCGACCATTCCTGAGATGTATGGTTAATTGAAACCCAACCACCAAAGAACACCGGAATCCACGATCTAGTATTCAAATCTGTATAAAATAACTGTCTTTACTAGAACTTAAACGCTGGAACTCTCGACTTCAAATCAGCTGATTTGCGAAGACGCGTTCACCACTAGACCAACTCGGTGGGTGCACATAATAGTCTAAGATCCGGCAGCTGATTTTTGCAGGTATCTGTTTTTTTGTTTTTAATGAAACTCGATTTAAATTAATGATTATTTTATACATTATTGCCGGGTTCCTGGCAAAAATTAGCAGCAATTACCTTTAATTAAATATATTGTACTTCATTTATTTTAAAGAATTGCAACTACATCTTTTTAAGCGATTTAAACTTCATTTGAAAGAAAATGATGTGAACAATATAAAAAAAAAAAATGGTTACCAGCTCTCAGTTAGCCGCAATCTCCAAGTTTCCAGGTGTAAACAGGTATGTTATTGTTTATTATTTACGCTCATCGTGTTTTTCAAAAAAAAATTGAAGTTTAGTTTTTCTGTACACGATAGTCGCGCTACGTTTTTGTTTACAATATGAAGCAGCGCGTGCATTCCTTCGCTCTCGTTCACACTTATCCAGACAAAGTAATCACTTCAAATAATGGCAACCACTACTTGCGGCCATTTTTTTACAGGAAACCATGTGTTATCGTGTGCAGAAAAAATTAAACTTAAATTTAGTACATAATTTTTTTGACAAACACTATGAGCGTAAATAATTAATAACATATCTGTTTACATCTGGAAATTTTGAGGTTGCGGTTGACTGAGAGTAGGCAACCATTTTGTTTTACATTCTTCACATCATTTTCTTTCAAATGACGTTTAATTCACTTTAAAAAAATATATAATTGCAATTTGTTAAAATAAATGAATTACAATATATTTAATTATAGGTAATTGCGGTTAAGTTTTGCTAGGAAACCCGGCAGTAATGTATTAAATTATCATTAATTTAAATCGAGTTTCATTAAAAAGACACATACCTGCAGAAATAAACTGTCGAATCTTGTACTATAAAAGTCTTAAAGATTCTTTAATTAAGACAGTGATTGAAATAATGTTCAAAAAATGTATACTTTAATTAAATTACTCTTTATTCAAGCCGAAAATCTAGACTACGACTCACCAGATGTTACGAAGGATAAAACGGATTCAAAGATATATCGCACTCTAAATATAGATTTCATCTTAACCTACACATTTTAACCCGAAGAAGAATGGATAAAACATAAAGTAAATCGGTAAGTAACGGGAAGATTAATCAAAAAGAAAAAAATAAAAGCCATGGTTTAAGTTAAACAAAACCATTTAGATATGAATTTCTGCTCAAAGCCTTCAGGGGAAGTCAATTTTACCCACAATAGAAGTAGAACATTACCGATAAATAATTTTACATTTTTTAAAAAATAATTTAATTAATAATTAAATTCGATAATAATTAAATCGAAACAGTCACTGTTTCCTTTCCAAAAGCTGAAGAATGATCTCAATCAGTTTTTCCAAAGGAAAATACCAATTTTTGGAATTCTGTGGCGCGTACAAAAGTTCCTAAATTATTTGTAAAACGTTCGGCCAATATCATACTGTAGATATTAAACTTAGAGACAACATTTAATTAATTTTAAACTCAAAAATACTGTCATAAAATTCTCAAGGAATATATTTATACAAGAAAGTTTAATAAATCGAAAAAAAGTTTTATGTTTTTATCACGTGGCAGGTAAATTGAATTTAAAAAACTATTAGTCATTAAAAGCAGGCAATAAATTAATTATTTTATTAAAAATTATTTGAAAGAAGTGCATTTTTCCTTCCAATTGTCTATCGATTAATTAATAAAGCAAATAAATAACATTATATATTAAATACGTAAAATTAAATTCCAATAAAAAGATTCTGCAAGATGTTTATATTTAATTAATTTCATCATGATACTTAATATTAATTATGCTGATTAAATTGAGTAATAAAATTTCCATCAATTACCAATATACACGTTATGCAAACAAAGAAAAAAAAATATACATATATTCAATACTTCCTTATAATCAAGCAACATTATTGAATACGATTTATTTAAAATTTATAATAAATAATTTCTATAAAAATTAGAATTCCAACGATTCCCGTATTTTTGTTTATTAATATGTAAATTTTGAATAATATCTTCGTAACTCATAACATTAAGTAGTTTATATAAATAGATTTTACATTTATTTTAAATAACTCAAGATGAAAGTTAAATTTCATACTGACCTCAAAACTCCTACTCCGTCATTAAGAATAAATGTTTTTTATATAATAATATCTACATGATGTAAAGCTCATTACATGTTTTCCTATACAGATAATTTAATGGATGAACTATTATTTACTTATATTTCTGTTAAATAATTTAATACAATATATGAAAGAAAAAAGTATAGTCCAATTACTGATTTACTGATATGGAAAAGAGTATAAGAAACGTGTAGTGCAGATTATAGCATTTATTACCTAAAGGAAAAATCTAATCTCTGAGAAATTATATCTAACCAATTATTTAATAAACAATCCGAATCATATTAAAGCTTGTTTTTTCTACATTATGGTTGAGTGCTTCAATTTATTTAAAGTATATTTGATAGAATTACGGTAAAATTACGTAACTAACTTTTTTTTCTCATTTTTTTTAAACGTATGATTTTCACCTCCATAACATTCTTGAAAAGAAATTTAACAGATATTAAAGTGTATTTAACTCTATTAAAGAAGTATTTTCGTTAGTTGGTTTTAAATGGAAGGCCATTTAAAAAATGAATTTTTTTTTTCTAAAAAAAAAATTATAAAATATTATTTTTGCATGCAGTATTTGTTTTAACATTATTAAAGTACGAACATAGTTAAAATTAATAACTGTATGAAAAAATTAAACTGAAGGAAGAAAAAGTTCAATTAAAATTCACGACAATTTTAGCCTTCCACTAGCTTCTCCCGTCGTGTCCCTACGGCATGTCCTCCACAGCTTGATCCTCCGGGCGGGCGGCGTCTCAGTATTGGATTATTAGGTGTCTAAAATTAACGTAAATGTTTTTTGTTTGAATGATGAAAATTGAAAAGTGAAAAAAAAATCAGCAATCTTCCCAGAAAATAATATTTCTGATTTCATACAGTTAGTAAAAAAAAATCAAACATTATTATTATTATTACTTATTAAAATATTAATCTTTTATTTACTTCTTAAAGAAAAGATTAATATTTAACGATATTAGTATAAGAATTCCATTAAAAAAAAACTACACATAATTCAGTTGAAGTACTCTGTAATAGGCTCAAAATAGAACTATAAAAATATATTTAAAATGAATAAAAATTCAACATTAAATAATACTAGAAAACATGGATTTATAAAGTGAATTTAAACATCAGTATAATAAATACAAAATTGTGTTAGCAGTTCCTTTTTAGGTAGATTTCATAAGAAATTACCTATTGTAATGGGTACCATGATTCGACTTCCGGAAAATTTCGACATATCTTCGCATTTCACAATCATCAGACCTCAAAAGCCACCGTCAGTTCAAAAGTTTATTTATATATATATATATATATATATATATATATATATATATATATTTCATTTTCTTGTGTACAAGATAACTGCCGTAATTTTGCGCCAATGCTTTCAAACTGATACACAAAGTATAACGACCCAAAATCTCGGTCGAGTTTGTGAATGGGCAAAATCGGACGATGGAGGTGGAAATAGGGAGGCTTTTTAAAAAAAAAAAAAAAATATTGCTATAACTTTCTTATTCAGTAAAATATTGAATTCGTTTATAGTTTCTACTATTCTTTGAATAAGGGCCTAAAACTTATATAAGTAAAGTTTTTAAATATCACCAACCACTGGCCCCAGGGGAGGAAAAAATGGGGTTTGGAAGACAAAAAATCATACCTCCCTTAACAGGCACAGCATCGAATCGGGTTAAAGTGGAAGTTAGTTCTTTAAACATTACCTAAAACGTTTGTCTACAACAATTTTTGATATGACCAATCCTTACGGCAAGCCTCCATCTTTTTACAATTCCAGCAAAATTTTGATCATCCCTTGTCGTATTAAGTAAATTTGAAGTTTTTCTTAATTTTAAGGTGGAAATCTTTTTTATCCCCTACTTTATACCGGTGAAATCTACCTCCGCCTTCCGGCGTGCCGAAAGGGATTTTTTATACTTCAAATATTATTCATTTATTTAGCAAATATTGTTATTTTTTAACTGTTAAAAAATGTGCTTAAAAAATTTGTCCTTTAGGTGAAATCTCGAGATACTGAGGGTGACCAGCTCTACAGCCTCATCCTCTTGATCTTTTAAATTCTAAATTTAATGGCATCAATGCCCCATATATAGTAGTAATCTCATCAAGATATAAGATGATTTGGGAGGCCAAAACCGAACACACACACGTACATACGAACATTAAATCCGGGAAATTTCCGTCCAATTTTTTGGGTTGTTCAGGTGTCAAAAGACAAACTTCAGTGAAAACCACGTATGCCCAAATTGGACAGATTACAATACTTTCGCTTTTTAGTTATAGCTCTGCTAAATAGCGCTATCTAGATGGAAAAGGAAAAAGGAAAAAAAGAATTAAAAACATTTATCTCACTGGTATTTTAAAAATACTGCTCAGGGAAAAATACATAAAACAGAAATGGTAAAAACTGGATGGTAAATTAAAATCTGTAAAAATCGTTTAATTAGAACTATTTTTATTTAATTTTAAAATCAAAAAGATGTAAGCCGATACATTTTGGAATTTTATCGTGTACAGTACTTTTAATTAAACTGTAACGATCAAAATAGATCGATAGTAAGGAAATAGAGATTAACTTTATATTTGATTGGAATTTCATTTTGGTTCTACGAAATTAAACAGTTGTTATATATTTTTAAAAATACATAATAAGAGATAATACAACTAGTTTAACAGTTTAACGCTTTCAACCAAAAAAATTATACTTTAAGACAACACACAAAAGAAAAACGATTAGTTGGACTTCCCAATTCTTAGTTAACACAGAATGAAAAATATTTAAACCAAAACTTACTGCAGTTTCGTAAGTTAACGAATCATGCAAGGAACTTTGGTCTTAGGAAACACCTGAGCAGGATTAGTTGAACCAAGTATCTTTTATTTAAACTCCGGTGAAACTGAATACGAGACATTTTACCGCTGTTATTTAAATGTTTAACAAGAATCGTACATGGTGATTTAAACTAATTTTAGGATGCCTAATTCAAAGGTGTTATCAGAATTTGTGTAATACGGCACATTTTTATTGATACATACGATTTATTTACCTACCATTAAATGCATAATCACTGTGAATTCAATATTTAAAAAAATATTATTTACGTGTATTCATTTAAAATTTGTTTAAATCAACTAAATTTTTTATTATTCAAACACAAACAAATTTAAATATATTAATACAATTTTAAAATAACATTTTTCAAAAGTCTAAATCGATGTAAATGTCTTTAAAATAACGTTTTTAACAGTTTAATTTATTGGAATTGTCTTACCTTTAATTTTTAAAATATGTTGACAAACTTTTTTGCTGGTGCGATGTTTGATAAGTTTCTCTAAACAAAAACCAACAATAGTCACCCATAATTCCAGGATCCCATCTTCCTTGGTACAGATGTTCCATGGTCAGAATATCCTAATGGAAACGCTCTTCTTACCCATCGCTGACAATTTGGAATGGATGGCTGTTTATCACTGTTAGGCAATAAAACTGTTTTCATGCTAACTAGAAGAGTTAATAAAAAGACGCCATTCTTCAGGAATAAGCTGAATTCCAAGCTCTTTCATCAGGCCATCGTCGTCAGTACAACACAACGAATTTTTCATAGTAAATACTTGAAACCTCTACATCACCTGTTTCATTTTCAGATTGTTCTTCTAGCAATGTCGGATTAGATGGTGGTACAGACAGGTAACTCCTCTCCTTATGGTACCGGCTTTAGAGCTGAGGATACATCTGCATATTTTATGAACCGACTACCAGTCGGTAAACAGAACCACCCTCTTTCTTAAGTTGAACTCCGAGGAATTCGTTTTAGCAGTCTGAAACATTTATCGACTACCATAACCCAAGAAATTCGACATATCAACAAAGACAGTCTCCTAGTAGGAATGCAAAAACTGTCAGGCTCTAACCGAATATGCAGTAAAATGGTGGGGGGGGGGGCATTAGATAAAGGCCTGTAATTTTGTATACAGATAAATTTTCTTTGAATTTATCAACTGAACATTATTTTTGAAACTATCTAGTAGAAAGTCTACGTAGGCCTTTTTAAAAGTAATGATAATCTGCTTAATATACTAGCAGTAAAAAAAATTACTTTTATTTATTCAGAAAATATTCCAAAATACTTTGGGACTACATACGATAGTATCGACTTTGAAGTTAAGGAATGAGAAAAACGTATTAAAGACTGTTGCGATTAAAAACTAATATCGCTTTTAAATAGCTATATTAATTTGTTTTGACTACTCAACTTTCTAAAGATTTAGCAACAAAAACAAGTACAAATAATAGTAAATCAAATTCAAAATCAATTTCAAATAATATTAAATCTATACATGGTAAGACGAAGTCGTGTTTATTCAGCCTTCTGATTATACGACCTAAAGCGCATCAGATAAGGTTTCTTAATAAAGCGCGAATCGAACAACTTATATCGTAAAATTATATTTTATTTAACGACACCCACGTAAAAGAAGAATATATCTTTAAAATATAACCATCGTATAACTAGTATATAATCATTCTAAAAACGTCTCCAACCCAACATCTTGATTAATATAAATAATGACCTTTCAATCCTTAATAGAATAAAAAAAATTTATCCATCAAAAGTTTACCGATACTTTTTTATCACGTAAAAAAAATTGAACGTTTAAAATACATAATTCAATTCAATGGCTAATTTAAAAAACTAACTTTCACTTTTTTCGAATCTAAATTATTAATTAGTAACATATAGTAGAGATTTAATGATAGATTATGTGAAAGATGTATATTAACACACTTGTATTATAATTATAACTTGGAGTAAATTTAATTTTAAATATTTCTATTATTTTAAAAATAACAATGATCTTATCCAACGATAAATCTAAAATGATGGAAATAATTCAGTCGATGAATTATGTCTTCATCGTATAGACTTCTTTTAATTATAAAAGAAATGGTTTATAATACTTTCTTTTAAATACTATTTTGTAAACTGCAAGTAAGTGAAATTAAAAACGAACTTTTATCGGAATTTCAATCAAAAACTTGTGAGAAAGTACGCGTAATTAAATGATTTTTGATAAATATCTACGCTTATATAATAATTATGTTGATTTTTATGATTGAATCATGAAATATTAATTATATAAAATTATATATGTATTAATTTTTAATTTAAATACTTTATTCGTAATAGGAGATTTTCTTCCTCATAACAAAATATTAGCAAATATACATAAAAAAACCGTACTGATTATATACTGGTTTTTATATACATAAAAGTGTCAGATAAACTTACACATTCGGTTGAGGTCTCATTTCATAGAAAACCACATCAAGTTTGTCATGCAACATTCATTTTGATTCGATATGGCTTATATTTGTAATGCGACATACATCCCATCTGAATTCGATTTCATTCCCGAATATAGCTAGCAAGTCGGGCGGTAATTCTGCAGCTACGGATTTAATTCGAACTCTTAGCTCAACAAGATCAGCAGGCAAAGGTAGTACACAAACCCGATCTTCAACGAAACCCAAGAAGAAAAGATCTAGCAGGATCAAATCTGGGGAACGAGGTGGCCATGCAATTGGACCTTCACAACCAATGTACTGATCTAGGAATCGAGTATCAAGAACATCTCGGACTTTTAGGCCGATGCTGATAGACTTTTATGTTGCTGATAGTAATTACTATCAGCAATAATGACCACATTATCTTCTAACTGAGGAATTAGAAAATTTTGAAGTATGTTGGATAAACTATACCATTTTCGGCTGTCACCTGGAAAAAGAACGGGCCGTAAAATCTTTGTTTGCTTATAGCACAAGAAATTGACCTTAGGGCTATTACGAAGGTACTACAAAGTTTCATGAGTGTTTTCGCTACCCCATATTCGGCAAATAGGGGGCAAGATGTTCACTTTGTCACTGATGTGAAAAATTGATTCATGACTAAAAATTACATTATCAGTAAATATATCGTTTTCTGCAAATCTAACCAACATTTCCACCCGAAACTGCAGCCGAGCAACGTTTTCGTCATCTGTTATGTGTTGAAATATGAATAGTTTTATGGCCTCAAGTGCAATCGTTCACGTAATATGCGCCAAACACTAGTTTGGTGAATGTCAGGCCTCACGTGACGCACGTCGAGTTGATTCCCTCAGACTACGTACAAAGCTTTATCCGAGTTTTCCACAACCTATTCAAGGACGCGTGAGCTTCCTGGTGATTTTATATGTTTAACAGAACAACCTGTTTCAACGAAGGTTTGATACTAAGAGTAAAATGTACGTCTACTATAAGGCTTTCTCCCGTATTCAATATGAAAATTACGTTGAATTAACAGTTACTGACTGTTAGTCATGAAACCAAAAAGCACAGCGAACACGTTCCGCACCAGTAAATGCATCCATTTTTGACAGCGCTGATGGCCAAATTCGCAATAATAATGAACTACATGAGTTAAAACTTGATGTGTTTTGCCGTGAAATGAAACCGAACCTGTAAGTTGCATAAATAGATTTTCATATGCTTTTAAATTTATGAAGTCCTTTTTGAATCTCCCGTGTTATGAGTAAAACAAACTAGGTGCGGGTAAAGCAGTCATAAATTAACGAATTTTTAAGCATTGGTGTATATAACAGTATGTAATGTTCTTTTTAATATAGTTCAAAAGTAGGTCAATATGTAGAAAAATTGAAACCATTCTCCATCAGACCAGACAATACAACAATTTCGGGTAATACAGTACAATATTTTCCCAAACAAGAAAAAGCTATTACTTTGTAAAATAAAATTAAAAGAGCTTTCCTTTTAAGAAGAAATATTACTCTATTGAGTAGTTTTTATTTTTTTACATCATTAATTAACTGGTCTGATGCTTTTAAGTTTTAATACAAAACATTTACTACATGATACATCCTTAACTATCTATCTAATATATGCTAATTATTGTTTTCCTCCACACTTTTTATATTCTATGCTTTCCTCTATCACCATAATAATCAAATCTGGTTGTGTTAACATATAACCCACCAACATAGTTCATCTACAAGATTATACCATAAATTTATTTGCTTTCATATTCCTCTAAAGACCACCTAATTTCAAATTTTATCAGCCCACGTAATTTTTAACCTTTTTCAATAACATCATATACAGGATTCTAT
Source organism: Lycorma delicatula (assembly GCF_047948215.1). Classification (NCBI taxonomy): domain Eukaryota; kingdom Metazoa; phylum Arthropoda; class Insecta; order Hemiptera; family Fulgoridae; genus Lycorma; species Lycorma delicatula. The sequence goes on along the minus strand of NC_134464.1, from coordinate 35,895,736 downwards.
TTTCTTTTTTTTTATTGCCTGTGTTTCACTACCATTAATTACTACGCTCATTCAAGTACTTGTAAGAATTTGATACTGGCATATTTGTTTTCTGCATGAAAGTACGCTGCGTAATCAAATTTTTCCATTTTTGTTATTTTTCCTCGTGTCATAATATTTAATTGCCCATTATCCTCCTTTTTATAAAAAAAATGCGGGCCTAAGGCCTGCCGCGAAAATGTTATCCGGTTTCATTATATATGGTTCTGTTAAATTTTTTTGCCAGTTGTAACTAAATAATGTTCATGAATTTAACGAACTAATAACAACAAAATCTTTTACGAAATATTGATAACTGGGAGTTAGCTTGCGGAAACCGTCTTCTTCGTTTATTGTTGTGTGTGTTCGTGTGAGGTTGTGTCAGTCTCCGGGCCATCTGCTGCTATTGGCGCAGGGCGTACCACGCACGTGGTGCGCCGGACGGCTGCACGCAACCGACTCTCTCTCCCGCTTCCTGTGCACTCTTAGTCTTTCTTTCCCACAGTCTGTTGTAACGTTCTTTTAAATAATTCATTACATAAAGAATTCTTAATTTTTTTAATCACATGAAGCTCTTCATTCAAAAGGAAGCGGTAGACAGTCGGCTGCGCGCATCCGTCCAGAGCACCACGTGGTCCGCTCTGCATCAATAGCAGGTAAAATAAAAATGTGAGCACATACCACAAACCAAGGCAACATCATTTTTTACTAGATAGATGCTTTAATCTAATTTATTTATATAATTAAGTTTTTGCCCAATAATAAATACATAGTAATTAGTATTCTTATAATATATTTTTGGTTTCTCCCTAAAAAAAAATAATTCGTAACCATTACTCTTTTTTCTCCTTGGATATAAACCCCTCTCAATTTTTTTCATGTATATGTACATACAAATATATAAATGTTTCTTTTGTGTACGATTACAAAGGCATTGTGGTTAAGCTACAAAATTACTATCCTAATCTCACTCCTTTTTCAATCAAAGTTTTTTTTCTGTTTTTTTTTTTTCTATTCTTGTAATTAAAATCTCGTTTGTTAAATTATAAATAACTCATCCTCTTCTATAACTAATTTCAAATTTCGTTTTAAATTATCAAATTCTTTCTCTAAACTACAAGCGTCGTGTAACAGGTTTATGTTTTATTCTTTATTAGTCTGCATTTTGTATTTAATCTGACAGCCAGAATTACCTCTCTCATAGGCAAATTGAAATAAAAATTTGAGATGATACTCAACAAAACAAATAAATATCTCATACTTTCACATCTTCGTTCGTTTTATTAACAATTTTCATCAGCGTCTTTCAATTTTTATGTACTTATTTCATTTATTTAGTACTTTTACATGTTTTGTTTAATATTATTTAAATATTTATAACAATTTTATTTATTAATATGAACTTTAAACCTGTAATTTATTTATTATGACGTTGCTCTCTGAACAATTTTTTTTAAATTATTAACATAGGTTTTTACTTTTCTTTAGATATAAAATTATTCATGAGAAAATAATTTTGAAAAGTTTTTATCAGATAAAAATGCCTGACAAGAAATTACAACTCAGGACCTTCACAATGAAAGGATAAACGGTACCACATCGTGACTGGTAGTGTAGTTACACGACATGATAAATACAATTTTTTTTTAATGACCTGATGTTAATTAAATCATGCACGAGGTCATCCTATACAATTATTATATTTAATTTAATTACAGAAATATTTGTAGTGTCATCGACAGAACGTCAATTTTTTTCTTTTTTTTTTGTATACGTCCAGTTACTCTACTGACTGAATTACAGAGATGATTCAGAACTAAAAAAATGTGGTAAAAATATTACAGAATAAGCTATAAAATTGGCTAATAAAATGTTACCAGCTAAACTAAGTACTAGCTAATATGGACTTCAATTTTCCTGGAAATACACAAACCGGTAAATTATTAAATAAAATAAATTAAGTAATCCACATATAGTTGTTCGTTTAAAATAAGAATTTTGATAGAACTGATAAAAAAATGTTATAGTATTAAACAGTAAAGTAGGAATAAAATGTATATTTATTCCTGCTGATTTCGCCGTGAATAAGAAGTATAGAATAACCTACATAAACAAGTGTAATGCTATTAGCATTCATACAATATTGCAGGCGTTATAGATTAACATTATTATGGTATAGTACAATACTTTTAAAAAAAATTTATGCAACCATATCAACTGACAGCTTCTAAAACAAATATGTTATTATTTTATAATTATTAGTGTACTCTTCTGTATTATTCCTATATTAATATACTGCGCGGCAATTTTTCGGGAGATAATTCTAAAGCCAAAAATACAAGCCCAGAAATCGGTTCTTTAGCGAGTTTTGGCTTGCGAAAGAAACATTTAGCTCTGCTTCCCGTTTCCTCTATGAAATTGTGACTGTGACTTGTAGGAATCTCATGGGGAATTTCTTCTGCCCGAGTGTGAGTCTTTCGATAATTTACAATTCCATTTCTTGTAAAACAGGATTCAACAGTAATTAGAATATTCTAATATAATCGAGATGATCTTCAAATTTTCTAATTAAACATCGACATACTTTCCATCCGTTAATCAAAATCAGGTGGATATAATTCTTGTACACTTGTTTAATGGAATGGGTATAATTTTTACTCCCGTACGTTCGTCACACACAACTGCGAAACGTGAAAGCGAAGTGACAACCTTCTGGTGCTTGACATGGAAGATAATTGTACCGTATTCAAAATTGCTTCTTCAGCGTTGGCATTTCCCACAAAACGTTAACGACCAGCATCAAATAGTTGTAGTTTATGCATACCTATTTCTCAAACTCGGCTTTTCAAAGCTTCAAATGTTTTACGATCCGGTACTTTTCGACATGGATAATTTTCTCGGTATTCAATCAATCCATTTTTATTTAAATGAAAATTATGGTAAGAAAGCATAACCAAAAAGCATAAGTTTACCGTAAATTAACATGGCCGAGAATTCTCCAAATAAAAACAAATTTGCCTATCACCCATTGCGAATGACTGACCGAACAAAAACAGAAAAAACATCGCTCAAATGAATATTCAAATGCTAGACACTAAACTTAATTGCTGATCACCTGTTATTGCCAATCTATCAAAAAAGTAAACATTTTTAATGCATTTTAGAGGGCTGGCTTTCAAATTTATTATTATAACTTTTGGCATTTGTATTTAACTTTTTCAATTTAAAATCATATCACTTTTCCGATCTAATTTGTGTGTTTTGTTTCTAATTAAAGTTGAACTTCTCCAATTTGTGTTTAATTTTCATAGACATTATTTACATTAACTTTCTTAGAAATGAATTCTCTACAAGGTTAATTAGAAATTTTTATTTGTTTATTGGAAAATTACCTAAAAATGTGTATTTTCCAAGAAAGCCTTTTTCATTTTTTTCCCGTATTTGTTAAAACCCAAGTGAGATAGAGGTCTGGGGCTACAGTTATTCAATTTCTTAGATCAAAAACAATAAGAATGCATCAAATTTACCTCTCGATTTGTAGCACAAGAACTTTAGTGCGATTTAATTTAACAGAGGGAGGAGAAAGCAGGGCTGTTACGCGAGACAAAACTCGCTAACGAACCGTTTTGTGAGCTATATTTATATGAAATTTTTTCTTATTTTGGGTATAGAATCATCTTCCAACAGATCTCCGTGCAATTAGGAATACTATGATATATATCATAGTATAAATATACTACGAAAAGTAATAATTTTAGTATCGGCTTTTGCCAATTATATATTTAATCAATAAAACTTAATAGAAATTACAAACGTGCAGGTAGGGATTTTAACAGTATTAACCAACAATAAAAAATTCAACCCTGTAACTTTTGAACTTTATGATAGAAAATGATATCTACCAGTCTGAGAATTTTTCTCTATTAGGTTTATTAGTACAATTTAAAAATCACTAATCCGAATTTAATTAAAATTAATTTTTTTGGTAAACTTGATTCTGATAAAGACTAATAAAATACATAAATTAAAAGAAAATACAAGTCAAACGCCTTAACGACCTTAACATGTAACTTTTTTCTATAATTTCCTTGTTTTCTTTTATATTCGATCAAAATCTATAAAGAAAAAACAATAAAAGTGTATACAATTTAAAACAATATTTGTTTAAATTTTTTTCTATTTATTATTTTTTTAAATAAAAAAATTTAAATTTTATTTTCAAAATACTGTAAAATGTTTTATATGAATTTAAGGCGTGGCAGGTCTAATAAGAAGAATGAAAAACCCATAGGATGTATACAATAAAAAAAAGAAATACAAAATAAACGGGAAATTAGTCATACATACAGAATAAATAAGTAAATTATTTAAAGAACGGAGAAAGTACGAATAAAACAAGGTGTATGACGAAATACGTATTTAAGGTGCGGCATTATTTGAAAAAAGAAGAAAACATTTGTACCATTGACACTGGCTAAACTGACCACCTGTGGCCTTGTCATTTGTCGATATTGTTAACTTACTATCAGTGAAAAACAATTAATTTCCTTCGACCGTTTTATATAAAGTAATATCCTAAAATTCTTTTAGAAAATTACATTTTTTTTTAAAAGTAACAAAAAATTACCAAAGTTAAATGCTGAGAAAAGTGAATAAAAACATAAAAATCTAAAATGATTACAAAATAATGGAATAGTATTAATTACTATCAGCCATGTTACATCTTTGACGTTATAAGTAAAATTTAATAATTTGCTTCATAATAAAGGAAAAAATCAAGAAGTTTTATTTCATTTCGCCATACTACTCAGTTTCCCACAGAGTTTTATTTCATTACTGGAATTTTTATAGCAAAAAACCCCTAAGGAAAAATACTTTTTTCACTACATTTTGATTAAATACAACTTTACAAGGAAATAAAAAAAGTAATATTTTCATATGATAGAAAGAATAAACTACACGTTAACAAATAACTTTTAATAATAAAATTTAATTTTAGGATTATTATATTATTTTATGACAATTTTTTATTATTCTATATCTAACGAAGCTTTGTTTTTTTTTTTTTTAATTTTAAATTATAAAGAAAAGATTACCAAATGTTAAACGTTCAATATTAACACTTTGAGTGCCACGTGAGTCCAACGTGGATTCACAGAGTTACAGATCTAATGGCCGCGTGAGTCGAATGTGTCACCACATGTTAGGTTTAGTTATAGGGCCGTGTAACTCCGCGCTTTGGTTTCATGCTTCCTATTAAAACACATGACAAGTGAAAGAGCATGGCCAGTATGTCATGAAACTGTTATTGGCCTGTTGATAGTGAGTCCACACTGGTGTCACGTGGCAATTACTGTATGATAAATGTAATGAAATAATGCAGAATATCAGTGTTACAATATGATGTTATTTTTATTGACAAAAACTATACAAAAGCAACTGCAGAAAATCTGCTTGAAAATAAAATATAGATAATAAAATTTCAACTTGAAAATAAAAAAAAATTAACTTTTCAGACCAAATATTTATGTACACCAAAATAAACAGTCCAAACAAAAGTGTTTTTCACACACCACACATTTATATTTGGTTTGAGTAGTTTTTCGCGTGGCAATCTTCCTGTCTTCGGCCTTTGACTTTTTTTCATAACATTAATGACATCGACTTCTTCTTTGTCTGCCAACATCGACAAGGCGGTGAGGTTGGTCTGCTGGTGTCGGAGGAGGAGGAACGGCACTAACGTTGATTCCTGTCAGTTCTTCGACTAATTCTTCTTTTAATGCGATGATTTGCATGTTTCCATTTGTAAGCAGATTGCAACAGTATTGGTTCCAAGGAGCAATTCTACAGCAAGTTTTCTGTACCACTTCACTCCACGTCTCAGAGGTGAGCAATAACTCTTGATTTGGTTTTTTTTTCTCAGAATCTGTTAAATCTCTTTATATACTGTAATTTTTTGAAATTTTTTTCACAAGAGGGTAGCATAAGACTATGAAGGGAGGCAATCAGATACCGACATATTTTCGCGGAGCGCTAATCAACCGCGGATCATTGTGATGGGAAAAGGTTTTAACTGTTACTGGCCGCGTGAAACCAGCCAATGCGTCACCACACAAAAAAACAATCGCTGAAAACGTATTTTTTACACAAATGAGTGACAGTTATTACTAATACATTTTTTTTGTGAAAACAAAATTTAATCACTATTTTTTTTTTTAATTACTTCTATATAAGAAGTAAAAGAAAATATTTTGATCGCGAAAAATGTTGGTTTTTAGAATTTGACGGAAATATCCATTTTGACCATCCCTGAATCCATTTTCACTAGTTTTGGTTCATGACGTCCGTACATATGTAACTCGAATAACTCAAAAACGATTAGCCGAAATATAATGCCGAAATTTTGGATTTAGAACTGGTTTAATATCCAAAAAAAATCCAAGAGAATATGGATTTTGGACGTTTTCTTAACTGAAGAAATAAGCTCTCGCTGTGAGCTTTTCAACGATATATCATAAGCTGCACTTATTTTCTTTGGTTCCAGAGTTATAGGCAAATGAAAGTTTAGTTAATGAAATATTTCGATCTTAGAAGGGAAATCATATCGGTTAAAATCAGACTTATCTCCTTTTTTTTAATTTAAATATATTGATTTATTAATAATTATCAACCTCTGATTGTAAAAAAGTTTTAAAATAAATAATAATTCAATAATAACAATAAGAAAAAAAGAAATATGAAAAAAAATATCAGAAGTTATTATTGAAATAAAATTTTATGTACTTTTCATTGAAAAAAATGTGTGTATATATATAATTTAATAGGCATACAAGTAAGTTATGTGGTATCCAGATAATTTTTTTTTTTTTATTTAAATTTGGTTAGGTTGCATAATGATAAAAATATTAAAACGCTTCATCTACGGCCCTGAGGCAAGCAGTTAAACCAATTACATTTTACGGTTATCTTACAAACATGTACAAGTATAAATAAAAAATAAATAAAAAAGAAAAGTCAATTTTTTTTTTGTTATGATTGAACGGGTATAAACATCTATTACCCCGGTGGAAATTGGTAGCGTACGTAAAGATGCCATGCCTGACCGGTATCCGAACCCGGGGCTTCCACACGAAATGCTGAGATGCTACCTACTCAGCCACTGAGGCGGTAAGAAAAGTCAAAAGTAAAATAAATTTTTGAAATTTTTTTTTGTAATTTATTTTTCATGTTAATGTAAATTTTCCAATTACTTTTCTTGAAATTATACGTAAAAATGATTTGAAATCATAACTGTATAGTGCGTTATACATAACATTATAGCAATGAAAGTTGAAAATAAATAAAAAATATTTTTCAATCGTTTAAAAAAACAAATTTTTCGTTTCAGAAAACATTTTCCTTTCCCTTCCCTTACCCGAATTCCTTTCCCGAAAACTTACTTCATTTATAGAAATTATTTATTTTACAATCACGAAACTCATAGGAAACGGTCTTTAGGTAAGAAGGATAAGTTTTATTAAACCTAAGCTACCCAAGAGAAAAACCTGTACAGGCAAAATAAGAAACTCCTTCATAACGGTTTTTAAATCAGGTAAAAATATTCTACGAAGAAACGGGAAATTCAAACTACGAAACAATTCTCGGTGAAAACACAAGCAAATAATTACGTAAGAAAACAAAAAAAATAAATAAGTAGATCAAATACAACAAAAAGGGATTATTCTAAAATTAAGTAGGTTTTTTTTGGGTACGGGAAAGACAGAAATTCCCAATTTCGTACAATCTGATTATTCCACAAAGCTAGAAGTATCCTATAAGTTGATTGTTAATTGACATAAGAATTAAAATGCCAACGGCCTCAAAAAAGCATTTAATACACCGGTTTTCACAAATAAATTTATTTTAAATTTTAAATTATTACAGTACAACTTTATTTTGTTTTACCGGATGATTTCGTCACATAAACTCAAAGGTTTCCAGGGGATATGGAAATGAAATTTTGTAACGTATGAAAACCATACCATGCCTGACCAGGATTCGAAACCGGGACGTCCCGTTGAAAGGCCAAGATACTACCACTCCACCACAGGGTATTATATTTCGTTGTATTATTAAAATAAAGTTATTCAATATACCTAGTGGCCAGAGGACTTCCGCAATACAATAATTGTACCCATAGAAAAGAAATACAAAGAAGTGTGAAGAACATAGAACGATTAGCCTAATATCGCGTCCAACTAAGGTACTATTAAGGGTTCTAAATACGAGGATAAATAATAAATTGGATGGCAGTGTAGAGGAAGAACAGTATGGGTTTAGAAGAAGTGTTGGTACAAGGGACGTTGCAGTGCTGCTAAGAGTAACAGGTGAGAGATACATGGAAAAGAGGCGGAGACACCTAGAAAAGGCGTTTGACAGAGTTAGATAGGATAAATTACTACTAATTTTGGAAAATAAGGGAGTTGACTGGAAAGAGAGGCGGTTAATGAAGGAGTGGTACTACAAAAAAACAATAAAAGTGAAAGTAGGAGATAAAATGGCCGGAAGAATAGGAATTGGAAGGGGAGTGACGCAGGGATGCTGCACGTCACCAACACTGTTTAGTATATATCTGGAAGAAATAATTAATGCTGTCGTAATGGAAAAAGAGAAATAAGATCGGGGAAGAAAAATAGAATGTATACATTTTGCTGATGACATTGCGGTACTGGCGAAGAGTCCAAATAAACTAAATGAAATGCGTGGTTACTAAAATGAAGCTTGCAAAAGCCAGAGTATGAGCATCGTGAATACCAGTTTTCTTTGGTGGTTGGGTTTCAATTAACCATACATCTCAGGAATGATCGACCAGAAACTGTACAAGACTACATTTACAATTATACATGTCATCTTCTGAAGTAATGACTTTACTTCAGAAGATGTAAAGTCAGTGGTTCCGGAGGCTAAAAAAAAAAAGAAAAAGGGTGAGAGAGTATGAAAATCAACAAAATAAAGACATAATATATTAGGTGGAAAAGAGGAGAGAATTAAGATAGGAAATGAAGTTTTAAAGCAGGTGAAAAAATGTCAATACTTAAGGAGATTTATAACTGACGACCTGACTTGCACAGTAGGAATTAAAACAAGAATACTAAGCAGGCGATTAATAAGAAGGGAAAACTGCTATGTATAAAGTTAAACTTAGCGTTAAGAAAGAGATTAATGAAATCTTTTATTCGGAATATGATGCTCTATGGAGCTGAAACGTGGACGATGAGAAAGGCAGACGGTAAACGAATTGAGGCTTTGAGACGTGGGTGTGTCGCAAATGAAAAATTCCGGATCGGATGGGAAGACCGTATAGCAAATGAAGAAGAAGTAACGAGAATCAGAAAGAACAGGAAAATACTAAATGTGACTGAATACAGAAAAAGGAACTGGCTAGGACATTGAATGAGAAAGTGTTTATTAAATGCGATAGAAGGTTTAATGAATGGAAGGAAGAGATTTCAAATGATGGATGGGCTTATGGAAAAGGGAAAATATGCGGAAACAAAGAGGTTAGCATAAGATAGAACAAGGTGGAGAGCAGCAGCCGTGACAAAACCTGCCTTAATGGTAGAACAATATGAATGAAAGTATACCAAAGTTAAACAATGCTGACCGCAATTTCACTATAGCTTATTGATGTTTATTAGTGACTTATAACCAGTATAGACAATGTCACTTGAAATTAATACACAAAGTTAACGCGGTTCAGTAGTCGCGAATTAATGGAAATTATAATTTTTATATTGGATTTTCAAAATAAAATTCGGTTGAATAGTTTCAGGAATATAAAATGAACTGTGTTATTAACAAGCGTATAGAAATTACTTTTTATATGTTTAATATCATAATACTAAGACTAACCTGTTGATTTTTTAATTTAAAAGTATATAATGCATTATAAAAATAAAAACCAACATAAAATCAAAAATCGAATGAATTGAGTTCGAGTTAATCTTCTTTTGAAATTTTACATTTTTAAATTCCAGTCAGATGTAGTCTACAGATTTTGAAATAAATTTCACTAGTTATTTTTAGTATGTAAAAGAGAAATTCATAAAAGATGAGCTATAATATTATGGTAAGTATAACATAAACTCTTTTTCTCTATCTTCTTTCCGGAGAATTGTTCAATAAAATCTATTCATATTAAAACAAGGGGAATCCTTTTCTATGTTAATCTAAAATGCTATTCAACAGATGCTATACCAATTTATGCTAAATAAAAATGTATTATAAACAATAAAAAAAATATACACATAAATAACTAAAAATGAGGAAAAAACTCTGGAAAATATTTGATAAACAACAATGAACAAGAATCGAATAAAAAAAAAATTAAAAAATCCTACTAAAAATCAGGGTGTTAAAAATGTATACATACATTAATCGAACAAATAAGTTGTATTTGTTTAAGCAAAAAAATAAACAATTTTATTTATTTGTTTGAAAAAACAAAAATTTCGAAATTTGTTTGAGCAATCAAATAACCTGTTTACCAAATGATAAATTGTTTTCTTGTTCCATCAAAATAGATATCACCAACAAGAATATTTTATGTATACACCTAAAAATTACTTTCAATAAAACGTATTTTTGGAAAAAAAATTTTAATTGTTGGTGCTAATACATAAAATATTCTTTACAGTATTCAAAAAAAAAGTTTTAGTATTAAACTTGTTTTTCAAAATGCAAATTAAAAAATCTAAAAAAAATCAATCAAAAAGAACTATGAAAGTCCCAATACAAAAAACCTGAACTATTTTTGCTCTGTTAAAACTGTAAAGAGTAATAGCGAACTGTACTAGGGTGTCCATAATCTTTCCATGAATAAAAAATCTTATCTGGACAACACGTAACTTCCTTGTACGTCTATTAAATTACATTTGTTTTTAAATGAAAAGTACATACAATTTTATTTCATTAAAAACTTCTGATATATTTTCATAATTGTTTTTTTATTGTTATTATTGAATTATTATTCATCGTAAAAATCTTTTTACCATGAGAGGTTAATAATTATTAATTAATAAATATATTTAAATTAAAAAAATGTTTTAATTTACTAAGCTAAAACTTATAAATTACTACGCTAAAAGTTTTAATTTACTAGATAATAGTCGCAAACGTCTTACAAACATAACGTTACTTCTTATTGACGTACGAATTAATTTTATTCTTGACGACCGACTGTTACAAACATAACAGTTTAATTTTAAAAACGATTATTGATTTGACTTTACTTTAACATCCTTGAAAATCCCTGAAGATGGAGTAACAGCTCCGAAAGTACTAGGATTTACACTATTTAAATTGTTAGTAAGTGGAAATTTAATTTATACAAAAAAAGTTAGAAAAAAAAAAGGAGATGAAGTCTCATTAGAACCGATGTGCCTTCCCCTAATATCCAAATATACAATTAATTAAACTTTTATTTGGCTATAACTTTGAAACCAATGAAAATAAGTACCACTTAAAATGAATCGTTGAAAAGTTCTCAATGAGGACTTATTACTGCAGTTAAGAAAAAGTCCAAATTCAAATTCTTTTGGATTTTGGGCTTTTTTGGGGCTTTTTTTTAGTTAAGCGAGAAACATAAGTACAGACGTCACGCCGAAACTAGTCAAAATGGATTCAGGGATGGTCAAAATGGATACTTCCTTTCAAATCTGGATACCGAAATTTTTCGCGATCACAATACTTCCTTTACTTCGTACAAGGAAGTAAAAAACTATTACAGTTACACCTGCGTGTTTTGTGGAAAAAGAGAGAAAGACAGAAAGAAAGGGAATACAGACGACCAGCAAGATTATACGTATAGCAAGATTATCGTTGCGAGTGGTACGCAAAGTTAAAGGGGAGTGGAAGTGTAGTCGACGTTCCGCGAACAGGGCGGCCATCCGTTAATGAAGACAATGTTGAGGTTGTACAGCAAGCTTTTCTACATCCCTTTCCAACTCTACCCGTCGTGCATCTCCTGAACTACAGATTCCCTGGTCAACAATGCAGAAACGTTTACACAACACACTAAGGTTGCACGCGTATAAAGTTACATCTTGCGATACGCGTATCGCAACATCTGCAGCCAGATCACGGCCCTCATCGTGCTGCCTTTGCGGCTGAGATTTTGCAACGGATTGATAATGACAAAGAGTATCTGCAGTATGCGTATTTATCAGACGAGGCTACTTTCCAAATCTCAGGGAAAGTAAACAAACGTAATATAATAATATGAAGCTCAGAACATTCTTACTTTACCAGGGAAAAAATGAGAGATTCCCCTGAAGTGAATGTATGGTGCGGTGCGGTTTCATGCACAATTTCTCCTTTTTCATTGAGAAATCAACAACGGCTAACATTTACCTAAACATGCTACAACACTTTGCTACACCTTAACTAAATGACTTGCAACCTAGGGTGGGTTTCCAGCAGGATGGCGCATCACCACACTGGAGATTATTAGATCGAAATTCTTCTGAATGATTCATTTCACGGAAGATGGATTGGGAGCGACGGTCCCAATTTCTGGCCACTACTATCACCAGACATAACTCCTTTAGACTTTTTCCTCTGGGGTTTTGTTAAGGACAAAGTCTTTGCAACACCCGTTCTAATTTGGACACATGGAGACGGAGAATAACTGAAACGGTCGCTATTATTACCGAAGAAATTTTGATCAACACATTACGTAAAATTGATTATCGGTTGGACATTCTACAAGCGACAAAGGCGCACATGTTAAAGTTTATTGACATGGTAAAAAAAAACTTGATAATTATTTCTTTATTTTGCCACAAACCGCACATCTGTAACTGTAATAGTTTTTTGATTTAGATTTTTGTAATCGTGAAAATACTTTATAGACACACTCTGTATATTTAAGTATGCTGATTAGCAAAGCGAGTGAAACTAAGCTATACCTTTCAACGAAGGTACTGGTTTTTGAATTGCTGGCTTTGTAATATTTTTATTTTCTATTTTATCTAACATAAAATACACGCACAATCCATGTTAAATCACGCGTTAAATAGGTACATTTACGGATAAAATGCTGTTTATATATATCTACGACAAAAATAACCAAACTATAGAAACAATTTTCAGTAGGGAAACATTTTGAGATTTAGCATTAATTCAAAGACCAAGTGTATTATAATGGGTATAACTGTATGGGTATTACAGATAGATACTACTAAATTGTTGAATATAAATAGAAAATGCTGTAGTTTAATTTTTAGTTTGCCTAAAAGTATTTTTTTTTAACCCCACGGGACTACCGTTAAGTATTGCTTCAGTAGATGAGATGAATTAGTGGTGAACGCGTCTTCCCAAATCAGCTGATTTGGAAGTCGAGAGTTCCAGCGTTCAAGTCCTAGTAAAGCCAGTTATTTTTACACGGATTTGAATACTAGATCGTGGATACCGCCGGTGTTCTTTGGTGGTTGGGTTTCAATTAACCACACATCTCAGGAATGGTCGAACTGAGAATGTACAAGACTACACTTCATTTACACTCATACATATCATCCTCATTCATCCTCTGAAGAATTATCTAAACGGTAGTTACCGGAGGCTAAACAGTAAAGAAAGAAGCAAGAAGATGAGATGAATTGCCATGCATATCCGGGATTCGAAACCGAAACGTCCGGATAAAATTTATTTCGGTTTCGTATTACAACAACTATTTTTATTTAATTGGTAGAGTTAACAGGTCATTATGTTTATGTCAAATAAAATCGGTAAATTCACGGATTAAGCTTGGAAAAGAAATAAAAATGAGATAATTGGGAAAAATCTATATTGAATTTTTACTGGAGCTGAACAGATAAAAGACTGATTCGGGTACAAAATGGAAAAGATAGCATAGAAGTGAGTGGAAACCCAACTGATAGATAACCTCATCACATTTAAAAAATTCTGACCTAACTTAATTTTTGCATTCATCGCTCTTAAAGGGATTTGAAATAAAAAAAATAAAATCAAAATAAAACACAAACTCAGGTGTTATTTCAGTACTTTCCAAAATTTTATCTTACTTATCAAACTATATATCAAGGAGGCCGCGTAAGAAACGCGGCCTCCTTGATATTTTTGGCCACTAATTTCACTCCACCTGTTATATATGCGCACACAAACATTTTTTAATACATTTTTTTTTTATATATGTATATATTGAAATTAATGTAAATGTCATGGGAATGAATAAATATTTAATAGTTCTCTACTGGCTGTTACTATCAACCGAATAAAGGTCTAAGATAAAGAAACTGAATCGCACCATTGTTTTAGTTTAGCTTCTTTCATAATATTTGGCCCATAAACGCCACAAATTTTACTTTTCCATCTAGATATTGCTAAAGCAATAAAAAGAAAAGTACTGAAATCAGTTCAATTTGGGCATATGCGGTTTTCACCAGATCTTGACGTTTTGACACCTAGGGAACTCAAAAAACAAAAAAAAACCGGATGGAAATATTCTGGATATAAATGTTCGTGTGTTTGGTGTCGGCCTCTAAATCACCTTATATCTCCAGAACTACTAGGCCGATTTCGACCAAACTTCGTCAGATTACTTCTATGTATAGGGGCACAGATGCCGTTAATTTTTCAACTTTAAAAGTCAAGGGGGTGAGGATGTACAGCAAGCTCACCCTCGAGATTTCGTCTAATTAAGGTCTAATTTTCCTTAGGCACATTCTTTAACAATTAAAAAGTAACAATATTTTCAAATATATTTTGTAAAATTGCACCCCGACCCAAAAAATACTGTAAACTTTGAAGATTTGTTGTGATCGCTATGATAGTTGTTTTTCATTGTGGTTCTTCTGTTGTCGTCTAATTATCCATATAAATTAATTTTTACTAAATCGAAAGACCCAAACTCACCAAGCGGCAGGTCCGACCAAGAATCATGTATTTTAAACATTTTTCTTCTTTTCCTTTTTTATTGTAATCAATAGAGCATTAAAAGAACATTTTTTTTTAACTTTGATTCCCACTTTGGGGTTCTTGGTCGTGTGAGATATCAATTACTACATTTTCAAGGGAGCTGAAAACGATTTTAATATTTAAAAGTTGTTGAAAGACAAATTTTTTTCTAAATCAGATTTGAAATTTGGGATTTTAACCTCAAGCCAATATTATTATCTTAATTATAACGTGGAATATGTTCTTAATAAATTAATTATATTTTATTTATAAATAGCCGCGTGACGGGGAAGTCCTACAACTGTCAGGTTTGTCAGCTTTCAGGTAGATTTCATAAGAAAGCTGCCTATTGTAATGGGTACCATGATTCGACTTCCGGAAAATTTCGACATACCTTCGCGTTTCACATCCCTCAGACCCCAAAACCACAGTCAGCTCAAAAGTTTATATACATATTTAACTTTCTTGTGGACACAATAACTGCAGTAATTTTGCACCAATCACATTCAAATTGTTTATTAAAACTAACTCGTCCCAAAATCTTGGTAGAGTTCGTTAACGGCCAAAATCGGATCATAGAGGTGGAAATGGGGGGGGGGGCTTTTTCGAAAAACAAAATATCGCTGTAACTAAGTAAAATATCAAATTCGTTAAAGTTCCTACTATTCTTTGGATAAGGGCCTAAATATCTTAACTAAGTAAATTTTTTTCATATCACCAACCATTGGCCTAGGGGGTGGAAAAAATCATACATTCCTTAATAGGCACAGTATCGAATCTGTTTAAAGCGGTCGTTGTCCTCTAAATATTACCTAAAACATTGCTGGAATTGTAAGAAGATGGGGCTTGTCGTATGCTAACATGTGAAACTTTTTTCACATCCAACCATTGTCGTATTGAGTAAATTTGAAGTTTTTCTTAACTTTAAACCGGAAATCTTTTTTATTCCCTACTTAGCACCGGTGATATCTACCTCCGCCTTCCCAGTGCCGAAAGGGATTTTTTCTTATGAATTTCAGTTACAGAATATTTTTTCCATCAAAAATTCGATTACTCCTCATATGTCACGCTTGGAGGGATCACGAATTGTAGTATTTATTATAAATAGATGAATACAAAAATTAACAAGATTAAAAACAGCTCGTATTGATTGAAATATCAGAGCTACGCAAGTTCCAAAAGTTTACATCGCGAATATAGGCGGCAAACTCAAAACGGAACTTACTTTAAAAACACGCCACCCATGTATAATGTTTGAATGCTCTAAAAACTCGGAAAACAATTTAAGGAGCACGCTGATTGTTAAGAAACCTGTAAGCGAGTATAGCTACCAAAGGTAATGCATTCCTGGCAATGAAGAGCTTCTACGTCGTGCTTGAGACAGAGGAAAAACCAATTCAACCCGTTACATGAAATTTTCCACGTACGAAGCTTTAAATCTATACTGTAAAAAAAACCACAAAATGGGAATCTTAAGTAAAAAAATTCGTACAGATATACTCAAAAGTATTTATTGAGATGCTAACAATCAACACAATTATAATAGAGTTAGATAAATTTTATTAACCTTGCCGCCCTTAAAATTCCGTGGTACAGTTTAAAACCCAACATGTCATTTAAAAAATTAAACTATTTATTTCAATTAAACCAAAAATTACGCCCAAAAATTTGAATTTTAAATACGATACTTAAAAATTAAAAAAAAAGACATGACGAATTTTTAATTAAACGACAGTTCTAATGTAGTAATATTAAATAGACATAAACAATTACGAAAAACTATGGTTTCTATTATAAAAAATTAATTAAATCATGTCAAGTACATTATTCATATAATTAATCGTATAATAAATTAAAAAAGGTCATTAAATTAATTAATGACAAAAAATGATGTATTACAATAATTTATGATACCCCAATAGAATGCGTACAACTATAAATTAAAGCATTAAAACACAATAGTACAAAAACGAACGATATAAAGAATGAAAGCAAAAAAATCATTAACAATTAGACAAAATTAAACATTAAGAGAATGTAGAAAGTATAAATCCTATGACCTATAAAGAAGAATGTTGGAGGTTGTAATAAAGTATTATAATAATAATAATATTAATAAATATAATGCAATACAATTTTTTTATTTCGACAAGGAAAAAGTTTTCATTATTCAAATAAGAATGAGGGGTATTTTAAATAAAGAAATGGGCTTAACAATGGTTGATGTTACAAAATATAACGCAAAAGAGTGAAAGTGATTTAGACAGGTCAGGTCATTCATTTATTTATTTATTCATTACCAGTTTGGTTTATAGATTGAAATTATGTGTAGGTTGTTTGTAACTTGCGTTAATTTTATTTGTATACAAACAATCCGCATTTAAATATAAATTAACTGAATTATTAGTTAAAATACAACAAGAAAAAGTTGTATAAATTTATTATTAGACAGATAATATTTTAATAATAAGTAGAAAATTGGTATGAAATGATTTTTTAATTTCTTTACGGATATAATTATGTAAATGTAATATGGCTTTTATCTGAATATTTCACTACCTACTACTTACAGATCCCCGCCCAATATACCTTTAAGCTTTTCACTATTTTTACCAAACGATAATATTATAGTAGAAACGTTATAATTTTACAGATAAATTTGAAATTTAGAAATAATAATCCATCTTCATAATACCGTTAAATATTGAGGATGGTCTCAATTCACTCCCTAATTACTGTTATATTATTTTATATAATTTCCCAGCAATAATAAAATGTTTTATTTTTCAAAAAATTAATACAATGTTTTTTACCATTTTTTACACGATTGCCCAAAAAAAAGTGTAATGTATTTAGGTTGTTTCTCCGAACAACCTAAATACAAACTATTTAGATATACACTTCTCAGGAATGGTCGACCTGAGACTGTACTCTTCATTTACATTCATACATATCATCCTCTGAAGTAATACCCTACGGTGGTTCCAGAGACTAAACAGAAAAAAAAATATGTACGATTCCGCATTGAAATCCTTACGTTACCGGGAGTCTCATAGGTTACATAAATATACATATATATAAACGAGAGTTAATTTGTTTTTCAAGGTCCAATCGGTCACGAAATTAAAACCAACAGTCAAAATAAAAACATTATTACTTGTAAGAAGTACTTACACTTGTTACAAAGCTATTTCTCTACAAAGCAGCCACTCCGATTTAGACATTTGTCGTAGCGTGGTACCAACTTTCCAATACCCTCAGTCATAGAACGAAGCCGCCTGTGTTTTCTACGCTGATCTGCAGCTCGATGTCTGTGCCAAAATGTTGTCCTCCCTAGCCAGCATTTCATGTGAACAAAGAGGTGAAAATCGGATGGAGCCAAGTCCGGGCTGTATGGTGGGTGATCAAAAACTTCCCAACAAAAACGCTGCAGGAGCTTCTTTGTTACAGCTGCAGTGTGCGACCGATCATTGTCATGGAGAAAGACAATGCCTGATAACAACACTTCTCTCAGCTTATTCTGAATTGCCTTTCGTAGACGTTGTAGAGTCACGCAGTATAAAGCTGCAATGATGGTCCTGCCACGTTCCATGAATTCCACCAAGAGAACTCCATTCCGGTCTCAGAACACAGTAGCCATACGCTTTCTGTTTGAGAAGGTTCGCTTGAACTTTTTTGGTTTACTGGGAGACTGAGAATGCATCCACTGTTTGGATTGTTCTTTTGTTTCTTCAGTTTCGAAATGGACCCATGTCTCGTCCCCTGTGACAATTTTGTTCAAAAATCTTCTCCTTCATTGTGGTAGCGCTGGAGAAACGTTAGGAAGGCGTCCATTCTCATGGTTTTGTGATGGTCGGACAGCACCTTGAGAGCCCATCTCGCCCACAGTTTGCGGTACCGAAGTCTCTCACTCACAATGGTGTAGAGAGCTGACCTTGAAATTTCAGGAAACGAATCACTCAATACAGAAATTATGAACCGACGATTTTCTCGAATTGCCTCATCAACTCCCTAAACGACATCATCGGTTGACTCTCTTCGTTCCCTGACCTCCTGCATCATGAACATCTGTACGTCCTGATTTAAAGTTCCTGCACCATTGTCGCACTTTGCTGTCACTCATTGAAGTTTCACTTTACTTATTGAAGTTTTTCATTACTTATTCGACGATGAATTCAGCCTGAAGAAATTGAATTACCGCACGCACTTCATACTTGGCGACAGATGCTATTGTTGTAGACATATTTACGTGCTAGCTTCGTGTTCAGAACTAAACGAAGTGATGCGGCGTGTTTGAAGGCCATACTAGAGACGCTGCGCAACACATATGCGCAAAGGTTCATCCGATTTTTGGGCGGGATTTTATTTCGCGACCGATCGGACCTTGAAAAAAAATAACCCTCGTATATATGTTTAAAAAATTTGAAAAAAATCTGCTGTTTACACTTTTGTACGCCTAATAAATTACATATACACATTTTTAAAAGAACACAAAATTTTATTTCCCTAATAAGTTTTTTTCATATATATATAGTTATTATTGAATTATTATTTACTGTAAAACTATTTTTAATAAATATTTAAATTTATTATTAATAAATCAATATATTTAAATTAAAAAAAAAATTAAGTCGAACATAAACCGATGTGCCTTCCCCTTGTAAGATCAAAATATTTTATTAATTTATAATCTAGAAACAATGAAAGTAAGTACCACTAATTTTATATAGTTGAAAAGCACTCAATGAGGGCTTATTACTGCAGTTAAGAAAAAGCCCAAAATCCAAATTTTTTGGATTTTGGGCTTTTTTTAGTCGATTGCAATCAAAAGGGAAGGTGCACAACTAGATATTACAACAGTCCTAACTCCAAAATTTTTTCGTTTTTGAGTTATAAGAGAAACATACGTACGTACAGACGTCACGCCAAAACTAGTCAAAATGGATTCAGGAATGTCAAAATGAAAATTTCCGTTGAAATTTGAAAACCGAAATTTTTCGCGATTACAATAATTCCTTTTCTTCGTACAAGAAAGTAAAAAAATCATAATAATTATTTTATTTGTATACTTGTATAAGTTAATACGTATTGAGTTAACTTAAAAGAAAAAACTTATCAATCCTGATAGTATTTTTTCCATAATAATCGCCATACAAAATTCCATTAGCTATCTTATACAGTCCTTACGCTTTATCTTTTTCCCTTTAAAAACGAATCAAGTATATAAATATCCAAATATTTATTTTTTTTTTAATTTTATTTCTGTATAATCGAATATAAGGAAACAACTTTGTCCTTTTATATCATCTTTTAAATCCTGATTGAATAAACTTGGATCGGAATAATGCCCCCAGAAAAATATGCGCCATGATTTCTGCAATAAATTTATAACAAAAAAAAACTATTCAAAAATGTTAAATTCTTAATTAATAAAGAAATAATTTATTCATTCACTCATGAAGAAAATGCAAAATATAAAAAACCCTATTTTTTTTTAATAGAAAAAGAAACAAAAAGAAAGGTTTCTATTATATATATATATATATATATATATATATATATATATATATATATATATATATATATATATATATAATGATGAACCACTTCCTGTAAGGATTAAATTCAGAAAAAATAACGTATATAGTATTGCAAATCAACGGGAATGGAATGAAGTTAGTTGAGGTATCAACTAACCTGATATATTCTGTAATAAGTGTACCTGGCTACTTTCACTTAAAGTGAACCTTGGATGGACCGCCCGTACAGACGAACGGTGTCGATGAACGTATAGATTATTGCTATTATTATTATTACTACTACTACAGCGACGATGTGTTCAGTTGTTTGTTGTTAGACCGACAGGAATCTATATATTGAATAAAAGGAAGTTTCATTTTCAATTTTTGATAGTTCAAATTACATAGCTTCCTTTAATTCTGGTTTTTTTTTGTGTTAAAATACAATAGAATCAGTAACGGATAACATCAAAAGCTGAATATAACGTAGCTAGTATTCCCATTTCATTCTGATAAATATTCTTATTTATCCTTATCAAATGATTTATAAACAAATTTATTTAAGATTGCAGAAAAACCAGTGATTATAATAATGACTTGCAATATATTAACAATGTGTTTATTTTATGAAAGTGTGTACGTAATAATCGATTTATCTACTAGATCAGTGAACTACATTTGTTCCGTATTCTTCTGAATAAATTATTGTGAATTGAACATTTTATAAATATATATATATATATATATATATATATATATATATATATATATATATTGATCCGCTTGAAGTCCATACAATTTTATTAACTATACTACTACACATTCAATTCCATTAACAGGCAATAGAATAAAAATTTATATTATTCCATGTTAGCTAAAAAATAAACTTAAAACAAAAATAAATGAAAACGTAACGTTATAAATTTTACTATTTTTTTTTTTATTAAAGGTTATGTACTCTAAAAAATAATTAAATATATACTGGTAGTTGTATGAACATTAAATAAGGCTTTTAATTTGCACTGAATTTAACAAATTGTATTCAGCAATGAAATTAATTGTATAAAAATTAGAGTGAAATATGTAACAGAATTACCGATCATGATTAATTGTGGATTGTTTAGGTAGTGATAAAAATATCTTTACTTATTAACAAAATCGCAAGCACCGGAATTATAATACATATACTTTCAATATAATTATATTGGAATTGTAAACTTCCAGTATAATATACACATACATATACACACACATATTATATATAATATATATATATATATATATATAAAATAATATTATATTTGTATAAAATAATATTTCCACTTGTCAACAATTTTTAATATAAGAATCCGAGCGCTTTCGGAGTCACTTCTCCATCATCAGGAATTATTTGAAGTTATTAATTTAATATTCATGTATATAATTTTTTACGTATAATTATTAATTAAATTGAAGTTAAAATTGCAATGTCCATATTAATCGACTGCCAATTAATAAAATAAGTTATAAATTAATAAAAAATGTAACGTCATGTTCGTAAAAGATGTTTACGGATAACACTCGTATGTATATATATATATATATATATATATATATATATATATATATATATATATATATATATGCATACCTATACTTGTACAAATACGTAAACACGTTGGTCTGTTTTTTGCTTAATAACTCCAGACTGAAAGAAAGGATTTGGGTTAAATTTGGCATGATAACTTCTGTGTATGGGGCATTGTCGCCAATTTAACTATAATCACAATCGATCAAAGGGACAAGGAGTTACAGACCTTATAGTACCCAAAGAATTTTACTACAGGATAGGTCATTTTTTCATAAAATTTAAATGCTACTTAGCTAAAATACTTTCTGATGGTATTTGTTCTAATTAAAATTCCCATAAAAGCGGACAACGTTTTTCTTTGTTCCTATTTTTGGACTAAAAATCGTAGATAATTGCATTACGTCAGTAATGCAGTATGTCATTTTGATATACGTTGGGCAATTTATTTAGGAACGAGAGAGTAATAAAACTAACGTTTTTGGCTTTTTTTTTTCAATTTTCCTTTCGTTTGATATCCTCGAACTGGATTAAATTAATTTTATAAAATTTTTCACAATAACTTCTGAATGTCAGTAACTGAGGCCGATTAATTTCGGTTTACAATTTGTTAGATATGGAGATACGGTCAGCATGGTTCTCGTATCTCAAAAAAATATTTACTCAAAGAGTAAAATAATTTTTACAAATTATTTACTTGCATATTTCTTATATAATAGAGGAAGTTCAAGGGTGAAGTCCTTTGTAGCCAGCAACCGACAGCAATTCTTTGGCGATTTTTTTTTTGTAAATAATATTTCTATAGAAGAAACAATACGTATTTCATAAACCGATAAAGATTAATAATTATTCAATAGAGTTGTGAGAAAACCATAAAGCTGTGCAGTAACAAGTGAACTGAATCAAATAAGAAAAAAAGTAAAACAGCCAAGTATCGTGCGTGTAACCGAAAGACCCAAAATTGTGAGTGACATCGGAAGTAGAACTCGTCAGGGATGAATGGAAGGTCCTATTTCAGTCTTTTAACAGTGTTGGGTAGACCTGGAAGTTTTCCTTCATCGTATTTCTACATTCTTTCACTCGAGATAGCAGCCACCTATTTGAAACAGGAAATTTTATGAGTAACAACACATAATCCGCTCCGCCTACTGCAAAATAACATACAAATACGGTAAAATGCATTTGGCCGTAACTTGGTCATAATCACATAACAATAAGACAAAATGTCAAAAGATCAAGTTAAAATAGGACTCGCTTCAGTTGGTAAATTAATTTCTGTGGTTAATTTTCAAAAGATATTAAAAAAAAAAAATTTAGGAAACATTTTGTTAATATTTTCTATTTAAATTTTTCATTTACTATTTGCAGATAATTTTCAAGAAACATATGAGGCACTACAATTTATTAGAACAGCAATTCTTTTAGTACAGAAATAAATGGGAGCCAATCGCTCTGTCCATTGAATCAATGGACAGAGCATTAAATTATCATTAAAATAGAATATCAGTGCTTCAGCTAGATAATATAAAATAAGAAGATTTCCTCCTTTTTTATTATTTTTTAAATTGAAGATTTTTTCCTATAATGGGTCCAAAAATGAATCTTCTTTGTAATATTACAAAAGCAAAATATTTGAAAGAATTTACATAGGACAGACTAGTAGAACATTCCATACAAAAGCTATAAAGATCATGTAAAAAAACTTTTACCGTTTAATAACCCTTCATTCTTATTCACCTTCTTCCCTAATACCTCGATATTTACAAGACATAACTAACAGTAATGTTGTACACCTCTTACTGAAGTTGCGGCTGCATAAAATTACATTACGTATAATCCTACTTATAGGTTACTTAAACGACAGCAAAATTTAAACCAATTATTTTTTTAATCACCAAAAGCCAAATTTTTTTATTAATTTTTTCAATTCTTCCGTTTTCTGTATTTTAACATTTTCTTTGGAATATGGATTCTAATTATAGAAGCGTAGGAAGAACCTTGCTTCATATATACTTCATAACCTATGCTTTAACAATTTACAACAAATAATTTTAATAAATTTTACAATATAATATTATAAAAAATTTTAAAATCTGCTGCTTTTATTATCTGCTTATCTAAAAATCTGTTAATTATAAATAAAAGATTAATTTATAATCATTCAATGAACAATGAAGATCACAGAAAAGGAGTGTAATGTATTTAGGGTTACGTATGTGTGTATGTATGTTTAATCCACCGTAGCAGCTCAACGGTTGAACCGATTTAGATGTATAACCCCGCGTTGGAATCCTTATAGTACCGGAAATTTTCATGGGCTATATAAATATATATATATATAATTAAATAAATTTAAAATATTTGAAAAAAATTATACTATATACAAATAAATATATTTATAAAATCAATATAACGAAAGAAATGAACAATGTAATTTCCAAGATATAAAGATATAGGCAACGGAAAGATTATAGTAAGCGGGCATTTTAACAAAGTTCAATATTTTAACCAATATGATTATATTGGCATAAAGCCTTCAAGGATCTAATGGCAGTGGTCCGAAATGTATCGGCTCCACACCTCTACATTACACTCTCGTGTAATTATTTGCACTGGCCGGACATTCTACTAGTTTTTAAACACAATTTAAAACTTTTGCTTTTGTAAGGCTTTCTTTCATCTTTATTTTTCGAATGTGATGTTTTCGCATTTAAATCAGGAAAGTTAAATATATATATATATATATATATATATATATATATATATATATATATATATATGTACAAATAGTAAAAATTACGACCGTTTCAAATTCTAAATAAATTTGGCTATAAAATATTACGTTTTATGAAAACAACATTTCAGTTTCTAAAGGTAAAATCGTATATTTTATTTCTACACATTTTAATTAATTTCTTTTACATTATAAAAGATTACTTGTATCATTTCGAATAAATTTCTTGTCGGTACTCATTTTAATAACCGGTTCACTATTCACTCGTCACTTATGATAGCTTAAAGGCAACAACAGTAAATGCTTTAAAAAAAATTAAAATTCCAGAGAAATTCTGTCTTTTAATAAAGATTGTGCAAAGATCTATTATTATACATTTTATAATTTATCTGCCTTAGAAAGTAAAATATTCGTCTTTTATTTACATACAATTTAAATGTTTTAAAGTCTCGTAAATATTTATTTTAAAATAAAATAGAATTAACAAAATTAATAAATACAATTAAGAATTTAAAAAAAAACATATTTAATTCAAATCTCTTATAATTTATTTTTTAATAAACATCCGGTTTAATGTAAATGTTAAAAACAAAAACTTTTACTGAAGTACTTTTTTATACTACTTTAGTAAAAGTTATATAAAAAAATTATAAAGTTATATAAAATTCCAATATAAACTGTTATATTGGAATAGCCAGCCAGCATAATAAAATTGCTTATAAACTTTCATGTTCTGTAATAATCTATAAAATACAGGATGTGAAGTTAATTAAATAAACATAGACAACAAGTTTGAAGTAATAATTTTTACTAGAGTACTTAATATTACTCCAGCTGCTGAACCGGCTTTTCCTGGGTGTCATACTATATGCATTATGTATCTATGATTAGATTGTTCTTCGCAAAGGTAAACAAAATTTAGCTTTATTAACATTTTCCTAGCTAACAAAAAATTTTAAAAATATTACTAAAATTCCTAAAACTCCAAGCAACATAAAAAATGTTTCCGTCATTTTTAGTCGTAAAACAAACCAGTTTTTTGAGATAATAACTTAATCTTTTAATAAAAAGAAAAACATTATATTTCGAAGACCAAATTCTTCAACAAAAATTCAGCGAATTAACATACTATTTATTTTAATAATATAATTTAGGAATATAATGAAATACATTTTTAAAAACGTGATAGTTTTCTTTTATAATTATTAAAAAAAAACTTCAAAATGACATTTATAAATGTATTGAATATGACAAAAAAGTTATATGGAAAACTAAGATCATTAGAATAAAATGCGGATGAATTACTTCGTAGGTGAAGCTAATAATTTAATATTTTACCGTATTGTTATGAAATAAAATTTCGTTAACATGATCACGGAGTTCGTTAGAACTTCGTCGATAAGTGGCGACGAAGTCGACGAACTACGTTTACTGTTCTAAACATGACCTAACCAACAGTGAAATGAAAAAGTGTAAAAACATTATGTTTCAGTTCAATTAGATTTGTAATAAAGAATACTTTTAAAAAATATCTCGAATTTTGTTACACAACATTTTTTCATTTGATGAATCGCGTGACTCAATATGTCATGTTATTTTTTTTTAACGTAACTTTACGAATCGCGCCGCTAGATAGCAGTATTTAATAGTACTAGATAGCGTACAAAAACTTGATAATGTACTTGAAATAATAGAGTTTAAAAGAACATATACTACAGCTTGTTTTAACAGTAAATGCTCTTATGTAAATGAAAGTACTGAAGATAAAACAATTTTTTTAATTCCCATCACTTCTTTAAAAAAAAAGGTAAAAGTATCAGTTTACGAGAGATTGTACTAGTTTTATTTAAAAAAAGTAATAAATAAAACAGAAATAAATTCGATTGGTAAAATCAAATTTAACGATAAAAATCGAGGATTACAATTAGAAAGTAATAAGTGCAATATTATATCACGGATCTTCGATTCGTAAAGATCATTATACTAGTTTTATTAAAAAAGGAAAAATATGATATGAAGTGAATGATATGACTATCAACAAACAAAAATTGCCGAGAAATTAAATTTTTTTGTTCTAGAAAAGCAGAGCAATAAATTTTAATAATAAATCCAGAAGATAAATAAGTAATTCATTAAAAAATAAAAGAATAATCTAAAACAAGACGCAATGATATCCAAAAAAATTGCAATGACATTGTAAACCGTACGGTAAGAGTCTTGCAGATATCATTTCGTCCGCTCAAAAAAAAAAAATTTCTGTAATATAAATAAAACATTTTTAACAAAACGATATTGATATCAAAAAAGGTAAGACACTAACATTTGTATTATCAGAATCTGTTATTAATTTAGAATTTTGTAAAAAAAAAATTCATGTTAAATATATGTAATAGACAATAGATATCCAATAATAGATAATAAATAATGTTTAACCGTTCCATATAATAAGAAAATGTAGAAAAATTTGTTACAAAACTCTTACCGGCGCGATTTCATTTATTAAACAACGAATAATCAATAAAATTTTATTATTTATGTAAATGTGATATGTATTACATATAAATGAAATCGGGCCGGTAAGAGTTTTGTAACAAATTTTTCTATTTTTTGTTTATTAAATGGAACGCATAAACACTGTTTATTATCTATTATTGTATATCTATTGTCTATTACATATATTTACCATGGATTTTTTTAAAATAAAATTCTAAATTAATAACAGATTTTGATAATAGAAATGTATCTTCCCTTTGTTGACAACAGTATCACTTTGTTAAAAACAGTTTTATTTATATTACAGAAATTTTTGTTTTTTAAGCGGAAGAAATGATATCTGCGAGACTCTTACCGTACGGTTTACAATTCATTGAAATTTTTCTGGATAAATCCTTACTCTTTTAATAATTCATTAAACATTGAATGTTTCTTGTACTTATTTGCTTCAGTTACTCACTTATGCTGAATTACTTTTGAAATTAACATTCATTCATAATAACTGGCTCAATAAATTAACTTTTTTCTTTTACTATTATTTGTGATTTGGAAAAAGATCGTTTCATTTTATTTTTATTTTTTTATTCTTAATTTAAGGGATAAATTTAAAGCAAATTAAAACCTTTTATTTATTTATTTTTAATTTGATTGAAAATGATTTTTAAATAAAAATAAGACAAATTTTTCATAAATTTTGTTACATTTACACGTAAAAAATGTTCTTTCTTTTTCCTGTTTAGCTTCCGGTAATTACTGTTCATATAATATTTCAAAGGATGAATGTGGATGATATGTATGAGTGTAAATGAAATGTAGTCTTGGACAGTCTCAGTTTGACCATTCCTGAGATGTATGGTTAATTGAAAAACCTAACCACCAAAGAACACCGGTATCTACGAACTAGTATTCAAATTCGTGTAAAAATAACTGACTCTTTACTAGGACTTGAACGCTGGAACTCTGGACTTCCAAATCAGCTGATTTGGGAAGACACGTTCACCACTAGACCAACCCGGTGGCTTACATATAAAAAATTTAATTACAAAATTGGAAAATACATTTATTTTCTCTGCGGATAGGTCTTCAAGGACCACGCAAATATCATCTTATAGGTTTTTTTCTTCAAGAAATTCTTCATTCTTTGGAACTGTTTAGCTCTTTCTCTGCAGTCCATTCATGCTGCTGAGTTTTTTCTCTTCACCTACAGGAATTTTTACTTTAAAAACTTTCCTTCTTTATTTTTTCGATATAGATATTTTTCTGTAATGTTTAACTTTTTGAGCTCTTCTTTTATCTGTTTAACATAGTAACCTTGACCTTTATAATTCCAGAGTTTATTAAAAATCTGTTTGTTTAGCCTTGATTGGTTCATTCAAACCATAGAATTTTAGTCATCGTTTTCTTACTGTTACTTCCAGGTCTTCAATTTTACCGCGTATATCTCATTATTTGATCTTAGTCTGCGGCCTTCTTGTGGTTTTCTTGGACTATAAATCCTTCTTAAAATTCTTTCTATGTTGAATAAATTTTCTATTCCAGTTATATTTGTAGTTTCCATACCGTACCAGATTACCACACTTATTGCTTTTATTTCGTAAAGAATTTTCGGAAATTTCTACATATTTAGAACGTTTTTTTTTTTTTTAAATATTTAAAATATAATTAGATTTTTACTACATCAATCACTGAAATGATTTTTTTTTAATATAATTTTCTTAGAATTATGGTTAGACAAATAATATTTTCAGAATTTATTGGGAGAATAGTTTGTTTTATTTTAGTGAATGAGATAACAAACGTCCAACTCTATACATTAACATTTTAATTGATTTATTATAAAAAAAATCGTTTTAAAAAAGCAGGTAATCTATAAGAAAGTACTCAACAAAAGTAGCAAAAAATGCAGTTAGTAAAAAAGATTGTTTATTAATTTTAAGAAATTATTACATTCTTGCAGCTAGGATTTTATTCTTATATATATATATAGATTATTATCGTGAGCGTCTGTTCTTAATCGTTTTTATTATTATTATTATTTTTTTAATTATAATTACTGCTACTACAAATATTTTAATATGGATAAATTTAAAAAAAATGCAACATAATTTTAATATAATTTGAAGATAAAAGTAACAATAATATAAGTTAATAATATACTTCTATGTTAAGAATAAATATCAGGTTTGTTGTATAAGAAACTGGTTGAATTAACACAGTTCGATAAAAGAGAATAACTGAACGGAGTATAAATATTATTAGTGCGGTAGTATATATATATATATATATATATATATATATATATATATATATATACAATATGGGTTAAAACCTTTAAAAGGTCAAAAAATCAACTCTTGGTGTATAAAACAAGGAAGAAAGATTGTGTCTTGTTATAAATATAGATAAAATATATTAAGTAACATTCTAAAACGAAAAGAATATTCTTTCACTGAATTAAAAAAAAATCGTACTAACATATGTCAAGTAAAATATATTGAGTTTCTTCAAAGAACCATTACGTTCCAGGCGCTTGAAACATCCAATTATTCCGCATAGCGATATTTAAATCATACTTTTAAAAATAAAAAACAGTATAACGAACTTGTATCAGAGTGATATACGTGGAATGTTACTTTTTAAGGATAAGTGACTATTAATTTATCAGAGAGTGCAAATTAATAAATACAAATACATGGATAAATTAATATTTTTTATTTATTAAATACTGGTCTACACGAATAGTATTTAAAGGACCCAAACAATGATGTAACAATCCACTTTTATATTTTTAAACTCCTTATGACTTTCTAAGAAGAATCCCAATTGATATTATACTTCAGAAGGCAACATATTTAGGCGTAATAAATATCTTATAATGATTTTACTAAGGGCTTCAATGCAAAAGAATACGGTTCGACTTTATTGAAATCAAATCAATTTGATCATTCCAAGAGAATTTGCCATTTAATTAAAAAACACCTGATAATTTCGCAATATAGGTAACAGAAATTTTATCCTTCTAATTAATGAGAATTCTATACAAAAGATTAGCAATAATAATTTGCCAGAAAAGCACGACGAAACGATTTTATATATATTTAAAATTAATGATTACAATCCATCCAATAAATAAATTTTTGAAAAGCTAACGTAGAGTTTGTAATTTATTTTAAATAATTATTTTCGGTTATAGATCAACTTGTATCATCTGTGAATAGCATTAACTAAAATTCCGTTTCTGTATAGATTCCACAAGCGACCTGATACACGACATATTGTTAAGGCAGATTTTGTTTTATTTAAACGGAAATTTTATTTATTTCACATTCGTAGAAAAAAATCATAATCCCTAAAATGTTGCTTATTTTTTTTTTTGTTGTTAAAACATAATCGATGTCATCGCCCCTGAAACGTCAGAGAAACTGTTATGTATATCCATTTATTAGTGAACGATCTCGCAAAAGGAAAGCTCACAAATAAACACGAACAATTTCAATGTTTCTCAGCTAAATTATTTTTTTTTCTTTTGCTTACGTCAAGAAGTTCAATTAAGTATTTATTATTAACATGCACATTGAGAAAATTACACGGACAATACATAACGTTTTAACTAACGCACATGTAGGCCAATATAATCACGATATTTATCGAAAGACATAAAAACCTAGATTTTCATTTCTCTGTGTTATTATAACTTCAAGGTTATAATAACACAGAGAAATGAATCTATTTAACTTCCGTTTAATAATTTCATCTGAATTTAAAAACCTCCTGTTTAAAAATTATCTTCTATATTATTTAATTTAGGCAATTTGTGTTAAGACAAAAATTATCCAGCCGTATCCTTAACACGAAAACTATTTATAAGATAGTTAATTTGATCTTGCTTTTTTTAACTCACAATGTTTTTTTTCATGTTGGTCCTCAAATCTTGCATCCTTAATTTAACATAATTTCCTGACATTGCAGAATGATGAAATTTTACACAGTTACTAACAACGGGTGACAATACAATATTCCACTATTAGTTTTGCAAACATCCGTCCGTACGGGGATAAATTAAGAGTGGAAATTAAGGGTGCGGGTGTAATAACTTAACATACTTCTTGACATAGCCTATTCATGAAAATTTACACAGTTACTAAGGTCGGGTGACAGTATCCACCATTACTTTGGCAAACATCCCCCCCTTCCCCGTACGGTGTTAAATTACGGGTGCGGGTGAAAAAAATTGAAAAATCTGCAAAACGTGAGAAAAGTAACAAGCTTGGAATGTAAAAAACAAATCCGATAGCCGTTTGAATTAAAAAATTACAAAAACATAGAATGAAACAAACTTGGAATGGAAAAAAAAGACAAATCTGCAAAGAGGTGGAGAGCGCCGACTGCAAATACGTTTTGGCTATTTTTATTGATATAGAGGCAGCATTTCCTTCCTTGTTTTGGAGTTCTGTCCTCTATGCTTTGGAACGCCGCAATGTTCCCGAAGCCACACAGGCCGTGGTACGAGACTATTTGTCTAACCATACGGCTCTGTTTAAAGATGCGCACCTAGTTGTGGAAAAATCCGTCACCAGGGGAAGCCCGCAGGGTTCCGTTCTCGGTCCCCTGCTGTGGAACCTGGTATTTGACGGATTTCTGGGATTGACTTTCCCAGAAGGAGTCACGGCCCAGGCTTTCGCCGATGACTGTCTCCTTTTAGTTCGTGGAGATTCACGACCACAGCTAGAAAGCAGAGCGCAGGCGGCCTTGTCAACCGCCGAAGGCTGGATGGACATGCAAAATTTAAAGATTTCTGTGTCCAAAACGAAGTTTATGCTTCTAAAGGGCGCAGACAAATTATCATGCAGTCGAAACCCCCACATTAAGTATAAAGGCTGTGTAATCAGCCGAGTAAGGGTTCATAAGTACCTAGGTGTTTTGTTTGATGATAAGTTGCTTTTTAGTAACCATATTAAACAAGTTGCGGCGGACGTTGTCTCTGTGATGCAAAAACTTAGAAGGATTGCTCGGAAAGATTACGGGCTGTCGGGCCGCCAAATGTACTTGGTGTACCGAGGCGTCTTCGAAAGAATGATCGCATACGCGGCGCCAGTTTGGGCGCATAGGTTGGAAAGAAATAGAGCACTACTTCAAAATTTAAGGAGTGCCCAGCGCAGAGCCATGATAGTATGCACTGGTGTATTTAAAACAACCTCCTACGAGGCTACTACTGTATTGGGAAAGGCTCTCCCAATCGATTTAGTGGTGAAAATTCGGGCAGTCATGTGGAAGTTGCGAAGAGGTCGGGAGGCCGAGGCATTTGGGATGCGGTTTCGAGCCGGGCCAGAACCGGAGCGGAACGGTGATCACAATGCACCGGAACAAAATTTCGTCCAGTTGCCCATCTCCCGTCTGCGGAAGAGGCTACAAAGCCTCGCGATGGAGGCATGGCAGCTTGAATGGCACACCACGACTAAGGGAAGATCCTTGTATAGTTTTATACAGGATCTGGGGGGATGGTATGCCTCGAGTTCTTTTTTAAGGGCGTCGGGTGCCCAGGTGCTCACCAACCATGTCAATTTGAACCAATATCTGTTTCAGTTTCGCCTGGTGGCTGATGAGTTGTGTGTCTGCGGGAGGTCCAGTAGAATGTACATATGATGTACGACTGCCCTGCTCTTGGGGGGGGGCAGAGACCGAGCCACCCTGGAACTTAGAGGTCAGGGGGAAACTTGGCCGCTCACAAACGGCGAGTCAGTGTGGCGAGAGCCGCTTTGTCGGACCGTGTGGGAGTTCCTCGATGAGGTTGCTATGTTCAACCGTCATCGTTAATTTTAAGGGTTTATTAAATGTAAATTGGACTCCTATAGCTCTGCTGCTGGAAACCAACCTTGAGAATAGGACTGGCCATCAGCCAAATCAGCTCCAAGCGCTGTTAAATGGTGGACAGGTACTAGCTGGCATACAGCGACCGAGGCGTGGCAGCCAAAATTGCTGTCTTTTATTTATAGATACGTTTTAGTTTTTATTGGTAAAACTTAAATGGTATCAATGCCATACATATATAGAAGTAATTTGACCAAGTGTGGTCAAAATCGGTCCAGTAGTTCTGGAAATATAAAGTGATTTAGATGCCAACAACGAACTCAAATACTCTCGCGCGCGCGTACATACAAACATTAAAATCCGAAAAATTTCCATCCGGTTTTTTGGGTTCCGTAGGTATCAAAACGTCAAGATCCGGTGAAAACCGCATATGCCCAAATTGGACCGATTACAATACGTTCTCTATAGAGCTGTAGCTCTACCTAAAAGGAAAGTAAAAATTTTAGAATTACAATATTCAACAAATTTATGGAATTCTTATTGTATTCTTTATCAAATTCAAATCAAATTTATTTCTTTGTGTTCTGTTTTTCAAGTTTTAAGTCAGTTCAACATAAAATATTTATACAAAGAACGAAAACAACAAAATAAATCTTAAAAAAAGAAATAGATTAAACTACAAATATTACAATTTTACTAAGGTAAGATTTCTTATCCTCGAATAAAACAAATAAAAAAAATCATCTCCTTTTTAAAGTTTCTCATCATGTTTTTTAAAGTTCAAAGAATATTAAGTTTCTACCTTTGTGTTTTATAATAAATTTTATATAACTTATTATAATCTCTACTAAAAAACTTGAATAACAATATTATGTAATTTAAATTACCTTGTATTAATATAAACGACCAAATTTTTTCCGCATCTTTAATTAATTGACTTATGAAATAACATCTTATTAAAACAACATCCAATGTCTGTAGCTTTATTTTGGTAAATTAAAAATTGTCTGTGGATATAAAAAGCCTTACATTCTAATAGAAGATAATCGAGTCCGGCAGATCAGATTTACAAGTAAGGGCTTAAATCATATTTTTCCTCTAAATTATAACTTAAGGATATTTTTTTGTTTCATTAAATGAATCGTTGAAACTGGTTTCAAAAATTCCATCGGGCCAATAAAAGGTTAGACTAATGTTAACAATTAAACTTATTAATGTACCAGATATAATTATTATATTTTTTCTATTATAAAGATTTTCAATACGGATACTAATGTTTAGTTTCTATAGGAATCTAATTAAACCGTTCGTTACTTCACTGTTTTTCTGCAATCTCAAATGTGTAGTTTATATTTCAATTAAATAGTTTCACAAGAAAGAGTATCAATTAAATGATTTTTTTTAAATTAAAATGATGAACCGGTTAAGTAAAATTTTGATATAATATTTCAATATATACTTTGTACGTTTAGCCATCATTATAAAACTACTTTGAAAATTAATAAGAGTTGCGCTGCATTATTTGTGCAATAATAAAATTGGATTGATTAAGGATCCTGTAGAATGTATTAGATAAACCATTTTCAGTAAATAAAAAATATCCTGTTCTCGTCAAAATCGGTTAATTAGTTACTCACTTTTATAGACATAGTTTTACTTGCTGTGTTACAATTTTTACAGAAAGATTGTTTACATTGTTTTACAGTACAATTAATTACTGACTACCAATAATTAGTGTAATCGAGGGTTTTTACCGTAACACTATTAATAAAAAATATATGTCCTTTCGAAAAACTGGAATTAATGAGAGATTATAACAAATTTTTTAACAAAAAAAACGTTAGTAACAACAATCCTACATTATTTAATAAATAGATAGAACAAATAATGAAACGTTAGAAGAAATAACTGAGCAGAAGAATACTGCTTGGAAGAAATATTAATTTAATACTCTTCTGTTTGCAGATCATCTAGATATTAGTTCAAGAAACTGAGGACGATCTGCAGTATTCGTTAACTAAAATTATATAACTATTCAATAATCTCAACTACGTAAAATCTGCTAATTCGAATTTAATTTAGAAACAGTACACCAGACCATAGTGCATCATAATAATATTTTTAAAACGACATCCAAATAATAACTAAAATTAAGATGACTACCCGGGGAAAACGGCCTGTAAGATTAAAGATAAAAACTAGGAATGAAATTTTGGAACAAGGTTCATAAATTTAACTATTTCTGATGTACTCTAAGCACAAAAATATTAGCATATATCAAAAATCTACAAGCTTCAATCGATTTGCAAAACCATTAATAAAAATCTAAAGAACCCAGTAAAAAAGAAACGAAATTAAAATGTTATTCAACAATGACTGTCGTATTGATGATATATAAAGAATGGGCGAAAAGCCCATATTAATAGCCCATGTTAATAGCATAGTACAATTAGTCATGTAGAAAAACATTGTTATGAATACAAAATAATGCAAAAAACGGTGTAGTTTTTACCATTATTGAGCAGATTGATTCTTTATTATTATATCCCGCCATAAGTTGAGTCCTGCGCATATCATTTCTGTTAGTGTGGGAAGGAAGTGACTGTCTCGAGTTAAACCGTGGCGGATACAAGTGCTTTCACTGTTGAGAAGCATTTAGTAGCTTCTGTGTGGGTTCACAAATATCAGAAGACAATGACAGACATTTTGAGGGACTTCGCTGTGCGGTTTAGAAAACCGCCGCTATCACGACCAACGTTGTTCGCATGGGAAAAGAAAACATTTGCGACGAGAAATTTTTTCGATGCACCACGTAACGGAAGGCCTACGACTCGCACCGAAACTTTTGTTGTGGGGGAATCAATTGAACTATCGCCGATGAAGTCAACCTGTAAGCGGTCTGCAGAATTAGGGATCCCGTGATCGACTATGCGAGATCACTTGCGGAAAGACTTTAATGTTTCATGTTTTCGACCATTCTCAATGAATGAGTTGAGCGATCGTGAATTGAAACAACGTGTGCATGCATATGAAATGCTGCTCGCACCGCTTTCCACATGCAAATGATAAAAAAAAACGTTATGTTCTCTGACGAGTGTGCGATTTATCGTAGCTCACGAAATCGTAACGTCTTTTTTTGGGAAAACACAATCCGCACTTTTATGAGGGAATAAAGTGCAATCCGTCGCATGCTATGATTTGGGCAGGGATAACGGCAGACCATCTGCTTGGGCCGTATTTCTTTGATGGTTCAGTGAACTAGTACAGCAACACATGATTGATTGATTCTAGAATTGCAAGAGGATAGTTGACATCGTTATACTTCAACAAGACTGCGCTCCACCATATTTTGCTGTTATTGTCCGCACACGGACACTAAATAAACTGTTTCCAAACCAATAAATGAAGCTTGAACCTTTGTAACAATATTGTTCACAAAAAATATTAACTTTAACCAGACAAAAATATTGAAATATACTGTTTTTGTGTTCATAACAATTATGTAGATGTTTATCTACATATCTAACTTTACTATGCTATTAACATGTAAAGGGATTTTACGTCCACACTGTACATATATATATATATACACGATCACGAAGTTACGAAGTATCACGAAGTTCGCCCGAGACTCTCACAACCCATTCAACTCGTAAAAATAATGGAAAAGTTCATTTAAACGTAGTAGTGAAATGCTTCAGTTGCGAGTTACGGCTAGCAAAAGATTTCGATAGGATTTCAGCTACCCCGGTGAAATGAGGTCGTACTGAAATTTTTAGAGCATTATTTAAGGAGCACAATTAATGATTTCTTATGGTTCTTGACCTGAAAAATTGAAAATTACTAAAACCGTATCTACAGTAATTTTTGAGAAATACAGGGTGAAAACCAATAAATTGGGGTAAAAAAACCCCTATTTTTTTATGTTCGACGTAGCTTTGTTAGATGGGTAATAAACACTTAAAACCTTTAAATAAAACTTGTAGAGAATTTAATTCTGAACAAAATACAGAAAACAAAGAAAAGTTAGAAAAATTCGAATTTTATTTAGAAACAGTACACTAAAGTGCATAATAATAATAATAACAATTTTCAGTTTAAAACAAAAAAAAAAAGAATCAGATCGGATCAGCAGAAATGGCTTTCTGGTAGGGAAGAGTTAAATGTTACTTCAAATTAGATTACAATTTTCGATGCAGATATCCGCAGATCAGGGATATCAGTCATTGCATGATCATATATTAACTACAGGAGAAATTTAAAGAACATATAGAAAGGATGCTGCCTTTTGGAAGACTTCCTTTTGTAAGATAAACTAACAGACGGCAGAGGTGTTGATAGGCTGAGTAAGATGGACTGATGTATTTGGTGATATTTCCTGAAGTAATTAAGCTCGGAACAAGTCAAAACAGAAACCTTACCGCCAAAACCTTGCTGGCAGTAAGAAGATGATACTAGTACGTTATAAATACCCATTTTTTCATTCATTCTTTATGAAACTTTTGTTTTTACTTGGATTACCTTTTATCCATTTTTCCTTATTTATTTACCGTTATATAATTATTATTTACAATAACTGCTGAACTGTATTAAATTATTTTAATTTGTATTCAATAGTTTAGCATTATCATGCTAACTTTCATCACGTCACACTTACATTCATACTTCCACTACGTCATTTTCTTAAAATTCGACCTTAATTTGGTATTATTATGCATAATTATTTCTTAGAACGTCCTAAAACACTATTTGCATCAAAACCAGTTTAAAAAACTGTTTTAAACTGATCACTTTTAAAGACTTTTAAAATGCAATAAAATCAGTTTAAAATAGATTCACATAAATAACATTTATGCTGGGAAACGTATAAATATTAACTAGTGAAGTTGTCCGAACTGTGGTTTGAAATTTTAATAAATCCAATTACGTGGTAGAAGGAACAATGATACTAAATTGGGGCATTTAGTGAGGGTATTTTTAAGAACTTGAGTATCGTAATTTAAAAAATGTAAATTCAATTATAATTTCGTCGATCATGCCACAGGTATGTATATACAGGTAATTATTAACAATTTTCAGAGATACAGTGCACCTTCAACTTACGCGTAATTTTTTTACGCAATTTCAGTTACACGATTAAGTTAGAAAAAATGTTTTCGAATATGCGATAGGTTTCACTTATACGCAGTCCACACGGTCATTATCATATTTTGTAAGACTAAAATACTGTAGTGACATACATATTTCGATTGCGAGATTAAACATCTGCACATTTATCAATACATTTATTCTCTACTCACAGGAAATGCCTATGAGTCATTGTATGAATAGGCACTGCTTTCACAATCATCATTCATTGGCAATTAATGTTAGCCGTGTACAAAAACATTGCGTTAAATACGTCTCGTTACTGTTACTGAGTTTAGTGTGTTTTCCAGCTACGTTCGTAAGACTATTATTTTTTTGTACTATAGTCTTTACGTACTGTGATCAAAAATGAGTGCTGTCTTAAAACCAAAGAAACAAAAAAAAGGTTTTATCGTTAATAGAAAAGAATAAAATTCTAAATTATCTAGATAATAAAGATACTGTAGCATATGTAGTTAGAAATTTTAACTTAAATGAATCGTCTGTACGTGCAATACGACTTAATAAAGACAAAACACGCCAAAGTATCGCGCCGGTCTACCGGTTGTTGAAGAATTAAGTGACTCAAAACTTATGGAGCTGATAGAAAACAAAATCGTACAAGACAGTAACAAAAAAGAAGAGAAAATTTCGATAAA
Source organism: Lycorma delicatula (assembly GCF_047948215.1). NCBI lineage: Eukaryota > Metazoa > Arthropoda > Insecta > Hemiptera > Fulgoridae > Lycorma > Lycorma delicatula. The sequence goes on along the minus strand of NC_134464.1, from coordinate 35,856,856 downwards.
AATAAACAGTTCACTTTCACAAATTTAGATAAATTTGTAAAACCCACCGGGTTGGTCTAGTGGTTAACGCGTCTTCCCAAATCAGCTGATTTGGAAGTCGAGAGTTACAGCGTTCAAGTCCTAGTAAAGTCAGTTGTTTTTATGCAGATTTGAATACTAGATCGTGGATACCGGTGTTCTTTGGTGGTTGGGTTTCAATTAACCACACATCTCAGGAATGGTCGAACTGAGAATGTACAAGACTACACTTCATTTACACTCATACATATCATCCTCTGAAGAATTATCTAAACGGTAGTTACCGGAGGCTAAACAGGAAAAAGAAAGAAGATAAATTTGTAAAAAAAATGACGGAGGAATTGAAAGAATTTATAATCGCCAAAGATCCAGTGATGGAGCGTAGTTTGCGGTTTCAACGAGAACTAGAAAATATAGTTGCACCATATAAGGAACAAGAAAGACGTTTACTGAACAAATCCCTACAGTCCATCATTACTAGTTTTTTAATTTAAATTTTAAGTGATAATAAATTTTAAATGATGTTAGTGGAAATAATCTACGTACAGTACATTTTTTTTTTAAATACATACGAGTACATTGTACTGTAATATCATTAAAATAATACAATGATACTGTAATAATAAAATAGTAAAATATGTATACAGTATTTTTTGAATACAGTAATTTACGTATATCATTTACTGTATAACTTAACAAGAACCTAACCTGTACTTCTACATTAAATTGGGTCTCAATTTACGCGATTTCATTATACGCGGAAATTTTTCGGAGAGTAAAACCCGTGTAAATTAAGGGTGACCTGTATTTCAAAATTGTACAGTAAAAATTGTACAAAATTATATCAGGGAACACTTCGAATCATGATTTGTCAAATAAATAAAGACGAACGCTTTGCCTTAATGATCATTGAGATCAAAGATAGATTCCCATCTCCCCGCAGTCGGCATAAGACCAGAAGGTATTTAATAAAATAATTTATGATAAAAAGTTTATTTAAAAATATACTACGTAAAATATTACTTAGTATTCAACCAGAATTGATATGGTACTGTTAAGAGTGATCTAGTATCTAAAATATCTAATACTAAAAAGGTGCTAATGCAAAACAAAATAAATAAAATAGAAACGAAAAAAGCGAAAGTAGATATACGTCAGATTACGAAGCAACATGTGGTAAACTAATGTAATGTTAAATAATCAAATGATACTATCACTTTTTTTAAATACCCTATAATAATTTACATCCCATTTTATTTAAAGCGTAACTTTTGAAAGCTTCTTTTGTTAGTCTGTGTTCATGCGCAGAGACGCATGGTATGAATTTCTACTAGATAAATATACGAAACGGGCGTGAAATCTTTTTTTTACCTTCTAGGTATGTAACAAAATGAAAATTGATATTGACTAGACAAAATCTGTTATTTTTCCAGTGACAGACGAAAAGAATAAGTTATTAAACGACCAGCAGTATTATTTAATAACTGGGTACTATTTTACAGATACCAGTCATGTCTGACAAACTCGTCTGTATTCTATGCCGCAAGGTTTATACTCTTTTTCTAATACGTTTGCTAAAGACATTGTTTCAAAGTAAATTAAAGATTAATAGTGAAAGGTAGGCTATTATTATAATAATAATAATACATTAAAAAAAAGCAGATCAGAACATTGACCCTCACCTAATTTGATATATAATAATGCAGTATACACGTACAAAATTTTACAATAAAATTCATACAACAAGTTTTAAATAAAAGAGCTATAAATTATTTAAAACAAAATTTTAATCATACATTAAACCTATTAACATGTGAATAATCAATTTAATTTATTCGTAAGGAACTTCTTGTTTCTTTAACAGGATTCATAACTTTTTTATTTGATAATATTCTAAATCTTACAACTTTCTTATAGATCATCATCGTCAATAATCTTTTTAAATAACGTTTTATTAAACTTTCTATAATAAGCTTTTAGAGAGTTGATTTTTATATTAAACAAATGAAGGGAAATTTATATAGATATATAAAATGTATATACATATATTTTAATTTATTAAGAAAACATCTAAAAATGTTTATTATTTACAGAATCATAAAACCAAACTAATCTGTTAAAATTTATTTAAAAAGAAATATATATATATATACCAGGCTATTCAAAAAAAAGGAACAGATTTTAAATATTTATTTCTAATGAACAATAAGCAGATATACACAAATGATACATCACTGAATAGAGGAAAGTTCAAAGTTCTAAGTATTAGTTCCCTTCAATGCCTACAGCGGCGTTGTGGTTTCCTTACGAGAAAATTGTGACGCCACAAAAAAAGTAGTTTTATGAGCTGCCGTAAGCAAAGAATGAATCCATTGTTTCAGTACAGCGTGCATTTCATTTTAAGTTCAACAAAGAGCCGCCTCAACACATTTACAATCGGTATAAGAAATTCGTAGAAGATGGTTGCATATGGAAGGGGAAAAGCACAGGTCGTACTCGCACATCAGACGAAGATTTTGAGCGTATCCCAACCGCTTTCGAACGTAGCCCTAGGAAATCCACAAGCAGAGAACTTGGAATTCCACAACCAACGGTACGGCGTATGCTTAAAAGACGTCTGTATCTGAAGCCGTGTAAGTTGCAGTTAGTTCAGGCATTGGATCCTTGGCGATCATTAAAAAATACACAATTGACGCAATTCCAGGTCGATGGGTTGGGAAAGGTGGGCAACATGATCTTGTTCATCTTAAGTGGCTTCCAAAATCACCAGATCTTACCACTTGCGATTTTTATCAGTGGAGGTACGTAAAAGGCAGCGTGTATATCACCTCCGAAATCCAATCGTTACAGCAGTGAATTCAATAATCTGGGACCAATTAATTCGTGTTTGGCAAGAAATTAACAACCGATTCGACGTTTGTCGTATAACAAATGGTGCTCATGTTGAGTGCGTAAAATAAAATTATGAACTTTCCTCTATTCAGTGATGCATCATATGTCTATGTCTATATCTATTGTCTTTCATTAGAAATAAATATTTAAAATCCGCTCCATCTTTCTGAATAACTCTGATTTATATTACACACACACACACACACACACACACACACACACACACACACACACACACACACACACACACACACACACACACACACACACACACACACACACACACACACACACACACACATATATATATATATATATATATATATATATATATATATATATATATTTTTTTTTTTTTTTAAATTAAAAATATACTCCAAAATACTTGCAATCAATTAAAGGATATATAAATAATAATAACAATTTCTGGTTTATTTACCGGACAGGAATTCGAACTCGGGACCTCCGGATGAAAGGCCGAGACGCTACCACCACCACGAAGATCGAAATATAATAATAATAATAATAGGTTGTAAAAAAAACCTGGAGGGGTGGGTAAACGCCTTCTATCCTAAAGATTAATGAAAAAAACTTTAAAAATATATATATACAGTTTTTGATTATATAAATTTAGAATTTTGAAGTCGGCACCAAATTAAAAAAATCTGATGTGAATACCACATGAATTCCTTCTAAACTTATTAAATTACACTTATTTTTTATATATTAATTATTTTATTAAATTTTTTCTTTTTTTTTTTTATTATTGAATTATTATTTATTGCAATTTTTTACAGTCAGAGGTAACAATTTTATTATTAAATCAATATATTTAAAATAAAAAAATAAAAGTTAAAAAAGGGTATGAAGTCGGATTCGAACCGATGTGCCTTCCCCTTGTAAGAATCCATATATTTTATTGATTAAAATTTTATTGGGCTATATCCCTGGAACCAATAAAAATAAGAACCACTTATGATATATCGTTAAAAAGCTCTTAATGTGGGCTTATTACTGCAGTTAAGAAAAGGTCCAAAATCCAAATTTTTTTTAGATTTTGTGTTTTTTTGGAAACTTTTGTTCCAGTCGATTGCAATTAAAAGAGACAGTGCAAAATTAGACGTTACAACAGTGCTACATCCAAAATTTCAACATTCTAAGGCTAATAGTTTTTGAGTTACGCGAGACACATATGTATGTACAGACGTCACGCCGAAACTAGTCAAAATGGATTCAGGGATGGTCAAAATGGATATTTTCGTTGAAATATGAAAACCGAAATTTTTCGCGATTACAATAGTTCCTTGTACTTCGTATAAGGAAGTAATTAAAAATTTGCATTAAAAAAAAACTTGTATTATTTTAAATGAAGTTATTTTAAAATTTGGTTTTATTATCTTTTTAATTATTTATATTTATTTCAAATATGAATAGAATCACTAAAAGTTGTGAAAATATGAATGGAAACCCTACCCGAGTTAAATATGTCAAAAATCGTCTAAACAATATTATTAGAAACACTTAGAGCAACGAATGTAAAAGATTAAGCATAAAATATAATATTGATCAAAATTACTTCATATTGGAAGACCAATACGAAACTGACTCGCCGGGAACAAGTGACGTTGACAAGACCGATAATTTGCTACACAAAAATCAACAAATTCATATTTTCTTTCCGGTAAAGAAAGACCAGTGTATAATGCACGTAACAAACCGCTCACTGTTAAGCATCCACTTGAAGAGTGTTTGTATGAAAACCTCAGAAAGAGGTACACAGTTTAAGAAACGATATTGTTGGTGAAAAAGATACATAACCATCATGAATGCGGATTACTAACTCGTTTGTAGTAAGCCTTTGATGAAATAAAAATTTGTGTTATATATGGCTTCATATTTAAGTACAAGTTAATTTTTTTATTTAATAAAAATATTTAAGGTAATACCTTAATTTAAATTAATTAATTAAGTAAATACTTTACTTAATTTTTAAGTAAATACTTTACTTAATTTTTAAGTAAATACTTTATTTAAATGTATTTAATGTTATTTTAATTTTACGCTTTATTTAAATGTTAGAGCCTTTCATCTTACGATCCTATTGGTGATTTTTCTTTACTTTTAAATAATACGATAAGGGCTAATGAACCTCTAAGTCAATGCGATATATTATAAAAAAAAAAAAAAAATGTATATAATCGACTAAATAAAAAGTTTCACTAATTTTCATGATATATACCTTCTTCTCTCTCTAAAATCAGTTTTAAAATAAAAATATATCGTAAATAATAAATTATTATTAACGATGAAATAATTTATTACATAAATTCTATGTTTGACTGATATTTTATTAAAATATACGTGTAAAATTACGCCCACCAATATTAAATTTAGGTAATCCAATTATATTATAACGAACAAAAGTAAAAAAAAAGAGGATAGAAAGGACAAGAGAAAAAGATAGGAAGTAATTGAAGTGCACGAACATCACATTGTATGAATTAAATCATTATATATATAAGATATATCTTAATGCGTTCTGTAATCTACAATGTAAAATACTGAACATATAACAGCCCTCATCAATTTATAGAGTTACGAGAAGTTATTTTGTTACACTTAGTGGTTTGATACCATCCCTAGTAAAGTTATAGATGTAAGAAATTAAAAAGAAAAGGAAAATAATAGTAGAAGAAAACTAATTCTAGCTATTATAGGTGAAAGTTAAACTGGATACAATATTTTTACTAACAGCAGCGGTTCTTGGTAGTTCATAACATATATACGATATCTGGGCGAGATATTCATTTGGCTTCCTGCTACATACATTAAATAGGCAATTTATAATATTACACTGTGCTTAGTATACTTATTACGTGTTTTTTTACACTTAAAACGATGCTACAAATTAAATTTTCAAACAATATTCGCGTGTTATTTCTTTATTTATTAACCGTACATTTCGTAAACGTAAAAAACTAATAATTAAAAAAAATATATTTATAAGAAATTTGTATAAAAAAACTAAAATACATAAATGTAAATTTATATAAAGGCATAGTCAAACTTATTTTAAAATTAATGTGTTTTTCTAAACATATCGTGTAAGTAAACCTGAAAATTTGGTATAGAATAAAATAAAGTAATAATTTTTTATGTAATCGAAATTTAAAACATAAAACTGAATTTTTATCCTTATTGTTAAACAAGTTTTTTTAATTTACCATTTAAAAAACTCAAAGACAAACCGGCTAGAAATATTAGGAATCAATAACTTTATGTGCATTTGAACGGATAAAAATTGTTAGAAAATATAAAATAATTAATTTGTTATCCTCGTAGGCCTATTAAATTACATACACACATTTTTTTTTTTAAATGAAAAGTACATAAATTTTATTTCATTAATAATTTCTGATATTTTTTCGTTTTTTTTTGTTTTTTTTTTTTTTATTACTGAATAATTATTTACTGTAACTTTTTTTTTATAATCAGAGATTAATAATTAATAAATCAATATATTTAAATTAAAAAAAAAAAAAATTAAAAAAAGGAGATGAAGTCGGATTTGAACCGATGTGCCTTCCCTTCACGCCTTTCGGCGTGACGTACAGATATCACGCCGAAATTAGTCAAAGTGGATTCAAGGATGGTCAAAATGGATATTTCCGTTGAAATCTGAAAACCGAAATTTTTCGCGATCAAAATACTTCCCCTTTACTTCGTACAAGGAAGTAAAAATGAACAAATTAAGAAAAAAAACAACTAATCCTGATGAAGAAATTCAAACAACTTAGCTACGAGTGGTTTAAGAAAAAAATCTATTTAGCAATATAGTAGTCGAACTATCCACGTAAATTGATCAGTCGATTTAAGTAGTAGTATTCTGCCCGATTTTTTCGGAGTTTTTTTTTTTAATGATTATTGTGCACATAAGCTCGAAACTTTTTTCATATTCTATGGGGATATGAAATGAAAATTTTTTAGCATATGATAAATGCTATGCTTTATCGGGATTCAAACCCGGGGTCTACGGATGAAAAACTGAGACGCTACCATTCTCTATGGAGATCGGAAAAATATATTTTACAAAATACTTACTAATTTATTTATCTATATTTAACTGCAATAATATTAATAACCAGTTATCAATGAAAAATCTAATAAGACTTTCCTAAACGAGCATTATTATTATTATATTGACTTAATTTTCGATGTTTTGTCAACAACAAAATGAAATTAAATCTGGATAAGACCACTGTCATGACTGCTCCAAGAAGACAATATCTGTATGCTTCGACTATAAAGTGGCTGATATGAAAGTTCATTCTGACCCCGAAGGGGAAAACACCCACCATGTAACGTTTCCGGTCGCTACGCCTCCCCCTCCGTACCTAAACCGCATAGGTACCCTCCGGTGGTCATCTTCAAAAACCTCGGCGGTAGATTTATTGCAGTCTCGTTTTGGCCAAGATGCCACCGATGAGAATACCGCAAGCGATATTCCCATCGGTGTACTTCTAACAAAGATGAACACGTAGAAACAAAACACATCTCAGTTAGTCTTAAAGAAGACTATTGTCTTTTTTCGTAAGACATTCGTAGCTCACATCTAGCAGTGGGCTACAAATGTCTAACATTGTGCAAATGGAAATGGGAATATATATTTTTTTATACACATCATCGAGATTTTGATTTCTTTGGAAAGATTCATCCATTCATTTAATGAACTCTTGCCGCAGCAATGAGTTTGATATCTTCACCACAAACTTCGATGCTTTCAAAAGAAATATTATTAGCATCCTTTCTTCTTGATAGCTATGGTTTACTTAATTCTAAATTTGTGGACTCTCCTGTATCGTTATGTAATCCAAATGGTTTATGTTATTATATAATAAACTCTGATAAACCTGACGTTATTATAAAATATAATTATTGTTGTTCCAATCATCAATATTGGCATTGTCACTGTTATTGTTATTATAATGTTATACGTAGGTTGATTTTTTAAGTTTACTGTTTATGTATACAATACTAAGGCTTAAATAGTTTTTCTATTATAAATAAATTTAAAAAAAAATTATTACACTTCTCTCAATCTCTACTTAACAGATTATTACATATTACAGATTTAATGTAATTGCTATATATATATATATACTAACTGGTCGGGGCTCCGCCCTCTGTACCCCGTTGGTCAGCGCAGGCAAGACTCGGGGCCGACCCAAGGGCCTGAGAGTTCGCTTCGCTCATCTTTCCCGGACCAACGCATTGTTTGTTATCCTTATGAGAATAATACTGATAAATAATAATTTAAGTACTCAGGCTTATAAAAACCTAAAAAAGAGACTTAATTACAAAAGACAAAATAGCAGTTACTATGGTAGCTAAAGTACACAAACCTTTAACGAGGAAAACTCACAACTTATTTCTTTGCCATGGTGAAATAAATTAACTTAATCTTTAATTATTAACTTTTTTCTTCTTTAAGGAATATTTATAAGTGACAACTTTACCCTTAAGAAAACTACGGCATCAGTCTAAGGCTTAAAAGTTTCTCTGGGACAATATGAATATATCCTACAAATCTGAAAGCAACTGGTCGATTGGTTCTCGCGGAATGCGACAACAAACAGGGTGATAGACAAACAAACAAACGTTCGTCTTTATATATAAAATATATATGCAATATACGTCATTTTAATATAATTAGTTGAATAATATCAGGTACAAGTTTTTAAGGTTTTTTTTTAAAGTTCCCTTACGTCATATGACCATTATTTGGTGGCCGATAAAATCAGAACTCGAGTATTATGTTAATCATAATTTATGTAATATATGACTTTGGTTCCTTATCAGTATCTGTTACAATGAAAAAATTACACACGTTTCTAATTTTAATTAAACATTTTTTTTTAAATCTGCATGGGGAGCGAATAAGTTTCTTATGATTTTAATAAATCTTTATTCGGGTTCTACATGCGCTAAGTTAATATAATTAATGCTGTGTTTTGGCGGTGTTATGTCATTTTTTTTTTTTTAATTATTAAAAAGTTAATTTTCCAGTCATTTTGAGATCTTACTTTTAATTTACAAAATTTATGAGTATATAATTCATGCTTTTAGTAAACCATACATTAATGTATTTGAACCAACTTGATAGCTTACACTGTTATTGCGTGAAGATACAAAATTTTAATTTTGGCGATCATTTTCGGGTGAACCCGACGACCGATCGCAGTCATTCGTGTATTTTTGTAATCCTCTAACGATGTTTAATTCGAATCCGAAATCAAAATCATAATCCGAGACAAAACGTTTTTACTCACACACGCGCGTACACACACACACAGGTACAGCCTCCTTTATTTCTTTTTGTCTCTCGGTATAACCATTTTTTCTTTTGCTATTAAATAAAACATTTAATTCGATACGTTATCAAGTACGTGAAATAATACATTTTTTAATACAACCAGATTTTAAAATCTACCTATTTAATCTAAAAACTGGTTTACATTATAGGTACGTCACGCTTTAGTCACGTTAAAACTACTATATCATCAAACTCCTCAATAGTAAATAATTCCCAGCATCGTTCAAATAATAATTATTTCAAATGAATAAAATATTTTATTAAGAAAAAGAGGTTGAAAAAAAAAACCGTATAAAATAAATTATACACAAACAATTTTCGGTGGATCACGACAGCCGTGTAACAAAGTGTTACTTGTTGCTAACGTCACTGGGAGTTACATGATTAATTAACCGTAACTTCGTTACTAATACGGAAATGGAGGTATAAAAAAATATAGAATAATATCGGTTAAAAAAAAGATTATGCAAAATGTTTCTAAGGTAACAATCGATTTTTAACAGCCAATCGGAAATTCCAAGTAATAGCCAAAATTCATTTATTCGTTCATTCTTGGGTTCCGCCATTAGGGCAGATTTTGGTCACGATCATTCTTCACTTTATTATCTTGCTTCTTTGTCTTCTCATATTTTCCATAATTCAATTCAGCATTTGAAACCTTTTTATTTCCCTTCCTTTTTTCTATTTACCAAACCCTCCTTACCATTAAGCATTTTCTTATAAATACATTAGAACCGATAAATTACATTTTGATGATGAAAAGTAACTGAAGGCATCTTTTTTAAATTATTATTGTGTATTACAAACCATACTGTAAAATTAAAAGCATTTTTTATTAGTAAAAATTATTAATAAGTGATCCTTGCAAAAATTACACTCTTACACTTAGGTAATTAGAAGAAATTTTAAGTAATTGAAAAAATAGTAAGGTAATTATGAAACATAATTCTATCTAAGTATAACTGCACCAACTGGTATCAAATTTCTTTTAATATCCGTGGCAGAGTGGTAGCGTTTTTGCCTTTCACCAAAAGGTTCTGAGTTCGAATCAGGCATGGACGTTTTCATACGGTACAAAAAAGTTCCCATTTCATATTCCCAACCGCAAGCTTCGAACTTATATGGTGAATTAATCATAAAAACAAATCCCAAATGTAATAAATTTTATTACCCTAAATAATTAATTACTATTTTTAATACCCAAATAAATTAATTTACTAATTTAAAATGTTTAAAATTAAAGCTTTGTATAGGAATAAAGTCCTACTTTATTTATTTTAGTCATGATTAAGAATATAAATTGTTGAACTTTAATCATCGAAAAAATCATTTTCATCGAAAGAAAAATCAGTTTCTTCCCTTTATGCTCAAAAGGATGAAGTAAAGGAAAATCACTTCCTTCCCTTTATGCTCAAAAGGATGAAGGAAAGGAAAATCACTTTCTTCTCTTTATCCTAAAAAGTTTCGTCTAAATTTTTGGTAAAGAATGTTTACAAATCCTTTTCCATCGTTGAAAATGATAACTATGTTAACACCTTCAGTTAGCTTAGAAAAGAATATTAAAGTTTTCTTTTTTTTAAGTGAAAATGAATGATCACTGCTTTATATTACCCCAGTTTTGTATTATCCCTGTAAATTATTAAAGACTTTAGATAAATAAAACGTGAAATTAGTTGTCTAGATTATAATTACCATATCTTTAATTTATCTTAATTGCAATGTACTCACACTTTCAAAGTAATAACACCGTGCATCAGCATTTAAAAGATCAGATGCATCTTCACACAATTTTACCAGTCGATTCAAGTTTTGACTTATCACAATACGTAATTATTTTTACTTTTACCGCTATTTAACAAGCATTTTATAACAAAAGCTGAAAATAAATATATAAAGAAAAAATACTTTACATATTTTTCTTATATTTCATTTCATATTCAGTTCTAAATCCACACAGATAGGTTCTTTATAAGAAAATTATCTCCACTGACTTGATTGTTTGCCTCATTTTAGGTAATACTGTCCAGAATTTGGAGTCGTATGTCAATAAATTTAGGATTTTGGAGCAAAAGTCTTAATAAATGTTAGAAACAATCGAATATTTGTTTCTGTAGGTACTTTTCCATACCAAAGAATAAAGTGCTTCGTTCTGTTAATTGTGCTAATATTACTTAACTGTCCTATTTTATTCAGTATACCGGGTGATTTGAAAAGAACTTCACAACTTTAAGGGCATATAAAAATTTATTTAGATAGCTAACAGATTCAGTTGTGGTCTCATTTCATAGCAAAACACATCAAGTTTTGATTCGCTCAATTCAATAGTACCAAATTTGGCCACCAGTGTCGTTAGAACGGATACATTTATTGGCGCAAACGCGCTCGCAGTGTGATTTGGTTTCACGATTTGCAAACAGCAGCTGCAATTCAAAGTAATTTTCGTAGAGAGTACGACAGGGAGTCTCTTAGTAGGCATACAATACTCTTGGCACCAAACCTTCGTTGCGACAGTTTACTCTGTTAAATATACAAAATCACCAGGACGACCACGCTTCCCTGAAGCTGCTGAGGAACAACTCAAGGAAAGCTTTGCACATAGTTCGACGATATCAACTCGACGTGCGCCACGTGAGATTGGCATTTCAAAAAGACTGTTTGGCGGGTATTACAAAACGAATGCACTTTAAACTGTACAAAATAACCATGATTCGACACATTACAGATGACAACAATGTTGCTCGACTGCAGTTTCACTTGGAAATGAAGGATAGAATTGTGAACAAAGATACATTTTTAGACAATGTAATTTTTAGTGATGAGTACACGTTTCACATCGGTGGCAAGGTAAACACCTATTACTGCCGAATATGGGTAGCGAAAACCGTCATTAAACTTTGCAGCATATTCGTGATAGTCCTAAGATCAATGTTTTTGTGCCCTAAGAAAAATAAGATTTTACAGCCCGTTCTTCTTCCAGGAGGCAACCGTAAATGATATCGTTTATCTGGGCATGCTTCAAAATCTCTAATTCCTCAGACGATGGTGATCAAGTTAGACGCAATTACTATCAAGAAGACTTATACGCGGTAGCGAGCTGCTGCCCCAGCAGCTCGCTACCGCGTATAAGTCCGAGATTTTCTTGATAATCGAAACACAGTTCGGTGGATCGGTTGTAAAGGTCTAATTCCAGCAGCTCGCTTCCCAGATTTGATCCCGCTAGATTTTTTCTAGTGGGATTTATTAAAGATCGGGTTATAGCTTCTTTGCCTGCCAATCTTGTTGACGTAAGCCTTCGAATTAATGCCGCAGGTGCAGAGTTAACGCCCAGCTTGCCGACTAGTGTGGAATGATATCGAGTTAGGTGGAATGTATGTCGCACTAAAAATGGAAGCCGTATCGAATCAAAGTGAATGTTGGGTGACAAACTTGATGTGTTTTCTATGAAATAACACCTTAACTGAATCTGTTAGTTATCTCAATAAACTTTTATATATGCTTTTAATGTTGCGAAGTCATTTTTGAATCACCCGGTATTCCGTTCTCCCTAACCATCGGCAATCAAAATCACACCAAGGTATTTGAATTTCTCCACCGACTTAAATATTTTCCTACAAATCTCAAAGTCGTGAACAACACCGTAAACAACCAATTTTGAGAAAAGAAGTGCATAACCATACTGGTCATACGCTTTGAATAACACATTCGGCATCATCTGCACCTTATACTGTGACTACTTCATCAACGATGAAGTACTACTTCATCAACGATGGGTACATGGTTGACTATTTGTTAGATCTGTACTGTGGGATGAATGTGAAACATTCACTCCGCATCACTTTTTTGCCCATTTTTATGAGAATATTAGAACGAAAAGGGTATGATAAAAACAAAATTCCATCTCATATTAAGGTACATCTGTTACTAAGGTACGACTTCCTACGTAGAGCGTATAAAGAAAGAATTTCTCAACTATCTTGAATATGGATTCCAGCTCGACATAGAAAGACAGACACAAGAAGAAATGGGTAACTAATGTGATATTAGTTGTGGTGAGGAGGAGTCTTTCTGATGATTTTCATGTTAAAAGATTATTGGAGATTTTAGAGATAGTTAATAGCATGACCAGTATTTAAAAACTGTGATAACAGAGATATATTTTGCTACCTATTTTAAAAAATGTATTAATTAATAAAACTATTAAAAAACGAAAGTTTTTTTTCTATATTTATAATACTTGCAGAAATAGATGTTCATGTCAAAATACAAAGAATCTGCTTCAATTTTTACGTAAAACAGGGAAGTGTCAATTTTTATACACCTTAAAAAACCTTTATATACATATAGTAATAGATTTAGCTAATTTTCATTATTATTATTTACTTTATGTTTAGTACGTCATCTACACCATATTTTATTAATAAAACTTATTGACCAATTAAGGTAAATCTAAAAACTTGATTTTACAAGTGATATTTGTATGTAATAAATAATATTACATCATGAATAATACAGAATCATTACATTATTTTATATATATGTATATCTTTTAAGCCACAAACTTGTTCGTACATTTCTATAAAATGATTAAATGAACTAATTTGGAATGGTTACATTTATAGAGTGATTGATTGTAACGGGATTTTATCTGTAAGAAATCGAATGGACATTTTGCACAATAAATTATTTTAAAATAAAATAAAGATCAATGTAAATGAAATTTTATCGAGAGTTTATACAACTTTTATTTATTTTTATATATTTTTTTCAAATAGGTACGTACTCGATGTCATTCCAAAGACTGAAAAGACTACGATACTTAATAATGAAAACCAACAGTGGTTTTATTATGGCTTCACTGCTATAATTGTACATACATATATACCAGATGTGCAAACACATTTCTCTTCTTCTATAACCAATAAAAATAATATACATGTAAAATTCAAAAGAAAGTAGGAATTAAAATAATATGTTGTCTGCTACTGATAATTAACTGAATAACAATTACAACTCGTGACTTGTGTTCTAAATAGTAACTATTTAAAAATAAGCAAAAGAAATCTAATATATTTAACAAATATTAAATAAAATCTGATGTGGACAACACATGACTTCCTTGTAAGCCTGCTAAATTACATTTACACATTTTTTTCAAATGAAAAGTACATAAAATTTTACTTATTTAAAAACTTGATATTGGTTCGTTTTTGAATTATTATTCAACGTAATTTTTTTTAAATAATTATTAATAAATCAATCAATACATTTAAATTTAAAAAAGTTAAAAAAAAGGAGATCAAGTCTAATTCGAACCGATGTGCCTTTCCCTAACATCCAAATATTTAATTAATAAAATTTTTCTTTTTGCTATAACTCTGGAATCAATGAAAATAAATACCACTTATTACATATTGTTGAAAAGTTCTGAATGAGAGCTTATTACTGCAGTTAAGAAAAAGTCCAAAATCCAATTATATTTTTTGGATTCTAAGCTTTTTTGGACACTTTTGGTTCACTCGATTGCAATCAAAAGTGGAGGTGCACAACTAGATGTTACAACAGTCCTAAACCATAAATTTCAATAACCTACGTTTAATGTTTTTTGAATTATACGAGATACATACGCACATAAGCACTAGTCAAAATTGTTCAGGATGATCAAAATGGATATTTCTGTTGAAATTTGGAAACCGAAGTTTTTCGCGATTACAATACTTCTTTTATTTTGTACAAGGAAGTATAAAAATTAATTAAAAAAATGTAATAGATCAATTTTTAAACCATATTTTATATTGTTTAAAATAAATATAAAACTTAATTATTTCAGATTCATAGTTTTTTTATATTCGAATTAGAATGTACACATAAAAATAATCTAAGAATTAAAAAAAATTGTAGCCTTGATCCACATAAAATTAACAAGCAATAATATTTCTAATGGTGGAAAAAAATTATTGGAATGACAACTATAATGCAACTAAATGTTGGAATTTAAATTACCGTTCTAACAAGGTAAAAATAATAAAATATGACATCCTACGACAATGTTATAAATATGTAATTTTATGACATTTTGAGATGATCCAGTTTATTTGAATTGTGTAATGACATAACTGAGCAAGGTAACTATAAATTTGTATAAGCAACGTAAAAAAAACTACAAACCAATAACAGACTAAACGACTTTCTGTTTCAGAAGTATGTGGAAAGTTTTAAAATTCCCCTGAAAACCGCTTGCATATATCAAAATAACCGACATTAAACTTCAGTCTTTAAAATTCAAAGTAAATAGTCTGATTTATATTAAAGTATTAATATAAAATTAAGTCCAAACTTGATATCTATCTGTATGTTTTGTAAGTCTATACACGTACATGTTCGCTAAAAACTAGAGCCGCTGCACCAATCTAACTGGTTCTTTAATGGTTGTTCTAAACTTTTCTGTTATTATGTGGTTGTTAATTATCACGAATTCATCATTAATTAGTACACAGAAAGTCACAAATTTAGTCGGCTGTAAAATATAAAAATGAATTATTTGTACAGATCAAGCTCGGTCAGAAATAATTAATTTGTTGTTCTCGTTATTAAAACTTTACAATAAACGCTAAATTTCATTATATATTTTAGTTTCGCGGTAGTAACTACAACCGGTAGTAACTACTACTTCCTTTATCAACTGATAAAGGAAGTTTTTTTGTATAACTATTTTTGCAATTAGCAAATAATGAAGTTCATTTTTTAGTAACAATATTTATATCTCTCTTCATATATAATTACTGCTACTTCTGTAAACTAGTATGATGAGGTTTGAATGTTATTTTTTAGTTGCGAACAAAATTAATTTAAAATACCTTTAGGTTAGGAGGTTTCATCCACTAAAATTTATGTTGATAATACCGAATTTTGTTAAACTGTTTGTATGGTATACTGCAAAAGTGGCGTAAAAATGTTTAAGAATTAATTTTATTCATTTAAACTTCTTTCTTTTTTTTTTCCTGTTTAGCCTCCGGTAACTACCGTTTAGATAATACTTCAGAGGATGAAATGTATGAGTGTAAATGAAGTGTAGTCTTGTACATTCTCAGTTCGACCATTGCTGAGATGTGTGGTTAATTGAAAAGCCCAACCCCACCAAAGAACACCGGTATCCACGATCTAGTATTCAAATCCGTGTAAAAATAACTGGCTTTACTAGGATTTGAACGCTGGAACTCTCGACTTCCAAATCAGCTGATCTGGGAAGACGCGTTCACCACTAGACCAACCCGGTGGGTCATTTATATAAACTAGACTGAATAATTTATACGAATGAATTTTCAACAAAACCGTTAAAACTTTCTAACAGAATATTAAAATTTTTCATATGCTAATACAAATATAATATAAAACAAAATATTCGGGTATAATTTGGTAATGATAAAAAGTTCTCATATTTCTGAAGACATTTTTACATATGTCCTCTACTTTTTGATTTCAGTCCTTCTTCGGTTTTTGATGATTTTTAAATTAAAAAATACTTTTCAAGGAGGCAATATGATATATAATGCATGTGAATCACCGGACGTGCTCCAACACAAAAATACATATAAAAAGTGTTAAACTTAAAAGAAGCCCGATTTATTAAAATTTTACTAAAATAAATTATAGTTTATTGGCAAACACTTACATAGTAATTTAGCGAACATGTTGAAAAAGATGTCCATCCACTTTTATGAACGTGTCAACAAGTTTGTCCACATTCCTGGCTGTTCTTGTTAGCTGTCCCCAAGCTATTTCCTCGATGGCATTAGTAATGTTTGTCTTAAATTCCAGCAGGATGTTTGGATCGCTCCTATAAACAGTTCTTTTAAGTATCTCCACAAAAAGAAACTTGGACTAGTCAGATCAGGGGATTTTCGTGTACACAATCCCTTAGAAATGATTCTTCCACCGAAAATTCCTGTAAAATTTCCATAATAGAGCAATCAGTATAGCAAATGGTATTTTTCTTTTGCAATTAGCAGTCACGCTTCTCCTCTTGCAATAAGGCTGTGAACTGTTGGGTAATTTCTTGGTAGACGGCAGCGTTTGTACTTTTTGAAAAAAAGGGTCCTATTATTCTTCATCGCCTTGAAACCGTATACCATACGCAACATTTTTGTGGATGTAGGGGAGATTCTAAGAAAATATGCGGGTTTTCAGAATCCCAGGTCCAGAGGTTCTGACTGTTAACATATCCACCAAAGTGAAACTACGCTTCAATTGTGAAAAACATTTGATCTAAAATGCCAATGTTGCCTCTAATGAAGTTCTCGAACCATTGACAGTAGTGAAATCTTTTAGCACAGTCAGCATTAGTTAGCTCATGGAAAATCTGCATTCGTTACGGATAACATTTCAGCATTCTCTTTACTGTATGCGGAAAGAACCTAGTGAAATGGTATTTTCCTGATTTAATCTCCACAAAGATTTATAAGGAGATCCTGCCACTGCCGCTTTAATGTTCTGAACGACCTGTATCCGGCGTGTTTTTGGTCTAATAGCGAACCTGTTTCACGAATTTTTTTAACTAACTGGCGATTCCTTTGCAAATCTCTCCCTGATCTTTCGTCAACGCACAACATGAGATTTCGTCTCTAAATAAGTTTCCATTACGAATACACGCTCTTCAACAGTTAACCGAATTTTAATTAACTACCCACGATTACGCAACCTTGTTCAGTAGCCAATGCTCAACACAGTCGGCAATACTCAAATGTGCAAGCAATAAACAGTCGTCTATAGTCCAGCTGCAATCGTATCTTCTTGATTATTTTACCGATCTAACACGAATACATGCAATTTAATAAAAATATACATTTAATAAACTACTTAATGATGAGGCCTATTTTAAGTGAACGCTTGTAGTATAACTATATTACTTAGTTTTAAAAATGGCCGCCTTTTTACTTTCTTGTACGAAGTAAAGTATCATTATGATCGCGAAAAATTCTGGTTTTCAGATTTCAACGGAAATATCCTTTTTGACCATCCCTGAATCCATTTGGACTAGTTTCGGCATGGTGTCTATACGTACGGTATATACGTATGTATCTCGCATAACAAAAAAAAAATTAGCCTTAGGATGTTGAAATTTTGGATTTTGGAGGACTGTTGTAACATCTAGTTGTGCACCTCCCCTTTTAATTGCAATCGACTGGACCAGAAGTGTCCAAAAAAGCCCAAAATCCAAACAAATTTGGATTTTTTACTTTTTCTTAAATGCAGTAATAAGCCCTCATTGACAGCTTTTTAACGATATGTCATAAGTGGTACTTATTTTCATTGGTTCCAGAGTTATAGCCAAATGAAATTTAAATTAATGAAATATTTGGATCCTAAAAGGGCACATCGGTTCAAGCAGACTTCACCTCCTTTTTTTAATTTTTTTCTTTTAATTTAAATATACTGATTTATTAATAATTATTAACCACAGATTGTAAAAAAAATTACGATAAATATAATTCATTAACAACAATAAAAAAAAAAAATGAAAAAATATCAGACGTTATTAAAAAAAAATAAAATTTTATGTACCTTTCATTTTAAGAAAAATATATATATGAAATTCAATAAGCGAACAAGGAAGTCATTTGGTGGCCACATCAGATTATTTTCTTTTAAATATTTATTACTCGGTATGTCGCAAGGCGCCAAAAAAATACAAATCAGGGGACTGCTGATAACGAAGATCATTCGAATACACAATACACATTTAAATATTTTTTTTGCAAACATACAGCAAACACTAGCTGACTAATGGTTCAACATTAAATAAAAAGTATAATAATAATTTTCAATTAATGAGTACTAAAAATGAAGGTACTATTCTGATATCATTTGAACACAAAAATTTCGGGCGAATATTTTGTTACATATTTGTGCGAGTTCAGCAAACTATTTTTCTACTTTGAATAGGTTGAAAATAATCAATATTGGGATTGGTTGAGTTAATTATATTAAGCGACGTAATTTTACAAAGTGAGCGTTATCTAAATGATGTGTATAATTACATACATTACCATACATGTTACAGACTATAACATTAAAACTAATACTACGATTTAAGAGATTGACAAGAATGGTATTATTTAATTAATATCTTCACGTTCTCTAGTAGATTAATGTAAAAACGTGTTTTCACTATAATGGATTTTTTTTAAATTTCAATATCACTCTTTATAAGAACGTTATAAATAAATAAATCTGCTTTATCTGGAAATTGTAATTTAATACTGAAATCGCATAATTATCAGCAAATTCTTCAATTAAACCTAGTCGATCATTCATCTTGAAAATCAGATTTTTTTTTTCATTTATTTTCGCTTTAATAAACAGTCCTGATGACAAATATTTGTATTTTATTCATCTTCCTTCTGTTAAATAACCAATTTCTTTTAAGTGAATGACAATAAAATAATAGGGTCTTTTCTTTTAAGTTTGCGAATAACGAAAGTTAAAAAAAATATATTTCAAACACTTAAAAGTCAACAGTTTTTGTTTTTTTTAAATAAAAGGAAAATAGTTTTTATACAGAAATAAAGTTTGTCGATACAACCAGAATGTTATGGGGCTCAAATAATAAGCAGGAGAAACATTCTAAGATGACCCTGAATGATACCGGTCAATTATTTACCTTTTAATTAGAAATAGAATTTCAACCCATTCTTGGACGGGTAGCCGAGGTATTTTAACTCAAATATTTTAAAGGTAACACCCTTTGTGTGATAATCATTTTAAAGACAACAAAATGGTATATATAAAAAGCGATGTCTGTACCCAAAATGACGGTGGGATATAGGTTTGATTTTGAAAATTACTACATTTATTAGGTTCAAATAATGAAATGAAATAAAAATATATTTAAACTGAATTAAATTAAAATTTAATTTAATAAAAATTTATTTTAAAAGTAAAATTTATTTTTTAACAAAAAAATTGTTTTTGTTCAAATTTAATGAGTAAATAAAAATATCGTCACTTAATCATGCTGATCAGCTGATCACTGATGGCCTCATTGTTGCAGAAACAATAATATTCAGTCTACAGTGTTTAATTATAATACTGTTAGTTTCTTATGAAAATTTATTGTGATCGGATGGCTAATTGATTTTACCTGCCTTTACCGCATTTGTAAGCCGCTTTTCTTATTTGCATCTTTTTTGTAATTGTTTTTTACTGCATGTAGTTTATCTGTGCAACCTGTTAACACGGCTATCAACATGTCACTTAGTGAACAGTAGAGTGTCAAACTTTTAACCGTGAGGGATGTTGGTGATAAGAATTAGGTCGTATAATGAAGTTTCAATTTCAAAAGGTACAGTGTCAAAAACCATCAAACGATTTGAAAGAACAGGATGCATCAATAATAGAGGAAAACCAGCCTAAAACTGCAAGAAATAACAACAAATTGTTAGAGATTACGTAAGAATTTATCGAGAATCCTCATTCCTGTAATCGACCAGCAGCACGAAAACATAAAATTAGCCAAAGTTCAGTGAATCGAACATTAAAAATTTAAAACCCTTAAAAATGTTGGTCCAAGAATTTAATGAAAATGACTACGAACGAAGCCTTGAGTTTTGTGAGATTATGATGAATAATATTAATGCAGATCCTAATTTATTAAACAATATAGCTTTTGGTGATGAGTCCACAATTTTTTTAAATGGAAATATAAATCGCCGTAATTGTCGACACCGGACTGATACTAAGCCACGCTGTTATCGTGAGACACAAACACAGTTTCCATTCAAATTAAATTAATTGGTGGACGATTGATAGGGTTTATATTTACTGATGAAAATTGAAACGCAGTGAAATATGAGACCTTGCTTCTCGACCAGAACGTACCAAACATTCAATGGCTCCAACTTTAAAAACATTTGGTTTCAACAATATGGTGCGCTCCGTCTCATTTCGATCTTCAGATAAGTGAAATTTTAGGTGCATTTTTTTCCTAAAAGACGGACTGGCGGAAAGGTGAAATAGGATGGCCAGTAAGATCACCTAACTTGTCAACATTGGATTATTTTCTACGGGGCCGATTAAAAAGTATTGTTTATCATAATAAGCCCCAAAATATCAATGATTTACAAAATAAAATTCGAGAGTTAGCACAAAATATCACTAGGGAATCATTGAATAATGCAGTATCAGCCATTTATTTGCAGTCTCGTCAAACAGAAAGAGGGCATTTCGAACATTTATTAAAGTGAAATGTAAGGGAGTAAGCAAATTTTATGCTTGAGAAATAACTGTTTTATAAATTTATTTATTTGCGGTAACAGTTCCTTAAATTATAACGTAATTGTTTCCAAAATCCAAAATTTATCCTGCCTCCATTTTGGGTAAAGACATCTTCTTATTTTAAGATATCTTATTTTAGGTAAGGATATTTTATTTATACCACTTTTCTTGAATTAAAGATATCTTTAAAATGATGTATCACACAATGGGTGTTACCGTTGAAATTCTATTTCTCATCAAAAGATAAAGTAGTTGACCAATACTTTATCCTGAAATTTAGAGTATTTTATGTGGAACGGTTTTAAAGTTGTTGAGGGGTTTCCATACTTTTGACTCGCTGTATAGTCTACATATACTCTTCTTTTTCTGTCTAGCCTCCGGAATCACTAAGTTATTACTTCAGAGGATGAATGAGGATGATAAGTATGAATTTAAATGAAGTATTGTTTTGTACAGTTTCAAGTTTACCATTTCTGAGATGTGTGGTTAATTGAAACTCAAAGAGAATACCGGTATCCACGATCTAGTATTCAAATCAATATCGTAAAAGCAACTGCCTTTACAAGATTTGAATCTTACAAATCTTGACTTCGAAATCAGCTGATTTGCGATGACGAGTTTACCACTAGACCCAAGGGTTATACTATATTATACATTCTACGATCATTCAAATATAAACCAAAAACAATTTTAATAATACAGCGAAAAAAGTATGTTGTTTTATTAGATTTAATTATCTTATTAAATTAACATATAAGAATTTATTTGTGCATCATTAATGAGAATAAAGCTAATATCAATGAGCAAATAGTAAGTCTATGCTGGGAGCTGAACTCCGGAATATGGTGTATATATAATTAATCTTCTTTTATTACTATCTGAAATACCGAAGCGATTATTGAAGATAAAGATATGATCGAGAACTAAAGCGGAAAAGAAAGGAGTGATATTCGTACGTTGCAGTCATATATTATAGAACAGGCGTATGAAGATCTAACGACCTTTCCTTTTCTGCAAAGGAACTGAATATTCCCGTTCACTTTCCACCACACTTCTTCAAGGTCCATTAGTTATTTTAACAACATTACATTTTGATATACACTACATCATAAAATATAACCACAGATATTAAACTGTTAGTCATTTAGAAAAATAACTTTTATAAATCTAAGTTTCGTAGCCTTTCTTTTCGCAAACAAATTTTATTTTAATCTGTGAAGTGATTTTGAGTAGTAATTATATTACTCAAAATCACTTCGCTCCTTTTAAATGTTATAAATGTTTTTTTTTTTTTTGTTTTTTTTTTGGTTCCTGACTCTTCTCTTATTTTATTTTTTTACTCGTAATTTTTCCAATTTCTCCGTTGGGATCATAGAGACAAAAAACAAAATTATGTTTTTACAATAATACAAAAAAATCTAGAATTTTTCAATTAAATTACTTTAAAAATTTTAATTAATTTACTCCCTAAAAGAAATTTATTCAACTGTAAAACATTCTTGTTTTTTACTGTTTTTGCATTTTCTACCGTAATTTTTTATACTTATTTTTTTCAGTTTTTCTATCTTCATTAATAAAGAAATTACAATCTAAGTGTATACTTTGGTGTTGATTTCAGAATATATAAGTAAATTTAAGTAGAGCATTAACTAAATTAAACGAAAATTATCGCCATTAAAATATCAATTCAGGGCATAGAATACAGTAGCAACCGTGAAAGCTTTTCTTTTCCGGCTGTTATATTAGATTATACATTAGAAACTTAACTTACTGCCATACTTCTCGGGCTTAACTTTTAATACCTTCCGTTTTGTGATACCAAAGTTTATAAGTATACGAATTATTATCAATATATGTATATTGATATGTTTGCGTCACTGATATGTGTGTGTATGTTTATATACATACATATATATATAAATGGTGTGTGCGTGCTTTTGTGTAAAAGTATATTTGGCAAATATTTTGCTCTATATTAAAGAAAATTTTAAATTACAATCATAAAAATAATCTTTACTCATAATAATACATTCTTTTTTTGAGAATAAGAATAATAGGCTTATCATCAGATTTTTCAAAGTGTTTTAAAATAAAATTTCATAAAACAGCCTTTAATCTTATTAATTTTAGTTTTATAGAACCTTCTACTAATTGTTAGTGTACGAATCACTGACACGGATTTGAAAGAATGTAAAATCCTCTACAGAATATAAATATCTGGGCTTCAAAATTTCGCAAGAACCAAATAGTAACAAAGGCACTGATCATAGAATTATGCTTCGTAAAGTAGCAATTCGTTAAAGGGTGTAGTGATATGAGTACTTGAATACAGATACAAAAAAAAAAATAATTATTTATAATGCTGTTATTAAAAATGTGATGATAATGGAACAGAAATAAGGGAGGTCTCCAAATGAAATAAAGAAAGAGACAGTGCTGAGGTGGTGGTTCTGCGTGGGCGTTATCGGATATCAAGGTCGAACTGAAGCAGAAATGAAGAAATATGGTGCTGAATAACGAATTGTCTTTCAACAACTCACCAAGATACTGCACTACAACAAATTCAAAAGTTAATTTATCAATCCAGCGTAACGAAACGATCATTTTAAAATAAATGATCAATATAAAATTTATAAATTAGCCGGTCAGGGATCCACCCTTTGGATCCCCGACGTGTTCGTCATCCTAAGGGTTGTGAGAGTATTAAATATTTTATAGATATTGATTTACTTCATTTTATTTCTGTTGCCATGAAGTAAAAGGATTAACTTTTGTTTCTTTAATAAATATCTTTACCCTCAAGGAGGCTAGGGTCTCGATCTCAAGCTTAAAACCTTTCCTGGAATGAAACGAATGTATCCTGAAAATTTGAAAGCAATCCCTCGGTTGGTTCTCACGGGATGCTTATGCAAACAAACACAACTTTTGAATTTATATATAAGATTTACATTTATTTGAGAAAATACTGGAGTTGTTCTGATAACTAAACAGATAAAAATACCACAGTATAACTTAGAGCTAGATAACCCAGGGTTGGATTAACCAGTAGACAAATAAGATAAATGTTTAGGGCCCGTAATTCAAAACGACTCGGCTTCAATACAAAAATAAAAATAATAAATTTAAAAAAAAACAATTATTTTTAATAATAAGGAATGTTATCTTATTTTTAAATACAACAAATAAATGTCATCGTAAGAATTAACAAAGTAATAAAATCGGATTAGTGCGGAACAAGGGGGCTGTGGGGTCCATACCCCAATTGAAGGTTAACAGTATATTTAAAAAAAATAAAGTAATACCTTTAAATTATTTTTAAAAATATAAAAAAAAGTTTCTTCCATTTAAAATCAAATAAAAATATGAGAAACATTGTTTTTTTTCTGATGCCGAAAAAGGAATTTCCCAACTACCCCTCAATTTTTGTTTTGAAGTTGTCCACCATTTATATAAATGGGATCCCTTCTATTAACATTTTGTCTAGGGCCTAGTAGAGGCTAAATCCGATACTGCGGGAACCAAATAGAAACCGCGGGTCTACTAGACAGGTTAATCAGATAGCAATACACTGAAGAATCACTTTTAAATACTTTCCTTTTCAGAGATTTTGTTTTAACTTTTTTTACTGATAATTGAGTGTGTATACGAGCAAATCGAATGTTTGTTTTTTTTAATTTTCAATTTCAAAGGTGCGACTGTATACAACGCAGCAGCTCAATCAATATAACCACTGTTACTGTATGTGTGACGTGACTGGCTGCACCTGTCTCCGGTTATTCAACAAAAAATAAATAAAATAAAAGTAATTAAAAAAATAAAAATAAAAAGAATGAGAAACGAAGTGCGGTCATGTAATTGTGTTTTTCAGGTCACGCTAAGAACCAGGAAAAAGAAATTTTTACCCGTACGATTAACAAGTT
Source organism: Lycorma delicatula (assembly GCF_047948215.1). Lineage (NCBI taxonomy): Eukaryota > Metazoa > Arthropoda > Insecta > Hemiptera > Fulgoridae > Lycorma > Lycorma delicatula. The sequence continues at coordinate 35,831,383 of NC_134464.1, read as the reverse complement.
ATAATTAATATTTTTAAGATGAAGGCCGCCTGTTTTCAGACTCACATTCTTAGATCACTCAAAATTTCGGATTCTGTAGTGAACAAACTGTTTCTCTGAAGAAATTACAATACACTGATAATTTTTATAAAATGAACAGGCTTTAATTTTTATTTATCATTATTATCCCACAAGCATGAGTTTATTGAACACAACGGGGTGCAAGGGTCAGAATCCTCTAGCTAGACAGGAAAGACGGGCGAACCGAGTCATGACCGGCTAATATCCCCTGACTGCCACAGGAAACATAAGTAACCATATATAGAGCGAGCGAAACCGGGACAGGATGCTCTAGTTTTTTTGGCTTGCTCAGATATTTATTTAAAAACCATTTTTTAGGTTTTTGAAGTTCAACTGCTTAAGAGGCGCGACAGTGTACGGCGCGGCGCGGCAGTGCGCAGCCACTGTTACCGTCTGTGCGACGCGACTGGGTGCACCTGCCTCCGGTTACTTGACTAAAAAATATAACATAAAAAAAAAAGATTGACCGCCGTGACGAGGAGATGCTAGTTGACATAGATAAAGATTCAGAAAAAAAAGCATTCAAATTTTTAAAAAAATCTTGATACAACATAGCCTTCATAAAAATAACAAAACAAAATAAATAATTATATTCAAAACAAAATTACCAAACCAATAAAATGTCATTGAAATAAATTAACTAATCTGTTTTGATTGCGCAATATTTTACATCGGTCAAACGGAACGTAGCTTTAAGCAGGTACAATGAACGTACGCAAATTTATAGAAAACGTATGCAACAACATAGAATCCTTCTTACCATTTCATGGACACAAATTAAAAGACCACTAGCATTGAAAACAGTCTCAATATTCTACAGGTACGTGAAAAATGACCACATCATAACACTTGAAAGCTATAAAATATTTAATAAAAAATACAAAGATACATTAAATTATTGAATAAAATCCAAATTACACCACGCACTTTTCGACCACATCATAATACGTGACTGCCTAATTAACAAATTAAAAAAAAAAATTAGTAATAACACTGGCTGACGTCAGAGTGAAAACAACAGATACTGAAAATGGTCGCATAGACAAATGAGAACATTTAAAGTAAGATTTTAAATAAATTTATTACTAAATTTCGTGTGATATATATATATATATATAATTCACTTTCTTGTGGACACGATAACTGTCGCAATTTTGCGCCAATCACTTTCAAAACGTATCTTAAAAATAACTCGATCCAAAATCTTGTTCGGGTTCGTTAATGGGCAAAATCGGTCCATGGGGGGAATGGTTTTATTTTTTGAAAACGCAAAATATCACTATAACATTCTTATTAAGAAACATATCGAACTCGTTTAAAGTTCCTACAATTCTTTGGATAAGGGCCTAAAACTTATCTAAGTAAAGTTTTTTGATATCACCAACCATTGGTTGGTTGGTTAATGTTAATATTAGTTAAATAAAAGCTTTTTAAAAAATAATTTTTTATATGTAATCAAATACATTTTTGTATTTTTTTTTTGTATTTTTTTTTTAATATGCAACCATTGCCGTCTTGAGTAAATTCGAAATTTTTCTTAACTTTAAGATGGAAATCTTTTTTATCCCCTACTTAGCACCGGTGAAATCTACCTTCACCTTACGGCGCGGGCCGAAAAGGATTTTTTTTTGTTTTAATACGAATATTAAGACAGAATACCTTATGAAAGGATAAAGTTTGTACTAATTTTGAGACTGTTTAATTACATAATACAGTTATTTTTCTTCCAGTAAACAAAAATAAATAAAAATGATTTTAAACTTCCTCACTTCATTAGACGTTTAGATCTCCCTACATTGCCGGGAAGTTTATAAACATTGTCAGCTATTTTTTACTTCCTTATGAAAAGAAAACAAATCGCAATAAAATTACATAAAATTAATCTTCCTGCGTAATAATACAAATATTGACAGCGAACGCAAGTACTCTAAATACAAATAGTTAAATGAATATAAATTAAGAAAATACATAGAAATGATTATTTATAAAACACACGGACGCACGTGCGGAAGTAACTACAAAACTATAAGGATGTGTATTTATTTATGTTTGTACATGTGTTGTCCGGTCAATCGAGTTTTTTCTCTTCCTGAGTTAACAGCTTTCGCTTATTGGATAATGAGTTGCACCAGTTCTTTAAACTGCATTAATAATATAATCTCTGTTTAGCACGTTATTTTTATATTTTTCATGTGACATCCTGACAACCAGTAGTGATTAACTCACCGGTCTATCTTCTTATATAGCAAACATTTACTATACGCATTTTAACTAATAACACTAAAGGACTGGTAGCAAATGTCAAACAACAAATAACGGAACTAATCATTTGGTATAATAACATATATGAAATATTATGATTAACTGATGGAGAAGAAATTTTAAAATGTTTGTTGTTTACTATTAAATACATCTAGAATAATTACAAAAGAGATTTCACCACATTTATAAAAAATAAGAATGAAATGAGAGTTTGATTTATACATATTAAAAATATTATTCATTTCGAAACGATATTGAGTTCCATTCAAAATAAAATTTCTCCATTTTTAGGTAATTTCATGAGAAAGTAACCTATTGTAATGGGTACCACGATTTGACTTCCGGAAAATTTCGATATATCTTCGTTTCACATCTCCCACATCCCAAAATCACCGTCAATTCAAAAGTTATTATATATATATTTCACTTTCTTATGGACACGATAACTGCCATAATTTTGCGCCAATCACTTTCAAATTGATACATAAAATATAACGACCCAAAATCTCGACTGAGTTCGTTAATCGGAAATATCAAACCATGGGGGTAGAAATGGGAGGGCTTTATCGAAAAAATAAAGTATCGCTATAACTTTACTATTTAGTAAAATATCGAATTCGTTTAAAGTTCCTACTATTCTTTGGATTAGCGCCTGAAGTTTATTTAAGAAAATTTTTTGATATCACTAACCATTGGCCCAGGGGTTGGAAAAATGGGGTTTCGAAGATAAAAAATAATCAAACCTTTTTTAATAGACAAAGAATCGAATTGGTTTAAAAAGATGGTTAGTCCTCTTAAACATTACCTAATTTTTTGTGTGAAACAAGTTTTGAAATGATCGGCAAGGGATGACCAAAATATTGCTGGAATTGTGAAAAGATGGGGCTAAACATGTGAAACATTTTTTTAACATGCAACCGTTGTCATATTGAGTAAATGTAAAGTTTTTCTTAACTTTAAGAAATCTTTTTTATCTCCTACTTAGCACCGGTGAAATCTACCTCCGTCTTCCGGCGTGCTGAAAGGGATTTTTTTTTCATTTGTTTTTCGTCAAGAAATATGAAAGGATTTCTGTTTAAAATCATAAACTAAGTAAACACAACGCCTTGAAAATTAAAATTATGCAGTATTATATAAAAAATAATATAAATGAATTATTTTTACATAAATTTACAGAGTATATTTAAATAAATAAATACTTTATACAGATTAAAGCAAAGATAGAAATTAAATTTACTATTTACAAAAGGTTCATAATTTTCCTGGAAGAATATACAAAAAAAAACCGTGAAAAAACATTTGATGTTAAGAAGATTAAAAAGTAAAAAAATTTAAAACCTAAAAAAACATAATTTATAAAACAATAGCAGTGAAATTAGGCGAATTTTAATAGTTAAACACAACTAGGTAAGTTATTATTACTTAAATAACCAAAACGTAAGACGCACTAAAAAAGAGATTTAATTTTATAAGAAATATTTTTAAAAAAAGTCCAATACGGGAAGAAATTCAATGAAATTAAACACAAACCAAACAAGGTTTATTTCCAAGAAAATGCAAAATTAAAAACAAATTATTTCTTAAAATAAATAATCTTTAACGTGTTTCAATATAAATTAAAAATAAGCAGGATAGGGGTGTGAAAAGATTTTATTACTTAAAAAGACGAAAAAACAACACTTAAAAAATAAACAGCGGGATTTAGACAATCTGTAAAGTTGCAGACCATTTAAACAGTGCGTTCAAAAAATCGGTATGCAGTATTCTTTAGAATTATGTGATGCATTCTGTTCTTTCGGTGTTAGGTTATTTATCTTTCGGGTTCGTTGGGCGTTTCTCAATAACAAACAAGACGTCAGTTGTTGAGTTGTAATTGAACGTGTTTCGTTTCGTTTTATGCTATTTCGTCCATCGGAATCAACAGTTGCAAGAAAAGTAATGCTTCTATTGATAGAAGAACGCATTTTTCTCGTTGAACACGTCTTTTAAGAAGGTGAAAAGTATAATGATTTAGTGAAGCACAAGTTTTCTGAAAAGTTTCCAAATATTCCTGATCCTTGCCGTAATGCAGTTGGAACTCCTATCGAAAAATTTCGGGCAACAGGCTCTGTTGAAGATACTGACCAAAGTGGAAGGCCACCTAAACTAAACGAACAGAAGATGCTTGATATTTCTGATGCTATGGCTGAAATTCCGTCAAAGTCGATGTGTTAAGTTGGCACAGCAGCAAGATATCGGACTTGCTACCCACATAAAGCTGTAAGAAAAGGACTACTACTTTTCCACTACAAGTAATGTGTGTTCAAGAACTGAAACCTACAGATCACGCCATAAGACTAAATTATTGTCAAACATTCCGTTGTTTCCCCGACATTATACTTTTTACATATAAAGCGAGGTTTCATCTGGGAAGATAACAATTCACAAAATACACGATTGTGACCGATAACTAACCCTCATGAATTCCACGAACCATCTTTACACCAAGCGAAAATTGGATTGTCGATGTGAGTAGAACACGCATTGTAGATACAATCTTTTTTGAAAATATAGTTATAGTGATCCTTATTGTGATGTTAACAAAAGTTTCATTAGTCAGTTAACAAAAGTAGAAATCAATCACCACGGTTTGTTCCGAGAGCATGGCACCGCAGTGCACGCATTTAACAAGTCAATCAATTTTTTACGAAATATCTTCGAAACGAATCATTTCGAAGATTTTGTGTCCTGAAGGATCGCCCGATGAGACTCGTCCAGATTACTTTCTATGGAGGCCAGCGAAACAAGCAGTATATCGTAACAGACCAAGCAGGATTTACGATGTTAAAACAGCATACGTACGAGACATTAACATCTGTTGGTTAAAGTGTTCGAAAACAAATTGAAACGCATGCGCATGCATGTTGTATTGATGTTGAAGGAGATCACATTCAACACCTTTTATAAACTATTCCAGTAACTATAATACTTGTTTCTATAAAATAATGAAATAAAAGTACAAAGTAATAATTAATAAAATTTCCTTAATATACTTTCATAATCAAGTGCACACAACTTTCCGAACGTACTGTATTAACGTTTGTAAGCGACCTGTTATGAAACCAGTCACTCCAAAGATGACGCCAATATTCACATGACCTCAAGCATCCTATGCCAGACTCTCATGGGAATAAGATAAATGATGTGATACTAACGAATCGGGATTTTCCGCTGGTGATCGGTACATCCCGGTGCCTACCTTTTGGTTATAGTTCACTATTTTATGAAGAAAAATCACATAAATAAAAAAAATATATTATTAATATATATTTCGCATACATATATATCGATATATAATAATGTAAAAAATATACACCACGAGACATATACTAAGGAATCGGGATTTTCCGCTGGTGATACGTACATTCCAGTGCTAAGCTAAGGGGAACGGATACACACGCAGACAGACACCACACATACAAATTCCCTTTAGTAGAGTAGGAAAGTTCTTAGGAAAATAAATAAATTACTACTATTTTAATAATCATAAAACAGTTCAATACATTTTATTAAAATGCAGTTCTTCAAGGTCTGTCCTTTCACTCCTCCCATTCCAACATCTTCTCTATGATATACTCACTTTCCCAGGACACTTAGTATTGCGAACACATATAATAGTAAAAATTATTTCAAGGCCATCAAAACCATCCGTATCAGTGACATATTTTTTCGTCTGTCTTAATTAACGGGAAATCAGTTTAACCCTTTCCAATCTCTATATGTTTTTTCATCCTAATGTGTACGTTGCAATCTGCTGAGCTAGTGAACAATAAGCAACCACCCCACCACAAGGCCCAACGAGATGAGGATGATATGTTAACACGTGTAAATGAGGTGTAATCTTGAACAGACTCAGGCCGATCATTTCTGAGACGTGTGGTTAAATCTAACCACCAAAGTACACCGGTATAGTGCCTACAACTAGTGACCTATTCGCAAACGACAGGTAATAACCTCCTCTCAACGGTTATTTCTGTACGAGGTGCTCCACGGTGACACAGTGATTTTAACTGGGTGGAAGTTACTGTTCATGATAGCATTCCATTTCCTTTGCCACTCATCATGAACCACCTTCTTCAGGAAATAGATTATTCCAAGCGACGCAATTGGTGAACGGAGGCTGAAAACAAGCTTCCTTGTCACAACATCGCCTTTGCGCGCTCATTGCCTGAAATAATAAACCATTTATATCATTCTGTAAAGAAAATCTCATTGTACCTACGGAATGCATCCAATAAAAGACATTATATCAAACGATTTCAATTTAAAGTAACAAAGAGAAATTCTTTCTCTATTTTCTCTAGCACTAACTTGCAAATAATGCAAAGCAAATAAATTCATTTAAATATACAAGTTTTTTTTTTGTAAATTATTAAAATTATAAAATATTTAAAACAAAAATATAAAAAGCTATAAATACATGCTTGCAATAAATGTATTTTATACATTGGTAACCAAATGTTTCTATCTCGTTAAAAATTAACTCTAGTGAATTACTCTTAGTATAAACAAAAAATAATGTAATTATAAGACACATACGATCTATATGTTTTTAAAAGTAAGTAAACTTAGAATGTAATGCATTACCGGTTTTTCAACAGTTAACATTCGAAAAACTAGTCAGGATTACCTGACTAGTCTTCTTTTATATTAATAAAAGAAGGTTACACTTTAAAAAAAAAAAAGTTATTTTCCTTAACTTTTACGATCTAATCTTATTTTATGTATAATTAAAAGTTAATGTAATATCTTTCACATATTACATAAATTTTATGATCATCTTTTTTTAGGACGAATTTTTTCATTTTTGTGAATTTAATGCAAATTTAAATAGAATCACCTGATCACCACAAAATAATGATAATTTCAGGTAATTAAAACGAGTGTTTTTTTTTTTTTACAAGACTGCCCAAAAGTGAGTAATGTATTTAGGGTGTATGTACATATGTATGAGTATGTATGTTTATTCCAGCGTAGCAGCTCAACGGCTGAACCGATTTAGATGTATGATCCCGCGTTGGAATCCTTACGTTACCAAGAGTGTGATATATATTTAAATAAATTTATAATGATAGAAAAACAAATTATACTATATATTTAAATACTACACACAAAATTGTCACCCGCACGCTCTTTAATTATCGTATAAAAGTTATACTTACATTAAAGAACAATAACAAACCAACATACTTGGCGTTTATAGACCTAGAAAAGGCATTCGATAACGTAGACTGGAATAAAATGTTCAGCATTTTAAAAAGGTTAGGGTTCAAATACAGAGATAGAAAAACAATTGCTAACATGTACAGGAACCAAACAGCAACAGTAATAATTGAAGAACATAAGAAAGAAGCCGTAATAAGAAAGGGAGTCCGACAAGGATGTTCCCTATCTCCGTTACTTTTTAATCTTTACCTGCATCTAGCAGTTAATGATGTTAAAGAACAATTTAGATTCGGAGTAACAGTACAAGGTACTGACAAATCCTACTTACAAATCCTACGATTTGCTGATGATATAGTAATTCTAGCCGAGAATAAAAAGGATTTAGAAGAAACAATGAACGGCATAGATGAAGTCCTACGCAAGAACTATCGCATGAAAATAAACAAGAAGAAAACAAAAGTAATGAAATGTAGTATAAATAACAAAGATGGACCACTGAATGTGAAAATAGGAGGAGAAAAGATTATGGAGGTATGAGAAGTAGAATTACTAAAGATGAACGAAGCAGGAGCGATATAAAATGCCGAATAGCACAAGCTAAACGAGTCTTCAGTAAGAAATATAATTTGTTTACATCAAAAATGAATTTAAATGTCAGGAAAAGATTTTGAAAGTATATGTTTGGAGTGTCGCATTATATGGAAGTGAAACTTGGACAATCGGAGTATCTGAGAAGAAAAGATTAGAAGCTTTTGAAATGTAGTGCTATAGGAGAATGTTAAAAATCAGATGGGTGGATAAAGTGACAAATGAAGAGGTATTGCGACAAATTGATGAAGAAAGAAGCATTTGGAAAAAATATAGTTAAAAGAAGAGACAGACTTATAGGCCACATACTAAGGCATCCTGGAATAGTCGCTTTAATATTGGAAGGATAGGTAGAAGGAAAAAATTGTGTAGGCAGGCCACGTTTGGAATATGTAAAACAAATTGTTAGGGATGTAGGATGTAGAGGGTATACTGAAATGAAACAACTAGCACTAGATAGGGAATCTTGGAGAGCTGCATCAAACCAGTCAAATATGACTGAAGACAAAAAAAAAAAAATAAAGAACAATGTTTTTGTTTTTGGCAGTCGTTTTTTTTTTTAAATTTTTTATCTAAAAAGTTAATAGCAAAAAGGAATAAATTTAAATCATTAAAGTAACGATTAAAGAAATTATAATGAGACCCAAATTTAAAATACAACTCAAAATTGGTGTAAAACATTCTTAATCAAAGGTGCACTCGTATATTTTCCAGTAACTGAACGATAGATATTGTACTGTAGCAAACACCAATAATATGATTCACAGCCACAAGCTGGCTGGCTACATGAAAATGTTATGAATAATTCACATTCATTTCGATATCATATATTGAGAAGAATCAAATTTATCTTTTACATATCAAAATTTTAACATTTGTTCATGAATTAGATTTCTAGCGATTTATTTTCTTGTCCTTTGTTAAATCATATCCAAAAGCAAGAACCATTTTCGAGGGGTCTGATTATTATAATTTTGATTAAATTTTGTATGACTTTAAATTAAAACAAATTTTATGAGAAAGTACAATTTTTTATTTTTCCAAAAAAGGCAGTAGTGGAATGGAGTTCCAGCACCAGTACACCGTTAAAAATAATAATCATAACTATAAAAAAATTTAATTAATAAAAAAAACCTACATATACAGTAACAAATATATACAAATACATCTATCAGATAGAAGTAATATATTTTTCGGACTAGAATGTAAAAATAAATTTTATTAATGATAAAATAATATTAAATATTACAATAAAATTCAATCATTGTACAACAAATTAAAAAAAAAAAAAAAAAAAAAAAAAAAAATTGTAGTTACATCTAAAAGAGCGATTCCGAGTGTAAGATTAATTCTGCCGATCTTCGTGGCAGGTTGGTAGCGTCTCCACCTTTCATCCGAAGTTACAGAGTTTGAATCCCGGTGAGATACTTTTCATACACAAAAATCCATATGCCGCGGACAAGCTTCAAGCTTTAGCGAAATAATCCAGAAAAAAAAAATGGTGTCAACTTCCAAATAAAAATAAAGAAGGAAAACGTGAGAAACCTATTAACGTCAATTAATTAGTATAAATTCTCAAGAATTACTAGATGAAATAAATATATACATAAACAAATTTACTCGATATATAAACGAAAAACAATTATTTAGTAGCAACAATTTAACTACAATGAAGATTTTCATGTCAAACCAGCTCTCATCGATAAGTACTAATAAAGATCTCAATCGATACTTTACAGATGATCTATAATCAGAACAAACCAGATGATCTCTGGCTTGAATGACAGCTTGGTAGTTAAATCGGTAGATAGATTAATACATTTTCGATAGATTTATCGGTTTGTTTATTCCTTGTAATTTCTACGTGGCTAGGAAATGTAAGAAATTAATTTTTTTTGGCTGTTGTAAAGAATTGGAATTGGTTTGCACGTACACAAAAGAAGGAACAATTTGTAAATGTTTCGAATAATACTTGGAAAGAACTAAATAAATCTCAGTTCAGAAAGATATAACGGTATATTCATACATCTGTGATATAGGACTTGGAAGTGGTAGCGTCTCGGCCGTTTATCCGGAGGTCGCGAATCCCGGTCAGTCATGTAATTTTTCACTCGCTAAAAAATTCCATTTAGGTATCCCACGCAAACTTTAATCTTCTATGGTGATATCATCAAGAAATATACAAACTTGCCTTTCAGAAGAATATTGAAAAAGATAAATGTGATCCGGTAGTACGTAAGCATCAAAATACCGACGCAAAGGTTCTGTGGCCTGTAATCCTTATAATATTGAAAAAATTTGGTAATTATTTAGTTGAGGTTCCCCACCCCGAAATCACAAAAAAAAACTCAAATCGTTGTAAAATCTTTTGAAATGTATTTTCTGACGGAAATGAAGTGTCGGAAAAGTAGATATTTGAATATTGATACACTCGATAATGTAGATTCTCACCTCTGGATAATGTAGAATTCTTTCTTATTCGCTACACTGCTTTTATTATTTATATCTTATTCATTACATTACATTGTTGTCTCCTATACTCACACGGCGTCTCAGTTTTCTGAGTTTTCTTTATAGAATTTACAGCGTTCAGTAAGTAAATAGAGTGAACTACAACGGATGAAAATAAAAAATCTGCTGGACCTGAAATGTATATGTTAAAATTATACATTTACATTTATTACACTTATTGAATTCTCTTAGACGGTTGATAACGTGAGACAATTTTTTTACAATCATGGCATTTTGGCGAAATACAGACAATGTTCATCGTGCAATAACGAAATTAAACTGATTGAAGATCGACACATTTTCCGTTGTAGAAAACGCCTTTCGTGTACTCAACAAACATAAGTAATACGAAAGTAAACCGTTTAACGTAGCCGTTTCGCAATACATCGATACATGATTAGCCACCGCTAGGTTAGGTTATATAAATTTTTATTAATTTTCTATTTTCCGACACCCAAAATACATCATTAAATGAATAAATATAAATTTTGAATGAATATGATATGTTTTTTTGTAATTTCTGGGGGAAGCACCTCAATTTAATAATTACGAAAAATTTTTTCCGTATAAAATACCTAGTTGATATCTGCCACATTTTGATATGTTTCGTTTTTAATAAGCTTTAAGGTTGCAATTAGTTGCTGTGAACATTATTCATACCATTTTACTCAGATTCGAATTCTATACAATTTTTTGTTTAAAACCATTTATATGTATTTTACCAATTTAACTAAGTTATTTTAAGACAAACATAAAAAAGATGTGTTCGACCCCAATTTTGTCTTTTACCTAAACTTCTCAAAGATTACTAAAAATACGGTTCTGGGACGTAATTTTCTTTTTTCAAATTTCCGCTTTTCATACAAAACCACAAAATATAACCATTAATTTAGGTCGCAAGAATTACAGTCTGCCCTAATTTTACCAAAGACGCAGAAATTAGGACCAAATATTTCATTACCCGACACTCAAAATGAAGGGTTTCTGAACCTTTATTTATTCAACTTTCTTTTTAATTTTCATCAACAGAACAAGTCGAAAAACTGTTACTTTTTTCGAGAATACTGGCAATTTATTTTCATTTTTTTATTATTCATTAATAAAAATCATTATTTAGATAAATAAATAAATCAAATGAATAGACTAGAATAAACATAAAATTCTCTACTGAATCCCAATTACTACACACAACATCGATACTTAATTGGAAATAACAAAACTGAAATAGGTACAATAACAAAACTAAGTTAGATTAACAACCTTTAGCACAGAAGGCTTCGTGTACAATTTTGTCATTATTTTTACTTTCTTGTACGATCTTTCAGATTTCAACGGAAATATCCGTTTTGACCATAATTGAATCCATTTTGATTAGTTTCGGCGTGACGTCTGTACGTACGAACGTACATAGTAGCTCGCGTAACTCAAAAAACGATTAGCCGTAGGACATTGAAATTTTGGATTTAGGACTGTTGTAACATCTAGTTGTGCACCTTTCTTTTTTATTACAATCGACTGAACTAGCTTTCTTTTTCGGACACTAAAAGTGTCCGAAAGAGCTCAAAATCCAAAAAAATTGGATTTTGGACTTTCTATTAACTGCAGTAATAAGAGCTTTTGCATTGCAATTCAATGATTTTTGCATTGATAGCAGTTCAACGATATATCATGTGTGACTTATTTTCATTGGTTCCAAAGTTACAGCCAAATAGAATTTTAATTAATGAAATATTTGGATCTTACAAGGGTTCGAATCGGACACATCGGTTCGAATCAGACTTCTCTTTTTTATCTTTTTTTTTAATTTAAATATATTTATTTATTAATAATTATAAACTTATGATTGTAACAAAAACATTTACAATAAATAATAATAAAAAAAAATTATGAAAAAATATCAAATTTATTAATTTATTTCATTAATTTTATGTACTTTTTATTAAAAAAAAAAAAGAGTATGTGTAATTTAATAGGCGTACTAGGAAGTCATATATGGTGTCACATCAGATTTTTTCAAATAAATCAAAAAAGTATAAAATATACACAAAATATTTCCCTCTGGTATTTACTAAAAGAGCTGGGAAATTGAAAAAAAAACAATAACATACATACATTAATTTTTTGCATTTATAACCAAACATTTAGTGTGGTTTGGTACGTAAAACTTGAAATATGGGTAAAAAAAAAAAAAAAAAAATCAAGAAAAGAAATATTATGATTTCTGAAGAAATTTTAAAAGAAGTTAAAGAAAAATATTATAAATTTATAATTTCTTAAATAAACAAATTTTAAGATGAATCTGAAAAGAAAGACATTAAAACAGAATTTACATTTATATAAATCATCCAAGATTTTATAAGATAATTAAAACCCAAGAAGATGATATAAATTATTAAGGGAAAGAATACATCAGAAACAATTAGAAAATAATTACGGAAACTGATAATGCAACAAACAATAATAATAATAAAATTTAACAATTATAATTAAAATTTAATGAGTTAAATAATAAATGAAACACTTTTACCGAGTTACAATCTACATTAAATTTCCTGATTATAATTGTAAAATAAAAATTATAATGATTTCTACTTCCCACACGCGTTAAACCGGTAATACGTAATTTACAATAAATTGTTGGTTATAGTAACATATAGGATAAAAGAAATCTACAATTATATTAATTATTTGAGGAGCAGCTCTTCAGTTAACACAATTATTAACTGTGACAGTGCACTTAATAGCCCCATACATTCTCATTCTAACATAATAGCCTTAAGTCATGAACTTATTTGAAGAAATGGCTTTTACGAACTATCAGTAATATGAACTTTTATTAAAAAACCTTTCTCTTAAAACAATTTAAATTCGTTCGCCATTATTTTTATAAAACACACACACTTCACGTACACCGACCCTAACATAAAACGTTATTACACTGCCGATAACACTTTGGGTATTATTTCACCCAAGTTTACATAAATATTTCCTGGTCATATAACGGGACACCGGGCTAGTCTAGTGGTAAACTAAACCACCAAACCGTTAACGGTTACCTGCTTTACAGCTTATTTTTGAAGTGGAAGGTCCTGAGGTTCAAATCCTAGCAAAGGTTAGTTGCTTTTATACGAATTTCAGTACTAGACACTGGATACCGGTTACTTCGATGGTTGGGTACAATTAACCATACATCTCAGGAATGTCGGCCTGAATTTGTACGACTACACCTAATTTACACATCATATAAGTGATCCTTACATAATTGAGTCACAATGGAGGGAGGGCGGCGTTCCTTATCGTTCACTAATTGAACAGACTGCAACGTACACATTAGGAAATAAATAAAATAAGATGACGATAAAAAATTACAAACAGCGAGATGTTATTTGTGGTATTTGAAGGCCAAAATATTTAAGTTTTATATGACAAGATAAATAACTTTCAATATAAAAACTATCTCTAGAAAATTGGTTGCAATAGCAGTAATAATCATCAGTTTTAATACGCGAATGAATACACAGTTATTTGGAGTCAAACATAGAAAAATTAATCTGTAGGCATTTCAGTTGAACCATGGTGTTTGATCATGCCGTCCAATCAAGTTTCTTGATAAAAGTTTGACGCTTTGAAACGGTCAAAATTGCTTCTCAGCCATGCAATCTTCAAATCAATGGATATAAATCCTCGTTAAAAACGTTTAGTAATGTTCCAACTGATGCCCAATAAAAAAAGAGATAATTCTAAGATTAATAACTTCATACAACATAATTTACAAATGCATTCTGTTTCCTTAATTTGTACTTAAGATATCATTGTAAAAAGATTTTCTTTAACATGAAATGATTAATAAAACCTCAGTTTTTTCTTTTTTATTAATGTGGTTTTAAGTGCAAAGTATATGTAATTAAATTTTATTTTTTTAACTATTTTCTTTATGATATTAAGGACTCAACTGCTATGGTCATTAACACAAATGGAAATTTGTAGCGTATGAAAAATGCAGTGCCTAACCGGGATTCGAACCCGGGATCTTCAGATGAAAGGTCGAGACGCTACCACAAGACTTATCATTTTCTTTTTTTTTGTTGATTTCTTTAAATACCAACCCCGACAGATGACCAAATGTCGTACCTCGTTTACATATTAACTGAAACATATTTAAATTATTTTTGTCTATTTTTTTACTTCTCTTTTATTAATGTGGTTCTAAGTGCAAAGTATATGTAATTAAATTTTATTTTTTTAACTATTTTCTTTATGATATTAAGGACTCAACTGCTATGGTCATTAACTCAAATGGAAATTTGTAGCGTACGAAAAATGCAGTGCCTAACCGGGATTCGAACCCGGGATCTCCAGATGAAAGGTCGAGACGCTACCACAAGACTTATCATTTTCTTTTTTTTTGTTGATTTCTTTGAATACCAACCCCGACAGATGACCAAATGTCGTACCTCGTTTACATATTAACTGAAACATCTTTAAATTATTTTTGTCTATTTTTTTACTATTGAATTAACCTAATATAAATAAATTTGTTTAATTCTTTTTTTAAAATTCTATATGCATATAGAAGTAAAGAATAAGTACTATTATCATTATTAGTCGATCTCCGTAGCGTTTCTATACCTTTTAACCGGAGGTTCCGTATTCGAGTCTGTCAAGCATGGCATTTTTCACGCGCTACAAAATTCATTATCATCCATCACGGTAACTGTAATTGGATGTCAGCCTATTGTTGATGTATAAATAAATAACTAAAATATTCCTCCAGGCGCTACTCAACTATACTGAATCTGAAATTTTTAGTCGAATTGCTTACGGAAATTTTTTTCTGGATTCATAAATGTTATGGTCGAATGCAGAACCTCTCTCTTATTTAAGATAAATCAATGCTAACATATAACGAAAGATTGAGAATTTACCAATAAAAAATACAATAAACCGCATCTCTATTTGCAATCAGGGAACAACTAAGAGTAATTCAACATACGCACGCGCAAGCACGTGGTTGTTTTCACGCAATGAAATTAAACTGATGGCACGCAATTACAAGGTTTTCTTTTATCAAGACGAGAACACAAAGACGCGCACTGTTTAAAATTATGAAAATTTCCAATAAAATTTTGGCGAAAAATATGAAAAATGTAAAAAAGATGTTGAAAAATTTAATTTTCAAGAATAACGGTATGTTTAAAAAATCCCTTTAAATCCCGGAAGGCGGAAGTAGATTTTATCGGCGCTTAAGTAGGGGACACAAAAGATTTCCACCTTAAAATTAAGAAAAACTTGAAATTTACTCAATACGACAATGGTTGCTTGTGGAAAAAAGTTTCACATATTTACTATACGACAAGCCCCATCTTCTTACAATTCCAATAACATTTTGGTCATCCCTTGCCGTAAGGGTTGGTCATATCAAAAATTGTTTCAGACAAAAGTTTTAGGTAACGTTTAAAGTTTTAAACCGATTCGATACTGTACCTATTGAGGGAGGTATCGCTTCATTTACACTCAAACATATCACCCTCATTCATCCTTTGAAATAATACCTGACGGTAATTCCCGGAGGCTAAATAGGATAGAAAAAATCTAGTGTGCTTTGCCGACCTCCGTGGCGCAAGTGGTAGCGTCTCGGCCTTTCATCCGGAGGTCCCGGGTTCGAATCCGGTCAGGCATTTTCACACGCTATAAAAATTATCATTCTTCTCATCCTCTGAAGTAATACCTAACGGTGGTCCCGGAGGTTAAAAAAAAAATAATAATTTAGTGTCCTTCAAATGCAGATGACAGAAAACAACTTCTTCACGATTACTGTCTCCCACTTCCAAAGTAATACTCTAGATTTATTTGACGTTTATTTTCAAAAAAACGAAAACTACTGGAGAAACTATATGAAAATAAGGAAATTATCCAGAACATATAAATAAACCAAAAAGATTAAATGAAGAAATAACCTATTTCCCTTCAATATTCGACTTTTGAAACTTCTCAACAGAAATATAAATCTTAAAAATTACTGAAGTAATTTAATAACATTTTTATAAAAGTTATATTTCCATTCTGTAATAAGTAAATAAAAGTGATAATTCTAATTTCAAAAATCTGATGTAAATTTTTAAATCGTTTTAAAAAAAAATTAATAAATAAAATATTTTCGTGCCATAATTTTACTATCATATAAACAGACATCTTTTTTGTTTGTTGCCGACAACCGCGAACACTACTTAACCAATCATTGCACAATTTTAACTGTATTTGTTTATGACCCCCCTCGGAATGATTACCACAGTTCAAACCTCAAAATCTCCTTACTATATATCATGAATAAAAAAAAAGTATAAACAAATAAATAACCTAAAACTTCTTTTACTAAATTTAATGTCATTGCCTATATCGACCACTGTATATGTAAATACCTACTTCTTCAGACAGTTAAGTGTATTAATAAATTTAATATCATAGTCTAATCTGTTAACGATCCACGAGAATCCATTCTCACGGGAGGAAAGTAGCACACTGTAGATTTTTATATCCTGATTTAAGACGTTCCATTAGTGTTACCACACATATAATCGTTATAAATTCGACTTTTTATTTGATTTTAATACTTTCATAGCGCCTAGGTCGGCAAGTTCACAGTTAGACGAACTTCTACAGTTACTACAATTTATGATCGTAGACGATGTTTATTTATACCAGAACGTTCAGAAAGACTTGAACAGCAACATATACGCTACGCTCATACATCATTATCAAAAAAATATTTCCAATTTTTGACATTTTTATTTTAGTACCGGGCGAAGCCGCGACGAGGGATGCTAGTCATAATTAATAAATAAACGAAGAAAATAGGTAACACATTTGTTAGTTCTAACAATAATAAAACAGTCCTCTAATTAAGGAAAGTCAAGTACGAAAAAGGCAAATGATTAATACTCCATAAAAAAATGTAATTTAAATTAATTACATTTAATTTTATATAGGAGTAAGAAATCTTAAAAGTTATTTCTTTAGAATTTATACGTAGTTTTCAGCATAAATGAATACGATTGATTTAAATCATGATTTAATGAATATGGTATCATTTTGTCTAAAAATTTTAACATTTTAGTCAACAATATATTTGATAGAAGTAATTATCAAAATATTACTATTTAAAAATTTATACGGTCCCAAATTTGAAAATTTCCAATCATTATGGCAGAGTTTAGTGTCTCGGCCTTTCATCCTGAGGTTCTAGATTCGAATCCCGGTCAGACATGGAATTTTAATAGGTTACAAAATTCAATTTCTATATTTTACGTACAACCGCCATGCGTATGTGGTGATATCAGCAAACAAAAAAAATAAATGTAAAATCAGTGAAATATTTATCACATCATAAAGAATTTTATAAAAACATATATTCTAATATTAAAATATTTAAATCTGTTCTTGAGATATAAATCTCTGTATGATCTATGATCTAAAAATCAATCAATAAAAATTGATTTCATAACGATTGAAATCGTTACAGTATGAATAAACCAAAAAAAATGTAATAATAACGAACAAAGAGATAAATCTACGTGTAGATAGAATAAAAGGGCAAGAAAGAATACTGTTTTTGAGGTTAGGGCATCGAATCTCTTTGGAACAATACCATTGTTATTTATCTAGTAAATAACTGTCTTAAAGAGCAATCATGGAAATGTGAATTGATCAACAGAGCTGATATTTGATAAATAAAAACCTAATATCATTAGAACATAACGAATTCATTTTATAAAACCTACAAATATTTAGTATGCATATTATTAAAAAATTTTCACGTATACAAAACAAAATAAAACAACGTAATAACATAACAAAAGATAATAAAATTATTTTACCAAAATAATCAGTAATAATCTTTTACGTAATTTAACTAGTAATTTATTTTTTTCTTCGGAAAAATGATCTTAAAACAATAAAATTATTTTTATGAGATTACCGCTTACCAAAAAAAAAGAGAATAAAAATTTTCCACTTATTAAACGTTAAAAATAATCTTCTGAAGTCGTGCTTTTATTGTAGTCATGCAAACTTTTCACCTGAAAAATAATAATAATAAGTAAATTAAATACGTTATAATTTAATAACGTTAATTATAATGTTATAATTTTGATTGTAATACTTTCAAGATAACCATATTTACTGTGCCGAAAGTGGAAGCGTAGCAATGAGTTGCTTCAGTACTTTGCGTGTATTATTCGTGTGAAAAACATTTCCACCCTTTTGAATTATCACAATTGATTTGTGTTACGCTTATAAACTATATTCATAACATACATTACATACAGACCTACATGCATAATAATATCTTTAATAATATTCTTATACAATGCTTATACATAATAAATTTTTATATAATATTCATATGTTTAATATAGAAATTACTCATTATTCTCTCATTTTATATTCTCTTTGTCAACGGTTAATTCTGAAATTTGTTGAACTGGATATATCTAATTATAATTATATAAATAACCTTTAATAAATTGAGTATTAAAATCACGATATAAATTTTATTATAATGGTTTAAAAATAACAATAAAAACCGTACGTAATGATAAAATTCAATATGAATTTAAGATTCTTCTGAGAATTATAAAGTGAAAACTAAGTAAAATGGTAAATGGAAATATATGGTTTTAGAACAACAATGTTGTTATAATAAAGAAAGAGAAACAAGGAAGAATGGATGTGTGGAGAACTTGGTGATGGTGCTGCAGTATGGGAGAGTTTAGACATTGACCTCGCTCTCGAAAGCGGACCAGAGCAGAGAGATAGGGTACGTTTTCATTAGAGTCAAATTAAATTTGTGAATCTGTTTCTCAGTTTTTAAGTAAATCAAGAGAAAAAATTGAATGTAAGACGTTGTTGCGAACAACACTTGTTTTCTTGGTATTTTTGGTGATTAAAGACTCAATAAAGTCCGAGTGCAAAATCAAAGTTAAATATAGGAAACGTTTTTGTGTGAAAACCTTCGGTGTTAGAGGAAGACGCGGAGATCGCGCTTCCACGAATCAGTTGCTTTAATAGTTAAGGATTATAAGTTATGTTAGGTAGTCGTGGTTGGAAAAGGCCATACACGAAGGCGATGGTAGGTTGTGTAAATACACTGATGGATGTCTGCCGAAGCATTTGCATCGGTGACATCCTGCCAGAGACCAAACTGATGAGACTGTGTTGTGTTACCAAGTTCAGAGGGTCTAAGATAAGATCTCCGGTAAAGACCATCAGAGCTAGGAACGGAGGGGGTGGTGTGGTAACCGGGATCGTCAAAAGGCGGTTCGGAATCATGATGTTCTTATATAGAGGAAATAATAATACATGAAAATAAACCAAAAGAAGTTTTAAAAAATTCCGTCCTCAATATTGCCCCCAAAGCTTTTTTTGGTTCACTTTCACTATTATTATACCTAGGGAGGCATAAAAAAAACACTTAATTTTTTTTTTTCTTCAGTAATTTGACTGGTTTGATGCAGTTCAAAAGATTCCCAATCTAGTGCTAGTTGTTTCATTTTGGTATACCCCCTACATCCTACATCTCTAACAATTTGTTTTATATATTCCAAATGATGCCTGCCTGCACAATCTTTTCCTTCTACCTGTCCCTCCAATATTAAACCGACTGTTCCATGATGGCTTATTATGTGGCCTATAAGTCTGTCTCTTCTTTTAACTATATTTTTCCAAATACTTCTTTCTTCATCAAAATCGGTTAAATATATGTAATTAATAAAAATATACTTTTTTCGATTTTTGGTGAAAAGGGAAATGAGGAAAAATCTTTTTAAAAATGTTAAGTTAAGGATGCACACGAGTACTGAGCTTAATATAAAGTAGGAGTTATGTTTTTATAATTTTGAGAAAATTGACCCCAAAAAAACTAAATACTCCACCCCTGGAGATATTGACCCCAAACAAATTGCCTCATATATATGAATCTCTGTACAAAGCCTTATAAAAATCCTTACATTTATTCTATTTTTTGACTGATTATCATACTTTACTTCTTGTAGCATAGCTGTAGAACTATGATGTCAGGAATCCTTTATTCTGATCATATATAATAATAGATTACATAAATCATGTCAGGAATGGGTAAATAATCCACACATTGGGATAAAAAGGAACTATAACAGCATTTATTTGGATGGATCAAGGGAAATCGTGGTAAATATTTGATCAGAGGAGTCGAGCCGGATGTACGATATATATATATACACACATACGGATAGAGTTCCATGATTCTTTCGTTACTTTGATAATAAATTTCTTCTTCTATAATATTTTTTCTATAAAAATACGTAGAATTTTTTTAAAAAGAAAGTTAAAAGTCTTAACTAATAATCTAAGAATACATTTCTTTTGACATAATCGTTTATTAGAATTTGTTGTAACGTACTAACAAATAATTTAATCTCATTTACCTACATTCCAAAGTATTTTCATCAAATAATTTAAGAAAATTAGTTTAAAAATTTAAGGGGAAAAATTACAGTTCATAATTTAAAATTTCAGAATTTTAAAGTTATGCTCTACCTCTATGAATCATGAGACCTTGCTGATGGCGAGGGGGGGTTGAGTGCTCATATAGAGTAGCTGGACCGAAGTTGCAACCATATCAGAGGTTTCTGTTGATAACCAGACTAAGGAATGATTCCTGAAAGAAGGAAAAATCTTAACCAGAATTCTATACAGAAGAATTGAGAGGAGAGTGGAAGAAGTGTTAGAACAAGTCCGGTTTGGTTTCAAGAAAAATATAGGGACAAGAGAAGCAATTTTAGCGCTCAGATTAGCTTTTTCAGTAGTTTTTAAGGGCATAAGGTCAGAAGGACTTAAACGGCCATAAGGAGAATTTTGTGGTACATAAATTAAAATCTAATAATGTTAAATAAAGATGGTATTCCAATTTATAATAAGAAAGAAAAGGATAGGTGGGTGGAATATATTGAAGAGTTAAACGGAGGAAATGAATTAGAAACTGGTGTTACAGAAAAGTTGAAGAGGATGAAAAGGGAGAGTTGCAATACCGAGATCGGAATTTAATAGAGCATTAAAAGATTTGAATGGCAGAAAGTCTTCTCGAATAGACGGAATACCTGCAGAATTACTGCGCAGTGCAGGTGAGGAAGCGATAGATAGATTATACAAACTGGTGTGTAATATACGAAAAGGGGGAAGTTCCGTCAGTCTTCAAAAAGAGTGTTATAGCCATGATACCAAAGAAAGCAGGAGCAGATGAATGTGAAGAATACAGAACAATTAGCTTTACTAGCCGTGCATCAAAAATCTTAACCAGAATTCTATACAGAAGAATTGAGAGGAGAGTGGAACAAGTGTTACAACAAGTCCAGTTTGGTTTCAGGAAAAATATAGGGACAAGAGAAGCAATTTTAGCGCTCAGATTAATCGTAGAAAGAGATAAAAGAAAACAACATACGTAGCATTTATGCACTTAGAAAAGGCTTTAATACCGCAGACTGGAATAAAGTATTAAGCATTTTAAAAAAAATTAGGGTTCAACTATACAAATAGAAAAAAAATTGCTAACATTTACCGAGACCAAACTGCAATAGCAATAATCGAAGACAATAAGAAAAAGCTGTAATAAAAAAGGGAGTCCGAGAAGGATGTTTCCTATCACTGTTACTTTTTAATCTTTACATGGAACTAGCAGTTAATGATAAAAAAAAATTTAGATCCGGAGTAACAGTGTAAAGTGAAAAGATAAAGATGCTACACGATTTGCTGATGATACAGTAATTCTTGCTGAGAGTAAAAAAGATTTACAAGAAACAATGAGTGGCATGGATGAAGTTCTACGCAAAAACTACCGCATGAAAATAAAAAAGAACACGAAAATAATGCAATGTAGTAGAAATAATGTAGATAAACCTTTAAATATAAAAATAGAATGAGAGCAGATTATGGAGTTACAAGAATTCAGTTATATGGAAAGTAGAATTAGTAAAGATAGACGAAGCAGGAGCGATATAAAATGCCGAATAGCACAAGCGAAACGACCTTTCAGTCAGAAATATAATTTTCTTATATAAAAAATTAATTTAAACGTCAGGAAAATGTTTTTGAAAGTATACGTTTGGAGTGTAGCTTTATATGGAAGTGAAACCTGGTCGATCGGAGTACCTGAGAAGAAAATATTAAAAGCTTTTGAAATGTGGTGCTATATGAGAATGTTAAAAATTAGATGGGTGAATAAAGTGAAAAATGAAGAGGTGTTGCGGCAAATTGATGAAGAAATAAACATTTCGAAAAATATAGTTAAAAGAAGACACCGATTTATAAGCCACATATTAAGGCATATAAAGCCCTGAAATAGTCGCTTTAATATTGAAGGGAGGTAGATGGGAATAATTGTGCAAGCAGGCAACGTTTGGAATATGTAAAACAAATTAAGGATGTAGATTGTGGGATATAAACCTAAATGAAATGACTGGCACTAGGTAAATAATCTTGGAGAATTACACCATACCAGTCAAATGAATGAAGAAAAAAACGTTATGCTCGATTGTCATATATTTTTTTTTTACATTGTTTCTGTACACTATTTCTTTATTATTATTAAGACTGAGGTTTCTTGTAATAGTTTCTTTCAAAACGATTTTTAGATGGGCACTTTTTTCCTGTATTCAGATTTTTTAACACAAAGTACAATTAAGAAATTTAAAACAAATTAAATTGAAAATAATAATAAAACTGAAGAAAGAACGCACTAAAAGTTATAAAACAAAAAAATTATTTCCTTCTACTACGTTCTGTGCCCAAACGTCAACAAACAGTATTTTTTGTCAAAGTTTAGAAAGCTTCAGCAGTTAGGTGCGCAGTAGATGACTACCCGGGTGTCATCTAAAATGGTATTGACACTTTTAATAATACAATGAAAGGGACAGGGTATCGCGACATAACATTATAGATAGGATGAACCCAATCGAAGGTCGAGCAATCAATCCCTACCTTCGCGTCAACAGAGCTTTCTAAACTTTGACGAATAATATTTTGCCGATTTCTACAAATTTAAATTTTAAAAACATGACTAAAATGGATTATTTTTTAATGTGGACTCTTTTTTTTATAAGCCGTCTTATCTTTACAAATTTATTTATTTTTTCTGGAAAAATAAACGTAAAATTGTAACATTTTGCATTTCACATGAATATTTTGCTTTGTTATAAATTTATACATGACAAAATCCAGATAAATATTTGATACAATTTACAATTTATTCTAATAATATAATTTGGTCAATATCGGAGCAAATACGATGTACACCAGCATGAAATATCACAACAATCATCACGTATTATATTACTTCGACAATTTATTTTGTTGAAATGATATATATATATATATTCTTATAAGGTAGACTAACCAGATACTTAGGAATAAATTAAATAATGCTAAATAACCATAAATTCAATAATTCAATTACATAATAGAAGATTTTAACTATGTATACAATAACTAGGTTCACATGTTCTTACACACACACACACACATACACACACACACACACACACACACACACACACACACACACACACACACACACACACACACACACACACACACACACACACACACACACACATCTAAATAAAATCTGTTACAGTCATTGCACTTTATCTCTTATTTGTAAATGCATTCCAGTATTCCAGTCAGATTTCAAGAGAAGTCACTTTATTCACTTTCACTGAATACCATAACAGGGTTGTAAAACTTATACCAGCATGACGTGTGTATATACAACACACAAAACACAGAGTGAATGTATGTTTATTATAATACAGATTCTCCAACGTAATGTATTAATTACTTTTTTACTTTATAATCTATTTAATGAAGACAAAAACTAGAAGACAATTTTTTTTTGTGACTACTTTGTGACCCAAATAGCATTAAATACA
Organism: Lycorma delicatula; assembly: GCF_047948215.1. NCBI lineage: Eukaryota > Metazoa > Arthropoda > Insecta > Hemiptera > Fulgoridae > Lycorma > Lycorma delicatula. Next base: position 35,806,799 of record NC_134464.1, on the reverse strand, counting down.
ATAAAAACCATCTTACTGGATGCACAACTTACCAAGTATAGTGAAAGCCAAAAGTGAAACGATTTATGTTAAGAGATATGATCTGAAAACAAACTGGCAGAACTGATTTTATTGACCTACCATAGAATTAGTTATTTTAAAAAAAAAAAGAATAAAAAACAAGATAAAATAGTTTGCAATATTTGCTATCAGATGGGATTATTATTATTATTATTAAAGGACAATGATTTACATAAACTTTTATGATTTACTGCATGCATTCATAATTATGCTAGTTAATAAACCAGAATCATACTTTATTTACTTTAATCACTAGGATTTATTTTTTGTTAAGCCTTCTAAGGATTACACAAAACTATTTCAATTTTTATCTTTTTTCTTCCACAACTTTATTTTATGACTTTGGACCATTCCGGCCGTGTCCGAACATGGCAATCTCCGGGACATCTGCCGAGAGGATCCTACTCCACAGGGTACAAGAAAAAGGCCTCATGCCGTATTAAACGAACCACCGTGAAGAGGCGGTACGAGAATCAAAAAATGACAAACCAGGCTTAGGAGCCTCCATATCGCGTAACCTATAAATGGAAACCGCGCGAAAATTCCGACCGCGAAAGTGACCGTTTTCACAATTAAATTTTCTTAAAACTATAAAAACCTATACAACACACCACACCGTACCACGAAGAGAACGCAATTTAATTCAATCAGCATATGCGACTCCTTCCGGAGAAGGAGGCGCATTGCTCCCTCCAAATAAGTTGGACCGCGGTAGGCGTATTCCTTATAGCCCATAAGGTGCTGGTATCAAAAGGACTTCAGCGGATGGACTGAAGGGGAATCACGCCGGAAGTACAAGGCTCAAAACCTTAGTCTCCCACGGTCAGACTCAGTAATGCCCGACTTGCTGGCTACAGTCTGGAATGAAATTGACTTCAGATGGAATCTCAAATGGGATGTTTTGTATTACAAATGGAAGCCATATCGAATCAAAGTGAAAATTGGGGTACTAACTTGATTTGATAAGTTTATCAATGAAATTAATCCTCAACCGAATCTGTAAGTTTATCTCAATAAATTTTAATATGCTTTGAATGTTGTGAAGTTCTTTTTAAATTACCCGGTATTTTACACTAATGTCTTCACATTACATGACTTTTCATGTAGGTTTGAAAAAAAATATTTAAAAAGGTTAGTTTTCTTTAGTTTTCCATCTTTTTTTTAAATAAAATATTTCGGTGATAAAATGAAATTGGCTAAGGCAACAGAAAACTAATTTGAGAATATAATAACAACAGTTCAATTAACTGTTCATTTTAACAGCCGTTCAAAATAACAGTTCAATTTTTCAGCCTTATTACTAAACTTCAATCGCATCTGTGCATATATAAGTCGAAATAGTTTTGTATTAGCTAAAATATATTTCATGGACATATTTTAACTTAAAAAAAGCTAATGAATACATAAATGAAAAAAAAAAATAACCTTGATGTTACAAAATAATTTATTTACGTATTACGAAAATTTTGTATACTTTTTATTAGTATCATATAATTATATTCATATAAAAGGATTATCCATTAATTTTTTTTTTCAATTTTATTCGGTCTGATCATGTAATATAAATCTGTAGATTTTTCTTTTATTTCTACGCTTTATTATTAAATAAAAAATTAATGCCTACGGTTTCATATATAGAAAACTATTCTTTTCATAAAATATGTTTTGTTAACACTGCAAATGAGAAAAAATAAATAAAAATAGGATCACAGACGTATCGCGCACGCGAGCACACAAAATATCAAACACTAATTTAGTCCATGTAGCATACACAATATTATAGGCCTGTCAATATTCAAATAAGTAAATGTTACTTGTAAATATATAATAATGGTAATAATATTATTATACATTTTCTCTTTTCGCGCAATTAAGAGTAAAAAATTTTATGCAAGGATTATAAGTTAAGAAAATATTGTACAAATGAATTATTTCTAGATCATTGCTTTACGGTTGGATATTTACGCACGAAATCATTAAGGAATCCTTTTTTATATTTCAGATTAATGTTAAAAAAAAAGTAATTTAAAAGATTATATATTCCATACAAGAACTTAATACAGCAAGATTATGAATGGTCATTATGAAATAAAATATACTCTATTTATATTGTAAGATTTGTTGTACAATAAAGAAAACAACAGGAAATCAAAATTCTCATTTTAGTATATAAAACAACAGAAAAAACAATAATATTGTTAAATTACATATATTTTTGTGTTCAGATATTACACAAGACGAACCGTGGAGAAGGTGAAATATTTAAAAATCTGAAACTTCTTTTAAAAAAACACTTAAAAATAAACAATAACTATTTTTTTTTCAAATCATTGTTTCAATTTAGAATTTTAAATTTCATCCCATAAAAGAATTATTAATAACTGATTAACCCTTAATTTGACATCGAATTCAAAAACCTTAAATAAATAAAAAATTAAATAGCATTTTTTTTCTTTACATTTCAGTCTGTTAATTATCAGGTTAGTTTTATTTTTATGAAAAATGCGGCAGTTAACAAAAATTCTGCCCGTACAAAAAATCATTCTTTATCTAAAATACAAAACGGTAAAATTTTTCTTTAAAAAAGACTGATGTGAACACCATATGACTTTCTTGTACACCTATTAAATTACATATACACATTTTTTTAAATGAAAAGTACATAAAATTTTATTAATAAATTCTGTTATTTTTTTATTTTTTTTATTGTTAATACTGATTATTATTTATTTTAAATTTTTATTTACAAGAGGTTAAAAATTCATTATTAATAAATAAATATATTTAAATAAAAATAAAAAGGAGACAAGTCGAATTCGATCCAGTCTTCCCCTTGTATGATCCAAATATTTCATTAATTAGAATTTTATTTGGTTATAACTCAGGAACCAATGAAAATAAATACCACTTATGATATATTGTTGAAAAGCTCTCAGTGAAGGCTTATTACTGCAGTTAACAAAAAGTCCAAAATCCAATATTTTTTTTTATTTTGGACTTTTTTGAACATTTTTGGTTCAGTCCATTTCAAGCAAAAGGGGAGGTGCAAAACTAGATGTTGCAACAGTTCCAAATTCAAAATTTCAACATCCTAGGCTAATCGTTTTTGAGTTATGCGAGATACGTATGTACAGACATCACGCCGAAACTAGTCAAAATGGATTTAGGGATGGTCAAGATGGATATTTCCTTTGAAACTTGAAAACAGAAATTTTTTACGATCACAATACTCCTTTATTTCGTATAAGGAAGTAACAAATTATTTCATGCAAGTTTAACACTGGAATAAAAAATCTGACAACACAGTTGTAAACAGGACTTCCCGCCAAGCTGCTTTTTTCGGATGTACGTCTTACACACATAATTAAAAATATTTATCATTTTATTTAAACATAATATTTTTTGTTTATTTAATTCAAAGATTCTAACAAAGTACCGTATTTCATTCGCGTGGGTGTGGCGGTAGTAGCGGCCACATTAAATACTTTTTTACACTTTAAATATTATTCATCTGCCGGCCTCCGTGACGCGAGTGGTAGCGTCTCGGCCTTTCATCCGGAGGACCCGGATTCGAATCCCCCGGTCAGGCATGGCATTTTCACATGCAACAATAATTATCATTCATGTCATCCTTTGAAGCAATACCTACCAGTAGTATTCAATAATTATCAGACGTTATAAAAAACATTATTCATTTATTTAATTCTAACTCTCACCTGTGACGTTACAACACAGTTGGTGTTGGAGGCTAAACAAAAAAAGAAAGAAAGATACAGCAGCTGTACGTCAGTGCTACACTAGCACTCCTTGTGGTGAAAGAGGGTACTAATGACACATTGTACCCAGTTAGCCACTAGTTTATTTTTTAGGTGGGGGTGTGATTATGCAAAAAATGTTTTTGAAAATTTTATTTTTTTAATTTTTAACAAATGTACCTACGAAAAATAAGACCTTAATTAGACGAAATCTCGAGACAGTGAGGGCGACCTCAGTATGAGGACATCAATGCCCCATATAAGTAATCTGACCAAGTTTGGTGAAAATCTGTCTAGTAGTTCGGGAGATATAAGATGATTTATAGACCAACACCTTGAACTCACACACATACATATGAAGATCCGGAAAATTTTCATCCGGTTTTTTGGGTTCCTTAGGTGTCAAAACGTAAAGATCCGGTGAAAACCGCATACAGCCAAATTGAACCCATTACCGTGCTTTACATTCTATATCTATAGCAATAGGCGGGAAAGTAAAAATAAAGAAATTACATTCAGATCAAGGATATTTAGTACATCAATTTCACAAGCCGGTTAGTTGGTTAAAGTAATCTCGTACCACATCTAAATGATGAACAGTAATTACGAAAAAATTTATTTGGAATCAAAGCAATTCGTTTTTGCAACTATGTTTAAAAATAACAAAACGTTAAAGAAATCACTGCAAAAAAAATGATATTTACATGCAGATATAGTATATGAGTTATAAACGGTTAGTAAACAGCTCTCTTGATTTCAAACGTCAACTGACTTGTTATCGTAAACTAATATACGTCACAAACATGAAAGATAATTGCGTAAAATTTAACTTTCTGGTTATATTTCAACTAAAAAATAGAATTTCAACAGATCATGACCCGTAATTTTCTACTGTAAAACGAATGTTTCGGTTTTATAATCGGGATAAAAAAATACAATCTATGTCTCTCTTCTACTCAGAGGACGGAATTTTGCATACAAAAAATTAATTAAAAAACCTAGTGTTTTATCCAATTTACAGAAAAAAGTTTCCGTAATTTTTTATCATATTTGTTGCATTATATCTCTAATAGCATACCACAATACTGATTTTAAGTAAATGTGATATGGAATTAAAAATGACCGAAATAAATAAAAATCACTGTATCAAATACCAGATTCTGAATGGTGTTAGCTGATTAGTATAATTTTGAATAACCTCACATAATTACAAACAGGAATTTCTTACAACTCCAATATCATTTCATAATTGTTTATATTAATCTGTTATTATTATTACTTGATTGAGTCTTTAAAATATTATCCTCATACCAAGAAAACAAGTGTTGATCGCAACAACGACAATTTTGTCCTACAACTCAATTTACTCAAAGTACTCTTGTTTTACTTAAAAATCAACAAACAGATTCACAAATTTAATAAGCCTCTAATAAAAAAAATACACTATTTCTCTCTAGTATGGTCCAATGCATAACTAGCATAACCATATTTTTATTATTTTTATAAATGATATCGGGGATCTTTTGACGTGCAATTTTCAGATGTTTGCGGATGACGTCAAAATATATTGTCCGATCAGGAATAGTATGGATCACCTGTTGCTACAATTGAATATTAACAAGGTTGTTGAGTGGGCTGACCCCGCAATTGTATGCCCTTAAATTTTCGAAAGACCAAACATTTGACTTTGTCTCGTAAGACGTCGAGCTCTGTTTTCAGCTATAGGATTGGTATGCACGCTATTGTCGCTGAGACATTGGTTGAGAACCTCGGGATTTTATTTGACACGAAGTTGTATTTTCACGAATATGTTGCTCGGATTGTCAATAAAGCGCGCCAGGACCATGGTCTTGTCCTTTGGATTTGTGGACGGTTTAACAATATTTCCACTTGTAACCTGCTGTACAAATCTTTGGTGAGGAGTCGCTTGAAGTACTCGACCGTGGTGTGGAATAGTACACGAGTTTTTCCCTCTGATCTGGTTGAGGGTGTTCAGAATAGGTTCTTGAACTGGATGCGTTTTAAGTTTAGAGATTGTTTTGTTGGCGCTAGTAGACAGGATATGTTGAGACGGTTAGACCTTTCCAGGTTATCTGATAGAAGAACATACTTTGACTTGGTTTTCTTTTATAAAGCTCTGCACAATAAACTTCCGCGTTACCATGTTGTCTTACAAAACCAGGCAAGGTCAGTGAGGTCTTTTAGACAATTTGTGACACCGGTTGGTTCTACCGTGTCTCCGATTGAGCGGTGTACCAGTGTTGCAGTGGAGTTCCAGGATAAGCTAAGCTTTTGGGAAGATGAGATGACCTTCATTAAAAATTTGTGAGGGTTACGTGCCGATGGATTATTATCCTTGGTGTAAAACTAGAGGCGACACATAAGGTTATAGTTAAAAAATTCGTGAGGTAGTAATGCACACTTTTATGATTTTAAAATTGTTGTTTTTTTAAGGATTATTACTTATAACTTGTTTTATTTGAAATGTATTAGTAATATTGTGTTTTTGATTTTGTATGTTTTCATCTATGTGTGTTTATTATCACTCCATAGCTACCGTTTTTAAAGTTCTAATTATTATTTTTTTGTATTTGACTGTATAATTATTATTATTGTGTTTGGAATATTGTATTTTTAATTTATATGTGGGTTGTTGACTTGTGGCTGTTCTTTTGTGAATTTATGTGATATTGTGCAGCATACAAAGGTTTTGTGTAACTGTTCTGTTGCACAAATAAACAAATTATTATTATTATAATTACTATTATTATTTCCTTGAATATAAATATAAGACCCAATGGCGGCTCGTAGCTAAAATTAGTACGGGTGCTGCTCCAGAAGATATTTTTGGCCATGGTTAAAGTTTTCTGTAAAAATAAGAACCGAAAAAATGAATCAAATAGAATAGCTGGAAGAAGGATAATAACCTAATTCTGTACTTTATCACATTCAAGAATATGGCATGCGGTTTTTAAGCACTGTATTCGGATAAATAATAAAATGTCAATACAGATAATATTATTTAGTACTATTAGATAATAACTTTAATAAAGTGTCCGCTTAAAAATACTATAGTCCAATGGTGCTTAATTTAAATTTCTACGTAGGCAGAAACAAATACATAATTGGTTTTTACTAATTACCTTCTTTTTCGCCCTTCCGGCGTGTTTTTGAACAGATTTGGTAATCAAAGAGCCCTTGATTTCCTCCATCTTCTGATCACTACTGAAAAAAAACCTAAACCGCTTTCATATTCCTTCCACCGATAAAACTAGAAATGGGAACGAACAAGGAACGTTCCATTCAAGCACGGAGTAAAAAAAAACTACCTTCTCCCAGCACGCCAGGGTCAGCATTGTAGGAGCCACAGTGCTCTCTTCCTCGCAGCCTGCGTGCAGCTTCCTATGTGCACAACAGCTAAACATCACGCCGAACTGTGAAGCGCACAGTTCCGTACAAAGATTTTTTTATAAACTGGGGTTGGCTACTGACATTAAGTTTAAGGATTATATATTGTACAAGTATAAAGAAAGAATTAAAGAAAAAAGGACTCATTATATTAAACGTTATCGATAATGTCAAGTTGAAATAGGGGGTGCTGGAGTTCCACAGTGCCTACACGCGAGCCGCCACTGATAAGACCAATACTATAAAGATCTAGGTGTTGAGCTTGAATTCTTTTAATTAATCTTATTTTAAAAGATTTATTTAAAAATTAAACACCCGGTATTTAAAAATAAGGATTCTGCTAGGTACCAAGAGGTTAATTATGTTTTATTCTAAAGCACGGTTACCGCAATTTTAAATAAATCATTTCGTTTTTACGGTACAATAAGTACTACGGCAAAAAAAATTAAAACAATTTTTTTTTTAAATTAAAAACAAACGTTATAATTTTTTAATTAAAATTAAAACTATAGTACACGTAATCCTTTCTAAATTAATTATTTACGTAATAATAACTATTTCCTATATTCGAACGCATTTTTTATAATCGCTTGAATTTAGTTTTAGTGTAATCAAAGACTTTTGTACAACTGACCAAATTTGTTGATCTAAGTAGGATCTTGAGCGAGATTATATTTGAGATGTCTGATCCAACTGGTCCCATGAACACAAACACAAGGAAGCTTGTTAAAACTCAGATTGTTATAACTTGCCTTACGTAAGTTATTTTATCCTTCATCTCTAATAATTTGACAGATAGATACACCGAATGAAACAGAATCCTTGTCGTTTTCTTAAATCAAAATAGTTAGCAGTTTATTCTAAGATATTTCGCAAATCGTTAACATTTAAATCATTTTTACGAATGTATTAAAGATTTGATGTATGGTGAAATTACGGATTTTCTATTAATTGAATTTATATTAAAAAAATAAAAATAAACGTCAAATTAACATTAAAAAAATATTTAAGTTACGCTTTACACTTTTCAAAAACACGGAAGTTCATCCAGACAAAATGTAAAGCCTCAAATCAAAATCAAAATTTTTTTAATGATGCTAAAGATGAAAGAATGATAGTATAACCTGTACAGACATTAATTGGCGATGAAAATAAATGATATGAAAACTAAAATAATGTGGTTTGGAAACAATAAACTAATAAGTATTATATGAAAGAAGGAAAATTTTAAAAAGTGGAACAGTAAAAATATATAGATATATTTAACATATTAAATATTTCAGAAATAAACCAAAAATATCGACGGTTAAAGAAATAAATAACAGAAAAAAAAACAATAATCATGTAGTAAGATGGAGATGAATAAACCCTTTTTTGAAATCTTATATTTGGTGTATACTTCTAAATTAATGTGAAACATTAACACTAAAAAATATAAACTCTAAAGATATTTGAAATGTAGACATAGAGTAAATTTTTTGTTTTGGTTTGTTTTACCTCCGGGTCCGCAGTCAAGCAATTAATTCCCCAGAGAATGAGATGAATTGTAGCGTGTGTGAAAAATGCCATGTCTGACCGGGATTCGAACCCAAGACCTCCGGGTGAAAGGTCGAGACGCTACCACTCGCGTCACGGAGGCCGGCATGGCATAGACTAGACTGGAAAAGATTAAACTGGTAAACAAACCGAGAAATTAAAAAGTAACGAATAAAAAGAGTTCGAACAATTCAGATTAAAAAAACTTTATCATGATAATATTTGATTAAAACAGCACTAAAAGGATCAGTAATAGATTCAAAAATTGGATGTGGGAAAAGAATAACAATTATATACCTAAAAGGAAATAGAAACTATTTTAAAATTTTAACATGGACATGGTGCGCAAGGAACCTGCCTAAGGGTACCATATGATGATGATGAAACTAATCTGAATAGTATTAAATTCCTTAGTCTTACGGTGGACAATTGACATTGAAAAATTATAAAAATAAACTGTTTCTGGAGCATACAATCGAAAAAAAATAGTAGAATTTTGTAGCAATTCTATCCTAATTATTATTCAGCATAATTTAATAAAATAAAATTTATAAAAATAAGAAGAGTATTGAAAAAACTAAATTAAAATGTAAAAGAATAGTTGTTTCCAGAATTATTTTTTTATTTTGGTTTTTTAAAATCGGCGCCAACTGAAATCTAAACTACCACCAAATTTTTAATTGTTAATTTTATGCCATCAAAAAGTGAAATTTAAACATTATTATTTTTTGTTAAGTACGCATTTGTATGATTTTTGTTTTTTTTTAAATAAATATAGACATATATAATAATAAAAAAATCTCCATTCATATTAGAAATAACTCAGTTCACAAAAAACGTAAAATAGAGAAATCTATTGTATAAAAATAAGAAAAATGTTGCAGAGAAACTAGATAGAGAAATCCTTACTGAAAGTGAACAAATGATCCTCTCTGGAATGCTATTAATGTTAAGTTTATTAATTAATTTTCTTCAAGTTCTAGTTAGAAATACTGAATGTCATAATGAAGATTACGTGTATATAATTATTACACTTTAATAACCTAACACTAATAATGACGATGACAAATGAATTTTCAAATCGTCAATGAAGAACCCATTTTGTTTCAAAACAAAATACCAAAGAAAAAATCATAATAGTCTGTAATTAAATCTGCATTAGAAAAAAAAGCATAAGCTTCGTAGTGAAAAACGATTTTTGTTGAAGTTGGTTTTAAAAATATATAAATATTAAGAAATAAAACCACGATTTCCAAAAAAAAAAAATGCTGATAAACATTGCTCTTTAATATAGGATATATATACATACAAAGGGTTCCACGAAGAGGTACACGCTTTTGATTTAGTATCACTCGACCACTCCCCCACCGATTTTATTGAAACTCTACAGACCTTTTAACGAAGGTTCTAGAAATATCCTGTGAAAACAGATGATCAGCTGTTCAAACTGAATAAAACAAGTTAATAACCCTGCCTAACAAAAAATTTTTGGTGATTGCTTCCTTCACTTCATGAGTCAAATCTTACTAATTTGGGTGGAGAAAAACGAATATGACAAAGAAAAAACGTTTTATTACCTCTAGTTTTTGTGATATACAATAGGTGGAAGTATTTTATATTAACGGATTAAGCGAAAACGATACATTTTAATTACATATATCAACAACAGTTGATATATGTATATATCAAAGTCAAAGTATACATATAAAATGTCAAAGTCCATTTGGCATTTTTTTAACGTGTTACGTTCTAAGCTTTCTTAATTGATGGAAGAATACTTGGTAGTTGGTTGGGTCTGAAAAGAATCATGTGGTGACTTCATGAGATCGTTGTCTTTTGGCTTTCCTCTTGTAGGTTCCGGAGCATCCCCGCACACAGACCAGCAGTAATCCGCAAGCAATACTTCATTCCAACGGCCCTGATATCTTTGTTCCATTACAGAAATATCCTGATGGAATTTTTCTCTGTTTCATCACTAACTCCACAACTAGGAGGGAAAATATGTTGTTGTTTTCCACAACAAAGGACATGTTGCATCAGAGTTGATGGTATTTTGGCAAAAGTACTCTCACCGAATGACTATAGTTTTCATTTCTTTTGTTGCCTAAAAATCCATGAAGACTCCCTTTAAGGCTTCCCAAGTTTCCTCTTCTTGCCCATCCAAAATTCGGTCTAACGCAGGATTCCTTTACAAATTGTCGAATTTGTGGCCAAACAAAAATACCTTCCTTAATTTTTGCAACACTTAATGTAGAAAATTTTTTCTTTAGTACATGAAAGCCTGTCCTTCTCGGTTCATACTTTTGATAAAATTTTTCTTCATACCCAGCTTTATACGAAGGGGTGGAGGAAGAACATCTTTTGGGTTCACAACAAGCTTGGCGACGACATTTTTCTCTCTAAAGTTAAGATTTCTTGCAGGCCAGTCTGCTTGAATATAATGTGATTTTCTATCTCTTCTGCCCCACATACATAAAAATCAGCAATATTTAGTGTATTCCAGTTGCATTTCTAAGAGTACAGCGATGATATTCAGATCACCCCAGATTTTCTACTTGTGTTCAGCATATTTGATGTCAGTCTATGAGGATTGCCATGAAGTCTCCTTCATGTGAATTGCATGACCAACAGGAAAAGGAGGACAGACGGTTGCCATTGTGAAATTAAACAACTTTCAAACTAAACTTGGAAAAGTCTATGAATAGCCTCAAATGAGTTTGATCATGATTCAAATTCAAACATTTCATCACGCCATTAACGTTGCAGCAAACAAGTAAATTGTTTTTCTTCACAAAAAAAGAAAGTTAAGATACCTATAACGATGTTTGTATTGCGAGACCCTGACATCACGTTGGAGAAGATTTCATTGCTGCAGTGTTGACCCTAGAAGTTCTGCCTTCTCTCCTTCGACAAATCAAGCCCTCGAATGAGATCACTTAATTCCGCTAGACTCAGTCTTTGCGGTTTATAATTTTTTTCGTCAAAATCAGGATCATGAGATGTGAAAGGCTTATTGGGTTCTTCTTCTTCCACATTGTCTTCATTTTCTACTACTTCAAGCTCATAATTTTGGGGTGGAATAGGAACTGATAAACTATCTGAATATAGAATAGGTCGAATCCTGGTCCTCCCTCCTTAACTTGCATACCAAAAAAATGCTGATAAGCAGTCTTTACAAGTGGTGTAGTTTGTGTTTCTATGACGAAAATATTGTTTCACCACAAAAATAAAAAAATTATTCACTGATTTACACATTTCCGTGGCATTTTTATTTAACAAATTTTTCACTTCAAAAGAACTCGAAAACCAGAAATTCTGCATTGATTACAACACAAACAATATTAAACTCACAGTCATAGCAACAATAATAATGTTAATAACCTACAAACAGCTGGAGAACTGTGTTTTGTCATTTACCAGGCGTGACAACTCTAAAAACAAAATTACCCGCAAACTAAAAATGTAGATCGCGTAAAAAATGACATGTCATCGTATCTCCAAACTAAGAGCTAATCGGTCATTTTTATGGTGATTTTAGAATTCAGCAGATATAAATACATAAGAATAAGCTATTTTTAGGTCCGAAACATTTTCATTGTTGAGCAGTGTAATTAGTCATAACCATGACTAACTGTCTTCAATGATCCTAGTTCAAATTATAATCTGTTTTTAATCATTTTTACCAGCTATTTTGTAATGAATAAAAAAATTGGTTTATTTGACATTGATGTTCTTATTTGAAAGCTGCCATTTTGTTTCTATAAAGTTTAAAATTTTCAATCGACATGTTTAGAACCTTCGTTAAACGGTCTGTAAAGTTTCAATAGATTCGTTGGGAGAATGGGCGAGTGATATTAAATCAAATGCATATACCTCTTCGTGGGACTCACAATATATATACATATAGCCTATGACACCCCCGGTTAACGTAAGGATTCCAACATCTAAATCAATTCAGCCGCTAAAAGCTGCTACGATGGAACTAGAACATACATACACCCTAAATACATTACACTCCTTTGTAGGCAGTCGTGTAAAAAACGAGCAATTCTTTTTATCTGGAAAGAAGTTATTTATACAATGTATTGAAGCGAAAAAAATTAATTATTTAAAATCGATATTGGTTTACTTTATTCCATAAACGATGAACGACTTGGTAAATGTTTAAGCTAATTTGTATATTAATAAAAACAAGTACTTACATAAAAACTTTTGGGAATTTTAAAGCTTCTCTTTTAAAATTTTATACATCAAAAATTAATTATACGAGTATGTTAATTTTATAACATACTTTAATGCGCCTTTCTTTTTTTTTTTTGTTATTGTATAAATTAAGAATTATCAGAAGAAACAGTAAAAAAAAAATATATATATATATATTTATATATATTATATATACATAAAATTTGTAAAAATAAAAAAAAAATCCTAAGTTATTAAAAGTAACTTTTGATTAAACGTTATCTGAAATATCATCCATTACTTTCTCTGTTTCCATCAGAAACTGTTTTCCGTCATCTATGCATAATCATAATGCTTATACTGTAAGTTCTAGGAGGTTCTTGCTAATTTTTATAGTAATTAATATAACAAAAAAAGTTCATATAAACATGAATTCGTAAACACTTTGTTTTTAAGATGCGGCCAGCGAAAATTTTTATTCTCATTTCTGCTATTAAGATAAAACACGGTTATAAAGAAATTCTTTAAAACATTGAAGCAAAAAATGATAAAACCCATACAATTTTGAAAAAGTTTGATTAGAATATAAATATAGTAATTTGTAAGACAAAGTGATGTGCATAGTTCAAGAAGAAATAGAACCCAGCTCTTAGCCAGAACATTTAGATGGATTATCTTATCGGTACTTCCGAGGTTACTTAATACAGATAATCAAATTAACGTTTATAATCTAACGTTACATTAATTTGACACAAAATTATAGCCCCTGTAATTCTTTGTAATTTTTTTTTTTAACTTAATTAATGTTTTTTTTTTTTTAATTTCATCTCATTATTGAATGAATTAACTCTAAATACGTACGAAGGTTATTTTTTTCAAGGTCCGATCGGTCACGAAATTAAAACCACAGTGAAAATAAAAATTTTTTTTGTAAGAAGTACTTACATAGTTACGCTATTTCTCTCTATAGTCGCCACTCCGATTTAGACATTTGTTGTACCGTGGTACCAACTTCCCAATACCCTCGTCATAGAATGGAGCCGCCTGTGTTTTCAGCCATGTTTCTACGCTGGTCGGCAGCTAAATGTCTGTGCCAAAATGCTGTCCTTCAAGCCAGCGTTTCATCCTCGGCTTATTCTTAATCAAACAAGAATAAGCGGAGAGGAATGTTGTCATCAGGCATTGTCTTGCTCGATGACAATCCTCGGCCGCACACTGCAGCTGTAACAAAGAAGCTCCTGCAGTGTTTTCGTGGGGTAGTGTTCGATCACCCACCATACAGCACGGACTTAGCTCCATCCGATTTTCACCTTTTTGCACACATTAAACGCTGGCTAGGAGGATAACATATTGGCACAGACATCTCTAACTATGTAAGTACATGTACCAAAAAAAAAAAATATTTTCACTGTGGTTTTAATTTCGTGTTCGATCGGACCTTGAAAAAAAAAATTCCTCGTACTCTCACCTTGTGATTGGTTAAAAAACAACGAATACGATTGGTTGGAATTTTGTGTCTGATAATAAGATTTACTCTCACCTTATGATTGGTTAAAAAACAACGAATACGATTGGTTGGAATTTCGTTCATGATGATGATGATAAGAATTATCTCACCTTATGATTGGTTTAAAAACAAGTATACGATTAGTTGGAATTTTGTGCCCGATTATGATAAGAATTACTCTCAACTTATGATTGGTTAAAAAACAATGAATACGATTGGTTGGAATTTTGTGCCCAATAATGGTAAGAATTATTATTACCTTATGATTGGTTAAAAAACAACGAATAAGATTGGTTGGAATTGCGTACCTGATAATGATAAGAATTACCTCACATTATGATTGGTTAAAAAACAAAGAATACGATTGGTTGGAATTTTGTGCTCGATAATGATAAGAATTACACTCACCTAATGATTGGTTAGAAAACAACGAATTCGATTGGTTGGAATTTCGTGCCTGATAATGATAAGAATTACTTTCATCTTATGATTGGTTAAAAAACAAAGATTGGTTAGAATTTCGTTCAGCTTATGTATGGTTAAAAAACAAAAAATACGATTGGGTGGAATTTTGTTCCTGATAATGATAAGAATTAGGGGAGGGTTATTTTTTTCAAGGTCCGATTGGTCATGAAATTAAAACCACAGTGAAAATAAAAAAAATTTTGTATTTATAAGAAGAACTTACATAGTTACGCTATTTCTCTACATAGTCGCCACTCCGATTTAGACATTTGTCGTAGCGTGGTACCAACCTTTCAATACCCTCGTCATAGAACGGAGCCGCTTGTGTTTTCAGCCATGTTTCTACGCTGGTCTGCAGATCGTTGTCTGTCCCAAAATGTTGTCCTCCTAGCCAGGGTTTCATGTGAGCAAAGAGGTGAATATCGGATGGAGCAAATTCCTAAATCTGTACTTGATACTAGCAAATTTATAATCTATAATTAATCTCTAGTTGCTAAATATTATAAATATTTGAAATCAAGAACGGTTAGAATAATGTTCTACAGATTAAAAAAAAAATGAACTGTTGGAGTATTTAGTGAAAAACTCTTGGAAAAAATAGAAAAACTTAATTAAAATAATATTTATCCAATCCCCGTAGGAGAAGACACCTGCCTTGTGACGATCCCGGTCACTCCCCCTCCATTCAGAGTCCTGATGGGCTTTACCGGAGGTCGTCTTTTAGACCCGATAACAATCGTCTAAACCTGATTACACATAAAAATCATCAGTTTGGCCTCTATCAGAATGCCACCGATGTAAATGCCTGCAGTCATTTCCATCAGTGTACTTTCACTACCTACTATTGCCTTCGTAGTTCCTCTTCCTACCACACGACTACCTACCATAACATACAACCCTCAACTATCAAATTAACTGATTCGTGGAAGCGCGCGATCCCCGCGTCTCCCTTTATCACCGAAGGTTTCACACAAAACCTCTTCCTATATTTAACTTCAATTAGACTATGCACTCAAATCATTACTTCGTTTAGTTTTTAAATACCAAATACATTATATTCATACCAACTAAACAAGTGTTGTTCGCAACAACGACAATTTCGTCCTACAATTCAATTTACTCAAAGTCTTCTTGATTTACTTAAGAACCCATGAAACAGGTTCACAAATATAATAAGCCTCTAATGAAAATATACTTCTCTCTGCTCTGGTCCGTTTTCGGGAACGAATTCAATGCCTACACCCTCCCCATACCGCACCACCGTCCCCACACATCCATTCTCATCCTAACAGCGAATATCTCAGCTAACCGGAGCTCGATGCAAAAACGCCTCTCTTGGTGAAATAAGCAACAAGACGGGCCCAAGCCAACCGGGCTGCTTTCTACGTGTGCATCTATAACATCAGTCCTCCTCAGCCATCCTCCGTAGGGCTAAGAATCTAATTATCAGTAACTATCTTCCATTCCCTTTCGGTTTTCCAATTAGATGAAAATCACAATTGATCCTCGCAAGCTCTCTAGCTACTTTGGTACGTTCAGCTTCGTACCTGGGGCAGACATATAAGACATGGCGAACATCATCAATGGCTCTACACTCTAAATACAATCCTGAGCAGAATTAATAATTTAAAAAATTGTAATAGTTTATATTTTACATATAAAAATAATCATATATGAAGTAATAGAGGTGAAATTTTAAGATGCTAAATAATTAAGTAGGTTCGGAAAAAGAAAACAAAAATATTTGAGGGCGTTAATACTTAATATCTGAATATAAATGTTAAAAATTAGGATGTAAAAAATTCTACCTTATCTAATTAATGCTATCTAAAACGTTATATTGTTTCTATAAAAGGAAATCTTTTTAATTTAATATTAAATAAATTGGTCATAAAATCATTCAGATCATTAGATAATTTATTACAATAGTAATTGAAGCAATCTAATTTAATAAGGTCCTTTCTTGTAAGCCGAAGTATTGTGCTGTGTAACGCAAAAGTAATTCTGTTGTCTGATTTGATGTAAGTGTATAATTATTTATTTTCCAAATAAATTACTAATCTTTTTTCTTTAGCAAAGGTCATAATATCATTGGTGTAATGTGTTATCAGTGTTTCTTGTGAATTATCTATTCTTTCTAAATGTAAAATAATTAAAATAAATTTTCAAATTTTTGAGTATTTTATTTTTTTTATCTTAATATTTAACTAAGAGATATATGTTTTATAACGTGCACACACACACACACACACACACACACACACACACACACACTCAAATAAAGAAATATAGTATGTGATTTATAAATACATATCAAAAATGTTCATTTTATAAAATATGAAACGTACGATTACTTATGATAATTGATGACATACCATTAATATATATTTTAAAAGAGAGCGTCTTAATAGCAATTTGAGATAACGTTTATGTCATATCATGATTACATATATCCGTAACATTTACTTTCTATACACAGATAAATAAAAGACTTAACTGTACAATATAATTACCTATTGATAGACAAAAATGAAAAATATAGAAAGTTAATACACTAAAATAAAAATACATTACCATACACGCACTTACATACCCATAAGTTTAAAATCACGCACATACATCACTCGAAAACAAACCACTTCAAAGAAACCTTTTGAACGTGGGCGAAATGTAAAGAAAGATTAATACTGTTGTTATCTAACCTATTATTTATCTTAAACCTTTAATTGTACTTTCTCAATATATATCCCAGTTTTATAAATAGATCTAAAATATTAATATTATTTAGAAAAGAAAATTGTAACAGTTCAAACAAAGATTAAAAATAAGGATACACAATCAGTATTTATTATCTTTTATGTATAACCTTTCAGCTATTGGGTTACACCCAATTACAGCTATTTACGAGAAATGAATATTATAAGGTATTAAAAACATACGCCTGATTGAGATTCAAACCCAGAATTTTTCAAATAATAAACATGAGATACTATTATTATTCCAAGTATATTTATAATATTTTTTTATACAGAAACATTAATTCAAGTATTAGATGTAATTGATTTAAAAACAAACGTATAATCACACATATACAAAAGAATTAAAAAAACAACTTTTGAAAATAAAACAAATTATTGGATAAGCCCTTCTATGAAGACATCTGGAACAACACCAGGAAAATATGGAGTGTGACATTGTACTGAGAAGAAACATGAACTTTAATAATGGGCGTAAAAAGACTAGAAATATGAATATGAATGCGTAAAAAATGTAAATTAATAAAAGCATAGATAAATTAAATAATGAAGAAGTGGTAAGCAGAGCTGGAAAACGAAAAATATTTTTTAAAAACTGGAAAAACACTGGTTAAGAAGAAAATGTATACGAACGGCAGCTGTAGAAAATAAGATGAGTAGAAGGAAAACTATAAACAGAGGATATATAAATAAACATTATTATATTTTTAAAATAAAAAATAAATTTAAACAGTAAGTTGGTACAACTGTCAACAGCCTTAATACTAGTAGTAAAAAATTCAAATAACTCAAGTACTAGCAAGTTGATTTATAAGAAATTTTTTATATGACCATGCTATACAACAACATTAGAGCAAATATTATTTTGTATTAACTGATGATGGATCATTAGTGATCGAAAGAGCGCTATTACAAAAAAATATAATATAATTCAATTTAAATAATAATTTACATAAGTTAATCAATTTCTACTACACACACACACACATATTATGCAAGAGATGATTTTACATTATTTTATATAAATATATAAAAACTACAAAAAGGAACTTGATTCGGTAACTAAGAAAGCCATTATAACTGCATTGCATAACCAGGGAATAAACACAGTCTACATAAACTTGCTACAATCGATGTACGGGAAATCAAAAGCTACCATATGTGTCAACGAACATAGAGATAAATTATTATGTATAATATATATAAACTGCTTACTTATATATTATTCGATTCCCTCAAGCGCTTTCGACTACTCTGCCACCTTCAGGAAGGATTATTATATGATTGAAATATATAATAGTATAAAACTTACATATTTAGATTTTATATATATAATTGATCGTCATTTTTAAAAGTTAAAGTCTTAAGCCAAAGTTACTACGTCTTCATTGTAATAATATCGCAGCTGTTATGTTGTATTATTGTCCGTATTGTATTTATATAATACGGGCGTAGTTTTACAAAACTTTTACAGAATGACAATCAACTGGTGTGCATATGATTTAAATATGTGAGTTTTATACTATTATATATTTCAATCATAAATTATAATCCCTCCTGAAGATGGCAAAATACCCGAAAGCGCCTCTTTTGCCGCACTGTTCGTGCGCCCATTGCCTGAAATTCCTATATGGCAATACAAAAAGCTCACTTTTGTATTGCGTCTAGTCATTTGGGAAATATACACTAAATCTTAAAACAGGATGTGTGAATTGAAGTATAATTGTCAGCAATTGTCTGTAAAGCACTCATGGAATTGAGCAAACAAGAACATGTCGAAATTTTGGGCTAACCGTATGTAAAGCCTTATTAATGGCATACAGTTCTGCAACGAAAATACTGGTGATGCTGGGAAGGCCAAACATGTATGTTCTGTTGCCAAACGCAAAACCACAACCAACAGAATTAACGTTTCTACAGCCGTCCGTGTAAACTGTAACATCATAATTCATGCTATTTATAATATTATAAAATTCGTTTTGAAAGATAACCGGATTTGTGTTTTTTTTTTTAATATTACATTTACAAAGATAAAAGCAGGAATTAATGAGAGAAGGCTGCCAAGGACAGTAATAACATAGAGAAACAGTAAGAGCTGGAGGTAAATGTATATTTAGAGCCGAGAAAAGGCGGTGAGTTCTGATGCCTAGCGGAGCAGTAGATCTCGGCTTTTCTTTGTATCGGATCAGATCTTGGTTATAGAACACTGTGTCAAAGATTGGACTATTTCATTACACTTTAATACGACCTACGTAATTGCAGATAATTTGGAAAGGGAATGATCACCAGTTTCCACCAGTAAACTTACCACAGAGCTTCGTCCCAACCCCGTAGGGGAAGACACCCTCGTTCCTAGCTCTGATGGGGTTTAACGGGAATCATCTTTCGCCCTCTAACTTTTTACATCTCATAGTAACATGCCAGACCTCGTTGGGATGCCACCGACGTAAATGCCTCGGTAGACATTTGCAACGGTGATTTTTAAACTCAGCTTTTACCTTCGCTGCAGGCCTCATCCGGACATCTTGAATTTCCTACGTCGTTTCCCTCTGAACTAGCTGACCGAGTTCGCGGAAGCACAAACTCCGCGCCTATTTCTACATTTACAGAGCCAATTTTGTAAATGACTCATAATAATCGAGGCAACAGAATAATAAAAACCCCACCAAAAATGTTATTCGCAACAACAAAATTTAGTCCTAGTTCCCTTGGTGAACTTAATATTCAATTCATACCCCCGACTAACCACAGGGCTTCAACGAAAAGCACCTGTAAGAAGACGAAACTGAATGATGGACTACATATAGCAATCTAAAAGCTGTGGACCGAGTGGACGAATAACCCACACAGCCGTAGTCCAAGCGGGAACGAATTAGAGCTCGGTAGAAGCGCAACACGCTTACTAGATCAGTTCCCCATCGAGTATTAGATAAAACTCTCAGCAAGTCCAACATATTTTCAAAGCTCAACACATTCCTAAAAATCTAACCAGTATGCATGCTTCAACTGGTTCACCAAATAAAAACACTTGAGGGTCAGTATCTTCTCTCGAAAGGAGAAAACGAATGAATTTCGTTTTCTCCGGAGAAAACGTGAATCCAGTCGTTTTACACCACGATTCTAAACGGGTTATTGTATTTTGGAGCAACATCTCGCTTGAAGCCAAAATTGTTGATGTTACGTGAATTGAAAAGTTATCAACAAATAAAGAACACGTAACGGGTTTTCGCACGCAGTTATACTATTTATGGCACGCGCAAATAAGATCACGCTTAGGACACTTTCCTGTGGTATTCCGTTTTCTAGCGTGAAACGTTTTGATATAATCGTTCTAACTCGAACTCGAAAGGAACGACTGCTGAGGAAACCCCTGATAAATGCGAGGAAATTTTCTTGTATACCCCATTCATGAAGTTTATTTAGCAGTGTTCTCCTCCAAGCTGTGTCGTACGCCTTTTACATACCAAAAGATACCACACCCAAGCGTAGGCGAAGTAGGAAGACGTTTTAATTAACAGATACTAGGGAAACTACATGATCGACAGCCGATCTAACTTAGAGGAAACCCCATTGTTCGGGGGCAATTAGGACGTTTCTATCAAGGTACCACACTACATCACGGTTTATCATACGTTCCATCAACTTGTACAGCGTACTGGTCAAGGATTTAAGGCCAATACCTTACGGATATTAGGATGATACCTTATTTTTTCTAATTTTCTTGGAAACTAAACAATTCTTCTGATCTATTTATGGGAACATTTTTCCAACGTAATTCAGAATTAAATATAAAAAATAAATTGGAAAAAGTGTAGATAAAGTTTCCTGGAATTTGAATAAAGCTTATAATTTAATCCATCACTTAATTCTTATGGGTATTTTTATTTTCAAGATGTGGGAACATTATGATACAGCTATTTAAAAGAAGCTATTTAAAATATTTATAAGGTATTAAGAAAGATTGCCTGATCGAGATTCAAACACAGAATCTTTCAAATGAAAGATAGGATACAGTTTCATTCCACGTACACATATAATTCTTTTTTAAACAGAAAACTTAATTCAAATATTACATAAAATTGATCTAAAAACAGACATACTATACAATGTAGGAATTTATATTGTTATATCGTATCACGCAATATAAATCTCATTAATCCACTTTTTTCATGAAAAATATTCTGCAATGATCTGTTAAACTAATAAAATTTTATACAAAATTAGTAGAAATTCAATCATGGGTTAAGGTAATTTGACTTACAGCATCACAGACCTTCGTTAAAAGAAATATAGATGAAAAAAGTTTGATCAAATTAAAGAAAAAATAAACAAATAATAATTTTACTTAGGCATGGCAAAAAATCATGCACGGGTATTATCTTGATGAAATACAAACCCTTACAAGCACAGCATCCTCTACTATCTCCAATCGCCTCAAGTTAATGTACAAAAAAGACACCTATTCAAAAGCAAATAATCACATTCAAAAATAAACAGATTGTTAGTAATTTACTAAAAATGTAGTAATGAAAAAATCATAATAAAGTCCTTGCTCGTACGTCAAATCATTGCTCTGAATAACTAGATAGTAATTAAAGGGGTGCTGAATATTTTGTACCGCTGATTTCTATTTCTTATTATGCTGGTACTGAATTTAAAATCTTTTCAAAATCAATAATTATAATTCACTGATTTCCAGCTACTCCTGTAAATATCTAAAACAAAAAAATGATCAATCAGAGATTACCAGATCTTTCTAGGGATTTCCTCCTGATTCCTTTTAAACATCAGATTTCAAATCTGTTAAATCTTAATTTTCATACGATTATTTATGAACTGGAAATTTACGATGAATATTAAAATAAATAATATTTTTTATTAGAATATAGTTAATGTAATACGACAATAAATAAAGTTTACAAGTAAGATAGAGTCCCGATAGAGGGATTCTTTTGAGAGTTTCCCATTAGAGGGAAGGCATAAAGACCGAGCCCGGTGGGGGGATCATTAACCAACCGAATTGGTCTAGTGATGAACGTCTTCCCAAATCAGCTGGTTTGGAAGTCGAAATTTTCCCGCGTTCAAGTCCTGGTAGTCAGTTATTTTTACACGGATTTGAATACTAGATCGTGGATACCGGTGTTCTTTGGTGGTTGGGTTTCAATTAACCACACATCTCAGAAATGGTCGAACTGAGACGGTACAAGACTAGACTTCAGTTACACTCATACATATCATCCTCATTCATCCTCTCAAGTATTATGTGAACGGTAATTACCAAGGGCTAAAAAAGAAAAAAAAAGAAAGGTGGGGGGAGATCATTAGAGGCATGACGCCTTAAAGACAGAGTCCCGGCTATCTGGCGGGAACTTTGTTCCCGATGAGGTAGTTAGAGGCTATGGCACCCCTCGAAGTCGAGTATGTTTAGTTACAGATCCGGCTCCGAGGGGGAAGGAGAAAAAATAAATAAATAAAATTTACAAAAAAAGAAAAAATAATGCCACAGTATTGAAACAACTTATACTAATATAAAATTTTGGCAATTGGATATACAATTTTTATCTTGTTTCCTTAAATGGTTAAACGGATATCCAAGATGCATATATTCTGCTTCAATCTAATTTTAATCAGTTTATTTATAAACGTAGTCATAAAACTTGTACATAAAAAAATTGATAATAATGAATAGAATTTTTACTTGTTTTTCTTTAACTCAGAATGTTTTTTACATGTTTATCCTCAAATCTTGCATTCTTAATTTAACATACACCCTGACATTGCCGATTGTAGAATTTTACAGTTACTAAGATCGGGTGACAATACAATATTCCACCATTACTTTCGGAAACATCCTCCCCGTACGGGGGTAAATTTGTAAAATGTATGAAAGCGGCAAAAAATGTTTTATTAATTTATGATTATATTTTAATAATAAAAAACTTCATTATTTCCTTACTTTGTGTAGTAAACGTTTGATTGAAAGTTTGTTTTGATATTTTAAAAATATATTAGAAATATCAATTTATGATGTTATCTTTTGATCCGAATTAACCTAAGAATTAAACTCATATAATATATTATAATAATTTGATTAAAAAGTGTAAAACAAGTATTTACAAATTTTCGTAATATTCTTTTTCTTTTTTTTTGGCAGGTTCATGATTAATACATTTATACGTAATAAGATGGATATTTTTGAAGTCTTTTGTAGTCTTCATTCGGTTCGGAAAACACAGCTAAAATATCTCTGTTGCTTTGTTTTATTCAATTGGAAAGTACAACTCAAGGTTGCCCATAACTCTGTGTAATATCTAATATACTTTCGAATTGTATACCAGAGAATAGATTCTTTAGTTTTATCAAAGCCAATATGACGACCTACGCAATGTATGTGACAAACAAATAAACACTATAATGATATAAGACAGCGTGCCTAGAGCTATTTTGAAATGTTCAGTTTAAAATTCATAAAAGACGCGGATCCATTCGACTAATTTTGTAATAATAATGAAATCTGTTTTTTATACAGATTTATTAGAAATATTTCATAAATATAAACATTAAGATTGAAAATTCAAAAATAATGTGTGACAAACAGTATAAGTACAAAATTAATAATCAATCGGCTAAGAATTGAGCACACAGATCCGTATATTTGGCTTCCTCAACAGAACTGTGAGGTATGCAATGTAAAATGGTCCGTAAACCACTTAAAATAAAAAAAGAATTGCGGTGGTAATTAAACCTGATAAAGAAAATACAGGTATTTTAGGTAGATTTTATAAGAAAGCTACCTACCTATTGTAATGGGTACCATGATTCGACTTCAGGAAAATTTCGACTATCTTCGCGTATCACATGCCAAAGACCCCAAAACTACCGTCAGCTCAAAAGTTTATATATATATATATATATATATATATATATGTATTTCAATTTCTTGTGAACACGATAACTGCCGTAATTTTCCGCCAATCACTTTCAAATTTATACATAAAATATAACGACCCAAATATCTCGGTCGAGTTCATTAATGGGCAAAATCGGACCATGAGATTGGAAACGGGGGCTTTTTCGAAAAAAAAAATATATCGCTATAACTTTTTTATTAAGTAAAATATCGAATTCGTTTAAAGTTTCTACTATTCTTTGGATAAGGCCCTAAAACTTATCTAAGTAAAGTTTTTTGGTATCGCCAAACACTGGCCCAGAGGGTGGAAAAATGGGGTTTCAAAGACAAAAACCATCATACCTCCCTTAATAGGCATAGTATCGAATCGGTTTAAAACGGTCGTTAGTCCTCTTAACATTACCTAAAACGTTTGTCTGAATCAATTTTTGATATGACCAACCCATACGGCCACGGGATGACCAAAAAACAGTAAAAACAAAATATCGCTATAACTTTTTTATTAAGTAAAATGTCGAATTCGTTTAAAGTTCCTTTGGATAAGGGCCAGTGGGTGGAAAAATTGTAAGAAGATGGGGCTTGTCGTATGCTAAACATGGGGAACTTTTTTCACAAGAAATTTGAAGTAAATTTGAAGTTTTTCTTAAGTTTAAGGTGGAAAATTTTTTCTATCACCTACTTAGCACCGGTGAAATCTACCTCCGCCTTCCGGCGTGCCGAAAGGAATTTTTTTCTAGTTATTCCTTTTGGTCGTATATTTATTATTGAGATAAAGTTGATTGCTCCTATAATACATGTGTCTCCTAGATTGCGCAGTGTTTTCGTTGTCAATTAAATCTGGGTTCAAATGTGAAAGGTTAGCTCAACCGGAAGGAATGCATCAAACGACTGTTGCGGTTACTCTGTGTTTCTAGTGGGATGAAGAACTCAATTTAGCGGTTTTTTTAATGTGAGATTCGTTACGGAGTACTGGGTGCATAGCGAAAATAGTCTAGTGGTGTTGTTCCTGTTTCAACATTTTTTTATTCAATGTTTGGTGTTTATTTCCTAATTACTTATGAACACTTAACTAGTCGCTAATTACTCTTTTTGTAGATGCGACTATAAGCAAATAAAAAAAATAAATAAATCATTCATAAAACTCCGAAAAAAATTAATTAACATGAAAAAAATTATTAATATCTCCATTCTGATAATGTTACATTTAAAAAATAAATTCTTTAAGCCGATTGATTGGAATAATCAAATTTTTGAAAATGGCCTGAACAATGAGTCGGGTTTCCATGCATACATTTATTTTCTTGTAAACTTATAAAAATATCTTTATTTGAATTTTATATGATAATTATTGATATAAATTACATTTACATACGAGTATATAAATTTAGAAGAAGCAATCTGTAAATGTTTAGTACTCGTATATTGAATTAATTTGTGAACGATCCAAAAAAATGGCATTTTAATAACTAAGCATTTATTTTATGACTGTTTTTTAGTTCTTTGTACGAAGTAAAGGAAGTATTCTGATCGCAAAAAATTTCGGTTTTCAGATTTCAACGGAAATATCCATTTTGACCATCCCTGAATCCAGTTTGACTAGTTTGAACGTGACGTCTGTATATATGTATCTCAAAAACGATTAGCCGTAGGGTGTTAAAATTTTGTATTTAGGATTGTTGTGAAAGCACATCCGGTTCAAATCCGACTTCATCTCCTTTTTCTAACTTTTTTTTTTTTTTTAATTTAAATATATTGGTCTATTAATAATCCTCTGATTGTAAAAAATTACGATAAATAATAATGCAATAATAACAACAAAAAAAATATATCAGAAGTTATTAATGAAATAAAATTTTATGTACTTTTAAAAATGTGTATATGTAATTTAGTAGACGAACAAGGAAGACATGTGACGTTCACATCACATTTTTTAATGTAATGATAGCATTATAATATGTTAACTACAAGAGGACTCGTTATCGTAAAATTAGATTTTTAATTTATAGATAAACCAAATTTAATAAAAGCTGATTATCACGGAGTAATTAATTTACTGTTCTCAAAGTATCTTAATTCTCTTAACTGTTTTACTTCCACAGATATTTGTGTCTTTAATTTATTGAATGACGCTCGTTTCTTTTTTTCCAATTATTTTTATACCCAATTGTTTTCCTGAAGAACGATTCTCATATTAAATTTATATTTATTTTTAATATTTTTACAATATTTAAAGTAAATTAAACCACTGGGTTGGTCTAGTGGTAAAACTCGTCGTCGTAAATCAGCTGATTTCAAAGTCGAAGTTCTCAGGTTCAAAATCCTAAATAAAGGAGCTTTTTTTCGGATTTGAATACTAGATGGTAAAATACCGGTGGGATTCATTGGTGGTTGGGTTTCAGTTAACCACAATTCTAAGGAATGGTCGGCCTGATATTTTTCAAGACTGCACATTTGTACTGGTACAGTTACATTACACTGATAATTCGCAAATGACTTTAATTATTGATTCGACTATAATTAAATTTAAAAAAATTAATAAATTACGAATATTTTTTTCAGTTTTATAAATATTTTTCATGCATTACTATTGTTAAGAAACCACACTGTACTATAAAATAATACTTTCTCCGAATGTATTTTCTCCGAAAAAAATACTGGTGTCGTTCAATTGTTATTTAAAAATAACTCTACAAAATCATACACTACAAAAAAGAACTAATAATATCGATTATAGGACTGGTCTATAATAAATATCTTTTCTAAAATTTTTGTAAAATGGTATTGTCAAGAATTTTGTTTATGTAGCAACCAGGGTGGTAGTATATCTGCCTTTCATCCGAAAGGTTTTGGGTTTGAATCCTGGTCAGGCATAAGTCTGTCGATGGTTTGGATAGTAAAAAAAAATATATATTGACTAGATTAAGATAAAATTAATTATTTTTAACATCGATTAGAACGCCGCTTACATTATATTAAGACTTTTTTTTTTTTTTAATTGCCTTAAGAAATTTATTTACGTTTTATTTATGTTCAAGTTTGTTTTTTTGCCTCCGGAACCACAGTTTGGTATTCCTTCGGAGGATGAGATGAAATAGCAATTTTGTAGAGCGTGTGAAAACGCTATTCCTAACTAGGAATCAAATCCGGGACCTCCGGGTGAAAAGCCGAGACGTTACTACTCGCGCCAAGGAGACCGGCATGTTCAAGCGTTCATTAAGTTCAAACGCACATTTTAAAAATTTTCCCTTTTTTTGTTTTTTGAGAGCAAGTTCTTCTTGTGTTCCTATAGAAAGTATTTTCCATACATCTAAGTTTTCATGTATCAAGTAAATATGTTTTTGAACAAAATTTACATAATAGTTTTTTGAAAACAATTTTATTTTTTATTATACAAGGTCATAATTATAAAAAATCATTTATTCTTAAATCAATAATATAATTATTATTATTGTTGTTATTATAAATATATAATATACCTGATGACATTTTGAGATTCAAAGAATTTTTACGCGAAAATTGAAGAAAATATAATTGAAAAACTTAGTAGTGTTTCTTTTTTATTTTTCAAGACCCAAGGTTTGTCGGATCTTAGCCAGAAGACACATTAGCGTTTCTTGCTAATGTTTGTTTTTCATACGGATAACATTTTTTTTTAAACGCACTTCCATACTTTAAATAAAAATTTAGCATTTAAAATAAGATTAACTTATAAAATAAAACTTACTTAAGGACCTTAGAATTAAAAAAATAACTTTTATACTAATATTTTATCAACTTTTTTTAAACTTCGACTTTTTGACATAATCGTTTAGTAAGTTTTTGTAATTTTTTTTAATTTTACACTTCTAAAATTAGAAGAGAGGATGGATGACACCAAGAAAATTATTGATGTAGTGGAAAGGAGACAATTTCAGTGATACAATAATGATATATACATGGGTACATGAGACGTTTGGGTAAGGAGAGCCTTTCATTGAGAGTGTGAAGATGAATATCTTTCAGGCGTAGAGTAAGAGGACGTTCTTGGTTGAAATGGAGAGATTAAGTTGAGCATTTTATGAATAGAGAGAGGACGTAATAAGTAGAATAATTTGGAGGTTGGGATAGAAAAGGCTCTGAAATTTTAAAAATTCTAAAGAGGTTGATAAAAAATTATTTTTATTTGTCATGGTCATTTTTAAGCCTATCTATTTAAGTCTATTTATTAATAATTTTTTTTTGTCATTAAATATTATTACGAAGCATTCGTCTTCATCTAATATATATATACTATTTATGATAAAAATTGATTCTAGAGATTAAAATCAATGGACAGAAGGATAATAAAATTTTATTGCAAAACTATCAAAGAATAAATAATATAATTTCATAAAAGCGAAATATATATATTTGCGTTAATAAATTCTAACAAAATATAATGGACACACACATACACATATTTACACAAATTGTATATATCAATCATGTTTTACATTGGCCATGAACCTGTATTACAAGACAAGAGACCAGTCGTCGGTGTTTCATACAATGAAATGAAATGATATAAGGTGTACATAGTTGGAAGAGAGGGGTTTAATAGTAGCACATCTCTCTTTACTACTGGAGAGAGAAGAAAAGGAGAGCGAGAGGGTTGGAATAAAACGGATAACGTAAGTGGGGAGAAGAAAGGTATAAAGATCTTTGCTTTACCTACACCTTACACATTTACTTCTTTAGATCTGGATTGGAAGAACGTAACTAACAACATATCAAGATGGTCAGTAAAATATAATGTACATAATATTATAGTGTGGGTACGTGTGTAGTTGTGTGTGTGTATATATATGTAATTATTTATTTAAATGTTTATATTTATTTAATCTATTGTTGAAAGAAAGTTTCTTAAGTAATCTGCAAAAACATCTCTAATTTTATTAGCAAAACAAACATTTCACAACCCAATTTCTTTTACAAGTTTATGTTAAAGGACATAATTCAATAAGTACAAAATTTCATTTAAACATTTTTTTAAATGTATACAATTTTCTTAATTTTGTATTAATTTCCCTACAATAATACCAGAGGTTTATTTTTTTAATTTTATCTTGATATTAAATTATATTACAAAATGCAATTTAAAATAACAATATATATTTTTTTTAGTGACCTTATAATCATTTTGAATTGGATTCACCTTTCAGGTATTTTTCCATTCACATTTTTGTTCATTCATTTCAATTTTTTCTGTTAAAATATGAAATAAAGAGATTGTATTGTTAAAAAAAATTAAATAAAAAATGTCTTTTTATTCTAAAATAACTTAATTATAGCTTAATCTAAACTTGAGATTTCTAGCATTAGAATGCAGATAAAATCGGTATTGATGCTAAACAGCCATTCGAATGGTGAATTAAATGAGTTTAAAAACTGCAATTTATTTCTTAAAAGAACTTTTTCTCAAATTTAATTTTTTTTATAAATCAATCTGTACATACCTGATTAAAATATAATTTTAAATTGCATTACTTACAGATAATTCACAGCTGTGATTATAGTTTGCAATACAATACTACGGAAAATATTAACAATAAACATATATTTTGTGTTCTAAATTAAAGATTTACAAACCCTAGGTTGTTAATTATATTTTTGTTTCGTACAGTTTATATAAGGAATCAGAACTTCCATAACAATATTATTCACATAAATATAAATTTATTTATTCATAAATAGTAACAACAGGCTGAAGCTTAATAGTCATCAAAACAGATAATATAATTTTGTAGGATATAAAAAATTCCTGACCGGACTCGAACCAGGAACCTCCGAATGAAAGGCAAAGACATTATCACGAATTATTGTAATAATAGCAATTTCTAATCCAAACAAGACTCTGAATAATAATTAAAAATAAAATAAAAATAAATTTTGAAACCTGAATAAATAAAACTTACTAAATCTATAAACTTATAAAAATACAAATATAAGTTTTATTTTATAAATCACTCGGCAAAAACGTATTCTGTCATCCGGCATGAATATACAAAATATTACATAAATATTTTTTTATATATTAATATATTTATTTTTATTTAAGGAAAAACAAAGTAATTTAAAGAAGAGATTAAGTAAAACGTAATGCTTAATCAACCCTTAATTAACATTAACAAAATTAATCATTAATTTGTTAATTTTTTCCTGTATTTTTTGGTTTTTTTTTCGTGGTATATGGAATGAGAATTTTCCACCGTATAAAAATGCTATACCTGACAGGGATTTAAACCTGGAAACTTCCGGATGAAAGATGAATCGCTACCATTCCACCAGCTACAGTGATGAACGGAGGAAATGTATCCACTTGAAAGGGCGAATATCACTTTCTTTTCGGCGGGCTTGATACCCTGATATTTAACAATATATTGTCTCTATATGGAGAATGCAACGGTGAACTATTTTATTATCTTCTTTCCTTCTTTTCTAGCATGAGATGTTTGCTATTCTTAGGAATGACTGTAACATTTTGAGCGTTCATTCTATAGATAAGTATCAGGTATCCTACAATCGTATTTTATGGCATCAAATATGCATAAAGATATAAGAATTAAAAAAAGGGTTTTATTTCACTCACGCGTTAAATTCATTTTTTTTCGTTAAATTTTTTTATGAAATTATAGAACATCAAGTATTCTAACTTCATTGAAAACCGAATTTTAATTGTTATCAAACTAAAAATTTAAAAAAAGCAGCATAAAATGTTAAAAATTTATGTAGAAGTTATTTTACTGATTACAAATGTACTTAAGAGAAAATGTTTGATAAATATGGAAAATTTAAATTTTGTTGAACCAAACAATTTTTGGTATAATTTAACTTGATTTTATGGTAAAATAATAACATTATGAAAAAATTACTGATTTTAACGCATTTCCTCCGAAAAAAAAACAAATTGAACAAATTATTACAAATTTAAAAAAAAATATTTCAAAAGGTAATATCAGACTTATTTTATTCAATAAATAATTCAGCGAACATACAGAATGTACTGTTCTAGAGATTCCGGTATTCTTAGGTTGGAGAACTTTTTTGTGACATTTCTTAGGGTCAGACCTGTTTAATTACGAATACAAATCCAAGGGAAAATCAAGAACTATTCTTCTATACACTTGTTACGCCATCTTCGTTTGGATAATTATGACCAACATTCTTGACACCGCGTGTCACGCTCATTCGTTGCAGCACAGTTCCCCGTAGATTACAAAGCCGAATTCTCTCAGACGTACTTCCCTGTCCTGTAAGATTCTGTCACATACGAATACTGTGTACTCTGATTTGTCTTCCCTTCTTCAATAATCGTATTCAGCGGGAGGTCTCAATCTCCACTCGCACAAGCGTGCCTTGATGTTATAATGGCCAAAGCTGATCAACTTGTACCCCAATTTCCCGTGAAGCCATCTCTTCAGGACCGGGATCAGTCTATGGATCCTTTATCAACCGATAGGTTAACAGACCTTACAAGGTCATATACTCAAAGAGCGACAAATGGGGAGGAAGGAATCAACATAAAAGAAAAGGGGTGAGTATAAGAAAGGACAATCTATTCTTGAAAGAACCTCAATACAAAATCTCACACAGAGGAACAATCAAACAACCTCTAAACAGCGGTTGCTCATCAAGCCCACAACGCTTCGAGAAATATGATTTTTTTTACGTGAAACGGGAGCAGAACGATCAACGATTTTGAGTCGGCCATCTTTAAGCTGGCTAGCTGCAACAAAAGAAACTTTTCATCCAAAAATTAAACACCCATCCAAGAACAGGTAAAGATTTTACATGCTCACCAGAAATTGCCTATCTTCGAAACTGTCTGCTCTGTGGATTACTTAACTGGGTTAAGTTTAAACTAAGTGATACCGATAATACATAGTTTAAAGGATTACTCGGAAGAAATCAAAACTTTTAAATGCAAGATCCAAAGAAAACATTAATACAATCCATTTACGACTAAATTTTATTAGGTTAAATTTTATAAAACTGGCTGCAGGCATTCCGGGAGGGTTGCCCTGGTGGGCGGCATCTCAGAATGAGACGCATTTTAGTTACAATTCATTACATTAAGAAGAATAACAATCACGTAAATTAATAAAAAATATGTAAAAAAAAATTAAAACACCACTTAAATTAAACGTACTAAAAGGAAAAATCAATTTTAGGATGTTATTTCAGAATGGATTTGACAACAAGCTTTGATTGTGATAGTAAGATTATGTAAAGTCATAACTTCAAATTAAAAATTTGATGTTTTTGCCAGTTTTTTCTCATGCGTGTTTGCACCCTACTCTTTTATGTCATTCATCACGCATAAAAAAAAAAATTGCCAAAAACATCAATTTTTAATTTGAAGCTATGACTTTCACATAATCAACATATCAAAGCTTGTTGTCAAATCCATTCTGAAATAACATCCTAAAATTATTTTTTACCTTTTAATTTAAGAGAAGTGTTTTAAAATTTCTTTTATCTATTTTTTATTTTCTACTTTTTAGTCTTCGTAAGTTTATACTTTACAGCTGCGCTAGCGCACAGGTTTGAGCGTATTTCAGGTTTAGCGCACAGGGCGAGCGCAATCAAAACATAGGACTAAACGATTTAATTTCCGAATAACCAAAATCCGGCCGATCAAGAGTGTACCCGATGCGTTAAACACTTAGCGCTTGACCTGCTGATACATACGTCGTTTGAATCGTCAAAATCGGACGACCGGTTGCAGAGATATTTCGGTGGCACCTCATCGCACCCCTCCCCAATTTCCGAACAGCGCCCCTGGGGACACTAGCAAATATTATCATCCGACGGGTACCACTGATAGCGGGTGGGGTCAAAAAAGTTTTTTCAAAGCGCTGGGACCGACCGTTTTCGACATATTTGCGATTTTCGACTGAATATTCGGATCCGGTTAAACAGTACTAAATTTTTCCCAAAACTTCGATATATATTTCGCATATATATATATACGGTAACAAGTATACACCTTCTTTCTTTTTTCTGTTTAGCCTCCGATAACTACCGTTTAGATAATAACAAATATACACCTGACCACCACGAGATGTACTAACGAATCGGGATTTTCCGCTAGTGATCGGTACATTCCGGTTTTTAAGCTGAGAGGGACGCACACAGACACACATACAAATTCCGTTTAATAGGGTAGGATATAAAATCGAATTCTACCTATTTGTTACTTAACAGTAGCGTGTTTTGATCCACGTACCGTCCGAAATTCAAACAAATAACCTCATCTAAGTTTGTTTTGCTTGTATTCAAGCCAGAACGGTAAACGCAACTTACAAAGTGAGTTTCAAGATTTTAAATCTAATGTATTAGATTCTACTATTCTATTTCAATCGAAATTATTGATAGGATGTTCTACCTCC
This sequence comes from Lycorma delicatula, assembly GCF_047948215.1. Lineage (NCBI taxonomy): Eukaryota > Metazoa > Arthropoda > Insecta > Hemiptera > Fulgoridae > Lycorma > Lycorma delicatula. The sequence continues at coordinate 35,772,810 of NC_134464.1, read as the reverse complement.
CCTCAAAATTATTTTTATGAAAGCTTATTTTTAAATATTAACTCGAAATGCCACTGCTTAAGATAAAAAGAAGCATTAAACAAAAAATCGAAAAAAATATTATAATTTTGAAAACGGGCACCAAATTCTCATCTTATATTCAAAAATATTTTGTGTGAAAATTAAATAGTTATAATTTATAGGCTTTCACTAGAAATTAATTCAAGAAACAAAAATTAAATAAATAATTTTGTTTGTAAAAAATTTATAAAGGGAGTTCAGTTAATTTTTAATTTGCTTGATCGAAAAAAATTTTAAAATAAAAAATTGAATTTCAAAGAAAAATTTTTAATTTTAAATTCGGTAATTCCGGTCGTAAAAGTAGATAAGAAAATAGGTAATCCTATTTAGTAATACAGAAAAAGTAATTAGTCATTAATAAGTAATTCTTGACTGAGGAATATTTTGTAATTTGCCTAAGCTATCCGTTGCTGCTGAATGGTAAAATTGGGTGGACTAAATTAGTTTGATAACTTCTTATGAATAAGATGTACCCCTAATGAATTAATTATAAATTTTATTTTTTATTTTTTTGTCTCTAGTCATTTGACTGGTTTGATGCCACTTTATCCACCCATCTGATTTTTAACATTCTCCTATAGCACCACATTTCAAAAGCTTCTAATCTTTTCTTCTCAGATACTCCGATTGTCCAAGTTTCACTTCCATATAAAGCGACACTCCAAACATATACTTTCAAAAATCTTTTCCTGACATTTAAATTAATTTTTGATGTAAACCAATTATATTTCTTACTGAAGGCTCGTTTCGCTTGTGCTATTCGGCATTTTATATCGCTCCTGCTCCGTCCATCTTTAGTAATTCTACTTCCCAAATAACAAAATTCTTCTACCTCCATAATCTAGTAATTTAAGATAATAATTATAAATTAATTTAATAATAATTATAATTTAATTTAAGATAGTAATTATAAATTACTATCTTAAATCTAAGCCAACGGAACACAATAACAAAACAAACAATTTTTTTTTTACTTCACCATTATAATCCTGGAGGAACCTTTCCATCCCAATAAGCCTTTATTCTCTAATTTGAGATGCACTTCACACCATTCCGGTCACGCAGCATCCAATATACTCGAATATTCAAACATCTCGTTCTTGGTCAACCTCTTTTACATTTTCCCTTCATTTCTACTCTCAATAGGTTTTTTTAGTCTTCTACCCTTACCACATATCCTAGCAACTATTCTTCTTACATAAAGTCTTTGACAACGATAAATCTAACTACATCCTAGTTACATTTTATTTAAAATTTATCGTTTAGCGCAAATAATTTTCTTTTATTAATTTTATTTAAACATTATAAATTTAAATTAATATAAGTAACTATAATAGGTGTAAAAATTTATTCGTAAGGTTTAAAATTATAACCAGTTCTAACGGATTAATACACCGAGTTCTTCATTAAGGAAATCAATGTTCAAGAAACTCATTTATAAGCACAAATAAAATTTAACTTTATAATTAATTTACAGTCTGTAATAAAAATTTTAATTAATAAAATCTTCCTTTTCTGCTTTCTCCATATCATTTCATACAAGATTTATTAATTACTTTTTGTAAACTAAAATTAAATACGTGTAAAAAATATAAATCGTAGATATTACGAACGAAAAGGTTTTCTTACTTGAATATTAAAAGCGTTCTAAATTTAAATATCAATGAATAAAATTTAATAAATATATACCAATAAATAAAATACATTTCCTCGTTATTTTAATTAGCATTCTAATTACTATATATTTTTATCTATCTATATCTTTACCGATAAGTTAGAAGTTTAATAACTCGCTTTATAATACCGGTAAATAATCGAAGTCTAACTTTACACCGAAAACTATACACGATTTCATTTCATTATTGCAATTTTTTTTTATAAAAATCAGAATAAAAAGCATAAAGAAATATCATTTTTACAATGCTTTATTTTTAGATAACATTACGCTGCGGTAAAAGATACGAAAAAAATTTTGTAAAATTTTCCTACTATCAAAAGTCCAGTTTTGCTACTTTTTGGGGCTAAAATTTTTTCAACAAAGGAACATTTTTTTTAGCAATCAAAACAAATATTAAAAAAAATTGATCTGTTTCATTTTGATACATTAAAAATTGTCTAGAATAAATTAAAAAATAATCATTAACCGGACGTGAAAAAAAATTGTATTTAAAACAAAAACTCTTTTAAAATAATTGCTACATTAATTGATTCAGACAGGAAGTAAATTAGTATAACAAACATATAATAAATAGTTCTTACAACGGTTACGGTGCTCTACTGTTCATAAATAAATGCCGGATAATTATATTATTGCGAGAGTTACTGTACAACGCCAGAGCGGTAATTATTTTTATTCAATTGTTTTACTTAACCTTTTTGTAAAATTAGTTGTTTCTAATTACAATATAAATTTTCGGTCTTCTTTGTTATCGTACGCCACTTTTTTATGCAACTTCTTCAGATTTAATGAGCAAATTTAAGATGGAAAAAGTACATTTTTTAATGAAAAATAAAAAATTACAAAACAATTATGTTGACTCCTTATGAGGAATCGTACGTATACCAACATATCCAAACCAAACATTACCTACGCTCGTTTCGCTCGTTAACCTCGTCTAATTAACGTTAAATAGCTTAATATATACGTACATAACGTTAATTAGATGATGTTAGCAAGCGTAGGTTACGTTTGGTTGGGTTATGTTGATATACTAGATCGTGAATACCGGTGTTCTTTGATGGTTGGGTTTCAATTAACCACACATCTCAGGAACGGTCGACCTGAGACTGTACAAAACTACACTTTATTTACATTCACACATATCATCGTCATTCATCCTCTGAAGATTACTTCAGAGGAATCTTACGGTGGTTCCGGAGGCTAAAGAGGCAAAAAGAGCGTTATGTTGATATACGTATGATTCCTCAGTACACGAAGTTAACCCACCGGGTTGGTATAGTGGTAAACTCAACAACATCAGCTGATTCCGAGATCGAGAATCCTAGAAAAAAGTAGTTACTTTTATATGGATTTGAATACCAGATCGAGGATACCGGTATTCTTTGGTGGTTGGGTATCAATTAACCACACATCTCAGGAACGGTCGACTTGAGACTGCACAAGACTACACTTCACTTAAATTTATACTTATCATCCTCATTCATTCTCTGAAGTAATTCCTTACGGTGGTTCCGGAGGCTAAACAGAAAAAGAAAGAACACAGAATCAACATAATCTAAACAAACAACCTACGTTCGCTTTCCTCGCTAACATATTTTTTGTTTAATACATTGTAATAATACGTTTAAATACGTTGTTTTTTGACATAGAAGATGCATAAAAAAAGTGAAAAAATTTGGGGGTGGAGTAACAAAGTACCAAATTTTCTTACTCGGATTATTAAAATAAACATATCAGTTATTTTAACTTCTAAAAATAAATCATTCCGGATTAAAATGTTTTTATTAGGAAAATTACCGATAACTGAAAAACCGTCAATCGAAAAACGCCTAAATTTGTTGAAACCATAAAACAAGATTAATTATTACTGGGTTAACACATCATGTTTATATAACTCCTCTTCTGTTTTATACATGAAAAAAAATTGAAATAGATTATTAAAGAGCAATCAAAAAGGATACTTTCTTATATATATATATATATATATATATATATATTGTTTTTTTTTTTTTTTATAGAACTTTTGGAAATGAAATTACCTAATAGAAAAATTCATTGGAAAATAAAACAAGAGAGTCTGGTTTTCTACTTCGTCTTTATTTATAAGAAATAATTTTGTACTACTCTCGCCTCACATTTTCATTGTTTGGCTAATTCCTTGTACTGTATGCCGGTTGCTTAAGAAACAAAGTAAACAAACATTTTTAGGTTGGACTGTAATTTTAATATTATTTTGAGTAACTTTAATAATCAGACTATAATAACTTTACTCTTCGATTATTTAATATACTGTTTATAAAATAAATTAAGATTCATTTTAATTTTATTATAATTTATGATCCTAATTAAAGTTAATTCTTTTAATATGCAAGAAAGCTGAAACAGAAAAATACGTTCGTTAAATATAATTTGTTGCAAAAATAATAAGTCAAGGTTACGGGTTTAAAGAACTCTTTACGTAATAAAGAAGAAATCCACACGATTTCATATTTGTAGAAGTTTATTACAATTTTTATTTTTACAAATAAATTTTTTATTCGTGGCGCGAGTGCTAGCGTCTCGACCTTACCTCCGGAGGCCCCGGGTTCAAATCCGGTTAAGCATGGAATTTTCACACGCTACAAAGTTGTCATTTTATCTCATCCTCTGAAACAATACCGAACGGCTAAAAGAAATAAAAGAAATAGATTTATTCTACCGACATAACAGAATCAACGGCTTTATGTACAACACCCACAACCGAAACCAGAAGAAAAATTATTGAAAATTTTCTAAAACTCAATATATTCTTTGATAAAAATTGATAGAAATTTTTTAAAGAATAATTTAATTACTTTTATATAAATATTTAACTAAATCGGCATTTAAGCAAAAAGTGTGGCAAAGCCCCAGCATGATTTTTAATTCTATATAACCTTGTTTGAATCTGCACCTCAACCAAATCAACCTGCGAATTTATTGAAAATTCATAATTATCTAATAGAAATTTAAAAAATTATAATAATAATAATAACCAAAGAATTTTATAGACATAAAGTTTACTTCATTTTATTTTTATGTAATAATTTATTTCCTATTATATAACTCTTATAAACATTATATAACGGTAAACAATGGTGATTATGAATTAATATAGTTCCTCGTTACGGAACAATGGTTATACTTAAATTTTGTAAAAAAAAATATATGATTTTAAAGTAGTGACATAATTTTAAATACAATAAATGAAATATACTAAGGTAAACAATGACAATTGCTTTATAGTAAACATATTTAAATGGTGGGAAATAAGCCCGACACACTAATTTATGTCTGTATTGACTTCTATGGGAATATTTTCCTCCCTCACTCTCTCGCCAATAGCCAGTACCTCTATAGAGTTTTATCCTTTTCCAATATTACAATATTTCTACTCGTATACAGTAAAATTTAAAGCAGGGCTTTCTTTTACATTATCAATAATTATTATTATATTTTATAATTCCCCATTAAAAAAATATTATATGTTTGAGAAAAATCTATATATGTATATACTAGCCGGCCCGTCTAGACAAAACCTGGACCCTCGAGGCTCAGGTCAGCCCAGGTGAATTCCGGAGCCAACTCAAGGGCTGCTCGAGGCCTCACCCGGTCAAGGGGCCTAATCCATCGCCATTACCAATTTTCCAGTGAAGCGCAGTGACCCGCAGAGTATGCTTCGGTCGCCATTCCCATCTACCCAGAGGACTCCACCCTCTGGGAAGTTCATCCTCTGGGACTCCACCCACGAACTGACCGTTATCCTCATGTTTGTGAAAATATTGATAAATAATAATTATAGTATTCAGGTTTTATAAAAAATTGAAAAAGAAACTAAATTACAACAAGTAGAGTAATAGTAAATTAAGGCTCATTAAAGGTGTACACACACCTTTAATGACGAAAAATTCCTAACTTATTTCTTTGCCACGGTGGCAAAAATATAATAATGAAGTAAAAGGATTATTCTATTTTTTCCTTAATGAATATTTTTAATTCACAACTTCACCCTTCTTGGGAACGAAGGAATAATGAATACTTTTAATGTCTTAACCTTCAAGGGAGCTAGAGCCTGGCTCGATGGCTTAAAGCCTTCCCTGAAAAAACACAAATGTATCGTGCAAATTTGAAAGCAAACCGTTTGTTAGTTCTCGCGTGAAGTGTTATATATATATATACACACACACACACACACACACACACACACACACACACACACACACACATTTCCGAATAACCGTGATCTGTTAGATCGAGAGTGTACCTGATGTTTGCAGAAGTTAGCCTTCAACCTACTAACAAATACCCCGTTTGAATTTTGAAAATCAGACAATTGTTTTGCAGAGATATCATCATAAGAGCATCCCATTGCACCTCCCAAAACAGTGTTCACCACCTATCTAGCCTCACAAGCAGTCCCCACAATAAGCCCATTATTGTTAAACAGAAATTTTTAAAATTTATTTAATACCATTTTATTATACGTAAATTTAATTCTATTATTTTTGTTATATTATTCATTCGATTGATTCGAATCATTCAGTTTAAACCCAGTTCACACACTGATAGACTCACAGTTCACAGTTCATTAGTTCAATTTATTAAAATTTGTGTTTCATCCGGCAAATCTCCACTAAAACATAGTAGTGTAAATATATATTTGAGAAGAAATATATAAAAATCTTCTTAGTTATGCCAAGAAAAATGGGTAAAAATTTAATTGTAATAGATTAAATAGTTTTTTGTTTACCCCAAATAAACAAAAATAGTATAAATAAAGGCGTATAAAAAATCTACTACAACTTCTTATAATCTTAAATTTCATACTGTACTAGTAAAATCAAGCACAACTAAACAGTACCAAAAAGTACAATAAATAATAATAGGAAATGGGTTTTATTTCAATACAATTTTGGTCCCATTTATTTTTTTTTTTTAATTTTAAAGGAATTTAAAAGATTAAAGGTAAAAGAATTTAAAGTTATACATTAGTTACCAGAAGAAAAAATTCTAGGATAAGACATCACACGAAAATTTATCCGTATAAATGCAGGAAATCTGGCATCATCATAATAACAGAATCAATCTTTAAAATAATCTACAATAGTTAGACAAAAATATTAGTCTAAGTATTTAAATTGTATTATCCATAGAATGTAAGATTTTAATCCATTACCATTATAAATATCTTTTTAAGTCGACGGTAAGACAGTAAACTGCATTTCTTTAAAAAAACTGATAATTTTACAATACCTGAAACATCTCAGGGAGTAGTATCCAAAAATATTGTTGGGAAGTAAGGTAAAATGTCAACAGATAAAGTTATGCTATGTTCTACTGATTATTCTGCATTCACTGAAATTAAGAACTAGGGTGGAATTCATCAGTTTATCGAATACTGTTGGCCTCATTTAATGGTTAACGATGCCAGGAATCAATATTACTTTGAATATAACTAAAAAAAAAATTCATTCACATACTGAAGAGGTTTATCCACACCGCTTAAAGGTATAACAATAAAGCCAATAGTAATAATACTAATTAATGTCCAAATAAAACTGCAATAATTACTGGAAAAAGAATTTTAATCTTCTAACATTTAACCCTGTGTACAGGAATTATGCTTTCCTTAAATACCACTCTCGTTTTCTCTTTTATCCTGTTTAGTCTCTGGAACCAACATAAGGTATTACTTCAGAGGATGAATGAAGATGATATGTACGAATGTAAATGAAGCATATAGTCTTGTACAGTCTCAGGTCAACAATGGTTGACCTGAGACTGTATGCCTGAGATGTGGAGTTAACTGAAACCCAATCACCAAAGAACACTGGTATCAACGATCTAGTATTCAAATCCTTAAATACCACTATGGTATAGTCAAAAACATCTCAGATTATGAAGAAAATTTTTTTAGCTACAAGAAAAAATGTTTTTCATTTTATTTAAATTAAAAAGCCTTGTAATTAAAGTTAAATGTCTACCCTTTTTTTATTAACAATCTTTCATTTGGACAATAGTTTCAAATTTATTTTTTTATTTCAAGCACTTACTCAGATAAACAAAGGTTTACCCACAATTGCAATCATCTTTTTTTATGATAAGAAATGGATTTTTTAGTGAATGGAGAATACAAAGTTTGACCTGAATTAAACTGCAGGATGAAAGGCAAAGATATTATCTTGGTTTATAGATTAAAAGAATTTTATCGTAAAAATATTTCAAATTTCAATTTTTCCTCTTTTCTTTAAAAATAAATCTGAGTTGCACAACAAAATGTTTTTATAAGTAAAAAAAAAAAAAATCATGCCCAACTGATAATACCAACTGATAATAACCAACCAACTGATAATATTCAATCCCATTCAACATGTACAAGTTTACTATTTTTCAGTTTGATTTAAAAATAAAAATGAATACCTTAATTCAAAACCAACAACAATTAAACTTTAATTGCATAATTATACACTAAATTTTCTTTTGCCAGATATAAAGACAAATAAATGCCAATGTATATACATATAATTATTACTCCTAATGTGTATTTTGCAACCTGTTCAACTAGTAAACAATAAGCAACCTTCCCCCATGACCCAATGACATGAGCATGATATGTATGACATGTAAATGAAATGTAGTCTTGTATCAATTCAGGCCAACCATTCCTGAGATGTGTGGTTAATTTAACCCCAACCAGCAAAGTACACCAGCATCAATCTAGTATTCAAATCTATATAAAAGTAACTAATTTTTACTAGGATCTGAACCTCAGAACGTTCGACTTTGAAAATCAGCTATTAAACAAGTGATCTGTAACGACGGTTTACCAATAGTGTAACCCGATGGGCCAAAAGTAATCCTTCCAATTTTTTGCATTTTTCAATATTTTTTAAAATTATTTTTGAGTTAGATTGAAAAGAAAAATTTTGTAATAAATAAATTTTATTGTTTTTCTCTATTCAAACGTGGAACATAAAAAGATTGAAAAATACAAATAAATCTGGATTGATTACTTTTATAAAAATACTTTCCCTCTGTTCTATACACATGAGAAAGTTATATTCTCTATACATATGAGAAAATATTCTTTATATTAAATTTTATATCCCCATAAAATTATGTTTATTCAAATAAAAGAACATTATAATTTAAATTAAATATATATATCGATTTATTATTGATAAAAAAGAAATCAAGTTCTTTATCACATTATAATAATATACTTATTTATTGAAAAAAGTTTTATTAAACAACTGTGAATTGAAATATAAAAATATCTAATAAAAAGATCTATTAAATAAAAATTGCAAAAGAAAAGTACAAGAGAGATTGAATACCATAGGTGAGAAGTCAACTATAGAAATATATTGGACAAATATATAATATATATATATATATATATATATATATATATATATATATAATATTTTTTTCTAAGAATATAATCCAGATGACAGACAGAGAAAATAATAACATAATATAACCAGTTCTTCAATTATTCAGGAGTATAATACTATAACAATAACAATAACATCTATATTTCACTTTCTACCATTTAAACTACTTTTATTAAAGAGAAAAAACTTTTACACAATAATTTTATAACTAAACATTATTATTACACTTAATAACTTAATATAACACATGACAATTTTAGAAATTACTGTTAAGACAATGTTATTAACTCACACACTCTCACTCTCTCTCTTTCTCTCAAACTCTCTTTCTATCCCTCCCCATGATTAAATGTGTGTTTCAAATTTCAAAAATTTCTAAATTATTCTTATAATCAGTAACACAAATACTACACCTACAATTCAACAAATGGTTGGTTGTATTAGATACACCTACCTTTCTGTTTCTGTAAGCAGTGTAACGTTCCATAAATATTTTTTTAAAAGGCCTGGAAGCTTTACCTATACGCATCTCATTATATTCATTACATTTAATTTTATATAATATTCCCCTTAAACCCTCTCCATCATTTTTATTATTACTTTTTCTTAAATATCTTATAAATATTAGTAATTTTTTTCTATTATTTTGTGATATTGTCTTGTTGCAATTTTGTAAAACCAAATTTTCTGTTTTCTCAAAAACAGAATATATAAATCAAATATCATTTCATCAATACCAATATTGACTATATAACAAGAAAACCCCTTTTTTTTAGTATTAATAATAAAAAGTAAGGGGTAATTATAGTGAAAGAAAGAAAAAGGTGCTTTCTCCTTGTAAGAAATGTAAAACATCTTAACTATAATAGATCTATACAAACGAACCAGTTTCTATTGCATCCTGCTTATTAACAAAATACATACATAGAGATTTTTATTAATCTAAAACCAGTTTTTTTATACACAGTTTATTTATGTATGATATAACATATATAAGGCTTTTATTGCCATCCAGTTTGTAAATATATTGCCCATTCACTGGCCAAACACTAGTTTAAAAATGTCATTCTAATTATGAGTAAATTGTTGTTTTTTCTTCTTTCTCACATTAAATATCTTCTCGCCTTTCATAGAAATAATTTTCTTCCTGTTGAATGATTCATAAATCATATGATTTTTTTTATACTTTCTAAATAAATTAAAGGAATTAACAATTTCAATATGTTGAGTTATATTCAAGCCATGTTAAGTTTTATCATTAATAATTTTTTTTTATTAAATTTATAAGGCAAGGAAACAATGTTTTGATATAAAAAATATTGAAAGTTGAGTCTGAGTACTTTATGAAAGCAAACAAAAACTCATTTTTTAACTTATAGTTGGATAAAAAAAAATCACAATAAAAATAGTTGAGTAAAAATTACTACCAACTTTGTGCACTTTGTATAGTTAACCATATTAATTGTGGGATGGATAAAAAAACTTAATTACTCCAATGTTATGTTTACCAATTCCACTTACTGATCCATGAACAAAGGAGACCATCTTAACTCTTCATAATTCTGATCAAAATCCATGAAAATTAAATGATGGAGAGCACATATTTTCAGCAATATATTTAAACATTTTAACTATGTTACTATATAATAATTAGATTTTTTAAATTCAGTCCAGTTTTATTATTTTACTTTTTATGAAAGTGTAATATAATTTAAAGTTTTCTTTTTCAGATACTAAAAACAAGTTTAGTGACCATTATGTTGTTAGCAATGTGTTTTGGACAACAAACACATGTACAACAATCAGCAAGTGGATCTGCATCAGATAAACAAGTTAGACTAGAAGATATTGAACGTGATACTGTACCTAATTCACAACAAAGATCACAAACCTCTCAAACGCAACATCAACAAACACAGCAGCAACAGCAACATCAACATCAACATCAACAACAACAACAACAACAACAACAACAATACGGTTTAACACAACAACAACTGGCTGCATATCAACAACAATTATTATTACAACAATTACAGCAACAATATTTTGCACCTCAACCGATAACATATCCAAGTTATAATGCTTTACCACTTATGATAATACCTGGTAATCATTTAGGGGTCGGATCACCAGCTCTTCCATTACAAGCATACTTCTTACCAGATCCAATCATTTATCAACAACCATCAGCTGCTGCACTTCAAACATCACAACAAGCTGTATCATCGCCTGCTAACTCATTATATCAGGTAAAAATCATTAACATGTTTAATCTTAAAAAAATAACCTAGTTAAATGCTAATCATAAAATGTTCCTCGTTCTGATTATTATAAATTTATTTTCTTTGAAACTCCCTTTTAATCAAATCCGCTTGAAGTAAACTGTTCAATTTTTTTTTCCTGGTTCTTAATGTATAATAGAAGGAAAGTAAAATATTAAATCTCAAACAAGGTGCTGTTTAGAAAGAATGTTTAAAATGTTAAGGTGTGTGCTAGTGTCTGTATTATTATTAGGAACAGTTTAACTACAATAAAATTTCATTGAGGTAGCATTTATTAGATAGACGTAAGTAAATTCAATTTTGAAAAAATCTGAGAGGAATATAAAAGGTAATAAGGAAATTGTTACATCTTAAAGAGGATTGTACTTGAAAAGTTTACAAAAAAATATTGAAAATCTACTTACAAAAAAAAAAAATAAGATTTTATCATCCCTGTTATTTCTTAGGTTATAAAAAATAACTCAAGAAACAACTAAAAATTATACAAATCAAACACTTTTTGAAAAAAAAATTATACAAAAATACCACAAAACTAGGAATTATATGATTATAATTTTTAAATGTTTTATCAATATGAAATAATTTCTTAACTATGCGAAACAAAGGTGAAAAAACTATTCAATCGTTGTACTTGAACAACTCAAATTATACCAACACTTAAAAACAACATTCTGGAAGAACAAATACACAATATAAATTATACACATACTATTTCAAGATAAACAACAAAAATCGTTTAAATTCCATTGAAATACCAGTACAACACCCAACAGCAACATTATCAGTCTTTTGAAATTTAATATAGAGCTCAGATCCAAGTAACATCAGAGCTAGCTGAGAGATCGGTTAGTTTTTCTTAATAACCTTTTCGTTTAAAAAACCTGTATTATAGTTAATTTAAAAATTAACTTCAATAAAAATCAATAATATGAATAAACAGTTTCGCTGTCATATTGGTTATAGATTACATTATAAGATATGGTTAAAAAAAAATTGTTTCAATATTTATGGAACTGCCATTAAAATTCAAGCAGTCACAAACTTTAGATAAATAGGTGCAATTTTATTTGTATGTTTTTCAGATACATTATTTACTCCTTTATTTTTTTCAAAAACTAATATTTATTATTTAATGAAATCTGGGCAAGTTGATTCAGGTTTAAGCTTCACAAATATCTATAATGAGAGCTATTTTTGAATTCCTCAAAAGTACAATAATATAATTAATCCTAGAAATTTATTTTACCTCATTAATAAACAATTGCCAAAGAAAATTTAATATATATCGCAACTCCATTGCATCTGATTTTTTGAAATAATAAAATGTAATTATTTTGTCAAACACAAAAAACAATGCGGCATAACAGTAAATCGATTATTAAGATACAGTGCTCACTTGACAATTATCACATATGTCACTAATTTTTTTCAGCGCTTAATTTTTCAATATGAATTTATCAATATTTTGTCTGTTTCAGGTTCCAGCACAACAATTACAACCGACAGCTCGTTACCAAAGCCAGCTGTTATCAAACCAAGGATATCGTGTACCTCAACAAACACAACAACCGATCCATAATTTTGTATATACATCGACCCCACCACAATCTTCTCAGCCACAAGGACAGCAATTTTTATATCAACAACAACAACAATTACAACAACCATACAATGCATATAATGCAATATACCAACAAAGACAACAGAAGAATTTATATTCTAGCGGTGTTAAATCAACACCAGCACCACCAGGTTTATTGAAGTCTGCCAGTCAATCTTCTCCATTAGCGTATTCACAAGCATTTCAAAACAATGATCAAACAGCTAGCAGTTATATTAATTATAAATCATTTTAAATTTTGAAATTAATCGCAATAAAATATCATACCGTAAATAATTTCATTACTATATCATCAGTAGGATTTAAATTCATTCATATAAACATTAAAAAATCATACGCATTTCTGTAAAAAAAAAAATTTACCTTTTACTAAGGTTACTGCCAATTTTCTTGTCTTCTTTAACTTTTTTCTTTATTTCTTCATTTTATAATCATTTATTTTTTTTAAATATTTTTTTAGTACAATCTTTGCATTAAGTTTTCATTTTTAAATCACTTTCAATGATCTAATTGTAATAAATGTTACCTTCAGATGAGAATACTCAATGTGGAAGTACATTGTAAATTGCCATTACATACTTTTTTTTAATACTTTTTCATTAAGTGAATAACAATGTTATTTTATAAATAGAAAGCACATTTATATAAGCATAAATGATCCACATGAATATAAATTAACATTTCACAATAATCGAAGTGCTGCTGTAGGCAATCATATTTATTACTATAATAATATTTCTTAACAACTTCAGTTTTTTTCCAAATACATTTTTACAATGTTCTTTTGTCAAATTTCAAAAAAAAATTCTTAGGAACCAATTTATTAAACAAAGATCCTATTTTTTGCATGTTATCTTAATTTTATATCCTTCTACGTTCCAGATTATTACTTCCCAATATATTCCAGATGAAATCAAATTATTAAATTATAAAAGGAACACATTCATTCTAGCAAAAACTAAATTTTTTTTAGTAAATAAAACATTCACATTTGTAGATCTATAAATACAGTAAACATTAGTTCTACTTGATGAAAAAAAAAAAAAAAACGTTATTAAATTTGTATGATTATATATAACGTTTATTTTTTATTGACAACAACCAACAATGGATTTTATAAAACAATCAATGCTATGTTGTTTAAATCCATTTTTAAGTTACCATCTTCATTTTTATCTATTTGTACATTTTTTTTTTTTAGTTTATCATGTAACCAACTTATATGCCTAAAAAAAATACCAATTAATAGTGAAACTGCTTTAAAAACACTTTTTTATTGTCGTAAAGTTACCACTTTTAAATTAGTCTCATTTGTAAAGTTCCATGTTTTCTAATTAAATATTCTAAACGTAAATTAATAAAAAATTCAGAAACTTTTTTCTGTAATAACTAAAATTAACTTATAAAACATTTCAGTAATTAAAAGCTCTCATTATTAGGAAATTCAATTTTCTTGCAGAGTAAACAAATTGAAAACAACCAATATATAGAGCAATGATGTCTGAGGGGTAATCTCTCATGGGAGGGAATATTCCACTTACAATTTATACCTTATTCATTACTCTATAAGCTAACATTAAATAAATATATTTAATTGTAATGCTTATAAAAAAAGGAAAAAAATACAGTAAAATCCTTTATATATGTTATCTATCATAAAAGTTGAATATACATTTTTTTTCTTTTTTAATCTCTCTTTCTATCAAAGAGCAGGTTCATGATTATACAACAGCATTTTCTCTATTTCTCTTTATTTAGAATTCTCTATTTTAATTTGTTATCTGTGCCCATATTTAAAATCATTCACTATGTTTAGTTCTTCATTTTTTTTTTGAATCAGCAAGTTAACTAGTTAGATACTCCATTCAATTCAGTTCTCCTTTAAACCTCCACAACTGATATATCCTGAATCCTCAGTTGTTTTTAATACTTCAATAATTTCTTTCTCCACAGTGAATCTATAACCAAATATACTAAAACTTGATGTCTTATTAAATGGCTAAGTAATCTACTATATCTGTTTACAAGATCCTTCCATAAATTTCACTTGTTCATATTAAGATCTCTTAACTTTGTACTTTATCACCTCTCCACATTAACGATGCATTTACTTTAATGCCACAATAAGGCTTTTGAAAATAATTTTCAAAGGCTTTAATCACTTTCCAATTTTATTATTTCTATTGCCTATATATCTCTATCATACAGCATTAAACTCCATACCAATATTTTTAATATCTTTCTGATTTTCAGTTTATATTAGTATACTTCTTTCTTTGCAGAAAAATATTTATACTTTCTTTATAATAAATATCTCATTTAATTAATTTTTATTTTAATTATTTTTGCATTTACTTTCCACAGCATTCATCATATAATATTTTATTTACCCTTTACTCATATTTTCAACAAATTCTTTTACTATATTCATTTTATTTATCTATACGATACTGATAAATCATGACATCATTTTCACTTATTTTAAAATATATATATATTTTTTGTTCTTTCATTTCTTTCTACAACCTCAACATATAATTTACATCAAATGGTATATGAGGTTAATTCAAAATAATTATTATAAAGATCTATTTCAACCACGTAAGGTTTAAATATTAATTTATTTTTAAATAAAATTTCAATACATAATAGGATCTGAACCGAGGATTATAGAAGACAACATTATTTAACACTGTTACTTTTGAAATTCATGATATATTTTTAGCTTTCATTATTTTTCTATTCTAAATCATCATCTACCATCTTTTTTTTTACATTATTTCATCCACGTACTTCATCTTTTTCATTTATTGCATTATACTATAACATATAAATTAAATATTATCATATACACTTTTATCAAATTAATAATGCATTATATAAATGAAACATATATAAATCGAACATCATTCATTCTGAAGTAAATTGTAAATATACTATGAAATTTAATTTTTAAATATTTAAAAATTAAATTAATTAATTACCAAGATAATTAATTTGTAAATACGATTTTTAATATTTTTATTCTGCATTATTATGGTCTTGTATTGTTAACTAGTCTTTTGTAAATATTTTATTTTATTACAACAAATTTTTTTATGTGATAGTTATAAGAAAATATATGACTGATAAGTTTTTCAAAAATCTTTGTTATTTCATTTCTTCTAACCAAACCATTAATGACACCTTCCTCAACAAACCTTCTAAGTTTAATCTGAAGTTTATATTCAGTTGAATTTAATTCAACTAAACTTGAATACAGGTACACAAAGTTAGTCATTTAGAAATATATTACATTCACACAAAGTGACATATAGTTTAAAAAATTATGTCAGTGTTCTTATTTCATTCCTTATCACTGGGGATGAAACTCATGGTTACAATGGGCCTTGATTTCTTCTATTTATCCATAGCAAAATAAACTGAAAAAACATCTTTACAGCTACATTTAAACTCCTGTAATACTTTGCATGGACACAAGAATGTATAAAATCTATTTTTTCATCATATGGATAATAAGAAAAATAATCTTATTAAATAATTAGCATAATTCTAGAAGGTTACCAATAAATAAATAAAGTATTGCTATACCTCTGAAACAATGTTATAAACATTTATAACACCTTTTAACAAAATTCAAAGAAAAAAATATATATTTTCTTCTTAAAATTTTGATTTTTTCAAACTGGCATCAAATTTAAAAGTAACAACTAATTAATAATTAATTTTGCAAAAAGTAAAAATTTAAAGAATTCAACAGTATTTTTTTTTTTGCGGTTATTTATTTAAAATACTTAGTTATTCTTCTATTTAAAATGTTAATAATGTCAGCTGTATAAAATTGAAAGTAACCAATCACCTGAAATTCAAAGAAAAGAAATCACATCTTTATAAAAATTTTAAAAAAAATGTAGAGAAATAACATTAACTACAATCAGTTGTTTTTTGTTTTTTTTTTTGGAGAAAATCGAATTCACGTTATCATTGCTCGGATCAGAAATTAACCAAAAAACCCCCTTCTCAGTTGTTAAAATATTAACAAACTAAAATTAAAACTAAGATAGTAAGAATATTAAAATTAAATAATAAAAGAAACGTAACCATTAAAATAAAACATGAAACAAAACTAACAAAATAAAATTTATGGTTTATTATCATTAAATCTTATTAATATTAATTCTTCTAGGAGTACCAATACATGGTCTAGTACATTCTTATCATATTCCTAGGATGTGCCAAATGTCCTTTAGTAATTTAAATTTGCGACATAAGGTCGCGTAACATATGAAGTCCACAAGGATGTGGTGCACAGTCAAGCAACAGTCACATCGTATGCATAGTGGTGCATTTCCAGATCTGTGTATCTCTGGTATGTCCTAATTGCAATCGACTCAGGACCAATTCCTCTTCATGAATTTTTCTGCGTGAAGAGTCCCATGGTAACAGAGTAACTTTGATGTGTTGGAGTTTATTATCCGCTGAAGCAGTCCAGTCACCTTGCTAACTTCTTCAAAGTGTATGTTTAATGTTATTAATAATATCGGTAGTTGTAACTCGAGGGGCAATAGTAGCAGAATCCGCACGTCCGTTACCCTGGATTCCCACATGACTAGAGATCCAGCAGAAATTCTCTTGTGTGTTGTGACAATTCAATTCAGTGATTGTATTATGAATTTCGGTGATGATAGCATAACCAGATTACAAATCCTCTAAAGCTTGGAGAGTACTACACGAATCGTTGAGTTGTGCAAAAAGGCTACAAAAAGTGTAGGAATTTGTATTATTTATTAAACTCAAGTTTTAAAAAAATCAGTTTTCCTAAAGTTTAATTTGAAATTACCTAAAACTTTTGATTTAAAGTTGTACGTTACTATAGTTTGAAATAATGATAATTATTAACAAAAAAAAGATCTTCAAATGATCATAATTTTTTTTTTTTTTTTGATGAATGGCTTATATATGGAAATGAATATTTACAGCATATAAAATATTTCATGCCTGAGATTTGAATCCAGAATCTCCAGGTGAAATATAATTCTTTGTTTAATAAACTCTTCCACCGTGTTATGTGGAAATAACTTATTTAAAGGAACTTCCTCTGTAATAAAAGTGAAATCATAAAAAAATAATGGGCTCAATTAGGAACTTTTTTAAACTTAGTAAATAATATCTTTTTAATTAAAAAATAAAGTCATTTTTGAATAGAAAATATAAGTATCCAAGAGTGAATAAATAGCCTCATTGAAGGAACTGTTAAGATTGAATAAAATAATAAACCAATCGATCATCAAATAAAAATTAAGTTTGGATAGAAAAATATAAAAAATCTTTTACCGTCATTTAAATCTTATTTATAATATTTGTAAAGTATTTTTAATTATACATGTGTAAACAAGATATTTGCTTTTTTATAAAGGAAAATACAACATTGCGTTAAACTTTTAATCTATTTGAAAGTAATTAGAGAGAAAGTTAATCAAAGTATATTGTCATAGGCCAAGTTTCCAAGCCATTAGACCTAATAAACTATGAAATTACTTAAACAACTTCACCATAACTGTCTAATTACCAGAATGGTTTTAAGTAGAGATCACGTCTTTGAATAAAA
Source organism: Lycorma delicatula (assembly GCF_047948215.1). Classification (NCBI taxonomy): domain Eukaryota; kingdom Metazoa; phylum Arthropoda; class Insecta; order Hemiptera; family Fulgoridae; genus Lycorma; species Lycorma delicatula. Next base: position 35,754,140 of record NC_134464.1, on the reverse strand, counting down.
TATTGAAAGTTTGTATAAAATTTTGAAAGTATCAGTAGTGACCTACTGATACTTTAATGTTAAATTGTTAATCAAATGATTAATTACGATATCTAATTATTTATTACATTGCAATAATGGCTATCATAGTCACAAACTAGTAGCAGCATAGAAAGTATTTACCACACAGTTCAAGGATGATGTCAAAATGGAATCAAATATAATAATAATAATTTCTTGCTAACTATGAGAACTGGCACATCTAGCACTCTGATTTACACTTAGCAAAGAATTAGCTTAGCCAAGAATTATACACTTAGCTTAGAATTTAAATGAAATTGTAAGATGATGAAACTATCAAGTTTATTATTAAAAAAATCTTCATTGAAAATAATGAAAAGCTTGTATAAGAAGATAAAAGTACCTTAAATAAAATTTGTTCAAGCAAAATTTATTAAAGAGCAAAACTTATTATTAAATTTTAATATTTCAAAGTTTTATGAAGGATACAAAATTTCAAACGATCACTATTTGTCTGTGAACTGACAAGTACTATAAACTTTACAAAATACAAACTTATTTGATAAGTTTAAAGTTATTACAAGACAGAACTATTTAATGCTATAACTCATAAATGAATGTCACTGATCGCATGAAAAGAGCAAAAAAAAAAACTGACCACAATAAAACTATGTAATATTTGAATGATGTTTTATGAAAATTAAATAAAATAATGTTATACTAATGAAATTAGGGTAGTTTTGTTTTTCAACAATTAATTTCCAATTCATACTAAATAGTTGCATGTCAGATACTAATTCCAATTATTTTTACCAAATTTTCCAGGGATATAATATGGCTATATGTAAAAGAGTCTCAACTCATAAAACAAAGAAAGTATCAATTATCTTGAAAATTTCTGGTATACTGTACAATTTACTCACATTAGATAAACCCTTGGAAAACGAATTCAGGTTCACTTTTATTAGTACGGAACTAATTCCTAATCTTACCATAATGTTAATAAAACAATAGTATTACTAACTCCTAGAAAAGATGCCTTAAATTGAACTGCAGAACCCAAACAAAATCAATCATATGGTGTTACGTTTTAAATTAATAATTCATATTAAAGTACAGAAACATAATCTGAATGATCTTCAAGATCATGATCTCCAATATCTTCAAACATCTGACAGATCTTTGGAAAACCACATCAACATTTTTGCTAAAATAAAATTTTTATATAAAATACTATTCAAATTAATGTACTGTACAATTCTTTTACTATTTCATGTTGCGTTTTATGTATTGGGCAGTTTTTATATCTTTAGTGCTATTTTTAGATTTTTAATTTATGTGCTGTTAAATTTAAATAGATAATTTTTTATTTTAAAATACAATGATGCGCAAATGATAATTTTTAAAAAAGTTAGGTAATTTTTAAATGTACTGAAATTAATAATGTAAAATAAGAAAAATTTAACAGAAGATTGCAACCTTAGTAATTCTACTGAAAAACAAAAATAAAAATAGTTTTTTTACTTATGAAATTGTGTAAAAAGACGGCGGTATTTACAAAGAGGCCTACTGACTCAACATCAACTGGCTTCAAGTTGATTTTGAAGCAAAATTCTAGGTGGTAGCTTGGAACTTTCTCACCAATCATTTTAATTTTCTTCATTAACAGAAGAGGAAGTTTGAATCATAATAATAAAATAAAAAACAATCAAAAACTATTATGGGTGAATTATTGTTTTATTAACTGTGAAATAATTTTCTTCAAAATGATTTCAGGCACAAAACATACATAACTGGGGTACAAACATGAATAGTTGATATACTTGTTCGATTTATCAAGGTGCATGAAGAAAAGACTCCACATCACATATTATTGTGAATTTATGTGGCATAATAGTTAAAAAGGTATCAACAATTAACAAAAGAGATAAGTCATACAGAAAAGCCAAGACAAAATTATATAGAATTTCAGACGACTGGTATTAAGAAATGATTTATCCAATAAATTTCTTACACAAATTGACTGTAAAAGTTTTATATAGATTAATTAATTTCATATCGATTTCAGAAGTGACACTAGGTATCTAAATAATTATTCCAAAATAAAATACATATTGAAATTTTATTGTTAAAAAACTGTAAAATCATCTACCAGTTGGGATATTAATTTGTCAACACTGATCAATTGTTATGACAGCTCTCCAATTCTAAAAACCTAGTTTTCATATAATTAATCTTACAAATACTTTTAAATTGGATATGAATATTGATTAGTGACATATATTCCAGACAAACTTTTGTTTCTGAGATTCAGTCTGCCATTCTGCAAATGACCAGAAGTAATACAAGAGTGAGCTTCTGCTGAATCCTGAGCTGTATAGGAATTTCAGGCAATGAGCGAGCAGCTAGTGTAGCAAAAGAGGCTTGTTTATAGCTTACTTTTATCAACTGCATTGCTACTAACAATCTTGTCTGTTTCCTGAAGAAGGTAGTTCATGATGACTGACAAAATGAATGGGATGCTACGATGATCAATAAACATCTCCTAATTAAGAACACTATATCATATCACCATGGAGCTCCTCAAGCAGAAATTTAATCGTCGAGAGGAGGTTATTATCTACCATTTACAAATAGCACAGACTAGGTTCATTCATGGATATCTGATGATTCAAACGGATGCATTCATTGTGTTTGTTGCGACTGCCAACTAACAGTGCACCACATCCTTGTGGATTGTATCTGCTATGCAACATTATGTCGCATAGCGACATATATAACCTAGCGGCTAACATACAAACAAATTTAGGGGATAATGAAACAAAGTTATTTCATGTTTTACGACTCCTTAGGGCCACCTGTTTATATTCAAAAATTTAAATTACTGCATTTAAGACATTTACGCCACTTGCTGTAAAGCAGATGGTAATTTTGTTATCTTAATTTTTCATTTTAAATATATTTTAATTGTTTTTAAAATTGTTTTTGTTTTTTAATTAATTTTTGATTGTGAATTTTTAACATTTAGTTTTTTTTAAAACAAATACATTGTGTATGGGTAATGATAACGTAAATTTTTTTTCACAAAAAATAAAATAACATACTTTGATTTTTGAGTGCAATGCACTATTTCATGTGTGGTAAATCTGAATATAAATGAAACCAGATGGGGAACCATAAATGGACTTTCAACATGTATGTTTTTAAATGTATTTTAAATATAAATCTATTTATAATTCATTAACATTTTCTGTACTGATATTGAACAGGCTGCCTGCATTCAGAAGAGATTACAATTTCACCATTATTGATATTCATTTGATGACGTGTGTCATAGATAGATTATACAAACTGGTGTGTAATATTTATGAAAATGGGGAATTTCCATCAGACTTCAAAAAAAGTGTTATAGTTATGATACCAAAGAAAGCAGGGGCAGATAAATGTGAAGAATACAGAACAATTAGTTTAACTAGTCATGCATCAAAAATCTTAACTAGAATTTTATACAGAAGAATTGAGAGGAGAGTGGAAGAAGTGTTAGGAGAAGACCAATTTGGTTTCAGGAAGAGTATAGGGACAAGGGAAGCAATTTTAGGCCTCAGATTAATAGTAGAAGGAAGATTAAAGAAAAACAAACCAACATACTTGGCGTTTATAGACCTAGAAAAGGCTTTCGATAACGTAGACTGGAATAAAATGTTCAGCATTTTAAAAAAATTAGGGTTCAAATACAGAGATAGAAGAACAATTGCTAACATGTACAGGAACCAAACAGCAACAATAACAATTGAAGAACATAAGAAAGAAGCCCTAATAAGAAAGGGAGTCCGACAAGGATGTTCCCTATCTCCGTTACTTTTTAATCTTTACATGGAACTAGCAGTTAATGATGTTAAAGAACAATTTAGATTCGGAGTAACAGTACAAGGTGAAAAGATAAAGATGCTACGATTTCCTGATGATATAGTAATTCTAGCCGAGAGTAAAAAGGATTTAGAAGAAACAATGAACGGCATAGATGAAGTCCTATGCAAGAACTATCACATGAAAATAAACAAGAACAAAACAAAAGTAATGAAATGTAGTAGAAATAACAAAGATGGACCGCTGAATGTGAAAATAGGAGGAGAAAAGATAATGGAGGTAGAAGAATTTTGTTATTTGGGAAGTAAAATTACTAAAGATGGACGAAGCAGGAGCGATATAAAATGCCGAATAGCACAAGCTAAACGAGCCTTCAGTAAGAAATATAATTTGTTTACATCAAAAATTAATTTAAATGTCAGGAAAAGATTTTTGAAAGTGTATGTTTGGAGTGTCGCTTTATATGGAAGTGAAACTTGGACAATCGGAGTATCTGAGAAGAAAAGATTAGAAGCTTTTAAAATGTGGTGCTATAGGAGAATGTTAAAAAACAGATGGGTGGATAAAGTGACAAGTGAAGAGGTATTGCGGCAAATAGATGAAGAAAGAAGCATTTGGAAAAATATAGTTAAAAGAAGAGACAGACTTATAGGCCACATACTAAGGCATCCTGGAATAGTCGCTTTAATATTGGAAGGACAGGTAGAAGGGAAAAATTGTGTAGGCAGGCCACGTTTGGAGTATGTAAAACAAATTGTTGGGGATGTAGGATGTAGAGGGTATACTGAAATGAAACGACTAGCACTAGATAGGGAATCTTGGAGAGCTGCATCAAACCAGTCAAATGACTGAAGACAAAAAAAAAAAAAAAAAAGACGTGTGTCAGAAAACAACTAGGAACTGCACAAATAACTTTGTGGAAAATCAAAAGCAAGTCTCAAAATTGACTAACATTTTATAACTGAATTACACATTTATAATTTAATTGCAAATATGGTTATTATTTACAATGATTACAAATCCTATACAAAAATAAAAATTTACATCTGATTAAATAATGACAATAACATAAAATACGTAAATAATGTATAACATCCTTAAAAAAAAATGGTCTCTTGTATTCTGGAATGAAAGGAAAAATTTCTTAAGTTCTATATTTTCAATAGTACTCTTACTGACCTATTTTTAGGTTTGAAATGTCAAAAGAACAAATACACTGTTTAGCTCAGCAAACTAAGTTATACCATAATTTAAACTAGTAAGTAGAAAACTGAAATTAGTCTAGATCAATATTTTAAACTGATAATGAGGGGTAAATGATATTGCAGGATAAGTAGTGGATGATAGCAGAATGATATATTTCTTTCATCCTATACAAATAGTAGATTTTAATCACAACCAGATTTAGAGATTTTATCACTTCTAGGCACTGTTTTTAAGGTCCTGCAGCCACATCTATCCACCCATCCTCTTTCTTAAAAGCACGACTAAAATTATTGTGCCCTTTTGTTTTTCCATGTATCATTGTATTTTCAATTACTCATGTGATCAATTACGTACTTGCACATTCACTTTTTTTTACTTTCATTACAGTAATATTTATTTATGAACGAGTACTTTTCATTTTAGATTGATATAAATTAAATCAATTATGTATAGTTTTGGAGAGGGTTTGTATAGAACAACAAACTGATTATTAAATTTCACATTATTGTAATTCATTTGCTTCACTTCAAGTAAACTGAACTCTTTTTTATTTTATAATTCATAACACTCTGAAATTTGTTTCTATATTGACTTACTTTTTTAATAGTAGTCTTTGACAGAAGCATGTTTGCTATTAATTTATGTGCTCAACTGCCTTCACTTAGCTCAATGGGAAAATTATAGTATTTTAAGATTTGAGATATTAAAATCCCACCTCATGGCACCACAGAATCTGTTGCCCCTAAGCATATGCAAAGTCAACTAACATTAAATTTGGTGGATATTTTTCTTTTAAGGAAAACACAATAAAAACTTTACCTACCAGAGATAGTTTTGCACCACATTAGACCTCTTTATATATTCCTGAATGTTATGGGTGCACTGGATTTAATTTGATTTTGCATTGGTGTTTAATTAGATTTTGAAAAAGCCATTGTTATAAATTATATATCCAAAGGATGTGTGTGCTTATTCATTTAGATTTTGTTGTTGTGTATTTATATATTTCAAGTTGCTCAAATGGGCCTAAGGTATGTTTTGTCTGATGATGTGCTGGTGATGTCTGAGCATGTATGTATGTAATACTATGGCTTGTTCCAATCAGGTAGTTTACATTGGTGGATTAGCAGTAAAGTACTTCTATCTATTCTTTTTATTCCTGTGAAAACCTGTATCTTGTCTGTTCAATGCAGAACTTATTACAATTAAAGTTTGTTGACCTCAGTTAAATCAAATTTGTCTGACAATGTGAACTTCCTTTTATAATGGTCTAAATGAAATTTTTACCTTGTCTTACTGAATTTTTGACCAATATTTTCAGTGTGATTGTTAATATCAGTATATATTATAAATTTGATCTTATTGTTGATCTTCTGTTTTTTTATTCTGAAATATGTGAAGCAGTTTAACTTTCAGTGTTATGTTTTATCCATTTTATTTACTAAATAAATACTTTACTATGTACGGTTTATATGGTACTTTTAGTGTAAGTGAAATGATATAAATCTGTGTAGAATGGTATTATGTAGAAGATTACAAGAGCTGTGAATGAGTGTTTCAGTTGTGGTTTGAGTGTGTGTGTTTATGTTTTGTGATTGTGGCCTTCTTCCAACTTCTTGGATCTTACAATTAGAAAAGATGAGCACTGAAACACATTCAAAATTTAAAAAAACCCAAGACATAATTTATGTAACAAAAAAAAAGTTATTTGCCTGTGATATACATATTTGATTGTTCTATAACAAGTTCTATTTAAAATCCACACCTTTTCACAATGGTACAATGAACACTTTTACGTATTTCACTCCATCACTGAATAAAATTTTACAGACCATGTCACTGATACAAATCACATGTAATAAAAATGTGAGCAACATGGGAATTTTGTACATAAATTACAAAGGATGCAAAGTATATATACACTTGATAACCTAAAATTTTAGCAACAAACAGAACAATCTATTATTCACAAACAGAACTTAATTATATGCGCTCCTTCAACACATCATAAATACCAAAGATCCTTGTAAACCCAATTCAAACAGCAGCACCACATCCAACATAACCACACAAGTCAATTGTTCTCAAAAGCAATCTAAAGAAGTTTAACGAACTACGAAGCCTAGAGAAAGAAACTTTTCATAAGTTTCATTTTTAAATAAATGGTACTGTAATTGATTTTTCCAAATAACTTGCAAATCATACTGCACATACAGGAACGGAAAATCTGAATAATCCTTAAAGTACATTAATATTACACACCATAAATTTAATTTAAGTGAAGATGAATAAAAAAAAAAACAAGCAAGTATTCTTGACTTATCACAAAAAAAGCAGTACGAATAGAAAGTAAGCAACATCAGATAAATTATAAGTTTTTGAACAATGAGGTTACACAAAAGGTAGTCTCACTAGAAGATCATATAGAAGTCAATAAGTAGTGTATAAAAACTGTGTAACAGTACATCCATAGCTTTCAAAAAAATAAAACAAATCACTTAACATAAAATGTACTTAAAAACCACACTGCCCTATCAAGTAAACATGATGCTGCTTCAAATAAAGGATACAGAAAATTCATACATCGACTCTTCCACTATAAGTTAAAATTATCTTTTACTAACCACCTCATAGGAACAAATAAAAATATATATACATTCAAAGTAAAAAATACAGTAAAATTTTAAAAACAATTTAATTATTCAATAAATACAAAAATACCGCATCACAGCAGATATTAAAAAAAATTAAAACATAACAATTAATGAAGTCTTTGAAGTCTTGAAGTTAATAAAAAAAATAATAAAAAAATAAAAAATCTAATAAAGTTTGAATTTAGTTGGATTTGTCACTAAAATGGATTATTTTGAATTATTTTTACTAGTGGAGAATGTTAGACAATTTGAATGTTAAGAGTGAGAGAAAAGGCTGAAAATGAGGAAAAAAAAAATTTACTTGTACAGTTTTTATAGACAGTATTCACAAGAAAACCTTACAAATACTGATGTTTTTTTTTTTTAAAGTAGGTCGGTAAATTTTATCTTCGATTTTGTGGATTAGAAAAAATTCGATTTTTTTCTAATAGAATTCATAAAGGAATATGTAGGCTAGAGACAGAGAACATTTACTTAACACATCACTAATTAAAGTTATGTAATGAATAGAAATATACATATGTATGCAAAAACACACACACACACACACACACACGCGCGCGCGCGCGCGCGCGCGCACACACAATGGTCATGGAAATAAAATTAAACTTAGCAGTAATTTTACAGCACTATCAATCACACAATTAGCTAGATACCTTTAAAGAATCATCAGGTAACTGATAAAAAAAAGAAAACAACTAATTGATAAGATCAAGGATTGTAGATTCCACAAATTCTAAACCTATATCAACAACATACTACATATCTCTACACAAACATACAATGTAAGAAACTATCTGTGTATTAAAAGAAATTTTAAATAATAATATGTAATCAATAAAATTCATAATAAAAAACAAATTATAATGATAACACAAGCTGCAATGGAGTAAAACAATTTCAGGCGTAATGAACACTGCAGTAAACTATCCTTAATATAAATGGGTACACCCATTTTTAGTTTTTACTAGTAAAATGCTTTTATAATACTCTCATAAACAATGAAAACTTATAAATTATATCATGAGCAATCCAAAGTTGACATCATCAAACTTCTGTATAAAAATATAACTCACAATAATATCATATTCTGTTATGAACAAGTTACATCCTAACATAACAATGTACTCTAGAACATGAACTTAAATCACTCGACTTAATAGATGTTTCTAAAGAAAATAATAAGCATATTTTCAAAATACAGTGGCATTTTTTTTTTTAAATAGTTAATTTTCTCAGAACAACAAAACATCAAAAATTGATTTTTATAATAAAACAATTAAAAATATTAAAAGAAAAAAAGAAGAAATTCAACATTGTGTGTAAATAGAGCTGCCGTTCCAGAATATTTGAAGAGTTACAATGCAGTTCTTTGATCAATAGTCTTACTGATAGCATAGATAAGGTACATCTTGAAACGATTACGAAAATACTTAATGTGTTGTTATATATTAAACTTTTTCTATGCTGGCAAAGAATTTTGTTAAATTTTGTGTATTAGTAGATTTTTTATCACTGAAGTGATAAAAAAGTTTATTGTAAGATTTTTAAATGCTATTTCATCAAGTAATCTTATTTTATTTTGTTTGTGATTCTGAAAACCACAATATTTTCTAAAAATTATTCTTTGTATGAATTTTGGTATTATCAATTCTGGTGTTATTGTATTTTCCATCAATATGTGTTTTTGTATTACATTTTGTATTTAACATCTAAAACTCTGCAATTGTTTTGTAACATCTACAAATTAAGGGTGAGTAGTTATTAACATGCTGAATATTTCATTATCTTTAATATATTTTGATCATAATCATATAGTGTTCACATTCTTCAAAATTTTCTCCCATCCCCTTGGTTATTTTAATACTGGTTTATAATATAAAAAGTCAGATTTATAAAAGAAAAATAAATGCGTAAATTAGCTGGCAAATTAATCTGAACACATGTTGTTTAATAAAAAGTAACTTTATTTAGAAATAAAATAATACCAGTACAATTAGTGAATATCTAGTAATTAATATGCCCTCCTCTCTCCTTTATTCTTTTTTTTTTTTTTTTTTTTTTTAATACTTTTATTTATAGTTCTATCAACAATTAAAATCATTAGTGACTTATTGTAACTGTACTGGTAAATGTATAGTCTTGAAAAACTCAGGTCGACCATTCCTGAAATGTGTGGTTAATTGAAACCCAACCACCAAAGAACACCGGTTTCCACGATCTAGTACTCAAATCTGAATAAAAGTAACTTAGGATTTGAACTTGAGAACTCTCAAATTCAAAATCAGCTGATTACAACGAGTTTGCCCCTAACTAGAGCACCTGGTCGGTTTCCTTTATTCTTGATCACTTCACATATATTATTTGGCATAAATTCTACAAGTTTACAGAACATTTTTTTTTAATTTCTTCAACATGAAACCATATCAATATTATTACATTAACGAGGTCAGTTTTTGTGATTTGTTTTTTAACTATTACACAAAAATTTTCAATTGGGTTTAAGACTGGGGAATTACCTGGCCGAGGGAGCACTTTAATTTTTTGTTATTTTCAAATTTTTTCCAATTTGTTTGATAGTATGGCATGGTGCCAAATCTTTTTGAAACACTCTGTTGCATTGTGGGAATTTGTTTGAAGTTGTGTTGCAACCCTTCCCTTCAGAATCTTGATGTATCCATCACTTTTCAACATATCATCTAATGGAAGTAATGAACATGGGTCTTCAAATGTGAAACAACCACAACAAATTTTTTTCTGGGAGTGTTTAACTGAATATTGAATATAAGTCTTGTTGCATTTGATATATAAATATTTTTATCTGATTCTTTTCTAACATACGGAATCCTTTGACCCTGAACATAAAAATTTGGCCAGTCAGAAAACATATCATTTTCCAGTCTTCTTTGGTTAAGTTAGGAAGTGCTCTAGCCTACAAGCGCCTTTAGGATATTGCTAATGTTAAGAGCTGTTTTAGCTTGCCGAGAAGCTTTCTGTCTAGCTGCAGAAGTCTGTATCAACAGTTTTCACATGTAAATCTCTCTTCCACTGGCTGCTAATTCTCAATTTAAGTTCACAGCACGTAATTTTGGATCAAGTTTACTTTTTCTCACTAATAACCGATCCTGTGTTGGAATATTCTTTCTTTTACGGCCACCTTTCCTTTAAGGTGAAAAGGAACCAGTTTCTTTAAGTTGTTTTAAATTAATAATCTTTGTCCCTAGTCCAGCACCACATTCAGAAGCTATTTGTTGTTGTGTCATACTGGTATGCTCAGAAAGAAAAACAATTTTCAAATGCTTTCTTGGAGTTATGTCCATTATTATACAATTATATTCAAGACACACAGAACAAAATATACAAAATATGATTTTATAATAAAAAATGAAATAAACTTTCACAAAACACTATTAATAACATGAAAATAAAGAACATAACCAAAGAACAATAACCTCACATGATTAAATAGACAACTTAAAAAATGGGTGTGGTGAAGCAGTGTCCCACTTCATAGAAAATTTGGTATGTTCAGATTAATTTGCATACTGCTGTAAAACATTGAAGATGACTTCAGACAGAAAAGGCTTTCAAAAATAGCCTTTCTGTTTAGAAAGTTAACAGATTGGGGCCTATCCAAATCAGTTAAATTTTGATGATATTGTTCTACAGCTCTACATCCCAGCAATCATCTACTTATCATTGAATTCTAATAAATATAACACATTCTAGCTCAATGAATCAATGATATGATATAGCTGTACAGTAGAGTTTCAGTTCATGAACTAATTTCTTAGGGATTCTGTAGGTATCACAGAGGTTTTCATATAATCATATGTTTCATTCACTTATAATAAAAGTTGACAGATAAGAGAGGCAATGGCATAAGAATAGAACATAATATTTCAGTCACTTAAAAAATAAAAATCACATGAAATACTAGAAGGAAATACCATCCAGAGAGGGTAAAGACCAACAGTTTAAACATTTACAAAATATTTAAATTGGAGAACAAAAATAACGTTTTTTTTTTTTTTATAAATTAACATCAATATGGTTCAATAATATGATGTAGTAGATATTACAGCAATAAATCTTTTGTTTAGTACATTGACTGTAAAAAATAAATGTTTGCATTAATGCTGTAAAGAAGATTTGTTTTTTCTGGGCGAATAACGCTTTCTTGTTATCAAAACCCAGGTCAAAATAATAACAAACGGCACCTTCTCAGATATTAAAATATTAGTAGAATAAGATTAAAATAATGATGAAACTAAGATAATAATAGAATAAAATTGAAATACTAGTAAAAGAAACATAACAATTGGAATATATGTATCACAAATAACATGAACTTCCTCTCGGTGAATTTTCCTGGATGAAGAGTCCCATGGTAACACCATATTTTTTGATGTGCTGGAGTTTATTATATACTGTAGCAGTCCAGTCACCTTCCCATCTTCTTCAAAATGTTTAATTTTATTAATAAAATCGTAAATAGTAACTCGAGTGATGGAAGATGGTAGGACAGGTGCATCTTTAGCAGCAGAATCTGTACGTTTGTTACCCAGGAATCCCACATCATGGCTAGGGATCCAGCAGAAATTCACTTGTGTTGGGACGATTTAACTTGATGATTGTATTATGAATTTCAGTGCAGACTACAGAGTAAAACAGAGATATTTAAGTAAATAACATCTGATAGTGGATAAGGCAGTTGTTTTGTCCTGCAAATTATAAATTCATTAGAAAATTATACTACTCTATAATAAATTTGATAAAATTTTGGTTTTATTAATATTTATAATGGGTAATATAAGTAAACACATTTCATAATGGAAGAAACACATAATGATTTAAGAAAATGTATGAAGTAATGATATAAGTAAAATGCAACTAATAGCCAAAGTATTGTTCAATAAACCATTTTTTGCAAATTATAAAAATTAAATACTTTCACTGAATGCTTTTAGTACTTTTGTTTGACAATTAATCACACCAATTAATGCCATTTAGAAACAAAAAAGTTGTCACATCGTTAAAAGAATTTCAAATATTAACAACAGTGTAGTACTATTTATTTCACAAAACCAATACACGCCTTACATAAAACAGAAATATTGCAAAACAATTATGTATTACCATTTGCATAAACAAGAAACTGCAGGCATCACCTACAACTAGTGCTATCTTTAGTCCATTTTACGAATTAAGTTAAGAGTTCAGAAATTTTGTATATAATTATTTATTTATTTTTTGGTTGATGAAATTACATAGAAGCTTTTGAAGCTTGTACATGGAATATCAAAATTCAAAATTGAATTTTGTGGCGTATGAAAAATGACAGGAATGCCTGACAGGAATTCGAACCCGGGATTTTAAGTGTTTAAATTAATTCACTTTTTTGCTTGTAAAAATACGTTTTTTTTCTTCTTTAAGAAAGAAAAATTTCAATAGATTTTTTTCTTTTACTAATTTTTATTCCAATCTTAGGTTTAAATTTTAAATGGAAAATATTTCACATAATTTTTACAACTAGACGAAACTTTCTTTTACGATTCGGATTTAACTTCATTAACTTTCTTAACTACTGAAAAAATTTTCTGACTTTCATAAAGAACAGATAATAAATGAGATACAAAAGAAAAATACGTTTTTACAACAATGATGATGAGGCCTAGTCATGTCGTATAACGATGATTGTGTTTTGACAGCTCTATCTCCCAGCGACCATTTTATTGGTGGGTTTTAATTAAAATCACATTCCAGCCTAATGAATCATTGATGAAATAATTAACAGGCAATTTTGTTAGGAAAAAATATCGGAATACGATTAACCTACCTATTACATTGTATTATTACACTACAATAATACAATACCACAAAAAAAGAAGGAAATTACCTCCACTTCTCATAGTAGAGCAAATTTTTTGTTTAATTTAAATAAAATTTTCTCGTGATTTATATAGAAAAACGAAACCACAAAGACGTTCCTTTAAACAATTTTTTTTTTAAATCCATGGATTAGATCCATTTGATATGGCATGAATTATATTAATTAGATCTATCCAAATTAATACGAAAAATTAAATCAATCTGGTGGTTGACGACAAACAACTGACACTTAAAAACGTTGTACAAAGAGTATGATGAATATTTGACTTTGTAATACTTAAATGATGAACAGTATTAGAAGAAATTATGGGCAAAATTTTGTAAAAAATATTAATAATGAAAGTTAAAAAATATTCAATTATAAAAATGAGATATAATCAATAGTGATTAAAATATACGTAATAACAAATTACCAAGACAGTTTAATTTTTTTTTCAACAGAAAAAATTTACCAAATTACGGTTATTTTTTCTACCTTTTTTCATTTAAAATAATTATTAATACATCACATACCAGTAGGGATCTGTTTACGGTTAAGAACCACTGAACCATTAACAGAAATAATGCCGAAATCAATAACATCATTGGCCACAGATTCACTTAAAACCCTAATTATAAAAAAAAATCTCAAAAAAAACGTACTCACTCATGCATCTTAAGAATATAATAAGGAAATGAACATGTAGTGTATCAAAATTAGTTTCCACAGTGAAAGTATAGTTAGCAGTAAATCTAAAATAAATTGATAATTTGCGAACGCACTTCCATTATGTATACAGCAATCGTGTTTAACTGATTATCTCTAATCGAATTGAATTGTTACGCTTGAAAACTCAATAACATACGGATTACGCACACTAATTTCTATTAGATAAAACTACTAACCAAAAATGAATAGTTAATATATTTTGATGCAATCAGCTGAATAACCGTAATTCGTAAAGTTGTCGAATATTTTACCATAAAAATGGTTAATATGGCTTGATCATTAATTTACAACTATTAATTCTTATTTGATATACTAAAAATCTTCCGATTAGAAATTTTAAGATTTTAATTAAGCCGAATCTATAGTTTGACATAAAAAATAAAGATAGTAAATTCAACCGTACAAGTGATGCATTCAATCTGCTTAAAATAAGGACTGACTATTTCTTGAATACGATTACGTTCAGAGGAAGGAAATCTTGAAATTCATAAGATTTATATACGTCACACTCACAAATAAAAACTGAAGAACATATATTTATTATAAAACAATGCATTGGAAGAACTAGCAGGAAAAATAGGCCTAAGAATATAATATGAAAAGACTAGAATTACGGCCATAAATCCCCTGGTATAGAAACACGTACATACGGACATACAGTCGAGCTAGTTGAACGGTTTAAATATTTAGGAGAAGATATCACACATGACCTCAAAGAAAAAATAAACTGAAACGAAAGATCAATGAAGCTCAATTATGCACAAAATACCACCAAAACAACATATAATAAAAGATGCATCTCAATAAATACCTAACTCAGGCATTACAAAACTGTAATCAGATCTATAATATCATATGGAAGCGAACTACTCTTCAAACTAAAATCCAACATTTCCTACTCAGCAGAGATGCAAAGAATAGAAAGAAGAATTCTAAGAACATGCATAAATAAATCACGACTTACTGATGGGGGAGAATGGAGACTCATACCAAACTGAGAGGTACATAAAGACGTAGAACCAGCTCTAGACTTCTTTAAAAAGAAAAGAATCTCCTTCTTTGGACACATAATAAGAACAGAACAGAACAGAACATAATAAGAACAGAACAGGATCGTCAGGAAACTAGTCGAGAAATACTGAAAAATATCCAAAACACCGACCTGGACGGTAATCAGGTATATTGATTGTCCAACGGAAAAATAAAACTGTTTTGAAATGATTAAAACTAACCTTATTTAAATTTTTTTTAAATTAATTAAACGATAAGAAAGCATTTTTGAAAGTATATGTTTGGAGCTTAGCTTTATATGGAAGTGAAACTTGGACGATCGGAGAACCTGAAGAAAAGATTAGAACCTTTCGAAATGTGGTGCTACAGGAGAATGTTAAAAATCAGATGGTTGGATAAAGTGGCACATGAATAGATGTTGCGGCAAATTGATGAAGAAAGAAGCATTTGGAAAAATATAGTTAAAAGAAGAGACGGACTTACAGGCAACATATTAAGGCATCCTGGAATAGTTACTTTAATATTGGAGGGACAGATAGATGGGAAAAATTGTACAAGCAGGCAACGTTTAGAATATGTAAAACAGATTGTTCGGGATGTAGGAAGTACGGAGTATACCGAAATGAAACGGCTAGCACTAGATACGGAATGGAGAGCTGCATCAAACCAGTCAAATGACTGAAGCATAAATTTTTTTCTCTAATCTGCACCTCCCTCCAGTTCACAACACTCGTGCTCCTCAAATCTCCTGTCACGTCCTTCAGCCATCGATTTTTGGATTTATCCATTATTTTTACGAGTAGAATACGTTATGAAAGTACTGAGGTAATGTTGCGATACATCATTTATACATTTCCATCTCTAAGTAAAACCTAAAAAAAACTTTTTATTTTTGTTACATTTTGTGTAGTTTATACATATGTAATGATAATTACACACCAATTTATTTTCATGCTACATATTTATATATTATTAATATAGGATAGTAAAAGTTTAATTGATATATCAACACATTAGAAATTATTTAATAATGAGTTTGTTGTATAGGCTTACACATAATAATTTTTAAATAGCAATGAAAGTTCTCTGTATAATCTATCACAAGAAAGCTTAAAAAAGTAATTTGTTAGGAAAGTAGTTATTTTTATCGCTATTATTATTATTATTATTATTATTATTATTATTATTATTATTATTAAAAGAGTGTAGGTGGGCGGTGAACAAAATCTCCTATAATTATTGTTTGAGTTTTATTAACTGAAGATTATCGCTTGGATGACCATAGTGTGAATAAATATACCTCGTGCAATATTATATTCTTCTGTTTTTTTTTTTCAATAAAAGCTTGACCTAAATGTAGAACATTGTTTCGTATTACCACTGAAACTTGTCGACATTATAAATTATTTTTTCTTAAATCATTCGGTTACACAGATTTTACTTTCCTGGCATCATGTGCTCTGTAAGAAGGAAACTATGGGAATTATCATTCAAAATATGGGGTATGAGGTTTTTTCTCGACTCAGGAATCATCTCATGACTCAGGAATCCCCAAAAAAAGAAAAAAAAGTGGGAGGTAATGTTCGTAATGTGTTGGGCGTATTTGAAGCTAAATAAATTTAAACTGGATAAACCGATTTTTAAGAAATAGTACTACTCTGTGCATATGGAGCAATTTCTGACTAAAGCTAAAATTTTCGGATCAACATCACCTGGGATGAAGTAGATACCTTTTAGGGTCAATTTTCTCAAAAATTTAATCCCACTTAAGCTTAGTACATGGGGACTTTTTATCTTACTATTTTTTTTTTAATTTGTCCCAAAATTGCCCTTCACCAAAAATCGATTGCATATTTTTTAACCGAATTTTTTAAAATGTTTTCTGAGGCATAGTAGTAGCGCAAGTGACTCCCAAAAAAATACTCGGGACAATACTGGGAGTGCGGGGGAAAAGATAATTAAAAATTTAGATTTTTTTGAGTTTAAAAATTTTTTTTTTGTTTATTTTCATGTAATATTATTTTTCCACTACAATAAATAACCAATACGAGGAAAGTATTACAATTTTGTTGTTATATTTTATATTAAATTACGTCGTCAAGTTTTGAAGAAATGAAAAAAGAAAAGAAAGATTTTTGTTTTGTTGTGGGGGTGAACAAAATTTCTTAATGGAAGTTTCAAAATTAAAGAAAAATTAATATAAAAAACTGGATATCACAAAAATCTTTAATAACGGTTTAGGGTTAGGGGTTTGTCGTTTATATAATACATTATTTATCTAGTAAATTTTACTGTTTAGCAGTCGAAATTAGAGGGAGAGAATTTCCTTTTTGAATATGATGTCTTTTTCCTAATATTTTTCACATAGGTAATTATTAAACTTGAAAAAAAAAACCTAATAGAGATCTAGCTCCCTTTGAACAAAAACAAAAAGCAAGACACCTGCCTCTTGACAAAATGCAAAGAAACTGCATAGAGTAACATCAAGTGTGAACCAAGACCAGCTCTAGAATTCGGAAATATATGTTTAATATACTTTAAATTTTTAGCAAAAGGATATATCCAGCTGAATTGCAAACTGTACAGCCGTAACTTCTTTAAAGTTAAATTAATTAGGAGTATCAACAATCACAGTTTTAGTAGAAAATATATGTACTCAACGGATTGAAAGTATACCACTTTTCAATAAAAATTGGAAGCGACATCGATGAAGTTGCTAAGCAACGCATAATGTCAGCCAACTCTACATCCGTATCACTTTAGATCTCAAGAATACATTCTTTCTAGTCACTATCATTAATATAAGAAAAAATATGGGTGAATATATTTAAACTTAAAATAATACCAGAAAAAATTTTCATAATTTTTCAAAACTTGCTTTATACTTTTTAGTCATACTTTAATAAAATTATTATCATACATTGCACGAGTTTAATTAGTAGGTTAATTTGGATTTCAAAAGATAACAACATCATATATTGAAATTTATAATATATTTATAAAATATCAAACAAATTTTCAATCAAACAATTACTGTACAAAGTAACTAAATAATGGAGTTTTTATTTAATTTACTTAATTAATTATCACAATTTTCGACATACGTTTTTATAAAAGATTTCTCATATAATCCATCTCTAATAATGCATCATTATTTCAAGGTTTTCGTCCTGTTGTCCAATTCGTCGATCTTAAGTCCATCGAGAGATCTAAACCGCCTAGGGCTGACATAGGCTTGACCTTCAAGTCAAGTTTTTGTCATTTTGTTGATTTGTCATTTTTTTGTTCCATTCCAAATTTGTTTCATTCAACGGTTTTGGTTTTTTTTTTATGTCAAACAGCTATCGGATTTGTCACTTTTTTCAAGTTTTGCAGATTTTCCAATTTTTTATACCCGCACCCTTAATTTACCCGCATACGAGGAGATGTTTGCAAAAGTAATGGTGGAATATTGTATTATCATCCGACCTTAGTAACTGTGCAAAATTTTATCAGTCGGAAATGTCAGGATGTATGTTAAATTAAGGATGCGAGATTTGAGGACAAATATGAGAAAAAAAATTCCTTTCGGCACGCCGGAAGGTGGAGGTTGATTTCCCCGGTGCTAAATAGGGGATAAAAAAGATTTCCACTTAAATTTAAGAAAAAATTCAAATTTACTCAATACGACAACGGTTGCATGTGAAAAAAAGTTTCACATGTCTAGCATACGACAAGCCCCATCTTCTTATAATTCCAGAAACATTGTGGTCATCCTTGCCGTAAAGGTTGGTCATATCAAAAATTGTTTCAGAGAAACGTTTCATGAAATATTTAGAGGACTAACGATCACTTCATACAGATTCGATATTGTGCCTATTAAGAGAGGGATGATTGTTTTTGTCTTCGAAACCCCATTTTTTCACCCCCCTGGGCCAACGGTTGGTGAAATAAAAAAACTTTACTTAGATAATTTTAAGGCCCTTATCCAAAGAATAGTAAGAACTTTAAACGAATTCGATATTTTACTTAGTAAGAAAGTTATAGAGATGTTTTGTTTTATTCAAAGACCTCCCATTTCCTCCCACATGGTCCGATTGGTCATTAACAAACTCAACCGAGAATTTGGGACGAATTATTTTTAAGAAACAATTTGAAAGTGATTGTCGCAAAATTACGGCAGTTATCGTGTCCATAAGAAAGTGAAAAATATATATAAATGATATATAAACTTTCGAGCTGACGGTGGTTTTGGAGTCTAGGGGATGTGAAACTCGAAGTTATGTCAACGTTTTCCGAAAGTCGAATCATGATGCCCGTTACAATAGGTAGCTTTCTTATGAAATCTACCTAAATATGCCGATCGAAATAACTCGTTTAGAGGGAAAAAAAGAATTGTTACCTGGACTTTTATACGTGGAAATGGTAAAGGGGCTTTTAATAAACGTAAAAAAAATAAATGCGCGAGCAGGGGTGGTAGAAGGTTGATTTGGGGGTTGAAAAGAGGTGAAAAATGTATTATTACTATTTCCAGCGAAAGTAAGTGAAACAAATTTTATTTAAGACAGAAAGACATAATTTCACCAAATTTCATCAAAATTAAATTATTTTGCAGAAATGAAAAATAAAAAACGAAAAAAAGAAGATTTTTCGTATTTTTCAAACATTGAGAGTTAAAGAAAAGCAAGTAAAAATTATGATATTACGTATTTACTTATATTAAAAAAAAAATCTAAAAGGAATGAAAATATATTTTTATAATGAATAATAGCAATATGTTTGCTAACCGACGGATTATGTCAGGCTACGATCATTCTTTTCCCCTTGAGACCTCAAGCACGCATTCTTTCTAGTCACATCATTACTTAAAATAATAAATCATATTCTTCGTGAAAATTTACATAAAACATATATATATATATATATATATATATTATACAAAAAGTTTACTAATTTACGAATTCAATAAAGTAAAGAAAGTTTATCCTGTTAACAAGACCAAATTACAAACTATTCTTATTTAAAAAACCTAACAAAAAAAAAACTAACTGAAAGTGATGTTGACAGCGGCTCATTTATTTACTATAAAAATGATAGACATATTTACACATGTAATAAGTACATTTTGTTAAAACGAAAAAAAAAGATTTAAGAAGCTTGAACACACAAAAACCCAGTTTTGCACGCTTTGTTAAGCTTACATTAGTTAAAGCGACGACAATGTCCATCCACTGATTATTATGAAAGAGAATCCTGTCCTGTCCTCTCACCTCGAACCGTCGAGGGAAATCAACTTTACTTTTACTATTATAATCATTATCATCAGCGGCACGGCATCATTATCTACAACTATAGAACCAATCATCGATTCTCGGACCACTATTCCCGTTATAACTCAATTTTCATCACTTTCCATAATGAAGTCGATAATATTTATAGTGGAATAACTAATCTATTGATACGCTTCCTGTTAAATGATTATTACCAAATATACCGGTGTAATATTATTATAAAAATTGTATAATAAAATGTTTCTTATAATATTTTTGTTATTTAAAATACACAATACCTATTGGTATTTTATGTATACGATTTCCAATGTATTTAAGGCTTAATAATACGATTCACAATTATAGCAAACGGAAAAAATCTTTATTTCATTTTCCTTTCTTTTTTTTATTTTAAGAACTGTATAAATCCATTTCATTATGAAAATTTTCTTTTCTATGGAAAAAAAACAGTACCGATTTTTAATTATATTTAACCAGATATATGTTGGATATTTTAAACTAAATTTGATATCCGTATTGAACTGGTAAAAACTTCTATTCTAATAATATACTCTATTAAAATTTTAATTTTTTCATTATTCTAGTTCCGTTTTTCGATGAACGGTATTCTACGTACTTATAATTTTTTAAATAATAGAAAATCTCTAAGTAGAATAATCATTGTTAATATTATTATTATTACTTTCCTGGTTATACATCTATTACGACTATATACAGCGATATATTTTTTCCTGGGCGTTTAAAGCAGAGTGATTCCACCAACGAAATGGGTAAGTTTAGAAGGAACAACAAACTCTCTCGCAACTCTGACTGATGATGTAATGCAAGATTTTACAAAACTAACCATTTTTTAAGAAAACTTGACCTTCCCGACGAATACAGCAAGAATATTAAAGGGGAAAGTACAGTGATCATGTAAAAAATGGGACATCGGGTTTTTTTTTGTAGATCTTTACTTTTTAATGACAAACTCTTTTATCTAAACCAAACAAATATATATATATATGTATGTATACATATTTATGTCGCGTCGTACTGCTTTTGGGCTTATATCTGAGGATTGGCCGAACCGATTTTCTTCAAATTTGGCTCAAATATTTCTATACGTGGAGATTGATCAATTTTTTACTTCCTTGTACGAAGTAAAGGAAGTATTATAATCGCGAAAAATTTTGGTTTTCAGATTTCAACGGAAATATCTATTCTGACCATACCTGAATCCATTTTGATTAGTTTCGGCGTGACGTGTTTGTACGTACGTATCTCGCATAATTAAAAAACAATTAGTCGTAGGATGTTGGAATTTTTGGATTTAGAACTGTTGTAACATCTAGTTGTGCATCTCCCCTTTTAATTACGATCAGTTTAACTCTAAAAATGTCCAAATAAAAACTCAAAATCCAAAACATTTGGATTTTGTACTTTTTTTTAACTGCAGTAATAAGCCCTCATTGAAAGCTTTTCAACGATATATCATAAGTGGTACTTACTTTCATTGGTTTCAGAATTATAGGCAAATAAAACTTTAATGAAATATTTGGATCTTACAAGGGGAAGGCACATAAGTTCGAATCCGACTTTTTTCTTAAATTTTTGTTTAATTTAAATATATTGATTTATTCGTAATTATTAACCTCCGATTGTAAAAAAAGTTGTACAATAAATAATAATTCAATACAAAAAAAGACGTTATTAGTGAAATGAAATTTTATGTAATTTTCATTTAAAAAAATGTATATATGTAATTTAATAGGAGTACAAGGAAGTCATGTGGTGCCCATATCAGATTTTTTTCAAAATTCGTTAAGGGAGTGGGAAGATCGCGAAAAAATCAATTAAAATTTTTTCAAATGTATCTTAGAAAAAACAGCAAATCTTTATCTACATATATAAATAATCTAAAAATATTTTTTTCATAAACTAAAACCCCCCTTCTTAAAATTGAAATATATATGCCCTTTTGTTCTATCTCCCGTCGGTTTAAATATTTTTTAAAAACTTCTTTGAAAGTTTATTCTTCATATATAGTGTTATCAAGAAATGTCTAACATTTTTTTTTTGTTTTTAATAGACCTCGGTCCTAAAATGTAGAAAGTTTTTTGGAAAATTTATTTTTCTTATTTTAGTCTTAACTGAAAAGGGTGTTAAATTTAGAGAAAACTTCTTGTAAGCAAATTTGGTAAGCTTATATGAATATGTTGAGAAAAGTTTTTCTTAAAATTTATTCCTCCAAAAAAGATTTATTCTATTTTTTTTTTTTGCTGTAAACTTTAAAATTTGTATTATTAATGGCTGGAAAAGTCGTGCAATATTTTGCCACCTTTTTTTGAATATTCGTTTAGAATTTGAAACGATAGTTAAATAAAACTGAAAATTATAAATTAACCAGTTAGAATTAAGAATCTTGCAACCATGCCTCGCAATAAGTTCTTAATAAACAAAATTAGTCGATATCATGAAATGGGTAGGCATATGTTAAATTTTAGGGTATTTTAATAAACAATAATGTTAAAGGTATATACAGGTGATTCAAAGAAACGGGAAATTTTGAAAGTTGATAAGGCTGGCGCCACTTGATAAGTGGCGCCAGCCTCTCTAACCTAACCTGCCATTTAGTTGTCATGGATCCTTGGAGTGGTGCGCAACGTGCATTTGCTATCAAAGCATTTTACAAAAACAATGACAGTGTGGAGGGAGCGCGTAGAGAATTTCGCCGTCATTTTAATCTGGGACGGCACGACCGTGTTCCATCAGCACATGCAATTGAAACATGGATATCTAGTTTTGAGGAAACTGGATCGGCAATGAAAAAGAAACCTCCAGGCCGTGAGCGACCCGTCCGTACACCACAGAATGTTCAAGCTTTACAAGATGATGTCACACGAAGTCCACATCGGTCAATCCGTCGTCTCTCAGCATCTTTACAATTGCATAGTTCAAGTGTTCGAAGAATGTTAGTGAAGGACTTGCAATACCATCCATACAAGTTGCAGATCGTCCGGGAACTGAAACCGAACGAAGATAAATGATAACGAAGAGTTTGTTCACGAACTGTGGATGTCAGACGAAGCGCATTTCCACCTCAGTGGATTTGTTAACAAGCAAAATTTCAGATACTGGGCACAAGAAAATCCTACGCAGCTACACCAGCGTCCGTTGCACAGCCAGAAAGTGACCGTGTGGTGTACTATGTCATCTTACGGTGTTATAGGCCCTTATTTTTTTGAGGATGACAACGGTCTTGCGATTACAGTGACGTCGGCTCGTTACGTAGCCGTGTTTGAAACTTTTGTTGTGGAACAACAAAAGAGATTTCCACCGATTCTTAACACAGCCTGGTTTCAACAAGACGGAGCAACGTCACACAGCACAAATATCGATGGCAGCTGTACGCCGATTGTTTAGACAACGTGTCATTTCACGAAACGGTGACATTAGATGGCCTCCCAGATCGCCTGATCTCTCAGCTTGCGATTACTTTTTGTGGGGTCACCTTAAAAGCAAAGTGTTCCACAGTAGACCTGCTACAACGGAAGAACTGAAGACAAAGATCCGAGGAGCGATTGCGGAAATTCCAGTTGAGATGTTACGTCAAACCATGAACAATTTAACGAAGACGCTTTGTGAGTGTTTACGTAAAAGAGGAGGTCACCTGGAAGATGTCATCTTTAAAAAATAAACTAAAATGTATGTATCCTAAAATGGCAACATTTGTACAATTACATGAAATAAAATTCATTTTCTAAAAAAAATTTTTCATTAACGTTATTTAATTTTTTAAATTTCCCGTTTCTTTGAATCACCTGTATAATAAGAAGAAAATTTTAGTACATAATTTATAGGTCTTTTACACTTTTTATTACATAAAAGGTACACAAGATGTAAAATTTTACTAGTAAAATTGTATCATTTTTAATTTTTCAATTCTATTATTACAATTTATCTCTAATGTAAAGACCGTTTCCTTGTAAAAAAACATTATTCTGAAAATTTATAAATATTTTTTATTTCTCTTAAACTACATACCTTATACTGCTTCTGCATTGTGGTGGACACCATACTGCATACTTTTTTTGTCGTGTCCGTATCAGCATTTATATTAGTTTATATATTAATTTTGCTTCACGTCGCAAAGTGTGTGGTGTAAGTGAGAACTTGTCAGATCTGTAACCATGCACACATCGGTTCGAATTCGACTTCACATACATATATTTTTTTAACTTTATTTTAATTTAAATATATTGATTTATTTATATTTATTAACCTCTGTAAAAAGTTTTGAATTAAAATGAAAAAGCACAAAAAATTCTATTTAACTAACAACTTCTGATTTTTTCTTTTTTTTGTTATAACTATTGATTTATTATTTATTGCAAAACATTTTTACAATCAGAGGTTAATAATTATTAATAAATCAATATATTCAAATTAAAAAAAAAATGAAATGAACTCTGATTTGAACCGATGTGCCTTCCCCTTATAAGATCCAAATATTTCAATAATTAACATTTTATTTGACTATAACTCTGGAACCAACGAAAATAAGTACCACCTATGATATATAGTTGAAAAGTTCTCAATGAGAGCTGATCACTACAGTTAAAAAAAATTCCAAAATCTGGGCTTTGTTGAACACTTTCGGTCCAGTCTATTGCAATCAAAAGGGAAGGCGCACAACTAGATGTTACAACAGTCCTAAATGCAAAATTTCAACATCCTACGGCTAATCGTTTTTGAGTTATGCGAGATACGAGTTTGAGTTGTGCGTACGTACATATGTACGTACGCACGTACAGATGTCACGCCGAAAATAGTAAAAATGGATTCAGGGATGGTCAAAATGGATATTTCCATTGAAATCTGGAAAACCTAAATTTTTCACGATCACAATACCTCCTTTATGATGTACAAGGAAGTAAAAAACTAAAAACCTAGTTGTCATTATGTAATTAAATAACATTGCATAGTTTAAGAGAAAAAATAATGAGTAACAAAGACTATTCTCTTTTTTTAACTTCATTACGATGTAGTTTATTAACCCCTTCAAACTCATTGGTTAAGATATAACGGCGATTCCTACAATATCGTGCATGCACGTACACATAAAACACATCAGTAAACTGATTTAGCTGTAATCTTTATGAATTATTGCACTATTTATAAGGACAGTGAAACGCAGTGAAAAATAATAAAATAATAGGAGATTTATTGTGATTTATGTTTTATATATATATATATATATTACGACTGATTCGCTAACAACTTAAGAAGTAATAGTTACATATATAAAATATAAAAATATTTAACTTTAAAAACATTTCTTGCGTATCGATATAAATTTATAAAGCTTTTTTTAAATATTTTAAATAATTCTTTAAAAGCAGATTAAATTTATGTTTGCATTAACACTTTCACTTAACATTTTATAAGAAAAAATAATATTATTACACAAAAAGAACTAACCTCCATTTGTTTACTTCGATGCGATTTAATTTTTATGATTTTAATTGTAAGCATTACAGAGATCTATTTTCAAATAAAATAGTGTTACCTTTTGTTAAAATATATTCAACTGGAAAAAGCAAAGCAGCCTTAGTTTTCAACTAAAGTGTTCAAAAAGTGACGGAATCTTAGGGAAAAATGAGTCGACTACAATAACTGTTGAACGTGGCCTCAATTATGCGATCCACATAATTCAATACGACATTGCAAGCTATTAATACACGTAACGTTTGTTGAGGAACTGCAGCGACACATCGTTTAATTTCACTCTGCAATTCATGAGAGGTAGGAGGATGAGTTTTGTAAGCAGCATCCTTAAGGCAACCCCACAAGAAACAGTCAGTAGGGGATAAATCCGGAGTCCGAGAGGGCCATAACCCCCTTTAAAATTACTTGTCCATGAAAGCATTGATCCAAGAAAGTCATACTGTTGTTGGCTGTGTGAGCTGTAGCATTATCCTGCTGAAACCTTTTGTACTCAAGCCGTTTTGCAGATATAGTGTTTATAAATTGTTGAACCATCTTCTTTCTGCAGCGCTCACTGTTCACTGTGTCATGAAGATTCATCTACGTGATATTGCACCCACTTTTTGTTCCTGCAGAGGAGACTTGTGTAGTTGATATGGATTTTCCGTACACCAAATGCGGAATTACACGTATTCATCAAGGTGGAACTATGCCTCGTCGGATCGAAACCAATTATCGAGTTCTTCTCAATCTGTCGTTACAGATGACATGAACCGCCGACAGAAAGCTACACGTTTTCCAGTGTCTGTAGGTAAGTGAACAACACTAATTGTGTACGGATTTATCTTTAAATTGCGCAATACCGTGTGGCACTACCGCGTTGATCAACTTTTCTGGTATTACCATTTACGGTCGACTTACTTTTGGCTACATCTGCCACATTCCCTTTCTCTTGGAAGTTGTTCTGCCGCTTTTTGGAGAACTTGTTTTGTGCATCCACACCGTATTTTCTGTGAAGGTATTCTGGATCTGGGCGTAATTAAAACAAACAAGCGAGCTAAAAATAACAAAAAAATTTTTCACGTCCACTTCCGACACAAGATTTAAAATTTGTTTATTTTTTTTTTTTTTTTGTTCTGAAGTGTTTTTTATTTTTAAAAAACCCACAGAATAAGAAGTAATAAAAAAATGTAATTTAATCAAAACATGTTTTTTCCGATTATCAAACATTAGAAAAGTTATTCTTGTTCATTATTCCCTCCCCACCGCCCTAATCATATCCAAATAAATCTTAATACCTCGTAAAAAAAAAATAAAATTAAATCTTGCTTCATACCTAATTATCAAATTAGAAGCCATATAAAATCATTAAACCTATCAATAAACCATCCGATATCAATTTATTAATTCATAATTCATTAAGCTTACCAATATTAGATCAATTTATTGTGGCAACATACAAACTAGACTGAAATAAAAAAAAAAACCAGTGACTTACAAACTAAACACATTTTGTAGATTAGAAAAAAAATACAGAATATCAGCAGATGAAATGCAATTTAACAATTATTAATGAAAAATGAAATAGTGTAAACTTTATTATCAATACTGAAAACAGTTCGTTATTATATAATGCGCGATAGTAAGTTACTTTCGTTTAATATAAAAAATTCGTCATACAATGAAAAATATTTATCTTTAATAAGTAAAAAATAAAAATATAATAAACATTAAAAATAAAAAGATATGTAATACTTTTATAGGTAAATATACCTTAATTAATATTACTGTTACATAGGCACTAAAAACGATCCCACCGGCTTGGTCTAGTGATGAACGCGTCTTCCCAAAATCAGCTGTTTTGGAAGTCAAGAGTTTCAGCGTTCAAGTCCTAAAGTCAGTTATTTTTACACGGATTTGAAAACTAGATCGTGGATACCGGTGTTCTTTGGTGGTACTGAGACTGTATAAAGACTCTACACTTAATTTACACTTATAAAATCATTCTCATTCACCCTCTGAAGTATTATATGAAAGGTAATTACCGGAGGCTAAACAGGAAAAAGAAAAGGCACTGAAAACAAGAATACGTATAGTTTACATTTTTCATTCTGATACTTTTCTGGGAGTGAGAAATAATAAGCAAGATCTGTAAAAGTTTAATAAAATCGGATCAGCAGTTGTTACACATTTTAGTTTAATGAACATAGAAAAAACTGTTTTCACAATTTTAGAAATAATAATCTGATAAAATTACAAAAAAAAAATCTTTAAAGATTTATTTCATTACAAAAAATAATTGTACAAAAATATAAATTTCATTATATTTTTAAAAAACTAGCAATTTAAATACTTTCTTTATTAAAAAAAAGGGCAAATAAATAAAAAAATTGAGGTCATATTATTTTATTAAACTAAATCCATCAAAAAATAAACAGTTCATTGTTCTGTAACGGCTACCGTGTAGGTGGTTTTAAAAAACGAACAAATTAGATCAAACAATAATGTATCACGCAAAAAAAAAAAACATTCCGGATTCAACAAGCGTAGGCTGCGTACATTGTTAAAACATGATCTATCAACATAAACGTTATTATCAATATACTGTGTACATCAGTGTCACTTATTTGACATGGAAATTACTTTCTCTTCTAGTTAGTACATCCTATATCATTTTGTTAAAACATTTAAGTATCATCCGCATTCCTAAAGATAAATATATTTGCCGTTATTTATTTTTCTTTATAAATTGATCTTAAGAAAACGGGCCTCTGAAAGAGACATTAAAAATACAATACTATAAGTTAATCAGATTTATTCTTTCGTATTGTACCATATGAGCTGACAGTTTTACCAACGTAAAATTTATTTAAAAAAAAATTTAAATCCTGTAGCGTCTGTAATGACAACATGATCGAAGCGACTTGGGTCAAGCAAGCCCAATAATGTTTTGTTACACTTAATGAACGAATGAACGTTATAACTACGTAAATCCTAAGTTGAATCAAAATAAAACTTCATTTTACTAATTATGTAATAAAATGATTATACCATATAAACAGATAACTAAAAGCTTTTGTATTATATACTTTAAAATTTTTTGTTGGTTTTACTTTTAGGTAAAGTACAAGTACTTTACCGATAATGTAATTAAAATAGGCTAAAAAAAATCATTAAATCGGAAGGAATTGTAAATTTCGACTGATTCGTTTATTTTTTAATTTGGATATCGTCTAGGAAAATTTACATCTTCTATAAAAGAGTTCAGGAGTTGGACGAGAAAAATACATTAACTCCAACACGAGCCAAGATATAATCCCAGGCCCTCATATCTTTAAAAGGTGACTATGAAAACTTTTAAGATTTTTGGTCTAGTCAACCCCCAAATGGTTCATAATTATTAAAAAATATCTTTTTAAAAAGATTTTTTTATAAACCCAAATTATACGTCTTTTTTATTAAGTGTATATACAGCATGATTTCGAATTGCTCGGCAATCTCTCTGGAGATAATTCTGTAGCCAAAAATAAGAAAAAATATAAAAATTGGGTCAGAAAACGATTCGTTAGCGAGTTTCGACTCGTGAAACATTTATCCCTGTTTTCTGCTCCCTCTGTAAAATTAAATCCTATTAAAATTCTTGGGGTACAAATCGAGGGGTAAATCAGAGGTAGGTTCTTTATTTTTTTTTTTTTATCTAAGAGAATGAATAAGAGTGATCCCACATATCTTTCTCATTAAGGTTTTTAAGAAAAACGGGGTAAAACACGAAAAGGTTTTGTCGGAAAATACAAAAATTAGGTTTGGAATAAAATAATCTTGTTAATTTACCAATAAACAAACAAAAATATCTTATTAAATTTGTAGAGAATTTAATTCTGAGTAAACTGATATAAATACAGTCTATTAAAATTAAACAAAAATTTGTGAAGTTCAACTTTAATTGGAAACATAACATACAAATTGGATTGGAAAAGTGATACGATTAAAACAGAGGAATTTTCATCAGTATTTGAACAACATAATGTAATTGAAAACAAATATAAAACTTATCAGTAACAGAAAAGATTAATAAAGAAATAGATTATAAAAAATAAAAATCACATACTTTTTGGTTTTTTCTAAAAGTAATTAAATATCAAAATGGTTACTTGATAAGGCTGCAACAAACATTTCTTCACAACAGTCTCTCAAAACAGCCGCCATTCATTTCAATGCAGAGTTCAGCTCGGCAAATCTATGCTAGCAGAGCACGTCTAATAGCATCATTATTATTCCGAATAGTAGCTACTTCAGCGTTGGCATCTCTCACAAAAGTTCATGACAAGCATCGAATCGTTGTGGTTTAACCTTACCTGTTTCTCAAATTCACCTCTCCAAAGTCTCAAATGTTTACGATCCGGTACACTTCAATCTGGATAATTTTCCCGGTATTCATGCGTAGTACTACTCAATCCATTTTTATTTATTTTACCGTAGTTTAACAACATGTTCATCAACTCTTCAAATGAAAACAAATTTATGTTATCACCCATTGTGAATAATGGCCGAACAATGCGGTTATTGTTCGCTCAAATGAATATTCAAATTCTAGAGACACTAAAATTAATTGTTTATCAGCTATTATTGCCAACCTATTAAGAAATATAAATTTTTAATTTGTTTTCGAAGGATGTATTTCAATTTTATTTTTATAATTTTTAGCATTTGTACGTAAATTGTTCTTTTAGGAAAATTTCATAGAAAAACTAAATATTGTAATGGGTACTATGATTCGACTTCCGGAAAATTTCGACATATCTTCGAGTTTCACATTCCCAAGACACCAAAACCACCATCAAAAGTTTGTATATACATTTATATATATTTCACTTTCTTGCACGCGATAACTGCCGTAATTTTGCGCCAATCACTTTCAAAATGTTCCTTAAAAATAATTTGTCCCAAAATCTGGTCGAGTTCGTTAACAGTCAACAAAATCGGACCATGAGGGTAGAAATAATCTTTTTCGAAAAGAAAAAGCTATCGCTATAACTTTCTTATTACGTAAAATATCAAATTCGTTTAGTTCCTGCTATTCTTTGGATAAGTGCCTTCAACTTACCTAAGTAAATTTTTTTTTATCACCAACCATTGGTCGAGGGGGTGGAAAAATGGGGTTTCGAAAATAAAAAAGTCATATCTCCCTTAACAAGCGCAGTATCGAATCTGTTTAGTGGTAGTTATTCCTATAAACATTACCTAAAGATTTTGTGTGAAACAATTTTTTATATGACCAAACCTCTTACGTCAAGGGATGACCAAAATGTTGCTGGAATTGTAAGAAGATGGGGCTTGTCGTATGGTAAACATGTAAACAGTTTTTCACGTGTAACTATTATCGTATCGAGTAAATTTGATGGTTTTCTTAACTTTAAGGTGGAAATCGTTTTTAGTTCCTACTTAGCAGCGGTGAAAAGTACCTCCGCCTTCCGACGTGCCGAAAGGTATTTTTTAAATCGTATCAGTTTTCCGATCCGGTTAAAGTGTTTCTAATTAAAGTTGAACTTCTTAAATTTTTGTTTAATTTTATTAGATGTTATTTACATCCATTTTTTTCAAAATTAAATTCTCTACAAAATTAGTAAGAGTTTTATTTATTTATTGGTAAATTAAAAAAGTTATTTTATTCCAAGTCTAAAAAAAGTGTATTTTCCGACAAAATCTTTTTGTATTTTATCCCGTTTTTCTTAAAATCTAATAAGATAGAGGTCTGGGATTACTTTTATTCAATTTCTTAGATAAAAAACCATAAGAAATACACCTCGATTTCTAGCTCAAGAAATTTAGTACAGTATAATTTCACCGAACAGCAGAAAACAGGGCTAAATGTTCGCGAGTCATAACTCGCTAACGAACCGTTTTTTGACCTATGTTTAAATGAACTTTTTTTCTTTTTCTGGCTCTAGAATTATGTCCCGAGAGTTTGTTTTGCAATTTGAAATCACTTTGTATACACATTATTTAATACATATACACACACACACACACACACACATACACAAAAGAACAAATTTTACGCCTGCTTTGTGTTACTCGATGTTCCAATACCCTTTCCTTACAGTCCAAAACACAATCCCAAAAATTAAAAGATTTTTGGCTCGATTAACATATTTTCTCTTTCATAAACACTCTATAAACCTCCCGAGGATAAAGTAAAATGTAAGTAATAGAGTAAAATGTGATAAACTATCACATGTGTGCTTCAAATGTGATTAAATGAAATTAAAATAACATAATTCAAATAACGCCCACATTGTGAAGTTCACGATAATTGAGTAATGTGCTTCAACCATAACATGAACTATAAATTTCCACGCATAAATACAAATATTTTTTTAAAAATATTTAACCAACACAGCAATATTTATACGAAATTTTTATTTTGTGTTATTCACAATAAGGAAGAATTATGTATATCTTGGTTTAAATCATTCCTTAAAAATTCTGAAAATATTTTTCAAAATTGTCACAATTTATTTAGACAGATCGGCAATTTTAGAATATCAGACAGGTTTATTTTTTAGAATTTTTCCGGAATAAACACGCAAGTAAAATTTTATCACCTAAAAACAAAAAGAAAATATTAAATTTGAAATCTAATAAATATGACATTTACTTTAATTGTAATTCGTTAACAAGAAAAAAGTAAAAACTTTTCAAAAAATTCATTCAACAATCAAAAGAAAATTAAACAAAAAAAAGAGAAAAAATTACCAAGTAACTGAAAAAGACCAGCATGAAAACAAAATCTAAAAATAGGTGTTTTCGACCAATCATCTCTACCTTTCACTCGAGCGTCCTGGGTTCGAATCCCCCGGTCAGGCATGGCATTTTTTATACGTTACAAAATTCAATTTTCATATTTCCATGCTTAACCAATTCATCAAGCAAAAAAAAATGCGTTTACTATTTTGATAATAATTATCTAATAGAAATAGGAGGTTTCTCTTAACTGGTTTACAGTATATTACAGAAATTATTTATTATTTTTGTTTACACAGTACCTTTTTATTAACATTATAATGTTATACTATTAAGATAAGACGTAATTGATACGTATTTGAATGTTAGAACAAAGTCAAACTTTACACCTAACTATTTATCTAAAACCAGCTGAATGCGGAATTGTTACAAACATCACAGTTGTTTCTTAACTAAATTATTGCAAACCCCAATTATTTACAACCTAAAATTGAAAAATAAATGAACTTTATGAAAACAGATTAAGGACTTTTTTTTTAAACCCCTGAAACCAAAGTGTGCGACTCAGCGTCCTGTGAAACCGCGACGTTTTTACAGGACCGCTTCGAAATATTAAACAATTTTCAAAATTTTATTTCCATTTTCAAGTCAATGTCATAGGAAGCGATATCTAGCAGGTGGTACAAACTCAGTTAATATTTGTGAAAGTCTCTGTGAATGGTTACACCTGGTAACCATTCCCGGCACTATTCCTTCGATTGATTTAGAAGTTGCTGAAATTTTTTGGTACTTTTTATTCACATATTATGGAAAGAAATCTTACATTTAAAACCCCTAACAAAAAAAAAAAAAAAAACATAACTAGAAAACCCGTACAAAATGAGACTTTTGTGTGTTTCTACCTTTAAAATTAGAAACTCGCGAAAAAGGAGCTAAGTCCACCTCCCGGGAGGATTTTCATCCTTTAACAGCTTCCAAATTTTACATTTTAATAAATGCAAATATCCATTTTGACTAGTTTCGGTGTGACGTCTGTACGTACGTACGTAAGTACGTATCTCGCATAACTCAAGAACGATTAACAGTAGAATGTTGAAATTTTGTATTTAGCACTGTTGTAAAATGTAATTGTGCACCACCTCTTTTGATTGTAATCGACTGGGCCAAAAATGTGTATACAGTCAGACCTGTAAATAAATTGGGATTGTGGACTTTTTCTTAACTACAATAATAAACCTTCGTTGAAAGCTTTTCAATGATATATCATAAGTGGTACTTATTTTCATCAAAATTAAAATATAAATAAATTTCATGTCCTTTTTTTTAATTTTTTTTTACTTTAAATATATTGATTTATTAATAATTATTAACCTCTGATTAAATAAAAATATGAAAAAAATCCGAAG
Organism: Lycorma delicatula; assembly: GCF_047948215.1. Lineage (NCBI taxonomy): Eukaryota > Metazoa > Arthropoda > Insecta > Hemiptera > Fulgoridae > Lycorma > Lycorma delicatula. The sequence continues at coordinate 35,719,912 of NC_134464.1, read as the reverse complement.
TTATTAGTGAAATAAAATTTTATGAACTTTTCATTTTAATTCAAAGATATTTGCAATCAGAGGTTAATAATTATTAATAAAAATATATTTAAATATAAAAAAAAGTTAATATATGAACGAGTATATGAAGTCGGATTCGAACCGATGTGAGCGTAGTTACAGATCGGACACGTTCTCACTTATACCACATAACTACTTGAATGAAAGGAAACAAAATTAATATATCAACTAATATAAAATGCTGATACGGACACCACAAAAGAATGTGATGCAATGTGGTGTCCACCATAATGCAATAGTGTAAATGTACACTTTATTAAATAATTGGAAGATCGTATCTCACTTTCAAATGAAATAAGTTTAAATGAAGTGAAGCAAAAAAGTGTTTATGTAAATTTAATAGGCGTACAAGGAAGTCATGTGATGTCCACATCAGATTGTTTTTTTTGTAACCAATCTAGGTTTGTTATTGCTTCATTAGTTAATTATAAATAATCAATTATTTTTTTAATGGAAAGTTGATTTTTATAATACAAAACAAAGTAAGAATTCCGCTACATTTAAAAACTTTTTCAACATTTTTGTGAAATTTATTTGACATTCCTTAACAAACATCCTGAATTGTGTTATTTTTATAAACGTCAAATACATAAATAAATATATATCTCTCCTATTTTTTGTTGTTGCCAAAACAGATTTAATAAAAATTCTTTTTTAAAAGTTATTTTTGGCTAATTTAATAAACATTTATTTATTATAAAATACCTTCAGTATTTTTTTTTCTTTTTTGTTTAAATTATTGAAGAAATAAACGGTACTTTCCATTTTAGAATGTAAACAGTACTTTTGAATAAAATCCACGAGTAGAATTTTTTTAAAGATGAAAAACTATAATAAATTAAATTGCTAGTAAATATGTTCAAAGAACTTTAATATCATCTACTATTATTCCAGCACGATATTTTGTTTTTACTTACATCAACTATTGTTTTGTTACATTATACATTCTAATCAGAATAAAATATATATATTTATATATATATAGTGAGTAGAAAATTGCAATCTAGTTTTTTGTTATAATTTTATACAAATAAAAACTACTAACAACCATATTAATAAAAAAAAAGAAAACTAAAAAAAAGAGTCATTTAAGCAATGTTAACATACTTGACCATCATAGAGCATAAAACATTATGATTTGTAATCATGAATAAACATTACAAGTTATTTCACTCAAAAAAATTAATGAAAACCGGTATATAATTAAATAGTTAGGTCTAATACTTTTTTCTTCAAATAAACTTCCTTAATGCACACTTTCAAGAACTAATTTATACATTAGTTCTACATTACAAGAACAGATGTAAAAAAATTAGAATCTTAAACTGTTTTTAAAAGTTTTTAAATGTTTTTTTTTCTTTTTTAAAGTCTTTTAGGCTATCTGTATACCGATAAATTACCTAACCAAATAAAATATCTTTTAATTTGACTAATTTCCTGCCTTGAATCCTTTTATACATGTTAAAAATTATGAAATTCTTTTAAGTTAAAAATTCTTAAACCTTAAAAGCACAGTTAAAATACAATTTCAAAATATACAAAAGATTAGCTCAATTTAGAGTACTGATCCAAAAATAAACCCCATTTTACTAGAAAATAGCTATAAAATATCTAACACAACATAACTCATTGCGTCACTCCCACAAACAATAAATAAAAATAAAATTAAAGATAATGGAGACAGAAAATATATATCACATTAACACACATTCATGTAAAGTTAAAAAGCAGTAAAAATAAGTATATTTTTTATTTTATTTTTAATAAATTAAATAGATAAATAGAAAAAATCTGATGTGAACACCAGATAACTTCCTTGTACGCCTATTAAATTACATATAATTGAAATCACATATGTTTGAAAGTAAGATACGACCTTCTAATTCTTTAATAAAGTGGACAGTTACACAATTTCTAAAATATTAGTTTTTATTAACATGAGATATTATTAGTTCAACAATCTTACATGAAATATTAGGATAGAGTTAAAGTCCCTTTATTACTCGTATTACTAGATCAGTATTATTTATATCTTCGTTTATTGCTGATTAACAAAAGTTTCAGATTTCGTATAAATAAAAGTTAATAATAATTAAACTATTCCATTTAGTGAACTTCTGTATACTAGTTAAAAAACGTTAATTTCGACCTTACGGTATAAAATATTCAGTTTTTATTATTGGGTTACTTGATGAATAATCAAAAATGAAAAAACCAATCATACAGGAAAAATAAAGATAACATGAAGATATATATCTAAAAAAAAAACGAAAAGATGAATATCAAGAGGAAGAAAATGTTAAGAACAAGTGAAGAATAAAAAAATTACGAGAAGATGATAAATATAAAGAGGAAGAAAATGTTAAAACCAAAGAAAGAAAAACCAAAAAAAATAAACAGGAAGAAAATGTCGCAAAGAAAGAATAAAAATATTAAAAGAAGATAAATATAAAAAGGAAGAGAACATTAAGACCTAGGAAAGTATAAAAAGATTAAAAGAGGATGATGAATAAAAAGAGAGAAAATTTGAAAACTAAAGAACATGTACACAAATTAAGATCAGAAGAATTATATCGAACCAAAAGAGCGATTAAATGATTGACAACAAAAAACAAATAAATGAAATGATGCTCAACTCCGACTTAGGGAGAATATTTTAACTTCATAATTGGCGCTCAGTTGCAAGGACATCAATGGGCTTAATACCAGAAATAACAGGATCTCTCTTTAAATTTTTGAACAGTTTTAAAGATAACATTATAATAATTATTCCTGTTAAGATATTTATTTCTTAAAATTTAATAAACAGACGAAAATATATATGTTAAATAATACACTGGAATGTAAAATTCAATGTCCAGATAAAACCTCTTCCTTCGTATACAACTTCAAATAATTCATGCAGAGTAATTTAATATGAAAATTAATCAGAAACACTGATTTTTATAATAATTAGAGAGATGTAAAAAAAATCTCACGAAGCTTCAAATACAAAAAAAACTACACTAATAATTATGTTATATTACATGTATATATATATATATATATATATATATATATATAATGAAAATAAAAATGAATAAAAATCTTATGCGAATTAATAATATACAACCGATACAATCAAGTTTCACTAGTGATAAGAGTTTAATCGGTATTTGGTATACGGGAAAAAAGGAGATTAAACAAAGAAATAAATAAATAAAAAGGCGGAGCAAAACTAGGAAAGCGAGGAGGAGTGCACCGAACAGTGAGCGATCAAAGAATAATCACTGTTATGATTTAGTGGCTGTTTTAACGATGTATTATACATGTGTGGTAGTCGTGCGATGCAGTTACACTTGCGTAAACAACAAACCACTTTCATAAAAAAAATTTTAAAAAACATCTGTAAACCTGTGTAGGTATAACTGTATATATACTGGAGTATCTACTTATTTATTAATAATACACACGTAACCTACATGAATAGAACGACGTAGGCTGCAATAAATTAAAGTGGATTGTAGGATAATTGCTATTCTCGTCTAAGCTAAAAATAAAAACAACAGAAAACTTACCGAACTATAACATACTATATAGTAAGAGTTAATATTATTTTTCTATCCACACCTCACTACCTATGTCATTGATTTAATTAGAACATAGTATTAAACATATACTGAGATATACTCGTATTATTATACTAATCTGATTACAATCTTGTAGATGAATTTATAACTTAATAATTCGCAACATATTAACGATAATAAATCTCGAATAATTTTCTTCCCCCAATCAGTTTACTGTTAACCTATAAAATCTTACAATATTACTGAAATATTATTGTTAAAAAAAAAATAAAAATAACAAAAAAATTATGTTTTTGACTATTTTTAACTTAATGCGATTTTACGTTTGCAAAAAACGAACAGACATTTTTTTATGTTAGCACAATTAATTGGTTAATATAGAACTTTCTTATTATACTAATCAAATTTGAATATTTTTAGACGAATAATTTTCCCTTTATAAACCACTGTAATTACGAAAAATGTCGGTTTTCAGATATTAACGGAAATATCCATTTTGACAATCCCTGAATCCATTTTGACTAGATTCGGCGAGACATCTGTACGTACGTATGTATCACGCATAATTCAAAAACGATTAGTCGCAGGATGTTGACTTTTTCGATTTCGTATTGTTTATCTAGATGTGCACCTCCCATTTTGATTTCAATCGACAGAACAAAAACTGTCCAGAAAAGCCCAAAACCCAACAAAAATTTGGATTTCGGACTTTTTATTAACTGCAGTAATAAGCCCTCATTGGGAGCTTTTCAACGATATATCATAAGTGGTACTTATTTTCATTGATTCCAGAGTTATAGCCAAATAAAACTTTAATTAATGAAATATTTGGATCTTACAAGGAGAAGACACATCGATTGAAAAGGGATTCCTGGGGAGGTTAGGGACGGTTTGTTAAGGCCGGAGTCCCGGTGAGGAGACCCTTTGGAGCAGCCCTATTTGAGGCATGGCAATTAAAGGACAAAGACCCGGCAGATCAGGTGTTACTGCTGAGAACGGCAAAGCCAGGTCCAGTTTGGGTACCTGTGATGTTAGAGGCTAAAAGGCACTCCTCCCAAGGCTGAGTAGTGCCTGATAGCGGGGACAGTCTTGGAAGATAAGGGGTTACAAAAAAAAAAAATGGTTTTAAAACAAGGTGCACAGGATAGTATCAAGGGCTCCATGGTTCGCTAAAAACGACGAGGTTCACGGGTATTTTGGAGTGCCATGTGTACGTGCGGAGATAAGGAGAACCAGAAAGGAGTAAATTTGAAAGCTGGACACGTGTGTGAAACATCTGGCGCTGAATTTATTTGACAATTGTGAGGAAGAAAGATGACTGAGAAGGCTACATGTACTGGACCTCGCGGGTCTTTGAGGGCATACGGTTATTATATTAAAAATAGTTAAATTTGCCTTTATCTGGCTTTAATGTTTGTAACTTACTTGGATTACTTTAATATTTTGTGACTTTATTATTATCATCTGTTACCTACGTTATCAGTAATCTGTTTTTATTAACTAATTTCTTCGTTTGTGTCATGACAGGTGATGCATATTATTAACAATACATTTGAGATGGGACAACTTTGGATGATCTGATTCGTTACTCTTAGCCAAAAATTTTACTTATGGTCTCAATACTTTAGACGACCGATTGTAAAAAAATAAATTGTTCAAAAAAAATATTGTATAATTTGGAGAAGAAAAGGTATTGTACACATAATATATCGTTCATAAAACAATGATGAGCTTACTAGTAATTTTCTTGTGGAAGTAAGTGAATATCCCCTCGAAAATAATGATTTTTTAATTAACACAAATGTATAAAATTATTTATTATTTTCTTATACTCGTTATCAATCTGTGTTAGATTATGAAAGAATATGTTATTTCTTCTAATTTAACTGCTTATTCTTAACTTTTTCGTTTAAATTAACAACATATTGCTTCTTTAAATCAACCTTAAAACTTTAAAGAGAAAAGTACTGAAACAATCTATTCCTACACAGTCTTTTTAATTGTTATTCTGCACTGTTGAACATAAGACAAACTGCTGGAGAATTATTTTATTGGGAGATTTACTTTACATTACTACATATAGCGTAAAATATTTATTAAATCTTTAAACATTAAATTTTTTAAGTGGTTCTTAATATAAAACAAACATACCACTTTATTTCCTTTTACTTTTTAAATTAATCAGACTGAAAATGTTATTTATTACTCGGTCAATACAGAAAAAGCTTCAAAATTTGGCGCTCAGAAAAAATACTTTTTTTATATTATTTTTTACGCTTTTAAACGTGTGGAAATTCAAGTAACATTAAAATATTAGCCAATAATAAGAACGTGTCTATTTTTTATTCAGTTTTTAAGTAAAAGCACTTAAAAAAATGCTTTTACTAAAGTCCTATGTATTACATTATTTTTATTAAACATATATTTAACGTATTATATTTCGCTAATATTTTTATAATTTTATAGCTGTGAGCAGCTGTTAGGATTATTGATATAAAAGAAAACATTAAGGACTTTCTGATACCTGTGTCAATACTTTTTTTCTGTTAATCATACAAGTATTACAAAAATTTATTTCTCCTTAGATGGCAGATATATGCGCATTTCGAATATGTGAAAAGTCGAGTTATGTTGAAAAGTAGTGAAAAAAGTAAATACATCACAGGTTTTATTTTAGTTAATTGATTGAATATTATTTGATTTGAATATCAATTGATTGAATAGTAAAAGACTTTAGAAATGAAATAAAATTCTATAATTTAACAGGGAATTCATCAGGAATATAAAGCGAGTTATACGTTTTACTAACTTATAAGTAAATATGTAGTCTCGCCTAATACATCAAATAAAATTTCGATATTTTAAATTTATTCCGATACAATATTTTCATACATAAAATTTAACACGTAATACAATATAAACATATCACACAAGAAAAAATTATATATACAGTTCCTTTATAACATGACCTTTACCGGAAATGATACTATGAGAAAATATATAAACGGAGAATATATTATAATAAACTATTACAGCGTTAAAAAGTTGATTATTAATATTAAAACAAGACTGGATAAACTGGCCAGGTCTGTAACATTTTACGTAAGTACGATGACAATCATAATAATGATAAAAAAATGCGACGCGTTAATACTCAAACACGAAACCGATGAATTTCAACAAAAATATTTTTTTTAAATACAGGAAGTAATTTTTAATACAATAAAAATCCATAAAATTGTTATAATATTTAAAAAAATAATAATAAACAGAATAGTGAAATTTTTATAAAATTATTCTAATAAAATTTTAATTTTTAATACGCATGAAAGTTTTTTTAAAAAGCCTACTATTAAAAAAGTCATTAATAAAAAAATTCATTAATAGCTCTCCTAACTAAAAAGTAAACATTAAAAAATTGAAATGTCCTCCAATATTAAACCAAACTGTTAGATTACGTAGTCAAAGAGATGATTTGTGTAATATCTGTTTTGTAATACAGTATTTCTGGCCCAGGTTCATATTTAATAAAAAAAGGATAAATTATTAGTTAAAGGTATTTGTATCTAATTTATGATTTATTGTTGCAGTAATATAATTTTTTTGAATCAACCGTCTCTTTCTTTTTCTGTTTAGCCTCCGGAACCACCATAAAGTACTACTTCACAGGATGAATGTAGATGATATGTATGAATGTAAATGAAGCTTAGTTTTGTACAGTCTCAGGTCGACCGTTCCTGAGATGTGTAGTTTTAATTGAAATCCAACCACCTATGAACACCGGCATTTACGATCTAGTATTGCAATCCGTGTAACTTCCTTTACTAGGATTTGAACCTTAGTACTCTCGACTTCGAAAACAGTTGATTTGCGATGACGAGTTCACCACTAGACCAACCCGGTGGGTAAATTAATAACATCACGGCTAAAGAATGTCACGTGATATTGTGGTTAAAAAAAATATAATTGTAATTTCACTTCCATTCATTTTTAAGATAGTTCACTCGTCAAACAAGTAATTTTTTAAATAAATTCGATCACACTGTGAGATTAGGGGGTGAAATTGAATTTTCTTTACGTTTTAAAGATATGAGGAGTACGAAAATACAATTTAGTTAAAATATAATTTCCTTATATATACAGAGTATATCACGAAGTTCTTCCGGAACTTTCATAACCTATTCGACTCGTGAAAGTAATGGAAAAAGTTCATATAAATATATGTCCTAAAATGCTTCTTTTGTGACTTTTGTGGCTAGTAAATAAAGTCATACTGAAATTTTTAGGACGTTCCTTAATTGGCAGAATTAGTGAATTTTTATGGTTTTTGGCCTGAAAAATCGAATAAAATAGGTTTCAGAACCGTATCTCTTTTATATTATGTATGTGTATATATATATATATATGAGATACAACCGTGTATATATAAGATTTATGGCTCAAAAATCTCCAGAACTACTAGATTAATTTCATTTAAATTTAAATATGCTGTAGTAAGTGTCTATCGTTGTGCATATGAAAATTTCATACATACTGGTTGAGTCGTTCTTCAGTTATGACCCAATTTATGGAAGAAAAAATTTTAACGGGTCAAGATATAAGATTTGATAGAAGAAAAAAAGGAGACAAAATTAACGAAAATTAGGTCTTCTTGTACAGATATATGTTTTTTATTTGCCTTCAGTCATTTGACTGGTTTGATGCAGCTCTCCAAGATTCCCTATCTAGTGCTATTCTTTTCATTTTGGTATATACCCTATATCCTACATCCCTAACAATTTGTTTTACATATTCCAAAAGTTGCCTGCCTGCATAAAGTTTTCCTTCTGCCTGTTCCTCCAATATTAATGTGACTGTTTCAGGATGCCTTAATATGTGGCCTATAAGTCTATCTCTCCCTTTAACTATATATTTGCAAATGCTTCCCTCTTCATCTATTTGCCGCAACACCTCTTAATTTGTCACTTTATCCATCCATCTGATTTTTAACTTTCTCCTATAGCACCACATTTCAAAAGCTTCTAATCTTTTCTTCTCTGGTATTGCTATGGTCCAAGTTTCACTTCCATATAAAGCGACGCTCCGAACATATACTTTCAAAAACATTTTCCCGACGTTTAAACTAATTTTTGATGTAAACAAATTATATTTATGACTGAAGGCTCGTTTCGCCTGTGCTATTCGGAATTTTATGTCGCTCCTGCTTCGTCCATCTTTAGTAATTCTACTTCCCAAATAACAAAATTCTTCTGCCTCAATCTTCATTATTTCTACTACATTTCATTACTTTCCTTTTGTTCTTGTTTATTTTCATGAGGTAGTTCTTGCGTTGAACTTCATCCATACCGTTTATTGTTCCTTCTAAATCTTTTTACTCTCAGCTAGAATTACTATATCATCAGCAAATTGTAGCATCTTTATCTTTTCAACTTGTACTGTTACTCCGGATCTAAATAGTTCTTTAACATCATTAACTGCTAGTTCTATGTAAAGATTAAAAAGTAACGGGGATAGGGAACATCCTTGTCGAACTCCTTTTCTTATTGCGGCTTCTTTCTTATGTTCTTCAATTATTACTGTTGCTGTTTGGTTCCTGTAAATGTTAGCAATCGTTCTTCTATCTCTGTATTTGAACCCTAATTTCTTTAAAATGCTGAACATTTTATTCCAGTCTACGTTATCGAATGCCTTTTCTAGGTCTATAAACGCCAAGTATGTTGGTTTGTTTTTCTTTAATCTTCCTTCTACTATTAATCTGAAGCCTAAAATTGCTTCCCTTGTCCCTATACTTTTCCTGAAACCAAATTGGTTTTCTCCTAACGCTTCTTCCACTCTCCTCTCAATTCTTCTGTAAAGAATTCTAGTTAAGATTTTTGATGCACGGCTAGTTAAGCTAAATGTTCTGTATTCTTCACAATTATCTGCTCCTGCTTTCTTTGGTATCATGACTGATGAAATTTCCCCTTTTTCGAAAATATTACACACCAGTTTGTATAATCTATCAATCGCTTCCTCACCTGCACTGCGCAGTAATTCTACATATATTCCGTGTATTCCAGGAGTCTTTCAGCCATTCAAATCCTTTAATGCTCTCTTAAATTCAGATCTCAGTATTGTTTTTCCCCTTTCATCCTCTTCGACTTCCTCTTCTTCCTCTATAATATAATTTTCTAATTCATTTCCTCCGTATAACTCTTCAATATATTCCACCCACTAGTCGAGTTTACCTTTCATATTATATATCGGTGTATCATCTTTGTTTAACACATTATTACATTTTAATTTATGTACCCCAAAATTTTCTTTAACTTTCCTGTATGCTCCGTCTATTTTACCAATGTTCATTTCTCTTTCCACTTCTGAACACTATTCTCTTTAATCCCCTGTTCTTTTGCTAGTTTGCACTTCCTGTTAGTATTTCTTAACTGTCGATAGTTCCTTTATAAAGCAGTTATTACAATAATGGAAATTCTTTTCCAACAGTTGCTATTTTCTACGTCAGGGGTGCCACAACTTCAATATTAAATAGTTTTAGTTTATTCTTAAAATAGCTTTTCTTTGTTGCCATTTGTCTCTTTTATTATTGAACGAACCACGAATATTGTAGGTTGTTTAGCTAACAGCAAGGATGATTGTCGATGTATGAGATTATAAGGAATTTTTTTCTCTTTTGTATTTTACAATTTTTTGGTTAATATACGGTGTTAATATCATCCTATTATAATGTGTAATCACCCTATGTAACTTAGAGTGTGACCTCGGGATTAAAACATTATTTGAACAACAAGGAGGCAATGTCAAAGGAAGAAAATAACGTGTATAAAATATTCCGTTTTAGGTTAAGTCTATTCTTCTGTATTTTTAACCGACTGCAAATAACTATTACATATTATTAAAAAAATCCCTTTCGGCACGCCTGAAAGCGGAGGTAGTTTTCATCTCCGCCTAGTAAGAGACAAAAATAACTTCTCCCTTAAAGTTAAGGCATTGGCAGCTGCAAGGCGTACCAAGAATTTTCAAAAAGTTTTCAAGTTGTTTTGCTAGGTTCAGCTAATCCTGGAAAAGTGGATGAACTAAAAATCTTAGCGATGTATTATCTGATAAGAAATGGTTCTGAATCTGTCCTCCAAGCGGAGTATCTTATTTGGTGCAAGGAGATTGTAATTAAATTCAAAATGCGATCTAGAAGTGACTAAAGTATTGGATCGCTGCAATAAAGAATATTTACCGAATATCAAGTAACTCTTTTAAGTTTTAGCGACTCTTCCGGTAACAAAATGTATTAATGAACGCTCGTTCTTCACAATGAAGGAATCCAAAACGATTGCGTATAACAAGTCGGGGATGGAAGATTAAGTTCGTTAGTTTCTTGGTCAGTGCATAGAGATATTACTGTTAATCCTGATCAAGTTTTAGATATTACAGCGAGAAAGAAAAATCGACGAGTAGCTAATAATTCATTAACTTTTATTGGAGGGTAAATGTATGAGTGTGTATCAATGTGCATTATGAAAAAAAATTATATCTAGCATTATGATTGTTATTTTCGTAGTAAATGATGTATTAAATCTAAGCATATGTTTTGTATTTTTTCAAATGCAGTAAAATATAAAAAAAAACTGTTTCAATAATAAAATGATTTTCATTATTATTATTTTATCATGAGCATCAGTCCCCTTAAATCATCGGTAAAAAATTCTAGCTAGGTTCGTGAAAATATATATATACACATATGAGAGAGAGAGAGAGGAGTAAGGAGAAAGAAGACGTTTCACTAAATTGCATATCGTTCAGCTATGTAGTTTTACTGCTTGAAAGTGTTTTCTTGGCGTCTGTTTAAAATTATCAATAAATTACATCTACGTATGTACCTTAAGTATGTTTTAATTTAATTACACCTTGTAATAAGATAATTTATAATTATTATTATTATTATTATTTAAAAAGAATGCGTATTATTATTATCATACTGTTGTAAACGATATCGTGATCTTTTATACATAATTTACAAAGTTAATTCAGTTATTAAAATAAATAGATGAAAAACTTTAAACCAATACATCTCTTTTACTTTTCACTTTTTATTTTTTAATGTTTAAACGCTACTTCCAAGTAAAAGGATCATTATGATTTATCGCTATGTCCTTTATATAATTTTATGACCGTTAAAAAGTGACAAATAGATGTTATATGATATTAATAATAACATACAAAAATTAATAATTCTATTATAGTAATAAAATATGAGCATTCAATGAATAAAAGAAAGTAAATTTTATAAAGTAGCATTAATAATTGCATTAAATATTTAATTAATATTTAATTACATTAATTAATTGCTTATTTGTTAGCTTTAAATACATAATTAAATATTAATTGTAAATAAATTAATTAGCTATCATTACGCTAGAAAATTAATTCTGTCAATACCAACAGTAATAAAAATATCTTCAATAATACATCTTTCAAAAAATTGTATTAATATTATGATACTCAATTAATCCGTCACTCAATACCTAACTGTTTTTTTTTTAAATTATAATAGTCAATAGCGTAGGAGTATTTTCATAAAAGTTTTTATCAATCACCTACTGCTAAAAATTTTACGATTTTAATCACATGTAGATTGTGAAAGGTTCATTATCATTGGTCTTTAAGCAACAAATATGGGCGGTCAAATCTTCTAGTGTAGGTAAATTTAATAAATGGTGGTAGCATTATTATTTAGTTACTTCAAATGACCCACTATGAGAAGCTAATGTTTAATATCAAATTCCAGATTACAGGACTAATTATCGGTCCTAATTGAAAACTTAATCCCAATTAAAAAAAAGTAAATATTTTTAACAAATAATTATTAGTATTATCAATTTTGATTGTCGTTCTTATTTTTAATTTTACATGTTCTCAAATTACTTTTTTTTCTGATTGATAGATTATATCCACCTTGGTTAAATTTTTTTCGTTTGTCATTTTACAAACCCGAATTATTTTTACGTCTATTTTCCTACTTTCCACCTAATGAACTCAGCCCTAAGGAAAATTCAGAAGGAATTACTTACTCTTCCACTTCCTTCACCTTTTTTTTGAATGACCTTAACCAACATCGTGGACACAGATGCCACGTTCGTTCGGTCTACAGCATAATGTCCTCCTCTGGGGTAAGTACGCTGAATTTTCTCCCCGGCATATTTCTCTATGCTGCTGGAAATGATCGGACACGAACACCGTATGTTTTCCTCCCCGAAATAATTATATTTGCGGAAGATTTCTAAGTCCGCACGTACAGGTATACCTTAAAACACTAGTCACCGGTAAGGAACTACGTCAAGTCGTATACCAGGTACCAGTATTTCCGGTCCAGTTATCTTTGAAAGTCAGGGAAGCCGTCTTTGAAGGCAAGATGTCCCGAATTCAAGCGTCTGAAGCACTTTGCTTCCTTCTCCCGTCTGGCAAAACGGTAGCTACCTAACTTTATTCGGATCCTGCCCGTATGAGCAGCATCCACGGGCAGCACCACGGTTGCCTTTTGAAAGTTGCCGAAGGACGACCTGAGGAACGTGACGTCACAAAGTGCATTCAAGACAGCGTCTAAGTCCATCACCCGGACGAAGGCCTTCTATCGTCGGTCTTCCTCTGAAGATCATATCAACTTCCGCGACCTTTCCTTAATGATCTCACAAAGTGATTGTCATTGTTTTATTTTTTTTTTTGCTTTACACATTTTCTGAAAAAATAAAATTAACTTGAAATTTTTGTGTAATCCATATTAGTCTGCCCACTAAAATAACTTTTTCGTCATTCTACTTGTTCCGTTCTGTTGGTTAAAAAAATAACTTAATTGAAGAAATAATTAATTTTATCAACAGATAGTAAGACTATATATATATATACACGAGTATGTATTACTTTTATTACTTAAGGTAATAACTTACTGTCTAATTAAAAAACCCTCTTTTTATCAATGAGATTAAAGGAATTATCCTAACATGAACCATAACATTCAAATTCAACAATAAATATCATTTTATAAGATTATGATATATTACGTTACATTTACTTACAAAATATTACGTTAATTAATTTTTTTTTTGTTAAGAATTAGAATATAAATACTTACAACAAAATCAGGATCAGCAATTATTCTTCATTACACAGTGATTCTGAAACACGACGTTCTGTTACACCTGTAAAATTTTATAAATTATATCACTAACTGTGATCATCTTACATCACACACACACACACACACACACACACACACACACACACACACAGAGAGAGAGAGAGAGAGAGAGAGAGAGAGAGAGAGAGAGAGAGAGAGAGAGAGAGAGAGAGAGAGAGAGAGAGAGAGAGAGAGAGAGAGAGAGAGAGAGATACACACAAAAGGATTGAACCCTAATTAAATAATTAAATATAATAAAATATATATACTCGTTTATGTATTTATTTATTTCCTTCTACCAACAACAATACAAGCAACACTCTGTTTAATGTTGCTTATGATTTTTGAATTTTGTAGCGATTAAAAAATGCCTAGCTAAACTGGATTCGAACCCAGAATCTTCCGGGTGAAAGGCAAAAAGCAACCGCTTCGTGACGGAAATCGAGGAGTAATAAATATATATTTACTATTATGAAATATTACTTTATTATTAAAAGACACTTAGTAATTTTATTTTCTTAAAAATTTAATAAAATATTAATGTTTTGAAATTTATGTAATAATTTAGTTTAAATAGATGCATGACAAAATATTCACACGTTACCTTAGTGGAGTTACTTTAATACAAATATAAATCTAATAGATTATAATTATAATTCTATTTTACATAATTTCTATTTTTTTTCTCCCTTCTCGTAAATTAAATATTATTCCCTAGTTTTACCAATATCTTGCTTGCAGATTTATTCATTATTCCATAACTGTTAAACTAGGACTGTCTTAAAATAATTATTTATAACTATATTTTTCAACCACTATTTTCTAATCGGGTTTTCTTTCTTATATTTTGTAAAAGACTCGGAAATAAAAAAAAAAAATTGTATATGAGAAAATTATAACACTAAGTACTAGAAAATAATAAATAATAATATCAGTAAAAAAATAAGTAAAATCATGAAATATTTGAAAAAAGTAAGATCACGTTTTCTGATTCAAAAGTCAAGCAATAGAAACAAGCCAAATAAAAGAATTTTTCATTATCTAGACCAACATAGATTTCATATTAATCACACTACTCCATTTCATTCGTAAAGAGTAAATTATAATAACGACAGTAACAAGAGAAAAACATGAGATGTGAGAAATGACATCGAGAAAATTATTAACAGATAAAACTAGTCACATTGACTCAAGACTTCATGCTTCTTTAATCTTACTTCAAACTGATCCGGTTTCAAATAAAGACCATTGAAATTCATAAATTTCAATTTTACAATTTGATATTTTTAGGCATTTTACTTCCTTGTACGAACTAAAGGAAGTATTTCAATCGCGAAAAAATTTGGTTTTCAGATTTCAACAGAAATATCCATCTGACCATCCCTGAATCCATTTTGACTAGTTTCGGCGAAAATCTGTACGTACGTATGTATCTCGCATAACTCAAAAACGATTAGCCGTAGAATGTTGAAATTTGGGATTTAGGACTGTTGTAATATCTAGTTGTGCACCTCCTCTTTTTATTGCAATCAACTGGAACCCAAAAAAGCCCAAAATCAAACAAATTGGATTTTGGACTTTTTCTTAACTGCAGTAATAAGCCCTAATTGAGAGATTTCAATAATATTTCATAAGTGGTGCTTATTTTCATTGGTTCCAGGCTTATAGCCAAATAAAGTTTTAGTTAATGAAATACTTGGTTATTACAAGAGGAAGGGACATCGATTCAAATCAAACTTCATTCCTTTTCTTTTTAACTTTGTTTTTTAATTTAAATATTTGATTTATTAATAACTAGCAAACCCAGAAATGCTTCGCTATTGCTAGATTTGAGTATATATGTAAATTAATTAAACACAATTGAAAGTTTGATAATACATTAACAAAATCGAACATTATAGAACTTCTCCCCTTTTCCGCTTTTCCCCATTTTACTTTTTTCCATATTATCTTTCTCTTTCCACTTTCTATTTCCCCCTTTCCTCTTTTTCTTATTTCCCATTTTCCCATTTTTCCCCCGCAAGATAACACACATACCAGAAACATTGAAATTGAATCGTAAAATATTTAGTAAAGCATGTGCTGCTTTTACGTCCGATATATAGCGCTGTTTAAAAAAAAAAAAATGTTTTTACCTGTCACAGGTGTGACATCTTAGGTATATAAATAGTAGGTATATAAAAACATGTGCCTATTCCAATGCAACGTTGTGTCAAAATTTCAAAGCAATCGGTGAAGACCTTTCGGAGATTTAAGATTTTTAACAAACGAACATTTACATTTTTATTTATATAAATTATTAATCTATGAATGTAAAAAAATTTACTATAAATAATTCAATAAAAAAATTAAAAAAATAAATTCATTATTAAAGAATTGGAGGATCGTATATCACTTTCAAATGAAATAAGCTTAAATGAAGTGCAGCAAAAAATGTGTATATATAATTTAATAGGCGTACAAGGAAGTCGTGTGGTGTCCACATCAGATTTTTTAAAATCAGCATGAGGCACAGGATGAGATGTACATTACTAATAAAAATTCGCTTTAAAAAAAAATTCAAATTTTCTACTAAATAAGTCATTTAAAATACTGTACATTTGTCCTTTAAAATTTAAAATACTGTTGTCTTATAAATACGAGTATTATTACAAATACTCCTTAAAACAGTAAGCCTACTGTTGTTTTTAACACGCAGATACATTTTCGCTTTTTTAAACTTGTTATTCTATTTTAAAAATTTTCAATAATTTAAATTAAAATCAATTGAAACTTTTATAAAATCGTCCTATTTTTTTTTAGTCAAAAAATCTTCAAATCAAAACAATATTTATTTTGGGGAGGGAATGAAACCTGAACGATTTATTCATTCTGAAAAGTTAACGCGACAAATAATTAGAGTAAAAAAAGTTTTAAATGTATTTCTCTAACAGTTAACAAACATTATTTTAAAAAGAAATATGAATATGAATACTAGCACAAAAAAGTAAACAGTATTCCTGTAAAAGATAATCCTTATCTCTATATAACTTATACATATTTAAATCTTCTTTTAAATTTAAGAACATAACTTTCTAAACTAAATAATTTTTTAATAAATTTAAAAAGATTTTTTGTATAAATTATTTTGCTACCTTAAAAATAGGTAAAAAACTGTAACTTACAACAACTTTATGTACGCGTATTTATGAGCATTCACTTTCACAGAAATATGACGTAAAATATCTTGCTTAAAAATTATAACAAAGAAAACATTGGTTCGACCGTTCAATTTTTTTTTTTTTTTAATTTTAATTATTTATTAAAGATATACTTATCCAAAAATAATTTTGTGTAAAAAATAAAAACCTATAAAATTTGTTACAAACTCTATAAATACCTATGTATATAAAATAACATGCGAGTCATTCACAAATCAACCCCCAGAAAAAATAACTACAGATAAACGTATGAAAATTTGTATCATGTTCTTCTTACAGTGTAAGTGCAATAAATAGCGTGGCGCGAGTGGTATTTTCCCCATTTCTGTCTCTACTAAACGATATATTCATTATATGTGGGCTTGCAAATATTCTTCAGATAAATATATCCGGCCTCCGTGGCGCGGGTGGTAGCGTCTCGGCCTTTCATCCGGAGGTACCGGGTTCTAATCCCGGTCAGGCATGGCATTTTCACACACGCTACAAATCATTCACCTCATCACCTCATCCTCTGAAGCATACCTAAACGTGGTCCCGGAGGTTACAAAAAAGTCAATAAGAAAGGATTTTTTAAATTCCGAGTTTAGGAATGGAATGGAATGCAAAGTTGGCGGGAGTTTATAGATTCTCCCTACGGATCGCAGAACCTGGACAGTGTCCCTTGCTGCTGGATGATTCTATCGGGCGTATTTTTAAAGGTTTATTTTATATGACTGGTCTAATTTTTCAATTTGTTGTCTTATTTTATATTTTGTATTTTTAAGGACGGATTTAATTGCATTCCAATACGTTGTTAACCAGCGTTATCAAACCCATTTTATGGGCCGACCGCGGAAGGCTAGGCTTATGAAACCTGTCCTCCCGACGTAATTCCCCTTCAGACCGTCCACTGAAGTCCTTTCGGTGCTAACGCTTCATAAGCTAGCAGGAATACGCCACAACGGGGCACTAACTGTATGGAGGGAGCAATGAGCCCCCTTCTCCGGAGGGGTCGCAGTTGCTGATTTAATTTAATTTAATTGTAAGTTTTAAGTAGAAAGGAAAGGTTAAGTAGAAGCTCTTCATCCACTTCTGTGATGGCTGCCTTTCAGGACGCATCTCTGCTGGGCTCTTTTCCGGACTCCTGTCCGTGATGTTGGGTCGAGTAGAGGGTCTTCCTTCTTTTCTTCTTCATCTTCTTCCTCTTCTTCTTCCGATGATCTCTTCATTCTTCTTTGGCCTGCACTTTCCGAGAATTGGCAGTAACCGAAGTTACATACCGTTAACCTTGGAATTCCCGTGGCCCCGAAAGGCTGAACGGGGGAAAGTGCAGGTTTCTTCTTTCTTCCATGCTGTCAGTGGCGCTGCTGGGCAGGTGACTGCTGGGCTGGTGATGGCTGCTGGGCTCGTTCCCTCATTCTTCGTTCTTGAAAGGAAAGGGAATAGGGAACTTACAAATGTAGTGATACCTATTCGCGATCGCGGTTTTGGGGCGGCAATCGCCTTTTGAGAAGAAGCAAATAGCAGGTTCTTTACTCAACATAATATTAATCTCCAGACACACGTGTGTCCCGGAAGGGTTTGGGGGGACCGCGTGGCCGCAGTGAAGAAACCATTTTTTGTTTATTGTGGTGGCTGCTGTGAGTATCTGCAACAAAAAAAAAAAAAAAAAATTATTTTCTTTTATTATTTTGGGATGGCGGGATTAAAATGAAAGGCGTTTCCCTCTCTATTTCGGTGATGCTTAGCCAACGACCAAGACCAAGTGGGCACGAATCGCTCCACACGTCTCTGTAACAAAAGAAATAGATCACACACGCGAAAAAAAAACAAAAAAAAATGCTCATTCCCGACGCCAAACGGGCGTTTGCTCTTACCCTCAATATTGTGGCAAGGTGGTTCTACGTTTGCAGAGTTGTCATGGCGGAAGTTGTATCCGAGTTTAAAGGATTAAAATGAATAATAATGAAATTTACTATTTTTAATTTCTCTGTAGCAAATATAGATATCAGTTTGATTTTTGGTGTGTGTGTGTGTGTGTGTGTGTGTGCGCGCGCGCATGTAATCTTTATATGAATATTTAAATGTAATTTCTAGATTTTTCAAAATTCCTAGCTGAAACAGTTAAAATGGATTATTGTTTTTTTTTTAACCAGACTTTTTTTGTAATTTCTTGGTAACAAATGCAAATATCAAACTTAATTTTAGTGTGTGAAATTTTTATGCGAATAGCTAAAAACAAATTTCGTAATATTACGAAATTCAACCTTCAAAGGTAAAAAAATTTAAAGAAGGATTGCAAATTTTCCCCATTTCTGTCTCTATTAAATGATATATTCACTACATGTGGGCTTGTAAATATTCTTCAGATAAATATTTAAAAACCGTTTACGGGTGTTTTTTAATTTCAATTTTTTAAGGGTGCGACAGTGTACAGTGCTGGGTTCAACCAACACAGCCACTGGTCACTGTTACTGTACTTGCGATGTGACTGGCTGTACAAGTCTCCGGTTACTTGACTAAAAATTTACATTTTTTTTTTTTAAATTGAGAAAACGGATTACGGTTACTTCCTGGTAGTGTTTATCGATTAACACTTAGAAACGGGCAAAATACATTTTTATCCGTACAAAGAACGGATAACCAGCTACAACTAGTATTTTTAAGACAGAATCTGACTATTTTGAAACCGCATTCTTCAAATAACTCAAAGTTTCAGATCCATTGATAGTTTTTAAAAATTGAACAGGCTTTAATTTTTATTTATCATTAACATTCTCATAAGCATGACTTTAATGAACACAGAGAGGTCTAGATAGCAGAGACCCTTGGCTACCGAAGCAAGCAATGACCGGCTAAACATTCCCTGACCGTGACGGGAAATAATTGATGAAAAAATAATTTTATAGAAAATATTTTTAGAACTATTTAAAACCGGAACTCAGTGTATTTTGTAAAAAAATTATTACTCTGCAATTAATTACAGAAAAAAAAATGAATAAATAAATTGTAATTTATTGCTCTGTAATAAATTTCGATTAGAAGAACTGAAATTCTATCCCATTTCGACAAAACTGTACTTTAAAGCTTTACTCACTGAGGATGTTCTTAATAAGTTTTTTATATTATCAGGGCGCACAACGAGATGTCGTTATCAGCGCCCGAAAAGTTTCAGATCTTACAGATCTACATAATTATAAAATTATGATGTGTTTGAAATCATCTACCATCTTGGATCCACCGCATTGAATCAAACCTTTTTTTTTAAATATGAAAAGAACATGTGATACATGATTTTAAATGTAATTTTTTTCGAAAAAACAAACCATGGTGAAAATCATTTCTCGATAAATATTTTCGTTTTTGAGTTATAAGCAATCAAAGTTTCAAAAACGGAAAAATCACTGTAAAATAAAACGAAGTAAAATGGTCCGTAATAGCGTTTTTATTTCGTATTATTTTCAGAATTATATCCAATAACAAAGTTTAAACAGTTAATATTGGAATTAGTGAAACACTAATAATAACAACCTTTACAATTTAATAATAATAAAAGAGTATCCCTCCATTTTGAAATATGAGCCGTTTGTTTCCATACTGTAATGTCGTCGTATATATTTAATTAATTACAGCTATTTCTTCTTCTTTTTCTTTTTAGTTTCCGTATGTAAGGTATTAATTAAAGAGGGTGATGTTTATGAATGTATATAAAATGTAGGTCTTGTACACTCGCAGATCAACCGACCATTCCTGTAATGTGTGGTTAATTGAAACCCAACTACCAATGAACACCCACCGGGTTGGTCTAGTGGTAAACTCATCATCGCAAATCAGTTAATTTCGAAGTCGAGAGTTCTGGGTTCAAATTCTAGTAAAGATAGTTAGTTACTTTTATACGGATTTGAACACTAGATCGTGGATACTGGTGTTCTTTGGTGGTTCGGTTTCAATTAACCACACATCTCAGGAACGATCGACCTGAGACTATTCAAAACTACATTCACATCATCCTCTGAAGTAATAATACCTTACAGTGGTTCCGGAGGCTAAACAGAAAAAAAAAACAAAACACCATCTCTAATATTCAAACCCGTATAAAAATAACTGCTGTTACCAGGATTTGATCCTAGAACTGACGACTTCGTAATCAGCTCATTGGTGATGATTAGTTCACCAATCCGGTGGGTTATAATTATAGTTATTTTACACATCCGATGTATTAATTAAACACACTGGAATATATTTAATGTAATTTATTAGGGCTATGAAATAGGGATTAGGCATATGAATACTTTTAGGCTTATAATAAATTAACCAAATGGAGGACAAAGAATGCTTTACGATAAATATATATTTTATAAAATAATATGTAATACTTCCGAAACAAAATTATGATAGCAATAAGGAAGTTTTATAACTATTATGATTAAAACGGAAAACTACTTTTAAACTAATAATTTATCAATATCGTTTTTAGCAGCACTAAATTAATTGATAGAAATATAATTTTAACTATAAAATATTAGATAAAAATAAATAACTTTTGATTATAAGTAATATTTTATTACGTTTTACATCTATATAAACTGGAATGAAAGATAAAAAGGTAGGACTGATTCTATTTGAGAAAGTTTTTAATTACATTAAATTGCATTAGTTATATAATTAGTTCATAAATACGAGTATAACGTAAGTATTTATTTCTCCCAACAAGAAATTTTCCTACGATTATACAGACTGCAAGTTTTATTCTGAACAAGTTTATTAGAAATCAAAAAGAAATATATGCGAAAAATTTGTGAAAAAAGCACACCATGACAAAACCCCACACTGAATTTATATTTAGTTCAGTCGTTATATCTGTAGAAAGAGTAATTCGTAAGATTTGAATACATATATAACATAATTAAAAAAAGAAAGAAAAACAACTATACATTATTAGCGATTTTTTTTATTAAGGAGCGTACAAATATATATATATAAATTATGCCCTCTCCGTGGAGGAGTGGAAGCATCTCGGTCTTTCATCTGGAAGTCACGGGTTCGAATCCCTGTCAAGCACGGCATTTTTCTTACGCTAAAAATTTTAATTTTCATATTATCATGAACAAGCTCCATCGTAAGCATCTGAATTTAATTAATTCATCAATAACAAAATAACCATATCATAAAGAATTAGAAAAAAATAATTAAAATCTTAAAATTATGAAACTTTCAAAACTACAAAGAAATAAAAACAAACATAACTCAAAAACCATTAGCCGTAGGATGTTGAAATTTTGGATTTAGGACTATTGTAACATCTAATTATGCACCTCCCCTTTTGATTGCAATGACAAGGCCGAAAATGTTCAAAAAAGCTCAAAATTAAAAATAATCTGAATTTTGGACTTTTTCTTAACTGCAGTAATAATCCCTCATTGAGAACTTTTCAACAATTTATTATAAGTGGTACTTATTTTCATTGGTTCCAGAGTTATAAGCAAATAAAATTATAATTATTGAAATATTTGGATCGTACAAGGAGAAGGCATATCGGTACGAATCAGACTTCATTTTCTTTTTTTTTAAATATAAATATATTGATTTATTAATAATTATATATATGTATATGTAATTTAATAGGCGTACAAGAAAGTCACGTGGTGTTTACATCTGATTTTTTTTTTGGGGGGGGAATTTTGGATGGGTTCATAACTCGAACCACCAAGTTATGATTATAGTAACAAGAAGCAGGCTCAATATAAATTTACGTAACTAAACTGAACGCCTTAGCTGTGCGAAAAAGGGACTTTCCGGTCATCTGATCTAGAATCTCCTGATTTTTTTTGTAGTATAGAAAACAAAGGAGTCTATCCAATCCAATTAAGATTCGAGGAACATCTTAAGTAATACATAACAGTGATATGCACGTAAACTAATGAAGATGTAACGTTAATGAAGGTAATTCGTAACAATTTCTTACTTAAACAACGTATTGTCAAAGAAGAATAGGATATTAAAAAAATACGGTGATTACATTTCATAATTACACATTGTACTTTTTTTAAGTAGAAATTATATAATTAATTAAAGGATATTATATAATAAAAATATATATTTATGAATTTGACAATTTTTACTATTTTATAGCGTCATTAATTACACAGATTTAGAGTTTGAAAATATTTTCGCCTTTTGATAAAAAGGTCTTCAATAAGAAACGGTATTTTAAATTCCGCGCAATTTTCCATCTATAAAATCCTAAACCGCCATATTTCATACCTGTCTTAGTGAGACAAGAGGTTATTAGAAATGTCACGTTACATGTGAGAGCAACGTTTATTTATTGCAAAAACTCGTTAAAAAAACGGAAGAGTTTAGAGGAAAAATGAGAAAATTACGTACTCATTTCGGTAGACACAATGCTCCAACTTGGTTAAATGCTGAAGGGTTGATTAAAATAATTAGAACATACATATTCGCTTAAATATGATACACCGCGTGAGAGTTAACGTTCCTGCCGTTCTGCACAAAACTTTGTTGCAGTGAGAGATTGTAAAAATTAATCCTAAAACTTCAATACGCCATCGAGCATTGAACATTCATCAGTTAACATTTCACGGGTTACAATACAACGAATGCTAACAAAAAACTTTCTTTTTCATGCATCCAAAATTCAACTAACGTAAGATCTGCTTCCTAGAGACCATTAACAATGAAGAGACTTAGTCAATCGAGTTTTGGAACATAAAGAAGAGGATGAAATTCAGAGGAAATAAACTTTTAGTGACGAGGCCTATTTCCACCTTAACGGCTTCATGAATAAAATATCGAATTTGGAGGTAGTAAAAAATGCAAGGGTAGTTCACACGCATCTATGCATCTACAAAAATTGACAGTAAATTTGGGCTGGGAGAGTGATTGGGTTCTATTTCTTCGAGAACAACGCTGGTGTAACTATTATTGTATTTGCTGTTCCTTATAGTGTAATGCTCAAGAATTTTTTTTTGTCAGAATTAGCAGATAATTGACGTGGAAGATACGTGGTTCCAGCAGAAACCAAATACAAATGGTACAATAAAACAATCAAATAACTGCAACCCAGATTTATAGATCGTGGAAGCTTTCGTCTTGAATATTTGAACTGGTCATCGATCCCAAACTTTGCGATTATTTCTTATGGGGATATTTGTGTATGCAAATAACGGATCTTCCTGGAGTTGAAGAACGAAATTCGCCGCTGGATTGAAGAAATTGACATACAGAAATGTGAATATGTACTTGAAAATTTTATAAAAACAGTCGACACCTACCGACAAAAAAAAACATTACAAAAAATTAAGTACTTTTGATAAAAGTTGGGTTTGTTCGATGGTATTGTCAAATAGGCTTGAAGCTTGTGCGTGGAGTATGGAAATTGAATTTTGTAGCGTATAAAAAATATCATGCCTGATCGGGATTCGAACCCGTGATCTCCGGATGAAAGGACGAGACGCTACCGCTCCACCACGGAAAACGGTTCTTATTGAGACACTGTACATTTAGATGCGTCTCTTGAAATTTGTTCATTTGTAGAAATGTTTTTGATCTGGTTGTGAATCTATGTCAAATTGGCTCAAAAAAAAAGAAGTCAAATTACTTTAAATTCACGTAATATACTTTTGTAGTGTAACTACAAAGCCTACAGATAATTTTAATTATAAAAAAGATATATAGAACATTAAAAAAAACTTCCCAAAAAGACGATAATTCTTTTAGAGAACCGGTATTAAAAATATTAACTTCAGTCGTGACCTACGGATTACAGACATAAAATTTAACCCCAAAAATAATAATAGATAAAACGAGAAAACATAAAGAAAAATAAACAATTTTTTGAAAATTAAAGATCATGTGAACGCTCAAACAAAAGACGACAAATACATAAAAACAATGATTAACAGTATTTTTATCTCGACTATAGGATGTTAGGTATCTTGTGAAGGATGAAGGACCAGTTGTATGACATTGAACAATGAATGAAATTTGTTACAATCAGGAAAAAAGTGAATAAGAAGGACACAAAATAGACATGTTTGGTGAAATTTAAAGGAGACATACAAATATAAACATGTGAAGTTAATCGGCTGAAAGAGGTGAAGATTAAATAAGACTATAAAATTTGCATAATAATACTATTATAGCTGCAGCAGCAGTAGCAGTAGTAGTAATAGTAACAATAATAAAATAATATTTTACATTTTTAAAAAGATATTGAAATAAATATAAATATTGAGAAGACTTTCTTCTTACATTTCGTAATTTTGTTTTACATATACCGCAATCAAATATTAAATATACATCTCTTATCTCATAATGCAATTATAAAAATATACTGACCAAACTATGACAGTAAGGATAACACACACACACACACACAAACACATACACACACACACAGAGGGAGAGAGAGAGAGAGAGAGAGAGAGAGAGAGAGAGAGAGAGAGAGAGAGGGAGAGAGAGCTGTTTTGATCGAGGCATCGATGGAATCGTAAATCGATGGAATCGATGCACATCATTTAGCTCGTAAAATACAACAAAACGGTTGAAGCATTTACAGAAACATATTAGATGTTTATAACAGAATGTAAAATTAGAGATGACCTCCCGAGTTGGTTTTTAGGCTTTTTTTTTAATTTTTTTGATTTCATCTTTTGTATTATATCTTTATTATATTTTCTAATTATTTTATTTATAGTTTTTAAACTATATAAGTTTAAATATATGTTATGATTAATTCGAACCCGAGATCTCCGAATGAAAGGCCGAGATGCTACCATTTTGCCCCGAAGATCGATGAATTTTTTTTTTTGAGAGTACGCTTTGTTAATTAAATTAAATTACCGCAATTAAAATCATTGAAAGGACAGAAAAAAGTAATTGAAATTAGTTAAGTTAAAAAGGGTTCAATATGTGTTGACATTAAAGAAAAAAAAATTACCTTTCTCTGGTTTATCTACCCATTTATCGTCATTGTTTTGACCTTCTTTTCCTTATAATAATGATCTTCGCTTCCGAATTGTCGATCATTTTTATATTCTTTCTCAAGCTCTAAAAAAAAAATTCCTTTCTTTCCATGATCAATCAATTATCAACAATAATTGTGTTACTACTATTAAAGAATAATTCGAAAAACGCTCGGTTCAAAACTTTGTTCTCTATCCTAAATAACATTTTTTAAGAACAAATTTATACATATATAATCTGTTTTCTAGGAAAAATTAATAGGTTGAATGTTTGTAACAGAATTAAAGGAGAGAAAGCCCTAAAGCAATTCCTCCATACAGTTTTATCTGGATGGCATCCTGTAACAGCTACCAACAGATGATGATGGAATGAATTTTGTTTTTATAACGTGTGAAAAATGTAATGCCTGACCGATACTTGAACCCAGAACCTCCGGAAGAAAAGCAAAAATGCTACCGTCCGCTATCACGAAGATTCTCATTACCTTAATAGTTAAAATAAAAAAGTAACTTATATGAAATATGTCTTAACTTTAAAAAATATATAATAAATAAATCTATATAATTAATACTAAAAAAAAAGAAGAATCAATGTCAAATGACGTAAGGAAAAATGGTGGCGGTAGTAAAGGTAAGGAGTATACTATAATAGTATACGATAGAAAGCTTCTCTCCTTCTACTGGAACGTGATATAAGACGCCGACACATCAGCTGGAGAGCGTTATAATTTTACCAATAGTGCCACAGGATAGTCATGTGCCGGATCAAAATAAAAACATGCCGAATAAATGTAAGTAATTAATTTTTTAATTACTATTTATTAAATATCTGATATTTAAAATAATATTCATAAATAATTTATTTTTATTATATTACTGGCTATTAAATACTCGTACGTTTTAATATCAGTTTTAAACATATTAAAAAAAAATGGTTAAAACGTTTTGGATTCTTAAATATATTTATAAGTATAAACATACAATGTATTAATATTAATAATAATAAAACTAAATTAAAATAAAAGATTTTAACTTTGGTTTCCGTAAAGCAACGAACCATCACATGAGTTAAAAATACAGTGAACGTAGTATTATAGTATATATAGCATTGCAGTATATAGATCATTATTATGTATATAGACCATTGAAATAAAGTATAAAAATAATTTTAAGTGCATTTATATTTAAAATTATTTATTATGTTTATTTTACATGAATTTGATTTTTTTCTTTTTACTTCCTTGTAAGGAATAAAGGAAGTATTGTGATCGCAAAAAAATTCGGTTTTCAAATTTCAACGGAAATATCAATTTTGACCATCCCTGAATCCATTTTGACTAGTGGCGTGATGTCTGTACGTACGTATGTATCTCGTATAATTCAAAAACGATTAGCCGTATGATACTGAAATTTTGGATTTAGAATTATTGTAACATCTAGTTGTGCAACCCTCCCCCCCAACCCTTTTGATTGCAATCGACTGGATCAAAAGTGTCTAAAAAAGGCCAAAATCCAATTTATTTTGGATCTTCAACTTTTTTTTAACCGCAGTAATAAGCTCTCATTGAGAGCTTTTCAATGATATATCATAAGTAGTACTTATTTTCATTGGTTTCAGAATTATAGTCAAATGAAATTTTAGTTAATGAAATGTTTGGATCTTATAAGGGGATGGGGCAAATCTATTCGAATCGGACTTCATCTCCTTTTTTTTATTTAAATATATTTATTTATTAATAATTATTAACTTCCGACTGTAAAAAAAATTATTATAAATAATAATTCATAATAAAAAAAAAATATATATATATATATATAGAAAGCGACCGAGGACGCACAGATCAAACCAGCTTGAATGAAACAACTGAGCAACGGGAAATGCAATTAGGTTTGGGGGCGCAGCTCCCATGTCGGTAAATTAAAAAAAAAATGGATTTTCTGTTATCAGATAACGTATATAAATTGCATGAAATTTTTTCTAAAAACATTAAGCTCTTAACTTGGAGTAAAGTTGATAACGTCAAAAATTTTTCAGTTGAAAAAAGAACTTTGAAAACCTGGAAAACCAAAGCGCCGAGAAAAGCGAGGCCTGGCTGGGAGGTCCGGCGAAGCCCGGCCGAGCGGCTAGTTAATAATAATAAAAAAAATATATATATATATAAATTATTAATGAAATAAAAGTTTACTTTTCATTTAAAAAAAAAAATGTTATGTAATTTAATAGGCGTATAAGGAATTCATGTGGTGTCCACATAAGATTTTTTTTTACAAATCTGTAATTCTACCACCGATCTTTAAAGTTATTTTTTAAATGAGGAACATCATGAAACCAAGAGAATACTTCTCACATACAGTACATTGCCCTATAGATTGATTTCTTCTAAATTGAAGTTCAGTGAAATGCTAATGGGCTAATCTTATTTATTATTATTATTATTATTATTGTTGTTGTTATTATTATTATTATTTATGATAACTCATAAAGCCCATAATTCTTTGTGAATGAAATAAGCTGAACTTTGAGGAATTTTATTTAAAAATGTTCCTTTATTTTAAATTTTCTTGATGTAATAAATTATATACTTTTTTTGTCTTCAGTTATTTCACTGGTTTGATGCAGCTCTCCAAAAATCCCTATCTAGTGCTAGTAGTAAAATTTATATAGATAAACTTTATACAATTTTAGAAAATAGTTTACCCGGTGACACTTAGTACTATTTTCATTTAAAATAACATGTAAGTGAAACATTTTATATCTAAAATACATAATACGTACGAAGTCATTGAAAAAGGTTGTAGCAAATTTAAAAAATCGTATCTCAGAAACTAATAGAGGAAATCAAACGAGTACTGTTTTAAAAAATTCATCACCCAAAAAGATTTTTTTTTACGTACCTTAGAATGTTTCAGCATGAGCTCCACTGTCTGCAAACATTAAGCGACTTCTTTCCAGGTCCGCTGGATCATCGCAGGCGTAAACTACGGCAATAGCAGCGGTGATCCGTTGTCTTAAATCTTGTACAACCCTGATTTTTTCACTACAGATAATGTTTTTAACATATCCCCGTAGAAAAAAGTCTACGGGTATCAAATCTGGGCTCCTCGGAGGCCAAAGCACAGGGCTTACCAATCCAACGATTAGGAAATCTTTCATTGGGTGCGTGTCGAACGGGTAGGCTAAAGTATGGGGGCGTTTCCCCGCAAGTTAACCAAACTGAACAAGAAAGCAGCGTTTCTGTAATGTTTCAACAAGATGGTACACACTTGCTATTGCAACAGTTACCCCTGCGATGATCCTACGGACCTGAGCAGAAGTCGATTATCGGCTAGATGTTTGCTGAGCGACCAACAGAGCTTATATTGAAACATTCTAAGGTACGTAAAAAAAAACTTTGTGAGTGGTGAAATTTTTAAAATAATACTCGTTTGATTATCTCTAGCAGTTTCTAATATATGATTTTTTAAAATAGTTGCAACCTTTTTCAATGACAAGTATTTTAAAATAAAATAATTCATTCTTTTATGCTTTTGGTGATCGATTAAACAAGAAAAATACTCGTATTAACAAACGATTTTAACCTACAACTATAAAAAAATTACAACTTTCTTTTTATTTAGAAAATTATTTTTACTATAAAATGAATTACTTTTATAATAGTAAAAGAAATTCAGTTTAGAAGAAATGCTTTAATATATTTTTTATTGATGAATTAATTCACCATAGAAGCACACAAAGAAGCTTGTACAACGTAATATGAAGATGGAAATTTTTAGGATATGTAAAATGCCATGTCTGGCCGGGATTCAAATCCGGCATCTCCGGATGAAAGGCTGTGAGATTACCACTCCGCCACGTAGATTGGCATCCACGTGGATTTTATTTTATTTTTTAGAACATTTAATTAAAATACTTAAAAAAATATAATTAATATACATTATTTTTTACCAATGCTTTATCATCAGTTAAATAAAAAATATTGAATACTCGTGTCATACTCAATATGACACGAGTCATATTTTTTTTTTTTTTTTTTTTTTATTAACCTTCGGGACCACCGTTAGGTATTACTTCAGAGGATGAGATGAATGATAACTTTTTTTTTGTAACGTGTGATGCCATACCTCACCGGGGGACCTCCGGATGATATTATAGTTTGAACTACATTATGTTTATTGTATAGAAATAAAAAATAATTTATATAGTCTATAATCTATGTAATTCTCTACATCCACGAATAATTTTAGATAAGTATGGTAAATTTTAGTTTTCTAACTACATTTTGATATGTAGGGTTAATTACCAATCAAAAAGTTTATAAAGATTAAGATTTTAAAAGTCTGAAATTTAAGAAACGATTTTATATTAATAAATTTTATTTTTATAATGTTGATGAATGCAGTGGTAAGGAATTTACTATAAATATAAATAATAACCTGCTAGTATGGACTTCTCAAAAGATAAGCTGTAATCTAATCATTTTCTTGTGAAAGTTGCTCTAACTTGACCGTACCTATACAAAAATTTGTCACGATAATGCTTTTATTTATGTTTTTGTAAAAAAAACGCGTCATAATGAAAATTGTTTTTCTTTATCACATACTAGCTGGTCATGGTTCGTTTCGTTCATTCTTCCCGTTTAACCAGGGGATTCCACCTTCCTAGACTCCTGCTGTGTTCGTTACCCTGATGTTTGTGAAAATAATACCGATTAATAAACAATTAAAGCCTAAAAATCTCTTTCCTCCAACGTTTCCCTCATTCTTAACATATAATCTGCTATTGTAGACGAACATGTTTCCCATCTGGTTCCTCTTTCCTAGAATACCTTACATCTTGGTAATATTCCCAAGGTAGAGGAGCTGAAAATGTTATAAAACGCATAGTCTGTCATTTTAGGTCAAAAAAGATGTTAGGCTGTCGTCCAAGACCAAAAATTCACCAACTTAACCCCCAAGTGGTCAAGAGCCTCAGAATTATGGTTTAAAACCTTCCCTGTGACAAAACGGATGTATCCTGAAAATTTAGAAGTAATCGCTCGGTTGGTTTTCGCGTGAAGTTGCAAACGGACAAACCGCCATAAACTTTCGCATTTATGTTATACTTTTAACATATAAACACACCAGGGGAAAATAATAAGTTGTGAAATTTTCAGAGAAATCGGTTAAACAGTTTTTGAGTAATTAGAGCACACACAAAACGAAGATTGTATTTTACTTATGTAGAAATATTTTCTTACTCTGCTTTCAATATGAATAATTATAATAACATCCTTTGAAAAGTGATAAGCAACTAGAAAAGCATATTTAAAAAATACGCTAAAATATACTAGCATAATCAGAAAAGTCTAGTATACAACTAATAAGGCCTATATTTAGTGATTTTTATTAAAAAAAAAAATGTTTTAGTGGTTATAAAATTAGATGGGCTTAAATTCGAGTAAGGTATAAGTAATCTAAAAATAGTACTTTCATTGGTTTTTTAGCATCTTTTTAATAAAACAAAATAATAATGAATTTAAATCGCTCACTTTTACAGAAAAATGTCTAAATAATAAAGTAAAACTACCCTAAGTCATTTATGGTGAATATGAAGCGAGTTTTAAAAATTCAAATCTATAGGTAAACATATTGCGCGCGATTAAAGTATAATAAGTATTTGTGTGGGTTAAAATTAATTGATTTTTATATTAAATTATAAACTTTAATATAATGATAAATTAATACTATTACGTGTCTTACTTGAAACACGTTGTAAACTAGTTCAGCTTTTCTCCTGTCCTATTACATCCGTTAATCATAATAATAAATAATCTATACTTCCTACACTAACTAAATTTATTGATAGTTCATGTAACTAAATAATTAAACAACGAAAATGAAAGTTTGAAGGAAATAAAAATTAAACGATCGTTAAAACAATACTCGCAAAATGAAAATATCCACTAATAAAATAAATCATAAATCTTATGTATACTGTTGTTAAAATACCAGTACCATAAAGATCCTAAAAATTAGTTAAAAAAAAAAATTAAAATCTACAACAAGATGCGCATTTCGAGAGTTAAACAATCATCATCAATAGATGAAAAGGAATTAACCATTTTAATAAAACGATAAAAAAAAAATAATATAAGCGAAAGAGTATTAAAAAAAATGTATTTTTATAATGGAACATCCTAACACGCTTTATTCCCCCTCATTTAATTGAATTATTAATAACCCCTTAAAATAAATAAATAATTAAACCAAACATCCTAATTCTCAAATGTTTATAAAAAATGCTGTTATTTAAACATTTCTAATATTTTACAAATTTAGAAAATTGTTTACTGTTTAATTCCTTATATTCATGAAAAGAGAATTGATATAATTACAACTTTTTAAGTTTTTCTCCTTTTATACTAGCTTCTAGAACTGAAAATTCGAAGTTATTCTTGAAAATTCTTTAACATTACGTAAGCCTTTCGCAGTTCTAGAGAATTCATATTCATCTTTAAAAAAAAAAAATTAAATTTAAATTACCAAAAAGATTTAATTTCTTAAAAAAAAAATTATACCAATAACTTTTGAAATGGCAAAAAGGCACAGATATTTTCAAAAATTAACAACCATCCCCGGCTTAGGAAAAATAAGAAGTGACGTGGTTTTTTGTTACATTCTTTACTCTTTACAGAGTCTATATACTTTCCCATATCACTATGTTAAACCTACACTGAAACACTGTGTGTATGTGTGTGTGTGTGTGTGTGTGAGTGTGAGTGTGTGTGTGTACACATACAGCACAAACCTACGAAAAATTTTACAAATGCACCTTCTATCTGGATCGAATTCATTTTAAATGCCACTTAAAACTAATCCTATCGTAAAACATAAAAGATGAAAAAATGATATTACATTCATTGATCGATATCAAAAAAATTATCATCAGCTCTTGGGTCGTGATATTTAGACAGATTTTTAAAATTTTATAATTTGTACTTCGTCTTATTTTTTCTAAATTAGAGGACATCAAATTAACTCGGAGATATGACCGACTGATTAAAGTATTTATCTTAAATATTAAACGATTCAAAATGTTTTATAGCCTTCACATTTTAAAAAGTTAAAAAAAAATGATTTATACAGAAAATAAGACATATTCACTTTATTATAATATTTAAATTAATATAAGAAATTATGAAGAAAGAAAAAATATCAAAAGATAAACATCTTACTAAAATATGTCTGAACTTTTTTTGTAAATTAAACAACCGTTCTTTTGGTGATTGTATCTTACATATGTGAGATGAGAAAATAAAAATATTTTGAAGTATAAAACAAATCTTAAATAACAATTTTTTCCTCGACACTATGTTGAAACCCTGTCCAGTCGATAAAAGTTCGGATAACCAAGCTATACTATATTAAGAAAATCTAACTTACGTTTTTTCTTTAACAGATTGATGGTAATTATTAATTACGGGTAAATCATGGAAAATTAAAAAGAAAATCATGTAGCCGAAAATATTTCAACAATTTTCTCTTTAACATTAATATACTGTGTTTGTAATCCACCTTAAAATCAGTTGATCTAAAAATATAATTTACGCTTTTGATCATATACTATTCAGCATACGACTTTTTTCATATCTTTGTTTTATGTAAAAAAAAATCTAAACATTTTTTTAGCTTCATCCATTTACTGAGGTTTAAATAAAATCAAACATCAAATACCACCTGACAGGATATAGCTATCCAAGAGGAATTTTTTTGTTTTTACCTTCTCCCGGACCGGATCCTGCAGTAAATATTACACAGTCCAGAGGAGTGTCCTCTACTCTAATGGGCCTCCACGTCTCAGCCCACCGGTCGGATCTTACTTTGCGCCCGCCTCAAACCCCAGAGTAGGATCCACCAGGCTCGACTATGCCGTCCCTGGGTCCCCACTCCGAGAGCCGGGACTCTTTATGCCAATGCCTCTAACGGGGGGACACCCCAGTAGGCCATCCTCGCCGGGACTCGGTCTTTTTCGCTCGGAGGTGCGAAGAGTTCCCGTGCCTCATCGCTACCTTCCACTCGTGCAAGTACGTGCGAACGGCAGCTCCGCAGAGAGCTCATCCCCGAGCCCCCGATCCTTCTCCTGAAAGACCCTCGCCCCGAACCCTGCGATGGTATCAAAACTCTTGGGACTATGGTGGCGATGATGTTCACGCTGAGAGGTCCGGTAATCGATGAGCAAGCAAAGCGGTATTCATCCCACAGCGAGCACCAAAACACCACTTGTTCTGGGGTATCCGGGTCGCCGCAGTAAGAAGGGGTCATCCACTCTCCTCCTACTACACAGGTAGGTGCGGTAGACCCCATGGCTGGTCAGCAATTGCGTGAGCCAGTAGTTCAGCTCACCAAACCTCCGACCGGCCCACGGCTTTATATCCGCGATAAGGCGGTGCGTCCATCTGCCCCTGGTGAACGTATCCCACAAAATTATGTCATATTTACCTTCTTAAACACAATTAATAAGTATCACCCCGCCCATTATATCGATCGTGTCCAAAATTCAACGACATCAATGCTCCCGTAGAAATATCTTAAAACAAAATTTAATCCAAATTGATTAGAAATAAATAAAAAAACAAGACAACATTTACACATACATAGATAAATACACTTTCGTTATATTCAATGCTAACAATTGTGTTTTTTTGGTTAGAGGTCATGAAGCGAAAACATTTGCAAAAACTTCGACATGGAAAACTTGACCCAATTAGCACGTAGTATACGTTTACTGGGCAGATGTGCAGTATGTATGATTGCATAATCCGGAATATTAAAAATGTTATGAGTAGGTTTAACTAGACTTCGTAAAATATTTATTTTTCTTTTTATGAGGTTACTGGCTCTCTGCTATGGTCATTAGCCTAAATGGAAATTTGTAGCGTATGAAAAATGTCATGCTTAACCGGGATTCGAACCGGAGACCTCCAGATGAAAGGTCAAGACGCTACCACTCCGCCACAGAGATCAGCTAATAACCTTTTACTGATTTTTATTCTTTCGTTCTATTTTAGCAAAATATTTGAAAGATGACAAATTAAGGCACGTGCTACAGAAACTGAAAACTTTTTTTTGTACTGGAGTTGCTTCGTAGAAGCAGCTCATATTTTATCCACCTTATAAAAAAATTGGTGTTGATCACACGATACTCGTGGAAAATCTATCAGTTTCCATTGTGTGAGCTTTATGAAGCATCACTTTAGCAGAATGGATGGTTGATGTTTGTAGACAATAAACTGACATATTAAAGTTAGTTCATAACGGATAATTCAAAACCAACTTTACAACTTCAATAGTATATAAAACTTTATTGAAATATCTTACAGCTTTGGTTGTGGTCCCATTTCATAGGAAAACACATCAAGTTTTGACTCACGTAGTTTATTAGTACCGAATTCGGCTACCATCGTTGTCACCAGTGTTGTTTAAAATGGATACATTTACTGGTGCCGGAACGTACTCGCCGTGTGTTTTCGTTTGACGATTTGCAGTCAATAACTGAACTGCAGTTTAACGTAATTTTCGTAAAGAGTATTGAGGGGCCTTCCCAACATATGTAAAATTTACTCTTAACATCAAACCTTTGTTGAAACAGCTTCCATACATAACGGTTTGTTCTTCCAGGAGGCAACCGGTAAATGGTATCGTTTATATGGATATCCTTCCAAATTTTCTAATCCCTCACTTAGACGATGATGACCAAAATGGTCGCCCTTACTATCAGCAAGACAGAACACCACCTGACTATCGCCTTGAAGTGCGAGATTTTAATGCTTGATTCCCAGGTCGGTGGATTGGTCGTGAAGGTCGAATCGCATGGTCACCTTGCTCCCCAGATTTGACCCCGGTAGATTTTTTTCTTATGGGGTTTCAATAAAGATCGAGTTTATATAACACTTTGACTACTGATTTTGTTGAGCTAAGACTTCGAATTAAAGCTGCAGCTCCAGAAATAACGTCTGACTTACTGGTTACAGTCTGGAATTAAATCGACTTCAGGTGGGATGTAAGTAGCATTACAAATAGATGCCACATCCAACCAAAGTGAATGTTGAGTGACAATCTTGATGTGTTTTTCTATGAAATGAGACTTCAACCGAATCTAAGTTATTGCAATAAATTTTTATATCTTTTTAAAATTGTGAAGTCCTTTTTGAATCACCCGGTATTTATACGAAAGTATAGGGTAAGAACATTTTTCTTAAAAAAAGTCGTCCGTAACTTGAGGTACACCAACCAACCTAAGTTATGAATCTCTTATCTGTTCTAGTCCTAGTCTGTCTTGTTCTGTCATAGTTCAATATGCCAGCTAGATAATTATCATGTAACGTTGGTCATATTCTTTTAAATTATGTACATTATTACGGAGAAATTAAAACTAGTAAACAAAATCAGGACATAGTTAAAAATATACATTCTTTTTAAATTTTAAAAGAAACATAGACTGACATTGAAATTTTTAATTATTTTTTCTATTCTGCCTTTTTGTTTTTAAATCGCTCTGAATTTAAACAAATCTCATATTTCTTATCTTAAATTTTTTTCCATAGACAAGTACTTAACGTAGACATGAATTTATTTATTAAATAAAATAAAACAATTTTTTTT
Source organism: Lycorma delicatula (assembly GCF_047948215.1). Taxonomy (NCBI): domain Eukaryota; kingdom Metazoa; phylum Arthropoda; class Insecta; order Hemiptera; family Fulgoridae; genus Lycorma; species Lycorma delicatula. The sequence continues at coordinate 35,683,311 of NC_134464.1, read as the reverse complement.
TAGCACATGTCTTTTCATTACAATTTTATAATATTTTAATATATTTTTTGGTGATTTTGAATAATGGATTATTTATTGTTTTTGAATAATTTTGTAATAATTATTTTCTTTATAAAAATTTCAAAGTAATGGCTTTATACTACTTTGCAATTTATGAGCTATAAAATTTTTAAAATTTTTTTATCATTATATAAACTACTTAACATTAAAAAATCTACGTGAAAGTTTAAGTAAATGCTAAGAAAGTAAAAATTCATAATAGTATTCAGTTATCTTACGTATTCAGTTTTCTTGTTGTTTTATCATACGTTATCTTATAATGTATTTATTTTTTTTTATTTCCCCATAATGAAATTAATTTTTTCTCATTTTTTTTTGATTATGAATTTATTATATTTTATTTGATTTCAATGTAAACTTAAATAATTTTACATTCTAGTTCTATGTATTTTTTTAACTTAATTTTTCAATTTTAATTTTACGTTTTTTTTTATTTTTATGTATCATGCACAAAAATCATGTATTTTTATTTAGTTAAATATTGTATTTTTAATTATTCTTTTATTAATCATCCTATTATAATAGCAGCAACTCGAGGGTAGTGCTAAGGTTTCTTTTGCTACCTGCGTCAAGGATAAATATGTAAAATTATATTGTATACGTAATTTTCAATTGACAATAAATAAATAAATTTTTTGAAAAGTTGCATACTTAGCTTTATTTCTAATATTTTAGAAAAATTTGCTTTTTATTTCACTGAACCTTTTGGTTGATAACGTTTTTGATTTTTCACTTTTTAACCCTCATACGTAGGTGAATTTTGGATAAATAGATTCTAGATTTTCTTTTTTTAAATGTATATCCATCCTATTTTACATTATTATGAATGAGCAGTTGATAAAATTTTGGGAAAACTAAAAACTCCAGAAGTAAAATATGTTAAATTTCTTTAACATAAGATCGAATAATTTAGAAAAATAGATGTAACGAACTTGCCAGTACACATTTTTATTGCTCTTGAAATAATTGTAGGATTAACATTATAAAAATGATTGAAATAAAAAAAATTATGAAAAAGTAAAATAGTACTATTATTTATTTCCCTAATGGAACGTTGCAATCTGGTCAACTGTGAACAATAAGCAACCACCCCCCTCTCCCACGACACAATGAGATGAGGATACGTACGACATGTAAATAAGGTGTAGTCTTGTATAGACATGTGATTAATTGAGCCCCAACCATCAAAGTAGACCGGCATCCACCGTGAAGTATTCAGATCCATATAAAAACAACTAACTTTTACTAGGATATTATTAATAATAATCATGTCAAATAATTTTCTAAGGTAAAAACAGTACATAAATTTAAATATATATATATTTTTTTAATAACAAAAAAGAAATAAACCTAATAATACCGTATTTTTTTTCTTCTTCAGTAAACTTTTTCTATTTATAATTTGTATTATGATTACACTTTCACGTAATTTTTTTTTTACTAAAACATGTCTCCTCCATTGATGTCAACGGTAACTGAACAGTGTGATTGTTATAGTTCAAATCATGACAAAATCTCTTCCACTTACTTCAAGACTATACTTTCACAACAGCTTAAAATTTAAGTTAAACAAATCAATGAATAAACGATTTATTTTATTCTTTTATAAAAATTATATAAACGGAACAAAATTTATTTTTTTATACATAATTAAGTAAGTAAAAAAAACCTATTGTAACATTTTCTTTGAAAGAACTTCTTAATAGCTTTTACCAACAAATATTTTTAAAAAAAATCAATGTATAATTTTAATAATTTTATTTATGTAATAAAATTTGCAGATATTTTAGAGACCCCCATCCGGTCAAACAAGTCAAACGATATTTTCTGGAAGGAATTTTAATTTTTATTTTAAAATAATAATAATGTAAAAAAAAAAACAAAATTTTAACTACTTTAAATACAAAATAACCAAAAACGACATTTTAGTATAATGTTCCTTCATTTTTTAGCTTAATATAATTATTTATATTACGTTTATTTTTTGTGGAGGTGTGTTTTAAGAACTTTAAAACCTTGCTTTTTAATTCAATTTGATTATATATCTCCCATTAGAATTTAATTAAGATTGCATCCGAGTATGTGACACCTTTCTATTCAAATGAATGTTAATATTTTTTGTACAAAGTTACAAATTAATTTTTAAAAAACAGTAAGAACATACCTCATTGATTTACATGCATCAACCTCGTTTCAGAATCGACACCACTTTAAATACACTTGCTCATCCAGTAAATTCGGTAAATCGCTGTGCACTGGAATTATGAAATTGAAATGACGAATCTTTCTTAATTATTACTTTTTTATTTTTATTTCTTTATTTTATAGAAACGGATATTACAATAACTGGAATAGTTTTTTATAAAAGGTATTGAAAATTACCTCACATATCAATACAATATTACATACGTTTCAATTTGTTTTCTAACACTTAGCTGATATACTGAAATATCTCATACGTATGCAGTTATTGAGGTTTTTAGTTCGTCAATCGTGCGTGGTCTGTTGTGATATATTGCTTGTTTTGCTGAACCCCATAGAGATATATCTGGGGTAGTCAGATCGAGCGATCGTACAGACCACAATATCCTCAAAATCACCAAAGACATTTCGTAAAAAAGTCATTGACTGTTAGCTGTGTATGCTGTGGCACCATCTTCTAGGAACCAACCGTGATTGATTTCCACTTCTGTTAACTGACCAATGAATTTGTGAAAATAGCAAAATAATGATCACTATTATCTGTATTTTCAAAAAATATATGATCCACAATGCGCGTTCTACTCGCACTGACTGAGACTCCAATTTTCGGTCGTGTGATTCATGGGGTTTAGTTGACCACAATAGTGTATATTTTGTGAATTAATATACCCTCCCAGATGAAACCACGCTTCATATGTAAAAAAAACGTAATATCGAGGATACCTATGGAACTTTGGTCAATAAAACATTTAAACCATTGACAATAATTTAATCTTTTGGCATGATAGTAGGTTTCACCTACAATGATTGTAGGTATGATTGTAGGTTTACACTTTTTTGTGCTGTAGCAAATCCGATATTTTGCTGCTGTGCTAACTTACGCATTGACTTAGATGGATTTTCGGCGATAGCATCCGAAATATAAAAAAGCTTCAGTTTGTTTATCTTCCGCTTCGATCCCGTCTTCAGCAAGAGCCTGTTATCCCAAATTTTTTGATAGAGTTCGAACTGCATTGCGGTGACGAATACCGCAATGCAGTTTTTATTTGGAAACTTTTCAGAACATCTGTGCTTCACTAATTAGTATCCTCTGCCGAAAGAACCATTATTTCTTACAACTATTGATTCCGAAAACGAAAAAACGATTCGAAGCGCGTTCAGTAATAACTCAACAACTGACGTCTAGGTTTATTACTCAATAACGCTCAGTGAACCCACAGGGCAACCAACCTAACGTCAGAAGAACATAATGCATCATGTAATTCCAAAACATACTGCACAGCCACTCTCCGAACACTCTGTATTTGAATCATATCTCTAAAGTTCTTTCTTTTTCCTGTTTAGCCTTCGGTAACTACCGTTCAGATAATACTTGAGAGGATGAATGCGGATGATATGTATGAGTGTAAATGAAGTGTAGTCTTTTACAGTCCCACTTCAACCGTTCCTGAGATGTGTGGTTAATTGAAATCCAACCATCAAAGAACAACGGTATCTACGATCTAGAATTCAAATCCGTGTAAATATAACTGGCTTTACTAGGACTTGAACGCTGGTACTCTCGACTTCCAAATCAGCTGATTTGGTAAGACGCGTTCACACTAGACCAACCCGGTGGGTTATCTCTAAAGTTCTGCACTTGCCGAACATCACTTAATTTGATGAAATGCGTGATTCATCCCACGTCACTAATTTTTTGGGGTTTTTTTTCTGTTCAACAATGTTTAAAACTAATATTAAAGGAAATATTGTTTTGATCAGTATTTATTTCAAATTATACTAAAAATAATATGTTATATCTTCTCCGATAGATTCGAAGATTGATAATATGCTACATAAAAACAAAAAGAATTAAGGGTTACGTTTAGTCTCACTGCATTTTCCAATTTTCTTTTCTCTTAATGTATGTAATTTAATTACTTTAAACTAGTCTTAGAAAACTAAGATAAATTAAACAAATATCCTTCTTTTGACTACTTTTTAATCTAACGCAACATTACGCTAATATTAAATAACCTAATGTGTGTCTTTTAGAGCCTAAAAATCAGCCTTTTCTCATTTCCCTCAATTAATTGTTTCTCTACTTTTCATCCGAAGCTTCCGTGATCAAGTTTCAGTCAGGTTTTACATTTTTACACTCTACAAAATTGTCATTCATCATTAATTATTATTAGGTGTTACCTTGGTGCTGATATTTACGTAAATAAGATAATTAAAGAAAAATAGCTAATTCAGTCACAAATGATTATTTTTTAAATTACAAAAAGTGAAATTTTCATTCTGATAAAATGACCAAGAAAGTGATTAGTAATACAAATAATCATTAATATGTCTAAAAAAATTAAATAAAACTATTATTAAATAAACCGAACAAGAGCGAAATTATTAAATTTTAAGTTATTATGTTAACAAAGTTTGTAGATGAGTTAATAACCAAAACTGATTATTCGGTTCGTTTTTAAATGTTCATAAAATTAAGTTTCCAGCACACATTTAATAATATTATACATTGATAATTTAACTATTAAATTGTAATATAATTACCTAAACCGAGTTTTGATTGAAATTTATATATTTGAGAATTAGTGCTTCCAAAAATTTACAATAAAAAAGTAAGAAAAGATTTCCCTTAACGACTACGATATCCCGTACTTCCTTATCTCCGAATTTCTTGACAATTAATTAAAAACAGAACATAATTTAACAGAATCAATGTCTCATAAAACTGGTAAAACACATCCTAACAAGTCTTAAATCAATCCTTTCCAAAGGTGTTCATTAGGGCAGGTCCTGTCACGGCTGCTGCTCTCCACCTTGTTCTATACTTTGCTAACCTGTTTATTTCAGCAAATTTTTCCTTTTCCATAATCCCATCCCTCACCATCATTTGAAATCTCTTCCTCTTTCTTTCTTCCATTCACCAAACCTATCGAACAGCTTCTTCTCATACAATGTCCCAGCCAGGAATGGTCGAACTGAGACCGTACAAGACTACACTTCAATTACACTCATATATATCATCCTTATTCATCCTCTGAAGTAATATCTAAACAGTAATTCCCTGAAGCTAAACAGGAAAAAGAAAGATCCCTTTTCCATATTCAATCACATTTAGCATTTTTCTGTTCTCCCCTTAATACCTTTTCATTGTTACATGATCATTGTTCTATGCTGTGTGACATCTACCATTCTGCGCCATACCTACATCTCAAAAGCCTCAATTCGTTTTCTGTTTGGCTTTCTCATAGTCTACGTTTCATCTCCATAGAGCACTAAATTCCAAATAAAACATCTCATTAATCTCTTCCTTAACGCTAAGTTTAACTTTCCACACACCAATAGTCCCTTTTTATTAAATACCTTTCTTGATATTCTTGTTTTAACTTCTACTTTGCAGGACAGATCATCAGTTATAAAGAGCTTCCTATGTAGTGAAATTTCTTCACCTGCTCTAAAATTTCATTTCCTATCTTAATCTCAATCCTCTCCTCTTTTCCACCTATTACCATGTATTTTGTCTTTTTTTCATACCCTAACTTTTGTAACCTTCATTTAAGTCATCAATCATTTCATTTAATTTACTTGGGCTCTCCGCGAGTACCGCCATGTAATCAGCAAAAAAACGTACACATTTTTTATTCTTCCTCCGATCTTTATTTCTCTTTTCCCATTAAGAAAACATTTAATTATTTTTTCCAGATATATATATACTAAACAGTGTTGGAAACTGTTTTTTTTTTTTTTATATTCCACCTACTCCTCTGGAACGGATCTACAATCAAGTTTGACTCGCGCCAGAGGAGTGTCCTTTACTCTAGCTCGCCTCCCCGCCCGCCGGCTGTATGTCCGGCACGCGGCAGGTCAGTTCACCGGTTAGCTCTTTTATTTCGTAGGTGGAAATTCCACCTACGACAAGCCGTCATCAGCGAGCGGTTTCTTCTTGACGAGCTTCCTCATCTTTCTTCTTTATAACTGCGGTTATAAACGACGAGATCACATTAAAGTTATCCTCGTTAAGTAGCATTTTATCCACCACATTCTCCGTAGATAATGGCCCTATACGTCTTACACAGGATTGCCTGCTTTCAGTCCAACGGTTACATTCAAATACTACATGTTCAGGGGAATCATAAGCTCCACAGTAAGGACAGTTGTTGTTATCTACCCTTAGTCTCGCAGTGTTGGAAACTTGCAGCATCCTTGCGTTACTCCCCTTCCAATCCCTATTCTTCCTGTCATTTAGTCACCTATCCTCACTTTCATTCTCTGGTTATAGTACAACCCTTTTATTAGGCATCTCTTTCCAGTCAACTCCCTCCTTTTTCAAAATTAACAGTAATTTATCCCATCTAACTCTGTCAGACGCCTTTACTACACCGACAAATGTTATATTATCCTAACGGATTCTTTCGTATCAAAAGAATTTCTAACGAGGAAATTTTATTCCTAATTTTCTATTGTAAATTTTTGGAAATACTACTTCTCAAATATATAAATTTCAATTAAATTATAACAGTATGTTTAAATTCAACAATGTTTAACAAAGAGAAAATAAACAGTATACAGCACAGTCCGTGAAAGTTGTAAAGTACATGTAAATGCAATTTATAAAAATACTGAACACTGACAAATATACAGCAGGTAATAACCAGAAATTTAATCACAATTACAATTTTACATTTTTTAAATGTATTTTATGAATTATAAATTATGTAATTAACAATTAATATTTGAAAAAAGAATTTTATTTAAATATGCATTTAATGAAATATATAATAAATAAATCACATAATTCAAATTAAACGTATTATTTATATTTTATTTAATAGGGATATTTATTTTATTAATGAGATAATATTGCATAATGTATTTTTGAATAAAATATAGATAAAAAAAGATCCAAGAACAAAAACGTTTACTACGTATAAAATTTTCATAATTAATCTTATATACGCATATTTTTAATTTTGGGCTAAATAGCTAAAAAGCTCAGGATTTTTTTTTACTATACTTTTTTAATAAGAAGAGGCTATGAAGATTTTTCTAAGAACGTTTAAATTAATTATTTTATTTTAACTGATTATAGCAACATTTATAAAAGATTTTCCTGGAATTTGCTTCGTTATATCTGTTAAGAAACAGAAACAGCACAAACTAGATTTCGGTCAGTTATTAAATTTTAAATATGCTCTAGGCATGCTCGCTAACATTTCCAGGAAGTACCGTGTGGAAATGTTATTTAGTTATTCCTCGTATTATTTACTTTTACTTCATAAGAAACTTGTAAAAATGTTTATATTAATACCAGCTTTTGAATGTGGTATTTCCGGTAAAGCGTTAAAGTTATTTCCGGATTATATATCGTCTATTCTTATTTTGTACTACATTTCATTTTTCAGTAGTTAATAAATATAATTTCCAATTGGAAAAATATTTTTACTCCCAATGGGTTTTATTTTTCGGGTGTATATTTACTACAGAAAACTTCATTCTTAGTTCCGTTCCTCTGTAATTTTTAAAATTAGTTTATTACTTTATTGTATTTTGGTGAGAACTCCAAAACTGGGCAACCAGGCTTGCCCTCAGCAATAGTGTCGCTAACAAGGATTATTTTTGCATGCGCGTAAACCAGTTGCAAGGTTACCAAACATTTCTGTCAACAGAGATTCAAAAAAAATTTAATTGTTTTCTTGTGACTGTTAATTTCCTAGTGGAAATTCCACAAACTTGTTATATCATCAATTTAGGGAACCGTCCGTGAATCAGAAATTCTGAAATACGAATCTTTAAAAACGTTTAAAGGTTTTTTTTTAATAAATAGCTTTGTTACAATGTAATTTATACTTCCGTACTCATTATAAATGTTATAAATAGCCAAACAGTATAAGAAATATATAATTGTAAATGTTTTTTATTTTTTCTTTAATTTCCTTCACTGTCTTTTTTATTTTCTTTGACTTATATTCAATAAAATTGTATTCTTTTTAACTACATTACGTAAAAGTATATTTTTTCAATAAGAGAATATCTTTTTAATCAAGATGCATTATCATTCTGTTATATAAATTTTATTGTTTATAAGAATATCAAATATTTAGAACAAAGTTTACTATAAAATTAAAAGAAATTTATCAACAATAGGAAAGAGATAGTGTGAGAGAGAAAAATCGTATTGAATACTCATATTGTCTAGATCTGTGTAAATTATTCTTTTGCAAATCATTTTTATGTAAAAGAAATTATATAAAATTATGGATAAAAAAAGAAAAGAATTTAACAGCACAATGAATTATATGGAAAAACCAAAATCAATTCATAAACATAATGTATACGACTTCATGCTGTCACATTGGTAGAGTGTATAATAAAACTTGTGTTTACAGTAATGACTGTAAACTATAAATTCATGGGTACATTCAATTATTTTCTTCTGATACTTATATATTAATAATTTTGTTAGTTAATCGTACATTAATGCGGGGGGTCCCTTACTTAAAATTCAAAATTGTTACCAAAAATTTAAATTTTACGTGAATCCGCGTCAAGTCAAACATTAAACATATCCTAACCCTACTAAACTATATTTGTATTTATGACTGTGTGTACGTCCCCCTTAGCTTAGCACCGGAATGTACCGATCACTAGCGGAAAATACCGATTAGTCTCGTGGTGGTCAGGTGTATACTACTTATAATAATATATTGATATATGTGCGAAATATATATCGAAGGTTTAGGAAAATTTAGAACTATTTAACCAGATACAAATTTTCGAAAGAAAATCGCAATCTTGAAAACGGTCGGCCCTAGCGCTATGAAACATTTTTCCACCCCTCTTGAGGACACCCCATCCGCTCCCGTAGTACCCGAAGGATGATAATATTTTCAAGTGCCGGGGCGCCGTTCGGAAACTGCTGAATGGGTGTTGATAGGGTGTCACTGTAATATCTCGAGAACCGCTCGTTCGATTTTTACAATTCAAACGGCGTACGTATCAGTAGATCAAGGGCTAACTTTTTAATCCATCCGGTACAATCTTGATCGACCGGATCTTGGTTATCCGCAAATTAAATCGTTTAGTCCTATGTTTTCATTACACTCACCCACCGTAAAACGTACCGATCCGATCTCTCGTTAAATACGCTCAAACTTGTGCGCTGGCGCACTTGTAAAGTATAAACTTATGAAAACCAAAAAAGTACAAAATAAAAAATATGTAAAAAAAATTTTTAAAACACCATTCTTAAATTAAACGCACTAAAATGTAAAAAATAATTTTACGACGATATCTCAGAATGGATTTGACAACAAGGTCTGAGGATATGTAAGATTATGTAAATGTCATAGCTTCGAATTAAAAATTTGATGTTTTTTACAAATTTTTCTTACGCGTGATGAATGGCCTAATGTTGCAAACACGCATAAGAAAAAATTGGCAAAAACATCAAATTTTTAATTGGAACATATGACTATCACATAAATCATATATATCACCATCAAAGCTTGTTGTCAAATTCATTCTGTGATACCGTCATAAAATTATGACGGTATGACGGCCATAGGCACGCCCTCCAACTAGTAGAAAAATAAATAAATGTACTTTATTTATTTGTGTACTTTTTGTTATGAGGAAAACAACTGTATTAGTTGAAATGTATTATTTATATTTAAAAAGATAGTTGTACAAATACTATTCTAAAAGTGACTTCTAATAACTATTAAAAATAAACCGGCTACCATAACAACAAGACGTACGCGCAGTATTGCCACTAGTAATAAATATGTCTTGTTATCCATTTATCTGCTGTCCGTTTCTGTTTTTTGTTAAAGAGAGAAGGATTGATGAAATATAGACAACTAAACTTACAAATTTCAGATTTTCAAAGCGATTCCATGAAAATCATAGCAAACAAATGGTGCACGAAAGATAGTGAGCGTTCTACATTAAAATGTAGTACTACATATTACATAAAAAATTTATTTAATAATTCATAAAGAAGATTTTCAACCACCCTTCTTATAGCAGCTTGAAATTGGCGCTTATTAATTACATATAGTTAGTTATTAGTTAAGATCTGATCTCAAAGTTGAAATAGTATTAAGATAACCGTTCGAATGTGGGCAGTAACATTATTCGTACATAGATAAATATTGCACGCAGCTATTTGGATCATATAAATTTAATATAAAATCTGTTCTTTTTTGCTTTATTTTTCTTTTTTTTTACCTATATTTAAAATTTTTAAATTGCCCTTGTATTTGTTTAAAAATAAAAAAAACTGTAGTGTATATTAATACAAAATTACAATTTATTATTTTATATAACGTAACTCAGTTTACAGATTTAATATGTTATATAGTTAATTCAATTTTATGTACGTAATTAAAATATAGAAATTAAATTAAATTTTTGTCAGTAGATATTTAACATATAAGTTAATACTTCAATAATTTAGAACGAACTAGTAATGCTTCGCTACTGCTTCAGTGTGTAAGAAATAAATAAATTTTGTATTATATAAAATAATAAAACAAACAATGCCAATTCAATATTATTGTATTTCAATTAAATAAATCAAAATCATCACAAAACTATGGGATATACGATGTTTTTGGAGATTCAATTTGGCACAAATATAAATAAATCGCTAGGTTTTCTTACACGGGAGCATGCACCGTATAACTGACCATGAGAAAAACATGGATTTTCTAAATTAGGGCACACAGAGAACGAAGATTGCCTTTTATTTATATAGATTCACGACTATATCAATCGATATTAGTATATATAGATACATTATCATAACAATCGATACTATCACAGTCATTCCTGTACGTAACAAATATCTCATGCCAGGCTAACAACGAATATGTGGAACTGATAATGTGTAAACACTCCTGGGGCAAATAATAATAAATTGTGAAATTTTCAGCGAAATCGGTAGAGTAGTTTTTAAGTTAGTAGGGCACACACAAAACGAAGATTGTCTTTTATTTATATAGGTTTTGTTTATTCTTCAAAGAATTTTATTCTTATTCTTCTAATTTAAGAATTAGATTATTCTTTTATGCCTCAAAATCAGAGAGAATCAATTCGTTACATCCTATTAATTTAGACAATCGCCTACTATATTTCTGATAAAAACACATTGTTTAGAGTTTAAATATTACAATATATTGTAATTATTTTATCACTATCATTAAATCTAGATCAGAATAAATTATTCAAATGTCTCCATCTATGATAAATATAATAAATTTGTCATTCTTTTATTTCAATAGAAAGAAATCAGCTAGATAATAAATTTTTAAAAAAACTATCAAAAATAAATAAAATAATACAATGAAATCTATTAGAGTAAGATTAAAAGGAAATTGTTTCCACCGTATCATTGTAGAATGAAATAAAAAATTTCAGTCAAACAGAAATCGATAGACAATAGATTTTTTTATCCAACCATCTTTAAAAAAAATCAAACGAAATCACATAATAACTAAATATTTCTAACATATTTAAAACTAAAGACAGCAATATAAAAGCAGCACCTCATGAAACACTTTTTTTCGTGTTTTTTTTTTTATTATTATTATTATTTATCTTTTGACGTAATTAAAGGTAAATAATTATTCTTCTAAATAAATATACATATTTATATATATTGATATTTTGCTTCTTGTCATTGATGACTTACAGAAAAAATTAAACACCATAAAAATAAAAGATGTAACTATATCCAATAGATACGGAGGTAAAGTGGGAGGTACTCCAATGATAAAGTGGGAATCTCCTTGAAAGATATTACAATAAGAAAATTATTTCCCGAACCAAAAAAAACAGAACATCTGTACATATATCTACTAAAACTTTTTAAACAAATTTACATGACAATATTTAACGACAATAGTAGTGTTTTACATAAAAAAACGCAATTTAAAATCAAATAATACCCACCATTAATTTTTGAATAAACATAATAACACAGATTTCGAAAACTAATTTTATACCTTTGCAAACATATAATAAAATTTATAACATGAATGCTGCTGAGGAATTTGAAAATTTATAAAATAATCTACAATGGGGAAAAACATAGTAACATTTAAAAGACCAGACAAATTTTTCAATTTAATTCTTTCTACGACATACAGCCTTCAGTATAAAGAAATATGAATAATAACACAAGCAGGTTCGCGATTTCTTGGTATTTTTAATATGCACACCTTAATATAATTTAATTTAAATACACAATTTATTTTCAGAATTTGAGATCAATCTCTTTTTTACAAAAATAATTATTTAGGAGAAACTATGACTTTATTTACATGGAACTCTATGGACTATTCCACCTTTAACGTTTATGCAAAAAATGAAATCAAAACACATTCTGTCAAGCCTAAACATTAATTCGATCATATTTCTACTACATGAAGTGTCTTTTTATTTAAGAAGACACTTGTTAAGACATTTGTTTCTATGTACAATTCTACGTCTAAACATATTTATGTTGAGCTACTGATTGTTGCAAACCATTTATACACTAGATCTCAACAAAAGAGACGTGATAAACCAAATGTATCAAAATTTATAAGGTAGATTTCATAAGAAAGATACCTAATGCAATGGGTACCACGATTCAACTTCTGGAAAATTTACACGTATCTTCGCCAGACCCCAGACCCCAAAACCATCGTCAGCTGAAAAGTTTATATATATATTTCACTTTCTTGTGTACACGATAACTGCCGCAATTTTGCGCCAATCACTTTCAAATTGTTCTTTAAAAATAACTCGTCCCAAAATCTCGATTGAGTTCGTTAACGGGCAAAATCGGACCATGGGGGTGGCAATGGGAGGAGGCTTTTTCGAAAAAACAAAATATCGCTATAACTTTCTTATTAAGTAAAATATCGAATTCGTTTAAAGTTCCTACTATATTTTAGATAAGGTTCTAAAACATATGTAAGTAAAGTATTGTTATCACCAACCATCATTAGCCCAGGGGGTGGAAAAGACGGAGTTTTGAAGACAATAAAATCATCTCCCTTAATAGGCACAATATATAGAATCGGTTTAAAGTGGTCGTTAGTCCTCTAAACATTACCTAACACTTTTGACTGAAACAAGTTTTGATATGACCAACCCTTATAGCAAGGGATGAGCAAAATATTGCTGGAATTGTAAGAACATGTAGTTTGCCGTATGTTAAACATGTGAAACTTTTTTCACATGTTTAACATATTCATAAATTAAATGTATATTCGTAAATTTGAAGTTTTTCTTAACTTTAAGGTGCAATCCCCTACTCAGCACAGGTGAAATATACCTCCGCCTTCCGGCGTGCCGCGAGAGATTATTTTTTTAAATAGTATTCTTAATAGTGTTTCGTATCTACTGAACTCTTACTGTAGAATTCGTTGTAGGATAAAACTAATATTTCTTGTATTAAAATGTAGAAAAACTGGAATCGGACGAAGTAATCCGCATCGTTACTCGATTTATTTTCAATCGAAAGCACACGGGACTTTGACCATACTTGACCGGTCTGCCGAAACAGATTGTATAATTTTCCATAGAGTTTTATGTAAAATTAATGAAATTTCTTATTCTGAAATGATAAAGAGACTTTATTTATAGGAAAATTATCGTAAGAAAGTTTAATCCACAAAGCTGCGTGGACCATAAAGCCATATTTCCTCATAAATAATCTTTTTTTGTAAAAAAAAAGAATGATGACTTATTTTGAAAAAAAATCCGGAGACAAATTTCTCTTTTAAAAAAGCGTGGTTGCATGAGTGAATAGTGTTAAATATAAATATTAAATAAATAATGATAAATATTTGACGGGATGTGTAAAATTTTGAGGCTCAAAAATCTGGGGACTACTACATCAGCTTCATTGAAATTTATTTTTGCATTTTAAAATTTTATGAAAATTGGTTGAGTCGTTCCTGAGTCTTTCATGAACGATCAGGATCACCACTTCTGAAGTCAGAATATTTTTAGAGTGTGGGGTTTCGATGCGCTCCAATAAAAAAACAAGAATGTTAATCGAAAAACTGTTTTGCGCAGAAGATTACATTTTTATTCAGGATTCGTAAACACAAGTGATAATACATCCGAAATCATTCTTATTAATTTAATAAAATGAATTTGAAGGTACGGAAAGTATGGAAAACCCCTATTTTAAAGATTATATAGGTAGCGTCGCCGCCTCTCAAGTTGTCAAACTTGCCAGAGGGGACGCTAGCGACGCCCCTCGATACGTAAACGATAAATATTTATTAATCTTAGTATTAATGTGACTACAGCTCGGCTGAAATGCTACGAACGTTAATTTTTTATAAACGAAATTGTTACTAAACGTTCGGTCACACAATCTTTAATACAATCTATATAACAGAAAGTAGAGAGAGAGAAACAAAAACTCAAACTAATCAACAGAAAATTCTACGAACAACAAAATTTGATGATAAAAATCAGTCCATTATTATTGATGTAATGAGGTTTGAAATATTAAAGTACAAATAAAATAAAATCTTATTTTTAATTATTAGCATTTTGATATTGATTATTAAAATCATATATAGAAACTTAATTTCCACGTAGGATAATAATAACAGTTAAACTTATCATTATCACGTTCTTTCTCTCTCTCAATTAAAAAAATATTTAGAAAATTAACTGTACAATGATGTAAAACATAACCAAAGAAAAAATGAATTTAAATACTGAAAATCTGTTCACGGATTCGACTGTTTTACGGATTTAACAATTTTGATAGAAATTTGACCGAATTTCTGTTGAAGAAAATAACTCATTAAGTTATAAAAACATTAATATACTAGTATAAAAGTAATAAAGAGAGAAGGCTAGCATAAATGAGACGATACACTAATATTAAAAATAAACTATAACGTAACGCATTATTGTATATATATAAAATACAATAAAATTTAATGTATTTTTATTATGTAGTTATTATAGTTTAGTAAATTTTTATGAATAAATAATAACAATGTTTAAATAGTTTAATGATTTATTTTATATTAGTAACATTATTTTTATTATTCTTTTTAAGTTTTAGGAGCAACTACCATGATCATTAACCCCTTTCCACATCAAATAGAAAAAAATCTGATATGGACACCACATGAATTCCTTGTACGCCTATTAAATTACATATATACAGTTTTTTTTTTTTTTAATGTGAAAAGTTCATAAAATTTTATTTCATAATATCTTTGTTATTATTGAATTATTTATCGTAATTTTGTTTTACAATGAGAGGTTAATAATAATTAATAAATAATATGTTTAAATTTTAAAAAAGTAAAAAAAAGAAGAGGAGACGAACGAAGTATAATTCGAATGTGGAAGGCACATCGGTTTTCGTTTTTTTTTTTTTTATTGTTATTATTGAATTATTATTTATTGTAAAACGTTTTTTACAATCACATGTAATATATGAATATATGTTAATAAATCAATATATTTAAATTTTAAAAAAGTAGGAAATGAAGTCGGATTCGAACCGATGTTGCCTTCTTCTTGTAAGATCCAAATATTTCATGAATTAAAATTTTATTTGGCTATAACTCTGGAAAATAAGTTATCATTTATGATATATCGTTGAAAACTTTTCAATGAGGACTTATTACTGCAGTTAAGGAAAAGCCCAAAATCAATTTTTTGGATTTTAGGCTTTTTTTGGACACTTTTGGTCCAGTCAATTGCAATAAAAAGCGAGGTGCATATCTAGATTTTACAACAATCCTAAATCCAAAATTTTAACATCCTACGGCTAATCTTTTTGAGTTATGCGACATACGTACAGACGTTAAGTCGAAACTAGTCAAAATGGATTAAGGGATGGTAAAAATGGATATTTCAGTTGAAATCTGAAAACCGATTTTTTTCGTGATCACAATACTTCCTTTAATTCGTACAAGGAAGTAAAAAAAGGAAGTTTCTTTTCCCTCCGAGTTAAAAACTCTAGCGACATAGTTACTAGACTAGTCGTGTCATAACAGACCATGCGTAAATAAACATATCAAAGGACATTATAAAACCCCCAAAGAAATACAACATGACAATGGTGTAAAGAGACCATACGACTTAAAAGAAATTAAAAAAACTTAAAAAAAAAAATTGTTGAGGTTATACCACATGGTAACCGTGTGGTACAACCTCAACGTCGATGAGTCCTACCATCGTAGAATTCAGCAACCGTGATGATTGTAGGTCATTGACGGTCTTCACAAATAAACCCACAGCAGTTTTCCTAGTCTCTTTTATTGGTTCTCCTGCAGCTTCCGTGATCCCGCGAGCTATCACGGAAGGGTTAATTATAGACAAATCCCCTTCTTCTTCTTCATTAGATATCTTGAAATTGATCGAAAGCTCTTAGGTCGAAACTTAGTTCGAATCTTCTTCTCTGTCTCACTGAACTCGACACTCTTCATTCTCTTCGCTTCCGAAAACAAAGGTTCTCCTGGGCGAGGGTCTTTACGTAGACCCTCTACCACGGAAGATGTTGATGTTAAAGCTTCCATAACCTATAGTTTTGTCAGTCAATATGTAATAAGAGGCGGGCGAAGAGACGGTTGGGCGAATCTATGATCCGGCCTGGGTTCCCTCAGTCAGCAGCCTCCCACAAATTTAACCCGGGCCGGGAAACTGCCTGATCCACGACACCGATATTCCAGGGCTCACACGCGCACGTGCGAGCAGTTAGGGTATCTGAGCCCTTATTGCTGTAAGGTCTCAGATATCCTTACCCATAAGAGCCGAAGTGACTACTCACTCTGAACGGGGGAAGACTTTGGGAGAGCTAAGTTCGCAGTGTCCTACTCTCAACCCGGCTCGACAATCAAGAAAGAGATGACGAGCACTCCCCGTCCGCACTACGCTCAGCGTCAGAAAGACAAATCACGTTAAAATCGAGAATCACAACCGAAACCAACTTGGGACCGTCAATCCCGTAATACACGGAGAACTCCTGAGCAAAACGATCGCCCCGTTGGTCGACATAAGTGAAGTTTACCATCTCGTTACCCGCCCCGGACGTGGGCGCAGATCTTATGGATGGACGTGGAATTGGGTTTTTCCGGAACATTATTATTATTATTATTATATAGTGCATTACTAACATTTTAAATCTAATCAAAAACATAAAAGTTATTCAGTGATTAATAAGAGAAACAAAGAATATAAAATAATGAAAAAAATATTAATTATTCACAAACATAATTTATACTTTTGAAATAATTACCTGTAAAATTTAAAAACAATCATTTTTTTACAAACACATTAAAGTTAACTTAGTTTTATAAAGATAGATATTCGATATGTCCAATAGTTGATCCTTATCACTAATAAGGACTGATAAAATACGAAAAACATTTAGTTTCTATTTTAAAGACGTGCTCTAGTTGTATCGGTGCAAGACTATATTTGTACACTATTTTGTAGACCAGTTTTCCATTCGGTAATCGAAGTGTACAGAATCTATTTTGATGTATCTGATAATGAAACAATGTTCTGAAACGCGTCGCCGTTATGGAAATTATTAAGTTAAAACATACGTACAGAATTTCTTTTAACCAACCACTGGTATTTTTAGATCGAGGGAGCTTCCAGGTGTTCAGAAATATACAAATCTGAACATATATACTTTTTTCTTTTATTTAAAAATATAATTTTTCCCTATGAGAATGAATATTTGTAGCGTGTGAAATGATGGCATGCCCGACCGGGATTCGAATCCGGGACCTCAGGATAGAAAGTTGAGACGCATCATATTGTTTTTATTGACAACAATGTTGTTGTCGTATGTTTAAAAGTCGGGAAAGTATATATTATTTTTTTTTTTTTAATTGATTGTAAATTTGTTATTTGAAATAGTAATTACATTCATTAATCGATAAAATAAATAGTAAATACTTGTAAAGATTTTTCATTACATTCAAACAATTACAATGAATTACCACACAATCACAATTGCTAAATCATTAAATTGTGTACTACTACAACTGAGGCATCATTAAAAGGAAAGACACTTAAATAACCCTACCTTTTTGTTTGTTTTTTTTTTTATATCAGAAATCCATAAGATTTAACATAAGCATACGAAGATACTAGAAAAAATAGAGGATGAATAATTAATGTTCAAGGTTACCGACACACATATATAATAAAAAAGTATACCGCTGTGAAAGTTAACTTTTAATTTCCTTGCCCTTTCTGTTTTTTGTTCCTTTTTATACTCTTTCTTATTTATCTATTTCTTTCTCTTTTTCATTCATCATAAACAAACCGCAACGGAATAAGAAACTGTTAATAAACTCATCGTTAAAATAAAACCATTTTACGTTATCTAACACGTGATGTACACTGATTATTATCTTTGTAAAACGTTAATTACCGTGCAATCTGAACTAACACAATTTCACTTATAAATAAAATAAATTTATGTACGTATATAGGTAACTGTTTGTGTATAAGCGTGTATGCATGTATACGAAGTACCACAATAGTCAATATAAGTTGATTAACCGAGCGAAAAAAACCAATTTAATATTAAAACCAGATTCATTCACTTCAATTAATGTAAAATTATTAATAAATTAATCTTAATGAACGTTAATAATGCATTAATTAGAAAATAATTAGTAACACTTGATACCGCGTCCACTTTAATAAGTTCAAATTTAAAAAAATAATTAATTTTTTTTAGTTCTTATGATTGTTTACTTCATGAAAATTCATGGCTGCACTAACAAAAGTCCGTCAATTCTGCCTTTCTTCAGCCAACCCGATCTTTCTCTGTTCGTTTAGCTTCCGGGAATTGCCGTTCAGATAATACTTCAGAGGATGAATGAAGATGAAATGTATTAGTGTAAATGAAGTGTAGTCTTGTACAGTCTCAGTTCGATCATATGTGTGGTTAATTGAAACCCCCACCAAAGAACACCGGTATCCACGATTTAGTATTCAAATCCGTATAAAAGTAACTGCCTTTACTAGGACTAGAACGCTGGAACTCTCGACTTCCAAATCAGCTGATTTGGGAAGACGCGTTCACCACTTAGACTTATCCGGTGGGTTGCCAACCCGATCTAGCTGGGGTTGCCTACAACCCGACTTCCACCAGATCAAAACTAATATTATTACTTACCCAACATCGTTTAAATCTAATCAAAAGTCTCATTCCACCAGGTCTACCAACTAAAACCCTAGCACCTAAGCAACTACTCTTTCATTCCCAATACCGTAACGTGTCCTACCTAACGCAATTTAATTACAACCGTTAACCAATCCTGGTATATCCGAACTCGAATATAATCTAAGTGTGTTCGTCAATTACAGGACCAAATATTCTTCTCAGAATCTCTATTTTCAAAAACTCTAAACTTCTTTCATCCACTAACTCAACGAACAGTAAAATTATTAATATATCCCCATTTTAATTCGTTTATATAGCAATCGAGAGAACAAAAACTTAATCACAGAATAAAAACACGCGTTACCCGAATGCTACTTTTTGTAATTTCCTTAAAATTTTCACTACGGTTTATTAGAATCGTCCCCAGATATTTAATTTCATCGACTCTTTCAAAATACCTCCCATATACCCGAAAACTAACCATATAATTTGAGTTCCTTCCGTTAGCATTCTCTTCTCACATTTATACCAATTTTTTTTACAATTCAAAAATAATTTTGGCATTCTTTCAATCTGCACTTCTACTATCGCAGGTTCAGATCATCCGCATAATTAAACAGTGAACCAGGAAAGTTAATATATATCGAATTTTTGTTTCAAAAATCTTATGTATCTTAGAGAAATTCACTATGGAACCACCAAAGCAATTTCCTGTGAAAAATACACAGCTGAATACATTAAAACAGAAATAATAAAAAATAACAAAATTGTTTTTTTTGAGAACCTTTTAATTTTTTCGTAATCTTAAGTTATTATATTGTAACTGTGCAAATTTTTAAAAAACAAATTTTAGTTATGATAAAAAATATCAATTTGCCAAACACGTAGACATAATTCAAATGTAATACTAATAGATTTTTTTGGCCTCCCAACTTGAAGAAAAAATTGCAATATTTTTGAACTGGAACCGTAGTAAAACATTGCCAAAAAAGTCGCTAATATAATTATGAAAGCTTCCATGTGTAATTGAAAACGTTTTGACAAAAAAGGTCTATATGTATTGTACTAAAAATAACAGATTTAGTTTTTTTAA
Source organism: Lycorma delicatula (assembly GCF_047948215.1). Lineage (NCBI taxonomy): Eukaryota > Metazoa > Arthropoda > Insecta > Hemiptera > Fulgoridae > Lycorma > Lycorma delicatula. The sequence continues at coordinate 35,662,792 of NC_134464.1, read as the reverse complement.
ATTCATAAAATGTTTTTGTTATGTTTTGTTCAGTTTTCTTTTTAATAATAAAAATTGATTATTTTTTGGTTTAAAGTTTCATTTCATCAGTTTTTGAAAAACTCTATAAGTTTGATAATAAAATTACAACACATTTATTAGTAATTTAACAAAAATATTGTACTTCAAACTAAAAAAAAAAGTTTTTCATAACCGAAGTTCTCTTTTAAAATACCCATATTTTTTCCCTAAATTTTAAGAAATTTCAAGTTTGATATCGTAAAAATAATGCGATATGCAATTCTGTAATCTATTTTATTCGATTATTCAGGTCAAAAAACATAAGAAACCATCAAGTTTACCCCTTATATGACTCTTTAAAAATTTCATTAAAACCTCATTTCACCGGAAGAACTGAAATTCGAGCTAACTTATCGCTATCCGTAACTTGATAACAAAGCGTTTTTGGAATATGTTTGTAGGAACTTTTTCTTATATCAAGGTTTAGACTCATTTTCCAATTTGTCTCCCTTTCCTCCTGAATCACTATGAATATTTTATTTTAGAGACGGGGAATAAATTTGTTAGAAATTTTTTTTTTTAAATATTCATACACGAACCTTAAGCTAAAGTAAAGATTTATCTAAATATAACACCCCCCCCCCCCCCCAATAAAGACTAAACCAATAACGTAAACATTTTCTCTATTTAAGGTCCGGGGCTTATAATTTTGAAAAATTGCTGGCCATATATTTTTTTTTGGTCTACAGTCATTTGACTTCAAACCAGTTAAATGATTTATTTCATCCTCTGAATCAATGCGTAACGGTAGATCGCATTTTTTAACGGAGGTTAAAAAAAACTCGAAAGTGATATTTTTTTTTTTTGTCTTCAGTCATTTGACTGGTCTGATGCAGCTCTCCAAGATTCCCTATCTAGTGCTAGTCGTTTTATTTCGGTATACCTCCTATATCCTACATCCCTAACAATTTGTTTTACATATTCCAAACGTTGTCTGCCTGCACAATTTTTCCCTTCTACTTGTCCTTCCAATATTAAAGCAACTATTCCAGGATGCCTTAATAAGTGGCGTATAAGTCTGTCTCTTCTTTTAACTATATTTTTCCAAATGCTTCTTTCTTCATCTATTTTCCGCAACACCTCTACATTTGTCACTTTAGATCGTCCAAGTTTCACTTCCATATAAAGCTACGCTCCAAACATATACTATATATATATATATATATATATATATATATATATATATAACCTGTATTGATTTATATATGCAATGTAGGTAACAAATTTTCCAAATAAAAGGTTTTTAAAAATTTATCTGAAGAAAATCGAAATTGGTTCTTCGCGATATCGCCCCACCCCACAAACAATTTTGAAAAAATTAATATGGTATTTTAGCTAAATTTGAAGAAAATCAGTTCGGTAAATCCTGAAATACAAGGTCTAAAGTAGTGCGATACACATAGGTACCGTACATACTGTTAAGTACGGACATATGAGTAACGTACAAATGAGTCTTTGGTCTAGATGAACCAGTTGGACCCTAAAACTTTAAAGATTTTAAAAAACCTGATACCCCATTTTCGATAAAATCACCATAATTTCCGGTTTAATATAGCTATTTTAGCTATATAAGCCAGGAAAATACGTAAAGGAAATAACGCGCTACTAGCAAATAAAAGCATAATAAATTAACAACTCCATTACTTTACATAGTTCAGTACAAAAATTATAATTTTTTCCTACAAACAATGGGTCAATCAGCAGTTGTAATGGTGTTACACAATAAAATATGTGAACAATAATTTCGCTTACCAACCAATTAATTATTATGTTCTAGCGCTTTCGGAAGTTATTTTTTCATCTTCAGGAACATCTGATAAACTAGTATATAAGTAGTATTCACATATTAATTTGATTATATTAAAATAAAAAGAAGCTCGTGTGTACTTATGTACGCATGTAAGAAGTTATACTTCTTTGGCGTAAATAAAAAAAAGAATTTTTTTACGCATTCAAACGATCGATGACGTAATGATCGCTGTCATATAACAAAGTTCATCCAATATATTTCGATCAGTTTAGTTCCATTAACTCTTCAGATGACGATTGAATAGGCACAAGGGTAATCAGCGGCTTATGTTATGAAAAATATAATACAATAGTTTTATTTTATAATACTGAATTTTATCAAAAATTTTCTTTTTTGTAAATTTAAAATTATTTATGCAAAATCAAGAATTTATCTAATGTGTGCTATTTTCTGTCACTAAAAAATATAATTTTACTCATAAAAAATAATACATAAATATAACGTCAAATCTTGAAACACAATTTTCACAAAAAATAAATAAATAAACAAATATACGCTGCCATATAAAGTTTTATAAATATAAACAACAATATTCAGAGTTTAAAATATCCGTCTCAGAAATCCGTGTATATAAATATATATTTATTACGACTCAATATCTGTTATGTTTACAATACGTGCTAATCAGAGTTAATTGCATTGAACGACTGACTGAATTAGAAACTACACGCATGTGCGTGCAAACTGATCCACTTGGGCCTGCGCAAATCTTCATGGTGTGTTACATCGGCGCATGCAACTTCCGTAACTTGCTGATCAGTTTATCCTAACGCGCCAAAAGAAGTATAAGTTCAATAAAATAATTAGATTTGTAGATTTTAATTTACATCATATTAATATGTGAAGTGAATACTTATATAAAAGTTTACCAGATGTTCCTGAAGATGGAAAAATAACTTCCGAAAGCGCTAGAACATAATTAATTATATAGGTTGGTAAGCGGAATTATAATTTATATGTTTTTATATTATATATACCAACGGGACTATGCTAAATAAAATTATTCTGAAATAAAATATATTTTTTATTCTGAAATAAAATATATTTTTTATTCTGAAATAAAATATATTTTTATAATGTTTTCCAGTTTCCATTATTAAAAAAATTATTAAATTAACAATTAAAATTAATAATTTCAAAGAAAAAATGTATTTTAAATAGGGTGATTATATCGCAACTAATAATAGCTGCAGATGAGAAAACGGCAAACAGGATCTACTGAAGCAAGTCACTGATGACGATGAATTTATTAAGCTATCTTTTTAATAGATTTTTTCTATTTAAATTCAACCTTCATTACACTTACTTCAAATTTTTTAACAGATATTTGAAACAGATCATTTACTTTTTTTTAAAATAATAATAGTAATAAATAGTGTAAAAGTACAGTTTTAGGATTTAGAAAAAAACCTAAATAGAAAATAACAAAGAAAGAAAGAGAAAAGAAGTAATTATTTAAAAAATAAATAATAACTTGATTTAAAACACATATACTTTAAAAAAAAAAAAATAAAGAAAATTAACGTCTTAATAATTAGGAACTAGAGGGATTTAACTTTCAGTTAACCTACACTCATGTATTCAATATTATTATTTTTTTAACTTATTTATAGCTACACTAAACAAGTAGGATACATCTTTTGTGTTAAAACAAATTGAAAGTTTGCTGGTCATCATAATAATAGACTGACTCGCTCTCTATTACGCTAGCCATTTCAATAATACATTGTATGAATCTACTGCGGGTCAATTTTGTTGCTACCTAAACATAATATATTTTTTTAATAGTAAATCTATATACATATATAAATCTATTCATAATAATGTAAAAAGCAATAATAATAATAACAGTAATATTATTGGAAAGTGTATGAAAGTTATTCACTTATTACGAGTTAACATTTAAAAAAACGCAATATGCCATATATGATTTAGCAGTAATTTTAAAAACTAATTTATACGTTTGTTTAAAATTTATCTAAAAAAATTATTATTTTTTTCACAAATTTGGTTCATGAATATAAAATCAATTTTAAAATTTAAAGGTACAAAAATATTTGTTTATATCAATAATAATATAAAAAATTATAAAAGTTCTTTTATTCCGAGTAACATTATGAAATATGATACAAATGATTGTATTATAATTATATTTTCGAAAATAATTACATTTTTTCAAAACAGATCTGTCTTTATCATTTAGGCTTATTTTTGATCATAATACACAATTAGTTACAGGATCAATATTTAGGCATCCTCTACCCATTAGATTCATATAAGGAAATTTTTTCTTTGTTTAACCTCCGGAACACCGTAAGGTATTACTTATGAGGATGATATATATGAATATGAATTAAGTGTAGTCTTGTACAGTCTCAGGTCGACCACTCCTGAGAAATGTAGTAAATTGAAAGCCAACCACCAAAGAACTCCGGTATCCACGATCTAGTAGTATTCAAATCCGTATAAAAGTAACTGCCTTTACTAGGATTTGAACTGTAAAACTCTCGACTTAAAAATCAGCTGATTTACGATGACGAGTTAATCAACAGACCAGCCCGGTGGGTTACAACTCGTTCTACACTAACCTTACAAAGGATCTAAAGAGTCAAATACATGCATTACTAAAGAACCGAAAAACTGGAAGATATGCGACTAATTTACCATTGAAGAAACTGCATTACAAGATAAATTAATCAATAACCTCAGGAGTCCATCCTTACCATAATCAACTGGGAATTCTGAAGGTATTTACCCAGATAAAGAGTAGCACATACATGATAAACGATTTTGCATTGACCAAGTCAAACTCAAAATAAAAAATTGGAAAAGTTTACTAAATCTTGAAAAGAAAAAATTCTGTTAAATGTTGACTAAATGGAGGTTCAGATTTTATTTTTACTTTCCCGTCTAGCGCTATAGCAGTAGAAGGGAAAGTATTGTAATCTGCCCAATTTGAGCACATGCTGTTTTTACATGGTCTTGACGTTTTGACACCAAAGAACCCAAAACACTGTATGGAAATTTTCCAGATGATTACATGTACGCGTGTGTTCGATGTCTCATACCTTCGGGACCGATTAAACTTTGTTAGATTACTTCTTTTCTACGGAGCATTGATGCCATTAAATTTTCAACTTAAAGGTCAAGGGGGTGAGGCTATAGAACAAGGTTACATTCAATATCTCGATATTTCTCCTAATTAAGGTCATATTTTTTTATGCACATTTTTTAATAATTAAAAAATAATATCTGCGAAAAAATATTTTTCAAAATCGCACTTCCACCCCAGAAAAATGCTCCGAACTACTGGCTAAGTGGGTATACTGCGTCAATAGTACCTTCAGTCACCACAAGGAGCGCTAGTGTAGCACTCACGCACAGCTGTACAAAAAATATTATATTTGAATAAAACAATAAATATTTTAACTTAAGTAGTGTGAATATGTGTGTAAGCCGTACATCAGAAACACGTCACGCGGCAAAAGCCGCGTTCGTGCGTTTGTGTTTTCAGTTTCAACTGAAAACAAATGTTTTTCAAAGGAAATATTCCTTGCTAAGTTTCTCATACATTCTTATACGATTAATATCTCATATATATTAGCACCTCGTCGCGGTTTTACTCGTGCTTTATGATTACTTACGTTTCCCGTCGCAGTCAGGGGATGTTTTCCGTCTAGCCAAAAATAAATTTGTATTTTCTGGACCCCTCCCTATGTTCTTAAAACTCATATATGTGAGAATAATAATAAATAAAAATTAAAGCCTATTTACTTTATAAAAACAATCAGTGAATTGTAATTTCTTCACAGCAATAGTTTGATTAGTACAGGACTCGCTAATTGGTTTTTAGATTTCCTGTCGTGGCTTCTTTACGAAATACATAAACACAAAATTACAAACAAAGTTACCAAATCTCATTAAAAATTGATTCAATAGTGGTAGCATAAAACGGGAAAATTTGTGTTTTTTTATCCCTTAAAATATTAAAATTCAAAAAAGCGAATATGGTTTTAGATATTTATCCGAGGAGTATTTGCAAGCCCACAGTGAATATCTCATTTAATATAATCGGAAATAGGGAAAATTTTCAAATCATTGTTCGAAATTTTTTTACCTTTTTTTAACCCTTTTCCAGGTTGAATCTCAAAAAATTTAGAAAATGTCTTTTTTTAAATATTCACACGAAGATTACTCACAACAAAACTTAAGTTGATATCTACATTTGTTACCGAAAAATAAAAAAGAGTAAATTTCATTGTTACTCCATTTTAACCATTTGAGCTCGTAATTTCAAAAAATCCCTTCTTAGTGTGCACTTACACCGTAAGTGCATAAACGTGTATAAAGATTTTTTATCAATTTATAGTTTTTGTCGGGTATTGATTTTGAATGATTCACTACATGTTATTTTATATACATATTTTTTTTTTTTTAAATCTATGAATATAATTTTAAAAATTTCTTACTTTTAATTTTTTTAAATGTTACTTTTCTTAAACTATGGATTAAAATAGCTACTTGTACAATCTCTAGTTATTTAATTATTTGTAAAAGTTTATTTTTATACGAGTACATAACAGACTATACATGTACAATATTACTACTTTCAGCGAATCAGATTTTTCGTTTTGCTGATAGAACTAATAATATTTTTATATTCGTACTTTTTTTCAGATAATGTAAATAATTTTTTGTAATAAATTTAAATGTTTTATAATATAATGTTATATTTCTTATTATTATATTATTGTTATTAAAGTAAAACTTGTATTTCCGTCTAACATATATTTACTCATTAAAATTTTTTATTCATTAAAATTAAAGTAAATATTTTTTTTTAAATTAAATAAAATTTGTAAGAAATATTTTTCTAAAAATATTCACATATATATATATATATATATAGGTTACGCTTAAACAAATTGGTCAAGAAAATTTTTCTCTAAATCTAACCCCTCTTCAGTAAAGGCTACAAATACGAAAAAGAAAATTGTCTGCAATACGAACAAAACAACTTTCTGCATTTCAGGTCCGGAAACTATAATTTAAAAAAAAATTGTAAAAACAATTTAAAAAATTTTTGAAAAATATTTTAACCAAAGGGAGAATTTTAAGAGTGGGGAATTTTTTTTTTTGAAAAAAAAATTTTTTGGGATTATTTATATGCATTGCAGGTAACAGATTTGCTGTAACAAGTTTCCTCTAAACTGCCTCAGAAGAATATAGAATTTCTTTCCGCGATATCCGCCGCTCCCTACAGAATTTTGAAAATATTAATACGAGTAATTGCCCCATATATAAAAATATTCAAACCAAATTTGAAGAAAATCGGTTCTATCAATCCTGATATATAAGACCACAAGCAGTGCCACACACATACGTACGCACATACATACATACATACATACGTATGTTTTTTTTTTATATAAATGAACTAGTTGGATTCTAAAATCTAAAAATTTGCAAAAAAAATCGACACCCCATTTTTCACATATCATCAACTTTCCTCTTTAATAAAAATACAGATTTTCTATCTATATTCGGCAGGAAAATAAAAAGTAATAATCAGCATTTTCTTTTTATTTTCAGTAAAAAAATGGAAGCAAAAAGTCTCTTAAAAAATTACGTTTAAAAAGTAAGGCCAAATGAAACAGATTTAGAATCATTTTTACTTCCTTGTAGGAAGTAAAGAAAATATTGTGATCGCGAAAAATTATGGTTTCCAGATTTCAACAGAAATATCCTTTTTGACCATCCCTGAATCCATTTTGACTAGTTTTGGCGTGACGTCTGTACGTACGTATGTATGTATGTATGTACGTACGTATATATCTTGCATAACTTAAAAAGGTTTAGCCGTAGGATGATGAAAATTTGGATTAAGGACTGCTGCAATATCTATTTGATTTCAATCGACTGAACCAAAGTGTCCAAAAAGTGCTCGAAATTCAAAACAAATTGGATTTTCAAACTTTTGCTTAACTGCAGTTAAGTCCTTATTGAGAGGTTTTCAACGATATATCATCATAGGTGGTAATTATTTTCATTGGTTCCAGAGTTATAGTCAAATAAAATTTTAATTAATGAAATATGTGTATCTTAGGGGAAGGCTAAATTTAAATAAATTGATTTATTAATGATTATTAATCTCTCATTATAAAAAAAAAAATTACGATGAATAATAATTCAATAACAAAAAAAAAATATTAAAAAATATCAATGTTTAAAATGAAATAAAATTTTATGTACTTTTCATTTTAAAAAAAATGTGTAAATATAATTTAATAGGCGTACAAGGAAGTCATGTGTTGTCCACATCAGGTTTTTAGTAAATTTATGACTAAAAAAACCACTCTCTCCTACAACATTGTTATTTAAATGAAGAAAAAAGTTTTTCAACTATTACAAACAAGTTTTACACAGGAAGACCATTCCATTTTTTATGTGAAATAACTTAAAAAATAATAATTAGATGTAACTGATCATTTGTATTTAATATTTATTCAGTAATATTAAGTTGGGAAGAGCATTCAGTAATAACAAAAAAAAATTCAGCCAATTATTTTTTGCCTAAGCTCAAAAAAACTGGGAATAAATGAACGTAGAAACAAAAAAAAAACTTCCGTTTTTCAGGTTGACGGATTATAAATGGTGATAACAGAGTGATAAATTTATCTGCTTTACACGGTAGCTTAAATATTCAAACAAAAAGAAACTTTTCAAACGAAGTGAGGATCTATTTTAATTCGATCTTCTGTTCTTGGACCGTTTGTTAGTGACGAAGTTACAACCAAACGCATTTTCGAATTTTTACATTACGATTTTTTGCTTTATTACCCACAACGACATATGTAAGGTTTTTTTTTTATTAAATTCTTCGTTTCAAAATGGCAGCTGGAATCTTTTATAAGTATATGGATGGTAGGTAACGGTGGAAAGGATATTTTTATCGCAAATCTACAGCTTGACACGGCTTACCTTCCTGATGTCAAATAGTCTGTCTCCTATAGTCTCAAAGGCATAAGATAAATATTTATACTACAAAACTTATTTTTTTATCATTTTACCGTCAAATAACTTATTTACAGAATAACTTTAAAAAAACTAAATAAAAAAAGAAAAAATATAGAGATATGCCAATATAGTTGACCGTTCAGCGACGTTCGGTTCCCTGGAAACAATGCTTACAATTTTGCTAATATAGTAAGGCTATTTTGGCGGTGGATAAAAATCTTCCACAACTAATTACGACTGGCAATTCAATTTTTTTAATTTATATTAATTCTCATTTTACCAATTTAATTTCAATTTGTTAAATTCCATACAAAATGAGTTCACTTCAAGAAAATAATAACGTATAATATTCAAATGATAAATAAATAATATCATTTAAAATTTAAATAAATCAATAAATACATAATAAATAAATACAACGGATGGATCGATGATTAGATCACATATAGAATTACGGATTTCCTTTAAACAAAAAAAATTATCAGCAGTAAATGTTTACTGATAGTTTGTCATTTCCTGTTAAGATATACCGCTCTTATAATATATTATATGGTAGTGAACAGACCGTGACAACATCTTTATACAATATACATTTCGGTGTAATCTTAAATTGAAACTTGACTTTAGTATTAAATTGGAAGGTGCGGAATGGAAGAATACACTACACTGTATTCGAGAAAGTAGTTTAGTTTCGTGACAGGTATATCATCAGACTTCTAAAACGAGGGGCAAAACATTTTAATCATCGTAATGCTCTGTTTAGTGAACTTCCTGTCGAAACGTTATATTAACCAGCCAACATAAATGACCATGATATTGTTAGTTCGTTAAGGATATTAGTTCACTATAATTTTCACTAGGATTATAATTATTTTAATAATACGTAAATTTTAAAAAAATTATTATCTTAAAGTTAAATAATTTAAATTAGTTCTAGGTATTCAAAATTTACAATAAAAATAAATAAATTTAGAAAATAGTAGTACACTTGAATTAATCGATCTGTTTCCTTCTTTTTTTTAAAATTTAAAAAATAAAAAACGAAAATTAGCAATCTTGATTTAGAATATTTTCATTGGCCAGTTCTCCAGGTTTTTAGCTAGAGAGATGCATAAAAAAATAATAAATATAAATATATAAAGTGCTGAAATTTAATAAAATTTAGTGAAAACAATTTTGTTTTATGTGTACAAAAAAATTTAATTAATTGTGTCCAAATTTATCGAAAAGTACATTAAATAAGCAATTTTCCACAGCGCCCGTTTAATGACAATACAGTCATAAAATGTTCAATCATTAATTTATTTATTTACGTAAACAAAGTATAGGCTATCCGAAGTATTCAATTCACTATTTGTCATATAATTTAATATTTATTTCCTAATTATTACTTAACAGTAATTAATTTTAAAATTAAATTAAGACATCAGAAGACTCAATCTTCAATCTAAATCGTAAATAATTCACAAATTTTTATACAGAATTCTTTTAAACTTTTATTTTTTAACATAAATGATTAATATAGATTTTTGATAAATATTACAAAAAAATTTTATAAAAAGAATATCAATTTTCGTTATTTTCCCAAAATTTTGGTCTCTAATAAAATAGATATACCTAAAATGATGTAAATACAAAACTGTATTAATGGCAGAAGCACATATACTGTTCCACTCAAAAATGGTTTGTTTTAATCAATACTTACACTAAACCATACGCAAAATTAAGACATGCACGAAACCTCATGAATCATAAAAATTCATACAATAAACTTAAAAGACTGAGTATTTGTTATTTTTTAATACTTCAAGTAAACTATTATTTTCATCTGATATTCAAATTTCACGAAAAAATTAAAAAATTTATCTTCTTTGGTAACATTTGTTTCTATCGGGGGAGGGAGGAATTTCAGCAACAAAGATGGGTGCATATTGATTGACACCGATACGTATTCATTGATTGAGATACACAGACGGGTATGGGTGCTAATTAAATAAATGCCGACTAAAAACGTTCTGCGATTTAGTCACTAACATGATATCTAAAATAAAACTCCTAATACTTTGAGTATACCATTATAAGAATTTTATATTTTAGAAATGGATAATCAATTCGGTTCTCATCTAAAAAATCTATAACAAGTTATAAATCTATAAAAAGTTCTGCTGGATTCGGAATAGTATATATATATATATATATATATATATATATATATATATATATATATACTAGCTGCCGTGGGCACGCCCTCCGCAGCTAGGCCATCTTGGCAGACAGCGTCTCCAAATATAAATTTTTTTTTTTTCAATGATGAAAATTGATATCGAAAGTTAAATTAGAAATTTAACTCTGCAAATTGATACTAACGAATCGAGATTTTCCTTTAGTGATGGGGACATTCCGGTAACTACGTTTTGGTTATAATTCACTATTTTATGAAGAAAAACAATCACATAAATAAACAAATCCCTTTTCTGCACGCCGGAAGGCGGAGGTAGATTTCACCGGTGCTAAGAAGTAGGTGATAAAAAAGATTTTCACCTTAAAGTTATGAAAAACTTCAAATTTACTAAATACGACAATGGTTGCATGTAAAAAAAGTTTCACATGTTTAGCATGCGACAAGCTCCGTCTTCTTGCAATTCCAGCTTTATTTTGGTCATCCCTTGCCGTAAGGATTGGTCATATCAAAAATTGTTACAGACAAAAGTTTTACGTAATGTTTAGAGGACTAACGACCAATTTAAAGATATTAAATACTGTGCCTATTAAGGGAGGAATGATTTTTTTGCCTTCGAAACCCAATTTTTTTCACCCCCAGCGCCAAAAAACATTACTTAGATAAGTTTTAGGCTCTTATCCAAAGAATAATAGGAACGAATTCGATATTTTACTTAATAAGAAAGTTATAGCGATATATTTTTTTTTCGAAAAAGCCTCCCCATTTTCACCCTCATGGTCCGATATTGGCCGTTAACGAACGCGACCGAGATTTTGGACGAATTATGTTTAAGGAGCAATTTGAAAGTGATTGACGCAAAATTACGGCAGTTATCGTGTCCGCAAGAAAGTAAAATATATATATATATATATATACTTTTGAGCTGACTGTGGTTTTCGAGTCTGGCGGGTGTGAAACACAAAGACATGCGTAAATTTTCCGGAAGTGGAATTACAGTAACCATTACAGTAGGTAGATTTTATAAGAAATCTACCTAAAAAAAAAAAATTATCAGGTGCATTTCCTGTACTTTATATTTACAGTAATGTTTAGTCGAGCTATCTAAATCTGTCGTGATTATCGTAAAGAAAAATCATTTTATTCTAAATCCAAGGGAAGATTAATTTTAATATACTTTTAAAATTTTTATAAAGAAACCCTTAATGTCTTAATTTGATATGGGTGAAGAGAGTACGTCTAGATTACTGCACCATCCCATAGTGTCTGGTAATTATCCTGGATCATATCCCATCTTTCAGGCAATAATATCAACAATTGAAAGATATTCGTTAATATTATATCAGACTTGCGGGAAATAGCTAGAAGTTCTTCGCTTTACATCCATAACGCTTTTTTATTTGATACGAGTATAATGCAGTTCCAGATGGGTATCTGCATAACAAAGCATCTGTATATAATTCTGAATAAATCTATTGAATTATTATTGGATACTTAAACACCAGTACCAATTTAGGAATATGTCCTTTGATTGATGTACTAAAACATTTCAGACATAAAGTCTGGGTGGAAGAAGAAATAACTTATCTTTAAATATCCATTCAAAAATCATTTTATTATCGCCCCTGGTCACAGATCTAAAGTCAGTTTTGTTTGGTAACTGTTACAATTAGTAAACAGACTTGAGTTCTGTATCATTATCGAAAGACGTTGTTGTAATAAATTTTCGTAAAATCGGACCATGGGGGCTGTTTCGAAAAAAACAAAATATCGCTATAACTTTCTTATTAGATAAAATATCGAATTCGTTTAAAGTTTCTACTATTTTTTGGATAAGGGCCTAAAACTTATGTAAGTAAAGCTTTTTGATATCACCAACCGTTGGCCCACGAGGTTGAAAAAACAGAATTTTGAAGACAAAAAATCATATTTCCCTTAATAGGCACAGTATTGAATCGGTTTAAAGTGGTCGTTAGTACTCTGAAAATTACCTAAAACCTTTGAAACAATTTTTGATATGACCAACCCTTACAGCAAACGAAGACCAAAATGTTGCTGGAATTTTAAGATGGGGCTTGACGTATGCTAAACATGTGAAACATTTTTCACATGCAACCATTGTCGTATTGAGTAAATTTGAAATTTTTCTAACTTTATGTAGGAAAACTTTTTTTATCCCCTACTTAGCGTCGGTGAAATCTACCTCTGCCTTCTGGCGTGCCGAAAGGGATTTTTTATTATTTTTTTTACATTATCTTTTCTTAATTTATTGATTTAGATAAAAGAACAGTCATTATAAATACAGATTTAATAACAGTTCGGTATTTGATTTTCCCAGATTCATATCGGATATACCAGAAACAGTACCATTAATTGAATCTCAATGATAATACTATATTTGTATAACATTGGTACTCGAACCAAACATAAACGTTAATATTTGAACATGGTTAATGGTTAACCTTATAAACAACCCTAGATAATACTAATCACATTATGAGTTGGGAAAAATATTTTTAAATATAGAAAAAATTCTTGTTATTTGAAAAGTTATTATTTAAAAAAAAAAAAAATTATAATCGAATATTATAAGTCAGATCTACACCTTCTGTGAATATAATAAACAAATCATTCACTACTTGATTTAAATTTCTTTTGAGGTCAGTGAAATCGGTTGAACAATATTTTCGAATGAATTTTTCTTTTACTTTTGCTATACATATCCGTAAATGTATGAGTGACATTAATATGTTACACTTAAGTAAATAGGAAAAAAAGGAATGCGCTTTCATCTAAGCAAGTTTAATAATATAATGAATGCACATTGGGAAAAGTAATATAGATGTAACATAATTGTTAGTACAATAAATTCTGTTTTATTTGAAACAACGACACCATTCTTTATGACATTGAAATAAAATGTGTGAAGGTATGCCTTCCATATTACAAGCGATTAAAAGCTACATAATACATCATTTTTAACTCACTGCCTGGCTTCAAAGAATCACCGGTTTCTTGTGCAACGGTTTTAAGGTCGATGCGTAAAGATGCGAGCGCAAATTTTCCTATGTATTATTTTAAAGCTATCTATTTTAATTTACTTTGATCGTTGGCATTATCTTTTAAATTAAAATTACACAATATATAAATTTCAGTACTCGCAACGGTTTTAATAAACTCGTTTGCAGTATATAAAATACTATCTTTTTCCAATTAGATTAAAATGAAAACTTTCTATGCGTAAAAACTGCATACATTTCTTAGATGTTCCGCGCTAATTAATCTTAATTTACATGCGCTATCAACTAATTGTAAAATGCAATATAACATTAAATATTTTGTGTTAATTATTTTTTTAAATTTAATAAAATTGATTAATAATTAAAAAATACAACAGCTTACAGAATTAAAAAAGCTTTTTCTTTAACGATATAAACTGTAATTACCGTGGTTAGAATAAATTTATCCCATTAGCATTTCCAATTTGTGCAGTTTTTTTTTGTTTTAATCGTGCCATTTATACAAAATAATTCACGAAAAATGTAACAAAAATTCAGAACATGATCTACTGGTGAAAATCAAGAAGATTCATATATACTAAACGTAGATTCGGAAACGCTTCGTTAGCGAGTGTTGGTTAACGAATTAGTCCTGATTTCTTCGCCTTAGTAAAATTAAGCAAGACTATAATTCTTAGAACCCAAATTAAGCGGTAAATTTATCAGTTTTATATGAAATCTGACCTGAAAAATTATAAAAATGGGTTCCGAATTGTATTTTTAGTGTTTTCGATAAATCTATGCTAAAATAAAACTGGGTTGGAAAAGCACACTATTTTTTTAGTTTTGTGTAAAATAACTTTCTTAAATGGATGATAAACACATAAAGGTTTAAAAAAAAGTTATAGAGAATTTGATTCTGAGTAAAATTTTATGAATAAGTCCACTGAAACTAAATGCAAGAATTTCAAAACAATTTTTGATATGTTTATCAAAAATTAAACGAAACAAAATTTTCAATATTACAAAACAAAAAAATAATTAAATATTTCAGAAAAATAAATGATCGAAATTAAAAAAAAAAACAAATACAATAATTTATTAGACAACTTAAAAGGTAGTTAAAATTTAATTTTATATAAATTTGTCTAAATAATTTATTTCATAAGCTGGCAATACTAATATGGCTGATTCCAACAATCAAGTTTTTGGTATTGCATTTGAACATCAATATACATTTAAATACGTTAATGGAATAGTGCGTGTATGTCATGATATAACAATGTCTAATAAATCTGCCAATGAAGAATACGGAAAAACATTTTTTTTTCTTTAGTTTTGATCTTCAGATAACCAAATTAAATCTGAGATTAAATAAGAGTAAGCAATCTTATCTTTTCTTTTTTATTTGGTTTAATGAAAACTAATAAAATAAGAAGTAAACTAAATTTTTGGTATAAGCAAGGATAGTGCTTTTCAGAACTTATGCAGATTTCACACTAGTGCTTAATTTTTCATACCTTTTTCAGCTCCATTTTTTATTTTCCTAGCGTCATAGCTTTAGAGATATGCTGCAAAAAGGAAAGTAAGGTAAATAAGTCAAAAAATGATTTACCCAAATGGGGAGTAATGATCCTACGTCTATACCTGTGTTTGCGTGATTGAAGCTTAACTTTAGACTGGATAAACGATTTTGATGAAATTCGTGTATGGGGAAATTTGTTGGTAAAATTTTAAAATCAATATTTCCAGGGGATGGGGGTAGATAGTTTTTTGGGGTAAATTTTCTCAAAATTTTGTAAACATAACCCCATTTTAGATTAAGTTCAGTACATGCGTGCATGATCTTACCATTTAAAAAAAAATTTTGCCCAAAGTTCCCCCTTTCCGAAACATCAAAAAGCTATCCCTAAACCCAAAAGAAGATAAACGTGTTTTTGCATAAAGATAAACCATATTCTCTTTGCATTTTATCTTTTTTTGTTTTTTTATTTACCTTTTACGTTGTATGTAATTTTATTTATGTTTCATCTATCAATTAAACATAAGTCCATTTTATATTAATTCAGTACATTCGTGCATGTATATCTTAACATTAAAAAGAAAATATTTTCCACTTTTTCCAAAAATTAAAAAGTTATCTTTTTATTTATTGCATATATTTCAACTAAATTTTTTTAATGTCTGTAAGCTTAGTAGTAGTGCAAAGAATCCAAAAAACAAATCTCTTTCGGCACGCCGGAAGGCGGAGGTAGATCTAACCGGTGCTAAGTAGAGGATAAAAGAGATTTCCAGCTTAAAGTTAAGAAAAACTTCAATTTTACTCAATCCGATAATGGTTGCATGTGAAAAAAGTTTCACACGTTTAGGATACGGCAAGCCCCATCTTAGAATTCTAGCAACATTTTGATTATCCCTTGCCGTAAGGTTGGTCATTAAAAAATTGTTTCAGACAAAGTTTTAGGTAATGTTTAAAGGACTAATGACCACTAACAGTTCGATACTGCGTCTATTTAAAGGAGGTATGATTTTTTTTTTGTCTTCGAAACTGCATTTTTTCCAACCCCTGGGCCATTGATTGGTGACATCAAAAAACTATACTTAGATTTAGGCCCTTATCTAAAGAATAGTAGAAACTTTAAACGAATTCGATATTTTACCTAATATGAAAATTAAAACGATATTATGTTTTTTCGAAAAACCCCGCCTCCTAATCCCACTGCCATGGTCCGATTTTTCCCATTAACGATCTCGAGTGAGATTTTGGGTCGCTATATTTTATGTATCAATTTGAAAGTGATTGGCACAAAATTACGCCAGTTATCATCTCCACAAGAAAGTGAAATTTATATAAGTATATATATACTTTTGAAGTGACGGTGGTTTTGGAGTCTGGGGGATGTGAAACCCAATGATATATCGAATCGTAATTTTCCGGAAGTCGAATCATGGTACCCATTACAATAGGTAGCTTTCTTATGAAATCTATCTAATTGTTATGCAGTAAAATACGACATGAACTCTCTTTAAGAATTATCTCCTAATAATGGTATTATCTGAATAAATAAATGTAGACAGCAAAACCACAATCAAGTTTTAATAAATCGGTATTAAAAGAGTTATTCAGATGATCCCGACTAATATACGGTAATATCTATTAGTCTAATTAAAAAAATAAAAATAATCGCATAACAAAGATTCATCGGCTGTAACATAATAATCTTCAAATAATTTACTTTGATCGAACTGGATTAATTTATTTATTAATTATGACAAAAACTTTATTAATTAGATACACGGAAAAATTAAATTAAATTAAAATCGTAGAAAAAAAAGAAAAGTAATAAAAAAAGAATCAATCAAAGCGATTGACTGACTGAGCGTCAATTTCATTTTTTATCGATTGATAGAAAACCAATTATTCTAATAGAACAGTCACAGTAATAATAATAATAATAATAATAATAGTGACAGCAAGAATTGTGGGAGATGATGACTAAGCTGGTGATAAAAAAATGAAGTGAGAAAATTCACGATAGATGATGATATTATGAAATGGAAAGCGACAGCAAAATTTTCTTACGTGCGAAAAGAAAGCTTGGTGGTTGGAGGTGGAGATAAAGACCTTGACAGTATTCCTATAAAGAAAAACTATGGCCTACCGTAACAAATTGACGTAACCTGGACAACGTTAAAACATATCTACTAAAAACTGATATTAAAATATATTTATTGTTTAATATTTTTATTTTTATTAGAAATAACATCAAATTAATAACAACTGTTGTTGTTATACTAGTCGCTTTGAATTCGAGTTAAAAAAAAAATGTTATATTTTTCTGGCACTGGTTGTTTATTCTTAAAGTGGAAAAAACATAGATACAAGAGAAAAAGATACCTAGGAATTTTTTGGGGTGTGTAATTTATGATGATGTTTTATTGTAAAATTATCATTATATATTTAAATAAACCAAAGCAAAGTTAAAATTTTTTATTTACTATTTTATTTAATAGATTTGCTTAAATATTTTTAATAGAATTTTTAAAAAAGATTTCAAAAATCTTTATTTTTAATTTTAATTTTTTTTATGTTTACTGTTTAAAATGGAAGAACGTAAAAAACTTCAATGAGAAATATACAACCTAGTGACCTTTTTTTTTTTTGGGGGGGGGTGAATATGATTAAATTTAATTGTAGTATTATTATTAAAGTTAATTATTTAAAATTTTAATAATGTAAGTTTAAACCAAGAAAAAATAATTTTTTTAAATTAAATAAAAACAATATTTTTAATTTTTTATCGGCTCCCCGACTCTTAATATTGTCCCCAAAGTATTTTTGGAGTCACTTGCACAACTACTATGTCTAGTAAATAGACATAACAAAAAATTTGGTAAAAAAATATGCAATGAATAAAAAGATAGCTTTATTCGATTTTTGGGAAAGGGGAAAAATTTTAGAACAAATTTTTTTTTAAATATATGCAAGCATGTATTATAAGCTTAATATAAATTGGTGGTTACGTTTAATCGATAGATGAAACCATTACTTGATGAAAATTCATAACAAAAAAAAAAAATATGTATTTTATTTTCACTAAATTATTTTTAAAAAATCATAATATCTGTTTTGATATACAGTACCTTCCTCAGGTGTTACAAACAGAATAATAAAGTTAAAAAAGTACATACAATAAAAAAAACCAAAAGAGATAAAATGCACAAAAATGGTTTTCCTTTGTGAAAAAACATGTTTATTTCTTTTTGGGTTATGTTTGCAAAATTTTGAGAAAATGACGCCCAGAAAAACTACCTACTTCCTTGAGATATTGACCACAAAAGTTACCCAAAAACTAGCTCCATATACACAAGTCTCTTTACAAAATTTCACCAAAATCAAATTCTTCAATCAAAACGTTCAAAAAGCCAACATATGTACCTGTTGTTACCCATTTTTTTTTTGGTCCCTGGGACATGAAAAGTCAAGAAATTAAAAAATACCATACCCCAATTTTGACTGATTACCATACTTTCCTCCTGGTAGAATATTTATAAAGCTATGATACCCGGAAAGGAAAAATAATTAATAAGATTATTTTTTGAATTTCATCAACGTTACTTTAAAGCAAAAAAAATTTCCAAAACAATCTCTTTTAGGACTTACAAACTGAACTTTTTTTTAACATTATATTGGTTTTTATCTTTAAAGAGCTCTAACAACTAAGGGATTGTCTTTAAGGGAGAATATTTAAGGGGGAGTCAAATAATCATCTCCTGAAAGTCAAAACAAAAAAAATTCTATTCTACAGACTACAATGCAATTTAAAAATAAATTTTTTAGAAAACAGTAACGGAATAAACAAAATTATATACAATTCGAAAGTTTAATTTCAACAAATAACATATGGAAACCTAAACATAATTCAGGCTCTTCATAAAACAATTATTTGTTAGCAAAAGAAAGTGTTAAATATATAAATCTAAAAATCAAAAAAACTGTTTAATGGTATAAAAGAACAAGATTATAAAACCTAAAAACAAACAAATGTTAATAGGTTATAATGAATAAAATATATGGTTTTCAAAAAAACATGAATACATATATATATATATATATATATATATATATATAATAAATTAGGTATAACAATGCAAAATGTTCCTACCAAAAATCGAACATGACCAAAAAATGGGTTAAATTTATAACATTTTTGAACCAAACTTTTTCCAGACACCAGCTAATTTTCAAGTAATAGCTATTTCAGTAAGTAACAATTATTTTTTTAAATAAACTAAACCGGTACACATCTGATTTCATAAGCTTAGTAAAAATATAGGTAAAAAAACTTATTATAACTAATAAGGATGAAGTGGTATTCGTAAATAAAAATATGGTGCAAAATACAGTACGACCCCACTTCAAAAGTTCAAAATAACGTAGATATATTGGTTGTAGCACATAGTGAGGGATGTCCAACAAAAAAAGACTTATCAGATATAAAAAAAACACCATTTTTCTACTTTTTAGTATGTATACAGAAACACTTTTTAATTTTGTATATATATTTAGTAATAAATTGAACAGAATAAATAAATACACTAATACATTTAGCTCTGTGAAACTCCAATATATAAACTCCAAGCAAACGAAAATAACTTTTTATAATTGTCTTAAATGTAAATGTTAATTTACACACATTCACATTCATTTGTGGTGCTAACCCACTAGGTTGGTCTAGTAGTAAATTTATCATAAATCAGCTGATTTTGAAGTTGAGAGTTGTAAGGTTCAAATCCGAGTAAAAATAGTTACTTTTTTACGGATTTGAAAACTAGATCATGGGTACAGGTGTTTTTTGATGGTTGGGTTTCAATTAACCATACATCTCACAAATGGTTGATCTGAGATTTACATTCATACACATCATTCTCTGAAGTAAAATGAAGTCAATGTGTTTCAGTGTGATAGAGTTGATAAAACAGCATGGAAAAAATATTTTTAGTCTTGAAAATAATTTCACTTAAATGCTTGATGTAAACTTCTTGTTTTAATAAAAAATATTAAAAAACACATCCGAACACAGTGGGAAAAAAGTCAAGTTTTTCTACAAATACAAACATATATTCTGTAAAACGTGAGAAACATTGCTACCAAAATGAGAATAACCAAAAATGAGAATAATGTCTTTTAAGTTCACAAAACAAGAGCAAGTTTTTATGCCTTCAATGTTTGTGAAAAAATAATAATTCTTCTGCTTTCCAGATAGCATTACATTTGAAATTTCATAATTTTTCACAACTAATCTGTCAAAATTTGTATAAGTTAAACATAAAATTTGAAAAACTATAAGCACTGAAGATTCTCTTTGATCACGTAGGCCAAGTAGTTGCACACTTAAGAAAACAATCTATTGGCTAATGGGCTTTGTACTAGTTGACAAACAAGAAAACAATCTATTGGCTAATAGGCTTTGTACTGGTGGATAAACATCAATCACAAGAAAACCTTCTGTTATACTGGAAATAGCCACAAGTTTACAAAATATTCTAGAGGAACTAAAGTTAAAGTGTTATCGGCCACTGATTTCTTGAAGCATTTAGAAAAAATTATTTTGACAGAAGGATGGATTTTTACGAGGAATTTATTATTTACCATGAAGCAGATCCTAATTTGTCTAAGTCACAATATCATCTAATCAAATTAAACAGTCATAGTGTTTATTAGTCTGATGAAAATCCTCATGTAATAATGGAGAAGGAAGTAAACATATCTCAAGTTAAATGAAAGGTGTAGTATCGCAAAAAATTAGTACTGAGACCAATTAAAACAAGCAGATTCATACCTTAAGAAATTATGAAATTGTTTATACAATCATGTATTTGACATCAGCCATTCCTATGTTTGGCAGCAAGATGAGTCACCTCCTCACTGTGCTTCATCTTTTAAGCTGTAGAAAATTTAGTTCATTTAGTAAATGGGCAAATCTTAATTGGAAAAAAATGTGTATTTAAATGTTTAAATGTTGCCACAAATGCATAAGAGTGCAAGGACAATATTTGGAACATTTCATCTGATGTTTATTAACATACATTAATAAAAAGCTACTTTTAAGTTATTTATAACTGGATTCTCATTAATAAATTGGGAAGCTGACAGTCTACCTTGTATACATACAGATTAACAAAAATCTGTTGTAATCAATTTTTTCTATATAAGTTATTCAGTTTTCTGTAAAGTAGAATATGAAGAAAACCAATTGAAGAAAAACCCAATAGAAAATGTTGTGAATTTAAGGTTTAAAATAATGAGTTATAAAAACTGTCTAAACTGTAAAAGATGAAGCCCTTGTGTTTAAATTATTATATTAAATAATGAAAAACAAAAATCTTGTTTGTAACTTATTTAGGTGCCATAAATCACTTAAGGTTCTAAACAAACAAGAAATTAGACATGAGTCATTCTGGAAAACAATACATCCATTCCAATGAATAACAAATATACCATAACAAACTGAGGAGGAGAGTAGTTTCCTGTTTTCTTCATCAGTAAACATTTCAACCTATCAACATGATGAACCCACTAAAATAAAGGTGATGATAAACTCTAAGTCCCATTTTCTTTGAACCTGAGGTATTAGAAGAGCTCTGATTCTCTTGAACTTCAGAAGTTTCATATGCATATGGAAAGTAACCACTTTACTATAATATTTTCTATAAATATGCATTGTAAACAACATAACTGTCTAGTGAAATATCATCCTTGGTTAGATCGTTACTGCCATAGAAACAGAAAAATGTATCCTCTGAATCATTCCTCTATGAGTGAACATAATACAATTAAGATATTGCTTAACATTGAAAGGGAACAAAGATCAAAGAATACTGTGCTTTTCTTTGGTCTTCAATGCCGATGGTTGAAGTAATTCCTCTTGTTAGCTATGGAATAATACACCTACTTAGTTGCTCTGACTTATACAATGTCTAATTGTACACCAGTTCAAATTAATATTATATATAAAAGATGTTCACAATGTAGCAAATCTCTTGGGTGAAGGATGTAAAAATATAACAAACATGATTTATTTAATTCATAAAAATGGCTAAATGTTATTTCAATAACATAACGTGTTTGGCACACTGACGAATAAAAATATATTCCTCAATTTTCCTATTTTTTCAGGCAAAGGATATTATTGTACTTTATAACAATTATGCCATTATTAAAAATGATTATATATCTTACCCCGTTATCTTAGCTTACCTATATTTATTATACACCTATTGCACTCACTACATGTTCAATCAGATATTACAATAAAAATTATCTTTGTAAAAAATAATTCAAAATTTATTTATGAATATAATTAATATAATGTAGAAGATAAAACACAGAGTAAATATAAATATATATAATGTTTCAAGGTACAAATATATTAAACATTTCATAAAATTCAAGTTTTCCAACAAAGCGATAAAAGTTATCCATTCAATTTCAATAATTTTTCTACTTTTATCTTCTACCTTAGTTGTTAAAATTGTGATCTTCATCGGTCATTTTCTGTAGATTATAAATAAAAAATTGTTTTTTTTTTTTTTTAATGAGAAACACAAAACTAATTGCTTCAATACTATTCTTTTTTTTTCTTTTTCTTTAATATGAATCACAAATAAAATTTAACCTATGAGCAAACTGAATAAATTTAATACTTCTTTGTTTTAGAAAATTCAAATCCTTGATGAAAGAAATCAGATTTTACTGGCTTTCCCAGTTCTCTAATATGTCTCGATCTATTTTTCTCTTCCTCCCTGCTAGATGACGGATGATTTTTGCTTGTTGAAGGAGCTACTGCAACTATAGTATTATCAGAACTCGTTCTATCTACAAGAAGAGATGAACGTCGTTGTGACACATTTCTTCCGATTAAGCCCATTCTCCATAATATAACTGCCGTTACTTTTATAAGTATAGTAATTAATAAAACTCCGGCCACATTATAATACTTTCTATCAACAAACTGAAAGGTTAAATAATCAGCTATCATATGCTGTAATTCTACAAACCCCATTTTTTTTTTTTTTTTATTTATTAGTTTACTTGTGCAGGATTTAATTTTATTTGTCAGTTATGATTATTCACAAAAGCTACAGTAATTTACATTACTCAAAATTTGGTCTGTGTTTTAATAAAACTTAACTGTGTATGGTAAATTTCCTTTAAAACTTACCGATTTTACCACAATTTAAGCGTGAAAGAAAATTATGGCAAAAAATTTCATTTTTTGAAATATTTCTTATTGTTTTTAATATTTGTGATTTTTTTTACATGTTATATTAATGTTAATTATTTTTCATTATAAATTTTACATAAATGTTAACATGTGAATATTATATTTATCAGTAAGTGTTCTGTACAAGATTAAATGTTCTTATTACTATGGAAACAAGAATTTATGAATTATTAGTGTTTATTAAAAATATTAATTCTTAATAATTTTTTTAATTTATTAATTTATCTATCTTATCATCAAAAAAATAAAATATCAAATTAATTTCAAAGAACTTTATATATACAAATATGGCATTTACCAAGGATCATTATATAAATTGTGATCCCATTATATAAACTCTTAGGGCTGAAAATTTAGATAAAAATAAAATATATAATCTAGATTTAGCACAAAGTAAAGCAAGGTATGGTCAGGATGTGTAACCTAGATAGTGAATGTCATTTATCCAAAAATATTTATTAAATGAAATGATTTATATAATTATGTGGTAATTACAAAATTGAACTGATTTACAGTTATCTACCACACATAATTTAATCACTGCAAAGTAAATGGATCAATAACACATTTAATTTGTTAATTTATACATTTAACCAGGTTTCTATTGCAACATTTGACAATTATCAGTAAAACTGTCCAATCCTTTGAAATTCCTTTCTTAGATAATAACCTTTTAATCCATTATAAAATTTACTTCTTCAAACCCAACTGATGCAATAATTAAAACTTCACGCTCCGTGAAAACAAGATGGGGTAGCAGAATGACTATAAGTGATCTGACAAAAAATAAAATATCCAAGTCAAGCTTAATAAGGAATATAAGGAGTGAAGTAGTTTCCTCTAACCTCCTTTACTGCCCAGAATTTGTTGTTATTATCTATCAGCATGCCAAAATCATCAAATGCAGATAACATTACGCCCTATAAGAAACAATGGCATGTCGTTTAACAAGGAATAGCTTATATAACAAGCACAATTTCTTCTGAAGAAAACAACTGTGATGCTACTTCTGTAGAAATAACTGCTGTTGTTTCTTTTAGCTATGGTGCTTTACAAGATATGTTACAGACAACAAAAAAAAAAAAACAGATAGTGTAAAGTACCAAATTGTTGTAACTTATCAGTGCTCTAGAAACTCTGCTTAATATTACATTAAATTACACACTTCCTCTGCTCACTGAATTTCAAACTTTTAACAACATCCATTAATCATATTAAGCTTTTTAGCCTGTTTTAATGATCTGTAAATAATATTAATGTTAAATAAATGTTTTACTATATAAAAAATTTACTTCAAAATACGAAACAAAAATATTCAAGTTTCATAGTAATATAATCTGATGTTTAATAAAATCTTACATAATCTGTTTTCTTAGTAATGAAAAGATAAATCAATAAATTAAAAAAGTGTAATTGAATTTTAAGTAACCACCTAAAATGAAGAAAAGTTAAAAAAATTATTTTAACAAGAAGACAGAAATGATGAATTGTATTTGTTGGGATAGGAACAACCACTATGAATATAGTGAATGGTTCATTATTGACAATTTACACAAGCATACCTTTTTTTCCTGTTTAGCCTCTGGGAATCACCATCAGATATTACTTTAGAGGATGATATGTATGAATGTAATTAAAGTGTAATCTTGTAAAGTCTCAGGTCGACCATTTCTGAGATGTGTGGTTAATTGAAACCCAACCACCAAAAAACAGTATCCACGATCTAGTATTCAAATCCATATAAAAGTAACTAACTGCTTTTACTAGGATTTGAATGCTGGAACTCTCGACTTCAAAAACATTCAAAGACACGTTCTCCACTAGACCAGCCTGGTGGGTCACACAAGCATACATAGATGAAGAGTAATTAACCATATATGTGATGTTATTAACCAAAGAAAATAAAGTCCTGTTTTAACGCAACCTTTTGGAACTTCATCTGTTTGTGTATGTGACATAGTTTTACAATTTTTATCAAACTTAATATTAATGTTCTATTAGGTGAAATGATATATGTAAATGAATTTTTATAAAATGTTCCATTTTAAAATAGCAATTACTGTCGTCATAGGTAGGGGTGATGAAGAGCTGTGCTGTGGAGGGAATTTTCTAGCATTAGATTGGGAAACCAAACTATCATTACCATATTGCCTTCCTTTCATCCTGATGCAACCTATTCCTGAAA
The DNA here is from genome assembly GCF_047948215.1 of Lycorma delicatula. NCBI lineage: Eukaryota > Metazoa > Arthropoda > Insecta > Hemiptera > Fulgoridae > Lycorma > Lycorma delicatula. The sequence continues at coordinate 35,636,754 of NC_134464.1, read as the reverse complement.
TCACATACTGATTATAATCTCTTAGCAATTATGTATGACAATCACTCTTTCAGATTTTACTCCATCTTTAAATCTATAATTCTATATGCTTTCTCAGTGCACTATATTAAACATTTGATCTTACTTTTCTTTTTATTAATTTATTTTTATTGCTTTCCTCTCAGAAATCCAATTACAAAAAAAAATAATTTATTAAAAAATTCAATAAAAAGGAATATAGGTAATAATATAGAATTCCTATGAGTGGAGGCTGATGTTCATTATTATTTTTTGTCGTTAGATCATTATGAACTTTTTCTTTATTTTTTTTATAATATCTTTTAAGTGTCGCTGTATGGACATTACATAATATAGTATGGACACATTATTGAAGAAAAATTAACAAATCATCTGACTATCCCATATGAAAAAAAAATAAATGAAAAAAAAAATAACAATATACAATAAGGCTAAGGACTCAGTTCTCTGATTAAAAATTTATTTACTGTATTGGAAAATCTAGAAATAAGTAATTTTTTATGCATTATCAAACAGGGGGGTAAGATTCTAATCCTAAATAATAAAGAGAAAATGAGCTGTGTTGTTTTGCCATATCTTCATTTAAGTGTTAATACATCTGATCATACAGTCCAATAAGGATCATACATCCAATAAGGAGCTGATAAAAGAATAACAGAGTTTAGAAAATAAATATAAATCTATTTCATAAAATAAAAGGAAACACAACATAAGAAGTTTTTTACCAATAAATTATTACAAAACTGATATAAAAAACAAAGACTTAAAGTATTCTTATTTTAAAATTAATTATCTTTATTTTAATATGATTATTTAATGGATTACTGCTACAAAGCAACAGCCATTGTTAGCTTGGTGATATTGAAAAACAAGACTACAATTTTTTACAAAGATGAGGATCGTACCAAACTTAGGAAAATGATTATATATATTAAACAGAAGAAAAAATATCCAGAGATATAAATATGAAAATTTTTCATATGTCTTTCACATTCTTTATACTTGCATGTCTTTTTTGAAAAATTAAAAAATTTTCTGAAAAATTAATAACTTCTATCCACTTAAAAACTTAAAAACTTAATTCTACTTCTTTGAGTAGGATAAAAAGAAAAAATTTACTGCTTGTATAATGTTACTTGTACAATAAGTGTTGAAAACTTTCCTCAGCCTGATAATTCTTTATTTCAAGAAGATTAATTAACAAATTTTTAAATCAGTAGGTTGAAATTCTTTGTAAAAGTTTTAAAATACACAGTCTTATTTTTATGAAATAAAATAGGTGGCTGTGCAGTTTTTTTTTATTTATTACAAATACCTCTTCTAATCACATTATTTTTTACAGGTTAAAAACATGAACAAGTTAAAATTTTCTTAAGACTAGTCTCATTTGAGATACATTACCCCATTTGAAATTCTCTACAATCCTTCTTCAATCAGGTGTTTTTTAAATTTAACAGACTCAATCCTCTTAATGCACCACATTCCATGGTGTTAAGTTTGGCCTCACCAAACAAAAATACCATAAATGATTATAAACATTACAATACAGTTACTTATATTAGTTATTTTAGACATTTATGCTAAAAATTACAGCAGGAAAAATAGAAGAGAATATGAAAGAAGGCTTGTTCAGCCTGAGAAAGGAGGGCATGTGATGCAGATAGAGGTATGAGGATGTTGAGAAAAATATGTTGACTGGAAGAAAGCATTTCCACTGGAGAATGTTATTGAAATTGGAATGAAAGGTATAAGGAAAGATTAAGAAGCTTAATATCTAGAGGAAAAGAACTGTTGAAAATATTGAAGGATTACAGGAGTGAGATGGATCCAAACAAACTCTAGAAGAAGGATGCCTACCGCTTTGTGTGGAGTTTTGTTTCTATACAGATCTGAAACATTAACAGTAAAAAAGGTTAGAGAAGAAGTAACTAGATAATTTTTAAATTGGTTATAGAGAAAATTAAGAAAGTAAAGCAGACAAGATAAACTCTGAAATAAAGACATACTGAGAAGAGTAGCAGCGCTACTGAATTTAATGAAGATATTGATGAAAAGGAAAAATTCTTGGTTGAGCCATACCCTATGTAAAAATTGTTTTCAGGGAAGGACCTCAAAGGGAAAGTACAGGAAGGAGAGGAATGGTGGTAGGAGGGGATTAATTATAGATATTATGAAGGGAAGTGAAAAGAAACAAAGAAGAATACTCAGAACTTGAAACCTATCAAAATCAGATTTTTCAAAGAAAGCTTTAAACCACTTCTCTAATATAAAATCTCAAGAAATGCCAACATAAACATAGTAAATACACTGGTGTTTTTCTGATTTTATGAATATTAGCAATTAACACAAGTGATAAAATTAAACATGTTAAAACTCCAAGAAGCCATTTGAAGAAACATATCTACTGCAACATCCCCTGGCAGCTTAGAACTAATCTAAGAACCTACTCTTAGGTGATGATACCTATAATAACCTTTTGATAACCACATCAAAATCGGCCCAGCAGTTTTACACTAACACATCTACTGCAGCACCCCCTGGTCAACTATAATCGTAAAACATGTCTAAGAACTTGCTCTGAAGTGATACCTATTTAATGAAAAAAACCACATCAAAATCAGTCCAGTAGCTTTTGAGGAAAATGGTAACAGACATACACATACATACACAACTTCTTACTCCAAACGCATATACAGTCTCTGACTGTAGCGCCCCCTGGTGGATTATAACTGTACAACATATCTAAGAACCTCCTCTGAAGTGATATGTATGTAATGCAAAAAACTGCATTGAAATCGGTAGTCGTTTTTGAGGAAAATGGTAACACAAATGCGCATGCACGCACACACACACAAACACAAACACACACATACACAAAACCTCTTACCTCAAACATTTAGAGCATCTTCGTTCCATCGTACATAATAAATATTTAGTTATTTCATAACTAAATATAAGTTATACTGAACTGTAGTTTAGTTTTTATATTCTTACAACACACATTACAAAAAAAGTTTTACTTTAATATGATAATTTTCATAATATTGCAATAAAAATTCTGTCAATTTTTTTTTCTAGGTATTACAAGGTACATTTGTACTTGGGTTAATACTACAATCAACATTAACAGCACTGGCAATACAAGTAGAACAAACAACACAGTCTACCAAAATAGAAGACAGAAAATCTGAAGACAGAATAGGAGATAATATTGCACAAAGTTCTTCAAGCAGTAGTAGTTTCAGTACTGTAGTTTATCATGATCCTCCAAAACAAAGATATATTAAATCACCACAAGATGAAGCAAACCCAGCTCAATCAGCTGAATCCTCTACTACTTTCAGGTATGCATTTGAAATACTTAGTGTTATAAACTAATATTACTTTAGTAGTACCTTTATGCACATGCTCAACTAACTTTTTTCTTACATTCAAGTAACACACCAACAACCTCTATGAAGGAAGGTTAACATCTCTGCCTTCAAATAGAAGATCCTGGCTTTAAATCCAAATCAGGCACTGTAAAATTAGCATTTCATATTATAACATACTAGCTTAAAGCATAGAGTGGATTAATCATCTATAAAAGCAATCTTACAGAAGCAAGATTCAACAAAAGTCTGGCAAGATTCACACTTTAAAAGTTAATGAGCTTGATTTACATTACATCTAAAAATTTAGATAATTAGAACAGTACTGTTAATTAAAAACAACGAAGAGACAACCAAAGACAGTATCAAAAAAAGCCATTACAATGAAAATATAATTGGATCAGATAGGCCTTGGACAGCATTAGATCAATAATCAGCATTTTGTTTAATTTCAGACAATAATTTCTTTAAAAATATTTAGTGTACTTAAAAAAAGTCTTACTGTGCACAGTAAAAAAACAAAAGTTTATCTAGATAAGTATCTAGATTATTATTACACTCCCTCCATCAAGTGGGTAATAAAATGATAATGTTTATAGTAATAAACATAATCAATACTAACCCATTAATGAGTGGAAGATGGGTGGATAGTTAGTCGATGGTAGGTGGTATTTTTTGAGTGAAAGGTGAGTGGAAGCTCTGAAAAAATGTAAGATAACATTTACTGTACGCATTGTTCATGAAGAGAATAAAAAGCTCCATAGTGAAGTTCATAAAATAGTTAATAACGTAAACGATTTTAGATTTTTTGAAGAAAGAAGCTATAAAGTTAGGAAAATTAACAAACATTTAAATGTGAAGAAAAAACTGCTGCTTGTGAGATTTCAAGATCACAAGTTCAAAAACTCATAGAAGAAAGCAAGATCTTCTTAAATCTAAATCACAGACTTGCTCATTCAACACACCAAAAAAGTATAAACAATCTTCAAAACCAGTTAGTCAGTGGATTAAACAGTCATGATCAAGGCATTGTAAGAAGAATGAGTTTGATATAAAACATAATAAACTGCCTACATTTGATAAATTATGAGAAAAACTTCAAAAGAGTATCCAATTTAAAGGTTCTAGAACTACACTAGCAGCAATCTTGAAAGAGCTAGGGTTTAAGTGGTGATAATAGTTAATAATGTTGATAATATTTAATTATTATTAATAGTGGTGATAATAATTAACCGATGATAATAGAAAACTTTGATTGTGAAAGAAGACATATATTGGAAGAGTATAGAATATTTAAGAAAAATGACTGACTACAGAAGAGAAAATTCTTCAATTGTTAATCTGGATGAATCATACATTTTAACATCCCATTTGCCATCAAAATCGTGATTGGATGACAGTAGTGCAGGAGTAAAAGTGCCGATTAATAAAGGTTAATCATACTTCACACTGGAGGAGAAATGGAGTTCATTCCAAATCCAATATTAATTTGGAAACTGAGTTCAAAAAGTAGTGACTATCACTACAGCACCAACAAAATCAATTTCATGAAGTGGGCATCTGAAAAATTAGTTCCTGGTCTACCTCCTCAGTAAGTAGTTGTTATCGATAATGTGCCACATCACAATTCACTTCTAGAGAAACCTCTGAATTCAAATGATAGAAAGGTAGCAAGATTAATTGGTTAGAAAAGAACAATATTTATTCTGTTTAATAAAGCAATTTAAAACCACAACTGTGACACAATTAAATCACATAGAAATTTAAAAAAAAGTACCATTTTGATGAACTATTAAAAAAACATAGGCATTAGGGTCTGCAACTTCCACCTTACCATCCTGATTTAAATCCAATCGAGATGGTATGATCGGCTCTGAAAATATATGTTAGTAGTAATAACAGGACATTTTTAATATCAGAGATTAAAAAATTAGCTGAAGGAAAAATGAATGAATGAATAAAGATGATTGGAAACCATATTGCGAACATGTATATAGAAAAAAAGCTGAAACTGAATATAAGAAAATGGAACTGCTAATCGACAAAATGACTGATAATTTATCATACATCTAGGCAGTGGTAGTCAAAGTGACTGTTCTGATGAAGACAAAGATGGTGAACTTGCACAGGAACTGGACATATAATGTAAATTTCAAGTAAGTGTTAATAATAATAATAGCACAATCAATAATGAACATAATTGTACAAAAAAAAGGAATTAGAAAATTTTAAATAATGAAAAATTCTAAATATTGTACAAAAAAGGAATATACAATTATAATTGTAAATCTAATTTAATGTGAGAGTGTGAAAATTATTTATTTTTCAGATTCAGTAGTAATGCAATCTCAACCTTCTCCAGTGCAATCTTTTATTTTCATTTGAACAATGAAAATTATACTACACATTGCTTGAATTTAATTAATTTTCTTGACTTCTTGAAAAATTAAAATAACTAGATTAATGATTAAATATTTCCTATTGTAACTAATCTCAGTTGTTAAGATATTCTGTGGTCACAACATCTTTCAAAAGTAAATTAATAAAATTAAGTTTGAGCTGAATTCTAAGTTTTTAAAATTTATATAGACAATTGTGAACTTTAAATAATATTTTTTATGTGTCTAGATTGTGCTACAAGATAAAATAAAAGAATTTTGTCAATAATTTAATTTGATCACATGAACTACTACATTCTCAATTAATTGATTTTATAGTACTGAGGGAGTGTGCACTTGAACGAATTTAACATTTATTAATAAATGGTAAAAAATAGTTCGATAGCAATTCAGTTTTTGTTCCTGCTCAGATTCCTGGCAAATTTAAGTTTTAGATTCCTGCTTCAGCTTCGAAGAAATGAAGTTACTGTAATAATTTTTTAATGTTGCTATATTAGCAACATCTACCTCAATCAATCTACCTGGAATATAGGGAGAATCTGCAAACTAAAGATTTATAGTCTACTTGTTCAAACCTTGTAATCTTCTACTTATCACTCATTCTTTTTTCCAAAAAAATACCATAGGAATTGTGTTTACTACATTTTTCATCCATTTGTACCCTATTCTGGCAGAGTTTCAATTAAGCACACATCTCAGGAATGGTCGACCTGAGACTGTACAAGACTACACTTCATTTGCATTCATACATATCATCCTCTGAAGTAATATCTTACAGTGGTTCTGGAAGCTACAAAAAAAAAAAAATCTGAGTTAGGTGCTTTACACTGATGTGAATTGCGACATTCACATCGGTGGCATCTTGACAACAGTCAAACTGGAATATGTCTTGAAGATGACCTCCAGTAAAGTCTCTAAGGGCTAGGTATGGAGGGGGGTAGTGTGATGGTTGAACCTGTCACATGGTGGGTGTTTTCTCATTCAAGGTCAAGCTGTAATGTATAGGTAAAATCATACTCTTCTTTAATGGCTACTTCTGTCTAATTTTCACTCCAAATTTACACCATCCATTTATAATATGAAAATTTTCATTAATTATAATCCAAGAACAAAATAGACTTTACAATTTTAACTAGTATAACTTTAATATTAGTAATAATAATTTTTCTTTTTTCAGGTTATACCATCCAAAATTAGAAACATATTTAGGTAATATAAATCCAGCATTAGTACAAAATCTAATGAAACAACAGCCACAAACTTTTGATTTATCAAAAACTAAAGTAGACCAACAGACTTCAAACAATCAATTTCAGCAACTACATCATCAACACAACCAATTTCAACTGCATCAGTTGCATAATAATCATAATTATAATACAAAAGAAGAACCAAAAGCTGAAGAGACTGTAACAAAATATTTATATCCACCAAAAAAGTATAAAAGTGTGGAACCCGGAACACAAACAGTATTTAATGTTGGATACAGTATTGGTTTTGGTGGCCCATCAAACAGTGATAAAACACAAGGATCTCGATTAAATTCAGCAACAATTGACAATGAAGAGGTATGATGGCATCCTAATACATATTTTTTTTTAAATTAAAGGCAGTTAAAAAATCCCCTTTAAATAATGTATTAAACAACTATACTTCTTTAATAATAAGTAGCAAAGATACCTAAACTAATTTTTATATATAGTGAATTGTCAAAATTATATCAAAAAAGATCAATCTCTTTCCACCTCTGAAGCTATTATTACATATTAAGGATTGATGAATTAAAAAAAATTTAAATACTACACCATTTATGTAAATTCATTTTGAATCATTTTAAAAGCAGACACTCAAATTAGTAAATCGTCATACAACTCAATTTATAATTCCTGGCTATATATATCTAAGTCTGCAACATACTTCCTTTTCCAAAAGTAATAATGAGTAAATAGATCTTTTTTAAAATTTCCTTTTCTTCAAAAATAACTTAACTACATTTCATGAAAAGAAAAATTAAATTAGATTAACTGTTTTCTTATTTCAAAATAAAAACAATTTTTTGGTAAATTTAAATATTTTTGCAAAATATTTCTTCAAAACACTAGAACAGAGTTTTTACTTTTATAAAAAAAATATTATACCTACACAAATTCACTGATTAGCATCGCAATATTTAAACTTTTTTGAATATGAAATAAAAAAAAAGCAAATAAAAATGAGATAAAAAATACTGTATAAATGGGATCTAACTTGAAAGGATAATAATTACAATTGCGTAAGTATGTTATGGAATAGTATACTCAATTTTTCTCATTTTTTTCATATAATGCAGTATGTCGTTTTATTGAAATATCATTCAATGTTTCAAAAGCACACTAAATTTGACAAAAACAATGAATACTAACTACTTTAATGTAACCACTTCCTAACTACCTTAATATACATGCTCATAATTTTTTTTTTTACAAAGATGACATTTTCATTTACTGGTGATAACACACGTGAATAACTGGTTTCAGCTAGGTATGTTTATAAGTTAGCACTGCCTTCTAGAAATTATTTAGACTAGTACACGATGAATTATTCATTAATGACTAGTTAACCCCTATGTGGAAGAAAATATTACTATATTATCACAGAAAGAGAGAACTTATTAAAGTTACTTAATAAGTTATTTATTAAATTGGACAAAAGATTTTATGTATATGGACTTTGCCAAAACAAATGCCATTACTTCTAATTTAATTATTTACGGTAATATTTACTGTTACTTTCAAAAATACTAGTTATTAGTTAGTTATATTACATATAAACTGATTTTTTCTAGTTCTAAAAATAGACAATTCATTTCAGTATTATTTATTTCTATTCTACATAAAGTGTAATGTTATGAAAATTTGAGGTTACAATTTAACAAAATTATCAGTAATAAAAAAAAGTGACATGTTATTGTAGTATATAAATGGGTTTTATATGACAAATATAGGATTTAGTTATTGTAATAATTTTGTTAGTGTAAGTTAACATATTCGTAAAGTAACTGTAACAAATTTTAAGAAACGTTTACAAAGTAATAAGAACAAGAACTGCTCCTTTTCTAGTGAAACAGTTAGCTTTGCCTAGCTATAAGTATTTATAAAATAAAAAGAGGTAAATTTTACAAAACGAATGAAAATATATACTGACATTTGATTTTAATTTTTTTAGGTAGTTACTGGTAAGCCAAAACAATCATTCCGCATCAGAGTCGAAGGTAAAAATTCATATTGGAAACAACTATCACCAGGAGTAGAAATGTCACAAAATTTACCAGATAATCAATTAGTAACAACATCACCAACAACTCCAAGAAGTCATTTTCAATCGTTACTTGATTTACCAACAGAAGGAAGAAATACTTTTGATCACAATCACGCACTTACACAAAGTAATCCATTTGATGTAACAAATGCTGTTGATCCATATTTTTCAACACAGCCATTAGCGTTACCTTTAACATTTCCACTTCCATTACATGAAACAATACTTCTACCACAACCAGCTCCACAAACCCTACCAGAAACAACATTACCTCAATCGCTACAAAGTTATAGCAATGAAATAAGAGCGGCGCCGACAACACACAGAGAAAGTCGCAAACAACCAAAATTTTTGGATACAAAAGCGACTGGTACAGGAAACTTTCAAGCAGTTGATACAGCACTTTTACCACAGGTTAGTAAAATTTCAGTAACAAAAATTTGTTTAAGTTAATTATTGATGTGTTTTTAACATATCCTAGAGAACAAACAAGTATAACAGTTGATGAGGATAAATTCCATGCAATCAAACTAAATGATACCTCAGAATACATTAATACATAGCTAATAAATTTCGTTGAAGGCACAATTTCATCAGTTCAATAGAATATACAACTCTTTAATTTCTGTAATGATTTTTTTTTTACATATTTTCATTTTTATAATTTTTACATTTCGTAGAAGTTAGTGTGTGTTGTTCATTTAGAATTTTTATTATGGTATCTTTAAAATTTATTATGTTCAATATGACCATTTGCACTTACTTTGCAAATTATGAAGTCATATCAGATTTTTCATGGATATTGTTTTATAAGTTCCTGATAAATATACTATTTAACATACATTTATTATTTAACAGATAATATTATCCACTAACTTATTGAACCCAAATAATTAATAAATGATCAACTTAGTACTTAGCAGAGTAAAAATATCTGAGTGAGTGAGTTGTAATTATAATAATAAAATATGGGTATACCAAACAAACGTTAATGTAAACTTAATAATTTTTTTAATATGAATATATATATATGTGTACTAGTAGACTTATGCAGCTTCGCCCACTCTATATGGTTACTTGTATTTCACATTCCAGTCAGGGTTCACTTCATTTGCCCTTTCCATCAAGTCAGAGGGCTTTGTATGTGGGACCTCACTGTGTTTATTAAACTCATGCTTGTGTGAATAATAATGATTGATAAAAAGTAAATCCTGTTTAATTTATAAAAAAATTAGTGTATTGTAATTTCTTCAGAATAACAGTTAGTAAATGACCTGAAACTCTGAATAATCTAAGAATGTGAGTTTCAAAATAGTTAGTCTCCATCTAAAATATATTAGTTATAACTGGTTACCTGTACGAAGTACGAGTAAACACCACTAGGAAGAGACTGTACTTAGTTTCTCATTTTAATAAAAATTTTAAATTACTTTTATTAAATGTTTTTTAGTTGAGTAACTGGTGGCAGATGCAGCAAGTCGCATAATACATACAGTAACAGTAGATATGTTGGTTGAGCCACTGTGCCATACACCGTTCACATCCCTTAAAAAATTTAAATTAAAAAAAAAAACAAAAATAGTTTTTAGATATTTTTCAAAAGAGTATTTGCAAGTCCCTATCTAGTGAATATATCGTTTAGTATTGTCGGAGATGGAGAAAATTTGCAAGTATTGTTGACTTGATTTAATAACTACAATTTCCAATTTCTGAAATTTTAAAAACTTTCTAAAGTTGATTATGATATTATATACTATCATGCTTTTACTCAGTTGATACATTTTTTTAATAATGCTAATTTATTAAAACTGATTTTTCTGTATATTTAACATCAACTAATAACATTAAAACTGTTATTTTATTCTATATCATTTATATTAATTTACCATGTGCTGACAATTATATTAATAAAGATTAGAACTTTTTTTTATTCATTAACTTTTTACTTTGTAATGCAATTCTGATAAAGATTTTTTCATAGTTTTCTTTGATCTTTCCTGGGAAATACTGGAACAGATCCTGTTTGTTATCTGTAAAATAACATACATCAAACTTTCCCCAGATGACTTACTTATGTATAAGAATGTTACACTCTGAAGAAGTACTTATTTACTGATTAACTGAACCATCAAACACTTAATCATTAATTGTTGATAATACTTTGATACTATCTAATTACAGTACACTTTTTGGTTTTCTAGGTTCATGCTGCTTATAAGTTTAAATATATTTTACATACTGAAACAAGATATTAGTTTTCACATTCATTATCTGAAATTTGATATCAATTAATATATACCAGGATACTCACAGATACATAATTGTATTTTAATTTTAATAATAATTTTTTTGAAAAAATAATTGTTTTTTTAATTTTCTTTTTTATTTTTTGTTTCAGGACAATTTCTTCCCAACTATAAACAACAACATATATAGTTCCCAGACAGATAATCTTTTGTTACCAAGCATGCAACAAGTATTAATATCACTTGGAAAAGACGGTCAGATGGTACCCGCATATTTAATACCAGTTGCAGCCATGAATCAATATCCATTACCACAATCATTTTTCCCACAAAACTATTTACCTCAAAGTCAATCATCCAATAGTGGAATACAATTTCAAGAACCGACAACTTCATCGACTATAGGTGAACCACAAGTTGATCAAAAACCATTTAAACCTTCTCCATTACTAAACATTGAATCACCAACATCGCAACAAACAAGGCAAATACAGAGTGATATACTTAAACAACAGTTTCAAACTGTACCAAAAAGTTTAATAACCTTACGACCACCGGCACCAGAAAAGCAGCAACAACAATCCACAAGTAGCGCATCATATCAATTATATGAACAAGATAACAGACCAAAAGTTAAAACAATATTACAAATACGACCAGCACAAATCCCGGTACAATTAAGACCATCCCGTGATTTGGCGTCGGAACAAAGTATGTTAAATGCTATTTTATCGCAGGAACTTTATAGAAAAAATGCATCACCAGGTAGAGTATCATTACCAGTGATACCGCAAACTATATATGGAGTTAGAAATTATTAACATTACAGATGTATAATAATTACATTTTTTTTTTTCAAAAAGAACGAAAGCAAGTCTGTAGATTACAAAAATGGATTATAAATTACATAATTACAGTTATTTAAATAACAGAAAGATAATTATAAACTTGTAAATAAATAAATATAATTATTTATGCAATAATAGTAATACATACAAACTTAAATAATCTACAGACAATAAAAAAAATGTACAATAGATTATAAATATTAATTAATAAAAACAGGAAATACCAAAGTAATAAGAAAAACAAAGAAATTAAAATGTTATAAAATTTAACAAACTAGAAAGATTACATGGCACTAAATGGATTATATCTACCTCATCGGGTTTTTTCCATATTAATGAATTTGTTTCATTTTATTTGTATGTAATCAATTCTTACTACGCTCTTTTACAAGAATTTTTTAATAAAAATTTGAGTGTACTCTGAGAAAGTATTTAAAAACTTTTTTCCATTTCTAAATATTTAATAGTTGTCTGAACAATAAAACCACCCATTTTGTACTGAATTTAACAAATTGAGCTTTAAAAAATAATTTTGAATAATAAACTGAAAATTAAAATAAACTAAGAAAACAAAATACAACTTGACAGTCATATTATTGGTTACGGAATATATAGCCAGTGCCAAAAATAATCTTGAGACAATGGATAGTCATCAGTCATTCTGATGACTATCCAGAAGGAACTTCATTACATACTTTTTTTGTATTTTTATAAGTTCTAATGATTGCAAATATTATAATAACATACAACAAAGTTAATATTTACAAAATAGTATGTACAAGAACACTCAACATGCAATGACTTAGTGAGTGGGGCTAACAGTCAATGCTCTTTTCACATTAATTGCACTGGCCACCATTTTCAAGCAGAGAATTTTATAATAATTTTGTTAAGCATGGCCTGTTGGTATAAGTATATAATTATGGTTAATATACAAAAAACCGTTTACCAACAATTGAATTTGCCGCATTCAATGCTATCGGAATTAAATCCTATCTTCAGGAACTCTTATATTTGTTCTTTTTATAATATTAATTAAAACTTCATATGTAAATTACAAAAAATCATGACATTTGCTTTAAACATAACAGTTGGTCTCATATGTTTTAAAATAATGTCAACGTAAACATCCTGTCAATTTGATGGCCTCAACTGTTGTGACCACCACACTGACAGGACATTTACGTTGACATAATTTTATAACGTAAGATGACCAACTGTTATGTTTAAAGCAAATATCATGAATTTTTTACAATTTTACAAGTGAAGTTTTACTTAATATTATAAATACAATGAATATGACAGTTCCTGAAGATAGAATTTAATTCTGAAAGCATTTGAACATGACAAATTCAATTGGTGGTAAGCGTTTTTTTTTTTGTTTTTTTTTATATTAACTACAATTAGAGAATTTTATGAAAAATCTTTCAAGTTATTCATTATATACCAAGAAATCTTACTGCAAAATTTGTTAAAAATCATAAACAAGTAGGCAGAATGCTAAAATGTTGCACAACAGTAAGACCTTGCTTCATTTATTCAAATAGTCTTGTTACAAATCTTAAAAATAAGACTTCTTTGTAAACAAAATTATTTAATATGTTCATAAAATCTATTTGAAATCATATTTGGAAAATATTCAAGAAAGTATATATATTTTTTCAAACTTTGTTTTTATATAGTCTGGATGGAGAAAATAATTTTATCAGTTACAGTAAGTTCAGATGAATAAATAAATTTTCAAATAACTCTAAATTAATAATCATATTTTAATGATGAAGTACTGTATTATAACAAAAAATTATCCATTTATATTTATTACTGCAATAATAAATCACTCATCTAGGTTCTAGTTAAAACAATAAACAACATGATGGTTTCACAATACCTCAACTGTCTCAGGTAGTAGCAGTGTGAAGATTTGAAGCAGAGGTATGAAATGACTGAAGCAGCATTTAATTACCCAAGATTCCTTAGATTATTGAAATTAAACAACACTGGGTGCAAATTCCAGTTATACTGTAAGTGAATGAGCATAACAGTGAGATACTAATAAGGGAAAACCATCCTACTGAACCAATCGTCGGGTAGGTGGGTAGTATCACTGATAATCAGCTACAGTTAACGATTACAAGCTTTATTCAATGCGCAGTATCTAAATTTAAAAAAAACTGTACTATTTAAATGTTAACAATAACACTCATTAATTCTATTTCCAGGCCACCAATTGTATCTGGTTCAAATTAACAATACATCTTGAACATACAGTCTAGGATGTATTACTGCTACATATCCATAATCACTTAAAAGAAATTTACCGGAGTTACTTTGAGGTTCTGCTTAAAGAGCTGCAATAGATTATCCTGGAGACTTTTGATGTACTATAACACTCCACTACACCTGACTAATAACAAAGGACCCGAATAAACATCCAGAAAAAATCATCATTAACGTAAAGGCAATGCCTTATTGAAATAGATATTTCACATCGTAATACATTACATTTTACTGAATACGAATCCATGTGATAGTAGTATACCCATGTGATAGCAGTGTATTTTATCACTAAGTATTGAGTTAATACAACCGTATTAGTGTTACATTGCTTGAATCAGATCAAGATTTTTACACAATAATAAAACAATAAATAATAATATAATTTTTTCTAAGTTTTTAAAAATAAGATGATTGATATTTAATAAAATTGATAAAAATACGTACAGATTTTTCATAAAAAAACGATAAATTTTAATTGTTCTTTGTGATATCTTCTGCAGAAATGAAAGTTTCTAAAAAATTTTTAAAAAAATTCAAAAATAAAATATATTAAAAATAACAAACAGTTTTGGCATTAGTGTCATCAATACTGCATTTGTCTTGAGCATACTGAAATTGAAGAGTAACCGAGAGTAAGAAATGTATTCCATTAGCTTTGGTGTCCTACAAAGGGTGTCAAAAAGTATGGTACAAAGGGTTTGGACCTGTTTTCAGGAAAATTGTGGACATTTCCAATACTTGTTAAATATTTTTTTACCGTTCATCCATAAAATTTATAAGTACACAAATAACATTAAAAAATAAAAAAATAATACAGAGTAAAAAATTAGAAATTCCATGAAAATATTAAAATATGTAAATAAAAGAAATGCCAAACCTAGCTGGGAAAAATTATAAAGTGAGATCATTTTATCATAACACGTCATTTGTCTTGAGCATACTGAAATTGAAGAGTAACCGAGAGTAAGAAATGTATTCCATTAGCTTTGGTGTCCTACAAAGGGTGTCAAAAAGTATGGTACAAAGGGTTTGGACCTGTTTTCAGGAAAATTGTGGACATTTCCAATACTTGTTGTTCTAAGACATTACCAGTTGTGCGTAACTACATTCCACGAATCAAATCAAATGTGAGTGTCTGTATTATAGTCTATAATGGAATTATAGTATATAGTGTATAGCGATGTGCACGATAAAATTATCACACTATATAGAAAAAATTCGTAAAAAAAATTAATAGATTAGATAAATAGCTTATTTTGTTATATTTAAATATAATGAAGTTTAATCAAAATGCATTTATAATAAACATAACAAAAAGAAGTCTCTGAGAATCAAACATACTGAACATATTGTACTTTACATAAATTTTAATCAATTTATTGACAATTATAACAACCAATAAATATGCTGTTAATTATTTTTAAAAATTGTCTCCATTTTTTTAAACAGTTTTTCTTAATATTTTCATATCTTAAAATGATGAAAACTAATTAAATTTTAATACAGTTTAAATTTTATGAATCTCACCTTTCTGCTAAAGATGCCACCAAAAATTTATATTTAATAATAATTACCAATTTCAAAAAATAGTATATATCTAATACGAACAAGTCAATAAAACTTTCATCCAGTGAACATAATCTGGTTTTTTACAGAGTGGCAAATTCTTTTATAAAAATTAGTAATGAGCAGTTTTTATTCACAATACTAAAGTGTTTAAAGAAAAAAACTAAATGACCAAAATATTTGTACCACTCTGCGTTTCTGGATGTGTAATTTTTATAGATAAGGAAAATATTACATCCTAATTATTAATGTATATATTTATACAATATTCTAAAAAATAATGATATTTAATATTATTTATGACAAATTAGCAATATTATTTTTGTTAATAATTTTTGTTTGTAAAACATGTAAATAAATTTTTTCTAAAAATTAAAATGTACATTTTTTTATCACTTCCATTATAAAACTTATCTATGAAGTCCATTAACTAAAAACTTATTAATCGAAACAAAGAAGTACAGTCCATTTGGAAGCTACCTGTCATGAAATGTATTTGTTAAGTTTATACATTTGCCTAACAATTACAATTATTTTTTCCAACTTGAAGGAAAACCAAAATCTATTAAAATTTTAAGAAAAATTTGTAAACTTTTTGCAAGTCAGTGCCAAATTAAACAAATGTAACACCTAATTTGATGCTGTCTTTACAAGAAAATAATAAATAAATAATTTAAATTTTGTTTTTTTTAAACAAAAAATATTTTCTGTTTTGTTTTCATGTAAAATAAAATAATCTTCAAAAATAATTCCAGTATGAAAAGAAATTGTTTACAAGAAACACGAAGATCCACTGGGGGTGGATCCTACCTATCCGGGCTTCAATCGCCCTGGCCAGCGGACTCAGCAGCAGGAGCCGGCCCAATGTGGGATTCTTGGGCAGAACCACACCGGTGAAAGACGACCAACACTACAGGGCTCTGGGAGCCACCACTGCCTCGCTGCAGTGGGGACCCAAATATTAATGAGGGGAGGCACATCTGATTTCACTGGACGAACCCCAACTGCCGATTATAGCCGAGTCGGCTTCGCCGGAGACCAGCATCCAGACCCAACAGCTCTTCTCAGAGCAAACGCATAAACAACCATTTTCAGGGTCACCACTCCAGAAAACTCAAATAGCCCTTCTCAAGTTTACCATAAGATTTTAAGGTGCCACGTGCCGTCAAAGCCATTCGACGACAGAACGTATATATCTCACATAATTCAAAAACGATTGGCCGCAGGATGTTGAAATTTTGGATTTAGGACTGTTGCAACATCTAGTTGTGCACCTCCCCTCTTGATTGCAATCGACTGAACCAAAAGTGTCCAAAAAAACCCCAAAATCCAGGACTTTTTTTAACTACAGTAATAAGCCCACACTGAGAGCCTTTCAACAATAAATCATACGGGAAATATATTTTCATTAGTTCCAGAATTATAGCCAAATAAAATTTTAATTAATGGAATATTTGGATCTTACAAGGGGAAGGCACATCAGTTCAAATCTGACTTCATTTCCTTTTTTTCTTTACCTATTTAAATATATTGATTTATTAATAAATATTAACCTCTGACTCTGATTATAAAAAAAAGTTTTACAATAAATAATAATTCAGTAACAACAATGAAAAAATATATATATATAAATTAGAAGTTATTAGTGAAATAAAATTTTATGTACTTTTAAAAATGTGTACATGTAATTTAATAGGCATACAAGGAAGTCATGTGGTGTCCACATCAGACTTTTTTATATAAGTTTTCATAACAAATATTTTTTTTTCGATTCCCTGATGCAAAATTTTATGAATATCAAAATGACATCAGACTATTTATTATTATGCTATAACAATTAAATAATAAGTAATGAATACTAAAAAAAAAAAAAAATTAGTATTAAAAGTGTTTGTCATAAACTTTACACTCTGCTCTTCCCCAAATGTAAAAGTCCAAATGACAAAGAATAGCAAGGCAAGACACTTATAAAAATTATTCAATCAATGAATTAACTTCCTTCTCAGGAGGTTTATCACCTGTCAACCTGTTTGGACTGAGGGGATCATTTTGCTATTAAATAAATAATGCATCATTTATTTTGTCTACAATATGCTCTCAGATGTGTAAAAAAAAAGGTAAGAACAACTATTCCCAGGATTACACTTCTTCCAGATATTGTACCCATACTCCAATCTAACAAACATTTCATTTAAATTGGTTTTTGGAATTCCAAAAATCTGTAGATTGAATGTCAACATCTCATTTTTAAAGAACAGTTTTCTCAACACTGGAGATCAACTCCATGGGATATGCAGGAATACGAAAGGGGATCACAATATTAGCCTACAACTTTACATGTAAACAATAATGAAATCATTTTACAAACACAAAAACCATTTATTATAAAAATTTTACTTACAGTTAAAAGTAAACATGTAAAAAAAATAATTAATTAGATGGTGGTGTTTGTTTTTAATTCAAACGTTTTTCCATTTGTGGATCTATCTTAGAAACACACATAAACAAATTTTTCTCAAGAAGATTCCAAGTTTAGTTTTTAGCACAACCATAAACAAAAAACCCCTTTCATAGAGGTAAGATGTGACGAAAGGGATTAATATTTTCAATGGTTCTGTGAATTTTCATATTCACTTCGATGAGCAAGCCAAAATGTATTTAAATCTTCAGATGTGAATTGTAGTTATATCGTTTTCAATAAATGGATTCAGTAGCCATCCCTTCGAGAAATAATTTTTATCTTCCGAGAAATACTTTATCAACTGAATTTTTAGCTCACCCAAATTGTGGTGAATAATAGTGTCTTCATCAAGATTTTTCTCAATGTAATCGCAAGTGAGTGAAAAAATATCCAAATTTTTGTTTGGAAGGCAAGAAATCCAGATATCAAGCTTCTTAATGAAAGCATGAACTTCGTCTTTCAAGTCATTTAAATGCGAAAGTACATCATCTAACTAACCCAACAGCAACATATACTTATTATTTTGTAAAATCATTGAAAATGATGTTTATTTATCTGGAAAAATATTATTTAATTCATCTTGCAAATCCAACAACCAGGTTAACACTTTCCTTCACAATAACCATTTGACTTCTGTATGGAAAAGAAGAAATTTTTTTCTTTTCGCCAATTTCATCGCATAGTTTAAAAAACAACCTATTCTGTAATGGTCAACTTTTAATAAAATTAACTATTTTTACAGTTTTACAAAGAATTTGTTTAGATTTTCCGGCATATTTTTTGTGGCAACAGCATAGCATGTCTGTGAAGGAAGCAGTTTGTCTATTTCGCCCTTGGTATAAGACAAACTTTTAATTTTTTTCAGTAATTCATTGTTCTTTCCTGTTATCACCTTTGCCATCACTACATATTACAATACTTTTTGTCCAATCTACGTTATTGTTTTTAGTAGCCTCATAAAAACATCAAAAAGACATTGCCTTGTTGCAAGATCAGGTATTAATTTGCAAAACAACATATTTTCTTTGACTGATTTGTTCCTATCACATTCATACCTCACAAACCTGAGAAATGTTTGACACATCTATAGATTCATCAAATTGGATATTAAAATTTTCACTTGAACTTACTTACTGAATTATTTGATTGTGAGCATCGACATCCATGTCATCAATTCGCCTTGATACTGCATCATTAAGAGCTAGAATGTTTTTCAATTTGTTTGCTTCTTCCACGCCTATTAAATCACTAACCATATCAATTGCAGCAGGCAATATGAGGTTTTCTGCAATTGTATGGGGTTTAGACATCTTAGCTATTCTTAATGCTAAGAGATAAGATGCTTCAATTTTACTTTAATCAGTGTAGCTTGATTTACAAATACAAGCTTGTTGATTTCTCAAAGTAACTAATTTTCTTTCGAAAATTTCCAAGGGTTTGCTTTTATGATCCAGATGTTTAGTTTCAAAGTATCAAATTAATTTTCATGGCTTCATGGTTACATCAGAGGGAACTTTAAAGCAAACAAAGGACTGTGGCTTTCCATCCAATGAGGTAAAACCATAATTTAAATAACTGTCATTGTACAATATTGTCTTTTTACCAATCGATTCACTGAATGAAGATGGGTCACTTCATTTTTTTAACAATTTATCTAATTTGCATCAGAATCTAATTGAAAAAAAAAAAAAAAACGTTTGACCGCACATTTAAAAACCAAAACTTCAATCATAATTATTTTCAATGAAACTACACTTTTAAAAACTTAAATAACGGCACCTGTTGCAGGCTTTAAAACTAAACTGATTTCCCTTATGTTCTGCAATCCCTTACACCTCTTTTATACTGCTGAGAGCATGATGTGTTCTAACGTATCATATGCATGTATGAACAAGACACTCTCAGAACGAATATTATGAAAGAAGACCAAACTATAAGGAGCATGTACATATCAAGTTTAAAAGTGTAAATTGGTCATGTTTATACACTTCATACATTCATGTTAACACCTATTGATATCAACACAGCTAAATATAGTTTTAGCTAGGTTTCATTGGGTTGTGGTTGGGGGGGTTCCAAGTATTCATTATAGTATATATATATATTTTAGAGCATCTTGGAAGTTGAAAATCACTGCTATAGACTACATAGCCCAAAATAACTTCATAATTGCTTTTTTGAAAAGCCGGGAACTGAAACCAATTGATACCACATTTGGCTCTAAGAGTCTGTTATATTCTATTGTTGAATCGCTTCATTTTATTAAAAAATAGTTTTCTTAGTTCTTTTTCTGGACTACTTTTTGTGTCATTGCAAACAAAGGGCTTCATTTTTTTCTGTTATGGAAATTTTTATAAATAAATCAGTTGTTTGCCCAAGGACATATCATAATCACAGTTAAAAAAATAATATAGACTCATGATCTCTTTGGTGTATAGACATATTTTAAGCACATTATATAATCAAAAATTAATGAACATTTTAAATTATTTACTATATAATTCTGTTATTCCCTTTTACTGTTGTTATTACTTTTACAGTGTATACTATTTCATCAAACAACAGTTCAGTTCTCAAATTTATTTTAAAAATAGAGAGAGAAGACTAAGAATGAGCTGTCTTATTTGCAGTTCTTGAAAATATATCTTAACTTATTCTGCTACTAGGTGCATTTTGATAAAATATTAACTATCAATGATGTATAATGTAACACATCTTTACAAAACAAGTTTTAACGTTCTTTCTCAAGTTTTAATTGAATATACTTTTTAATCTCTAGCACAAATTTTCCTAAACAACTCTCAAATTTTTAATTTTAAAATTCAAGAAACAAAATATATTTTTAAAATTTTACTGAAATATGTTCATAAACATTATTTGTTTATTGAATACATATTACATGTACTGATACACATTCAACAAATTCAAACTGTCAATATTTGTATGACAAAATGCTACACTACCCATGTTACTTAATGCAAATTAAAAATTATGGAACACTATACAATGGATTGCAATAACATTTAGTTAAATTTACTTTCAATCAGGAAAATGGATAAAGAATTTTCAAGTGATGTACTTTTTGAAGTATTAGCAACTTTATAATTATAAATTATTATTTAAGGAATACTGATTTTAAAGAATAAGATATAAAACATTAACAACCAAAATTTTAAGAAAAATACTCTTGAAACTCAAAAACTGTAAAAGACTGCAGCTAAATATTTTCATTTTATTTACAGATATTTAAAAAAAAAAAGAAATAGATCCATACAATATAGTTTATGATGGTTATCACCATCCAACTGTGGGAAAAAATTCAAGCAATTATGAAATATAATTACAGAACAGATCGCAATATCCTAGTTAAATTATTCTTAATCTATTTATCCTGAATTTTATTCCAACAAATTACCAATTGGTTAATGGTGAATTGATAAACCTGTTTAGAGTTATTGAGTGTATCAATCATTATTGTCTGTAGTTATTAGATTAATTCAAAATTGATAAGAACTGAATTTCAGTCTATATCAAAAGAGAGTCAAAACAAGTAGTATTCATTATGGAATGCAAGTATAATAATCTTTATAATCAAAATAAATATATAAATAAAACTCAAAAAATGTATTTTTGCCTCTTCCTTTATAGGTGATTGAATAAGATCACACACAATCAAAAAGTATCTTAGTTACCTAAGGGGTATTTTAAAGTATGTGCAAAGATTTATCTACTTTTGAGATATGGGAGCCACCAATTCATACAAACTTATCCCCTTGACCAAATGTGACCATGGTGACAATACCCCATATATATAGAAATCGTCATGCCAGATTTCATCCAAATTGTTCCAAACAGTCTGAAGATATCAAGGAAAAAATACAACACATGACCATACATACAGCATTCTGCAATTTTGTAATGTTAAACTTTTACGTTTGGTTACAGTGGAGGGTCATGAAATATCAAAATCTGCAAAAAAAGACTTGACAAGCAAAATCTGACTCAATTAATGTACTATGTAACTACACAGCTGTAGTGTTACTACAAAGCTGGGAAAGTAAAAATAAGAATTACTGGATGATATTTAATTACTTTCTAAGATCTGTTTAATCTATATACTTTTATAATTTATATTACAAAAAAAAACCACACGCAATAATTGATATTTGAAAATAATGAAGAAGAATTTTAATAAAATTTAAGATTAACTTTTGGATGATTACACTACTAGAGGCCAAATAATCATTTCCTGTAGCACTTGAATCACAAATAACTATTGAAGGATTACAAAATATCTTTTTGAAATGGTCTTAATTTAAGGAGCATACAGATGAGGATATATAGATTATTATTACTAAATTCTATATATTTTATCCAATTAAGTATGTTAAAAAAACTTTTAAAACACTGCGATAATAGAATCCAGTATAAGTTCAAGAAAACAGTAAGTGAAATTTACCATGCACTTAAGATAATTAGACAACCTATTATTCAATATATTAAGCATCACTTCAATAATTTTTTTTTTTACACTAAACGAGATTATAAATCCTCAATTAATCAAATGTCTTTATTATCGGACTTTAAATAACCAGAATTTTACAGCACTTATTGATAAAAGTTTCATGAGATAAACAAAGCAAAACATAACAGTGATGTTATTTGCTTGGTATAAAATATAGATTTAAATATAAAAGAAGTTAATAGACATTTATACAAAATTTGACTTTTAATAGAAAAATAAGTTAAATAATAAAATGAAAGAAAAAGCAATCGATGAAAGAGATTTCAATATTAAAATATATAAGTTAAAAGTACAATTTTAAAATTAAAGTAGGTAGAAAAAAATTCAAAATGATGTTACAAGAAACATCAGACATGAAATATCAACTTTTGTGGCAGAGTAGTAGAATTTCACCCTAACATCAGAAAAGCTTTGGATTCAAATCCAACAGACATTTAATTTTTATAATTTAAAAAATTTTGTACGTTACATTCCTATGTACAAGGTTCAAAATTGTGTGGTGAACACAAAAATCTAGTTATTAGTTTATTCAAAATTAAAAAGTTTTTTAAGTGATTACACAAGTACAATATAATAAATACTAACACAGATTAAAATAATGCTAGAAACATGATAAAAACCATTTAAATTTTTTACTCCATGATAGAAATAGAATGGGTAAAGAATACAATCATATAATAAAGTAGCTAAAAATTTAATCCAACAAATTTGCATTAGTTTACTTTCTTTTTCCTGTTTAGCCTCAGAAATTACCATTCAGGTATTACTTCAGAGGATGAATGAGGATATGTATGAATGTAAATGAAGTGTAGTCTTGTACAGTCTCAGTTTGACCATTCCTGAGATGTGTGGTTAATTGAAACCCAACCACCAAAGAACAATGATATCCATGATCTAGTATTCAAATCCGTATAAAAGTAATTGCCTTTACTAGGATTTTGAACCTTAGAAACTCGACTTCAAATTCAGCTGATTTGCAATAAAGAATTAACCACTAGACCAGCCCGGCAGGCTACAATGTTTAGTCTAATTTTATTTACACTTCATTCTATTAACATGTGCATTCAGTAACTTACACATATACTTCAATAATGTAACATACAATTAAATTTAATATGAAACATATTTAAATATATTTTTAAACATAAGTGAACAATGTCTTCATTATTATTTGAACCAAGGATTTATATGTAGGATAATTACTGCTAACCAAGGTATTAGACCAAGGCAGAAGTTATTCGAACATACTTTGAAATTAATGAGTAGAAATAAAGGATAATACAGTGTCTTGATTTAATTATTACATATACTTATTATATATGTAATAATATTACACATACACCATCATATTATAGGTGCTATCTCTCGGTTTTCAATAACGCATATTCTATTGTATGTGTGAAAACTGAGTGATAGCACCTTTACTTTAAATCAAAAAGGTACTAAATTCAAACCCAGTCAGCCTTATCATTTTTTTAAATATTAGATAGGAATGTTCATCTATCTTTCAGAAAAAATGTAAAGGTGAATGTTAATCTAAAATTGAATTTGTTTCACAACAAAAATAAAATAAAACATACAGACCACAACAACTAAAAAGTATCATATAAATAATTATATTCAGATCATATATTATTGAAGTAAAATATAAATTAGATCAATCTTCAGCACAAGAATACACTATTAAAAACAAAAATCTAATGTAGACACCACATGATTTCCTGCTACACCTATTAAATTACATATACACAATTTTTGCTGCACTTCTTTTAAACTTATTTCATTCAAAAGTGAGGTAAGACCCTCCAATTCTTTAATAAAGTGGACACTTACACAATTACTAAAATATTAGTTTTTTTTTTAACATCAAATATTTATACAACTAATTCAACAATCTTTCCTCAAATATTTGGCTTTTTAAATTATTATGATGTAACCATCAATAAAATGACAATAAAAACAAAATAGGAGCAGGTTACTAAATTTCATAAAAATATTTATCAAGTAGACTGAAACAAATATACAAATAAATAATGTATTTATACAAAAAAGGAGTACCAAGTAAGTTCAAATCAGGACACCGATTTGAACCATACTGTGTGTGTGTGAATGATTGTATATGCATCTTTATCTCAAACTACTAACACGCAATATTCAATTATACTGAAGAAAAATGCGCCTAAAAATTTCCTTAGCATTTTATATTAGTTTATAGATAATTATTAACCTCTGACTGTAAACGTTTTTGGATTAAAATTAAAAGTATATAAAATTTTATTTCACAAAGAACTTATTGTTTTTTCTTCACTATTATTTATTGTTAAAACTTTTTTTTTTAATAATTATTAATAAATCAATATATTTAAATTAAAGAAGTTTTTTAAAAAATATTTATATGAAGCCGAATTGATGTACTTTGTTCCTTGTAAGATCCAAATATTTCATTATTAAAATTTTGTCTGGCTATAACTGTGCAATCAATGAAAATAACTACCAGTTATGATATATCGTTGAAAAGCTCTCAACAAGGGAGTATTACTGCACTTAAGAAAGTCCAAAATCCAAATATTTCAATATTGAAATTCTGCTTTATTTAGAGATCTGACTGTATACACATTTTTGGCCTAGTCGATTGCAAACAAGGGGAGGTGCACAGCTAGATTTTACAACAGTCCTAAATACAAAATTTCAACATTCTACGGCTAATCATTTTTGAGTTAAGCGAGATATATACGTACCTACGTACATACATACAGACATCATGCCGATATCTGTAATTTTTCACAATTACAATACTTCCTTTACTTCATACAAGTAAGTAAAAATGTAAAATAGATAAAATAAAAAATATGAAACTCACAAAAATATTTACAATAAGAAATCGCTATCGCATAAAATTAAACTGAGACCACATCAAACAGTAAGAACAAAGGCGCTGTATGGTGTAGAAATGTTGAACATGTCAAATAAATTGTAACTGGAGAAATTTCAAGCGTTGGAAAGGCAAACTGTAAGAGGAGGTATCCTTGAACCAAGGAAGGACAAAAAAAGGAGAATTCAATTAAGATGGGAAACATACTTCACATAATGAAGAAACAATGATAGTTTTTTTGGACATCTAAATATAATGAATGATAGCAAAATTATTAAAAAGATTTATAATTTATTATCAAAATACAAGGTGACCACACATTGGTTGAACAATACACAGAAGGACATCAAACAATTGAAACTTAACATGCAAAACGTTAAAGGACACTTTTCAGGGAGAAATTTAAAACACTAAAAATAGCCAAAGTTCTGATGGACAGGAGGACAAGAAAATATATAAGAATACCAGAAAATGTAGTAGAATTTGGGAAATTAAAATCGTTAATTCTCAAAAGGACAGGAGAGAATTTAAAAGGAAGAGAGAAAGGGTACTCCTAAATTGGTCAACCGTGTCCCTAAAATGGGACATTCAAAAAAATAATAAATAAAAAAATTAAAATATTGTTCTGTTACAATGACTAAAATATTGCATTGATATGTTGTACTGTAAAAAAATAAAACGTACTATTTCTAATATTATATATGTGTACATTGAAATAGTGATGATAGATAGCAGCACATATATTATTACAACCAAATTTCAAACTAAAACATGTGTAAAAAAAGTTTGTCATAGAATTGAATTAAAATTATATTTTTTATAATGATATCAGAATAGATTTTAATAAATCAATTTACTACAAAAAAACAAAAAAAATGTTATAAGCTTCTTTTCTTATTACAAAAAAGACTATTATTGAAGAAGTTTTTCTAAACCATAAAATCTACAAAAAATAAATTTATTCCAACTCACTTTCTAAGTATTTGGAAAGATATTTAAATTTTTTTTTAGAACTATAAAACGTAATCTTCCTTTGCACTATTTGAAGAACTGTACTATATTCCAACAAAAAAGAAATTTCATCATGTTTAGAAAATAAAATTTATTTCATTTTTATAAATGTCTAAATATATTTCATTACACTGATTTATGAACAAACTTATACCCTCATTAAAATAAGTACTGCAACAAACTTATAAGTCAGAGTTAACTTTGTATGTTTTTGTTTATTGCATTTGGCATGTTTAATAAAACAAAAGTAAATCATAAGCTGTCAATAAACAACTTATATTTAAGTTAGATACTTACACCAAACAAAACTTTTACTGGAATAAAAAAAAAATCAATACTTATTATTAAACCTGTAAATAATTTTTTTTAAAAATACAACGACCGTACAGTAAGAGTCTCACAGACATTATTTCTTCCGCTCAAAAAACAAAAATTTCTGTAATATAAATAAAACTGTTTTCAACAAAACGATACTGATATCAAAAAAGGTAAGATACTACATCTCTATTATCAAAATCTGTTATTAATTTAGAATTTCCTTTAAAAAAAATACATGTTAAACATATAGTAGACAATAGATATACATACAGTAATAGATAATAAACAATGTTTAAGCGTTCCATATAATAAGCAAACAAACAAAATTTGTTACAAAACTCTTACCAGCCCGATTTCATTTACTAAACAACGAATAATCATAATTGTATTATTTCTGTAAATGTGATATGTATTACATAAATGAAATTGGGCCAGTAAGAGTTTTATACAAATTTTTCTTTTTTTATCAGAAATGTAGTCTTTCCTTTTCTGATATCAGTATCGTTTTGTTAAAAACACTTTTATTTACATTAAAGAAATTTTTGTTTTTTGAGATTGCAAATTACAATTACAAATTCATTGTAATTGATTTGGATATCACTCCGTTTTGTTAGATTATTCTTTTATTTTTTTTATGAATTACTTTTTGTACTCTTATGGATTTATTATTAGAATTTATTGCCTTAGAACAAAAAAAATTACACAGCCATTTTTTTTTGTTGATAGTTATATCATTCACTTCATACCATATTTTTCCGTTTTTAATAAAACTAGTATAATTTCTTCTAAACTAATACTTTTATTTTTTTTTTTAAAGTGATGTGAATTAAAAAAATTGTTTCATCTTCAGTATTTTCATTTAAAAAAGAGCATTTACTATTAAAACAAGCTGTAGTATATTTTCTTTTAAATTTTATTATTTCAAGTACATTATCAAGTTTTTTGTACTACCTAGTGCTAAAGTACTGCTATCTAGCGGTGCTATTTGTAAAAGTACATTAAAAATATAACATATTCGAGTCCTGCAGTTCATCTAATGGAAAAAAGTTTTCTAACAAAATTTGAGGTATTTTTTGAAAGTATTCTTTATTACTATTCTAATTGAACTGAAATATAATGTTTTCACGCTTAATTTTTCCCCCATTTTCATTTCACTGTTATGTTGGGTGATGTTTAGAACTGTAAATGTAGTTCATTGACTTCGTCGCCTCTTACCGACAAAGTTCTAATGAACTACACGATAAGCAGCTTAGTGTTACACATACCCTAAAGAAAAGGCTACTTGAAATTATTTAAAATTCAAACTACTGAAAATAGTAATGATGTATGTGTATTTACGATTAATATAATATTCATATTAGAATAAATAGATTCATGACAAAGTACATTCATGACAAAAATATGATTAGAATAGATTCATGACAAAAATCTCCAGATATCTGGGTCTAGACAGAAGAGATTCTCAGTAAATTATAATTAAAGCTTATTAAAACTTACTCACCTATTTCAATATTATAAAAAATATAAGTTAATGTTATGATTGTCATTTTTCTATTCTTTAAGCATAGAAAAAATGTTTGTGTAAACAAAGAAAAAATTAAATAAATTATAACTTCTAATTAATTAATTAAACCAATTAATTATCTAATTTTGAGAAATATTTACTTATGTATAACTTTATTATAACAGATAAAGGCTTTTTTTGGACTTGAAGTCCAAGAGAAAATGGAGTTTTTTACTTGTCTCGGCAAGCAGAACAATTTATTTAAAATGTAATGTTTAAATATTAAAAAATTCAATTTTCTCTGATTTTAATCACTAAAGAAAGTCACAATGGGTGATGAGTCATAACATTTATCTTATTACTGAACTTGGAGAATGAGATTTTTTTATTTTTAGCATCTGGGACCACTATTAGATATTACTTCAGAGGATGAGATGAACGATTTGTAGCGTGTTAAAATGACATGCCTGACCGAGATCCGAACCCGGGACCTTCGGATGAAAGGTCAGAGGTTTTTCATCAAACGCTACCACTCGCACCACAGAAAATGAGATTGCGGAAAGTGGAAAAAAATATTTTTGAAAAATATTTAATTGTACGCATGATAAAGTAATAAAACATGAGGGCTGATTTGGAGGTAGTTTAATTCTACATATAAAATAAAAACATACAAATTTAAAAAATATCACACGCACGCAAATACACTCAAATGTTTGGGTAGAATGAATATAATTCATTAAAATTAATAATTTACTATTTATTGACTTATATGTCTAATAGTTTTAAGACTTTCATAAAGATCTGCAAGAAAAATTACAATCTTCAATTACTTATATTTGTTATTACTTTCAAATATTAATTTCTTTTAGACAATTTTATTCAAATCAAAAAATATTTTAATCTGTAAAATATATGAATGAAGTAAGATGTTCTTACTTTTTTTATAATGAATAATGCATTTTATAAGGCACTTACACCTACACCAACACCAATTTTATTATTAAAAACTTTTCGGTTGTATCTCTTATGGTTTCGGTTTTAATAATTTTATTTTTATAGAAATATTTATATCTTTTGAAGAGATACACAAGGTCACTTACAAACTTTCCGTTTTAACATTAGACATAAGCACTTATATTACAAACAAAATTGTAATTCTTTTTAACAATTGGTTTTCAATATCTGATACTTTTGAAAGAAATTTCACCTTTTTGTACAAATTCAGATCGATGCGCTTTTGATTTAGTGATTTTAGAATTAAAAGTATTTAGATTAATCATTACAGATAATCTAGTTTATTCTACTTAAATAATTTATTTAATTTTAATCATAATTTTTTAAAAAATATATTTTCGTTTTAAGCTTTAATTAATTTATACTCTGCAAAAATTACGTTAAGCTGTTCCAAAGCCTGAAACTAAAACCCACAGTGAACACATTCTGCACCAAATAAATTTATCCATTTTTAACAACACTGATGACAGCACTGGTGGCTAAATTTGGTACTAATGAAATACACAAAACTGGATGTATTTTTTTATGAAATGAGACCTAAACTGAATCTGTAAGTTATCTAAATAAATTTTTATTTGCCTTTAAAGTAGTGAAGTCCTTTTTGAATCACCCAATATTTTTAAATTGTTTATTTTAGACAATGTTTATTAATTTTTTTTCAGTACATTACAGATTATTGAACTAAATTGTTGCACTTTTAATTTAATTTAATTTAATTCACTTAACTGATAATAATAAAAAATCTGAAATGTTATTGTGTAAGCAAAATGAGGAAATTTTTGTTTATTATTAATTAATAATTAATGTTGCTTGATAATTTCATATCTTAAAATTGTATTATGTAGTAAATTAAGAGTTACCTTTTATAGTAACTTATTCTTACTTACATATTAGTAACATAATTAAAAATCTCCACTAATTACATAATTTTTAATAATACGGATATTATTTAGCTGACTGGATACATGATCTGTTATTGTTAAATTTTTAAAGGTCATATGATTTCTTTGTTGTTTACTTTCTAAGCTTGATAAAATAAATACTTTCCGTTAATACTAGCTAGAAAATAACATTTTTTTCTTTTTTTACTTCCTTGTATGAATTAAATAATAATACATTGCGATTGCAAAAAATTTCGGTTTTCAGATTTCAATGCAAATATCCATTTAGAACATCTCTTAGTCCATTTTGACTAATTTTGGCGTGATGTCTGTATGTATGTATCTCGCATAACTCAAAAACGATTAGCCATAGGATGTTGAAATTTTGGATTCAGGATAGTTGTAACATCTAGTCGTGCACCTCTCCTTTCGATTGCAATCGACTGGACCAAAAGTGTCAAAAAAAGCCCAAAATCAAAAAAAAATTTGATTTTGGAGTTTCTTAACCGCAGTAATAAGCCCTCATTGAGAGATGTTCAACGATATATCATAAGTGGTACTTATTTTCATTGGTTCCAGAGTTATAGCCAAATAAAATTCTAATTAATGAAATATTTGGATCTTACAAGGGGAAGGTACATCGGTTCGAATCCTACTTCATCCCCTTTTAAAATTGAAATAAAATGTTATGTACTTTCAAAAATGTGTATATGTAATTTAATAGGCGTACAACGAAGTCATGTTTTTAATATAGAAAAACAAATATTTCTATCATCTGTTCTCACTCGATAAATAGAAAATACAGATAAAAAAAGGTAAAATACTTTCCTAGCATTGGTTATTTTTTGTTACATAATGGAAAAATAATGATAAATGCATAAAAGTTACTTAAGATGAAATTAATGATGAAATTTTATTGTAAAATTACAATTATATGTTTAAACAAAAAAAGTTTCAAAAATTAAAAAAAAAAAATATTTTGCTCTCCAAAATCAGCTTCAAGAAATTATTTTGATTTTTCTATCATGTTAATTGAAAGAAAGTGACCAAAAATTCACCTTAAAATAATCTACCGAGAAAAGGTTTCTAGATTTATTGTAAGTGGTGAGGGGGGGGGTTTGATGAAATTTTATTCGAATATTATTACTAAAAGTTTATCACTATTAAAAATTTAAATAAATCCAAAAAGTTTTGAAAAATTAAAAAATCGATATCTTTAAACTTTTGTCGGCTCCCCGATCCTCAATATTGTCTTAAAAATATTTTTTTTTTGAGTCGTTTCTACAACTACGCCTTTCTTTTTCCTGTTTAGCCTCCGGTAACTACCGTTTAGATAATACTTCAGAGGATGAATGAGGATGATATGTATGAGTGTAAATGAAGTGCAGTCTTGTACAATCTCAGTTCGACCACTCCTGAGATGTGTGGTTAATTGAAACCCAACCACCAAAGAACACCAGTATCCACGATCTAGTATTCAAGTCCGTGTAAAAATAGCTGGCTTTACTAGGACTTGAACGCTGGAACTCTCGACTTCCAAACCAGCTGATTTGGGAAGACGCTTTTACCACTAGACCAACCCAGTGGGTTTCTACAACTACGCCTAGGAAAACAAAAAAAAAAAAAATCGGTTAAAAAATACGCAATAAATAAAAAGGTAGCTTCTTTAGATTTTTGTGTAAGGGGAAATTGTAGAGTCTTTTTTCTTTTGAAAATAGTAAGATAAACAGTGATAAATAGTAAACAGTGAGCTTAATATAAAGTGGAGTTATATTTGCAAAATTTTGAGTAAATTTACTCTCAAACCTCCCATCCTAATCCCTGGATATATTGAAGCCAAAGTTTTACAAACAAATTGTCCCATATACAACAGTCTCTGTACAAAATTTCATCAAACTCAGTTTATCCAGTCTAAAGTTATTAAGCTTCAAACACACCAACGCGTATACATACGTACGTATGTAAATAAGTCTTTTGTTTCTTGTTTACGGTCTAAGTGTAATGAAACTTTGCAAAATAAAACAAACAAAAAAACCGTACCCCACTTTTTGGCCGATTACCATACTTTCCTTCTAACAGCATAGGAGCTATGCTGTTCCCGGTTTCATAGCTCTGGAGCAGAGCTATGAAACCAGGAAACTAAATATTGATATGTAATGGTTCATTTACTTTAAAATGTTAACAGTAAAGATTCCATCAACCGTAAAATAAGGGAATAAATTATGATAACACCATAAAGACGTATATAAGATATAATTTTTTAACACGATCTAAATTTCTAAAAAAAATAAATATTATAATACATCAACAATTTATATCTGTATATAAGCGAGTTATAATAATAGTGCAACGTAAAATAAAAGATATAAAAAATATTGAAAACCATTACATCAAGTTAACACCTAAGAAATATTATCTTATAACCGACTAACAGGCAACAAATTTAAACGGGGTAAAAACCGGAATTAAAACAATTTAATGATGATATTACATCAAATGTGAACTTTAAAAAATCTAGATAAAAATAATGATAAATTATTTGATCTTTTTACCATATCTACCTCTTCTTCTTCTTCTTCATCGTCTTTCTTAACGTCGTTAATTTTCTTTCTACGGCTGTGAAAAATAAGGTTTCTCCTTTCTTTTCTAGTCCCATTATCCTTTCTTTCTTTTGAATATTTATTTATCCTATATTATTAAAAACGAAAAGCGGAAGATTAAATAAATAAAGTACACTATTAACCAAAACGGATTGGTATATACAATTCGAACTAAACAAATAGAAAGAACAAAAGCAAAAAAATACACTATATAAGTTAGTATTACAGATAAGAATTACCGAAACGAGGAAAAATGTAAAAATATCCATGTCATATTAATTTCAATTTCGGCATTTTTTTTATTAAAAAAAACCGAATTTCTCAACTCCACTGTATGAACGAGAGTCATTTAGTAATTAAAGACCCAAATTGCTCCGAGTTCACTTTTCAGCATATTCTCCAGCAACATTAATACACTCGTCCCATTTCTAAATCAGCTTATTTATACCTGCTCCAACAAAATCTTTGTCTTGATGCCGGAGTCAATTTAGCATATTTTTTTGACATCGTCATCGCCAATAAAATTATTAACAAATATCGCTTCTCTGAGTGCATCAAACAAATAGAAATCCGAAGAGGCTTGATTGTATACTTGTATCTGGAGTAGCTGAAGTAATAGTTTCCGATGCAATTTGTCGACGGTTTTCTGAGTTACCTGAGCCGTGTATGGTCGAGCGTTAGCGAGAATGATACCTTTGCGCTGAAATCCAGAACGTTTTCAACATTACTGGGTTTCACTTTGTTGATTAGCATGTTACAGTAATAAGGAAAAGTAAGCAAAAATTATTTTTATAAATCAGCTTCTAAGAAGTTAAGTTAAAACGGACTTGAAAGAGAGTTTAGAAACCGGAAAAGCTGAAAATATGAAATCTGAAGTGGGTTTTCTTCTTAGGTATTAACAACCGCTAAAGTCAACTCAAGGTATTAACAAAAAGAAAAAAAAAATATTAAAAATTAAAAAAACACGTCTGCCAAAAAAAAATTGCTGACAAGCATTGCTCTTTAATATATGATGATAAGACAGCGTGCGGGTGACAATTTTGTATATAGAATTTTTATTATTTAGGATAATTTTTTGCCAAGTTTTTAAATTTGTTTATTCATGTATACAGTATTTTATCTACAGAAATAAAAATTTAAGTATTTGTTCAAAATCTTATCTCAGAAAGTTCTTCACCGATTGCTTTGAAATTTTGACAACGTTGCATTCGAATACGCGGGTGTTTTTATATACCTACTATTTATATACGTAAGATGTCACGTCACACCTTAGGTAAAAACATGTTATTTTTTCAAAAAACAAAGCAACACACGCTATACTTAATATTTAACTATTCCATTTCAATGTTTCCGATATGTGTGTCCGCTACAGACTAAAAAACTACTGGACCGATTTACGCGCGGGGAGAAGGGAGAAAGGAAAAGATCGGAAAAAGTGAAAGGGAAGAAGGAGAAAATTGAAAAAAGAAAAAAGAAAAAAGGGGGAAACGGGGAGAAATGAAATGGGAAAAGAAAATGAGAAAAGTGGAACGGGGAAATAGGAAGGGAGAAACGAAAATAGGAAAAAAAGAAATTGGGGAAGGAAACGGGAAAGTGGGAAATGGGGGATGGAAAAGGGGAAAATTGGGGAAAGAGAATATGGTAAAAATGGAATGGGAAAAACTAAAGGGGAGAAAAAGAAAAGGAAAACGGAGAAAGGGTAAAAGGAAAAAGTTAAATTTTGTGAAGTTCGGAAATGTTAATTTTGTTAATATTTTATCAAACATTCAATTGTGTTCATTTAATCTATATATATATATATATATATGTATTTATGTTTATTTATTTAGTTAGCCTATGATTGATAACGTAAGGCCCAACGCGGGGTCATACATGTAAATCGGTTCAGCCGTTGAGCTGCCACGGTGGAACAAACATATATACATACACTCTAACTATATTACACTCCCTTTTAGGCAGTCGTGTAAAAAACACTAGTAAGACAACTTCACACGTATGAGACACGAGGTTTGCGAATCTTTCAGAATGAACCATTGAGATGCGATTTATTCAAAAACGGCTCATTCATCTGATAAATCTTTTAAATTTATTGCAACATATTCTGTGTGTGTGTGTGTGTGTGTGTGTGTGTGTGTGTTTTATATATATATATATATATATATATATATCTACACATACACCCTAAATACATTACATTTCTTTATAGAGCAGTCATTAAAAAAGAGATGTCCATAATTTTTATTTATTTTTTAATTCAATAATGGCCTGAAATTAAAAAAAAAACTAACAAAATATAATAAGACAATAAAAATGTATAAGCATAATTTTCTAAAATCTTGACCGAATGAGGGTTCGTATAATATATATATTCGAACTAGCTCTACCCGCCACGCTTCGCTGTGGCACATTGTGGTTGCATGGATGAGAAATGAGAAACAAAACAAAGCATACGTTTCATAGAAGTTTAATTTTGCAATACTTGTGGATATACAATACTTTTTGTTTTTCGACTGTCTGCGTAGATATAAAGGCTATCTGGTTTGCCGACTCGGGAACACGCAACATTTGAGAAGCAATCCGCATTTCTTAACTGCAAGTCGCGTGCCGTTGCAGAGTTTTGGCTGATTAATATTCCGCAACAGGATAATTGTCATTTTTTGATCGAACCGTTGCTAGAATCAATCTAATGAGGAATGTTTTCCCAGTTCCTCCTGGCGCATCCAAGAAGAAGGTCCCCCCAACTCCGTCATTTATCATTTGCATTATGCGATCATAAATGCCTTTCTGTTCACGCGTTAATTTGGGAATGTTTGATTGGACATATGACTGAAGATCACCAATGTTGTAACTCTGTTCACGGCGTAAATCCACATCAAATGAAGGAATCGCAGCTCGGGTGGGTGCTGGCATTTCCAATTGACTAAGAACTTTATTTGCAATAGCTAAGCACTTGTCTTCAATATTTATCAATGCTTCGTTGTAAATGCCTTCTGTAAATTCCATGGTCATATTGGTATTTTCTAGGCGTACTCTATTCAAAATATCCTCAGCCATATGCGATCGATACCTTTCCCATAACTCTGTAGGAGATGAAGGGAAGCAAGCGGTCAATATAATTCCGAATAATGCGCGAATTTGGTTTGGATGTACAGTGTTGCACGCGTCATTAATACAATTATCCCACTGTTGGTAGTTTTCTAATAAATTCAGAGCTTGGTGAAAGGCGCAGCTCAATCACGACACGATCACACAAAAGTACCTGGATTAAAGTGAATATTTAATTTAATTCAGATTGTATAATAATCTGAATCAGATGCAAGTGGATACTTTTTTTTTTTTTTTTTAATAAACAATGTAATTGGGAACAGGTATTGTTTCACATGTGGCCGCGGTTGTCGTTAGCTAGTATGGCGAGTGTTCCCCTCACTTCCGGCAGATGACGCGGTCACTGGTACACAGCTGACCGTTAAAAAAACTGTTTTCTCGCGGTCGCGGGTATGACTGATGCGAAAAATAGTTAAAAACAATCTTTGATGCGGGTTAAATATCGTGCTAAAATTTGAGCTCAATCGGTGCAGAACATTTTGAGTTTTTGAAGCGTACACAAACGAACTTAACATTTTTATATATAACGATTTTTGAGATGCGTAAAAAGCCCTTAAGCCGAGCGAAAAAACACATAAATTTAAATGCTTACAAAAGCAGAGTAATGCTTACAAATTGCAAAATAATCAAACGGCGTTGATTTCAGATGGTAAAAAACTGCTAACGTAAGTAGAAGTTGTGCTGCTTCAGTGTACAACGTGATTCTCGAGTATGAATCTACTAATGAATTACGGTCTCCAAATAAAACAAAACCCCGCAGGTCAATTGAGAAAAAGGTGAGATTTTGATAAAAATGCGATTCGTAAAAAAATTACACGAATTTGAATGATTTAGAAATAGTTTAGCGGTGTATTATATCCTTCGAAAGAGAATTCGGTTATAGTCTTCGATAACGCTTCTTATCATTAAACGAAAAGAATTCCAGCCGTGTTATAGAAAAACAATGATATCAAAATGAAGCAATGCATAACGGTGGTTTCGGAGGTTAGAAAAAACAAAAAAAAACGAATACTTAGTTGTGTGGTTTCAGTGTTACTATTTGTGAATTTTGTTCTTTGCTTTTACATAGCAAAGAACGCTAAATGACCAAAAAACGATTGTTTGGTCATATATAAAAAAATAACCTAACAAATGTTTTTTTGGTCACTATGTAGGGATATTATTTTCTGTGTATTTGGTTATTTCGACTTTTTTTGTTTGCATAGTCTTAAGTCTATCTGGGTTATAAGAAAGTTGGGTGTTTTAATTTATTTACTGTAAGTCATCCTTCTTGGTGGCTTTTCTTTTTGTTTTGTTGTTTATTTTTTTTTTTTTTTATAAAATACAGATGTTTTAGCTGTTAAATATAATTCAAAGAAATTTGTTACTCCATCTGATTTATTAGCTTCTTATTTATTAAAAAACTGTACAAATTAAAAATAGATAGATAGATTTATTAAAAATAGATGAAAACAATCTTTGATGCGGGTTATATATCGTGCTAAAATCTTTTTTTATCGTGTTTTTTTTTTTTTTTTGTTATTAAAATACAGATGTTTTAGCTGTTAATATAATTCAAAGAAATTTGGTCGTTGTGTTTGACAGCGGCCATCTTGCATTGATCTGATTGGTTTTCCTTTGTTTACATTTCCAAATTAAAAATAGATAGATAGATTTATTAAAAATAGATGAATACAATCTTTGATGCGGGTTATATATCGTGCTAAAATTTGAGCTCAATCGGCGCAGAACATTTTGAGTTTTTGAAGCCGTACACAAACGAACTTAACATTTTTATAAATAGAGATTACGTATTTGAATTCAAAATTTGATTTCGTAACTTATAGTTCACTTCAATAAATTAACAACGCAACAAAATCTAAATACTAACTATCGAGTAAAATTATTTCTTTTGATAAATAACTTTCCAACCAGATAATTTTTTTTTCAAAACATACCACTGTAGTACTATAAAATGTGCTATGAAATAAATATCCAGCACATTAAAAAATGAGTAAATTGTACACATTAAATAATAACTGTTAAACACCAGTTAAAAGGAAAAAATATAAAAATATATTCCAAGAACACGTACGTATATACAAAATACGATACTTAGCGGCTATCTTAGTTAATATATATATCACGTCAATAGCAAACATCTATTTAATAAGTGAAAGTGCTTAGATACTTAATACCAACCACTATTTATAAATTGTGGTTATTTAAGCAAAATATTTATTAGTATTTAAACAGTATAAAAATAACTAATAAGAAGAAAAATATGTTAAAATGCTAAGTAATAAACAACGTACGAGTAATAAGCAAAAATTGCAAACCTGTAGTAAAATAGTTAAAATAATTCCGTCTTTCCATTAAGTACGAGGTTTTTTCTGGTCGTTTTTATAACATCCTTATAAACGTGCAACAGATGAAATTACTACTCTTCTTACGTTTTTATTTCTTCAAAAAAAATTATTTATTCTCCGATTAAATAGACTGTATTTAATACACCGATAAATAGTTTATAATAATATTTAATAAATCTTACTCGTGTTCTTCCGGTTACGTTTTACCTATTAACCATAAAATACGTTTTTTTTTTTCAAATTTGTATTGATAATCATTTACAATTTTGTAGGAACCTTAAGTAAATTATATCACATATATACATATTATAAAGGAATCTCCATTTAATTTTCTCAAAAATTATATACTAGTATTATATAAAACTTGTGAGGGTAGGACTTAGTACGTACAAAAGGGTAGTTTTGAAGAACTATTCTATCATCGATAATAAAGTAGAAAACAATTAAGAATCATATAAATAGCAAACTGATGAAACACTTAGAAAAGAAAAACAAACCAAAAAAGAAAAGACTGAAAATTAAAGTGAAAACAGAAAGAGAGAGGAAGGGAATGAAGGATTGATTAATGCACAACACTCAGCGGGTATAGTTACACTAAAGAGTTACTTCTGTGTAGCCACTTAAAACTTCTAACATCCTCACCGTTGTCCAGAAGTTTACTGCCAAGTGGTTAAATTGGTCATTTAGTTCATATCTCAAATTGGAACGTTGTATTTCTTCCTTGACATACCGTAGACCCAAATGATCGTGGATTTCACCGTTTTTAACAAACCACGGCATCTCAAATATATAAACCTCGCTAGTTTTTTCTGAAGCCATTTTATGATTTCAACATTTGACTTACATTCCGTGCCCCATAGTTGAAGCCCATATTTGTCCATATTTGTTTCAAAATTGCCGAGTATAAAATTAGCTTATTAGAAAAAGATTACTCGGATCTCCTGCCCAACAACAAGTACATTTCCTTGAACTTCAGAAGTTGCTTTCTCTTCTCCCGCATATGAACCTTCCAAGTCAAACGATGATCCAGGTGAAACCCAGGTACCTTATACTTTAAGTAAGCGGAATTAAAATGCCATCAAGGTGGACCCGTGGGCAATCTCCTCTCCTCATTGCAATAATACATGGCTCGACTTAGCTTCAAGTACTCGACCACCTGCTGATTAGATTTAATAGAATTGTAAATTAATTGAACCCAAAGATGGGTTGTCATCAACAGACTGAATAACTGAATAGCCGTATCATCGGCAAAAGAAGCGATAGTTACTCCTTTTTCAACCTGAAGGTCAGTAGTGAAGATAAAGTATAAGGCAGATCCCAAAGCTGAGCCCTGCGGAACCCCCGACTTAGTATCTAAGAACGAAGTTAATCCTTCGATTACATTTGACCTTGGAGAAACGCCCGTACAGGTAACTACAAAAAACACCAAAGATTAAGGAGAAAAATGTAAAATTTCCTTAAAATTTTAGCGTATTTGAAATAAAATGTTAAAGACAAAGCATTTGTCGGCTTTTTTATACGTTTGTCCAAAATTAGTAAACGACCAATTATTGTTCATCCACAGGGACGTGGGACTCGTTGTAAACAACAGACGCTTCCTAAAAATTACATTAAAACTATTTTACGCCTGAAATTTCTACCAACTCGCAAACAAGCTGTAAAAAAAAAAAGAAAGAGCCCCCAGATGTGTACATTAGAAGATTAACTGATCTGTTTTCAAATTGTATCAACTACTAAGGAACATTAGCGACTATATTGACTTGTTAAATTATCTTAGTAAATTATCCGGACCCTAGCCGGAATCAAATACAGCACCTTCTGTATATTAGGCAAACATGGTTCCGCCTTTGCCACCGAGGCAGATTAATTAGATTCATTTTAATATAAAACGCACTGACTTATATAACAAAATGAAAAACCGTATTTTATATAACCTTTTATAATTTAATAATCCTTATTTAATTAATTAATTTTATAATTTACAGTTAAAATACTAAATGAAAATGTTACCTCTAAATTTGTATGAATAAATGCAAGTGATTTATTGTGGAATAAATATTTTTCATGCAAGTAATATAATGACTTCTACAACAAAACACTGAAATAAATGCAAAAAATCCCTTTTTCAGTTATTATTTAAATTTTAACCTTTTTATAATCAATGCAAAATTAAAAATAAATACAAGCAATAAACAAACCATTAAATTTGTTCAGATTTCAAAAAATTTGAAATTTAAAGAAGAATTTAAGAATGATTTAAACATTCAATATAATATATATAAAAATCTATTTATAATTTAAATTTTCTAATTCATTAAATTTACGATAAAACTACAAAAACAGTTTTGTATATAAAAAATGAGCGCTTGCAAGAAACTAAAATTTATAAAAAATGCATTATAATAAAAAAAAAAAAAAAGGCAAAAAAATTGCAAAAGGATTGCCACTAAACATGAATTAAGGACCTATTACAATGCGGAAATATATATATATATTTTTTTTTACTGTAAGTTTTTTAAAGTAAATTTCTAAACTGTTTGCTTTCTTTTATAAATGCTATCTATTTTTTTTTTTTTTTTTTTTTTAATTATAATGAAACCAGGCTAAAAATCATTAAGGTATAAAAATTCAAAATTAAGCAATTTGATGAAAGATCATCAAATGATCAAAAGATCATAAAAAATATTTTTTCAAACCGTATAATTACGTTAACAATATAATTTTTTTTCTAAAAAAATCGTCAATTTAAATTGTTTGGAGGAAATCTATAAATAAGATACTGCCAGAGAAACTTCATAATAATAAAAAAAAGATTGACTTAAATCGATCCATTTGATAAAGAGTAAGTTTGACTACATACATTCTGTTATATATGCATTTATAAAATCAATCACTCTCCAATTTGTTATTATCAAATAAAAACTGATGGACTAAAAGATAACAGTCAAATACAATAATTAATCACAGTTTCTAGCGCATATAAAATACCGAATTCTTTCACAAAGTACTTAAAGCGAAGCCTGATTTTATCTCAGTTGTACAAAAAACAAATACCTAAAGGCTGAAGTACTTTTATTTCTATTATTATTGGCAGTTACAAATTTGTTAAAGTATATACACGAACTCCTATAAAAAT
The DNA here is from genome assembly GCF_047948215.1 of Lycorma delicatula. Taxonomy (NCBI): domain Eukaryota; kingdom Metazoa; phylum Arthropoda; class Insecta; order Hemiptera; family Fulgoridae; genus Lycorma; species Lycorma delicatula. Next base: position 35,594,957 of record NC_134464.1, on the reverse strand, counting down.
CTGTTACGTATATAAAATCTTTAGGATTACGAAATGGCAAAGGTGATGGGGGCGGAAAACAAAAATCCAAATAAAGGAAAGGGTTTTAAAAATTAAATTTTATTCAAAATAATCTGAATATATTACGATTAGTAGTAAGTATTAACCATACATTAAATTTTGGTTGCATTGGAAATTACTAACTCTTACAGTTTTGTTGAGATCCTAGAACATAAAAAAAAATTAACAATAATAATGTTTAATGGAGAGATTATTTTTTAAAGGTTATTGTCGTATAGGATTTCCTTTGTTAGTTACGTATTTTCGGTCTTGCTTAAGACTCTGTAAGATGTGTTTTGTTTCGAGTTCATTAATTAGTAGTACACCGGTGGGAATGTGACTCGTGGCATTCGCATCGGTGGCATCCTGGCCGAGGCGGACTGGAATATGTCAAAAGCTGAGGTTTCGAATATGACCACCGGTAAAGACCATAAGGACTCGGAACGGAGGGTGTCTTCCCCCTACGGGGTCAGGATGTCGTATAGGATAAATATATTAACAACAAACTAATAACTCACACGGAAACCTAAGTGTCAAAATTCTCTACCTAAGTTCGAATTAATTTTCAAAAATAAAAATTTAAAAGGTAAACCCCGTTTTTGTAAAAGTGGTTCTCGTTACTACAAACCTAAAAAACTTCTTTTTCGACACCGAATTTTGTGTTTTACGTCGGGCATCTTAAAAATTACCGGAATTACAGTTCTATGACCTGTTTTATCCTATTTTGCAGCTCAAATTCATAAGAAACCACCAACTTTACTTCTTAATTTGCGTACGAAAATTACAGTAAGGCTACTTTTTATTAGAAGAGCTAAAATTCGACAAATCTTTCGCTAGCCGTAACTCGAAAATAAAGCGTTTCCAGACCTATGTTTATTGAACGTTTTTTATTATTTTCACCAGTAGAATATATCCTGAAAGTTTTTCTGTTGCTTCGTGGGACAACTTGTATATTAAAAAAAAACATTTACAACACATTTCAGCCCCAAACGCTTCATTGTTTTTCTCTTTCGTTTCCTAATTCAGGTATGAGTGTTTAGAACTTATTTCCAGTCCGTCCAGACTTCTACTGGACGGATCAAACTGATTTTTATTATCCTGCTATAAATGGCTCGCAGATATGTCATCAAGCATTGACGGACCTTCAAAGTGATTTTCCTGAGAGTAATAACCTAGGAAGATTATTAAGGAAGGTTCATTCCTTAAGGAATAAATGAGGACTTTTTTTAGGATTTCTCAGAGCAGACTAAGTTTGCGGTCCGATGACGCTCGATGATATATCTGTTTTTCATTCTGACAGAATAACAAAAATCAGCACGATCCATCCACTAGAATGCCCAAACTGAGTGGAAATAGGTTTACATTTCAATGTTTTTAATATATTAGATGGTTCCGAGAACTGTAACTTTAAAATATTTTGAGAAAACTCACGTAAAACACAAAATCAGATTTTTTAAGTTTGGTGTACAATAATTTATTTTAAATTTCAGATTAACAAATTTAATTTTGAGAATTCATGTAAAGTAAAAAAAAAACAAATATTAATTTGAAAAATTCGATTAGATTGAAAACATAAGTGGCAGTGGTTTTTAAGATTCTCAATAACAATAATAATATCAGAACTATGATCGATACTCAATCGGTGAAAATTTAATTGATTTGCCTTGAAGATAAAATTAACTAAATTTTACTTCATTGGCTTCTAATGATATTAAAAAATTTCCACCATTAAAATCGATGCACTTCTTAACTCGTTTCTGAACATCATGTATTGCTTATCTCACCTCGTCTGTTAATTTCAAATTTATAAACCTCACTTTTCATGAAATGAGATCTGGATATGTTCGTGGCCAATTTTTTTCTTTTACCCACTTTTCGAAGAAAAGTACGGTATTACTTACGGTCGCACGGTGGGATTGGGGTGAAATTGAATTTTGTTTTAGTTTTGGAGTGTGAGCAGAACGAAAATACCATTCACTTAAAATCTAACTTTCATCTATACAGAGGCCAATCTACAAAATTTGGCTCGAAAATTTTCAAAACCACTAAATCAATTTCATTGAAATTTAGAAATGCTACAGTAGTTAATTTGAAATTATTCATGTGAAAATTTGATAAAAATTGGTCGAATTGTTCTTCAGTGACGCTCAATTTAAGGTCGACAACAGGCAACATAAACTCAATTTGAGGTAACTGGTATATTTTTCATACGCGCTTATGCGGTGTCACAGTATTGAGCAAGTTCAAAATTTATGCTTGTGTATAGGATCTACTCATTAATCGAACATATATAATGAGCGTCAGAAATGAAAAATCGTTCTTTTTTTTGGACTGGACAATTAATCCACCAAAAAAGGATATAGAGAAATTTTTACGTGAAAATATGAAAATGGATTTTGTTGCGTATGAAAAATGTTATCCCTGACCCGAGGATTCGAACTCGGAACCTCCTGATCAAAAGCCGAGACACATTTCCACTCCGCCAGGGAGACCGGCAGATCCTCCACGACAGATCTATTCGTCAGCAAAATATTAATTTAACAACTCTATTAAATGGTGTGTACAACGTAGAGGAACTTCGACGTGTTCAAAATACATGTCTTTGTTTTAACAGTGTGACAATTTCCAACAGAGAAAAAACCGTTCGGTAAAATTTCTAGGTAACGTTTTTCTTTAGATGAAAGTGTCAAGATGGTGATAAAATTTTATGTTGTACGTTTTTTGCAAAAGCTATTACACGCAATTTTGAAGTACGATTATTTTTTTAAAACTTTACTCATATGAGATTTTTCAACATGAATCTATTAGAAGAAAATATTATACAATAAGAATTCTTTTTTTTTTTTATGTCCAATTATTTTTATTCGACTTTAGAAAAAAAAAAGAAGAAAAAAGTTCCCAACAATTTGATGATATATATGTATACTTTAATATTTAATGTTTGATTTTTGTCTGTTACATCGAGTAAAAGATTTTTCTTTTAATTTTTCAGGGAAATTCCCACAGGGCTACCGTTATATTCCTTCTATGTAAATATAGTGAAATCTAAAAATAAAAACTTTAAACAAAAAATAATATGTTTTACAAAAACGATTTAGAAATATTTCTCATTGTTAATATTTTTATTGATTACTAGCAGACCCGGCAATGTTTCGCTATTGCTAAATTTTATAAATATATATATATATATATATATATATATACATATATATATACAATAAAAAGTTTGATAAAACATTAACAAACTGAACATTACGGAACTTCACAAAATTTAACCTTTCTCTTAATAAAAGTCAGAATGTAACTAAATCCAGTTGTCAAAACAACACTACCTACCGGATTTAATTCAAAGTACTCTCTAAACACAGTAGTCTGTTCAAATCCCCTTAACTTTCTTTATACTGGTTAAACCTTCTCCGGACAACGAGGACCATTTTTCAAAAACCCGCACATAAATCGGTCTAGTAGTATTTTGGTCTCTAGCGGACAAACATACAAACATTGCTTTTTAAATATATAGAAGAAGAAAGGCTGTTTGTTTGTTACGAAAATATCTCGATACCAGCGCCACCTAGCGGATGTTTTTTTTGTAAACATTTTTCTTTTCACGTAACTAATATATATTCTGAATATGAGCCAAATCGGACCATAAATACATTTTTTTCGAAATATCTCGACCCCAGCGCCACCTAGCGGATCCACACTAATTCAGAAACCTTCGCGGGCGTGCGCACAATAACTCAACAAAGTTTCATCGCAATCAGATGAATGATATAGGAACGCATATGGTACAAAAAACATTCATATATATATGAAATGTAATTTTTTAATGTATATATATGTAATTTTAGTTAAACGTGCGTTTCGACGTGAATTCGGAAGAGATCCACCACACAAAAATAGCATAACACGTTGGTTCAAACAATTCGAAGAAACTGGATCGGTTAAGAAACAGAAATCAACCGGCAGACCAAGCGTACCAGACGAAACAGTTGAACTAATTAGACAATCGGCAATTAGAAGTCCTGGGAAGTTCATCCCCCGTCGAAGCGTCGAATGTATTCCAAAATCAACAGTTCACAAAGTTTTACATAAAAAACTGAAATTACACGCTTATAAAATCCAGATGCTGCAGGAATTGAAACCCGATGATGGTCTAAAACGTTACAATTTCGCTGTTGAAATATTTGACAGAATAAGTGAAAACGAACAATTTTTAGATGATATAATTTTTACAGACGAAGCTACATTCCATGCGAATGGATGTGTTAACAGATACAATTCACGAATATGGGGCTCTGAAAACCCACACGCAATTATTGAGAAACAACGCGATTCGCCTAAAGTTAATGTTTGGTGTGGTGTGATGAAAAATCGTGTAATAGGGCCTTTCTTTTTTGTTGAAAAAACAATTAATGGAGTCGTGTATCTTGACATGTTAACCAATTATTGCTTTCCTCAGCCGGATGAACTCGAAAACATTCATCAACTTCATTTCCAACAAGATGGTGCTCCCTCGCACTTCAATGCATCGGTCACGGACGCTTTGAACGAAAAATTTGGAGATCGATGGATAGCCCGGCAAGGACCCATACTTTGGCCTCCAAGGAGTCCAGATCTGACACCTTGCGATTTTTTCTCGTGGGGGTACATCAAAAGCGTTGTTTGTTACCAAAAATTCGCGACCTAAACCACTTAAAAAACAGGATTAATGAAGCAATGACAACCATTAACGAAGAAATGTTTGAAGTCAAGTTGAGTATCGTTTGGACATTTGTCGAGCGACTAAGGGCGCACATATTGAAATTTATTAATTATGTAAAAAATGTTTCAGACTACAAATTTGAAAAATAAAAAACATAAACTGTAAATAATTCTGTTTTAATTTAAACCATGTTCAAAACCGCACCATTCTTTTATGATAATTCTGTATATAGAAAATATATAACATAAAAACACACCGATTGCCGATTAAAATGCATTTTCAAAGAATAACTGCTGTAAATCAAAATTTAAATTATTTATAAAGTTTATAAACAACTATTTCTTTTGTCAGCTGCATCGTTATGCAACAACATCCGGCAGTAACGGTTCAGTGAAATGGTCAATCGGTGCGAATACGTTGTTCTTCACTCAGCGTGATAATAATCTTTTGTATTACACTTATTTCTTTACTTATGAGTTAGTTAGAAGCCTTGCTTCATAAAAACAATAAAAAATGTAGGATTATATTATACTACATCCAAATCATTTTATCATTGTAACCTACGCATATTTCATTTCATTAAAAAAATAAATAAATAAACTAAACAAATTACGCTTTGATTACTTGTAAATCTCGGTTTTACATCCGTGTAAAATAAAAAAATAATGCAATTTATTTAACGTAAAAATAACTTTTAATCTTCGCCATAATGACTGACAATTTTTTCCCGCTTTCAAGACAAAATTAGGAAATTTTTTGATTAGTAACTTTCCACTTAATAACTTTTTTAGTGAAAACATTATTAAAATATTTTAAAAAAACTAATTCGCTTTGATAAACTGAATAAGAAAATCTGTATTATTTTGCTTGCCTATTGTAATATTATTATCACCTCTGATTACTATTACTAACATTTCTTATACTATTATTCGACTGATCAAAACCCCCTGTAACAATTTTCAGACGACTACAGTAAAAGAAGATGATTATCAATTATACGTGCATATATTACATTAAATCTTTTTAATATATGATTTTTTTACTTTTTACCCTTTACCTTTTTACTCTTTACCAAATGGACCAATTTCAATGTTTCGTTATTATTTTGTATAGAAAATTCTCTAGTGATATTTTAACTAGGAGATTTTAAATGAAAAACTGTATTTTTTTATACAAACAGTGATGGTATCTATTTATTTTTCATCCTCACTGAGTATAACTGGACTATTATAGAAAATGTTTATAGTTACTTTTGTTATTAGCTTAATTATTAATTTGTTAAGTTTTGTTATTAATTAGTTTTTACTAACTTCATAATGATAGCCTGATAAGAGTAATATTTTTTTGACTATTCACGTGAAAATCCAAGATAATTGTTAATTTGGAAAAAAATCCAGTTTCTTATTCAAAGCAATCGTTACCTCATTCTCTGGAACAACCTTTATACGAGTTAAGTTGTTTTGCTACGTTACCTTTCTTACTTTTAAGAATCAGGTTTCTCGCTTTTACATTTACTGAAAATTAAATTTTTACTTCTTTGTACGAAGTAAAGGAAGTATTGTAATCGCGAATAATTTTAGTATTCAGATTTTAACGGAAATATCCATTTTGACCATACCTGAATCCATTTTGACTAGTTTCGGCATGACGTCTTTATGTACGTATTTATCTCGCATAATTTAAAAACGATTAGCCGTAGGATGTTGAAATTTTTGATGTTGTAACATCTAGTCACCTCCCCTTTTGATTGCAATCGACTTGACCAAAAATATCAAAAAAATGTGGATTTTTTGAAATTTTCTTAACTGCAGTAATAAGCCCTCATCGAGAGCTTTTCAGCGATATATCATAAGTAATACTTTTTTTTTTTGGTTCCTACGTTATAGCCAAACAAAATTTAATTAATGAAATATTTGGTCTTACAAGGTGAAGACAATTCGGTTCAAATTCAACTTCATCTTCTTATTTTTTGTAATTTAATAATTAATAATTATTTATTAATAATAATTAGTTAATTAATAACCTCCGATTGTAAAAACGTAATAACTAATAAACGTAATAGCAATAAAAAAAAATATCATAAGTTATTAATGATATAAAATTTTATGTACTTTTCATTTTATAAAAATGTAAATATGTAATTTAATAGGCGTACAAGGAAGTCATGTGGTGTCCATCTCAGGTTTTTTTAAATTTTGCAGCGCCTTTGGCAGGTAAATAAAAATTAAAAATAAAATCAAATTAAAATAAAATAACATAAAAAATAAATAATATGGAAAACTAAAAATATTAATAAATACGAGTATATTAAAAATAAAAAACACACACACACACACACACACACACACACAGAGAGAATGACTTTCTGTAATGGTGGACAGGCTATACTTTTTCGGATTCTAGTTTTAAAACTCAACAAAAAAATATTCTTAGGAAAAATGGCAATTTCTCCTGTTCTCCCCGTCTGCCATTTTATTATTTTTATATAAAAATTTATATCTCATGTTCGGATAGACGAATCAAATTAATATTTGGTAAGCGTCTTGGAAAAAGTTTTAAAATTAGCAAAAAAATCAGGACATAAATACCTTACCTTCGCAAATTACAAAATGGCGGCCATGTTTATTTTTCAATCCGTCATTTGCTAAAATATTAAGGCTTTTATTTTGAAGAAAACAACTTTATTTTTATTTAAATCCGTTAACAAATAATCGAGTTACGGGAGAAAATTGATGGTATAATTTTGTGTAATAATTATTAGTCCATTATTGTGAGAAAATTATTACTTAATTTGATACTAATTTACAATACTAGAATTTACAGAAAATAAAAATAATTAATATTTCACCGAACTGAATATAGAGTGGTGGACATGAAAACAGACATGTAAAATATATCTAACAAGTCGGGGCTCGGTCTCCGACACTCGAGGGCCGACTCTAAGCCTCCTCCAGGGTCGATTCCCAGGGGCTTTGCGGGGCCTCAGGACCCCCACAGCTCGCTTTGCTCGCCATTACCTTTAACCAGAGGACCCCAACCTCCGGGACCCCCGCATTGCACGCTACCCATCATGGTTTTGAGAATAATACAAATAAATAACAAAGTATTTATGCTTTACAGAAACGTGAAAAAGAAACTAAATTACTACAAACATAATAAGTAGTAACCATAGTAACTGAAGTACAAACACTTTTGATGAGGAGAACTTCACAACTTTGCTATACTGACAGAAATATAATAATGAAGTAAAAAAAATGTTATTTTTATCTTTAATGAATTTCTTTAATTGAAAAATTCACTCCCAAGGGGACTAGAAACTCGTCGACCTATGGGTTAAAGCCTCCCTGACAGATATTATGAATATATCCTGCAAATTTTTTAAACAATCGGTCAGTTGGTTCACCCGTGATGTGAGAAGATACAAACAGACAGACAGACAACAAACAAACTTTCTGCTTTATGTATAAGATATATATATATTAAAAAATAAACAAAACTAAAAAACTGCACTATCATCTAAAAAACTTATATATATGTTTTATTTTTCTTTAAATTTTGATTCTTTCGGCGCTACATTATTAAGAGTTAATTCTTAGCGGTTGATTTTATAAGGGATTCTTTTAAACAATTTAATAATATTATTTTAAATAAATATACATATATATATATATATATTTGTGAGCGAAATTATATTATTCCTTTAAAATGACCGTTAGCTAAAAATTTTTAGCTAAATTTTTCTGAAAGACATTTAAAGACAAAAAATTACCTTACGCTCAGACAGGTATCATAATTATTAGACACAGTTATACTTAAGATGTTGTTTTTAACGTTTTGACATAAATAAAAAAGTAATAAAAAAATGTTTCATTAAATTTTCTTCAATCGTTTAAAAACAAATATCAGTAATTACATAATATTTTACAGATTATTAGAAAAAACTGAGGAATCTAATAAAACCAACCTCGATTATTTACTATTATTATGAAGCGATTCATTAGGCTTTAAACTTATGAAAAGTCACATGTTAATAGTAACACAATAATGAAAATTCAATTGTATTTGATTGAAAGACGATTTTTAATAAAATAAAGCCGGGTTCATATGTAATATTCAATTAGAAAACACGTTTTGGTTTAAACTACACAACTACGTAACGAATTTTTGTTTTTTTTTAATAAAATTTTGCATCATCAGTTACATAAAATTAACAAAATCCAACTTCCTTAATATATGGTCTCACCCACTTAGTTCCACTTTTGAAGACTGGCACAAATTTCTTTCCTATTTTAAACTTAATCCATCAACCTAATTTTTCACATCATTTTGTATGAACACATTTCAAAGCCCACTTATTTTATTCCTGTGGTCAATATTTCGCTAACATAAAACGTTGCACTCCACATTAATATTTTTTATACTACCAGGCATTTTTTCTTTATAAAACCTCTCTTTGTTTACGCCAACCTGCTACTAGTGTGTATTTCATTCTTAATTATTTTTAAATCTACTAACAATAGAATTCCATAAATTTTTAGTAGATTACATTCGTCTGTCATAATATTCTACGTCTTGCTGACCTCCTTCCTGTCGGATTTCATTACCTTTCACATTTAAAAACTGACGACTGTACGCATTAATTTGAGAGAGAGAATGAGAGAGAGGAAAGAAAGTTTTATACCTATTTTTTTTAAACTTTTATTATTATTTATTAAAAATAAAAAAATAAATGAATAATAAAAAAATAAAGAAAGAAGAAAAATAAATTTTCATCTCCTTTTTTTTAATTTAAATATATTGATATATTAATAATTATTAACCTCCGATTGTAAAAACGTTTTTAAAATAAATAATTCAATAATACCAAAAAAAATCAGAAGTTATTAGTGAAAAAAAAATTTATGGGCTTCTAAATATGTGTATATGTAATTTAATAGGCGTACAAGGAAATCACGTGATGTCCACATCAGTTTTTGCTATATGTTTTTGATAAACGAATCGTTTTGAGGGGTTTGTAGCCTGAATGATCACCCGATCTGACTACCCCAATTTTTTTTTTTTACGAGGGCAGCAAAACAAAATTGTGTGTCAACAGACCACACACGATTGCCGAGTTTAAACTGCAATAATGGGTATACGTAAGTATATCAAGCTGGTTAAAGTGTTTGAAAACAAATTAAAACATGTGCAGTGTTGTAGTTTTGTTGGAGGAGGTAATTTTCAACAACTTTTATAAACTATTCCAATTACTGCAGTATTCGTTGTGGTAAGTAAGAAAGTTTCGTCATTACATTTCTATAATTCCAGCGCACAGAAACTTTCCAAACGTACTATATAAATATATAAATGTGTACAGGTAAATATTTTCAATTTTATAAAAAAAGTTTTTTTGTCTTAAGTCACTTAACTGGTTTGATACAGCTCTCCAAGATACCTTATTTAGTGGCAGTCGTTTCATTTCGGTATAGCCCCTACATCCTACATCCCTAACAATTTGTTTTACATATTCCAAACGTTGTCTGCCTGTACACCTTCTACTTGTACCTCCAATATTAAAGCGACTATTCCAGGATGCCTTAATATGTAACCTATAAGTCTGTCTCTTTTTTAACTACATTTTTCCAAATGCTTCTCTCTTCTTCAATTTACCGCAACACCTCTTCATATGTCACTTTATCCATTCATCTTATTTTTTAAATTCTCGTATAGAACCACATTTTCAAAGCTTCTAATCTTTTCTTCTCAGGTACTCCGTTCGTCCAAGTTTCACTTCCATATAAAGCTACGCTCCAAACATATACTTTCAAAAATGATTTCCTGATGATTAAATTAATTTTTGATGTAAGCAAATTACATTTTTGATTGAAAGCTCATCTCACTTGTGCTATTCGACATTTATATCGCTTCTGCTTCGTCCATTTTTACTAATTATACTTCCCAAATAACAAAATTCTTCTACCTCCGTGATATTTTCTCTTCCTATTTTTATATTCAGTGGTCCATCTACATTATTTATAGAATCATCTAAAAATATCTAGAATCATCAAAAATTATTGTTATCAAATTTTTTGCATTATCTATAATTGTTCAATTACAGATTTGTGTGCATCCTTCTCTAGCGAACAATTCCGCAATTAATTTGAAATTTTATTAGAGTACATGATATGATAAAACATCCGCAAAATACTCTACGCAGAAAAGCGTGTTCTTTTGAACACAGATTTCTGACAAGATAAAATTTTCTTTATAAAATTAACTTATTTAATTTCTTTCATTGACTGTTTGATTACTAATTATGGATTAATTTATATCTTTTATATTAATTTTAGCAAATCAACCGAATTTAAAAAATAAATAGATAAATTTATGAAACTATCCCATTATTTTTACCATGGTATACCTACAGGAAATTTATATTTGTATGTTCCCCTGATACTCCAAACAGGATGAACGAATTTTCAAGTAAATAGGAAATCAACCTCCACAATAAATGATAGATAAGAGAAATTAATATTTAATGAAATGAAGATTTAATGAAACGAGAACAGCACGAGATAAAAGAACAATTTTTCTCAAAACAGAAAGACCAGAATTAGTTAAAATTCATTACTTGAGATTTCCAGTAAAGAGAGATTGAAAGTTTGAGAATTATTTATAAAATCAATAATTATGAATTAACAGTTTAAATTAATCTTAATAGATATATACTGGAAATGGTTGCACGATTAGAATCCTACAAACAAGTATTTAAAACAAAAAGTAATTCTCATTATTTTTGTTTTGTTTCCTTTTTTAATCAGTAATTTTTGTTTCATCATTCTGTATCTATTAATTAAAGCCTAACATTTTTTTTCTTATTTTTCACATGACGATTCAGTTCAATAATCATGAAACAATAACAAAATAAATCGCACGGATAATTATAGAAAAAAATTTAAAAAAACTTTTCCAAAAAATTTCGTTTTACCATTAATCGTATATACGGTCAAACCTAACTGATGACTCGATAAATTTTGGCAAGAAAGTCAAGGATTTTCACATCACATCACAAGTCAAGGATAACAGTTATTTTGTTATGAAATTAAATGTTAGCGATACTGTACATAGTTTCACTGTAATAATAATTAAAATATTACCAGAACACATGTTTTATACAGAGTGTTTAATGAAGTTCTCCCGGAACATTCATAAATTATTCTACTTGTTAAAATAACGGAAAAAGACATGTCCTAAAATTCTTCTTTTGCAAGTTACGGCTAGAGAAAGATTTCGCTCGGATATTAGCTATCCCGGTGAAATGAAATTTTTAGGATGTTTATTAAGAAACAGAATTAGTGATTTCTTATGGCATTTGACCTGAAAAATCAAATAAAATTACCCAGAACCGTAACTGCATTAGTTATTGAGATATTTGAGGGAAACTAATAAATAGGGGTAAATAACCATGCTTTTTATGTTTACAATAACTTTGTAAAATGGATAATAAACACATAAAACTTTTAAACAAAACTTGTAGAGAATTTAATTTTGAATCAAACAACTATGTAAGATAAGTTGAATAAAACAAAGAACAGTTAGAAAATCTGGTGTAGACACCATATGTCTTCCTTGTACGCCTATGAAATTACAAATATACATTTTTTTTGTAAATGTAGATAAAATTTTATTTCATTAATAACTTCTAATATTTTTTTTTATTGAATTATTATTTATCATAAAACTTTCTTTACAATCGCAGGTTAATTATTAATAAATCAATATATTTAAATTAAATAAAAGAGATGAAGTCTGTTTCGAACCGATATGCCTTCCCCTTGTAAGACCCAAATATTTCATTAATTAAAGTTTTATACGGCTATAACTCTGGATGAATGAAAATAAGTACAACTTATGATATACCGTAGAAAACCTCTCAATGAGGGCTTATTACACTACAGTTAAGAAAAATCCAAAATCCTAAAAGGTTTGGATTAATCTTTACAAAACTACAATATTTTAAGAAAGAAAGAATTTCTAAAATTACTCTACTTGGGCGTACGGTTAGAGCATAAATAAAAAAATTACATGCAGGACGAAATGAGGAAAATTAAACTAAAATTGATTAAATAATTTAACAGATTCAATTGCACAAATACATGAGCTACCATACTAATCATTTAAAAAAAAAAAGAGCAAAACGGAATTCACGAATTACAAAAATTGGGAAAAGGCGTAAAACTTTAAGGGTAAAACTAGGGGTAATTACATTTTTTTTTAAACATTTATGGCAAAAATAAACCTAATGAAATAAATAACTTTTTTTGTGCTAATATAGATATTACGGTAGCATTTTTTTACAATAATTCTTTAGTATACATAAAAGTATCATTAATCATTAATAAATTTTATTATTTTTTACAATAATTATTAGCACAATCCAATAATTAAAATTAAATAAATAACGAAATTAATACTGCTAAAATAAATACATTCTGCGCTCTTTCTGATGAGTGCTAGTTTTTCTATCTTTCATCCGAAAGATAAATCTCGCCAGGATTACCATTTTTCATATGTTTTATTCATCTTTCATTAGCAATTGTAAATTTAGTGGTTAGCCTGTAGTTGCTAAAATATAAATTTAATTATAATTATATAGAAACTTTCAGTAATAAACTGGAAAGTGTGCATGAAACTGAATTTTTAAAACCAGAATATATTACGAAAAGACTGTTAGAATCGGTTTAATGCCTCGGTTAGGTGAACTAATTCTAAATCTTAATTTCGGTGGTTATAATTAAAATAAATAATAGTCATTGTTCAACCATGATAAATGTAATTTAATATAACCTTTAAATTTTATACTAAAAATGTTACGTTGTTGAATATGCTATGATTTGATGAGTATGTACATGATGATAGTAAGAAGCGTAGATAATACCAGCTGGTAACATAGGCCAGCCGAATATAAACAAATTTACTATTACAAATGAATAAGAAGAAAAAGACAGTTTATTATTTTTTTCTTCCTGTTTAGCCTCCGGAATCACCGTCAGGTATTACTTCAGAAGATGAATGAGGATGATGTGTACGAGTGTAAATGTCTTGTACAGTCTCAGTTCGATCATTCCTGATATCTGTGGTTAATTGAAATCCAACCACCAAAGAACACCGGTATCCACGATCTAGTATTCAAATCCGTATAAATTTAACTGCCTTTACTAGGATTTGAACGTTGGAACTCTCGACTTCGAAATCAGCTGATTTGCGAATATGCGTTTACCACTAGACCAACCCTGTGGATTACTTTATATATTTATTTACCTTTACAAATGAATAAGAAGAAAAAGAGACTTGAGTCTTAACAAAATAAAGAAAATTCCTTCCTATAACCAAAAATAGAATTTATTTTTAAAAACTAATTATGAAATTCTTATAAAAAATTGAAAATATTTTACAAACTAATAAAAAGCGAAGAATCTTACAAACACATTTCCCGAATAATTAAAAAAAGCTTTTAATTTTTACAGCAACCAACTGATTCGTGTAAACAGAAAAAGATTTTAAACAATTAATTCCATAAATGATATTTTAGAAAGAAAATTATTTAGGAAAAAGGTTTATAATTTTGAATTCTGACAATTGAAAGAAAAAATAAACATCACAGAGGAACATCATGAAAGACTAAAAATTACAATATCATAAATGCAGAAAAATGCTGGAAAGAAATTATGCTAAGAAATATAATGCTATATTAATACTAAGAAAAATGAAATGAGATAAATAATTGGCAACAAAAAGAAAACAAGTTAAATAAATTAAATAAATGTTATCTTATATGTATCTGAAGAGGGGAGAAAAAGAATATTCCAATAGGATATTGTTCCTATATTGTAGTATAACAAACGGAAAATAAATAAAATTACTACAAAAAATTAAATTCTACATATATAATAGGAAACAAATAAAATAAATCTTTAATAGGCTTTCTATTTTGCTATACTCCTACAAGAAACGTTTTTGAAAAAATAAAATTCTGCACTGATAAATTTTACATTAAAATTTTTTATTTATTTATAACATGCACATTTTATAATTACGAAAAAAATTATATTACAGTTTGAATTTGAACGATGCTTGTCGTCACCGGCAACTAAAGGACAACGTTTAATAGTTATTACTTGGTTTATTTCCTTTTTTCCATACCTCCTTCATTTTCAAACTACGTCGTTCCCTCCTTTCTTGCGGACCATTTTTTACTGTTACACTCTTTAGTTCCTTTCTGAAAACCTTCCCAAACTTGACCTTCTTTCCCAATGTATCTCTGCCCCTTATATCAATTGGATTTATCCCAGCAATCACGAGATCTTCTTTAACCTGTGTGAAAACCACTTAATGTTCGTTTTGGTTCTATCGCTGTTTCCGAAAATCCTCCTCTTCAATTTGTTTTCATTAATTTTAGCCAAGATCGCGTAGAAGACCAATCTTCTTTTTCGAATGATATCTGCGAATTTATCTATACGGAGGTAAATTTCTTCGTTCTTCTGTAACCTCCAACCCTCATTAGTCTTCTCTGGTATCTTTCTAAGTATTTTCATTTAAGCCAACTCAAATTTATAAATCCCAACTAGGTTAGACGTTACAAACTTTGTAGTAGACTTTACTGTGGCGTAACGTCGAATTTTCCCCAAAGGTACAGGGCCTTCTGCAGTTATTTATTCTATTTTATTTCTCTCTCTATCTAACCCATTTGGTTGTATTAATTTGCCAAAATATTTGAATTTCCCCGTCTTCTTAATTCTTAAGAAAGATTTCTGAAGTAAAGATTTGTTAGTAAATATTTTGGTGTAGGCGTAATGTTGTTTTATCGATTGATAACCTTAAAATTTATTTTTTCAGCCGTCTCCAAAATATTGATATGAACAAATATAAAAAACCCGTTTGTTTGAAAATAATTTTACCAACTTTTTCTCTAAATACCAAAAAATTAGTAGAAGTAATTCAAATTAAATGGTTTCGTTTTATTCATTAAAAGTAGACCACATACACTTTAAAATTAATGAAAATAAATATTATTTATTGAAAGTAACGCCAAATTATTTAATGAGCTAAAACTCAAACTTTTTTTAAAATAATCTTTATCTTCTACTTATTTAAATTATCTACAATTTATTTTAATCAATATTTTAAGAGAAAAAAAACTTTGAAAATTTCATATATTATTTTACGAGTATAATTTTTTTTAATTTTCAGATTATAGAGCTTTAATAAAGAAAAAAAAATTGAAAACAAATATTATATAACTTAAAAATACATACATTATTATAAAATGAGGTAGATAAAAGAAAAACATACTTACATAACATTAATATCCAATAAAATTCAAACAGATGTTCAATTTTTTTAAATAATTTACTTTTTAATGTTAAGTAAAATTACAATTTTATAATTCACAAATTTTTCATACTACCATTACAGAAAACATTTCATTTCAATTAATTTAATTAAATAATTAAACAAATATTATAATATAAAAACATACTAGGCAATTGAATTATATTAAATAATTCTTACTTTAATCATATATAACATTAGACAATAATAAAAAATTAATAACATACCTCAATAATAATAATAAAAATGAAATGAAATGAAATTCTTTAGTAATTCATTAATAGACTATAATTATTTTTTTTTTATAGCAAAACAAAAATCTGGCCGTAAGGACCAAATAATTAAATTTAATTAAAAAATTAAAGAAATATTATATAACATAATAAATTAAATGATGAGCCCTATTACAATTAATATATATTTTCAAGGGGACAGAGAAAATAATAAACAACAAAGAATGTGTCCAAATTATAGAAAAAGAAGAAAGTAACAATAAAAGAAAATATTACTGAATAGTGGTGAACTTAAATTATTTATTTCCTTTCTCCAATTCACCTACAATTATAATAACAATACTAAAATAACAAATGGGGTTGTTTAATATAAGCTAGACGACGCATATGTATTACTTTTTTTTTTTAATTTGTATTACTATTATTATTTCTTATTATATTTAATTCATATTTCAGGAAGTTTCATCTTCTTTGCCTTTTTTTCTCTCTCTTTAAATTAAGTTCTACCTTTATTAATAGATTTATAGAAATCATACTATGACGTAATATTAACAATGATAGGTAATGTATTTATCTAACTACGATCCAATCATTTTAAAGAGAATGTGTGTTTAGTGAGAGCCTATACTTACAACTCTATATACAGCAGAATGGTATTAAAAAATATAATTTAAAACTTTAAGGGAAAGGATAAACAATAAATATATAATGGTATTTCTTATTGGTATATAGTTTAGTAAAATGTAAGAGAAAAAAAAAGAAAATTTACTGATGACACAATATAATAATTAACCACAATATTGTTACCCATCATAAAATGAGATCAATTAATAATTAAATCTATTTCTTTTTTTATTATTACTATTATTATTATTATAACTATCTATACACCCTTCCCTAATTCTTACCACCACCATACGTACCCATATTTGATTCTAAAGATTTGATTCCAGTATATATAAAAGGAACACTGAGCCCATTGTATCATCAAACACATCAGTTCATCTGATACAGTTAAACAATTATATATATATATATAAAAAATATATATAACATTTTATTAATAATAATTTTCTAAATTTTAATATTATTATATTTACAAATAGTAATATTAAATATTTTTTTAAATATTTTATTTCGTTTTTTATTCAAAAAGGAATATTATACAAGATGTACGCCAAATATATTGTAAGTATTATTTTATAAAATTTTATATCTACTTATATAATAATTTATTAAATAAAAAAATAATATTTATAAAAAAAATTGATTTTATTTAACTTTCAAAAAACTAAAATAAAGAAAATTAAAAAAATAGCACAAAGATTAGGCTAAACAATACAATCAGAAATAAATATAATAAATTAAAATTTTTGTTTTTCTTTTACTTCAAAGCAAATATTAGAAATTGTCTCTCTAAAGTTTTGCTTTCCTCAGAGAAGGAAAAATCAGGAAAGGATCTTAGTAAAAATATTAGAACCCATTTTTAATTATTTTCTTAATTAAAATAAAGTTGAATTAATTAAATATAATCAGAATATAAAAATAATTTTTAATTTTATTACTTAGCAGTACCCGTAACATGAGGTAAACTTTTTTTTTTTTTTTAAATAAACTTTTGTTTTCAAAAATGTTATCTTTCAACTCATGAAGCTTACAGAATATTCTATTAAACAATTTTTTGTTAAACAATTTCAAAATTTATATTTAAAGTATAGATTAATAACAAAAAAACCTAGTTTGCAATTACTGATATACTCATACTGATATACTCGTATATTACTGGTACTGATAAACTCGTATTTTGGTCGTCAGGATTCGACTAACGGTACTATCTCTGTAATACTCAGTAAATGTCTGGATAAGAAAAAATATTGAAATATTATTAGATTTAAGTTACTGTAATGTACTGTAATTTCGAATATAAAAAACTTAATTATTTTTAAATAATACATAAATTTTCTATTCTTTTATTAATTTTTTTTTCTTATTTTTTATATAAAAAGTAACCATAATATTTAATAGGCCGACATCCTTGGCTAAGTAGTTATCGTCTCAGCATTTCGTGCATAGGTCCGAATCCCACTCAGACAAGGCATATTTTCATACGCTACCAATTTCCACCAGGCTAAGGTTCATAGCGGCTGATGCCCGCTATTTCATAAGCAGTATTTTTCTTTCAACCGATTACTTTTTCTTTATTTTCATCGGATAATATCTTTTCAATTTTTATTTTATTTACATTAAAATTAAAATAAAAAGCGTATAAATTTGGAGAAAATGAGTTAAAACAAGTAAAATAAAATTTCATGAAATTAAAATATATGTATATACTTTTTTTTTTTTTTTTTTTTTTTGGGGGCGGGGTAAAATCGAAGAATAGATGAATCGGCCTACTGCTGTTTTACGAAAAACTTCTAAGATCAATGAATTAATATCAAAGCTTTGAAATTAATATATATATATATATTTTTATTATACATATTACATACAATACACGTTTTTTTAACTGGTAACTACAACAGTTTTAATAAATTTAAATGATGAAAAAGTATCTTACTTTCTTAACACAATACAATACATAATTTTTTTTAATGCATTATTGAATTTTTATAACGATTTCACTACTAGTTTGTACAAAACTATTAGATAGACAAAACAAACGACTATAGAATCATATAAAAATTTCCATTTAAATATCCATAACAAATGTTAAAATGTTTATACGGATTTTAATGCTAGACCGTGAATGCCGGTGTTCTTTGGTGGTTGGGTTTCAATTAACGACACGTCACAGGAATGGCCGACTTGAGTCTGCTCCAGACTACATGATTACCCTTACATTACACACTTCCATTGTAAATACGACAGGCCTGACAAGCCGGTAGCCGTAATTACATTTGCCTACACACACACACACACACACACACACACACACACACACACACACACACACACACACACACACACCCAGATCCGGCAGAAGCTATATATATATATATATATACATATTACTATGAAGCTAACAACACCCCAATGAGATATATTTTTATCAATCCCAAATTTATTCTTCCTGTTTACATTTAAAAACAAAATGCATACGTCTTAAACAATAATCTAGTAAAAATTAAAAAATAATTAAACTCATGAATCAAACTTTATGAAAGAATGGTATTAAGGTAAAAATATAATAGAACACCTCATTTTAAGACAACGGTACACAAGGATGCGATTGTGGCTAGAAAGCATTAACACAAATGTTTTTCACGTTAGTGTAACTGAGGTGCATTAATGCTGGGTTAGTTGAAGCATCATACATTAGGTTAGAAGTTTAACCGGTGTACAGTGGATTCGAACAAGTTTATACAAACCTATGATCGGCCACAGAACTGCAGAAAATTAAAGATATTTATTATTAAATATGACTTTAATAGATAAAATAACAAGAACATTAATTTACTATATACATATCATCCCGAGATCCCGGATTTGAATACCGATTCGGTATGGCATTTTTAATATGCTACGAAATTTCTACTTTCCTATTTCCCCACGCACAAGCTTCAAGCTTATGTGATGAATTAATTCATAAAGCAAAAATTAAATAAAAAAATTATTGTTTTCAGGCATTTTTAATGGTCGTTGCTGTTGGAGCAAGTATGCCAACGGAACCGAAAAAGAGAGGAGTTGTAGGAGCAGGTTTAGGCGGTTGGCCTGGAGCTGGAGCTGGATTAGGTTTAGGTCTGGGACCATGGGCATCACCTTCTGCTGGATGGCCGCTTGGATCTGCTGGAGGAATACCGGATTACTCTTCTGCTGGATTTGGTATTGTTGATTCTCTGACACCATCACATTATACAAGTGCAGTGTTACCATCAGATCTTGGTGTTTCAAAGGTAATATTAAACAAATGTATATGTATATATATATAATTCTAATAATTTTTTTTTCAAAGTAATTTACGAAAACAAATTTATTTAATCATGATTCATATTCAAAGATTTATTATTACAACACTAAATCAGTATTACCAACCTCTTTCAGCAAATTATTAAAAAAGGAAAAGTAATATGGCTAATAAATTTGTTTACACCTATATAATTACACAATCTCTAAACCGATTTTTGTGATGCAAATATCAGACTTTATATTAATTAAGCAAATAAAAATGTATTTATAAATATAACTAAATAGCGGAGAGAAAATGCCATTTTTTGGAAGAAAGCAGATTTCAATAAAACTACTCATAAATTCCTTTGAATTAAAAATATATAAAAAAAAAAAACGAAATAATTCCAATTAGTGAAAATACAGCGTATAATAAATTATTTCTCATGGAAAAATTATATTAATTACTTATTTTAAGAGAATTAATACCAGTCTTTCTTAAAGCTATAAGTCTAATAAATCACCTGATATAAAAAAAACCGATTCAAAGTAGCTTTGGTCTAAGAGCATTCACTAAACAGCCAACCCGTGTAGTGAACAGATGAAGGGTTACTTTCTATAGTTAGATCTGGCATGGAGTACTTGTTATTCTTAAAAATACAATATACATGTTATTGTCTCTAAACAAAAAAAAAATTATTTATACTTTTAATAAATTATTTAAATTATGAATTTAATAACGATCGATTTTAATGTAGGTTTTTGTATTCTTTAAACACATATCAACCTAGTTGATGTAAAAGGTAACAGCTAAGACTGATAACAATCAGATCAACCAGATGTTACGTCATCTGCCATAATAGTCAGATGATAACAATCATTTACCTTTGATCTGATAAATAGATACACACACACACAC
This sequence comes from Lycorma delicatula, assembly GCF_047948215.1. Taxonomy (NCBI): domain Eukaryota; kingdom Metazoa; phylum Arthropoda; class Insecta; order Hemiptera; family Fulgoridae; genus Lycorma; species Lycorma delicatula. The sequence goes on along the minus strand of NC_134464.1, from coordinate 35,573,803 downwards.
ACACACACACACACCATATATATATATATATATATATATATATATATATATATTTATATTTATATATATATATATAAAACGCTAATTTTATGGAGAAAAAGTAGTCAACATTTTTAAACCTGTATAACAATTTGCTTTTCAAAACTGGTAAACTTTTAATGTACATAAATAGATTCGAACCTTACCTTGTACCATTGCATTATAAAATCAACTATACTCGTCATTTATTTTACTAAAAAATATATTTTGTTTGTTTATTTATTAATCGAAATGTTTTTTAATTTTCTAAATTATACCGAGTAAATAAAATTTTCAGGGTCACCTTTCAAGTGTCGCTGCAGCAAATGCTGCTGAGGTAGGAGCTGCATTAGCACAAGCTAAAGAAGCATCAGCAGCAGCTGCCATCGCACAACACAGAGTACAAGCAGCAAAAGAAGCAGTATTAGTTCAACAAAGAATTGCTGCAGCAAAAGAAGCCGCAGCAGCGGCTGCTATTCAACGTTCCGAAGCAGCTGCTGCAACCGCTGCTGCCATCCAAAGGTCAGAAGCCGCTCATGCTGCTATTCAAAGGTAAGTTTATAAAAATATATATATTATATGGTAAAAAAAAATATATAATAAAAAATTAACTAATTAAATAATAAAAATAATACATTATTTCACTAAGGGAAAGAAAAATTCTTTTAAAAAAAAATTGGTCAAATCGTCATTATACGTTTACACGTTTCTCTGTTTCATGGGTGAAAAGATTTTTAGAAAATAATTATTTGTAGACTTTTAAAATAATATTGGTAGAAAAACGGCTTACTGCATGAAAAAATGGTAATCGCTTAGGTCACTTCAATTTAAAGTTTTTATATTTCGTTTGAAAAAAAAATTAATATAAAAAAAAATTCATAAAGTTTAAAAAATCATACAGTAAATACTTTACAGTTAATAGTTAATTCGTAAATTATAAAATCCATATAAAAAAAATACAAATTCAAAAAGTTCTTTAATTTTTAAACTTCACTGGTTAAAAATTCTTATTATATCCATGTTAGATAAAAATAGTAATAATAATGGTTTTTTTTTGTTTTCTTTTTAAATATAAAGTAAACCAAGCAGAAACTAAACACGAATAAATTAACTTGGGATAATTTCTTAAATATATTTTCCGTTCAAAAATGCGTAAAAATTGAAAATAACTTCTGTATTTGTTTGTGTGAATGTTATTGAATATTCATAATACACGAAATCGGATCATACCTTTGACATTATAATTTAAATATTTCTGTTAAACGTATATATAATATGAAATGATGAGACGATTTAAACATAGAATTTATGGTGTTTTGAGCATATTTAAATCTTTCAAGACTTAAGGGTTTTTTTTTTAAGAATATTTCCCTCCATTTTTAAGGATCTGTTCATATTTTCCTTATTTATGCTTAAAGTTTCAATTTTCATGCTTATTTATTTTAAATATTTCTGTATTTTATTTTATTAGAAAAGGAAACAACATATCTCTGTTGATTGTTTTTACTTCGGAAGGGGTCACATTATAATAATTTTCCTTTTTTGTTTGCGTTTGTATCCTGCTATTTGAAAAAATAATTCTTTTTTTTATTTTTTTTATTTTGGTATTTTAATTTTTTGGTGTTCGAGTGCCAAATCTGGTTGCTTCATTAAAACTACAAATATATTTATTGAATATTAATCTTATATTTATAGAAACTTTTGAAATAGGGTTTTTTTGTAGCTAATAACACAACTTCGCGCTTATTAAATTTCACAGTTTTCCTACAATTAAGTATTTTTAATAGTACAAACACAGATAAAGATTCCAAAGAGACTTAAAAATATCTTCCTAAATATTTTTTTTTCATGTTTAAAATCTATATTAAAATAAAAGAAAACAAAACAAATATTCTATGAATAACAACTGTGTATCACACTCTCTACCTTGGCCTATTCAAAAAAAAAAATGAAGGTTATTAATATTACATTCATTAGCTATATAATTATGATTTCGTTTTTGGGGAAAAAATTATTTCGTTTATTTTTTGTAATATTCACTTGACTATCACTTGAACACTATTCACTTGAACAATCTTATGTAGGCTCTAGAATATAAAAATCTACATTTAAAAAAAATAATTTATAAACAATACAGTTTTGAGAATTATATATATTACAAATATAAAAACCAGAAGATTATTTACTTATATTAAACACACATTGAAACAAACAACTACTACTGCTATGTTGTAAAGTACTTTACAACTTTTTTTTATCAGTCACTTAATACAAAATAAATAATATATACACAGGTGTATCACGAAATTCTTCCGGGACTTTCATAACCTATTTTACTAGTGAAAATAATGGGAAAAGGTTCATAAACAAATGTTCTAAAATGTTTCGTTTGTGAGTTACGACTAGTGAAAGATTTCGCTCGGATTTTAGCTACTCCGGTGAAATAAGTCGTAGTGAAATTTTAAGATGTTAATTAAGAGCCAGAATAACTTAGAGTAACCTCATATATATTAGTCATGAGTTTTAACCTAAATAAAGTTCTAGAACCATAGTTAAATGGTCTAATATTATAGATATGCAGTAGTATACACATATACGAGTATGCAGTAGTTTTTATAGAAATCTGGGATGAAAACCAATAAATTGGGATAAAAATACTGTACAACAAAAATTATTAAATGGGTAATAAACACACCAAACGTTTAAACAAAACTTGTAAAGAATTTAATTTTGAAGAAAGTGGTGTAACATAAGTTCAATAAAACAAAGAAAAGTTAAAAAATAATCTGAATTTTATTTAGAAAGTGCCTATACGTACCAGTTTATAATAAATATTCTAAAATAAGCCTACCATTTTTCTATTTATTCGATTTTGCAAGTCGAAAACCATAAGAAATCACCAATTCTGCCTCTTAATTAACGTCATAAAAATTTCAGAACGATTTCAGTTTCACCTGGTTAGCTGAAATCCGAGTGAAATATCTCACTAGCCGTAACTTGCAAACGAAACATTTTAAGATATGTTTATATGAACTTTTTCCATTATTTTCACGAATAGAATGGGTTATGAAAATCCCGGGAGAATTTCGCGATACACTCTGTATATATAAAAGTATATATAATGTTATTAATTGATATAATATGTACTATTTTAAATAATAATTCAAAATTTCCAGTCCTGGAATCTGGATGAAACATTGACAAGATCAAAATAATCGTACACAAAATACACAGAGAGAAAAACAATACATTTTAAAGGTAGGTAAAAAAAACAATTTATATGAAAAAATATGTGAAATAAAAAAAATAAAAAAATAAAAAATAAAACGTATTAAAGTTAATTAATTAATTAATAGAAAAGAAGTAATTTTTTGTAATCAAATATACATAAAATTTAGCATTGAAACAATTGAAAAAAAAAACAAACAAAACTAGAATACATACATTTCTACAAACACGCATAAAAATAAACATTATTACACGTTTTATAATACAGTAATTTCTCTGTAACATTTTTTTTAACAATATTACAGCCTACTTCAAGAGAAAAAAAATTATTAAGAGATTATTTCTCGATAGCGAAAAACAAGTGGAAACCAATAGAAAATTAATCAAGATTACGTTGAATAAAATGAACACATCCACACAGGGATATTATACTTCTCGGAATTTTTCTTGACCTAACAAATTTTATTATTTTCAAATACAAATATTTAATCAAATTTATTTAAAACAAATGTTATACTTGAAAAAAGAAATAAATATAATAAACAGAATTTACATAAAACCTCAAATAATACACACATTCTCAAATATAGAAATATTTTTAATCTTTTTTTTAATCTAATTACATTTTCATACGAAGTAAAAAAAGCAATGTAATCGCGAAAAATTTTGGTGTTCAGATTTCAACGGAAATACCCATTCGTACCATCCCTGAATCCATTTTGACTAGTTTCGGCTTGACGTCTGTACGTATGTATGTATCTCGCATTAACTCAAAAACGATTAGCCGTAGAATGTTGAAATTTTGGATTTAAGACTGTTGTAACATTTTGGACTTTATCTTAACTGCAGTAATAAGCTCTAATTGAGAGCTTTTCAACGATATATCATAAGTGGTACTTCTTTTCATTGGTTCCAGAGTTAAGGCCAAACAAAAATTTAATTAATGAAATATTTGGATCTTACAAGGGGAAGAAGGCACATCGGTTCGAATCTGACTTTATTTCCTTTTTTTTATTCTTTTTTTAATTTAAATATATTGATTTGATAATAATTTTTAATAATAAATTTAAATATTTGTTAAAAATTTCACGATAAATAATAACACAATAAAAACAATATGGAAAAAATCAGAAGTTATTAGTGAAATAAAATTTTATGAACTTTTCATTTAAAAAAAAATGTGTATATGTAATTTAATAAGCGTACAAGGAAGTCATGTGATGTCCACATCAGATTTTTTATTAATTTGATTATGTTAATTGTTAGAAATGATATTTAAAATAACGTTAAAAATATAATATTTAAATGATTTTACGATAATTGTAGGACTGGGTAGATTATTAATAAAACTGGGTGGAGATACACATTATTTCATGATCTTTTAAATTTAAATAACTGAAATGATTAAAAATAAAATTATTTATTAAAAAATCTAAATTTTAAATCCAATAGTTCAGAGGCTTGCCGTTAGAGAGCTTATATGTCTCAAGTTATAAGGTTGTACAATGTAAACAACATATACACGCGCACACACACACATATATATATATAAATAAATACGTATTTAGCAGATGAAAATGTAATCATTAAAATTATGTAATAAATAAATATTTATTTTTATAATTTATTAATTAAATTTCAATTCTTTTTCTTTTACAGACACGAAGCAGCAGCAGCAGCCGCATCAGCTCTTCAACGTTCAGAAGCAGCCGCAGCAGCAGCTGCAGCAATCCAAAGATCACAGGCAGCTGCAGCTGCAATTCAAAAAACGGCAGCTAAGGCAGCAGCTGCTGCAGCATCAGTACAACATGCTGCACAATCAGCACAACATGCTCCAGTACACTCTTCCGCTCCATGGGGTTAAAAAATATCCTAACGATTAACCAAATGTTGTTTTTATAGTTATTATTTTATTATTATATTTTTAATTGATTTATTATTATTATTGTAACATAATTATTAATAATTGTTCTAACTTGTAATGTAATTAAATAATTGATCAAATAAACTGAAAATTTGATTAAAATTTTAAACTGTTTATATATTTTCTTTTTATAACATACCTATATAAAACATTAAAACATAAAAAAAAAATAATAATTTCAGAATAATTAATATACTGAAAATAAATAATTAATAACTAAAAATAAAAAAAACAATATTTTAAAATAAACCGTGTGAATTTTTGCGGCATTTTGGGCAGGCATATATTTTACTTTTCTCTCTTTCTTCAGGAAAGTTTAAATATATATTCTCTTAATTAAATTTAAATAATAAAATACAACTTCAAAAGAAAAAAAAATACAATAAACTGTTAAAAAAACTATTTTTTTTATTTTTATTGATTAAGATACAAAAGTCGACTTTTAAAATTCATAAGTAATTAACAACTATCAACAATTTACATATTAACCCACACTTTAGCATCTGCTTCGTTATTTAAAATCTATTTTAATTATTCCAATTTTTGGCAAATTCAGATCCAATTTTAGTTTTTTTTTTTTAAATTTGATTTTTAAATAAAATATTAATGGGCCTAAAAAAAACCATCCATTCACAAGAACAGAAGGCGAAAAATTATAAACTTTATTAAAATAGAAAAAAGATATATAGTAATTATAAAGACTACAAACCAGCTAGAAGGCTCTTTTACAGAGCCTTTTATAAGGCTCATTTTACAGCGCAAGGATATTATTTCAACCTAATTTTTCCTAAAAATGTTTCTTGAATTTAAAATGATTTAAATATAAAAAAGATACACAGAGCTAGTAAAAAGTATGGAAACCCCTCAATAACTTTAAAAACCATTCCAACTAGAATACTGTAACTTTCAGAATAAGGTGTGACTACCTTTTGACAAGAAATAGAATTTTATTCCATTCTTGGGGGATGGTTATAACTCGGCTATTTTAAACTGTAACACCCTTTATATGATGCATCGTTTTAAAAGTCTCTAAGACAAGAAAAATGGTGTAAATAAAAAGTTGGTACGATGTCTGTATCCAAAATTGAGGCGAGATATTTTGGATTTTGAAAAAAATTACATTAATAATTTAAGAAACTGTTATCCCAAATAAATACATCTACAAAAATTTTATTGAATGGATATTATAAAATAAATTTATTTAAAAAAAAAAATTTATTAAGCATAACGTTTGCTTATTTTCTAAATTTCATTCTAATAAATGTTCGAAAAGTCCTCCTGTTGTTTAACATTGTGCTAGGAACAAAAAATAAATAAAAAAAAATAAAAAAAATAAAAAAAAAAAAATAAATAAAACTTAAGAATATTTTGATTGTAAAACAATAATACTGCAATATTTAATGATTCTGTAGTGATAGTGATTCTCTAATTCTATTTTGTAAAAAATCAATATCTTGGGCTTATTATGATTAACAATACTTTTTATGTAGCCCCATAGAAAGTAATCAGATAGTGAAAAGACACCTCTTTGTGACAAGACCGGAATTGTGACGATTCCGGTCGTCCCCCCTTCCCCGTTCATAGCACTGATGGGCATAAACGGAGGTCGTCTTTTGACCCTCTAACTGATTACATCTCAGTCATCAGCCAGGCTTCAGTTGGGATGCCACCGATGTAAATGCCTCGGAAGACATTTACATCAGTGAATTTTAACTCGGCCTTTGTATTCGCTGTAGGCTTTTTTCGAACATCTCCCTTCTCTTCTAGATCGTTTCCCTCTAAACTAGTTAACAGAGTTCGCGGAAGCACGAATCCCGCACCTAATCCAATACTTGAACAAGCTAGAAGTAATTGTAAATGTTTCGTACTTCGGAAATGAATGAGTTTAAAGGCAGCACTAAAGCATATCATAAAAAGTGTTGATCGCAACAAGACAATTTAAATCTAGTTCCCTTAATCGGTCGCATCTGATCAACTTAAAGCCTCTAAATAGTAATTGCAATTTACGAACTCCGGCCAGGTCGTGGAAAAGTTGGGAACATCCCAACCCCCGTAGGGGAAGACACCGCCTTGCTGATTCCGGTCGTCACCCCCCCCCCCACACCGTTCCTAGCCCTGATGGGCTTTAATGGAGGTCGTCTGTAGACCCGCTAACTGATTATATCCCACAGTAATAAGCAAGGCCTCGGTTGGAATGTCACCGATGTAAATGTCTCGGTAGATATTTACATCGGTGATTTTAGCCTTCGCCTTCGATATAGGCCTCTTCCGGACATTTTTACTGTCCTACTGTACACTGGAAAGCGGCTACTTCCGTGACCCCGATTTCTCGGTTCACGGGGTAGTTCACGCGTGTCCCCGCGCCTAGTTCTACTTTAGTAAGTTACTAGTGACTGTAAATGTTTATAACATACGAATCTAATTGGTAAATATAATGCACATCACCAGCAATGTTGATCGCAACAACGAATTTAGTCCTAGGTCCCTTATGTTTTTAAGTTGCTCAATATAAATAAGCCTTCAATTCATTTTACTATAGACTCCGGTCTGATCTACCAGGGAGAGGAGAACAGACCTCCTACTTCCACTCAGCTCCATCGCAGAGTTCCGCGTGAGGAAGTTTGGGACAAGGTTTTGAATGTTTATAACGTTACGGTCGATAAAGCAAAGCCTCATATTTCACTGCATTTAAATTTCATCGGTAAATATAGGCCCTATTAATTGTCCATCCACAATACCTGCCCGTATATTTACTTTGACTGGTTAGTGTGTATGTGCCTCACGATACCAGCCTGGATTATCAGTCCGATATCGACTATTATGATTATTTACATTGCCGTATAAAAAGAAAATGTTGCCTCATCGCTAAAAACTCTGTTGTTTAATAAATTAGGATCTGCCGAAATATTGTTCATTATAATTTCACAGAACTCAAGTCTTCGATCGTAGTCTTTTTCATTAAGTTCTTGCACCGGACGAATTTTTAAAGGTATGAAATTTTCACTTTTAATGTTTGAATCGCTGAACATTGTCTAATGTTATGTTCTCGTGCCGCTATTCCGAGTCGAGAAATGAGGATTCTCAATAAATTCTTGCATGATCACTAACGATTTGTTATTATTTATTGCAGATTATGCCTTATGCCTCTCTGGTTTCCCGCTGTTATTAAAGCTCCCAGTTTTATAAAATCGTTTGATAGTTTTTGACACTGTACCTGTTGAAATAGGGTTACGATTACTAAATATTGCTGTGAATAATTCACAAACCTCATTATACGACCAAAATTTATCACCAAACCACCTCATCATTAAAAATATGACTCTCTTCTGTTCACTAAGTGACATGATGATACTAATGTTAGCAAGCAGCACAGAAAAAATTAATCCAGTAAATAATAATTACAAAAAAAAGTAAAAAGGATGTAAATAACAAAAGTGGCTTAAAAATACAGTAAAGGTAAACAAAATCAATTACAATAACTGATCACAATAAATTTTTATAAGAAACTAACAGTGCAGTAATGAAATATTGTAAATGGAATATTACTGAACAATGAAGTAAGTGTCCTTTTTTCAACAATGGTAAGTGACCATCAAAGCTAATCAGCTTCATTCGGTGACAAGTTTTTATTTATTTACTCATTAAATCGGAACAAAAACAATTTTTATGTGTTAAAAAATACATTTTTTTAATTTTTGTAAATTTTTATTTTAATTGGATTAATTTTAATTTAACTCAGTTTAATTTCTTTTTATTTAATTTTATTATTTGAACTTATAAAATTTAGTAATTTTCAAATTCCAAATTTTATCCCCCCCCCCCCGCCATTTTGGGTACAGACATCGCACCAACTTTTTATTTATGCCGATGTTCTTGTCTTACAGAGATGTTCAAAATGATGTATCACACAAAGGGTGTCACCATTTAAAATATCTGAGTTACTACCCTTGGGCCACTCCCCAAGAAGGGATTGAAATTCTATTTCTCGTCAGAAGGTAAAGCAGTTGACCGTTACCTTATCCTGAAAGTTACAGTATTCTATCTGGAATATTTTTATGGGTTTCCATACTTTTGATTCTTTCTGTATATATAATTACCCTACAACAACCCAATAGTAAACAATAACAATAATAAAACGTGAAAAAGAGCTTTAAATGTTCTATATAAATAACAATAAATATACAAATCGAATTGAGAATCTTTTCCTTTTATGAAGTTGGTTTTAAAATTCAAAATGCTTTGAATAAAATATTTTTTTTTTTAAATATTAAACCACCGGGCTAGCCTAGTGGTAAAGTCGTCATCGTAAATCACTTGTTTAAAATTTGGTTTTCGAATTCGAATGTTCTGTGGTTCAAATCCTAGAAAAGTTTATTGCTTTTATACGGATGTGAATTCTAGATCTCGGGTACCGGTGTGTATTTTAATGGTTTGGGTTCAATTAACCACACAACTCAGGAATGGTCAGCCTGAGTCTGTACAAGACTACAACTCATTTAACGTCATACGTATCATCCTCATTGGTCCATGGGTGGGGGAGGATTGATTATTGGTCACTTGTTGAACAGATTGCAACATACAAGTTAGGAATAAAAAGAAATATTTTTAAAAAATTAAGTAACTTATTTGTCATTATGCTAAAACATATGATTTTAAAAGAAAAATATTACCTTTTTATTACCGCCTTCATTACCTCTTTAAAAATAGAATTCCATGTGTCAGAAGAAGAAGAAAAGAAAAACCATGAAAATAATTGAAATGTTAAATCTGTAGATTATATTACTCATATATAGTGAAATAAACTTTTTTATTATCAAGTCCCATACATAGAATTAGTAAAACACAAAAAAAAAATATTTTAATTCGTAGACCAGATGATGAAATACGAAAAATTTTCTTTAAAAAGTATTTTTATTTTTTATTTTTTGTTAAATTTGCTTTATAACTATTATTAACGCATTCCTTTGAAATTACATGGAAAGTTTAGTTCAAAATAATCTAATCGGGGCTAGTAAAATATTGACTGACTTGCCATCGGTAAATCCACTGTTATATCTGATTTGTAAAAAATATTTATTCTTTTCTTTAATGAAAATGAGCTGCATAATTTGCTTCGAAAATTTCTATAAAAAAGAAATTAAATAATCTCCACGTAATTTACAACGATTTATTTTTAATGAATTTATTTGTCCATTTATAGTGTCTCTTTATAAGCAATAAAATATATTCTTTTTTTAACAAATATTTCATTATATTTTCATTGCCCGTGTAACTAAATTATAAGAAATTTCACTAAGTAAACACTGGTTCCTTAACAAACGAACAACCTTAATTAGAACTGAGACAATGGTCAATTTTTGTACCTTTAAATATAATAAGAATAAGTATCAGTAATGTGTACCATTTATTATTAAAATTATATGCATACTGAATTATGATTTTATGATTATACCTGTTGTCTAATATTATTTAATATTAATATTAATACTAAAAAAAAAAAAATTAGTCCTCCCCAAACATCGATTTGAATTCTTTCCTCATTTTTCTTCATCTTTCCTACTGTTCTGCCATTAGGGCAGGCTAGTAGGAAGGAGCAGCCTATCATGGCTGCTCCGCTCCATGTTGTTCTATCCTTTGCTACCCTCTTTGTTCCCGCATTTTTCCATTCTCCATAATGCCATCCATCATTTGAAATCTTTTCCTTTCCTTCCATTCACAAAGCCTTTTATCGCATCTACTAATAAACACTTTCTTCTCATACAACGTCCTAGCCATTTTCTTTTCCTATATTAAATCGTATTTATTCCAGTTCTCTCCGATTTTCCATAATACTTCATTTGTTATACGATCTTACCATATAACATTTTATCATTCTGCGCCACCCCCACATCTCAAAAGCCTCAATCATTTTCTGTCTGTCTTTCTCATAAAGTTACGGTGTTTTTTTTTCAAGGTAATTTTACTGTAAAGATTATTAATACTATATTAAATGTGATTTAAATTAGACTATTCAAAATGGTAGTTATAAAATCGAATTCGATAAAAATAAGAAATTGTTCTCTTTAAAACCCACAATTATTTTTACAGTCAATTTAAAATTGGCTAGAAAAATAGTTTATGGTGGTAATAGGGCCTTTATTGGGAGTTTCTTTATTTTAATTCCTCTTTTTTTTTAGTCTACCAGTAATATTTAATACGATAACATTATGCCAAGAACGATTCTTTCATAGAACTTTGTACTATTTGTCTACGATTAGTGAACATATTATTTTTAACAGCGAAAAGTGATTTTAACATTTAAAAAGTCAAGATCTTATAATCATTTAATTTAACTCATGACTGGTCAAAAATATACAACTGGAAAAATGCATTATGCAATTTTTTAAAAATTCTATTAAAAACACGGTAATGCATTAAAAGTTGAGTAGTTGCAATTATTAAAATACAAGAAATATTATAAAAATATTGCTACAAATATAGCAAACGATCATGATCCAACCAAAAAAACTGTAAGTGAATACTCTTATCTTATATTTAGTTGTAACCTTATCGTATGGTGTTGGACAAGGAATCTTGTAACGGGATTTTCGTTACGGAATGATAGACATTCTCCTTACATAAAAAATAATGCTTAACATGCGACTTTTTCTTGTTTCAAACGATAAAATAGAAGCTTAAAGCCGAAATTTGGAGAGAACATTGAAAAATCCACGCTGAATTCCATAAGCGGACGATAAATCCAGGATTATTTCCAACCGACAAAAATTAACAACCGATGACTTATGATATCCAGAATTATTGGATTACCCATGAAAAATGGTAACTTAAAGGAAACGATGGTCATATATTTTTAAAGTAATTTTTCATATTTTATAGCCAAATTTCAGTAACCTTTGGATACCATCTTATATAACAGAAATTAAAATCCCAGTGTGGAGTCACGTCAACATGTTGCCCTTCTTCCGCAAACAAGTAAAACCAAAATTTGCATACGATAATAAAACATTTGACGTATAAATTTTAATATTTATCATTATCTGTTGTTTTTTAGAAGATTTATCATTTTTAGTAATATTTTATAAACATGTACCATTTTAATATGACAAATATATTAAAATGAACTTGATTACATAAAAGATACATTTACATTCGGAAGCTGATTATTTTATTTTTCTTTATTTTTATAAAAGGAAGATAACCGAATGACATTTAAAGGTTACAACCTTTTCTTAGGTAATCTGTTAATAAAAAGATTGTTTATAAATTAAATCCTGTTAATAAAATGACTGACGTTTACGTAGTAGATACCGTTATTTAAATTTTAAATAGCGTTATAGTTAAAATAAAGAATCTTAAGTTCACTGACATGAGAAAAAAAAAAGAACGGATGAAATATAAATAAAAAAGAAAGAATACAGAACTGACCTTGCACGATGTTAATTTAAGTACTATTATGCAATGCTGTTCTCCTCCAGATAATACAACCGAACCGGTTTTATGCTTTCTCTAATAGCTTAGCGGAGACTAAAAACGGGAAGTATCTCTACTTTCGTTTTCTTAGATCAGTATTACGTTTAATTGTGATTATATCCTTTTAAAAATTAAAGAATGAACTTTAATATCCCGTTCGTCCTTTAAAAGACCAAGTTCAATATAACTTACATAAATAAAAAAATTAATATAATATTTAAAACAGGGATTATCTATCAAAACATGAAACGTCTTCCTGAATTTATAAAAACACATAATTTTTTGTATTAAAAAAACTACTTTACACAGATAAACATCTTTAAAATTGAATAACCAACTGTTATTAATAAGCGAAGTAAACAGAGGGAAAAGACCCAAAGAAATTTATTACTTTATAAAAAATGTACCAATACGGCAAAAAGTGCCGGTTTGTTTATGAATAACACATAAAAAAATTAAATTAATATTTAATTAATATTTCAAATGTGTAGAAGATGAATGAACATAAAAACAATAACTACGTCATTTTATAATTAATATTCCTTATTTGGTAAATTTTTAACAATTTTTTAAAACTATTTTCAGCATAATTTCCGATAACATCCAAGCATTTTTAAGGTCGGAGGATGAACTTAATGATCCTCTCCTTCCAAAACGACCACATATTTCTTAAACCAGTTGATGACAATTTAGTAAAGATAGTTCCCGGCCAGCATGCGTTTTTCAATCAAAATTTCTTTGAATATCGAAAAAACTGACAACAAGGTTTTTATAGTTTCCTAGTATTGATTATTTATTCTTATATAATGGAAAAATAATAATAACACATTTTTTAATAATAACTAAAAAATTATATTTTTTACCATTTCTCAGCTCCCCCATAAAGAAAATACAATTTTTTTTGTCTACGTTTACTATGTTAAATGGAAGAAAATAAAAATTCCACTGAAAAAAGTGCAAACAATGTTTACCTAAAATTTATTTTTTTGGGGGTGGGATGAATTACGATGAAATTTTATTGTAATATTGAAAGTCTAAATAAACCAAAAGTGTTAAAATTTCTAAAAATCGATATTTTTATACTTCTATCGGTTCCCTTACTCTTAATATTGCCCTCAAAGTATTATTTTGGATCGTTTGAACTACTGAGAGTCAAACGTTTTTAAAAATGTTAAGATAAGCATGTACTGATATACTGAACTAATATAAAGTCAGATTGTTTCCAAACTTTGAGAAATTTAACCTTCACCCCTTACAGATCTTGTTCTCAAACATTTCCTAACAAATTGCTTCATATACAGAAGTCTCCGTACCAAATCTCATCAAAATCGGTTAATCCACCCAAAAGTTATTAAGCTTCAAATACGCCAAGATACGTACTTATCTTTTTTTTTTGGGGGGGGGGGGGTAAGTGAGCCCTGAAACATCGAGAAATCAACAAAAATCCCTTTCGACACGCCTTAAGGCGGAGGTAGATTTCGCCGGTGCAAAGATTTCCACCTTAAAGTTAAGAAAAACTTCAAATTTGTTCAATACGACAATGGTTGGATGTGAAAAATATTTCACACGTTTAGCGTACAACCCCATCTTCTTGCAATCGCAGCAACATTTTGGTCATCCCTTGTCATAAGGGTTGGTCATATCAAAAATTGTTTGACAAAAGTATTAGGTAATGTTTAGAGGACTAACGACCACTCTTAAACAGATTCGATACTGTATCTATTAAGAGAGGTATGATTCTTTTTTGTCTTCGAAACCCCAATTTTTCCACCTCCTGGGGCAATGGTTGGTGATATCAAAATCTTTACTTAGATAAGTTTTAGGCCCTTATCCAAAGAATAGTAGGAAGTTTAAACGAATTCGATATTTTACTTAAGAAAGTTATCGCGATATTTTTTTTTTCGAAAAAGCCCCCATTTCCACCCCCACGGTCCAATTTTTCCCATTAAAGAACTCGACCAAGATTTTGGATCGTTATATTTTATGTATCAATTTGAAAGTGATTGGAGCAAAATTACAGCAGTTATCGTGTCCATAAGAAAGTGAAAAATATATAGACTTTTGAACTGACGGTGGTTTTGGGAACTGGAGGATATGAAACGCGAAGATATGTCGAAATTTTCCGGAAGTCGAATCATACCAACCATTACAATAGGTAGATTTTTATGAAATCTATCTAAAACCATATCCCATTTAGACTGATTACCATAAGCTATGCTGTTTGGGCTATTACAGCAGCATAGCTCTAGAGCTACGATGCCGGGAAAGTAAAAATGAATGTCAAATGGCGCTAAATCTGGAATGCATGTAAAATGGTTTAAATATATCCATCGAAAATTTTACGATTATTCTGCCATGTTTTCAGCAAAGTATGATTGCGGGTTATTGTGGAGCAGACACGCAGACGATATTATTTAACGAACCCAATATTTTTCAGGTTTTGTTCTGCCTTTCTTTGTTGATGGTTTTTACCTCGAGCAAATTAATCAGAAAAATGACTTTCCGAAAAAAAAGAAAATCCAATTTCTGTGATGGAGCAGAATCAACGTGTAACTATTACGGCTTTAACAGTAGCTTTTAAGGGTCATCTGCATTTTGGTTGGGTAGGCAAGCAGGTATAAAATCATTTATTTGACTAAATGAAAAAAATAACAATAACACGGATAATGAGGAAACTATATTCTTCACTCTCCTTACTAAGACTGCCTTACTTTAATTATAAAACTCAAAATAGATAATTTCTTGCTTTCTTTTTTAAACAAGTTTTGAGAAAGAACATTTAATAATCGGCAAATGAATTAGGATAAGCAATGAATGAGATTTGTGAACAAATAGCAAATTATAGGGCAGTAATTTATTTTTCAGAGTGATTTAGCCTGTATTAGGAATTGCAATTGTAATTATTTTGTAACATTGATGTGACCATATCTAAATAAAGGTTTCTTCCACAATTACTTTAATGGAAATTGTTACCTTTATTATTATTATTATTTTAAGTAAAGATTTTCTCTCTCTCTCTCGCTCTGTGTGCGCTCGCACGTGTTTTGCGTATGCTTTTACATTTAGTTCAAAATGAAACATTAGGATGATTTTAACCGATTGAATACATATTAATAATATAAATTGATGCTCAGAGTACTTTTCTGGTAAGAGAATGTCTTGTCACTGACGCTTTTAAGGAGTTCCATGTTTTCCTGTACATTCCAGGTTATTACAAGACTGTCCAAAAAGGAGTGCAATGCATTTACGGTGTATGTAAGTTTTTTTCACCGTAGCAGATTAACGGCTGAACCGATTTATATGTATGACCCCGCGTTGGAATCCTTATGTTACCGAGAGTGTCACAGACTATGTTTTATATATATATATGCAGGTAATTCAAAAGGAAAAGGGAATTAATCTGAAAAGTGATTCTGAACTCGAAATAAAGTATAAATTTCATATAAACATACGTCCGAAAACGCTTTGTTATAGAATTACGATTAGCTAAACATTTCGCGCGGATTTCACTCCCCCCCCCCCCCAGTGAAATTTCAATATATTAGGGGTAAAACTGGATGTTTCTTGTTTTTTGACCTGAAAATGGAACATAACGGGTCTCAAAATTAAACTTCCCGTAGTTTTCATGATATTCAACGTAAAAAACAAAATTCGGTGACTAAAAACGTTTTGAATTTTGAAGTACAATAACTTTGTTAAATGTCTACCAAAACCGTAAAGTTTATCATCAAAATGTGCAGAAAATTGATTTAATAAAATCTACGGAAAAAAACTTTTAATAATTACAAACTTAAATAAAATCTTATGAATTTGTAAAAATTAAAAAAAGGTGTTTTTAGTACAATAAATTAAGACCTTTGAAAAATTAGAATATTTTTAATTTATTTTTAAAAAAATACTCACTATGGTTTATACTACGATAATTTATGTGCAGTTTTATTTACTCTGACTGTATAAAAATAAGTGTAATGTATTTAGGGTGTTGTATGTATGTTAGATCCACTGTAGCAGCTCAACGGCTGAACCGATTTAAAAGTATGACTACGTTGGAATCCTTACGTTACCGGGAGTGTCATAGGCGCAATATATGATACATACACACAACACACACACACACACACACACACACACACACACACACACACACACACACACACACACACACACACACACACACACACACACACACACACAACAAAAATATTAAAATTTAAAAATCTCCCAATAAAAAATCATGGTGCGTTTTTTTGTTTGTTATATGTACTCGCATTTTTATTTCTACTGCCACCTGGCATAAGTCACTTACCAACCGGGTCAGTCTAGTGGTGAACGCGTCTTCTTAAATCAAATGATTTGGAAGTCGAAAGTTCCAGCGTTCAAGTCCTAGTAAAGGCAGTTATACTTTTATACGGATTTGAACACTAGATCGTGGATACCGGTGTTCTTTGGTGGTTGGGTTTCGATTAACCACACATCTCAGGAATGGTCGAACTGAGACTGTACAACACAACACTACATATACACTGAAACATATCATCCTCTGAAGTAATACCTGAGCAGTAATTCCCGGAGACTAAACGGAAAAGAAAAAAACAACAATGGCATAAATCACTTTCAAACTTTCTAGCCTTACTATTTACAATAACAAGAAACATTTTTATAACAAGTATCAATATAGGTGTCAAAAATAAACGCAGTAATAAATTCAGAAAAATTACTCTATTTTTTTATTAGTTGTCAAATTTATAACATTATTTCGAAAATTAACAATTAAAGATTACCATGAAATGTATAATAGGATGTCTGATAAATGTCCTCCAAAACGCATTTGACACTTTGAATTATTTTCACAAAATTCTGGAACAGTTTTTGCCATAACTGCAGCATAATGCCATCGATAATTCTTCGAATTTCTGTTTTCAATTTAGGAATCATTCTTAATTTAGCATAAATTTTGGATTTAATAAATCCCCAGAAGAAAAAATCGCACGAAATAAGGTAGCATGATTTTGATGACTTTTTTGTTTAACCTCCGGATCTAACGTTAGGCATTGCTTCAGAGGATGAGATGAATGATCTGTAGCGTATGTGAAAATGCCATGCCTGGCCGGGATTCAAATTCGGGACCTCCGAATGAAAGGCCCAGACGCTACCACTCGCGCAACGCAGGCCGACGTGATTTTGATAACTGTTCAATTTCACTGCTACGCAAGATGAATCCATAAAAAAATTAACTCTACAATAAGTAAATTGTTTCACTTGTCGAAACCACATATGTCATTCAAAATCATACCGTCGAAATTAAGCCGTAATATAATTAAAATTACTCCAATATCATCTCAAGATTACGTTCACCATTGACAATCCTTACGTTTTCGGCAAAATTTTCAAAAAAGAACGGCTCAATCACTCCACTTGTATGAAATTTTCACCAAACTCTAACTAGTTAGGTATGCATGCGCTGTTCTTCTACGTCTCAAACAATTTATAATTTTGTTTTTGATATATACCCAGAACGAAGAAAATACTCTACCTTACTAAGGATGATTTTCTTAGCAAAATCGCCTCCCACTTGTTGATTCCCGAGCACTCAAACAACGGACGCCCGAAGTGTCAAATAATCAGTTTCTAAGTTAGCTGAATCTTGGACTTCTTTTTAAAATCCGCTACACTGTGCTTTTTTTAAATGAGGTTACTGGACACTTCTTCGCTCTTGATTTCGGATCAACTACCAGTAAGAGATCGGTCTGTTTTATTATGTCTCAAACCGAACCGGTTTTTTTTATATTTTTTAACTACCCTTTCTTCATATGGGGCTTTTCTCTAACCAAAAATACCTCATAATTACCACACACAAAAATACCACACAATCTCACCGAAACATTCTCCATACTTGTAATGAATTTTAACGATCTACACTCGCTCCTCCGTTGTGTAGCGTCCCGTACTGACTAACCGAATCGTGTTTATTATAATATGCGATGTGACCTAGCAGTACGCTACTAATCCAGCAGGAAAATAGCGCAAAATTAAAATCTTGCATTAATTTTGTTAACATCCGGTATTATACAACCACATTACGTTTTTTATAATCATAATTGTGATTATAAGTATAAACATAATTTGTAATGAAAATGACTTCGGAAAAAATTCATTGTAACAGTAATTTTCTTGTCAATGATAATAATTAATTAAATAATTAAACATGAAGCGGGTTTACTTATTAAAATTAAATTGGTCAACGGCAATTTAAAAGTAATCTACTTTCTAATCATATATCATTAGCGGAAATCCGTCTCCCCACCTAACAGTAGTGGTTACAATTGAATAAAAAAAAAATCACGTTGTAGGTCGTATTCGTAACATATTAAAGTACATATAGCGTCATCAACAGTCATTGATGTTAGTTGTAGCCACATCACTGTAGGTTCAACCAACAGTAATTTCGTCTTTTTTGTTAAAAAAAAAACAAATGATTTACCAAAATTTTTAATTTCTTAAAAAATTACTTTAATTCAAAACTACCGGTAGAAATGTTATTTATATAGAAAGTACACTACACACATTTTCCTTTCACGGAAAAAATGTTAATATAAGATGAAGAAAATTTAAGAACTCGTAAAGGAATTATTTTCCATAATATCGTCCTTAGATATTTATTTACGCAATTTACAAGCATAGATAAATATCTCGGCAGTAAGAAATATTATTGAGATCAAATTCAGAAATTATTTATGAAACTGGGAAGTTAACTTTTTTAATATTTTTTAAAGAATACACAAGAGTGTATTGAATGTGCCTTGTGTATTTGAATGTTTTGAACAAAGAAAATTAAGCTAGGTTATGTTAAAGGAACTGTGAGACAAATATCCCTGGTTAGCTGGACGGACCCTTCATTTTGAAGAAATATTTTTCTTATACTTCAATAGCTCCCGAGAGGATGATAATCAGGCCGAGATCTTGAAAATCCATAAGCTCCAAAAACCAACCCGACCAAAACCTATCAGACAGTAGGTACGATAGCAGGTAGCAGGCAGCTGCCTGCTATCGGACAACTCCATACACCACTTAACACATAAATATTGTATAATTACAAGAACTAGGGAACCCATCAGATGCATTTCATCCAGACCAGTCTCGGTTCTAGCACCGTAATGGCTCAAAGAAATTGTGCCGGGAGAATGATGTAAACAACCAACACTCCCACAGAAACCACCCTTCTTGCACTACAAAAAAATCATCTAAAAAGATTTCTTTCTCACTTTTTCTGTTTAGCATCCGGAACCACCGTAAGGTATTACTTCAGAGGATGACATGTATGAATTTAAATGAAGTGTAGTCTTGTACAGTGTCAGGTCGACCGTTCCTTAGATGTATGGTTAATTGAAACACAACCACCAAAGAACACCGGTATCCATAATCTAGTATTCAAATCCGTATAAAAATAACTGTCTTTACTAGGATTTGAACCTTAGAACTCTCGACTTCGAAATCAGCTGATTTTTGGTGACAAGTTCACCACTAGACCAGCCCGATAGGCACCTAGAAGAATCTGAAACACTTCCTACTTCTATCCTGTCAATAATTAAAAATAACTTTCACGATAAAATATATAACTGTCAATTCATAAGAATGATCCAGCAGCAAGGTATGTAAGTCAAGGGTCTGAACTATGTAGAAGATAACACGTGCCATCTAGATACGTTCAGTTTTATTCCGGTTGACTACGGTACGAACGGTGAGCAGGAGGTAATACTACATACGGGATTTTTCCCAGCATGACAAAGAGAAATGCTTAAAGGTAAAATTGAATCACAAACAATATTTCGGGTTGCATAAAATAATATTTACAAACTTTTTGCACAAAACAGAAAATATTAAGAATACATCGTAACTCGTACTTAATATTTGACTTACCCAGTTATTTTACAGAAATGACAGATTTAATTATGAAGGAGTATTTCACATTCTCGACCAATCTCAATCGAATTCCCACTGATCTTCAAATAAATTTTTGCTTATATTTTATTCAAAAGAATAAGAATTCTAACAGTAAATTTAAATCGTTGTTTACTAATTTTCAAGATAAAATATAAAAATTTATGTGGACACCACGTGAC
This sequence comes from Lycorma delicatula, assembly GCF_047948215.1. Lineage (NCBI taxonomy): Eukaryota > Metazoa > Arthropoda > Insecta > Hemiptera > Fulgoridae > Lycorma > Lycorma delicatula. Next base: position 35,553,043 of record NC_134464.1, on the reverse strand, counting down.
TTCCTTGTACGCCGATTAAATTACATATACACACTTTTAAAAGTACATACAATTTTATTTAACCGATGACTTTCATTTTTTCATTGTTTTTTTATTATAATTATTATTGAATTATTATATATTGTAAAATTTGTTTACAATCAGAGGTTAATAATTATTAATAAGTCAATATATTTAAAATTAAAAAAAGAGGACATGAAGTCTGATTCGAACCGACATGCTTATCCTTGTAAAATCCAAATATTTCATTAATTAACATTTTATTTGGTTATAACTCTGGAACCAATAAAAATAAGTATCATTTATGATATACCGCTGAAAAGCTCTCAATGAGGGCTTATTACTACATTTAAGAAAAATCCATAACATTTTGGATTTTGAGCTTTTTAGGACACTTTTGTTTCAATCAATTGCAACCAAAAGGGGAGGTGCACAACTAGATGTTACAACAGTACTAAATCCAAAATTTCAATATCCTACGGTTAATCGTTTTTAAGTTATGCGAGCGAGATACGTACAGACGTCACGCCGAAACTAGTCATAATGGATTCAAGGATGTTCAAAAATGGATATTTCCGTTGAAATCTGAAAACCGAAATTTAGAATTATTTAAACGTAATTCCGCAGAGTGTTTTTGACATTTTATAACAGTAGATAAAACACAGAAATATAAAAACAGAAAACATAGAACGTAGATAAAACACAGATTCATCATTACACGCTAGTGACCAAACAGTGATTGAGAGCGTGTAAAAGTGTCCCAAAGAAAGCGATAATGATTCCATATGCAGAAAAGTCACGGCTATAGTTTTTTTTTTTTTTTTTTTGGTGCTGCGGTGCTTCATCTGGAAAAACGTATGATCGGGAGAATTATGCTTCACCGGAAGATTTAAAGGCGCTAAACCTTCACATCTGGTCTAAAAGAAAAAAAAATCTTTTACACGATAATTCTCCTCTATATAAACGTCTCCGATTGTTGATGAAAAACTTCATGACTTACGGCTTGAAGCGCTACCATATACGCCACATTAGCAGAATTTAGCTTCCAGTGCTCTTCCCAAGCCGGAAGAAATGATTTTCTGGGCGAAGATTCACACGTCAAATGATGAGGTCATAGCTGAGGCAACCGATTATTATGCAAAGTTGGACGATTGCATTATACTGAGGACATTAAAAAGTTGGATAGTCTTTGGTCTAAATGTATAAAAATGCAAGGCGATATTGTTGAAAAAAAAAAATAAACATTTGGAAAATTTTGTTTTCTTTACAAGCTGAGAACTTCCCGAACGGTTTTACTACTTAAAAACTTCAGCGTAATTTTTTTACTACTACTTCAGCGTAATTCATCATACGATTATATCTTCTTTTATTTTATACAGTTTACTAATATGAAGGAGTATTTTTATACTGGCAACCAAATCACACTTGATTTCTCGCGGATTTTCAGATAAATTTTCGCTTATATTTCTTTCAAAAGTATAAGACTAATAGAAATTTTTATTTTATATAACTGTGCAATCTATGGCAAAGTTATCGCCGGAGAGAAAACTTCTATTACATTTATAATACAGAGTGTCCCACGAAGAAAGACATGTTCGCTGATGGTCTGTCTGGTAACGCTTTGTTTTTTAGTTACGGCTAGCGAAAGATTTTGCCCGAATTTCAGCTGTTCTAATAAAAAGAAGCCGTACTGTAATTTTTGTGACCCAAATTAAGGAGTAAAGTTACTGGTTTCTTATGTAATTTGGGCTGGAAAATAAGATAAAGCAGGTCATAGAATTGTAATTCCAGTAGTTTTTAAAATATCAGATGTAATACAAAAAATTCAGTATCGAAAAACAAGTTTTTTTAGATTTGTAGTACAACAGCTTTGTTAAATATCTAATAAATTCGGAAGATTTAGTAACAAAACTTGTAAACAACTAATTCTGAGAAAATCAATGTAAATGGAGCCAATAAAAAGTAAATAAGTACTTTAAAAATTGTTTTTTTATTCAAATAAAGCAGACGAAAATTAGAGAGAAAATCGTATTATTCTTTCTGTACTTAACATTCTTTGCAAAAACGAAAACGCTATTTACTGATAATAATATTAAAAGAAATACAAAATTTATAAAAACACTGTTTTAGCTATTTATATTCATAAATTTATAAAGGTAAAACGAAGAAATTACGTAAAAATCTTGAAATGTATGTTACTTAAGAAATATTTAAAAAAATTTTATGTACTTCTTTGAATCTGTTGTCAAAGTTGAATTTGTTAACCACCGGGTTGGTCCAGTGGTGAACGCGTCTTCTCAAATCAGCTGACTTAGAAGTAGAAAGTTCCAGCATTCAAGTCCTAGTAAGTCCGTTATTTTTACACGGATTTGAATACTAGATAGTGGTAACCGGTGTTCTTTTGTGGTTGGGATTCAATTAATCACACATTACAGGAATGGTCGAATTGAAATTGTACAAGACTACACTTCACTCATACGTATCATCCTCATTCATCCTCTGAAGTAATACCTGAACGGTAATTCCCGGAAGCTAAACAGGAAAAAGAAAGAAAGCTGAATTTGTTGTCATTTCCAGACCTATGTATGTATGAATGTTTTTCATTATTTTCACCAGTAGTACAAGTCCAAGGTTTTTCTTTCCGTCTTGGGAGATCTGTATATTACCTAAACATAACCTAAAAAATAAGAGGAGACTAACCTTAAAAAAGTAACAAAGAAGAAAGAAATATCGGGAATCTGCATAACGAAAAATAGTTTATTCGATGAAATAGCTTAAAACGATATTGATTTTCCTTTTACAAATGATTTTCACTGATGATTTCAATGATAATTGATTTTCCTTTTACGCATTTCTTTTTACAAATGAAATTGTGTTTAGGGAATATTTTCCAAATCTTTCTAATAATATTATATCACTTCATTCCTGTTAAAAGGTACAGTAATATAATTAACTGATTTAATAGCAGTTATTGGAATTATATAACAGTAATTCCAATAACAACAGTTATTGGAATTATTAATAAAAAATATATACATATAAAATCTAGAAAGCATATGTGAAATCAATCAAAGAAATTTAAAAATTCATATAATGTAATTCCATAAATAGATATAAAATAATATTGAGTTACTTTCAAAACAATAAAACTTAATAACGCCAGTTTGTTTTATGTTATCATACATGGCTGGGTACTCATTTAATACAATGATTGAAACTTTGGAGAAGGGAAAAATGAAAGGGCATATTTTAGATAATACATTAGAACAATATTATTAAGCCGCATTTTATGAAGTGGTTGAAATACTGTAGGTATATCTAAATACGAATAAAAACTAATCTACGTGTGAGCGCGCGCGCGCGCGAGCACTATCGACAATCTCTTTCTTTCTCCCACACTCGTACCACTTCTTCAATCTACTTTACGATATATAAAACAGTGGACACGATAATGTTTAACTGGTATAATTAACTAGAAAGATTGCTATGAACTTCTATCACCGCATCAATTCAGAACAACTTAAGTCTTCTTTTATCGTTAAAACTACCTTCCGGAAGTTAAAATCATAAACTTAAGTTACCCGGAAGTAACTGTATGAAAATGAAAAAAAAACTAATATGTTTCCTTATAATGACTGAAGTTCAGACTATTAATAGCTTTACGATATAAATTGATAAAAAAGAAAAGTTTATATAAATTGTATATTAAAGTGATATAAGTGTATAAAAATTGTAAAAAAAAAAAAATATGGAAGTTTCTTTAATATACCGTAGAACATTACTTTAAATTTGAAATCCTTTGTATAAATTGTATAATATATTACGTTTTAGTATATTCATCTATAAAATCAAAAAAAAATCTGATGTGGACACCACATAACTTCCTTGTACGCCTATTAAATAACATACACATTTTTACTGAATTTCACTTGAAAGTGAATTTGAATTCATTTGAAAGTGGGATACTATCCTCCAGTTACACAACTGCTAAAATATTAGTTTTTATTAACATCAAATAATCTTACCTAAAATATTAGGATAGAGTAAAACTCCCTTTATTACTGTTTAAATAAACGTAAGTCTTATATCTAGTACTATGTTTTTTTTTTAAAATTATTATGTTGTAACAATCACCAAAATGAATAATCATATGTTTCACCAAATCTGATGTGGACACCACACATGGAATTTTACTTGTACGCTTATTAAATTACATATACACGTTTTTTTTTTTTTTAAATGAAAAGTACATAATAATTTTATTTCATTAAAAACTTCTGATTTTTTTTTTTTTTTGTTATGGAATTAATAATAATTATTAATAAATCAACAAATTTAAGTTAAAAAAAAAATGGAGATGAAGTCTGATTCCAACCGATGTGCCTTGTAAGATCCAAATATTTCATTGGTTAAAATTTCATTTGGTTTTAACTCTGGGACCAATGAAAATAAGTACCACTTATGATATACCGCTGAAAATCTCTCAATGAGGACTTATTACTGCAGTTAAGAGAACATCCAAAATTCAAATCTTTTGGATTTTGGCTTTTTTAGACACTTTTGGTTCAGTCGATTGCAATTAAAAGGGGAGGTGCACAACTAGATGTTAGAACACTACTAAATCCAAAATTTCAACATCCTACGGGCTAATCGTTTTTGAGTTATATACATACATACGTACGAACAGACGTCAGGCCGTATGTATTATTCAAATCCGTAACCTTTAATTAACCTGCGTCGTAGATAACTTCCTCTTACATTGTTTTCCCTTCTGTATCATTTATTAAATTATAATTCTTGTTTTATATTTTTATAATTTGCTCTGCTCTGATTGTTCCTTTTACTCTATTTGTATTGTAATTTTACTTTTACCTGTACCTGTACATATGTATTCAATAAATAAATTTTATAATTCTTTTTTTTATATTTCAAATTATTTTTTAAAATTACGTATTCAGGTACAATATTTTAATGACTAATATACTTTTAAATACATATATAATTATAATCTTGAATCGGCCTTTTAATTGAAATTTATTAGTAATATTTTTTGTGTAACTAACAATAATGGAATGTTGAATACATTTTAATAAGTAATTTAAATTTAATTTATATTTCTATGCTTAATGATCTCTCAATTTATTCAGCTGGAGAGTTTTTAATTATTATAATAAGTGTTATATATTATACCAATTCAACAATTGTAAATCATTATGAGTATGGTACATAATGAGCTATAACTGTATCATTTTAAGGTAAATATAAACTATAATACGATAACCAATTCGCCAATTTTTACCTTAAAAATTATCTTTGTAATTGGAAAGGAAACAATAAATAAGACTTCTTTAAAAAAATAAATAAATTACAAAAAAATGTACAAATAAAAAATATACTATCTCAATTTATAAAAAAATAATCTTTTTCCAATGTTCTTAACATTGTTAATTTTACATATGTTCTTTTTTAAAACACATTTAAAGCCAAATAATTAAATGTTTCTTAATTTCGTATTTTTTTCACTTAAAAAAAAAAAATTGTAAATAGAAAAATGACTTCCAACTACATTAATATAACAAATATTTAAAACATTTTAATTATCATAAAAAAAAGCGACAAGAAAGTAAGATAAAGTTCTTTAAATTTAGATTTTTTGAAATCGGTGAAGATAAATCAATTAACGACTAAAAATTAATTATAACCTATTATTTTTTTTATTTGATTAATTTTTTTATTGAACTTTAATTAAAAATATAAATAAGTATATAAAGAAACCTACCCGTTCGAAAAAAAAGAAAGTTACTGACAAAAAATAAGAAAAAAATTAAAATGAACGAGGTACGGAGAACGCTAAATATCAGCTAATGTCGAAAACCTATATTTTTTTTCTAAGTTAAGGTACTTTGAAATGAAGAAGTACATTTTAAAAATAAATTAATAATAATTTTCCAACTAAAATAGAGTGACCACTGAAAGACTGAATGATATAAAACAAAAATACATTTTACAATCACTTGTTTTTTTAATTTTTTATTATTTTATTTGGAAATATAATTAATCGACTTTTTCAGTATTATTTGTGAAAAGCAATAATTCCTCAAAATGACCACCATTTTTCTTCTCACAAATACAAGCTCTTTTCACAGCATTCTCCGTGACCGTACCCAAGGTTTCATTCCTAAACGTCGGATTTCGGCTCGAATGTTCTCCTTAAATTCTTAAATTATTCGCGGTTATTTCCGTAAGCTCATTCTTTCAAGTAGCCCCCGCAAAAGAAGTTTTGTATTGTCAAATCAGGAGAACGCAGAAGCCAAACAAATTCATCATTTTTTGAAATTATTCGTTCACCGAAAATTTCTCGCAGGAGGTCCATCGTCGCCCTAGCAGTATGCGCAGTAGCTCCTCCAACCTGTGGGAATCACACCTCCTGATTATCTTCGATCTCTGGGCGTAAAAATTTTCAAGCATTGTCCTCTACAGGGACCCGATGACTCTTTCTACCGGACCTTTACTCTTCAAATAAATAGGGGCCAATAATTGTTTCACCCGTGACACCGCACCAAAAGAGCATCTTTGGGAATGTAATTGATGCTTATGTAATTCTTTGAGATTCTCAGTACCACAAAATCTGCAGTTTTTGTTGATAAACCCGTTTAAATGAAAAAGGATGTCATAAATCATTATCTTTGTTGTTCTGGCTAGGTGTTGAAATCGAATGGCATACTGTAGGCTCTACTGAGTATTTTGGGGTAGTAAAGCTTGAACCATTTGCATCTTTTATGGAAACATTTTAAATCCAATTTCAGGATCTTCTGAAGCATTTTCTGGCTATGCCTATTTGAGCAGAGCGACGACAGGTAAAGGTAAAGGGCATCTTTGAGGTTTCATCTATCTGATGCAGCCTCAAAGATGCCCGGCCGTACAACTTCCACCGCTGGATCAGCGCACTTAAGATCTCTTCCCGGAAGATCGCCGACTAATCCAGTTCTTTCAAACCGGGCGATTAGGTTCCCAATGATGTTATCGCTAAGAAATATTCTGACATAAAAATTATGCCGGTATTCTCTCTGAGTTTTCAAAAAAAAAGCCAACAAAAAAAAAGAAAATTAAAAAAGATTGAAAACGAAATGGGTTTTTAATTGTTGACATTTGCAAAAATCCCGATATCCAACATTTTGGCTGATGATCACTATTTTCCCTTTTTACCTGCTATTCTACACGTAGAATTCATTACTAGAGTATAGCCGAAAAAGTAAAAATACCTTCACATCGTACATCCGGTAGTTCGACACGCAACGCTGGATAGGTTCGAACGTGCTGCAGTTATCTCTGTGGATACTGATTTGTTTTTGTAATTTTTCTATTAAGGTTTTGTTTGTCGTTTAGTTTAGTTAAGTGTTTCATCGTTTTGTTCACTAATGTTTTTACGGAATATTTGGTTAATTTGTTAATTATTAGAATTAGGATTTCTTTGTACGGTCGGTTTTGGCTTACAGTTGTTTGATTTTATCATTTTAGGAAGTATTTTGTTATTGCTGGGGATATTAATTTTGCTAGACGTTTTACATTAGTTGGTGATTGATGGTAGTGTATTTTGTTTTGAAAGTTAAAAAACTGTTGAGTTGTCAATTTTGGATATTTGTTAACCACATCAACGGAGTCATTTTTTTATTCTAATTGGTTGATTGGTTTGCTTACAGGTACACTGATTGGTGATTTGTTTTGTTACATCGACTTTCATTGGTTTAGTTTCTTCATGTCTTATGTATTTGGAGGTTGTGTTTTGTACGGTATAAATTTAATTGTTTTGTGTTATTGACTTAGTAATTTAGTGATTTTGTTTTATTGTTTGTTCTCTTTTTTGTACGAGTAGTGATCGTGAAAGGGAAGAAGGATTACATACCTGGATTTCTTAGGCAGAAGGTAGCTCTAGCTGAGAAGTCGCAAAGGGCACAAAGTGGAAAACAAAACGGGAGGAGGCAGAATATGATAGGGAATGTCGACAAAGGGAGAAAGAGGTTCGCCAGAAGGAGAGCGAGGGTAAAAAGAGAGAAAAGCTAAGGAGAAGGATATTAAGGAAGTAGAGGAGATACATTTGTGAGATTAGGCCAACCAGTTTAAGGAGGCTCAAGAAAAATCTTCAAAGTAAGATATCGAATTCGTTTAAAGTTCATACTATTCTTTGAATAAGGGCCTAAAACATATGTAGGTAAAGTTTTTTTATATCGCCAATCATTGGCCCAAGGGGTGGAAAAAATAGGGTTTTGAAGACAAAAAATCATACCTCCTTAATATGTACAGTATCGAATATGTTTAAAAGTCGTCGTTGTCTGAAACAAGTTTTGATATGACCAACCCTTACGGCAAAGGATGACCTTTGTTTTGGTCATCCTTTGCCGTAAGGGTTGGTCATATCAAACATTGCTGGAATTGTAAGAAGATGGGACTTGTATGCTAACATGTGAAACTTTTTTCACATCCAACCATTGTCGTATTGACTAAATTTGAGTTTTTCTTAACTTTAAGCTGGAAATCTTTTTTACCTCTTACTTAACACCGGTGAATCTACCTCCGCCTTCCGGCGTGCCGAAAGGTTTTTTTTAATTCATATTCCATAAAATTGAAAATTGTAATAAAATAATCCACAATAAATAATTTTTTTTGGTTTTATTCGTATGCGCTTAAAATTCAATGAGAAAAATAATAAAGTATAAAAGGATTCCAGACAGTTATGTGTTAAGGAATATACAGTTACAGCAGTTACTTCCGATTGAGAAGAACTTGTTGACTTAAAAGGACTGGTTTTAATCGCCATATTAACATCCAACCAGTCAGGAAGAATAAATTGCAGCAATATAAAAATATAATATAAATCCCACACACAAAACCTACCGCAGTAGCTTCCTGCACAGAATGCAAAATTAAATAACAAAAGTAAGTAAAGAAGTATTGAGCCAATTCTTATAAAAAAAATTATTCGGGAACGTAATTTACTTAATAGTGAAACTTTATCTGAGTTGGATAACCTCCCTAACATATTCAAAAAATCTTTTGGAGAAAAGTTTTTAATTTTTAAAGGAAACTGAGAAATATGGTGTAATTCTCAAAATTATAAAAAGTGTTTTGTCAGTTAAAAAGATTAATAATTACGCTCCACTCAGAATTTTTGACTGATTTTTAAGTAATAATTAAATCATACATTTAAAAAGAGGTCTTAGAAAAATGTGTAATAAAAGTATAATTGCATTATTAAACATTTTTAATTAAAAATATATAAGTTAAATTTTTACTTTCCCATCTAGATAGCGTTACAGCTCTACAAGGGAAAGTATTGTGTAATCGGTCCAATTTGCACAAATGCGGTTTTTACCGGATCTTGACGTTTTGAGACCTAAGGAACCCAGAAAACCAAAAAACCGAACAGAAATTTACCGAATGTTAATGTACGCAGCGCGCGCACGCTCAGTGTCGGCCTCTAAATCACCTTATATCTCCAGAACTACTGAACCGATTTTTACCAAACTTGATCAGATTACTTCTACATTTGGAGCATTGTTGCAATTAAATTTTCAACTTAAAAAGGTCAAGGAAGGTGAGGCTGTAGAGCAAGGTCACACTCAGTATCTTGAGATTTCCCCTAATTAAGGTCATACGTTTCTTAGGCACATTTGTTAATTAAAATATAACAATATCTGCAAAAAATGATTTTTGCAAAATCGCATCCCGACCTGAAAAAATGTTCTAAACTACTCTATGTTGTGACGTCAAAGGTTGGCAGTAGAATTAAATAAATGAATAATATTTCAAATGTAAAAGAGTACCTCGATCTGGCTTGGTCTCGAACTTGATCGCCCGGTTGACTCGGTAACTGGTGCGTTAAGCCTCGCGGCTACACCAGTCGACCGTACAAGCGAAATCTGTTCTATGTAAGTTGTGAAATTACAATAGTTAGTGCCGAACATCGCCTCTAGTACCGCTATACGGTATGCGCGCGTTCTTTAGTTAGAATCACTGAATAAAATAAACGAAAAAATATTATATTTAAATAAAATTATAAATATTTTAAATTGTATTGTGTTTTTTAGCCGTGCATGAGAAACAACCCACAGTTATAGGAACTAAAGTCCTAAAACTGTGTTGTAAGCTTTTTATTTACGGATTTTACCAGTTGGTAAAAATCTTTTCCACAATTGGTCTTTCGGGAACGAAAAAAATTATAATATTTATTTCCAAATATTTTTTCTAATGGATAAGCAATTAATATAAAACAAAATTAGATATATATGCGTGCGTGCGTACGTGAGCGCGCTTTTTGTGAGTAATATTTTATAAACTACTAAATATTATAAGCAAAAATATTCCAGACAATACAGTTATATTCAATAGACCGGCATAAATTAAGCATAAAATTTATGTATGAATATTTAAATGACGGTTAAATAACAACATAACGTACATAAAAAATATGCAACACATCACACATATTATATTGTTGTATAATATCACCAATAAAAAATGTAACGTATGCAAACTTTAGCGTACGATGAAGTACACCGATGCTTCATATAAATTTATTTCCTTTCTGAACTTAAACGATATACATTTTAAACGTCTCCCAGTTCTTTCTAAGAAGACAGGAAAATAATGATAATGACAAAGAAAAATGAATTGAAGTAAATTAAAATACAAAGTAATAATCTATAAATCATGGTTATTATTTTCAATAAAGTGTATATATCAAAAATTTAAATCGTTTTCTATAATAGCAGAACAGAGTATGCGATATCACACCAAGTTATTATTAATACTACTATTAAATTATTTAATCAATCGTGAGTTATGAAGATTAAGTATTAAGTCCTAGATTATTCCATAAATGCATAAATTTCCATCAGAGGCCGGAAGACTTTTAATCCCTACGAAAGTGAAAATAAATAACAGGTAATTTCTAAAAATATAAACATTTATTATAAAAATAAATTATAAGAAACACTTTTCAAAACTCTTGAATTTCAACTAACAGAAGTTGGTGATGAATTAAGGATGACTAAGTTGTTCATATTAATTTAAATTCAGCGTATACTATTATAAATCAAAATATCTTAAAGAATAAAAATAAAATGTCTAATTTTTATTTTCCTGATATCGTAGCTCTACAGCTGGGCTACAAGGAGAAAAGTATGGTGGTAATTAGTCAAAAAATATGTAAGATCTTTTTTATACTTCTCGACATTTTATAACACAGGGGCCCCAAAAAACAAAAAAAAATGGAAAAGTAATGTTCGTACGTACGTTATCGTGTTGGCATGTTTGAATCTTAATAACTTTTGACTGGATAAACAGACTATTATGAAATTTGGCATACAGATTGGTGTATTTAGGGCAATTTATCGGTAAATCGTTTGGATCAATATCTCAAAAATGTGGGAGTTAATTCAATAATAACAATAAAGAAAAAAATATGAAAAATATCAGAAGTTATAAATTAAATAAAATTTTATGTACTTTTCATTTTAAAAAAATGTATAGGCGTACAATGAAGCCACGTGGTTCCACATCATATATTTATCTACTACATATCTTCTAACCAAATTTTTTGTCTTCCTAGGCATAATAGTACTGCTAACGACCCCAAAAAAAAATACTTGCGAGCAATATTGGGGGTGGTGAAGCCGATGAAAGATTAAAAAATAACGGTTTTTTTTAATTTTTCAAAACTTTTTGGGTTATTTTAAACTTTTTAATAGTAATATTACAATAAAATCTCACTATAATTCTCCCCCAAAAAAATAAATCTTAGCTTATGTTTTACTGGTTGTACATTTTTCAGAGGAATATGTTTAAGTCTCTTCCACTTCCACAAACATACAAAAATTAAAAATGTTCTTCGAAGATGATTTTGGGAGCTGGAGAAAAAAAATAACGATTTTTTTTAATTAAATTTTTTTTCAAATATCATTATTTTTCCACTGTATAAAAATAAATAACTAACCTAAAAAAGTCATATAACTTTTCTTTCAGCCTTTTTGAGTATTTTTAAAATCGTTTTATTAATTAATTAAAAAAATAGTTACAACTTTTTATATGATTTTCTTTTAAAATATTTTTATGCCTATAGAAAAAAAACCCGTATTAAAAAAACGTTTGTAAGAAACGCAGAAGGCAGGAAGTATTTTGTTGAACAAAAAATAAAAGAAAGAATTATATAATAGCACCTTGCGCGAGTTAAAACTATAGATTATTAAAAAAAAAAAAAAAAACACGTTTCCTAAGATTATTTTATATTTTCACAGAAAAAAATATTATTTATAGAAATAAATAGTTTGATATTTAAATATCAGAACGACTAAAATTATATTTTGATACACTACAAAAATTTAATCCTAAACATGAAATAATCATAAATAAAAAAAGAATGAAAAGAGAAGTTATAGATCATGACGTAAAGGCAATCTAAAATGCAGGAACATATGTTATATTTTCCTATTAACTTTCTTATACATTTGCGTGAAAATACTTTGAATATCAAAATAATATTCATCTATATACTACTATAATTACGCTACCCTAACTTATGGAAAAAAATGTATAAGTAAATAAAATCTTTGAATTATTTCCGTTAAAAAAAAAATCTAGTTATGATATGTGGAACATACAAACAAATCTTTGGCTGAAAAGCTTGCATCTTGTTAAAAAAATAAAAATAATTACGTAATGCAGATAAACGACTACAAGCGCAAAATAAAACTCTATGGAATGATGGGACACGTATGTTTTTTTTTTATAGAAATTTTCTTAAATTTTTACTTAAATTTAATTTAAATATCGGAATGACATCAGGCTAAATGTATATCATTACCTATAGTAAACAACCACAAACCGCAAACTTTCTTATACCGCAATACTAACCACCAATGAAGATGACAAATAAATTTAAAAAAATTAAAGAATATAGTTTCAAATCGGGTACGCATATAATGTAATATTTCGTTTAATGTTCTTATAATAGAAAAACCTATTACGGAACAGAGGAACTCCCTCTAAAAAAATAAATAAATTTATATGAGTAAATAAAAAAAAAAGGTAATAATCATTGAAGTCGATCATATTGGTAAATTGTAAGACTTGAATTTACATACAAAGAAATATAAGGTTCGAATCACGAACATTCTTTTTTATAAAATATTTGATTAAGATGCGACGTATATAAAAACAAATTCATCCGTGAGATAAATATTAACTTTCAGAAACTTTAATAAGAGTATATAATATCAGGCTGAAAGTTTTCTATTATAATTCGAGACAAATTTTAAAATGCCAGCGCAACAGACAAAACAACAATCAAAATAAATATAACCATTTTTACTTTTACCAATAATGAAATTAGTATGATTGAAAAAAAAATTAAAAAGAAATGCCAACGACGTAGTAAAAGTAGATCAAAGATATAAAATTCGGAAGAGAATTCAGATTTTAAATATGAATGAAAATTACCAGAAAACTGACTCAAAAAAAACTTACCAACTGAACGAGGGCAATGATAAATCATTTATATGGATATCTGCCCCGAGGAAGATCATTTATACCGCGTCAATCTTCATTCTCCTCTATTTCTATTTAGAATTCATGAAAGCTCCAATTTCTTTTTGGATTATTTATCATTATTAAGATTTTCTGGTTTCTTTTCTTTCTATTTATAGGACTTGTTTATAGGATTGTTGTTATCAATACTTCTCCCTTTACAACATCTCCCAGCCAATTTGATGTTATTTGGTATTTTTCTGATAAAGGTTTCATTTTTTACTCATTTCCCTCACTACTGTTTCATTTTTCCCTTTAACAGTCCGTTTCTTCAAACCTACTCTTTCCCATATTCTAAATCCTCTAATTTTTTTCTTCTTTCGTTCGAATAATTATCAGGGAATTTATAACATTTTTTTTTTTTAATCCAAACAATAAGAAAGGTTATTATTATCTAAGAAATACAAACAGTAGAATTTCGTACCGTTTTATACTATGAAATCGTTTATTCAAATTTTTAAGGTACAGCAGCTATAAAGACTATATAAATAACAGAACAAATATTCAAAATATACAAAAAATAAAAACAGTTTTTAAATAATATTATTAGCATTTTAACAAATATTTTTATCTACCTTGGTAAATAATAATACAAGCACCACAGATCAAGAAACGAACGTAACACTTAAATAAGAAACATTTTGAAATCAAGACTCAAAAATCCAACCGTCAAAAAATATATATTGTATGAGATTTCAGGTAAAAAAATTAATCAAAATAAATAAATAAGTAAAATAAAATCACAAACAGATTCGCTCATATTCTGTTGTGTTGAAATTCAGTAAGTGATCTTCAACAATTCTCTCCAATATATTCACTACAATAATTATAACTGCAGACATTTATGCTTTTTTTCTTAGTAACCACTACGAAAACTTGTTGGATTCCTAACCATGTAAACATTTCAGAAATGAAAGAACTGCTTTAGCCGCTAAGGTAATATGAACAAAAAAACAATTTTCAAAATGTCAGCCAAGAGGAAAATATATTAATTCTTACTAAATGGGATTTGTCAAACATCAGCTGAAGACCAATTGAAAAAATCTGATGTGGACAAACATGACTTCCTAGTACGCCTATTAAATTACATTTACACAATTCTTTATAATTAAAAGTACATAAAATTTTAAAAAACTGCTGATATTTTTTCATATTTTTTTTTTGTTATTGAATTATTCATCGTAATTTGTTTTTTGTAATAAGAGGTTAATAATTATTAACAAATCAATATATTTAAATTAAAAAAAAGAAAAGAAATGAAGTCTGATTCGAACCGATGTGCCTTCCCCTCAAAAGATCCAAATATTTCATTAATTAAAATTTCAATTGGCTATAACTCTGGAACCAATGAAAATAAATACCTCTATCATATATCGTTAAAGCTCTCAATGCGGGCTTATTACTGTAGTTAATAAAAAGTCTAAAATTCAAATTTATTTGGATTTTGGGCTTTTTTGGACACTTTTGGCTCTGTCGATTGCAATCAAAAAGGGAGGTGCACACCTAGATGTTACAACACTCCTCAATCCAAAATCTCAACATACTACGAACGTACATGCCATGTACGTAGTACATACGTACAGATGTCTCGTACAAGGAAGTAATTAATTAATTTTACTACAGTAATTCATTCATTCAATATCGTAGTAGATCTAAAAATACAACTATTTTCGATATAAATAAATCGATACTGAAAATACTATCCATTTAGGAAGCGGCCTCACGCCGTACTGGACGAACCACCGTGATGGTGCGGTGCGGGAGCCGAGAATCGACAAACCAGGCTTAGGGGCCTCCATATCGCATGAGCCACAAACGGAAAAACGCGTCAGAAACGTTTCCGGGGTCGCGAGTGAATGGTTTTCGAGTGTAAACTGTACAAGTCAGCGAGTTATACGGTATCAAGACAACAAAATACGTTAAGCATGTTTTTTTTTTTTTTTTTTTTTTTTTTTTGTGTGTGTTCTGTTTCTTTTGTTGCAGATACCCACAGCCACCACAATAAACAAATGGTTTCTTCACTGCGGCCACGCGGTCCCCCCAACCCCTTCCCGGACACACGTGTGTCTGGAGATTAATATTATGTAGAGTAAAGAACTACTGTTTGCTTCTGAAAAGGCAATCGCCGCCCCAAAACCGCGATCGCGAATAGGTACCACCAAATTGTAAGTTCCCTATTCCCTTTCCTTTCAAGAAAGAAGAATGAGGGAACGAGCCCAGCAACTATCAGCCCAGCAGTCACATGCCCAGCAGCCACTGACAGCATGGAAGAAAGAAGAAACCTGCACTTTCCCCCGTTCAGCCCTTCGGGGCCTCGGGAATACTAAGGTTAACGGTATGTAACTTCGGTTACTACCAATTCTCGGAAAGTGCAGGCCAAAGAAGAATGAAGAGGTCATCGGAAGAAGAAGGAAGACCCTCTACCCATCCCAACTTTACGGACAGGAGTCCGGAACAGAGCCCAGCAGAGATGCGTCCTGAAAGGCAGCCATAACAGAAGTGGATGAAGAGCTTCTACACAATCCTTCCTTTAAAACCTACATACAAATTAACATAAATCAGCAATTGCGACTCCTCCGGAAAAGGGGGCTCATTGCTCCCTCCATATAGTTAGTGCCCCGTTGTGGCGTATTCCTGCTAGCCTATGAAGCGTTAGCACCGAAAGGACTTCAGTGGACGGTCTGAAGGGGAATTACGTCGGGATGACAGGTTTCATAAGCCTAGCCTTCCGCGGTCGGCCCATAAAAATGGGTTCGATAACGCTGGTTTAACAACGGATTGGAATGCAATTAAATCCGTCCTTAAAAATACAAAATATTAAATAAGACAAAACTTGAAAAATTAGACCTTAAAATAAACCTTTTAAAAAAACACGCCCGATTTATAATCATCCAGCAGCAAGGGACTCTGTCCAGGTTCTGCGATCCGAAGGGAGAATCTATAAACTCCCGCTAACTTTGCATTCCATTCCCTATCCATTTAGAATAATATACATGACTTTTTTTGGTCTTGTATTAAACATACAAATAGACAAAACACATGGGTTAAATCAAATGGTAAACAATAGAAGTCAAAATTAGAAGAATTTTGAATACTATATATCCTCCTTAGCGATTTATTGATTTTGAAGACAACTTCGCTTTTGTTATTGTGTCAAGGTAGATTAGTTTCTTATTACGATAATTTGTTTCGTAAATTATTATTAATAAATATAAATAATAAATTAATTAATTTAATTTATATTTAAGCTTCCAGCTCACGTATTGAGTGAATTTACAAATGAATATTATAGATCTTGATCAAAATCTTCAGAGTGAGCAATCTTTAAAAGATGCCTAAACCGATCTTAACCAGATTTAATTGGGAAGATTTGTTGATATTTTTTCGTTTTTCCTGATCAATTTTCATCATTCAAAAGAAAAAACTTTTTACACAAGTGGTAATCCATTTTGGACACCTAATTTAAATCGCACTTTATCCCTAATTTAATCCCATTCCGAGACCCCGCCCGCCAGGAGGGTCTAGCTGCGGAGGCGTGCCTTAGGCACGCCCTGCAGCTACTGAGTTACAACGTTCAATGTCAATATCAGCGACATTGACATATCGCTGATATTGACAGTGAAAGTAAAATACACTGTGATTGATACTTTTGCTTCATGTACAATAGAAATGTAAAAAAATTTTTTTTTAATTTGGACCTGGAGTGACATAATTCCAGTTAAGTGACATAATAAAAGAAGGAAACAATAAAAATTGTACGTCATAAAAACATTATTTATGTAGGACAACCTATTGGAATGTTAACAGGGAAGCATACGATTTACTTCACTAAATTTACAGTAGTTATAAATATTCTTAATTACATGTTTAATAAGTGATCTCTTTGATAAATAAATATTCATTTTATACAATAATAACGAGTCATTTTTATAACTAATAAAATGTAATAACTTTAATTTGAAATACATGTGCACGGAATTGAAACAAAGTTTCACTATTTTAATTAGAGTAATAGAAATGATAAATAAGTTATAGAAATAATAAAATAAATATAAACTTAATAATAAAGGTTGTTTTTTTTTTATTTTAATTAATATTTATTTCTACTTGAAAAAAGAAAACAGCTTTGACCTGTTAAAAAATCAACAGACTGAAAACAAAGGTTTTATTTAACTAGTTATTTATTTTCATTTAATAGCATATTTTATTATAAACAGTTAAGACAACCAACTTATTATACAAAAGTTTAAAAATTAATATCAAATCATCCACGATTAATAATAATAATACTCCCAAGTAAAACTTTATTACCAAATATAACTGATCAAATTCTTTTAATAATTTTTACTTCTACTACTCGTACAAGGAATTCCGGTTTTCAGCCTTCAACTGAAATATCAATTTTGACCATCCCTGAATCCATTTTGACCAGTTTCGGCGTGTGACGTCTGTACGTACATACGTATCTCGCATAATTAAAAAATGATTAGCCGTAGAATGTTGAAACATCTAGTTATGCACCTTCTCTTCTAAATGCAATCGACTGGACCAAAAGTGACCATAAAAGACAAAAATAAAAAATTGGATTTTGGACTTTTTCTGTAGTAATATAAGCCCTCATTGAAAGCTATTCAACTACATATCATAAACGGTACTTATTTTTATTGGTTCTAGAGTTATAGCCAAATAAAACTTTAATTAATAAATTATTCGGATCTTACAAGGGGAAGGCACATCGGTTCGAATCAGACTTTTCATTTCTTATTTTTTTTTTTTTAATTTAAATATATTGATTTACTAATAATTATAAACCTCAGATTGTAAAAAAAAATTACAATAAATAATGCTTCAATAAAAAGAAAAATATGAAAAAAAGATATGTAACAAAAAATATATGTAATTTTATAGGCGTACAAGGAAGTCATGTGATGTTCATCAGATTTTTATTATTTATTACAGACTTTTCGAAGAAAAGAGCAGTATTACTTTTCGGTTTCATGGTGTGAGTGGGATTGAAAACTAATTTTCTTTTGTTTTCAGGCATGAGGAGTACGAAAATACCATTCAATTAAATTAAGGTTTTACATTTTTATTTATAAACTTTTGTGACTGAAAAATCTACAAAACTATTCAATCAATTTCATTGAAAATTAGATATGTTGTAGTAATATACGTGAAGTTGTGCGTGCGACACCCGCACAACTGTGTTGTGTGATAAACACAAGAAATATTTTTAAAATATTACTATGAAATAATTGTGGTCATACATATGAAATATACCATGTCTTCACTCGTTAGATTTGTTTGATTTAATTATACATTAGTATGGAGTTATCAGATTGCGTCCAAATGACTATGGCTTGACCTTTGTCAGTCTGGTTGGTGATTGAGGATGACGCCATTCAATTGACTGCCGTTTTCTCTCTGGCGTGTAATACGAAATTCATGCTTCATCGCCGGTAACAATCGAATTAAGGACCTCATCACCTTTTTCTGTGTAGCGCATCTAAAATTCCAAAGCAGATCCCATTCGGATTTTTTTGTGACGTTTCGTAAGAAGTGCGGCATCCGACGTGCACAAACCTTTCTGAAGCCTAAATGGTCATGAATAATGAGACCGATAAGAGCATTTGAAACATCAGGATAAAGGAAGGCCAGGACGGAAATCGTTGAGCGACGATCTTTTCTGATTTTATCACCGACGCGTTTCAACAAGTCCTCTGTGATTATAGAGGGCCTTCCCGAATGTTCTTCATCGTGCACCTTAATTCTGTTATTTCTAAACCTTTCACACCATTTTCGGACGTTTTTTCATTCATTACATTATCGTCGTTCACAGCAACCAACTACCTACAAATTTCAACCGGCTTAACGTTTTTATGTTTTAAAAAACGTACGACTCCACGTATTTCATAGTCGGCGGCAACATCGATTTTCCTGTTCATTTTATAACGTAATAATTCACACGTAATCAAAGATACTACAAAGCGACAACTTACAGACAACAATGCAGTGGGTACATTACTAGCGTGGCCATGACCGACACAAGTTTGCCAACCTTAAGGAGAGAAATTTCCCAGCAGTCTTTCTTTTAAAGATATCCCTCGCGCGCGCGCGTGTGTGTGTGTGTGTGTGTGTGCGCGCGTGCGTGTGTATAAATAAATTTCGTGTAAAATTTAGAAAAGTTATTTAATACAGAATAACATATATCAAATAACGTGCACATCATCAATTTAAATTTACACTAGTTCCAGTGAATCTAACTAGCTGTTTGTAGCGAGTATTCGCTCCAAACCACTTTTAGTATCATTTATAAACTGGTCTTAGTAATAATAATAATAATAATAATAATAAACAGTGTTTATGATAATTAAACACTGATATCATGCAAAGCTTACAACATACATGAATGTCTAATGTAATACAAACCAGAAAAGTAGGTATTTCAATCAGCTGTATTACAATATTGACTACCTCATTTCTCCATCTCATAAAATCTCAATTACTACGAGGATTACATTTATGAAAATCAACAGGAAGCTCTGAAAGTATCCAGTGTTAGTCACTTTCATGAAACATTAGAAAGCTGACAATACATTATATATGGAGATAAATAATGAAAAAACAATTAACAAATAATTATTTATATGTTTATTGAGATACAATTTTTATAAAACAAACCAACATTTCGTAGATTCTCAAATAACATATTCAAAAAGTGAAAATTTATATCAGAATTAAAAAAAATATATTATTGGAATACAAAAAAATAAATACTAATTTCATCATAAATGTAGCATATATTACTAGAATAATTTAGTTTATATCCCTTAGGGTATGATTGAAAAGAAACTAAATGAACCCGAACATCAAAATATTGAAAAATAATTCAACGAATTTATTTTCTTTAATTTTTTTTTATCTCTTACCAAAATGTATATCCATCGATAAAATACAAAATTCTATTTAATTTAATTTTAGCTTTTGAAATGTTCAGTATACAAAGATCTTAAATCAGCATGTAAATAAAGAAAGAAAAAAAAATATTTCTTAATATTTTTCGAAGACGAAACTGGGAGAATCTTTATTGGGAAAAGGGAAGGAAAAAATTATTCTTATCAATGTCCCCTCCTACATAGAAAATTTGAGCCAAATTTTTAAAAAAATCTGTTTCGTCAATCCTGATAGAAGGCCAAAAGCACCGCGACACATATATACATACATATCTTTTTTGGTTGGATGACTTTAGCTGCACCCTTAAATGTAAAAATTTGCAAATAAAACCCGATACCCCATTTTTGACATGATCACCATTCTCCTTATAACAATTAAATAACCCAGAAAAATCAACACCAGAAATAAATGTTATTAATCAATACGACGTAAATTTTAAATATTGTAAAATATCTAAAATTTGTTTCTGTGTGTGTGTCACACACGTGCGCGTGCGCACACACGCAGATTAATAATGCGTGTTTGTAGGTTTAATGTATAGTGTATAAATACGCATTTCCGCTTGTTTGACATCATCTTAATTTAATTTTTTTTTTTTTTTTTTAAGAAAATATGTTAGGATGTTTTCCTTTATTCGATAGGTTTTTAATAAAAAATTGTAATTACTTTAATAACAACTAATTTGAATTTCATTCTTAAATATTTTTACCGAAATGATACATAACGTATAATAAAATAACCGGGTGATTCAAAAAGAACTTCATAATTTTAAAAGTGTATAAAAATTTATCGACTTTATTTACGAATTCAGTTGAGATCTCATTTCATAGAGAAACACACCAAGTTTATCGTCAACGTTCACTTTGGTTCGATATGGATTCCACTTGTAATGCGACGTACACCCCACCTGAAGATGATTTCATTACAGATTGTAGTCAGTAATTCCGATGTTACCTCCGCAGCTGCGGCGTTAATTCGAAGTCTTAGCTAAACAAAATCAGCAGGCACAGACGGTATATAAACTCGATATTTAATGAAATCCCACAAGAAAAAGTTTAGCGAGGTCAAATTTGGGGAGCGAGGTGACCATGAAATTGAACTATCACAACCGATCCACCGACCTGTGAATTGAATATCAAGTAAATCTCGGACTTCTAGTCGGTAGCGGGGTGGTGTCCCGTCTTGCTGATAGTAATTTAGGAAGTAGAAAACTTTGAAGCATGTCGAGATAAACGATACTATTTACGGTTGATTCCTGGAAGAACAGTCTTTGTTTGCTTGCAGCACAAAAAGCATTCTCATTAGGGGTATCACGAATGTGCTGCAAAATTTCATGAGGGTTTTCGCTACCCCATATTTGGCAGTTGTGGGTGTTCATCTTGCCGCTGATGTGAAACGTTGACTTATCACTAAAAATTACAATCTCTAAAACTGTATCGTCTGCAATTCTAACAATCATTTCCACACGAAGCTTTACCGTCATCTGAAATGTGTTGAACCAAGGTTAGTTTGTAAGATTACAAATGCAATCGTTTACTTAATACGCGCATTTGTGGAATGCCAGTCTCACGTAAATGAGCAAGTCAAATTGATTTTTTCGGGCTATGTGCAAAGCTTTCTGTGAGTTGTTCCACAGTAGCTTCAGGGACGCATGGGCGTCCCGGGTATTTTGTATGTTTAACAGAACAACCTGTCTCAAGTAAAGTTTAGTAAGAGTAAATTATATACCTAATAGTAGGCTATTTACCGTAATATCTACGAAAATTACGTTAAACTGCAGTTGCTAACTGCAAATCGTGAAACCAAAACACACAGCGAGCACGTTCCGCACCAAAAAATGTTTCCATTTTTAACAACACTGGCGACAGAACTGGTGGTCAAATTCGGTACTAATGAACGACGTTGTGTCTAAACTTGATGTTTTGCTATGAAATAAAACCTCAACCAAATTTGTACGTTATCTAAATCAATTTTTATATGCTTTTAAAGATGTGAATTCCTTTTTGAATCACCAGGTGTAATAAATGTTAAACTATAATTATGTAAGATATATATTGGAATATTACAAAATCTCATAAAAAATCTATCCGTTCATCTGATCTGTCCGAAATGAAAACGATAAGAAACAGGCTCTTAATGATGATGATCAATCATCATTACGAAACATGTCAATCATGATGATGATGTGACAATTTCCACGGAAATTAGTTACATCACTTTTAATCAACTGGAGGTTATTGTTGGAAAGTGTCAACTACTCATTCTACCTCACTCCTTTTAGACGAAGTTTTATACAACTTTTACT
Source organism: Lycorma delicatula (assembly GCF_047948215.1). NCBI lineage: Eukaryota > Metazoa > Arthropoda > Insecta > Hemiptera > Fulgoridae > Lycorma > Lycorma delicatula. The sequence goes on along the minus strand of NC_134464.1, from coordinate 35,530,203 downwards.
ATACTTAACCGAAATAAATTAAACAATCCACAAAAATCGATAGGTTTTTCAACGAATTATTTAAAATAAAATTAAAACACTTCTTTTACAGAACCAATATTATTCATTAATAAGTTTTTAAATAATATTAATTAAAGTATAAAAACTATTTGTATAAATATCTGCTAAAATAATTTTCATTACGTCTATGTATCTTATTTTAGTATTAATTTTAAATATTTTCGTAAATATTTTCGTTTTAATAAATTAAAATGTAATTTATACAGGGCTGCTATGGACCGTAAAACTAAAACTATTTCTTTTTCATGTTTTCTCTTTAATTTTCTCGGGTTCTGTCATTCGTTCAGTAAAGATTTTTTCCTAACTTTTGCTTATTCCCTTTAAATTTTCGTTCGGGTTTCTCTTCCTACAAACATTTAACTTTTTTTACTTAAACTTTTTTTTTCCGTTCTGAAGTTGATTCTACAAAATATTAAGTCTTGTTTAATCCCTATCTCTTTTATTTTCTTCTCTCCAATTTTTATCTTGATTAGTTTTATGAAAACTTATTATCAAGAAGTAATGTATTTTTACTTCCTTGTACGAAGTAAAGTATTGTAATCGCGAAAAATTTCAGTTTTTAGATTTCAACGGAAATATCCATTTTGACAATTTTCGGCGTGACGTCTGTACATACGGATGACTCAAAATCGATTAGCCATAGGATATTGAAATTTTGGATTTAGGATTGCTGTAATATCTAATTGTGCACCTCCCCTTTCGATTGCAATCGACTGAACCAAAAGTGTTCAAAAAAGCCTTGGACTTTTTCATAAATGCAGTAATAAGCTCTCACCGAGAGCTTTTCAACGATATATCATCATAAGTGGTACTTATTTTCATTTGTTCCAGAGTTATAGTCAAATAAAATTTTAATTAATGAAATATTTGGATCTTACACACTTTGGAAGGCACATCGGTTCGAATCCGACTTCATTACTTTTTTTTAATTTAAATTTATTGATTTTATTATTGACCTCTTGATTGTAAAAAACTTTTGCAATAAATAATAATTCAATAGTAACAATAAAAAAATATATACGAAAGAATTATAAGGTTATTAGTGAAATAAAATGTTATGTACGTTTCGTTTAAAAAAATATGTATATGTAATTTAATAGACATACAAGGAAGTCATGTGATGTCCAGATCAGATTTTTTTAATTAATCTTTCTCATGCGTTCGCTGAAGGTGGCCATAAAAAATTAATTCGTTATTTACCTAATTTTATCTGTTTTTTTGGACAAAAGTTGTACAGTTAAAAGTGATTATCCCATAATTTCCATATTTAATAAATGGACCCAATATTTTCCTTAAAATATTTTTTCCTTCTTTTCTAAATCGTTTCCCATTTTAAAATAATGTTTCTGAGCCGTAAAGAACTTCTAGTTTTAGTACTGCGTTGTAGTATCTTACAGTTTTTAGATAAAAGTTTATTTTTTTTAATTTTTGTGGCACTGCTATATGATCATGGTTTTACCACGTTTTCCTTTGTATCATCCAGGAAAATTTTAGAACAGCAGTTCCTGTTTTTACCCAAGGGAAAAATGTTTTACTTATACCATCAAAATAAAATAATTTAATTTCCTTGAAAAAATTCATTATCAGCCTGGTATTTTTACATTGTTAGGAATCCAGAAGAAACTAAAAATAAAAATTAATATTAATTGGTAATAAAAAACAGTAACGTATATAATTTATGAAATTAGTGAGTGTATGGTGTGTGTGTGTGTGTGTGTGTGTGATCAGATGACAGAATTATACTTCCTGAATGTAATAGACATGAGTATGAAGAGTAGTAGACCATAACATGACTTACGGCCATGGATACGATACAAACATCAGCTGGTTGAAAAAGTTGTTACAGATTTAATCTTATATAACATTTTCGAATGAAATTGTTTGACTAAAATTCTTTCACCAGTTCATGAGAGAGTAAATAGAAAAAATAAAAATCCAGTTTCACCACGAGATGCATTCAATGCCAGACGTAAATAATTAAAACTCTCATAAATTTTATGTACTTAATTTTTTTCACTTTGGGAAATTGCATTCTCATGGCGTAGATATAAAAAAAGTTATCGAGTAATTTCTTCTTCATAAGCATAAGGAAAAGCCTATTACGTCATCTTTCTTTCTTTTACCTTATTTAAACTGGTCTCTCCATCTTTTCATCGGCCGTCCGATACTTTTCATGTAATTTAAAATACGATATTGCTAAAATACTGATCGAGCCAGTTAAAATGAAAACTGGATACATTATTATTTATCATAAAATAAGCTAACAAATGTATGAGTAATTCTTTAATTAAATAAAACAAATGTTTCAATTAATAAAAGTAATTTTAAAATAAGTAATTCTAAAATGTATATATACACACACACACACACACACACACAGATTGTGTGTGTGTAAAGTTCTCCTGGAACTTTCATAATCTGTTCTACTCGTGAAAATAATTGAAAATTTTCATATAAACGTTTTTCAATACTTGTTACAGCTAGTGAAAGATTTCGCTTGGATTTCACCTACACCAGTAAAATGAGAGTACTGAAATTTTAAGAACGTTAATTAAGAGGCAGAATTAGTGATCTCTTATCTTTTTTGACCTAAAAAATCTAAAATAGGTCCCAGAACCATATTTACAGTAGTTTTTGAGAAATCTGGGATGAATACCAATAATTTGGGGGTAAAAAACCTGTTTTTTATGTTTGACGTACAATTTTTTAAATGTGTAATAAACACATAAAACTGTTAAAGAAAAATTATAGAGAATTGAATTTTGAACAAAATTGTGTAACATAAGTTGAATAAAACAAATAAAGGTTAGAAAAATTCAAATTTCATTTAGAAACAGTACAGCAGACCAAAGTGCACAATGCGTACCAGTTTGTAACAAATGTTCAGAAATGAGCCCGCCATTTTCAACACTTTTTTTGTCACGCTTCTGTAATGCCACTTTTGTTCACAAAACAAAATACATTCACGAGAGGAATTAATTGCCCGCATTATGGATGCGGATGAGCAACTTAGGGATAGCCCTGAAGAGCTAAAAAGAGCAACAAACGCAATACTGTAGCGTCCCAAGAAATGTATTGAAAAGGTTTTTGTGCATCAAATACAAACAAAAAAAAAGGTTTTTATCCCAATTTATTAGTTTTTACTCCAGATTTCTCAAAAACGACTGCAGATCGCTTCTAGGACCTATTCTATTCGATTTTTCAGATAAAAAAAATACGAAATCATTAATTCTGACTTTTAACTCCTAAAAATTCCAGTACCTCATTTCACCGGGGCAAAATCCGAGAGGCATTTCACCTGGGGCTGAAATCCGACCAAAATCCTAGACTAGATTAGACGTAACTGGCAAACGAAGCATTTTAGTGCATTTCTCTTTTTTAATATGAACGTTTTCTATTATTTTTACGAGTAGAGTAGATTATGAAAACCCAGGGAGAACTTTGTGATCTGTACTCCAGTAGCGTAATTAAAATATTATTACAGTAATTTAAACATTTTTGTATCATTTTAATAACAATTTAGTTCAACATTATAATGGAATACAAATATAAATTTAAAAAAAAAATTTTTCACGAAGTACGTAAAAGTCACGGTGAAATCTATAAATGATTAGATAAATGCGTCATTTAACAAATCAACATCATTTAACAAATTATTTTACATTTTAAAAAGAATCATTAAATTCTTGCCGTTTTCGAAATTTTGTGACTAAGTATCTGTTTTAATTCTGTACGTATTTTTATTGTAATCATTATTGTTTGTTTTGTATCTACACAATAAAATGCAACTAATTATTTTCTATTAAATTCATGAACTAATGTTCACTTACTTCCTGTTAATTCAAAAGTACATGTAGATATAAATAGAAAAAAAATTGAAAATATTTTTTAAAATAATGAATCTAAGTTTGCCATATTAAATAAACTTTATGATATGGTTACAAAATTTATATTATCATAACTGTTAAATTTTGTTATTTCTAAAACAGTGAGTTATTAGAGATAGTTTTGAAACTAAGCAACTTAATTATTATTTATTTTTACCCAAAAAGTTTCATTAAAATCAATTAGACGGTTTTTATTAGATGACCAAACACACACAAATCAAGAAAATATGAGATTTGTTGCATAATTTTTACATAAAATAACCAAGTAATGAACGAGAAATTTTTTTTATTAAAAAGATAAAATATTACGGCAACTGCTATAAACTACGGAAATAATGCTACAGAAGTATGCCACTCTGTATGTTCCAAGTATGAAACATTGAATATAAATCACACGTTTAAATCGCACTACTTTTTATTTGGTCATTGGTAACTAGTGAAATTACACACTAATTCCATTTTAAATACTACTAAGGTATTCAGATATTATATATTCAGATATATTTACAGATATTCTAGAATTAATAAACGTGTACAGAATAAAACGCGTATAACTTAAACGAGTTTTGCATCAAATCTAAAGAAAAGTTTTTTTTTATCAAAATTTAGCATTAAAAATGTTAATCATTTTTAAAATTGTACTTTTATTTTTGGTACAAATTATAGCAAATTTATATTTGTTTATAACAAATTTCGATTCGTCTTATCTAAATAAATATATATTTTAGAAAAAAAAGTGTCTACATATAAATACAAAACAACAATTTTTTAAGATCTGCCTTACAATGAATATTTATTCTTCAATTTAATATAAATAATCATTTACCGAATATGGCACGACCTATTGTTTAAAAGTATCCTTCGAAGATTGTTATTTAAATAGCCAAGGTGTTAACCTCTGTGTAACTACTTTTCCTTTTCCTTTTATAAAAAGCATTAACACGTATTCTATAAAATACATGTTTGTCGGATAATATGTTAGCTAGTTTTATTGTTTGTTCCTTTTGAAAGTCGCTAAGTGTGTATGTAATAATGTTGATTTTGGATTTAATAAGCATCATTCCTGACAAAGCATTACGGCTTAATTTTTGCTTGTGGGGTGGATCTAATGTAAGAAAAACATTGTGGTCTATTCGAATGAACAGTTTGTCAGGAAAGATCCATCCAAAATTTTCTATGGCATATATTTGCTCCATCAAAATTTAAATTTTAATGGAACTATTAAAAATAATTAATTATTAGTTTTATTATTCTATTTATACGAGTAGTACTTTTTACCACATCGCACAGTTGTATGTCCGAACTTCTGACATCCAAATCACCGCAATGGAATCGGGATGAATTAATGAACATCTAGTCTATGAAAATCAGCCTTTATCTTTTTAGACATTTGGATTTGTTAAACGTTAAGACATGCGGAGGGTACAACTTCTCTGTTGCATCATGTGTTCAGACGTCGACATGCAAAAACTTCTTGTCCATAGAGTTCCTCTACAAAATCCCTGCACACAACTATTCCCTTGGAGATATTAGTGTACCATGCGGTACAACCTCAACGTCTATAAGGACTAAACCCGGACTGTACTGTTGTGATATATCTCCATCTCTGTCTATGGCCAAACAAAACAACAGTGCTGCGATCCTCTACGAATCTGATCTTCGGCTTGACCACTTGTATTAGTACTGTTATCATTTATTAGATGCAGTTTTTTTCAGTTAACTCAGCTAATGACTGTAATTACTAGTCATAATTTCACTTGATGATCATCTATATATATGAAAATGAATGTTGCGTTCCTATACCGTTCATCCGATTGCGATGAATTCGCCCGCGAAGGTTTCTGAATGAGTTTGAACCCGCTAGGTGGCGCTGGGGTCGAGATATTTCAAAAAATTGTATTTATGGTCTGATTTGGCTCATATTCAGGACGTGTTGCTTACATGAAAAGAAACACCTCTGCAAAAAAATTGACCCGCTAGATGGCGCTGAGGTTGAAATATTTGGAAAATAGCATTTACGTTCCAAATTGGCTCATATTCAGAATATATATTAAGTTAAGTGAGAAGAAATATTTCTGCGAAAAATGAACCCGCTAGGTAGCGCTGGGATTGAGATATTTCGAAAAATTGTATTTATGGACCGATTGGCTCATATTCAGAATATATATTAGATACGTGAGAAGAAAAAAAAGAAGTAATCTGTGAGGGCGGTGAATTTTAAAGAGTAATCTGCGGTATTGAAGGGTGAATGTCTGTTGTCATTGGATTATTTTCCTATTCTGATTAGATAGTTACGGAAGTAATTTGCGACAGTGTTGAGGTGTATCCCATTTAATTCCACAAATTTTGATAATTTTTTTTGCATCACTATTTATGATTTTGTGATATTTTGTGTAAGGTAACTACTTACCTTGTAGTGGCCAAATAGTGATGCACTGATCATTTGTTGAATTAAAATGGAATACCGTACGGTTCGTAACTTTCTAATATCGGTTCTTGAAACCAACAAGGAAGTATAGGATTCAGCTCCCGGGGACGACTAGTGACAGAAATATTAAAGTGAACAGAGGGTGACAGAACAAGATATGGAAGAAAGTGACCCGACCGCCTTGATTCGTCAGACATTATGAAATACATGAATACCTGGGATTCCTTATGTTCGGGGTGATATTGACAGTTTCAGTTCTAAATACATGGTTATGCTAAATATACATATATATTTCCCTTTGCTTTGAATATCTAGACAACGGTGGTAACATTAAACAATTGAAAAGGGTTCGAGTACTGGATCTTAGTGACGATCATATAAAGATATCCCATTTTCATGTTATTCGATACTATTTTTTATTTCCATTTTTTTTTTAATTTTCGTTTTATTGCTATTGCTGTTTATTACTGATTAATGCTGTTTTCGTTCGTTCAATTATCTACCTGCGTTTATTTCTATTTGATATAAGTCATCGCGTGCGAACTGAATTTGTTTGGTCACATCGGTCGAGATTGGGCAGGTTGTACGAGTAGAAACCAGTGATGATAATGCAAAATACAGATCACAGATAAACGATTCGGAAAAAAAACATTCGATATAATAAAGTAAATCGGTTATCTTATAAAAATAAGCATACCAAGATTTAACAAACTTATTAAATTTTAAACATTTATACACCGTAATAGTAATAATAATAAACCGATTATATTTAAAATACGCGACGTCATCAGATCCTGATTAAATCAATATCAACGTAGTTAATCTCTTAACTACGCTGACAGTAACACATCTAATTGAATAAACCCTTCACCAAAATTTAATAGAAACAAATAATAATAATAACAAAATTCTTTATTAAGACAACCAACAAATAATCTACGACCAAAAATTACGTCTACATGATAAGTTCCTTTCCTTCTACAAAACAACAAGCATTAGATATACAACCAGGATCAATTCCTTAAAGAATACACTTTTGATAAAATTCGCAATAATAAAGTAAAAAAAAATATATATATATATAGAGAGAGAGAACACTACTGTGAATGACGTAAAGAGATGAAGAAAAAAAAAATGAAACAAGCGGAAGTGAAATGATAACAGAATGAAATGGAAACTAAAGAAAGTATAAATGCTAGATCAGAGAAGTTTGTTTGTAAGATGACCATTGTAAACTTAATTGCACATCCTTTTTATTTATTAATTAATTACTCGGTACGATTAAAATAATATAAAAATTAAATTAAATTACTTTTAAACAAAAATTAATTAAACATAAGAAACAAATTAGTAATTTTAGGTGTACAAAAGTAAAAATTTAGTTTTCTTAAAAATAAAAATAGGATAAAAATTAGGAAATAATACTGAACGGTCAATAACACGTTTATAATAAAACAATTACACATAACAACCACTTCTTAAAAACCAGTTTATATTAACAATTTAATAAGGAGTTTTAAAATTGGTGAAACTGAACGTGATTATTTTTCCTTGAACTTGGTGCTAGTTAATTGGATAGACTGACATTGTTCAATTAGATATGTATAAGTGAAAGGCAGTTATTTCTAATAGAGTAAATATCTATATTGTGTTATGTTTATACAGAATGAACTACCTAAAACAGGCCCACGGCAAAAGACCCCGCACGCCACCATAAAGCCACTCTTACATCATTTACGTAGGAAATCGAGAATGTTTATATTAGGAAAAAATATTATAAATAAATACTGCGTAGTAATGCATTTTGATGTCCAAATAATAACAATAAAAAAGTACCTTACTAGAACGGTAAAGTCAATGTCATTGATAACACTTTCGCCTTTAGATCGTCCAAAGTATGGGAATTTATACTACATACACTTTCTCCTTAACGAGAATCGCAAACAAAATCGCATGTAGATAAAACCGAGGAACGTGCAGCCCGTAAATCTTTCCTGACACTTTCGTGAAAGCCTCATGGATTCAGATCTATGAATATCGAGATGTACGACATTGTAAATCGTATTAAAATAAATATTTGAACCGTTCATTAATCAACTGACGGTAGAATTCTTTAAAAATATCACGGAACATTTTCCTATCAATAGTCGTACCAAAAAACATATAGACCTTATTACACAATTACATAAACGAACTGTCAATATTCAGAATTTCCTTCGTGGACTGGTTTAAGAAGATATGCAATCATGATTGTTGGTGGTGGTACTTTGTGAACCTACTGATTTTTTTAATTAACTGTCCAGATAAAGTCGTAATAAAAGATTTTATTTTTCAAGACGGTGGACAGGGATAAAATCGTTTTACAAATATTTTCAAAAGTATCAGAAGTAAAGGATTTGAACTAATTCTACCTCGAAAATGACTTAGTGTTTTTTCATTTTTTTTTTTGTTAAAAAAACACGGATTAAAAACAACCCTTTTTGTGAATTTTTTAAAATAACGTTAATTGTTGTATTTTTGTCTTCAAATATCACTTCAGCGCTGATACATAGCAATTTTTATAAGTAAATATATACCAATTTTTTATATTAATGAAAGTATTTGTGAGATGGATTTTTTTCAATAAGAACCTTCGAGAGCTGCATCCGTTGCAAGATAAAAGAAGTTCAACGTACCATACTCATATACAGTTGTTGAATGAACATTGAATATACGAACACATGTATAACTTTGATCTATTTATTTCAACTAAATAATAAAACTATTTTTTGTAATATTCTAATTTTTGTCATTATTTTAAATATATAAACTTATATTTATATCCACATATCATGATCGATTCATAATCAACGCCCAGCAAAACCTACTGAAGATAAATTAATGAAAATTTATATACATATTCTTTTTACAGTATAAGTGCACACCAAGAAAGGATTTTTTTTAATTCCTAGTTTAAAGGGTTTAAATGGAGTAACGATGAAATTTAATATTTCTTTTTAATTTCTCGGTAACAAATTAAGATATCTTTTTCATTTTTGGTGTATGTAATTTCATTAGAATATCTAAAAATCAATTTCTAGATTTTTTGAAATTCGACCTTGAAATTGGTGAAGAAAGGTTAACATTTTCGAACAATGATTTTTCGATTTTCGATTATACTAAAAGAGATATTTAATAGATCTGGGCTTGCAAATACTGTTCAGATAAATATCTAAAAACCATTTTCGGCTTTTTAAACATTTTAAGAAGTAAAAACCCATGTTTTTCACATTTTTACCGTTTTAAGCTACAGCTACTGAATCAATCTTTATGAGATTTTGTAACATTGGATGGTAATATTTTTGTTTGTAATTTTGATTATGTATTTCGCGAGCGAAGCCGCGACGGGAAATCTAAAAAGCAATTTGTGGATCCTGTACTGACCAAATTGTTACTCTGAAAAAATTATATTACGCTGATAATCTTTATAGATTGAACAGGCGTTAATTTTTATTTATTACTAGCTGATCCGGCAATGCTTCGCTATTGCTAGATTTGAGTATATATAGTTTAAATGAAAACAATTCAAAGTGTTTGATAAAACATTAAAATACTGGACATTACAAAACTTCACAAAATTTAAGCTTTTACTTTTTCCCTGTTTTCCTATTCCCCTATTTCTCTGATTCCCTGTTTCTTTCCCACTTTCCGCATTTTCCGCCTTTCCCCTTTTCAATTTCCCTTCCTCTTTTCCCATTCCCGCGCGTAAATCGGTCCAGTAGTTTTTAGTCTAAAGCGGAGACACATACGACCACTGCCTTTTATATACATAAAAGAAGTATGTGTATTTGTTTATTTCGTAAATATCTCGACACCGGCGCCACCTAGCGGGTATAGTTTTCGTTAAAAATTTTCTTTTCATGTAACTAATATATATTCGGACCATAAATAGAATTTTTCGAAATATCTCTCTCCGGGTGGATACAAAAAGGAACGAACAAGATCTACACTAAGGATTGAAAACAAGTCGTTTTTAAACTTGAACGGACAAAGAAAGGGAAAATCGATGATTGATTCCCAGAGCTGCAATCTTCAAGGACTTGGAAAAGGAAATGGACTGTGTCGTACAACGGCTGGAATATGGAAACAGTGAAAAGAAAGACATGGTTATTTCGCCTTTAAAAATTAATAATAATTGTAACGCAATTTCAAATTTTGCATCTTCCTTTTTACAAATAAAAATGTCGCTATCCAATCAAAACTAAGTAAAAATTACAAGTAAACGTGAAATTTTAAGTAATAAATTTATGATTTAAAAAATTTATATGAAAAAAAGATTTCAAAAAATATACGTTAATTCAAATATATCCTTGGGAAATTTATAATCTAAAATAAAGATTATTTATAAAGAAATTTATTTATTTGCATTTATAATAGTAATTTATAGTTGCTAATTAAGAATAATGTGTTTAATAGATTGTAATTTTCAAGCTTAGAAGTACGTATTTTAAGGCTGGGCATTGAATTTTTTTTAAAATTACGAATATACATGGTTTTCCTTTTGATAAATAAAAAATATTATTTGCTATCAGGTTGACTTTTTTGGAGGTCAAAATTAAGAATACATTACGAGACCACATATGCAAATTTTTTTCGATCACCTTCTGCCATTTTTCCAGGAACACCATCATAATCCCACCGCTAAATTTACGGTTTTCACAGGCCTCTTTTGAAACTAACTTCAGGGAATTCTGCTGGGGAATGATTGTCTGATGGTTCCAGGTCCGGACTATACGGTGGATGCATTAAAGCCTCCCAGTCAGGTTTTCTCAATCTCTGACGGAGGTTTTAGATTTATGCGGTTTGGCGTCAGTGTGGTATACGACACTCTTTCTGTTGACCAGTTTAGGCCGTTTCTTTTGAATTGCTAGGTACAAACGCGCTAATCGTCGTCAGTACCGGTTTGATTTTGTCGTTCTGCCTGACGGCAGCAGCTCATATGCACGATGCCCTTTCAATCCCACCAAACGCACAGCATAACCTTCATGGGCGTCAATGTGGGATTTGCCACAAACTTCTCCTCGCTTCGACCACGAACATTTTTGCACACTGTTGTTGTAGGTTATCCAGTTTTCATCACTCTTAATCAACCGCTTCAAAAATAGCTCGATTTCATCACGTTTCAGTAGAGATATTCGCAGATAGGAATTCAATCGGTAAATTTTCTGAATCAGATCACGTGGCACTAAAACGTAGAGCTTCTTTTTGTAGCCAGCTTTCTTCAAATGGTTTAACACTGATTGGTGATGGATGTTTAATTCATTGGCGAAGTCATGATTGCTTACATGCCGGTCTTCCTCGACTTTTGCCAGAATACGCCAAAGCTATCGTATGCAAAATGCTCAACACGTTTTAGATTACCTATTACAATCAATCAGCAACAAGCAGTTGTATTAAAAAAAATTTTCTGATTTCATGACCCATAAAAAATAAACCTCTTTTTTTTACAAAAGTATACAAAAAAATATTGCGCGAAAAACCTACCAATTAAATCCTTTAAAATCGTTTTTTTTTTTTTTTTAAATCGGTGCTAAATTTTAAACAAATAATTTACAAACCCTTAATCTGGTGCTGATTCAAAAAATTCGGAATTTACAACAAAAAAATATTTATTTTTTAATCTTCACAGCAGAATTTTTTTTTTCAAAAAGATTAATCTTTAAAACCGTTTATCGCATTGTTTAATTTTTATTTACGATTTGGATAGGCCAAAAAGAAAACAGTCTGTTGTTTTTAAAAATCACAAAGTAACGCAAAGGCGTTACTTTGTATTATTATTGAATATTATTTATTTTTTTTATCTTCGTTTTCCATTTAAAAATAACCTGTAGACTCTACAACATCTGCTCATTTTCTGAATTTGAGTAAATATAAACAAGAAAGTACATGCAGATCCTCTTTTTATTTAAATCTGTTGAAAATCCAATAATGTAATAGATTTCAAAATCCTATTACATTATTGGATTTTTGTCCTCAATGAACAAAAATTTAAATAGCGCTATTTTCGAACCGTTATTTTTAAACCCCTTTTCATTTGAAAGAATTAAAAAATTAGCAGACCGAAAAAATTAGAAATTTAGGCTTAATGCTTCACTTCTTTAACCCACCGGCTTGGTCTAGTGGTGAACGCGTATTCACAAATCAGCTGATTTGGAAGTCGAGAGTTCCAGCGTTTAAGTCCTAGTAAAGTTATTTTTACACGGATCTGAATACTAAATCGTGGATTCCGGTGTTCTGTGGTGGTTGGGTTTCAATTAACCACACATCTCAGGAATGGTCGAACTGAGACTGTACAAGACTAAACTTCATTTACACTCATACATATCATCCTGATTCATCCTCTCAAGTAATACCTAACGGTAATTCCCGGAGGCCAAACAGGAAAAAGAAAGAAAGCACTCCACTTCAAATATCTACAGCACTCTGGGTTAGCAAAAATACAGATGCAGTATAGCGGTATTTATTATTTGTTTAAGAGTATCTACTTTGATAAATAGCATTACTATCCACTCTTAAAACGCGCACGCACACGCGCACGCACACACACACACACACACACACACACACACACACACACACACACACACACACACACACACACACACACACACACACACACACACACACACACACACACACACACACACACACACATATATATATATATATATATATATATATATATATATATATATATATATATATATACATACATTAACTCAAAAATGATCTTATATTTATTTATTTTATATAAGTAACAGAGTAATCTTGTTACTTCATTAGAAAGGTTTTTTCTAATGATAGTACTTAGAAGAAAAAGCAGTACTTCATTTAAATGAATCGCATCAGATATGTAATTACATCATCAACTGTTGACCATAAGAAATGATGTACATGATAGTTAACGTAAGTAAGTATACATACAACTATAATACGTGAAAGAAAAAAACTAGTGAAATAGATTAATTCAGAACAAGTATATTATACACGTAGTTAAAGTACTAATACGCTAACAATCAAGTGAAATAAATAGTTTTAAAATACTTCCGTAAAGTTCCATCTTAACAGATTAATAGCACATTGTAACGCTAACAAAAAGTCACAAACGGAAACCTATTAAGTCAGCCGTAAATGTTAATTTTACTTACATAAATAACAAAAACGATACAACGTATAATTTAAACTCCGTTGTATCTAATATATACCATTTTACATAATATAAACGCCGTTATGGTAGTAAATAATTCAAATAAAAAGCGGAAATATGTATCATCTACGTGATAAGTGTTACGGATTTTCTAGAAATACAATACGTCTGTACATCATTTAAAATGCAGCAGGTTATATTACAGAAAAAATGTAAAACCACATTAAAACGCAACAAATTTAGCGTTACATCCGATTTTTAAGTATGATACATAAAAATAAAACTAATATTCATTCCTGACCTAAAGATGGAATATCAAAATAAAAAATAACACAATTGAAATTAAACACATAATTTTATAAATGTACATCGATAAATAATTTGCAAAAAGGAAAAAAGGCGTTAAACGACGATAATTGGTGGGAAATAAAAATATATTATTCCAATCAAGGATTTTCTAATAAAAAAGGATAAAAATTTCTGAAATACTGATTTCCGGAGAATACATTTGGAAAATGCATTTGATGTTTACGTCCTTTTAACTCCAAATACTATTTATTGAGTGTTTTAACTCAAAAATAAAGGAAATCTTTCGACATTTTCCCTGCCCAATAGAAAATTAAAATTTAATAACGCTAAATAATTAATTAATATACCAAAAAATTTTGATGTGGACACCACATGACTTCCTTTTATGCCTATTAAATTACATATATTCTTTATATATTTATTTTTTTATTACGTTTTTTTTTTATTTTTTATTGAATTATTATTTATTGTAAAAGTTTTTACAATCAGAGGTTAACAATTATTAATATCTCATTATTTTTTTTTAATTTCCTTTTTTTAAAAAAAAGGGAATGAAGTCGGATTCGAACCATGTGCCTTCCCTTTGTAAGATCCATCCAAATATTTCATTAATTAAAATTTTATTGGGCTATAACTCTGAAACCAATAAAAATAAGTACCACTTATGATATATCGTTGAAAAGCTCTCAATGAGGGCTTATTACTGTAGTTAAGAAAAAGTCCAAAATCCATATAGTTTTAGATTTAAAAAACGGTTAATCGTTTTTGAGTTATGCGAGATACATACGTCACGCCAAAACTAGTCTAAATGGATTCAGGGATGGTCAAACTGGATATATTTCCGTTTAAATCTGAAAACCGAAATTTTTCGTGATTACAATACTTCCTTGTAGCGGTATTTGTCGAGTAGCGCTAAGAACCGGGGAAAAATATTTTTAACCCATATGGAAAACGGTAACCAGCTATAACTGCCATTTTTAAAATGGTAGCCGACTATTTTGTAAAACCGCATTCTTCAGATCACTCAAAGTTTCGGGTCCAGTACTGATCAAGCTGTAGCTCTGAAGAAATTACAATACAGAGATAATTTTTAAAATTGAACAGTATTCAATTTTTTTCATTATTATTCTCACAAGCATGAGTTTATCGAAAACAGAGGTGTCTACAGGGCAGAGCCCCCTGGTTATACAAGCGAACCCTGACCGTCTAGTATATATATTTAAAACGAACGGCTGTCTCAAATGAAACAGTGCATCTATGTTTACTAATAATTACTTTATATCCAAATAACAATCGCAGAGATAACCTCAATACCGGCCACATGTTGCCTCTAGGCATGTCTGACGTTTCAATATGTTTGAAAATACGTGTTAAAGCATCAAAAGTAATTTATAAATTCAGTTATGTTAGTTTTCAATTTATCTATGGTATGAAGATTATTTTTGTAATAAATTCCTTTCATTTCTCATTCTAAAGAAAAATCTTTAGGTGGCACATCTTATAGCACATCTTTAGATGTGCTATAAAATGAGCCCATCTCCGAAAACTAAGGCATTAAATTTAGCGAAACACTAGTTGTGTGAACCGTTGCATCATCTTGGAAGAACTGCTCCAGCAATTTTCTTCATCATTTAGTTTACCAGTGAAAGCAAAATGATTTAATGATTTCATTGCAACAACGTTCTGAATTATAATAAAAATTCATTGTAGCAAGTAGTTTTTCTGTTTCTAACACAACTTTTGCTAAACTTGTTCCTTTGGGTACCACATTTTATTTAACATCCAAAAGGAAGAATTACCTTCAGTAAAAATTTAAAAATATCAGATGTCGACACCACATGACTTTCTTCTACGCTTAATAAAATTACATATTACACATTGTTTTTACACTAAATGTACATAAAATTTTCTGATCTTTTGATATTTTTTTATTGTTATTATTGAATTATTATTTATTGTAAAACGTTTTCTGCGATCAGAGGTTAATAATAATTATTAATAAATCAATATATTTAAATTGAAAAAAAGGAGATGAAGTCGGATTTGAACCGATGTGCCTTCCCCTTGTAAGATCAAAATATTTTATTAATTAAAATTTTATTTAGCTATAACTCTGGAATCAATGAAAATATGAACACTATCGTTGAAAAGCTCTCAGTGAGAGCTTATTACTGCAATTAGAATAAGTCCAATATCCTTTTTTTTTTTAATTTGGCCTTTTTTGGATACTTTTTGTCCAGTCAATTGCAATCAAAAGGGGAGGTGCGCAACTATATGTTACAGCAGTCCTAAATCCAAACTTTCAACATCCTACGGCTAATCGTTTTTGAGTTATGCGAGATACGTACACGTACAGACGTCACGTTGAAACTAGTCAAAATGGATTCAGAGATGGTCAAAATTAATATTTCTGTTGAAATCTGAAAACCGAAATTTTTCGTAATACTTTCTTTACTTCGTACTAGGAAGTAAATAAAGGAACTATCACTTGAAGTTTTAAAAAAATTTCAATTAAAATTGTATACTATCTACTTTAATTTTAATAAGTTGAAATGTTTTCTCTAAAAAGCATCCTTAAGTATAAAGATGAAAAAACGTTTAACAAAAAAAAAAGAAGACATTTAATTTTTTGAATTAATCGTATACTTTTTCACTTTTTAAAAAAGTGCATTCTGACCGAGTAAATGCCAAAATTTCATACTTATTTTCCATTCAAGAACGGAATTTTTATTCCTTACAAAATTCCATATTGTATACCATACAAGAGATGAAAATATACAAGTCGTATAGAAGATTTTCGAAAGATTGTTAGATATTTTCATACTCTACTTCATGATTGCATACACATGGATAAAACACCATGATGAACATATCAAATATCACTTTGTGGCTTTAAAATGAGGTGAAAAATCTAATTAAAGCTACCCCTACCAACTTATACGATGTCATTTGCAAAGATTAAACAGAGTCGTTTGATGTCTATTTAAAGATGGGGAGGATGAGTCCGGAACGGGGACTTCTGGGACTTCTCATCCATTGAATATTTAATTAAAGATTGCCGTTAAGTAGCTGGAGGGCTGAAAGTTCAAATTTATTGGTTAGGGACTTTTAAAAAAGGTTTGAGTCTTTGATTCAATTCCTCAAAAATTCAAAGGGCACTTCAATTGCAGTAAGGAGTAGGGTTACTACTCAGTATTTTGGAACGGAGGGGGTGGTGTGGCGACCGTAACGGTCACATGGCAGGTGTTCTCCCCTATGGGGGTCAGGATGTCTACAAAAGGTTAAAAAAAAGAATCTGTAAAGAATAAAGGAACAGTTGTTCTATACTTAGAAGAGAAATTCACGAATTTACAACAAAAAAATTTAACAGAACATAACTGTTCGTATAATCCAACATACTACTTCGGCTTTCGAAAAAAGGCACTAATAAATAAATTCTCACAAATTTATATAAAATAAAATGAACATTTTTTCTTTTACGGGAAGAATATTACTCTTTACATCAATTTGTAAATGATACATAAAGCCGAACATCTGTCTGTCTATGAGTTAGCAACAGCATCACCCGAGAACCAACCGACCGACTGTTTTCAAATTTGCAAAGCACAATCGTGTTATCTCCCAGGGAAGGTTTTAAGCTATAGACCGAGACTTCAATCCCCTCGGGGTTGAAATTGTGAATTAAAGATATTCATTATTATATTTTACTTCATTATTATACAATAAGAAATAAGTTATAAATTTTTCGTCGTCAAAGGTGTGTGTGTGTGTGTGTGTGTGTGTGTGTGTGTGTGTGTGTGTGTGTGTGTGTGTGTGCGTGTGTGTGTGTGTGTGTGTGTGTGTGTGTGTGTGTGTGTGTGTGTGTGTGTGTGTGTGTGTGTGTGTGTGTGTGTGTGTGTGTGTGTGTGTGTGTGTGTGTGTGTGTGTGTGTGTGTGTGTGTGTGTGTGTGTGTGTGTGTGTGTGTGTGTGTGTGTGTGTGTGTGTGTGTGTGCGCGCGCGCGCACTTTAGTTACCATAGCTACTATTATTCTCTCTTTTGTAATTTAGTTTCTTTTTCAGGTTTCTATAAAGCCTGAATACTTTAATAATTGTTATATATCAGTATTATTCTCACAACCAAGAGGATAACGAACATTGCGGGGGGCCCAGGAGGCGGAGCCTTCTGGCTAAACGGGAATCGCGTCTAAAGCGAGTTCTGCAGAATGGCGAGCCAAAGATATATATGTATATATAATGTTACTGTAAGGTAACAGATTAAATAATAAGTTTATCCTCAACTAACATACACACAATAAACCTTTAAAAACAAGATGAAATTTTTTAATTTAAACCATATTTAATACAGTTACAAATTTAATAATAATTTTATTGTTATTACATAGCTTAACGTGACCGCAATCTAAACTTCCAATTCTTCCTGTGACTGAAAGTAATTTTCTTTTATGGTTTTATTTTTATTTATTAAACCAATTCTCTAACTCTCTTTCTAATACCTACTTCTTTTTCTTCACGTTTTCAATTACTGCAATCTAAATTAAGTTGATTACATCAGATATGACATTAAAACTTACGGGAACCACTAGGTAAGACGAATATTACTTTATTTAATGAACACAACATAGTCGATGCAATTTTTTTTGTATCCTAGATTAAACAAAAACAGATTAGTTGATTAATAAAAGAATATTTTCCTAGATGAATCTTTCGTGCGTTCTACAGTTTCCGTAATCATTCTATATTCCCGATCTTGAAAAATTTTCAACTTTTGAAATTAGATTATTTCTAAGTTTTCCTTAATTCTTAATTTACTTTTTAATTATTTTCATTTTTATGAGGAATCCTTTATATTCTCTCATTGGGAATTCATATATATACAACGTGTTTTATATATATTTAAAAGAGCGGCTAAAATGTAATGGCAACAAGACCTGCCATGTTCTAGTTTCAATCCGCAACTACTAACATTCCAAAACTCGTTGATCCACGCCCTTTCATTTTCTGTCAGTCGCCATTGTTATGGAGGTAAGTACATCTCTTATGTCAACGCGTTTAAAACAACGTGTAGCAATCGATTTTTTTAAAAGCGGAAAAAAGTGAATGCTAAGGGACATTCATCGTCATCTAAAGCCGTTTATTTTAATGAAATTATTGTTCAAATTACTGTAAGTAGCTGGGCAATATGTTAAAGATAATGTTGATGAACCTCGCTATGGTCAACCGGTTTCTGATGAAAAGTACCAAACGGGATGAATCGATTCAAAGAGACGGAAAAAAACCTTAGAAAATTTGGGTTATGTTCGACAATCCATAAAACCGAGAAACACGGTAATGCTCGATCACACACCACGTCACTTGCAACCGCCGGAACGTTTGAGAATTTTACATTTGAACCTATTCCATACTCTCCACTCGCCAAATTTGGTGCCCTGAGATTTTCGCTGCTTTAAGTAATTAAACGAGATATTAAAAATATTTATTTCCGCTACGGATGATGAACTGAAGGATGTATTGAAGGTTGTGGATCAAGGAAGATTGAAATCATTCTTCATTGACGGAATGAGAAAACCGGTTCACTGCTGGAAGGAGTTTGTTTATAGCTGTAATTGGTGAATACATAAAAAATAAACGTAAGTTTTTATAGCCAAATAAAACGTACTTTCTGTTCTGATTTGACCATCACTTTTCATTTATGAGTTATGAGCGACTACATTTCAGTCACCTTTCGTGTACAATGAGATAAGATATTATATGAAAACCTCAGGCAAAGAACAATCAAGTCCATTTTTTTGTTTAAATTAGTTAGTGCTGCCATCTATTAAATTTTAATGGTTTTACAAGTCAGACTAGTAGTTTTAAGGAAAAAACTGCCCATGTCCACGATATTCACGTTTGAATATTATGCATTCAGGAAAGTATCAATTATATTGTTCTACCAAAATCACTGTTTTCAAGAAAAGAGTCAAACAAGACTTACTGTTCTTTGCCTGAAAATATATATATTGTGTGTGTGTGCTTGCGCGCGCGCGTGTGTGTGTGTGTTTGTGTGTGTGTGTGTAATCTACTGTAATCGTATGTAATATGTAATTGTAAGAATTTTTCAAATTCATTTCGCTACAAAATTATTGGGACACATTATTGGGATTCTTTAAAAATTTAACCTAAAGTTCCTTACATCCTAAAAACATATCAAAGCCAAAGGATCTTTTTTTTTGAAATGCTTCTTTCCTGAAAATATTATTAAATATCCTCATAGTTTAAAGAAATGCGAGATTCTATTTCTTGCATCTCAGGCGATGATAAACTTTGTTTTTAAAGGGAAAAAACTTTTAAAAAAACAGCTATTCTCCAAAAAAATTAAGATTGATTTTTTTCTAATCCTTGAATATTCCAAGCTCAATCCAATCACTGACCCCAAAATTTTCAACATGCATTACCCGTAAACGATAATGATATTAAATTAACTAATTTGCTAAATTAGTTTAGTTCTTTCGTTCATGTTTTTTTTTTTTTTTTTTTTTGTTTTCAGTCATTTGACTGGTTTGATGCAGCTCTCAAAGATTCCCTATCTAGTGCTAGTCGCTTCATTTCAGTATACCCTCTACATCCTACATCCCCAACAATTTGTTTTATATACTCCAAACGTGGCCTGCCTACACAATTTTTCCCTTCTACCTGTCCTTCCAATATTAAAGCGACTATTCCAGGATGCCTTAGTATGTGGCCTATAAGTCTGTCTCTTCTTTTAACTATATTTTTCCAAATGCTTCTTTCTTCATCTATTTGCCGCAATACCTCCTCATTTGTCACTTTATCCACCCATCTGATTTTTAACATTCTCCTATAGCACCACATTTCAAAAGCTTCTAATCTTTTCTTCTCAGATACTCCGATTGTCCAAGTTTCACTTCCATATAAAGCGACACTCCAAACATACACTTTCAAAAATCTTTTCCTGACATTTAAATTCATTTTTGATGTAAACAAATTATATTTCTTACTGAAGGCTCGTTTAGCTTGTGCTATTCGGCATTTTATATCGCTCCTGCTTCGTCCATCTTTAGTAATTTTACTTCCCAAATAACAAAATTCTTCTACCTCCATAATCTTTTCTCCTCCTATTTTCACATTCAGCGGTCCATCTTTGTTATTTCTACTACATTTCATTACTTTTGTTTTGTTCTTGTTTATTTTCATGCGATAGTTCTTGCGTACGACTTCATCTATGCCGTTCATTGTTTCTTCTAAATCCTTTTTACTCTCGGCTAGAATTACTATATCATCAGCAAATCGTAGCATCTTTATCTTTTCACCTTGTACTGTTACTCCGAATCTAAATTGTTCTTTAACATCATTAACTGCTAGTTCCATGTAAAGATTAAAAAGTAACGGAGATAGGGAACATCCTTGTCGGACTCCCTTTCTTATTAGGGCTTCTTTCTTATGTTCTTCAATTGTTATTGTTGCTGTTTGGTTCCTGTACATGTTAGCAATTGTTCTTCTATCTCTGTATTTGAACCCTAATTTTTTTAAAATGCTGAACATTTTATTCCAGTCTACGTTATCGAAAGCCTTTTCTAGGTCTATAAACGCCAAGTATGTTGGTTTGTTTTTCTTTAATCTTCCTTCTACTATTAATCTGAGGCCTAAAATTGCTTCCCTTGTCCCTATACTTTTCCTGAAACCAAATTGGTCTTCTCCTAACACTTCTTCCACTCTCCTCTCAATTCTTCTGTATAAAATTCTAGTTAAGATTTTTGATGCATGACTAGTTAAACTAATTGTTCTGTATTCTTCACATTTTTCTGCCCCTGCTTTCTTTGGTATCATAACTATAACACTTTTTTTGAAGTCTGATGGAAATTCCCCATTTTCATAAATATTACACACCAGTTTGTATAATCTATCAATCGCTTCCTCACCTGCACTGCGCAGTAATTCTACAGGTATTCATGTCTTATAAAAAATTTATATAAATTTCTAAATGAAACATTACAAAATTTAAATTAACTAATTAACATTTAAATATCAACGAATATCCAGTTTAGTATTAAATCATTCAAATTGTATGTAGCAACGTAAACTCTCTCGCACGCGCATGTTGTGTGTGAGGTGGTAATGTAATTTTATGCGTAGCAATAATAAGTAGTTATCTCTTTTGCAACGTTGTATTAATAATTTTATCTGGTTTACACACATGATTTTAACTATAAATTTAACTTTTAAAACTAATTTCTTTGGAGCGATTTTATTTTAACTACTAATTTAAACAAAAATGTTTAACAACTGTTTTTTTTTTTGTTTTTTTTTATATTTTAATTTATAGTCGTATCAATAATTTTAAAATCATTAGCGACTTGGTGTAATATAACTGTACCGGTAAATGTGTAATCTTCAACAAACTCAGGCCGACGTGTGGTTAATTTAAATCCAATCACCAAAGAACACCGTTAACCACGATTTAATATTCAAATCCGATTAAAAACAACTACCTTAATAGGATTTGAACCTGAGAACTTGGACTTCGAAATCAGATAATTTACGACGACGAGTTTACCACCTAACCCGGTGGGTGAACAAGTATTGAATTTGTGTTTATTATTTTTACCTTAATTCTAAATTTATAGGTGCTAGGATAGTGCTAAGTTATATGGATTATAGCTTCCACGCTAGTTAATCGTTAATTGAGTAAGTGATTGATGAGAAAGGAATGAAGGGACTGCTGTGCTTAAAGGATGCTTTAAATTTGGGAATTTTTACTAGTAGGCAAAAAGTGGCAACAACTTGTAATATATCGGCTCTGATATTATTTTCTTTTTTTTTATTTACTAGTCTACAGTATACATATACGTAATTGTTTAATGAAGTTTCTAATTGCTGTTACGCTTATCACCATTGGTGTTAGAGTACGTATTTACTAAGTAATTTTCTTTTTTTCATAGACCTTATTAAACAGATTAATTTCATTTACCTCGTACAGATTTTTCAGTATATTAAGGAGATTTCATAAGAAAGCTACCCATGATTCCGGAAGATTTCGACATATCTTCGCGTTTCACATCCCCCAGACCCCAACACCACCGCAGTTCAAAAGTTTATATATATATATTTCACTTTCTTGTGGACACGATAACTGTCGTAATTTCACGCCAATCACTTTCAAACTGATACATAAAATATAACAACCCAAAATCTCGGTCGAGTTCGTTAATGAGCAAAATCTGACCATGGGGGTGGAAATGGCGGGGATATTTTGGAAAAAAACAAAATATCGCAGTAGCCTTCTTATTAAGTAAAATATCGAATTCGTTTAAAGTTTCTACTATTCCCAAGTTTCTACTATTCCCTAGTTCCTACTAAGGACATAAATCTTATCTAAGTAAAGTTGTTTGATATCACCAACCGTTGGCCCAGGGGTTGGAAAAAATGGGGTTTCGAAGACAAAAAATCATACCTTCCCTTAATAGGCACAGTATCAAATCGGTTTAAAATGGTAGTTAGTTCTCTAAACATTACCTAAAACTTTTGTCCGAAACAATTTTTGATATGATCAACTCTTACGGCAAGGGATGACCACAATGTTGCTGGAATTGTAAGAAGATTGAGCTTGTCGTATGCTAAACATGGTCCATGTAACCAATGTCGTATTGAGTATATTTGAAGTATTTCTTAACTTTAAGGTGGAAATCCCTTTTATCCTCTACTTAGCACCGGTGAATTCTACCTCCGTCTTCCGGCGTACCAAAAGGGATTTTTTTCATCTACTGTTCTACTTCACTGGCTACTGAATAGAAAATTTTAAATGGGACTCCCCGCTTCCTTGTTCAAATAGGTAATGAAGACTGGTAAATGTACAAGGGAAGATGTGAAGGTCATATATAAAAAATTTATCTTTGGAGCCAAATTTAGATAAAATTCAGTCTTTTAAAATTTCATTCATTGCAATTTTTTTTCTTTTTATACTACAATCATAAATAGGGTGGGTAAAACACACCAACCCTATTTATGACTGTATTATATATTCTTAAAAAAAAATTATAAATCAAACCCAACAGAATGAGCTTCTGGAATGAAACAAAAGAATTTGGTTATATGAAAAATCTGTTTTTATTCCTGCTGCTAAGCATTCTGCCGTTAGAATTTGAAAGATATTCGTTTGAGATGGATTTAAGAAAGGCAATCCTTCTAATTTGCTTAAGTAAATAAGTAAATTTACTTAAGTTTGCTTAAGTAAATTATATATTTTTTCTAAATAACTAAAAGTAAATTAAAGCGCCCAGATATGATACTTATGAGAGCGGTTCGGAAAGTAACGTTCATTTTGTTATAAATAAAAATACTCATAGTTAAAAATATTTTATTATATACAACTTAAAACTACAGCTTTTAACTATTTTTAAACAAAGTCGCTATTTAAATTCAAGCATTTGTCATAACGTTTCACTAATTTACAAACTCTTCCTCTTACAATACAGCCGCCTCGGTACCTAGTCAATCTTCCACGGAATTTTGAATTTCGTCATCGTCATTAAAATGTTGCGACGCAAGCAGTTTTAATGACCTCACAGTGCTCAAACTGAAGAACTTCTGAAATTCGAATAAGACATTTTTGATCATCCCCTTACAGCCCGGACTTGACGCCGAGTGATTTTAATTTCTTCACTCACATGAAGAACTGGCTTGCGTCATAGCACTTGAAAAATAAATAAAAATCAGAGCATAGATGAAAAAATTCAAGACGTACGTTAAAATTTAAATATATTTTTAATAGCTGTAATAAATGGAATTCGTTACAACATATATCAAACCAATCAACGCAAAATCGTTAATTAATAAAAACATCAAACTCTCAAGTCTTACCAGGACGGATACCAAATGTCTGGTGTATCCTTTATCCTTGAAGCGTGAAATACTTCTTTAGATGTTCTCATATAATTGTTTCATTGTGATCAGATCGTCCTTTACTTACTATATCCACGTTCTTTGATTATCCTTAATCAAAGAACGTGGATATAGTAAGTAACTGTAACAAAGTAACCGTTACAGTTCTTGCTTACTATTAAATGTATGAATCTGATAGCAGAATTTTATTATAGAATTACCTATGAACTTTATTTTTCACCCGTTTACTTTAGCAAATTCTCACTTGAGAAGCTTATTTGATAAATAAGATATTTTAATATTTTATAACATACATCAACCTTTGGAATATGTAAAACAAATTATTAGGGATGTAGGATGTAGGAGGTATACCGAAATGAAACGACTGGCATTAGATAGGGAATCTTGGAGAGCTGCATCAAAACCAGTCAAATGACTGAAGACAAAAAAAATCAAGTGATATTTTAGAATTTTACTACGTTTAATAAAAATTAAAATATAACTACGAGCACTAAATTGTTTTTAAATAGCAAAAAAATTAAATCACTAAAGTGAATTAATTTTTTAAGAGGAATAGCAAATCTACCAGAACTACGCACTTCCTGACGGAGTCGGGTGAGGAAAGGGATTTATATTCTACAAGCAATATTATTTTCACGGAAGTGAAACGGGATGATGTTTAAAAAATGTAGATTAAATCATTATTTAGAAAACAAAGATCGCAAAAATTTTTCTAATAATAAACAAAGGATATGTCAGAAACAAGAACATGTCCGGTAATATGTCATTAAATAAAAATAGCATAAACCACTATTTACGTTATCATTACAGAATTCTAATTACTGTAATTAATATTTTCTCTTTTACAATTACACCACTACAGTATATTCAATTAATATACTGTCTTCCCAAGTACCACTAATAAAAATATCAACTTTACAGGAAATACGGAAGTAACATATATCTTCAACGTAATATTTTAACCCATAACAGAACCACAAAAGGATGTTCTCTTCATTCCAGAAAGTAAAATGCGACAGAAATATACATAACAATGAAATATTCAATAAAACACAATATACAACAATAAAAATCCATTATGATTAGCTTGAAGCCACCCGATAAAAGGGCAGAGAATTTTTTTTTTAAACAATTATTTTATTTATTTCTTATTATTATTTGGTCTACTAAATATTCACTTATAATGTGTTTATTACTTTTTATTATGTATTATAAAGAGCGATTCCAAATTACACGGTAACCTCTTGGGAGATAAATATCCAAAAATAAGAAAAAAAGCTCATATAAACATAGGTCAGAAATAGGTTCATTAGCGAGTTTTGGCTCGCGAAAAATTTAGCTCTGCTTTCTGCTCCCTCTGTTGAATTAAACCCTACTAAAATTCATAGAATACAAATCGAGGGTTAAATTTGATGCTTCTTTGTGGTTTTGATGTAATAAATTGAATAAAAGTAGCCCCAAATCTCTCTCAATTGGTTTAAAAAAAAAACGGGGTAAAACACGATAAGCTTTTGTCGGAAAATATATTTTTTTAAGTTTGGAATAAAATAACTGTTAATTTACCAATAAACAAACAAAAATATTACTTAAATTAGTAGATAATAAAATTATGTAAAAAACTTCTATTAAAAATTAAACAAAAATTTGAGAAGTTCAACTTTAATTACAAACAAAACACACAAATTGGATCGGAAAAGTAATACGATTTTAAGCAGAACAATTTTTATTAATGTTTGAATAACATAATGTAAATGATTCTTTTCTTGATTTACCCCGTTTTTCTGAAAAACTAATTGAGATAGAGGACTGGGCTCACTATTATTCAACTATTTAGATTAAAAACCATAAGGAAAAATTAAATTTACCCCTCGAATTGTACCTGAAGAATTATAGTACCGTTTAATTTCACAGAGGAGAAAACGGTGTTAAATGTTTTATGAGCCGAAACTCGCTAAAGAACCATTTTCTGACGTATATTTATGCTTTTTCTTACTTTTGGCTATAGAATCATCTCCCGAGAGATTGACGTGCATTTTGGAATCATTCTGTACATAATTCAATACATTTGAACGAGGAAGATAATAAATAAGAGACTATCGGACATTAACCAGGAATTGAACTAAAACCAGTCTGTTTTTTACTTCCTTGTACGAAGTAAAGTATTGTGATCGCGAAAAATTTCGATTTTCAGATTTCAATGGAAATATCCATTTTGACCATCCCTGAATCCAGTTTCGGCTTGAGGTCTGTACGTACGTATGCACGTAAGTATCTCGCATAACTCAAAAACGATTGGCTGTAGGATGTTGAAATTTTGTATTTACGACTGTTGCAACATTTAGTTATGCACCTCTCATTTTTATTGCAATCGACTGAACCAAAACCATCCAAAAAAAACCCAAAATCCAAACAAAAATGGATTTTGGACTTTTTCTTAACTGCAGTAATAAGCCCTCATTATGAGCTTTTCAATGACATATAAGCTGCACTTATTTTCATTGGTTCCAGAGTTATAGCCAAATAAAATTTTAATTAATGAAATATTTTAAAAACATTTGAGTTACATTTTTTAATAGCTTGATTTAACCTTTAATTCATCTTTTATTGAACTTACTTTAATAACATTTTTAAAGAGAATGATTATACTGTAACATCATTTTAGAAGAGAGAAAAAAAATTATTTTAATAACTTAAATGAAAAGTAATTTAACAATAGTTATCAAGAATAAATATGTATATTATAAAACAGCTGTTGAAGTAAACTTGATTAACATATGCCTGAAATAATTAAAAAAAAAAAAGAGAGTTACATAGTTTGTTTATAAATAAGGAAGACATGACATTGAACAGAGGGTACCCAGTGGATGCGAATGATGAGTTGTAGCTGGTTAAAGAATGAGATCGAATTCAGGGAGGGCAGCCCGAACTTGCAAGTTACTTCCTTCAGCTGTGGAGTTTGCAACATAAGAAGGTGTTTACCCTAGAAAAAACAGCAATGATGTTGCTCAAGGGCAGACTAGCTATTACACTTACATTGTCAGATCATCGATTCATTGGCACTGTATCATTGACAGATCATCGATTCATTGGCACTGTATCATTGGCAGGTCCCGCTGCAGAAGTATCTAGGTGTTATCCTTGATTAGAATCTTCGAATCAATCTTCTTTCAATATACTGCCAGAAAGGCTTATTCTGCTTTCTACGGAGTTCGGAGCGCAGTTCACCCCGATTGGGGGCTTAATTTCAGAACAATGCGTGTTCTATAAAGGATGTACGCTAAGTTACAATGCTATATGCTGTACCTGTCTGGCTCATCGAATGAGGTACAAATCTTATAAGAATATTTTGTTGAGAGCCAGTCCACATGCGTAAACTGGCCGAATTTTACTGGATTTCACAAAAATATTCTTCAAACAGGATTTTTATCAGTTACATATTCAAAATTCTGTATGCTTTAAATTTTTTTCTCGTGAATAAATTTTTTTAACACCCAGTACAAGCATGGCGGCCAGCTATATCACCGGCGTTGGTCATACATGTCTTCACGTAAACTAACATACTAATGACGTTTTATGAATTACTTTAAATTATGCGAACATTGCAATTACAGCTTGTCGTCCGTAGTAAGCATTTATTTCTGCTTGCATATACACCAAATTATATGCATGTACAAATATTTTTGACATCTGGATGTTTAAAATTCAAATCTTTCTTATATAAATTAAGCTGCTTTCTCGTTATAAAATTTGAATTATGCAGTATTTTTACTTCTATAATTTTAATAAGATATACGCGTAGTTTGTAACTAATCGACAAATTATCTAAAATAAAATTCCAAACCTTATTTCAAAAATGTATGATACACAGAAAATACGAAACAGAACATCTAAACAATGGCAAAAAATGGAAAAATGAAACATGAAGAAAATGAGAATGAATTTTATTATTTTAAATATTTTTTTTGTTTTTATCTTTACTTATTTTAAATTTTTATTTAAAAGTTTTTTACTTCCATATACGAAGTAAAGGAAGTATTGTGATCGCGAAAATTTTCGGTTTTCAGATTCAACGGAAATATCCGTTGTAACCATCCTTGAATCGATTTTGACTAGTTTCGACGCGACGTCTGTATTTACGTGCCTAAGTATGTGCGTGTGTATCTCCCATAACTAAAAAACGATTAGTCGTAGGATGTTGAAATTATGGATTTAGGACTGTTGTAACTTCTAGTTGTTCAACTCCCTTTTTGTTTGTAATTGACTGGACCAAAAGCGCCTAAATAAACCAAAATTCAAAAAAACATCTGGATTTTGGACTTTTTCTTAACTGTAGTAATAAGCCCTCATTGAAAGCTTTTCAATGAAATATCATAAATGGTACTTATATCACTGGTTCCAGAGTTATAGACAAATAAAATTTTAATTAATGAAATATCTTTTTTTTAATTTAAATATGTTGATTTATTAATAATTATTAACCTTTTATCGTAAAAATAAAATCTACAATAAATAATAATTCAATAATAACAATAAAAAAAAGAATATCATAAGTTTTTAATGAAATAAATTTTATTTACTTTTCATTTTAAACAAATGAGTATATGTAATTTAACAGGCGTACAAGGAAGTCATGTGATGTCCTCAGGACATTTATTTTATTTTTTTAAAGCTAAATAAGCTTCTTATTCAATAAAATTTAAAAAAAATTTAGTAATTTTATTTTATTTTACGTAGTTGAAATAAATTTTTGTAGTATTAGCATGAAATTACAACCAAAAAGAATTGAAATTTAATAAACATTAGGATTATCATAAATTTATTAAAGGCATTTGATGTGGTTAGTTCTAGAACTCAGGTTAGCAAAATATGCCTAACCATTTCGTAGGGCCCATGAGAGCAAAATGATAAAAAAAAATTAATCGATATTTTTATTATGGGTAAAACCTACAATGCTAAGATATAAATTTCTGCAAAAATTACACTTTGTCATTTATGAGTTTGACAAAAGATGAACGGTAAGGTATTGAGGGGGTTCTAAAAAAAAAGCTACATAATAATGAAATTATAAAAATAATTAATAACCAACCATTTCTTAATAAGTAGAAAAAACAATCTCGAGGGCTTACGGAAATACAATAAAAACATTCTCACAAAAACACTGTTATACTGCTGATTGTATGAATTACCGGAAGTGCTCTAGAGTTTGTTTTTTTATTTTTTTTTTTTTTTGTTATATTTTGATGATAAGATTTGGTTTTTATCATTATTAATATTTATATAAATTATACCTACTGATTATCGCCGTGTTTGAAAAAAATAATATTAAGATTTTGGCATTTATTATTAATTTTCCTGTCCACACTTTTTAATTTTTTTCTATGTGTATTAATATAATATTATGCAACGAAAACAGATATAATAAAAGACGCATAACTGCATCTTGCACTTCCTGTTTGTTTCAAACTTGTTTACTGAACTGCTTTCCTTTCTTTTTAAAACAGAGCAGTACGTAAATAGCATATAATTTTAAAAATGAAAAACATCTTGCCAGATGATATGTTATCGATAATTATATGCTTTTCGAATATGAGTTTCATTATTCCACTGAAAGGTAAAATTTCTTCTTGCTTTCGAAATTAGAAATATCATAACACACATATAAACACTATCATAGGTTTACATTAAACACACACACACACACACACACACACACACACACACACACACACACACACACACACACACACACACACACACACACACACACACACACACACACAAACACAAACAATATTCATTTATTTCAATTGTTTATAAAATGAACTACCATAAAGAGTTTACATGTTAGATTTATTTTACACAAGATTATGTATGTTCAACACACATCCAAAAAATAAAAAAATGGTGAAAACATTTTATTGATGATTAAGAATAGAAGATAAAGAAAGAAAAGCAGAAGACACAGAAAAAAGGATTACTACAGAAATTTAAAGAAATATTTCAATTAATGTGAAATAACCATCCATGCAGACTAAAAATAGAGATTTTACGGTATGCTAATGAGATTGATTCATTGACAAAAACTAACATTGCCGTGCTATAAGGACGTCACGCCAAAACTAGTCAAAATGGATATTTCCGTTGAAATATGAAAACCGAAATAGCAGACCCGGCAATGCTTCGCTGTTGCTAGGTTAATATATATATATATATTTTTTTTTTGTCTTCAGTCATTTGACTGGTTTGATGCAGATCTCCAAGATTCCCTATCTAGTGCTAATTAATATATAATATATATATATATATATATATATATATATATATATATATATATATATATATATATATATATATATATATGTTAAGTTCGTTTGTGTACGGCTTCAAAAACTCAAAATGTTCTGCACCGATTGAGCTCAAATTTTAGCACAATATATAACCCGCATCAAAGATTGTTTTCATCTATTTTTAATAAATCTATCTATCTATTTTTAATTTGTACATTTTTAATTTGGAAATGTAAACAACGGAAAACCAATCAGATCAATGCAAGATGGCCGCTGTCAAACACAAATTTTATTAAAATACAGCTAAAACATCTGTATTTTAATAAATAAAAAAAACACGATAAAAAAGATTTTAGCACTATATATAACCCGCATCAAAGATTGTTTTCATCTATTTTTAATAAATCTATCTATCTATTTTTAATTTGTACAGTTTTTTAATAAATAAGAAGCTAATAAATCAGATGGAAATGTAAACAAAGGAAAACCAATCAGATCAATGCAAGATGGCCGCTGTCAAACACAACGACCAGTCACAAAGAGCCCCTATGGCCGTTGCCAATGTAAACAAAATCACAACTGATTAAGTGACAAATTTCTTTGAATTATATTTAACAGCTAAAACATCTGTATTTTATTTAAAAAAAAAAAAAAACAAACAACAAAACAGAAAGAAAAGCCACCAAGAAGGATGACTTACAGTAAATAAATTAAAACACCCAACTTTCTTATAACCCAGGTAGACTTAAGACTATGCAAACAAAAAAAGTCGAAATAACCAAATACGCAGAAAATAATATCCCTACATAATGACCAAAAAAACATTTGTTTTTTTGACCAAACAATCGTTTTTTTGTCATTTAGCGTTCTTTGCTATGTAAAAGCAAAGAACAAAATTTACAAATAGTAACACTGAAACCACACAACTAAGTATTCGTTTTTTTTTTTGTTTTTTCTAACCTCCGAAACCACCGTTATGCATTGCTTCAGATGATGATATGAATGATTTATAGCGTATGAAAATGCCATGCCTGACCGGGATTCGAACTCGGAACCACCGGATTAAAGTCCGAGACGTTACCACTCGCGCCTCGGAGGCCGGTAAACATATTCGTTAGGAGCCGAATAAAAACACGACTTACCAATATGGCGTTGTGTGTCAAACCAATTTCATACGGACTATAACTGCTTTTTAATACGCGAAACCCTTTGCAATGATTGAACATTTACTTAAACCTCTTCAAAAATTATTCCTTTTCAACTAAGCCACATTTTGATATCATTGTTTTTCTATAACACGGCTGGAATTCTTTTCGTTTAATAATAAGAAGCGTTGTCGAAGACAATAACCGAATTCTCTTCCAAAGGACATAATACATCGCTAAACTATTTCTAAATAATTCAAATTCATGTAATTTTTTTACGAATCGCGTTTTTATCAAAATCTCACCTTTTTCTCAATTGACCTGCGGGTTTTTTTTTTCTTTGGAGACCGTAATTCATTAATAGATTCATACTCGAGAATCACGTTGTACACTGAAGCAGCACAACTTCTACTTTCGTTAGCGGTTTATTAACATCTGAAATCAACGCCGTTTGATTATTCTGTAATTTGTAAGCATTACTCTGCTTTTGTAAGCATTTAAAATGATGTGTTTTTCGCACGACTTAAGGGCTTTTTTTCGCAGCCCACACATCTTTATATATAAAAATGTTAAGTTCGTTTGTGTACGCTTCAAAAACTCAAAATGTTCTGCACCGATTGAGCTCAAATTTTAGCACGATATATAATCCAGACCAAAGATTATTTTTTATCTATTTTTCACGCGGTCACATACCCGCGACCGCGAGAAAACAGTTTTTTTAACGGTCAGCTGTGTACCAGTGACCGCGCCATCTGCCGGAAGCGAGAGGAACACTCGCCATACTAGCTTACGACAACCGCAGTCACATGTGAAACAATACCTGTTCCCAATTACATTGTTTATTAACAAAAAAAAAAAAACGTATCCACTTGCATCTGATTCAGATTATTATACAATCTGAATTAAATATTCACTTTAATCGAGGTACTTCTGTGTGATCGTGTCGTGATTGAGCTGCGCCTTTCACCAAGCTCTGAATTTATTAGAAAACGACCAACAGTGGGATATATGTATTAATGACGCGTGCAACACTGCACATCCAAACCAAATTCGCGCATTATTCGCAATTATATTGACCGCTTGCTTCCCTTCATCTCCCACAGAGTTATGGGAAAGATATCGATCGCATATGGCTGAGGATATTTTGCATAAAGTACGCCTAGAAAATAACAATATGACCATGGAATTTACAGAAGACATTTACAACGAAGCACCTACCAGAGTTGCGATTGCTTCATTTGATGTGGATTTACGCCGTGAACAGAGTTACAACATTGGTGATCTTCAGTCATATGTCCAATCAAACATTCCCAAATTAACGCGTGAACAGAAAGGCATTTATGATCGTATAATGCAAATGATAAATGACGGAGTTTGGGGGGACCTTATTCTTGGATGCGCCAGGAGGAACTGGGAAAACATTCCTCATTAGATTCATTCTAGCAACGGTTCGATCAAAAAATGACAATTATCCTGTTGCGGAATATTAATCAGCCAAAACTCTGCAACGGCACGCGACTTGCAGTTAAGAAATTGATGAATAACGTAGTGGAAGCAACGATTTTAACGGGGCCTTTCAAAGGTGAAGATGTCTTCATTCCTTGAATACCCATAATCCCCGACCGATAAACCATTTTAATTTAAAAGATTGCAATTCCCAATTCGATTGGCATTTGCAATCACAATCAATAAAGCTCAAGGTCAATCTTTAGAATTGTGTGGTTTAGATTTAGATGCGGATTGCTTCTAACATGGGCAACTGTATGTTGCGTGTTCCCGAGTCGGCAAACCAGATAGCCTTTATATCTCCGCAGACAGTGGAAAAACAAAAATTTTGTATATCCACAAGTATTGCAAAATTAAACTTCTATGAAACGTATGCTTTGTTTTGTTTCTCATTTCTCCACAATGTGCCACAGCGAGCAAAAAAAAAATTTGTTAAAAACTCTTACCAGCCCGATTTCATTTATATGTAATACATATCACATTTACAAAAATAATACAATTCTTATGATTCGTTGTTTAATAAATGAAATCGGGCAAGTTTTGTAACAATTTTTTCTTTTTTTGTTTATTATATGGAACGCTTAAACGTTGTTTATTATCTATTATTGTATATCTATTTTCTATTACATATATTTAACATTATTTTTTTTTTAAAGACAATTCTAAATTAATAACAGATTTTGATAATAGAAATGTAGTATGTTACCTTTTTTGATATCACTATCGTTTTGTTAAAAACACTTATTTATAATACAGCAATCTTTGTTTTTTGAGCGGTAATGATATCTGCGAGACTTTTGCCGTACGGTTTACAATTTCATTGTAATTTTTTTGGATAAAATCTACTCATAATATTAATAAAAGTTTATATTTACATATATTTTAATTATTAAATACATTTTTTTCTTTTTAATTTACTCGTTTGTTAATTCTTAATCATTTTTGGTTTTGCTTTGATAACACCTTCAGTTCTCTTTCTAAGCCGTTTAATACAACTTAAAGTTATTTCCTTTAAATTAACATTATTATTCCAGTCAAATTTATTTTTACAATAATTTGAATCCCATTAGTGATGTTTTCTTTTTTATACCTTGTTTTAAGAATTCTCATGCGTTTTCAATACAGTTGAGATTAAGTAAATTTCCTGACTAATTAAGAACTGGTTGATATACTGTTCTGGACAAGAATTGTCTTTTTTTACATTTTATAGAGCTGAATTCTGCTGCATGAATATTTTCTCTTAAAAAAATCTTGGTTTAAATATTGTGTTGTATTGTTTCTCTTTTACTATACCTTGAACAATGTTAAGTCGACTATTTAAAGCTTATGACTGACCGTATCATCTCTGACGATAAGATTTTGAGGGACTACGCAGTAAAAATTCTTCATAAAAAATAAATTCTCTTTTTTGTAATTTAATCCTTTTTTTTAATATATTCGACTTTTTCACCATTATAATGTGCACCTTTCAAAATAAACATACATTCACGACGAAGAATATATTTCTTTTCTGACTATGCACAAATAATTTAGCCTGTAACTACAAATAAACTGAATGTATTGATTAATCCAAATATTAATTTTTGAAAATATAAATCTATTACATTTTAATCCTTGTGACTACCCATGTCTACGTAGGACAGCATTCTATTCTTAAAATATCTTCTTACACGAGCGCTGTAATATATTCATAAAGCCGTATTGTAACCGGAAAACAGAAAAAGAAAAAAATAATAAAAATATTCTTTTATATCAAATAATTCAGAAATAATCTTTGTTCAAAGTAAAAATATTTATTTTAAATGTGTATTTAACAGTATCGATTGTTTTGTTCTTGTAGAACTGTTATTTTTTATTTATTTTTTTTTTATTTTATTTATTTATTAAAAAAAATAATACATTCGATACAATTACGTTCTTAAAAACTACTTATCTTTATTTATCTAATAATAATTGTTTATGAATTATCTATACATATAAAATAACATGGCGTGAGTCATTCATAATCAACGTCCGTAGAAACTATTGAAGATAAATTGATGAAAATTTATATACGCGTTTTTTACGGCGAGTTTTTTAATTCAGAGTTTAGAGTTAAAGTGGTGTAACAATGAGAATTTATTTTTTTTAATTTCTCTGTAACAAACGAAGATATCAACTTGATTCTTGGTGTGTACAATCTACATGTGAATATATAAAAACTAATTCCTATATTTTAAAAAAATCCCTGTTTAAAGAGTTAAAATGGATTTTTGAATTTTTTTTGATATCCGGCTATTTTTTTAATTTCTCTGTAACAAATGAAGATATCAACATGATTCTTGGTGAATGTAATTTTCATTTAAATATCCAAAAACTAATCTCTAGATTTTTATTTAATTCGACCTTGATAGGGTTATTAAAGATAAAATTTTGAACAGCGATTGCAAATTTTCTCCATTTTCGTCTGTAATAAACGAAATATTCTAATATAACATTCGATTTTGGCTTGCAAATAGTTTTTAGATAAATACCTAAAAATGTTTTCGGGTTTTTTTAATTGTAATGTTATAAGGGATAATATCGTAAATTGTTTTTACATTTTTGCAGTTTTATGCAATCGTTATTGAATCGATTTTAATAAGATACGGTAAAAGTGTGATGGTAATTTATGTTTGTAATTCTGATCATGTATTTCGCAAGCGAAGCCGCGACGGGAAATCTAAAAACCAATTAGTGGGTCCTCCTCTTTCTCTCTTTTTGTTTAACCCTCTGGAACCATCGTAAGGAATTACTTCAGAGAATGATATGTATGAATGTAAATCAAATGTAGTGTTCTCTTCTATAGTCTCAAGTCGTCCGTTAACTGAAACCCAACCACCAAAGAACACCGGTATTCCCGATATAGTATTCAAATCCGTGTAAAAGTAATCAGTGGGTCCAGTGTTGTCCAAACTGTTGCTCTAAAGAAATTACAATAAAATACATTGATAATTTTTATTAATTCACAGGCTTTAATTTTTATTTATCATTATTCTCACAAGCATGAGTTTAATGAACACAGAAGGCTCCAGGAGACAGAGCCCTCGTGCTAGAGCCCGGCTAATCATCCTCTAACCGCGACGGAAATACAAGTAACTACATAGCGCGAGCGAAGTTAGTTTGTTATACCAAACTACTAGTTTGGTATAACAGAATAATTTTATTATTATTTTTCTTATTTTCAGGTTATTTAAAAAATGTTACATTACAAAATTGTAAACTTTCATTACAACAAGTTTTAAGTTATCTCAGTTGTAATTCGATCTATAACAAAAAGGCGTTAGTATTCAAAATTTAAAAAAAATCTTTTTGTAAAAAGTTTTAAAAACATTACGAATTTTCCTTCAAAATTAAGGAAGAGATGAATTTCTTAACGCTGTAAATTTCAAAAAAGAAATCGGGATTTTTCTTAGTCTATTGGAAAGTAGTTGAATACTTTTAAAATTCTGTCATTCAAAGGTTAACAGAATTAATTTACATCACCTATAAACAAGTAACTACAATGCATAATAATTATTTATAATGCAACTAGCTAACCCGGCAATGCTTCGCTATTGGTAGATTTGAGTAACATATATAGATTAAAGGAACACAATTGAAAGTTTGATAAAACATTAAAAAACTGAGCATTACGGAACTTCACAAAATTTAACCTTCCCTTCCATTTTTCTCATTTTTTTCCCCTTTTCCCTTCTTATCTTCCCTTTCTTCCTATTTCTTTTTTACCATTTTTCGCAAAAGATATTTCTTTTCACGTAACTAATATATACTACTGTGATATCAAATCGACCATAAATACAATTTTTCGAAATATCTCGACCCCAGCACCACCTAGTGGGTCCAAACTAATTCAGAAACCTTCGCGGGCGTAAGAACATCATATATATATATATATATATATATATATGATATAACACATGTTAAATTAATTTAATACTGTTACGTGAAGAAAAAAAAAACATTATTTAATATTAGATCGAATTTTTTGCTACTTTCACTTTCAGATGAATGCAAGTAGGTTGGGCAAAGGTGGACAATTGACGGGAGATTCCTCTTTTTTTATAAATAGATCGGAAGCTAAACTGAATTTGAATTAAAAATCGGTTGTCAACTACCTTTTTATTAACAATTTTTTTTTTTTTTTTTTTAATTCAGTATACTGTATCCATTTAAAACAAATTAGTAGTGAATGATACACGAAAAAAGACGGCGCACGCATATATACGCGCACACACACACACATTTATAAATATTTCTATCACAATAATAACAATAAATAAATACATGTTTCATTCTTTTTATTAAAAATACATTTAGTTCATTGGATATCTTACTTCCTATTTTATTCTTATTAAAAAAATATGCGTTTTTAATGATGCCAAATTTGTAAACAAACCATTGCAATATGGATTACGTATTGTAAATCGTATTCCGGTTTAGAGAATGGTTATAGGTTAACGATTTAAATATTATTAAACGTTTTTACGGGGAAAAAAATAACTTAACTTAAAAAATAACTTAACCTTAAGTTAATCGACGAACGTAAAACAACTAGTTTTATATTAAAAGTTTTAATTGAAACAAATAGTTTCAATTCGATTCGTATGTACATTGTTGTGTTTGCTTAAACCTTACTCTTCACGAAATGGCCCGATTTATTCTGTAAGGGAAACTCCTACCGCCAGTCTCCGTTGTAATTTGACCCAGGTAAAATTTTTAATTGTTGTTGTCTTCATAAACTACTAAAGAGTCAATTCTAGTATTTTAAAATATAAGAAAATTAAATGGAAAACTTGGAACTAAAAAAAAAAAATAATTTTTCCGGAATAATAGCGGAAAAAAATCCGAAAAAATAAAATTAAATAATAAAAAAAATTAAAAAAAGTACAAAATAAAAAAATTAAATAATGTAATGAAAAAAGTAAATAAAAAAATTAACAATAATAAAATAAATATAAAATTTTTTTCCGGAAAAATAATGTTTCTGGAACACTAGTTGACATTCATTCAATAGGAGTCGTATCATATTTGCATCCCTTTGTTTATTTTTATTAATATGGGAGTTTCTCGCTTTCTAAATTTTCATACGGATGGTATTTTATATAAATCCTAGCTTATTAAAAAGAAGAAAAAATACTAAACTTTTTAATAAATTTTGACATTTTTAACTGGACGCAAATATTAAAGAATACTTCAAATAAAATAATATTTCTAATCTTAATGCGATAAAAAAAGTTTGTTTTATTATTATTTTTATTTATTTCGATACTTATTTTTTATCGCATCGCCACTTTTTTTTACGAAACCTCTCTGTCAAAAAAACAACGTATAAACGCGTATTATTAAAATTTATTAAACAAAAAATCTGAACTGGACATCACATGACTTCCTTGTACGCCTATTAAATTACAAATACACATTTTTTTTAAATGAAAGTACATAAAATTTTATTTCATTTGAAAGTGAGATACGATTCTCCAATTCTTTAATAAAATGGACGGTTACACAATTGCATCACATTTTTTTATGGTCTCCGTATCAGCACTTTGTATTGGTTTATATATTAATCCTGTGACACGTCGCTCAAGTAGTTATGTGGTGTAAATAAGAACGACGGATCATTAACCATGGACACATCGGTTCGAATCCTTCATACTAATATACAAAGGATATATTAATATATACATTAATATATTTTTAATTTAAATATATTGAATTATTAACAATTATTAACCTCTGTAAAAATTTTTGAATTAAATGAAAGGTACATAAAATTTTATTTCAATAACAACTTCTGATTTTATCATTTTTTTATTTTTATTTATTATTATTGAATTATTGTAATTTTTTTTACAATCAGAGGAAAATAAATCAATACATTTAAATTTTTTAAAAAATTAAAAAATATTTATGCATATGAAAGCCGGATTTGAACCGATGTGCCTTCCCCTTGTAAGATCCAAATATTTCATTAATTAAAGTTTTATTTGGTTACAACTCTGGAACCAATAAAAATAAGTACCACTGATGATATATCGTTGAAATCTCTCAATGAAGGCTTTTTACTGCAGTTAACAAAAAGTCCAAAATCCAATTTTTTTGCATTTTGGGCTTCTTTGGACAATTTCGGTCCAGTCGATTGCGATCAAAAGGAGAGGTGCACAACTAGATGTTACAACAGTTCCAAATACAAAATTTCAAAATTCTACGGCTAATCGTGTTTGAGTTATGCGGGACATATACGTACAGACGTCACGCCAAAACTAGTCAAAATTGTTATTTCCGTTGAAATCTGAAAACCGAAATTTTTCGCGATCACAACACCTTTACTTCGTAAATTTACGTCTGTTACCGAATAAAGCGAGCCTAGGTTGTTTAGATTACGTTAACCCGTATATTGATGAATGGTACGTAATCAACATAATCTAACCAAACCTAACTTCGCTTGTACTTCGCTTGTATAATAGGACATAATATGCATATTTCACGCTATTTAACGTTAATTAGATGAGGTTAGCAAGCGTAGGTTATGTTAATGTACGTACACTATTCGACAGTACACGGAGTCAACATAATCTAAAGCGTTTGTAATTTTTATTTTTCATTAGAAAATTTTTCCACCTGATAAAATTAACGTTATTATTCATTTTCTCAGGAAATCCTCCCCACTGACCAATGAGAAGATTATATATGACATGTAAATGAGTTGTAGTATTGTGCAGACTCAGGCCGATCTTTACTGAGACGTGTGTTTAACTGAATTCCAACCAGTAAAGTACACCAGTATCCTCTGTCTACTATTCAAAAACAACTAACTTTTACTAGGATGTGAATCTCAGAACCTTCAACTTCGAAAATTAACTAAATAATTAATTTGTGACGACGAGATAACCACTAGACCAGGCCGGTAAGCTATTATTTTTATTTAAAGTTAATTTAATTCTTTTTTGTACACAAAATAATATGAAAAGTTCACAGAGTCTCTCTATCCCAATAAAGTGCGTGTAAAAAAGGGGGTTATAAAATAAGCAATAAGTTTTATATCTTGCATTGGATGAATAAGTTATTTACTGAATCGTTAAGCAAAAATCTACTTCGAAATTTAATTTGTAAAAAAAGGGGGTACAAAAATTGTAATAAAATAAACACAGTTACACAAGCTTTAATTTTTTTTAATTTTCACAAATATTTTCTTGAAGCTTAAAGAACTTTCAAAATATATCCTGGGTATATACTATTCCTGAAATTCCTACTATATAAATTATCGATTTGAAAAATTCCACCATAGAAATAATGTGTTTACTTTTCCACATATTTTACTTTATTAAATAAATCTTTTAGTTTGATCAGAACAACAATAAACTTTACACATCACATCAGGAATGAACGCTTATAACATTCGAAGAATAAAAAAAGGAACTGGCCCTGCAATTACCTGGATGGATCAAGAGAAACCGTGTAAAACCTTCACCGAAACAGTATCACAAAACCCACAATTTTAATAATAAAACAAAATATAGGTGTGGTTAAAGTCCAGTAACGGCTCGCGTATAGGCCGTGTAGAACTACAGCACCTCCTATTTCCACCAGTTGATATTATTGATAAAATTCAATATAATGAATCCTTTTTCTTTAATTCTTTCTTTATACTTGTACAATATAGAATTCTTAAGCTTAATGTCAGTAACCATCGCCCAGTTTATGAAAAAAAAACACAAAAATCTTTGTATGGAACTGTGCGTTTCACTGTTCCAGCGACGTGGTGTTTGGCTATTGTGCGCTTGGGCACATAGGAAGCTGCACGCGAGACTGCGAGGAACAGAGAGCACTGTTGCTCCCGCAGTTCCGACTCTGGTGTGCTGGTAGAAGGTAGTTCTTTTTTTTACTCCGCGTGTGTATGGAACGTTCTTGTTCGTTCCCTTTTCTAATTTAGTCGGTGGAAGGAATATGAAAGGGGTTTAGTTGTTTTTTCAGTAGTGATCAGAAGATGGCGGAAAGCAAGGGCTCTTTGATTACAAAATCTGTCCAATAACACAATGGAAGTGCGAAATAGAATGGAATTTGTAAAAACTAATTATGTATTTGTTTCTGTGTACATAGGAATTTAAATTAAGCACCGTTGGGGTAGTATTTTTAGGTGAACATTTTATTAAGTTATTATTCAATAATATTAAAAAATATTATCTGTATTGACATTTTATTAATTATTCGGTTAAACCGAATACCAAAAACCGAGTACCACATGCTTGAATGTGACGAAGTTTAGAATTAGATTATCCTGCTTCCGGCTTTTCCATTTGATTCATTTTTTCCGGTTCTTTTATTTTACAAAAAAAAAATCTAACCACGGCCTTGAAAAGACCCATAAAAAAATTTTCTGGAACAGCATCCTCACTAATTTTAACTACGTGCCACTACTGTTAAAGTCCATATTAAGTATAACAAATTCGAAATAACATTAAGGTAAAACATTAAAATTCTTAATATATAAATAACTACAAAATAAAACATAATTCAGAAGGCGTTTATAAAAATTACTTGAACAGATATTTATGTACACGTTAATCGGGAAGTAGACAATTCAGTTGTATTTAAATTTTTTTAATATTTTAAATTAATATTATTTAAAAATTCATGACAGTACTATGGGTTTCTGTAAAATAAAATCCTTTAGCTGTACACTTTAAATAAATTAATGGGAAGATCGTGAGGGAAACTGTTCGGTAAATTACAATAGAATCGGAAACATAACGCCCTTTCTTCTTTTAAGCCGATATATTGCGGCGAGTCAACACGAAAACAATTCTGTTGTCTGGTTCAGTAGAGGTGAATATTATTAATTCTTTAAGAATATATGACTTAGAAAGAACGGAACATTCATAAATGTAAACACAAGGATCGGTTAACATGTTTAATTTTCTAAATTTCGGTCTACTTGATTTATACAGCCAAAAAATGATCTGACAGCCCATTTTTGTATCTTAAAATCTCGTTCTGAATTTTTGAGGAAGCCCTTACATATGATATACTTTAGACGGGAATACTCGTAAGCATAATATATATTTAACAATGATTACAAGTTTAACGTTTTATTACGGCTCTTCAAAACGAAACAGTATGGTTTGGTTTTTTGTTATATATCTGCACCGTGTCATAAATATAATTTAATCATACCTTTTTCAGGTAAATAAATGAACAACCAAAAATTTGAACAAAAGAGGGCAGTGTCCTACCAGCAGGATGCCGTCCCTAGGGGAGTCAAGTTTACCCGGACGCCGCGTCAGAGGGCCGCCGTTAGACGCCCTTTATTGAGGTGTCAAAACCGATAGCTATCATTTACATTTTGAAACCGAAAAACCATAAAGACTCAAAAAAATCGTTCTCCAGATTAAATACGTATAATATATAATACACAATATAATAAAATAAATATTTTAATAAAACTTTCTTTAAAGGTTAATGCTGAAACAGATAAATCATACAATATTTATCTTCACCGTTATAAATAACCTTTTTATCTTTTATAAAAATGTCTTACAAACATTAAGGTTATTATGAAAAGTACATCTGTTTTATATTCCACTCCCTTTAGCGCCCAAATTTAAATATTTACACTATTTGGTGAATTTATTACGAGGGAGGACGCCTCATGTGTCTTTGACCTGGGCGCCTCAATACCTAAGGAAGGCCTTGTAAACCAGCATGTATTATTTAAATTGCACAGCTTAAGTTTTAACCACGATCAAGACCTTTTGATTTTCATCAAAAATATAAGTCATTGAGGATTTATAACCGACCAGAAAGAGAAAACTTCATTTAAATATAAAACTCCTATTTAATGTGGCCTAATTTAAATAAATTATAAATTGCAATTAAAGGATAAATTTATGGGACCCTCAACCAACAAAAATTAGTGAATGATTGGGCGTACAGTCCTAGCCCCCTACTCCACTGATTCTGGTAAAACGGCAGTCATTAATAGCCCTTATTTACAAACTGCCACGTAGATAAGTAACCGAAAGAACATAATTTTTTTCCCCCAAGATATAACTATGGTGTCGCGAATTGTTATCGAGATCATCTCTAGGATTCCACCAGTGCGGTTGCGTGTATTGATGCCCCGGCGAGTTTATCTTTGTACGACTAATCCCGAGGCTAAGGACTTCCTTCTAGCCGAGTGGCAAGAGGCTTTGGAACATCTCACCTACTGGTGGATGGACACGAAAATTAATTCCGAGAATAGATGTATAAGTCCAGAGAGGACTAGGTGAGGTAGGTTTCTATATCACGCAGCTCCTTTCTGGGCATGGCCTTGTTGCATCGCTTTGGTAGGAAAGCGTCTCCACTATGCAGGTACTGCGATCTTGAAGATACCGTTGAGCACACTATCTGCCAATGCCAGCGGTACGCGGTCAGACAAGACCTCGGGTTAAGCTGGCTTTCTCCGGAAGAAACGGTTCGATACATGTTGACAGGAACAGCGGAATGGGGCAAGGAAGTACAGCTAGCAACAAGTTTCCTGAAAACTAAAACAAGAGAAGCTCCAGAATGGGATGGAGCCTGATTTTGAACCCAGACCAGTAAGAGGATTGAAGATCACCCAGCAAGGAATCAGAGTTGCATATAAAAGACCTTTGATTCTGGCGAAGAAAGGGACCTGAGGGGGAAGGGGTGAAGGACAGCCCTCTGTGGAGCCGTCGTGCGTCTGCACTTGTGCGGATGGGTGAATGGACACAGGGACTCTGGACCCCTAGACCCTAAGGGGACCTCCTGGGGCCGCGCAATGCTTAACTGCAGGACCGGCCCCGGAATGGGAGAAACGGTGAGATATGATTTATGGTCGGTAAGGGTGCGGGTACACTCTTAATAACATCTAGCCGAACCCGTGCGACTCCGACACTCCCCCATTTATGGGGGGTGCGTAAATGGCATTTCTACGACTCATCGATGAAAAAATATATATAACTGTACTTCTATTTCCTATTTAATATGGTTAAACTCTAAACCAAAAAA
The DNA here is from genome assembly GCF_047948215.1 of Lycorma delicatula. NCBI lineage: Eukaryota > Metazoa > Arthropoda > Insecta > Hemiptera > Fulgoridae > Lycorma > Lycorma delicatula. The sequence continues at coordinate 35,485,461 of NC_134464.1, read as the reverse complement.
AAACATAGTTGTAAGATTTTCCCGTCACGCGACTTTTTTCTGATGCACAGCTTACACACACAAAACTTAATTTAAAATATTTTTCATTTTATTTAAATATAATATTTTTTGTTTATTTAATTCAATGATTCTAACTAAACTGCGCCCGCATACCGAAATTCATTCCGTGGGTGTGGCGGCATTAGCGGCCACTTTAATACTATTCGTTCATTTAATTCTACCGCTCACCTGTGACGTTACAACATAACATGCAACTGCAGAAGCTACACTAGCGCTCCTTGTGGTGAGAGGGGGGTTCTAATGACGCAGTATACCCGCTTAGACACTAGTTTATTTAGAGCATTTTTTGGGGTAGACAAAAACGATTTTGCAAAAAACCGTTTTTTGGATATATTATTTTTTAATTATTAACAAATGACCCTAAGAAAAATAAGACGAAAAATTAGGCGAATTCTACAGATACTGAGGGTGACCCATGTTCTACAGTCTCACCCCTGATCTTTAAGTTGAAAATTTAATAACATCAATGCCCCACATATAAAAGTAATCTGATCAAGTTTGGTCAAAATAGGTCGAACAGTTCTGGAGGTATAAGGTGTGAAACACGAATACATACACGGTTTCTGTGTTTTTTCCATCCGGTTTTTGTGTTTTTTGGGTTCCTTAGGTGTCAAAACGTAAAGATCCGATGAAAACCGCATATACCCAAATTGGACCGATTGCAATACTTTCCCTTCTACTGCTATAGCGCAAGACGGGAAAGTAAAATACATAGTAGTGGGTCCTTTAACAACTTAACTTATCAAATCAAATTATAAATTAAACGAAAAGAATGTAACTGGTAAGAAAAAAATTGAATTACAACATTTTTGAAAATAATGAAACACGAAAAAAATGCGCAGTGATTTGCAATAACAAAAAAAAAAAATAAGTTAACCGGAAATAAAACTAATAAAAAAAAGTAGGAGAAAGAAAATCATAAAAGGAAGCAATAAATAATCAAGTTTTTAACGACTGTAAATTTCTTCCTTTTTTTGAACAAAGAATAAATATTCTAACCACGCCTTAAATGCATCGGACATAACATTTAACTCTTCTTGTTAGATAATTATCATTGAATGTAGTAATTCTTCACAGAAAAGTATTTATAGAAATCATATTAAATAAAACTAGTTTTAACCAAGCAGTATTACACTGTCGCTTATGCCGTTTTTTCAACATCTTAATCATGTTAAAAATATGTTATTAATATTTGTTGTTTGAATAAAAAGCAAATTTTAATTAGTATTAAAATAGTTATCTAAAAAATTTACCGGTAATTAATAAGTATCTCTTGAGGTAATGCTTATTTTATTTCCTTATGTTAACTGCAAATGATGTAATAAAAAAAAGAAGAAAAAACGGCATAAGCGACAGTGTAATACAGCTTGGTTAAATAATCAAAGTTTTAGAAATAGATAGTTAAAACAAATTTAAACGATTTTATAAGTAATAAGCTAATTCCAGAAATAACACAACCGTCCTCATAAATAATAACAAACAATTTATGCCAGGCTTACTATGAAAGTTAAAAAGAAAAGTGAAATGATTTCCTACTGCCTCCTAATCTGAACCGAATACATTAGAAATCCAAGCCCACCAAACTGACAGCGGTGATGTTCAACCCTATTGACACCAGCTTTTCATGCAAAGCAGAAAGATTAAATAATGATGAATAATTACTATATATATATATATATATATATATATATGTCGGAGAATAAAGTACAGTGGAGTATCTTCCGACAAAACGATGAGAATATTCTTTAGAATATCTGTATTTTTAGTAGTTTTAAGAAATGTACTATTACTTGTAATATTTTGTAAAATAAGGTTTAAATTGTTTTATTGCGGTAGGCTTAGGCCTAGGTAGGCACATGGTTGTCAACGTAGTCGGGATCCCAGGACGATAGGGGTATCATAAAATTAATAAGGAAAAGGAAATATGCAGTAGGCATATTATTTGAGAATATTGAGAAAAGGCAGTCTTGCTTTGGAACCCAGATCGAACAGACGTCCTGGTGATCGCGAATTCGTTATTTCCCTGAGCCTCGGTCTATCGCAAGTTGTTTTAATATTATTTGAATTCTAAATTAAATTAATCTTATATTATGATTCGTGTACTACTGAGTTATTGATAAGTGATAATTATCATTTGTAATTATTTCATTGTACGAGTTATCTACTCGTTTTTATTAATTGAACTTTACTATAATCTTATATATTCTCCACTTGTAATAATAAAAATGAGTGAAACACAAAACGTTGAATCCCTGACAAATCTCCTCGCCTCTCCGACATATATATATATATATATATATATATATGAGGTGTGGCTACTAAATAACGAGACTAATGCTGTAAAATATTATATTATAAATTTATACGTATCTAATTATTATCCCCTTCAATATATACCCTTCCTCTACCCCTACAACGCTCCATGCAAATTTTCCATTGTTCGAAACAATGGCGGAAGTCTTCTTCTATGAGTTCCTTCATGACGTATGCCGCTTTTTCTTTCACACCTTCAACGGTTTGAAATTTTGTTCCTTTTAATGCACATCTGACTTTGGTAACAGATACAAGTCCCATGGTAAGGGGAATGACCTAACATTGAGAAGTTATACTTGGCTAGAAACGTCTTCACAGACAGTGCAGTAAGAGCCAGTTTGTTGTCCTGATGAACCCATGACTTGTTCTTCCAGATTCGGGTCGTTTTTTCCTTATTTTTTCACGGAGTTGAGCAAGGACCTCAAAGTAGTAATTTTGATTAATAGGTACACAATCCCATGAATATCGAAAAAAACAATTATCATAGCTTTGAATTTTGATAATCACATTCAAGTCCTCTCGGCCATCTTTGAAACGCATAAACCACTCAAAAACCCGCGCACGTGATTAACATTCATTGCAGTATACTTTTTTTTTTTAATGAAAGATAAATTTAGTAGCGGTTTTCCAAGTTTCATATGAAATTTCACGACAACTCTTGCTATAATAAAACACTTATCATTTTTTCGGCAAAATAAAAAACAGATGTTATCCAAACGAAGGTCACGGCCAGACTAATATGTTTACAGAAATTGGAGTGGCAACAATCGAAAAAGAAGGCTTCACCGCTACACAGCTGTTGATCGTAAGAATTTGGCGCATGCGCAGTTCTTCTGTAGCAGCATTAATCTCGTTATTTAAGTACCACATATATATATATATATATATATATATATTTTTTTTTGTTAATTTCTTTTTATTTTATTTTAATATATATATAAACGTAATCAATCTGAAAGAGGCCCCATCCCTTATTTAGTTTATAAATAATAGTTTATTTGCAAATACTTAGATAATAATTTACAGACTGATGTCCATCCACTTCTATGAACTTGTCAAACACGTTTGACAAAGTCAAACGTGTTGACAAGGCTACTGTTATCAGCTTACCATGTCTATTTCCTGGATGATAATATTTGTCTTCAATTGCTGCAGGGTGTATGAATTGCTCCTATAAAAAATTTCTTCTTTTAAGTAACCCCACATAAAAAAAGTCTGCATTAGTCAGATCAGGAGATGGTGGTCACAATCCTTTAGAAATATTTCTTCCCCCGAAAGAATCTTTTAACACCTCCATAGTAGAGGATCTGTATGGGAAGTGGCGCTGTCCTGTTACAACCAGCAGTCACATTCAACTTGAAACCGCACACCAAACGCCTACTTTTTGTGGGGGTAGGGAAGATTCAAAGAAAATGTGCGGGTTTTCAATACCCTAGGTCCGGCAGTTCCACCAAGGTGAAATCATGCTTCATATTTGAAAAACACTTGATATAAAATACTAATATTGCCTCCAATAAAGTTCTTAAACCACTGACATTAGTGAACCCTTTTAGCATAATCGGCATCAGTTACTACGTGGAAAACCTGCATTCGATACGGTTAACATTTCATAATTCTCCTAACTGCAGTATGGGCTGAAAATAGTGAAAAGGTTTTTCCCCGACTAGGTCTCCACAAAGATTAATGAGGATATCTTGTAACTGTCTCTTTAATGTCCTGTACGACCTGCGTCGTTAAAAGTTACCTGTATCCGGCAAGTTTGTGGTCTAAGAGCGAACTTGCTTAACGAAATGTTTTAAGTAACTTCTGAATAACACTTTTCGTTGTGCTTCCTTTTCAAATTCCTCCCCGACTGTACTTTAAACAAATGATAACACACGATTACAGCAACTTGTTCAAAATCCAACGTTCGACAAAGATTGGCATTACTCAAATGTGCAGGCAATAAACAGTCCTCCCCAATTCAGCTCCAGTCGTACCAAAATCTTCCACATTATTTTACCCTCCTCACACCAATATATGCATTTTAACAAAAATATTCTGTGTGATAGGACCTTTTTTTAAGCTACTGCAATACATTTTACATTAAGTAAAATTTCTTAATTTAAAAATTTATTTAAAAAAATCATTTTCTATACGATAAATTTACTTTTTTTATAAAATACTAAAAATTTCAGATATATTTAAAACAGATAACATTCAATGAAAAGAATATCAGAAAATGTTCAGTCTAAACCATTTTTTCACTACTGGCTGCCAATTCAAAAGTAATACACGGTTATAGAATTTTTCATACTAATGTAAAGTCATAATTAAAATCAAAATTATATTGAGTTTGATGGTAACAATGCACCACTGTACACAGTATTCAACTCATTAATGGATATTAATGCATTATTTTAAACCGTTCCTAAGAAATCAAAGCCGAGAAAATAAAACAATTTTTATCGAACTTAAACTACGTATATACCCGGGTGATTCAAAAAGGACTTTACAATTTTAAAAGCATATAAAGATTTTTGAGACTCGGTTGAGATCTTATTTCATGCCAAAACACATCAAGTTTCTTACGTTCACTTTGGTTCGATATGGATTCCACTTGTGATGCGACATAAATCCCATCTGAAGCTGATTACATTCCAGACTGTAGCCAGCAAGTCGGACGTTTCCTCTGCAGCTGCGGCATTAATTCGAAGTCTAAGCTCAAAAAGATCAACATGCAAAGGTGGTACATAAACCCGATCTTTAATGAAACCCACAAGAAAAAATCTAGCGGAGCCAAATCTGGGGAGCGAGATGGCCATGCATTGGACCGTCACGACCGATCCACCGGAAATCCACTGGAAATCGAGTTGGAAATCCACTGGAAATCGAGTTGCAATAAAATCTTGGACTTCTAGGCGGTATTGAGGTGGTGCCTCATCTTCCTAACAGTAATAGCATCCATTTTGGTCTAATTGAGGAATTAGACCCATTATAATTTCCAATTGAGAATTTGAAATGTTGAAGCATGTCCAGATAAACGGTACCGTTTACGGTCACCTCACGGAAGAAAAATGAGCGGTATACTCTGTTTGCTTAGGGTTCAAAAAACATTGGCCTAAGGTTTGGTGCCAAATTGTACGCCTACTAGGAGGTTCCCTACCGTAATCTCTGCGAAAATTACGTTTAACTGCAGTTGATGACTGCAAATCGTGAAACCAAAACTCACACCGAGCACGTTTTGCACCATTAGATGTATCCATTTTTAACAATTGTAACAGCTGTGGTGGCCGAATTTGGTACTAACGAACTACGCGAGTCAAAACGTGAGTGTCAAATCTTGAATAATAATGATGATAATTTTGATTTTTTCGTTTAATATTTAGAATCGAAAATATTTCTGCAAATAATTTTTCAAACTAGTTTTTGTTTGCTATTGTCTTAGGTTGCAAAACCTTTCTCAGAATTAAACTCTTTAAAAATTCTTACAAATGTTTAATTTTTAACCAGAAATTTAACATGATAACTTTTTTAACAACGTAATGGCATATAATAACAGCTATTACATTCCAAACCTAAATAAAAAATATTGTTTTTTAGTTTCATGTGACTTTTCTCAAAAAATATACGATATAATTCTGGAACAATTATTTTTTTTTAATAATACTTTGATCAAATAACTTTTTACCATAATTAGGGTCCAAAAAATTGTAGTTTTCAATTACTTAACAATCAGAGTAAAATATCAGGGTAAAATCTTTCGGCAGCTGTAATAACTCGTAAACAAAGCATTTTTTTAACTACATTTTTTATGATTATTTTTTCTTAACTTTAGGTCTAACCTTCCGAAATAATGTCCTTTCCTAATAGAATACTCTATATGAACACATACATACATTTATAGAATTTTTCAACTACGTATTTATAGTGTATCTGGATACAAATAGAATCTCAAATATTAAGATATAAAAAACCAATGGGGTAATGTTTTAGCAATAAAAAGTTAGTTTTTTATCGCTTATAGAGGTAAAGAAATTAAAATACGTAAACAGGTTTACTTACAAGAAAATGTACTTCTGGAAGTATATGCTGCAGATAAAACAAAAGATTCCTGTAAACAAAATAATAATAAAAAATAAATTTACTTATTAATAAATAATTATAAGTTTACTTATAATAAATAACATAAAATGTCACAATATAATTAAATAATGCTAACAGAATTTAAATTAAACATTTTTTTCTTTTTTTTTTTAACTTACTTTATAACTTTCCGATCCTGAACAAGCCGACACTCGATGCAAACTATTGAGTTATTCTTTGTAAATATGCTTCGATTAAGCGTTGCAATGATCTTACAAAAGGTTAAAACATAAAAAACATGTAGAACAGAAACAGAAAAAAACACCTGATCACGTAACGGAAATAAGTATAACTTACAATAACAAAACACGAAAATATATATAGTGAAAATATACGTAGAAAGTACAAAAATATTTATACAAATTATAAATCCTCTACCTTGGGGTGTGATACAATTTTTCTTAATTTGAAAAGAAACACGCAGACATCAATAATTGCTCCAGACAAGCGAAACATTCCTTCTTAAAAAACAATCTTTATATAATGACCGGGCCATTTTTATCTACTGCAGAGCATGTTACAAAAGAGTAAATGAACACCTGAGTATCATACCTAGAACCAGACATCCTTCTAATATTAGGGCTCTTAATATCATTCAAAATAAAAAAAAAACAGATATAATGGTAGCAGACCCATTAGTAGTTAACCACGTAATGAGAAACAACAAAATTAAAAATATTAAAAAATTTAAATACCTTTCTTTCCCCCTGTTTAGCCTCCGGGAATCACCACCATCAGGTATTCACGATCGGTATGCACAATCTAGTAATCAATTTAAATACCTAGGAGAAATTATAACATACAACTCACACGAAAATCCCACCTGGTAAGAAAGATCTAATAAAATGATAAAAGCCCAAAAACTAACATGGTTCACATATATCAAAAAATGCTTATCCATCACAATACAAATGTAAACACAACAAAACAGTAGTTCAACCAGAAGTAACCAACGGTAACGAAACTTTCTTCAAGGTCACTCAGGAATAAAAATGACAGAATTTACAGGTGGAGAAAAGAATAGTAAGAACCTGTATAAACAAGAAACATCAAAGAGAAAGACAATGTTGTATAGTACCAAATGAAGTGGTATGCTGGGAGTTAAAGCCCATTACGGATATTATCGTAAGAAGAGGAGGATCTCTTTCTTTGGGATATGATGAGGACACCAAAAACCAGATTAATAAGAAGTGAAGAGAAAGCTTTGGAATGGGTAACGAAGAGGAATTGGTAATAACTCTGGACGATTTAAAAAAATAAGACGGACATCAAGAAACTATAGAACAAGATAAGATTTAAACCAAAAAAGAAGACCAACGACAAAAAATGAAAAGGGTATTTGTGGATGAAGAAAGAAGGGAGTGATCAAACAAATGAAGAGGTAATGAGAGAACAGAACAGTGCGCTCATCGAAGATAACCGGACACAGATTGGCTAAAATGGTCCAATAAGGCATTAAAAAATTAAAATAGTAACAATAATGAACTCCGTGGCACGAGTGGTAGCATCTGCGCCTTTCCCCGAAGGCCCTGGGTTCGAATCCCAATCAGGCATGGCATTTTCATACGCTACAAATTTCCATTCGGGCTAAATCATCATAGCAGACGATGGCCGCACATATTATTAAAGAAAAAAAAATAAGCATCTACCCTAAATTTCATAGTTGTACAATTGATGAACGGCTTGAGTAACAAAACCGTTCAGTCAAATGGGAAAATTAATATTTAATCAAATTGAACGTAAAGTGGTGAACATGAAAACAGATACAAAATTACAACATCAATTTTCCCCCAAAACTCGGCTATTTGTAACCGATTTAAAAAAATAAAATATCAGTTTGTTAAAAAAAAAAGCTGAATATTTTAGAAAATAACATAAATTTTGATAAAACTAATATTTATGGAGATATAACGGATTGAAAAATAAAATTTTTCCGCCATTTTGTAATTTGCATTTTATAATTTCATTTACGAAGACGTTTACCAAATATTAATGTGATTCATCTACCCGAACTTGAGATATAAATTTTTATATAAAAATAACAAAATGAGGACAGGGGAAGAACGAAGGAGAAATTACCATTTTTTTTAAGGATATTTTTACTTTTACAAGTAGAAACCGAAAACGTATAGCCAGCCTACCATTTAGAAACAAGTCCTCCCCCTCTAACTCACTCACTCGCTCTCTCTCTCTGTATGTGTGTGTGCGTGTGTACATGTATACGCACACACACCCATGCGTGTGCATGTGCACGCACACACACCCTTTCTCGCATTGTCCATAAGGAGTTTTTGCCTACAGGACAGATTGTAAATCAAGATGTTTACCGAGAAATTCTTGAGACTGCGGAAAACAGTTGCCCGCATAAAACCAGCCATCAAAGACAACTGGATGATGCATCATGACAATGCACCTTGTCACACTGGGTTTTTGGCAAAGATAAACATTCCTGTAGTTCCTCAACCACCTTATTCACCTGACTTGAGTCCCTGCGACTTTTTCCTATTCCCGACTTTTAAAACACCTCAAAGGACAACATTTCACAACAGTAGAGGACATAAAATAGAATGTAACCGACCATCTGAAGGATATTCTGGTTTCTGAGTTCCAACACTGCTATGAAGAGTGGGAAAACCGATTGAAGCGTTGCGTGGCTTCTGAAAGGAACTATTTCGAAGGTGATAAAATCCATTTATAAATGGATTGTAAATGAAAAGTTTTTCTGAACCATTCTCATTACTTTATTTACAGACCTCGAATAACAAAATGTATTATTGATTTGTTAATTTATACTTTACATTATCCAATGGTTATGACAGAGGTAAGTAATTGAGGTACACGTGGCACTAAAGTTGCTTTCACTGATCCCAGTGATTTTTAACGGGTATCAGTTAAAATTCTGTATTTCAGGTGATTTAGGTATGTGACATACAACAAATTGTACATTTCATTTGGCTAAATGAACCTTTTTAACACAAAACCACTTTACTTTTACTTTTCCAATAGATTTTGGCATTAGATGATTGCTGTTCTTGAAAATAGTTATGTTGTTTACGAGAGTGATATATGACTCATATCTGAACGCCTACAATTATTACTGTTTATAAAAATTGTTTATAATACTAGCTGGATATTGCTTATAAAACTAATTGAAAAAATAACTCTTTAACAGATGTTTGGATTGAAGCCATATATTTATATTCCATTCGGCATTAGGTAATTATGTATTAACATAATATCTTTTTAAAATGATTATGTTTTGAATAATTTTTATGATTTTACTCTAATATTTTTTTAAGAAACCCTATATTTACTTCCTTCTAGAAAAGGACTTACTTCCTTCCCTATATTTAAATCCTTCTAGAAAAGGATTTACTTCCTTCCGAAGTAAAGGAAGTATTGTAATCGCGAAAAATTTCGGTTTTCAGATTTCAACAGAAATATCCATTTTCATCATCCATGAATCTATTTTGACTAGTTCAGCGTGACCTCTGTAACTACGTATATGCGTATGTATCTCGTATAACTCAAAAACCGCAGGATGTTGAAATTTTGGATTTAGGACTCTCGTAACATCTAGTTGTGCACTCCCCTTTTGATTGCAATCGACCGTACCAAAAGTGTCCAAAAAAGTGCTTTTTTAACTGCGGTAATAAGCCTTCATTGAGAGCTTTTCAACGATATATCATAAGTGGTGCTTATTATATATCATAAGTGGTGCCTATCGTTAGTTCCAGTTATAGCCAAATAAAACTTTAATTAATGAAATATTTGGATTTTACAAAGGAAGGCACATCGGTTCAAATCCGACTTGATCTCCTTTTTTTTAACTTTTGTTTTCAATTTAAATATATTGATTTATTAATAATAATAACAATAAAAAAAATATCAAAAGTTTCTAATGAAATAAAATTTTATGTACTTTTCATTTTAGAAAAATGTAAATGTAGTTTACATTATGGTCTTTTAAGACCATAATGGATCACTTTAGTTCATTTTTTTTTTGGCAAGTTCTTTCTTTTCTTGCTGATTTGTTGTTTTTCAGCTTTTCTTTTTTGCCAGTAATTTCTAAGGGTTTCAGATCTTCTTGCCCTTTCATTGTTTTCTTGGGTTTTGATAGGAATCTTATTTCTTTATTTTTTAATTTCTCATAGTTTCCGGTTTTCGTTTTTTGGTTTACATGGGTTATATCTAATTTCTAATCCTCCATGTCTTTCTGTACTTCGTATAACCAGTTCAGTCTGCTTTTCTTGTTCCAGAAAAGTTCGATTATCCGTCTAAGTCTGGTCTCTTCCATTCTGAAAATATGTCCTGGAAAGGAAATTCTCTTAACATTCCGCTATTTGTTATAAGCAACATCACTCAAACTACAAAGTAAACAATCATTTGACTATATGTAAATCATTAGTACAACACTTTTTGGAGTCATGGAGATAAATTAATACATCCTCCCTCTTCAGAGAGAAGTTGAATTTAAAAAAATTTAAAGATCAACCAGTTATATATTAAAAAAAATTAAATAAATCTTTTACTACATAATTTCTAATGAGAAAATGAGAAGCAAACATGAAGAAGTCGTTCAAAAATGGAAAAGATTAAATGAATTAAAGAAATAGGAAAAAATGTAATTTTTTTTTTTTTATTACTAGAGAAGGGATTATAGTACGCTATCGGATATCATGAATGGTAAGGTATACATCCTCAACAACTTCCTCCTCTTTTTAGGAGGTAAAGGTGGAGGAAAAAATAGTGCATGGAAGGAGTGAAAGTGGTATAAGTATATAGCCGTCGTACCATCCAATAGTATATTAATCCAGTGCCAAACGTTAAAGAGAGCATTATCACTGTCAAGGACTTATTTTTACTATATACACTACAAATATGCCAGTAAACTTCAAAATGTATCTGGTAAGTTACATTATTTATTATTTGTTCTACTACATAAATTATAAATAAATTTTATATATATTAAAAATTTTACTTTTTTTTTATTAACAAGTTTTATTTTGAAAAAAAAATTTCAACTTATTTTATTTAAAAAAAAATAATAAGTTGATATTATATTCGAATTTTTACTTTCCTGACATCATAGTTCTAATATATACTGCAAGAAGGAAAGTACGGTAGACAGTCAAAAAATGGAGTACGGGTTTTTTTTTTCATTTCTCGACGTTTCATGAAACGGGGACCCGCAAAAACAAACAAAAAATACATACATGTACCAACATATACGTGTGTTTGCGTGTTTTAAGCTTAATAACTTTCCACTATCAAACTTCCACAGTTTGATAAAATTTGTACGGAAACTCATGTATATGGGGCAACTTGTTGGTAAACTTTTGAGGTCAATATCTCCTGGAGGTAGGATAGGTTTGTAGGTTCAACTTTCTCAAACTTTTGCAAGCATAACACCACACTTTGTATTAAATTCACGAATGCTTATCTTCCCATTTTTTTTTTTTAAGTTTTACCCCAAATTCCCACTTCTCCAAAAATCTAAAAGTTATCTTTTTACTTATTGTATATTTTTTATGCAATAATTTTTTTTATGTCTTCTTAGGCATAGTAATAGTGCAAGTGACAAAAAAATTTAAATACTTTGAACAATACTGGGTGTCGGAGAGCCGACTAAAAGTTAAAAAAACGATTTTTTGAATTTTTAAAAATATTTTCTTGGTTTATTTTCATATCATTATTTTCCCACTATATAAGAATAAAAAATCGATGTCAGAAAAGTATTACAACTTTTTTCTCAGCCAGCTTTTTTTTCAAAATTAATCACACGTTCCTTTTTACTAATCGTATTATTTAAAAAGAAAAATAACCTTTCATACGGAAGGTTAAGAGTTTGAATCCCAGTTACGCATATTATGTTTTAAAATCTACAAAATAACTCCACTTTTTTCATTAAAAAAGAAATTAATGGTTGTTCATATTTTCGTAAAAAATTCCACGAAGATAGAAATATATAATTAAAAAATGAATTTTTAAAATATAGTACAAAAATATAACAGCCACTAAATATGAAAATAATAATGAAGAAATGCATTCATTTTACCTTTGTATAATTAATGTATGCATACTACGTTGCAAGTAAAAAATAAACGGATGTAAAGGGATACCCATAAACGAGAAAATTTTCCGAACTAAAAAAACCATAATTCATCTCACAGAAAATAAATTTCACAGAATCCAGTTATAAAAAAGAAATTAATTAAAATAATTACACAATTGCAATTACCATCCTTAATTGGTAATATTCTATATGTATAAAAAATTAAACGTAGTACACAAAAACCTACTGGTTTTTATTTTAGTTTTTTTTTTATACTTTGCAATGCTTTGTTATTGCTAAATTTGAGGTATGAATAAATAAATTTTGTATTATATTTGACAAATTATATTAAGAAAATAATAAAATTGACAATATCAATTCATTAAATAAGTAATAATCATGAATAAAAAAAAACGTATAAATAAACAACCTAAAACTTGTTTTACTAAATTTAATGTCGTATAAATCGAGAGTTGTCGTCTATATCGATCGTTATCTATGTCAATATCGACTATTACATTATTAAATATTATGGAACTAATAAAATGTAAAAATTTCCGGGGACAAATAATAATAAATTGCGATATTTTCAGAGAAATCGGTTAAATAGTTTATGAGTTATTAGAACACACACAAAACGAAGGACTGCCTTTTATTTATGCAGATAACAAAAAAATTAAATTAAAAAAAAGGAATTAATTTAGGTTTAGAAATTTATCAATTAGGAAAAATAAATAATAATTTGTATTTATTTATTTAAACAGACACATAAATAAAAAATTTATGTCTCATTACTAACGTAGCATAACTTTCGAGGCCAATAAGGTTAACTAATTTGGAGAAATTTGTTATATAAGTACACCTGACTAATAAAACTATTAAAGCTGATACAATACGGAAATATAATCAAGTTCAGAAAAAAAAAACATAATTAATTATAACAATTTTAAACATAGAAACCGGTTTGCCAATCAGGCTTTCTCATATAAACAAAATAATTTTAAGATTATTTATTTAATAAGGAAAAAATTTTTTAAATAAAAAAACCTAATTTTCAATTTTATTAAACTGCATAATACGAAACACCACATTATTTAAGCACAGATAAAACATTACCGGAATATCATAATACAATAATAATCCTTTCTACAAGACTACCCAAAAAGGAGTGTAAGTACGTTTGTTCCAATTAGCAGCCCAACGGCTGAACAGATTCAGATTATGTCCCCGCTTTCGAATCCTTACATTACCGGGAGCGTCATAAACTCTATATATATATATATATATATATATATATATATATATATATATATATATATAAATAATATAATATATATATATAAATAAATAAATAAATCAAATTTGGTCATTCAGTTGTATTCGATCCTTGGCTATTCCATAAGCGTTGATGTTTTTTGCCACTGGAATGTTCCTAGCAGGTTTTACGGGTGGTTTGGCCTTCTCAGTGTGGTTAATTGAAAAACCTAACCACCAAAGAAAAACGGTATCCGCGATCTAGTATTCAAATCTGTTTAAAAGTAATTGCCTTTACTAGTTGAACCTTAGAACTCTCGTTTTCGATATCACCTGATTTGCGATGTCGATTTCAACACTAGACTAACCCGGTGGGTTGGTTGGTGTATATATATGTTTAAATAAATGTAAAAAATGTCAAAAGTTATACTATATACAAAGTTGTCACCCGCACGCTCTTTATTTTATATTAGCAATTATCCTATATTAAACAGCAATGTGTTTTTTAGATTTTAATATTTATCTCTTGTTAAATAAATTAGTTATTTTTTTTTTTAATAAATATATAAATTTCTGGCAACTTGAAATATATATATATATGTGTGTGTGTGTGTGTGTGTGTGTGTGTGTGTGTATTTCCTGTAATATACATACGAGTATATATAAACTGAAAAACAGAAAGGCAATAGAAAATAGAAGGCAATAGAAAGGTAATAGATCCAAATGTAAAATATTAATTTATTACGTTAATAACTATTACCTACTTATTGGTACCCAAATATTAGTTATTAATATTATTATTATTATTATTATTATTATTATTACTAATACTAACATTAGTAGTATTAGTAGTAGTAGTAGTAGTAGTAGTAATATTAGTAACCCAAACATTTTCATTAGAAAAAAAATAACATAGGTTTCTTAACAAAAAAAATCCAAATAAGATAAAAAAAAGTTGCAAAAATTATAAAACAGAAAATTATTCGTTCACAAAGATAGTCGAACAAAAAAATTGTGGAAAAAAAAGTTTAATTAATTTTTCTCCTGCAATAGCGATTAAAAAACAAACTGATGTGGACACCGCATGACTTCCTTGTACGCCTGTTAAATTATTTATATACATTTTTAAAAATACATAAAATTTTATTTCATTAATAACTTCTGATTTTTTTTTTCATATATTTTTATTTATTGTAATTATTGAATTATTATTTATAAATATTTATAATAATATATTATAAATAAATTTGTAATTTTTTTTACAATCAGAGATTAATAATTATTAATATATCAATAAATTTAAATTAAAAAAAAGAAGTTAAAAATAATAATAATAATAATAGATGAAGTCGGATCTGAACCGATGCGATGAGCCTTCCCTTGTTAGATCCAAATATTTCATTAATTAAAATACATCGCTGAAAATCTCTCAATGAGGTCTTATTACTCCAGTTAAGAAAAAGTCCAAAACCCAATTTTTTTTTATTTTTTGGACACTTTTGGTCCAGTAGATTGCAATCAAAACGAAAGGTGCACAACTAGATGTTATAACACTTCTAAATCCAAACTTTCAACATACTACGGCTAATCGTTTCTGAATTATGCGAGATATACATACGCACACACGTACGTAGTGCGTACAATGTCATACCGAAGCTAGTCAAAACGGATTCAGGGATGATCAAAATGGATAGTTCCATTGAAATCTGAAAACCAACATTTTTCGCGATCACAATACTTCCTTTACTTTGTACAAGGAAGTAAAAATAATTAAAAATCAAATAATATACATACTTAATAACAATCAAGGGATGATGACAAGCGCACCAAAACTAATTTCCCTAGCTGTAATAGGTTAATGAATCGGCCATTCAACCGCTGATCTTTAAATGTTTAATTAAAAATATTTATGTAGACCGTGTTAACATAAATATTACAGTTTTATCATAAATTTCCAATATGACAGTATTATAACAATAAAATTATATAATTAAAAAAAGAAAATTAAAGCTTACTCTTTAAATCTATCTTTCAATATAGTTTGATTACATAGTTGTAATCAAACATTTCCACGTTATAATCTTATAATTAGGTTACTAAAGTATTATTACTAACGTTAATTCTCCAACTACTCATCATTTTATGTTAACTTTTAATAATACAACGATGTCCATCGTGCGTAGCACGGCTGTAATAAAAATGTATAAAATAATGTATATATAAAAAAAAATATTAATGATTTTTTTTTTTAATTTTAGAGTGTGTTTTATTTTTATGTCATAATAAACAATGTAATTGTACAACATGAGTGACTACAATTTTAACTTAATGGTAGTTCTCATAACCTCGAAATGGGTAATTAACTAACTAAAATGTATTGAAAAATAAGGTAAATTCAAAATTGTTTACACTAAAAATAAAAAATATACTATGAAACAAAATCATAAAAAAAAAGTTTTGCTTTGCATGGATTACCAGTTTCCATTAAACTTTTTTTGCTTAATTTCTTATAAATATAACCGATTTAATGAATATTTTGGTAACATACAAAACTTTGATAACCGTGTTAGACCGAACATCTAAATAAAAAAAATTATGGGGGCTCGTAACATAATATATAAATTAAAAAACTATTCTTATTGTTACAATCGAGTAAAAACATAATCAGAATTATATTACTTCATTGTACTATTGTTAATATTTGAAATTATAATCTCTGAAAGGAAAGAACAGTTTAAATTACAATTTGGTAATTGTTCTTAGCTAGAATCAAGCCGTTCAGTTTGAAAAAGCTCCATTTTAAATAAACCTAATGATTAAATCTACACATCTTAAGATCTTTTTAACAATAATCTGAAGGGATTGCGTCTCAGTCTTTCATCCCGAGTTCCTGGGTTCGAATCCCAGTCAGGGAAATTTTATTCTCGTACAGCAAATTGGAACGAAATGATGCAGTTAATCCCCGTCACTTCAAAGGAAAAAAATAAGTAATTCTGTATGGAAGAGTGTAAAGTATTTAAAAGAAACAACACTGAAGTCCTATTTAATTATATATAAAACTGGAATATTCTATAAAAGGGATTTAGAAAACCTGATCTACAAGATACGATTCTGCAGCTAGTAAATCCCATATTCCTGCCTACATTCTACCTGTATCTACAGGCAGCACACATAGGATGGACTTATATACTTGTCATCAATATGGACCTAATACGGTCTGAACTACATCCACAGAACCCAAAATAAAAAGATCAAAGGATAAATTCTAACATATATATATAAGAATATATAAATGAATGTTTATTTGTCCCGTATGCGCGTTCCTATACCATTCATCCGATTAGAATGAAACTTTGGTGAGTTGTACTGTACGCTAGGTGGCGCTGGGGTCAAGATATTTCGAAAAATCGTATTTATGGTCCTATTTGGCTCATATTCAGAATAAATATTAGTTACGTGAAAAGAAATATTCTTGCGAAAAAAATATTTCAAAAAGGGAAATAGGGAGAAAGGAAAAGGGGGAAAAGAGAAGAAGGAGGAAAAGTAAGATGCAAAAAAGGGAAGAAGAGAGAGATTAAATTTTGTGACTTTCCGTAATGTTTAGTCTTTTAATGTTTTATCAAGCTTTCATTTGTGTTCATTTAATCTATCTATCTACTCAAATCTAGCAGTGGCGAAGCATTGCCACGTCAGCTAGTAAGAAATAAATAATGAGAAAGGATGGCGAACGCATAGAAATACCTCTTTGCCCAAAATAAGTAAACTCTATAAAAAAAAAATAGCTCAACCCCTTTCAGATAATAATAGGTACTCATCTAGCCCATAATTTCTCAGGATATCAGGATTTTTATTCAGAATTAAAACAAATTTTTACCGATCAAAAAGTTTTTGAAACAAAAATAAATATTTTTCCTCCAGAAATTCCTCCATCAATCCCATTTCGTTGAATCAATGTTTATGTTTCATGCACACAGACTCATTTTACAATTTTAAGGGAAAAATAAAGATAAAATTACATTAATAATAAATTTTATGGTTAAAATAATTATTTGAACGAAAGTTCCAAACCTCTTAACGAAAATATTTATTTTCCTATATAGATTTCGGTAAATCATATCTTGGAGTGGTGTACATGGTTAAGCTTTCCGATTTGAGAGGTCAATATTTTGAAGCTGAATCAGTTATTTTTAACACTAACAATTCCTTGATATTATTTCTAACTACCAATCTAGCGTCCAGTTAAACCACACATCATGCTGATCAATGGGTGCAACAGCTGTGTACAAGTACACTCATTATAATAAAAAGAGATATAGAAACAATTCAAAGTCCCAATCAATAGATATCTGAAGACTTCCCTAGAATCATACATATCAAATGAAAAAGATCATGTTTTCCCTTTTGAGTCAAAATAAAATCAAAGTAATACACTTTTATGTACACTTTTAAGAGTACATAAAATACATTATTACATACATTAAAAATGACACACACAGTTAATCCAACATGTGCCAATCTGTTAACAGTTTTACAACAGATAATGGTTTTCTTTAAAAAAAAAAGAAAAAGTAATTAACATAATCTTAATTATCAGAAGATTGAATAACCAGCAAATTTGTATCACTACCATGAAACAGAATATAATTTTTTATTTTAATAATTACACAAAACATTTTTTAAATGTATTTTTACATTTATACTTGTTTTTTCAATTATCTTTACATCACACCTGAAAATAATTCCAAATTAATTAATCAAATTTGTTCAGATAAAAAAAAAATTATCATCTCATCATCATTATGTCACCAATTATGAAAACTGTAGAGAGAAAAAAATTGATAAAATAACTAGTTAACAAGAAACTCAACAAAACAGTTACAAAAAACACAAAACGAAATGAATTAATAGTAAAATAATTGTTTTGTTATATAAAAAAAGCACTTAAAAGTTGATGCATAAAAACAGTTACACAATTTACCAAAATAATACTACATAATTCTTAAATATTATTTAACTGATCTAGTTAACTATTTGCATAACAAAATAAGAAAATTCAAGCTAGCTCCTGCATTTCACAATGTTCATAAAGATTAGTTGTGAAGCGATAACAAAATTTTTTCATCAAAACTTAATTTTTTTCTGACTATATAAAGAATATTAAATTTTCCCATACAATTAAAAATATAAAAATAAAAAAAATTCTTTCCTTACCAATTTTTTCATGCCAGAAGAATCCAATTGAAATACAATAAAAAATATGTAATTTTTTTTTTAAAACAACAATCTTAATTAACACACTAAAAGGTAAAAAATAATTTTAGGATGGTATCTCAGAATGGATTTGACAACAACCTTTGATGGTGATGTGAAAGATTAAGTCATAGCATCAAATTAAAACTTTGAAATTTTGCCAGTTTTTTCATGTGTGATGAATAGCCTAAAGAGTGGGGTACTTCATTTCAAAGTACAAATCTTTGCATCCCACTCTTTAAGCCATTCATCACATATAAGAAAAAATTGGCAAAAACATCAAATTTTTAATTTGAAGCTATGAATTTCACATAATCTTACACATCACCATCATCTTTAGTTATTTAAAGCTTGTTGTCAAATCCATTCTGATACCATCGTAAAATTATTTTTTCCCCTTTTAGTGCATTTAATTAAGGAGCGATGTTTTAAAAATTTTTTTACATTTTTTTTTTATTTTCTACTTGTTAGTGCATTTAATATAAGAGCGGTTTTTAAAAAGTTTTTTTTTTAATATATTTAAAAAAAAAAAATTGTGCAGTGCAAATTTCTATAACGAATTTAATTTGGTTAGAAATTTTCATTTTCAAAATGTTCAGTAACTGTTTGTATAATAATGAAATAAATTACGACCTGGAAAATCTAAAAACATTATGAATGTGCCATATTATTGTTCAAAAGTAAATCTTTATGTAAGAAAGAATAGCAGATCTTTACTGTTA
This sequence comes from Lycorma delicatula, assembly GCF_047948215.1. Classification (NCBI taxonomy): domain Eukaryota; kingdom Metazoa; phylum Arthropoda; class Insecta; order Hemiptera; family Fulgoridae; genus Lycorma; species Lycorma delicatula. Next base: position 35,465,682 of record NC_134464.1, on the reverse strand, counting down.
GGCTGTTACTGTTATAATTATAAAAGGACTATTTTTTTTATTTTTCAAGTAAATATTTCAATCGCAGACTGAAATATCTAAATATGAGCATGATCAAAAACCGTTCACAAAAGAGTATCATTATTTGTAAACAATTCTTGAATGAACTGTGTTAACAGCTAGCATGTGACGCTTATTTTTCTCAGTTGAATCCCCATCCCATATGTAAGTTTTATGTTAAGATAACTCATCTTAGCAAATTGAAAATGTTGCTAAAATTTGTTGTCATCAGGAGCAAAGCTTTATGCAAAATTTCAGAACGAATGGATAAGCAGAAGTGCTTCAAAATTCAACTGAAAGGTTCCGTAGTATGAATCTCACATACATAGTCCAAGAACGAGTTAATATAACACTGGTAACAACAGCTAATTTTTAATTGATAAATACATGTCAAGATTAAAATATTAGATTTATCACATTAGAAATTTTAAAAGATCAGGCATTTAAGATCCTTACAAAAAATTCTCTACTTCTGCTCATATTTAATATTTTTCTTTACCTACATTGCACAGAATTGCTTTAATTACAAATTTATATTTTTTTAACTTGAGAAAATCAATCATATAAAGCAGAAGTTTCTAGTAGTTTGTTGTACTTTTGCTAAGTTAAGGCTGGTAAATACGTATGACCTTTGTTCATAAAATGACAAACTTAGCTGTCTTATAAACAAGTTTTTCTTGACAGGATATGATGTTAACAAACACTTTCCAAGAAATAATTATCATCAAGGAACTGATGGTTTTTTTTAAAATTACAGAAAAATACAATCATAAAGGTCAATTTCTGGTAAGAATAAATGAGGAACTATTTCACATTAAAAAGATGTTCTACTTAAGAGTATTTGTCCCAATTTCTTAATGATTTTAGATATGCTTAACCAATTGAATAACAAACGATAACAGTCACACTTGCTTTTGCTATTTTATACAATTCCAGGCCTGGCATTTTAATGCTAATGGTACTTGATCGTATCACATCACCATCCTGTTTTTGAATCGTAATTAGAACAGGTCATGTCCTGGTAATCCAGAGATTCTAACAGGCTACTGGTATGTTTATTTTACGAACACTGTCACTTCATAAGATCATCGAAGACTTTAAATAATCAAATAATAAAAGCAAAGCAATGTTTTATAATTGATTCATTATTATTATTATTACTTTATTCTTTTATTTTGTTTTTAAATATCAGAACAGTAAGAAATCAACCAAATTTACCAAATGAAAGAAGTAGCTGAAAAAAGACGCTTGCAGAATTTTTCAAAGACAAAATTGATGTCAAGTGCCAGGAAATATCCAAAAAAGACAACAGAAAAAAAAGTATGACAAAATTAAGATCACGAACCACTCTAAATATCTTGGAAAAATAATTGTTAAAAATGGAACAGATAAACTGATGATTATGATAAAAAAAAGCACATATTAGAACTAAACTTTTATACAATGAATATTAACAATAAAAAGAACCTTACTATAAATGCAAAATTAAGGCATTGTGGAACAGTTATAAGGCTAATCAAACATCTTGTACAGCATGAATACTACAACAAAACGAAATAGAAGATCTACTCAAGACAAAAGGAAGAATTTTAAGGACTTATGGTCCAAGAAGAACAGAAGAAGGCCACTGAATGAGATCCAATAAAGAGATATACAAAAATAAAATTGAAGACCTGAAAGTAAAAATAAGAAAATGATAACTAACTTTTATGGACACGTGGTCTTAATAAACCAATCAAGGCTAAAAAACTGATTTTCCATAAACTCTGGATCTACAAAGGTCACGGTGGCTATGTTCAACAGATAAAAGAAGAGCTCAAAAAGTTCAAAATTATCGAACGTGACTGTCCAGATCGAAAAGAAAATTTTTGAATTAAAGGTTCCTGCAGGTGAAAAGAAAAAACTCCAAAAGAGGAGAATGGAATGAAGAAAGAAGAGTTAAACAGTCTGAAAGAATGAAGAACTTCTGAAAGAAAAAGAAACAGACCAATAAAATTATACTTATGTGGTCCTTGAAGGCCTAACCACAGATAAAAGAGGCCTTCTCAAAGTATATCTCCTTCACTAAATACAGATATTGGAAAACAGGTAGCCTGTTTCTTCGAAAGTTTACATATGATTTATTATCACTACATCTTTATTCGTAAAGAATGTAAAAACAAAAACTTATATCAACCCGTTTATAAAATATGTATAACATATTTATAATATGTGTTAATATTTTTATAACTCTCAGTAAAACTTTTCTTACTGACCAAATCGGTTTCAGTTAACAATATAATTAGCCATCATAGTTTTAAGATAAATCCGTAATCTGTAAATAAACAAAATTTGTACTCAATTTTATATTTATAGATTTTTATAACACAAAAAGTTTTATTAGTTATAAAGTCATAAAGAAACACAACAAAGTTGTTGTAAATAATTTGTAATCTTCCTTGAATATTTTACTCAGAACAAAATAGTTATATATTATATAGATAATATCAGGAATAAAATTATACAATTTCACAAATAACAAAAAATAAAATCCTCTAGCATTATCTTGAAGGCTCTCAACGAAAACTATGGAAAACGCTTGATTAAAACAATATTACAAAATTAATTAACAAAGGAGAAGATATATACACATATAAAATAGCAAATGCAATTATATGAAAGTAATAAATGTACAAAATCAGTGTAAAATAAAATAACTATGGTGTTAAATGATAAATTATGAGTAATCTAAAATGAATACACATTAAATATAAAAAAGCACAAATAAATTAATATTATTTAAAAATTTAATAACAAAATATTACTGTTCCTGTAAAAGAAAACTTTAAATTTACTTTTATATACATAAGATAAAAAATAATTTTCATCATTAGATAATTCATTGAAAATAAAAATGGAAGCATAATAAATAAGGTCCTTTTTTATTGATCAAAGTATCACAGTATATGATATAATAATTTTTTTTTCTCATTTGATACAAATGAATATTACAATTATTTTTCAGAATAAATTTATTATTTTTAATAATAAATATTTACACACGCGCACACATTCAAGGATACTGATTAGATCTTTTTTTTTTTTTTTTTTACAGTAAAATTTAATAATTTTGATTCTGATCAATGGTGTTGCATCAAGATGAAGTACTTTATAATTAATCAATTTCTAAACTGGTAACCAATAATAAATAATGCAATAAAATGAACAACTAATTTTTTCAGCGTTAAGAAACTGTACCAAATGGTTCTGATTTTCTGAAAAATTAAGATATAAATTTTTTATCATTATTTCTTCATCGATTTTGGAACACAGAAATTTTAGAACATGAAAGAAAACTTGTTTCACTAAATTATAATATAAAGAAATAAAATTCTACATAACAATAAGCAGCCAATCCCTATAATGAACAGGAAGAAAATACTTCTAACAGGTCTGAATATCACCTGCATTTCAGTGGGTTTAACATGATAAAATATCGCCTCATTTTAACAATAAACAGAGAAACCACTACATTCCTAATTTTGTTTAGTAATCCTGCTGTGGAATGTTATTCTTGAAAATAGATATGTCACAATCAGAAGTTATTTGCGAACAAACACTGAACATCAAAATCCTACAAACCATTTTTCACCAACTTTTCAAAGAAACAATATTACATTCGGTTGCATGATAGGATTAGGGGGAGGTTAAACTTAAATTGGGGTTTTCTTATATATAAAAACAATATATATAGACTCTATGTATAAAATGTTGTGGCTTGAAAACTCCTAAACTGCTAAATTAATTTCATTGATATTTAGATATGCTGAAGTAGTGTATGTTAAAGTAGTGCATGTGAAAATCTGATAAGGACTGGTTGAGTCATTTTTAAGTTATGCTCAACTTAAGGTCACATGGTTCATTATGTTACTGTTTCCTTACCTGTAATATCTATTTATTTGCAATATTGTTATCTTTATTTATTTTTTTTATTTAATTTTTACCATAGTGATTTTTTGATGTCTAACTATTCTTATGGATCAAAGGTTTTTTTGTTTGTAAAAATTTAGATTAGAATTAATTGATACTTTTTCAAACGGAAACAAAATAAAGTAATGAAAAATTTTGTCTTCTTGTATAGAACCACACACATTTTTTTTTAATTCTATTTTAAAATTTTTCAAAATATTTGGTTTGTATATCACACAAATGTAGTGATATCTGTATTCAAATTAGGCAATTATTTAGTTTTCAATAAAACAGATTAACATAATTAATCGCTACTGCTCAAACTACAAAGCTACAGATCAGTGCCATTACCAATACTAAGAAAAATTTTAACAATCATTAAAATATGATTTAGCATTCATTCAGAAGTGATTCCGCCTGGCAGCTGATGAGCTGTGGGTCTGCAGGGAAGTCCAGTCAAACGAACACATGATGTTCGACTGCCCAGCTCTTGGGGGGGCCAAAACTCAGGCCACTCTGGAACTTAGAGGTCAAGGGGAAAATTGGCCACTCACAAGCGGTGAGTCATGTGGCAAAAGCCGCATTGTCAGACCGTGTGGGAGTTCCTTGATGCGACATTAATAGTTTACCTAAGGGAAAAAACTCCTACTGCACTGCTGTAGTAAGCTAATCAAGAGATATGGTTGGCTACCAGCCAGATTAAGGCTCCAAGCACTTTAATGGTGGACAGGTACTTGCTGGCATTCAGCGACCTAGGCATGGCAGCAAATTGCTGTCTTTGACAAGATAAATTTAATTATTGATAGTCATATATGTTTTAGTAGTTGACGGGGTGCGCCTACACATTTTAGTGATATATGATAAGTGGGCGGTGGGACATGCAAGCGAGTGGTTTATTCTACTTTTAGATTAACTCTAGGTGCTAGTTAGGACACTGATTGCTAAACTGTTTTGAGGTTCAGTAGCCGTTTTTGACACAGACATTTGGTCTTATGCTTTAGGGCGACCAAATGGGATGGTGGAGGGTGAAAGAGTAGCAGTAGCATCTTTTTATTCAAATAAATAAGTAAAAAATATTTTTTCTTCTATTTTTTAATAAATATGTACACTAAAAAAAACATAACTGATTTTAATTTATTTTTTTAAGGTGTATGTATGGTTAATAATGCAAATAGTGTTAATAAATGGTGATGAAGATTATAACAATTCAGACACTGATGATGAAAATAAAGGACATAATACAGATAAACGTGGAATTGATGCTGGGCAATATGCAACGTATGAGAATAGCTATCCTTCAGGGGGAGGTTATGAATCAAGTCATACACAAGCAGATATTGGTGGAGGGTAAGTTTTTTATATTTTTATGACATCTTTTATAAAAAAAAAAAACTAGGAAATTTTTTTGGCAAAATTTGAGAATAGAACCTTCCCTTCAAGCATCTTTGATCTTAGTTACCTTTCTGTAAGTTAGATCACCATTCAGAGGAAAACTGCCTTTCAGCAGAAAATGTGATAAAGAACTGATATATCAAATTATATGTAGTTCACTAATTAATCAAAATTTAACAGAAAAAATAAAATGTTTACTTTTCAGAAAAAAATTTCCTAGCTAAATATTTTTAATTTCCAAATTCTATAAAAATCATCTTATTTTTTTTAATGGCAGAATAAACTGGTTTTAGGCTAGTAATTACTTCAACGAATAAACTAAATATTAATCTGTAGTATTTAGTTAACTATATAATAAATTTACTACTAATAATAGTGACTAAAATAAATTAAATAAAATAAGACTATTTTTTTATATATATATATTTTTTTTTAAACAAGGGAAAAACTTTACATTTATGTCAGTAATCTTTTATAATATACTGTACTATGTAAAAGTTTTGCCCAAAACTCATCTTCAGTTCACAAATAGTAGAAGGGGAATCCCCTTCTCATACTCTACTGCCTTACTTTTAATCAAACTCTCTTCAATCCTAACAGCTTAAAATTTAACTTCCACCTTCTGTAAAGTTATTTTTATTCTGATGACCTTACTTTTTATGTTAATAAAAATAATTTTAAAAAGTTTCCTAGATGATTTGTTACATCAATAAAACTTATAATGTACACAAATTCAAAGTAAGGTACTACTACACCTTCTTGAGTAAAAATTATTTTGCTTTAATTTAAAAATTTATGCCTTACAAGTTTGAGATATGAACATATTAAAGTGCTTAACTGTGATAGGTAAAAACCTCTCAGAGACCCAAGTCAATCCTGAAAATTGATATCCCATAAATAACACTCAAATCATGCAAGGATTATAAAAGGAAAATAGAAGTGAAGTGATCTGTTGCTTTCTTTGCAAAGCCAAATATATTATTAAAAATCAGCGTGCCAAACCCACTGAAATTTAGTGATTCAGCTCTACCAAAGATAACTTCACTCTATTAACCACAACGATTAGAAAAAGAGCCCATTCCTGAAATGTATGGTTAATTGAAACCCAACCAGCAAGAACACACCGGTATCCACGATCTAGAATTCAAATCCATTTAAAAGTAACTGCCTTTATAGGATTTGAACCTTGGAACTCTCAACTTTGAAATCAGCTGATTCGGGTTGACGAGCTCATCACCAGACCAACTCAGTGGGTTACTTACACATACATACACATTACTTACACATACATGCAAATAATAATTAAAGTTAAACATCATTTTATTACATTTTTAATTTTAGTTATTAAATGTTAACATCAAAATTATTATTTTTGTTTAAATTTTTATTTAAAATTACATTTAAAAACTTCTTTATACTACAATATTTATTTTGAATGTCATCTTAACTTTTTTTTTATTGTCTTAAAGTGTGGGTTAAGTCCAGTAGGCAACGTCAGGACTGCAACAAAATCAACTGAGAGTTTCTAATAGGCAAACTAGTTTCTATTCCTATCTAAAATTACTTTTCAATTTCTGGTAAAAACTAGCATAAATGCTGAGAAACTGAATTAATCATACAAAATTAAAAGAAAAAATAATTAACTTTCTTTACAACTTTAACATAATTTATAACAAATTCTTTAAACTGAACAAGTTTTTAATTGTAGCTTTGTTTAAAAATAATAATACAAACTATAAACTTTAAAGAATTCTTTTAAAATACCTTTGAATATATTTTTACACAAATTTAATTAAAAAGAACTTAAAAGATGATGATAAGTGGATAAATATAATTTATCTATTTTATATGTTGTCCACGTTCATTCAATTTTATTTGCAAGTCACTAACAACTGGCAGAAATAAATTACTTTCATTCTAGGACAACTTTTATAATATTCATAAAAACCAGTTACGTTTCTTTCAACTGGTTATACATACATATATGTAAAATAAAATTAACTCTCACATAACACACTAATGTTCACATTATCACACAAGAAGAATAAAAGAAAGGAGAGTGGATTCAATTTCAACGTATCAGCTACACAGCATCAGGTTTTGTTTGCACGAGTTAAAAAAAAACACACACACACATACACATTCTCATGTAAACACAACAAATCAATGGAGAAATTAAAATAAAAATATAAATAATCTTATGGAAAATACTTTTTATAAAACTAAGTATTTAATAAAATCACCAGCTAGAATAAAAATCTCTTCTTTGTTATAAAATAAAAATTGATATATAGTGTATATATATATATATATATATTATAAAAATTTGTTACAAAATGCTAATGAGAAATAATAGCAAAAAAAAACATTAAACTCTACTTAAAAAAAAAAAACTCCAAAAGATACTATTTGAGAATAAACCTTTTACAGAATAGATAAATCAAACTTAATTTTCTCAGTTTTTAAAAAACTGATAAAGATTTTTTAAATATATAAAAAATAAAAATTACTATCAAATAAACTTAAAGAAAGAATAGAAAGAGAAAGTTTCACAAAAACTAGTACATAATATTGATTCAATACACCCATCTACATCTTTTTCGTGTAATTTCAAATATTTTTTATGATTAATTTACAAAAAAAAAATCTCAAAAGTTTATGGTTAAAACAACTCTAATGTATGGGTATATGTTAACAAAATGTTGTAATGTATGAAATACGCTAAGCTTAGCCAGTATTTGAACCAAGGATCTTCCCAATGATAAAACAAGAGAAGTTGCCAATCTGCCACTAAAAATGCCAAAGAAATCTTTTTTATAATTATTTTTTCTGAAATATTTTGACACACCCTTACTTAATACTGTACAGCTGCACAATAAACCAACTATTTGTCATATTTCTCTTCACATATATAAATAAATATGAATATATATGATAAAAAATTAAAAAAAAATATTGCTTTTGTATATTCATTTTTAATTTTATTAAATTAAACATACATGTCTTACCACCTTTTTAAGTATTTGTATACCTAATAGGAGAAATGTTTGAAATTTGCCACAATCTTAAGCTCCAGACTGACAATTATGGACATATACCTCACTATAAAATTACCATTTAGGGGAATAAATAAAAACTGTATTTGAATTGATATATACTTATAAAACAAGAAACTGAAGATGAAGGTAAAAACTCCAAAATACATTCATTCAATCTATGTTATATAAAAGGAAGAAGTAAGATGCAGCAGCTGTAGTGAATTGTTATTTCATTACTTGGATAATTAAATATAAATGAAATGTCAGAATAAATCTCACACATGCACACACACACACAAATGTGAATAAATAAATATATTGTTTTGAACCAGAAAGAGCAACTAATATCAAAAATAAAAAATGTTTTGATACTTGTTTCCTACTAGTTTCTGTCTATAAATATAATAAATAAGAGCTAAGTAACAAAGTATTATTACTATTATATAACATAATAAATTTCTCTTTTTCTTAAAAGATTTAAAGCGGAAAAAAACATGAAATTACAGAAAAATTATAAATTTAAAGTGTTTCATTTTAGCATGCATATTCATTGAATAGTAATTTTTAAAAATGTTAACTGAAGCATATTATTTTAATTTTAACTTTCCATAAACTTTCCAAAAAAAATTCAATATACATGTAATTTAAAAATTTTATAATGGCAGTATATATTTTTATTATTAATATTATTATTCCCATAAATAAAGTGTTTTGTCATGATATAAAAATCTTTAAAAATTTGTCATCATTTTTAATCAACAGCTTTATTTATAATTTTAATGGATTAAATTATTCTGTTTTTTGTTTACCTAGTAAACTAGTCAAAATTAATAAAAAATGTGAGTAATCATTACTTATTATAGATTATTTTTATTTATAGATAAATTTCTTAAACATAGATGTGTACAGTTCTACCATATATTTTTATAGTTGCAATCTTTAATTACTGACACTAGAGGTGGCATTTCTAAATCCTAATTATAAATTCCATATTTTATGTATTTATTTTTCAATTTGGCCAATGTGAACCATATTACAATTTTTATTTATCCTTATACAGTTCTTTTCTCTTTTTCTGAAATTTCTTCATATTTTCACTACAGTTATTTTATTTATTCATTTATTTCACTGGAATATAACTATGGTTTTTTTATTTTGGTTCAGAAACCATCCAATTTTTTAACATATATTTATATATTAGTAAATTTTATTTGTTAAAAGTGAGTTGACTAAATTGTTGAGAAATATAATAAACAAACAATATTTAATCAAAAAAATCATGAAAAATGTTATATGTGGTAATATTTTACAAACTTGCCATTAAAGAATTTAAAAATAATTTGTAAATAAGTAATGGAAAAAAAGACTATAATTTAATTATATTTATATTATTTATTTTTATCTTATGCAGGTATGGTTATGGAGCCTATAGTCCATATGCAGGATATGGAATATCATCCGGACATGGAGGAGGTGGTCAATTAATAGCACAACACGTTGAAGTAACAAAACCGATTCCAGTACCAGTTTACAAAGCATTAACCGTTCCCATACCACATCCAGTACCAGTAGCAGTACCACATCCTATACCAATCCATGTACCACAACCGATTCCAGTTCAAGTACCTGTACCGGTACCAGTGGTAAAAACTATTGCATATCCTGTGGAAAAACCAGTCCCATATCCAGTAGAAAAACCAGTTCACATCACTGTAGAAAAGAAGGTTCCATACCCTGTACCTAAACCATATCCAGTCCATATTCCAGTATACAGAGTTAAACATATTTACCATGACTTATCAAAATATCATCATCATCATCCACATTATCATCATTAAAAAATAATAAACAAAAAAAAGGTATGTTAAAATTAATAAAATCAAAATAATCCTACTAATATTTTTTTACTTTATTTTCCTAATGTGTGCATTGCAATCTGTTCAAGTGTGTGCTCAAGTGAACAATAAGCAATCCTCGGCCATGGCCAATGAGATGAGGATGACATGTAAATGAGATGTAGTACACCAAGGTATACTACCTTGGTACTGCCTTGAGGTGGTTGTACACCAACCACCAAAGTACCAGGCATCCATTGTCTAGTAATCAGATACATAAAAAAGCCACTACCTTTACTAGGATTTGAACTTTAGAACTTCGATTTTGAAAATCAGCTGTTAAACAACTGATCTGCAATGAAGATTAAATCGGGCTGGTCCTAGTAATGATTTTTTTATTAAACAAAATATTATTATTTGTGTAAACTAATTTTTGAATTTATATAATAGATGTTCATTGCTTTTTTATCAAAATATAATAATACAATGTTAATAATTAAGTTGTGCAATTTATAAATAATCTTGGATCTTTAAATTGGCTTTTATTCTAAAACTGTAATGTCTATTTTGAAACCAATAACAAAAGGTTACACTGAAAAATCCTTCACTTTACAGAGTTAATATTTTAGAAAATTACAGTAATTTAAAATGTAAATCAGTATATCAAAAAAAATTTCACAAGTGATAAAACATTTTACTTCCACTTCCCATAAATTGTATTTTCTGTGAAAGAAAGTATGTTAAAATGGATTTCAGTATAAATAAAAAATACAGCATTATAAGAAATCTCATTTAAAGTAAACCTTGAAATAGATGAGGGTTACAAAATATGTTCAGTTTAACAATGGATTTGTAATAATCGGATGAGTAGTAAAAGATATCAAAATTTTAATAGAGCACCCTGTATAAAAATTTAATAAAAATTATTTTTGTTTATAAGAGGTTCATCAATGTTTTAATGTTGTTTCAGTAATGTTGTTTCAGTAATGTTGTTTCTGATGGAAACAAAAAGAAAAGCTGACAGCACAGTTGTAGGACTATCCCGCCAGGTGCCTTTATTCTTATGCATGGCTTACACACAACTTAAATTAAAAAATTTATAATTTAATTTAAATATAATATTTTTTATTTATTTCATTCAGTAATTCTAACTACAGCACGCCAGAATACCATATTTCATCATGAAATATGGTATACATATACATAAATACATATGGTATACATATGGCATAAATATGATACGTTACAGCTACTTATTTAAAGTAGCTGTAACGCTACCGCTCACCTGTACATTACAACATAAAATATGAGTACAGCAGCTGTACACTAGCGCTCCTTGTCCTTAAAGGGGATACTAATGACACACTACACCCACTTAGTCACTAGTTTATTTAGGGCATTTTTTTGGGGTGGGAGTGCAATTTGAAAAAAATTTTTTTAATTGTTAACAAATATGTCTAAGAAGAATAAAACCTTAATTAGTAGAAATGACAAGATACTGAGGGTGGCCTTGCTCTACAGCCTCACCCCCTTGATTGACCTTTTATGTTGAAAGTTTAATGGCATCAATGCCCTATGTATAGAAGTAATCTACCCAAGTTTGGTTAAAATTGGACGACAAGTACTGGAGATATAAGGTGATTTAGGGTACAACACCTAACCCTGAACGCACACACATACATATGAACATCCGGAAAATTTCCATCCAGTTTTTTTGGTTCCTTAGGTGTTAAAACATTAAAATCTGGTGAAAACCACATATGCCCAAATTGGACTGATTACCACACTCTCCCTTCTATAGCTATAGTTCTGCTACAACAATAGGCAGAAAAGTAAAAATACTATTATAGAGCATATCCTTATAATGTAACAGATATGGATAAAACCCTTCTATATTAAATAGAAACATTGTATTGTTTTTCATAGGAAGGTTCTGTCTGATTTGTCAGATATTCTGTAAATCTCCAAATATCCAGCAAAGCTTTTTCATCTACAGCTCATAAACAGTTCAGTCTTTTGCTGATCTAAATAGTAGCTTCTTACGTTCATAGATGGCTAGGCCAGGATTGGTACAATTATAAAAGACTGATTATTATAAATAAATCCAAAATTAAAATTGTGTCTGTAATCTGTAGCTGTATATTTTTAACAACAACCAAAGAAACATTTATTATTCATTTTTATTTAAAAATATATATGTAATAATCATAATATATGTTTTTATTATTGTTTCAGCGGTTACAAATATCATCAGCGAAATGATATTCGTTCATGACTGTTTCAGGCCCTAGATAAATGACATCATTCAACTCCATTTAAAAATTTAATTCATATCATTCACACTTATGAAACATGTCATAATAATTGCATTGTAAATTCATCACATCAGTTCATTTCATCTTTTTAAATTGAATGATATAGAATTATATTTATTTTTAATTATGAATAAAATAAAAAATTCATCAGATTAAAAAGTTAAAATCAATTTAAATTACTAATTATACAAAATAAAAAAAAAGTAAAATAAATAAGAATCTTTTTAAACAGTGGTATAATGAACTTATATGTGTTTGTGTAAATTGTGTATAAATAATTAAATAATATTGAATTTAAAAAATAGCAAAATTTGTAAAAAAAATATATTCAACTGAAAAAGTTACATATCTGAATTAACTGGTTCATTAATAAGTTTTTCATTATCACAATGAACAAAAAACTGATATAAGTACTTTTCCTTATATTTATAAACTGAATCAGGTTGTTGCGTTTTTTTTTTTTAATTTTTATTGATAATAAAAATTTTAAAAAAGCTGATATGATTTATAGATTAAAAACCTTTTAAAAGTAATTACTTAAATACTTTCACTGGTAAGATAGTAAATAATTCATTAAAACATATGTTTTATTATTTTTTTTTTTTTTTAAATAAACATTTGTAAAATATTTTTATAAGAATTTTGTTGTATTTATAAAATAATGTGTTAGTTACTATTGTTTGTATGTATGTATCTATGTAATATATTTGTAAATATCATTGTAATTATTTTTTGTAAGTCATTTTTGTAAGAAAATTTTACAAAATAAAATATATATTGTACTTTAATATCTATTAAATTTTATTTCATATTTATTTACATATTCCTAGTATTTACCACATGTTAAAATCATCTTTCTCCATAGAACATGTCAACAAGTTTGTTGGCTTAATCTTTAAATTAAACAAAACAACTGATTAATCTAATGAAACAAGCTAATTCATTTATATAAATGGAATCAAAAACAATTTATGGCGTTAGTAAAAAAAAATCTACTTTTTAATGACTTTAATATGGTAAGATCTGCATTCAAAGATGGACAAAGTTCTCAATTCAATTCAAATTCGTTTTCTAGTATCTATTAAAATTTTACTTTGTATCAATATAACAATTTCAATTTTTTTAATTCTCACCCTTTTTTATTTTGTAGAGAAAGTTTGTCTAGTTATAAATTTCTTCTAATTGACTAGAAGTGCATGAATTTTAAAAAAAAATCATTAATAGAGGATTACAATGAAATTCTCCACTCAAAGATTACATACAGGGTTCTCTGGACAGAATATTTAATAGAGAATTTCAAGATATTTCTAATTACTTTCTTGGTGAATATAGCTAGAATAGCCATAATAAAAGGGAAAGTAGGATGATCATTTCAGAAATGGGGGTATTAGATTTATTGGATTATATTTTTGGAAATTTTTTACATTTTAGGGTCCAATTAGTTAATTTAGACTTATGTATATATGAATGTGCTAAAACAGTATGACATACATATAGCAGTATGACATACATAGCAGTGTGACATACATCATGATGTATGTCAATTTTCTTCAAATTTGGCTCAAATATTTCTATCTATATGGAGCAATGATCATACTTTTTTTTTAATTTATTACGGAGATTGGGGATATGGCAAAAAACAAATTTAATTTTCTTCAGAGGCATTTTAGAGAAAACTTTAAAAACAAATTTGTTACCTATATTGCAAATACAAATTATTTTCAAAAAAATCAACCCCCAACTTTTAAAACTGAAACATGGTTTTTTATTCTTTTGCTCTATCTCCATTCATTTTAAATAGTTTTCAAAATATTTTGAAAGTTCATATATAGTATGAAATGTCTATAATTTTTTTAATTTATACATCTGTAACCTATATATATATATATATTATAAAACTTATATATGAATATTTTTAGAAATTTTTTCTTAAAATTCCCAATCATTAAAAAATAAATAGTCTTTTGGTTCAAACTCTCAATAATTATGAATAAAAAAAAATTTGTATTTTTCTTCATCCCTTGAAGAGCTGTTAAAATTAAAGTAGCTTTAGCACCTACATTACTATATTCCGGACCCAAAATGAGGAGCAATTTGTTTCCATTACTTTCATAAAAGTTTTTTTGCAGTATTTTTAAACAATTCTCTTTTAAATTAATATTTTTATTTATTTATTTTTTTTTTAACATAAGTCAGACATTATTTTGAATTGCAAAACTTCATTAAAGAATAATATTCAAAGTACTAATGTTCAAAAGATTTTTATGTAAAAATTCAAGAAAATTAGTTTGAAAACTTAAAAGTAAAAAAATAGTATACATCCCCCATTCCAAAGTACTACACCTCATGCACGGTCCATAATCTCTTTGCATTGTTTCATTGCTTTACTTTTCTTATTTTTACCAAGATGCAAATTTTTGGCCTTAGCATTCAATATGCAAATGGTTTTTTTTCATGAAGGAAGTTGTTTTTAATAACCATATCCATGCTTTAAATAAAATTCAATTTAAAGATCACCAAAGAACACCGGTATCCACGATCTAGTACTCAAATCCGTGTTAAAATAACTGACTTTACTAGGACTTGAACGCTGGAACTCTAGACTTCCAAATCAGCTGATTTGGGAAGACGCGTTCACCACTAGACCAACCCCAGAACTAACTCTCACTTTATGTAAAAGGGATCAGTATCTGTAGGCCCTGGCTAAATACAATACAACTAACTTTCCTAGAGATTTTCAGATGACAAACAAATAATACTATTCTTTCTTTGTAAAAAAAAGAAGGGTATGGATTTTGCATAATTTTTATAGCTTTGTGATAAGACATTAACTAGTATATTATATCAGTGCATAGTCACTATCCATTTACTTGGCACTTTCACTGTTACTTAACATTGATATTATATAAGGACCACTTACTTCATTATTAGTATAATAGCTCCTAATAGTTATTAATATTTCACTATACATATTACATATCAGTAAAATTTTCTGAAATGTAACCTTTAGTACTTTTACTAAAAGTTAATCATAAATGTTTCATACAACATCTACTTTCATTTTTTTAGCTCTTAGATTACATTATGAGTTAGTGGCTAGTTAGTTAAAAATAAAGAACTGGTCTAGACTGGACACAACTTTTAGTTCTATTAAGAGGTAGATTATAATACACTAATAACAAATCACATCTTTATAGTCAATTAAAAAAAAAGTAAAAGTATATTTAAAAAGAATATCATGTTTTTGTTTCCTTTTCATATGAGTTCATCTTATCATACTTACAAAAAATACTTCATGATTTAATCATTCAGAAAGTGTTGTTGGGTAACAATTAACCTGTGCCCAGATGCTTCATTATACTGACTTACATAGGGACATATACGTGTTAAGAATCAAACAATGTAGCATGAGCAAGAAAGCTGCATGCTTGGTGCTTTGTTGGGTGGTTAAATATGTTCTTTATTGAGTATGTTAGTATAATGAATTTTCTATAAATTTGTAAATTATGTTCATGATCTATTTTGAATATAATTGAAAAAATAAACTAATAAAAAACATAAACATGAATAGAAGTTATAAGGCTCCTCATATACAAAAGATTGCATAACACAAAAATGGCAAAGAATGTAAAATTCTTTCCCCAAGTCTTAAAAAGCTTTTCAGTTTCAGTGACTAGTTTATATGATGCAATCCTGCATAACATACACAATCAAATATAATGGGACACACATATGGTAGTTATCCAAGAAACATACTGGAGCATTACCAGAAGAAATGAAGTGTCCATACATCAATATTTTTTTATTTTTTTGAAGGGGGTGCAAAAAACGTTTCAATGTTATAACCACCCAGAAAAAAAGTAGTAAAACAAAGATATAAACTAGATATTATATTTATATAGTAAAGATATAAATATTTAAAAGAGACAATTAAAAAATTAAATAACAGTAACATAAAAACATAGCATAGATAGAAAAAGTCCATGACGTATGTTAGAAGCTAAATTAAAACCACAGCGGATACAACATTAAAAAGGTAACTTAAAAAAAACAAAATTAACATTCCGAATATACCAAATGGTATACACAGACAATAAATAATGGTATACAAAAACCACATAAATAATTAAACTTTAATATCAAGATGCACATTCTTTATAAATTGCAAGACAATAGATGACAAACATCATTGCAATGTTCCTCAACATAATCAAACAAATGAGTTTTAAATGCAGAAAAATAGACATTTCATCATAGCCACTGTCTTGCACTGACAACCTCCTAGACAATGGATTAAATTTATCTAAATTAATATCATTTCAATCTGTATATACTACTAACTCGTATGATTATACATATATATATAAATCAAATAATTCATCAATATACTTACTACTGCGCAAATTAAACTCAAAACAAATTAACCACGAGAGTAAGAAAGAACCTAAAACAAAAACGAATACAAACTGTCGACTTTGGCGGGATCCCGCATCATCAGTAGGTACATAATTCTACAATTACATTAACAAACAACAAAAACAAAAAGAAATTAGATTTTTAAAATTTGTAAAACATAAACCCTAACAATCAAAAAATTTGTAACAACAGAACTTCACTGCCACACTTGAATGACGTACATTTAAAACATCGAACTGCGTTTGACGTTTTGTAGTGGGAACTGCATTCATAAACACTGTTACCAACTACAACAGTATTTTCTTGTTTTCTAAATGTTTATTTCTTTTTTATTTTTGTAATTTGTTAATGTAATTGTAAAATTATGTACCAACTAATGATGCGGGATCCCGCGAAAGTCGACTATAGGTATTAGTTTTGTTTAGGGTTTTCTCTTACTGTGTTTGGTGGTTAATTTGCTATTTTTTTTAGGATATATAAATCCTAAATTTAAATTTAGGATTTTATTTAAATTTTTTTAGGATAATAAATCCTAAAAAAAAAAAAACTTTTGATCAGTTTATAATTATGTTCAAAAATAAGCTCGCCATTTTCAACACATTTCTTGGAACGCTTCTGTACTGCTTTTGTTGCTCTTTTTTGTTATTCAGTGCTGTCGTTAAGTTGCTCAGCCGCATTCATAATGCAGACAATTTAATTTTTATTTTGTATACAATAATTTTCATCCATCCTCAGACGCAAAAATCTAAAACTGTTAGATGAGGTGACCTTGGTGGCCAGGAATGTGGACCTCCACGACTAATTCATTTCTCAGGGAAATGATTTAAGTGAGCGGAAACGGCACAAGAGAAGTGGGGAGGCGCACCATCGTACTGGAAGTATACTTTGCGTCTCAGCCCCAGAGAAACATCTTCGAGCAGTTTCGACGATTCTTCTTGAAGAAAGTTCAAGTAGACCTCAATATTTAAGCGCCCAGATAATACGAACGGTCCAAACAGCTGATTGTGAAGAATGACACTAAATCAGTGTTGAAAGTTGCCTTCCACAGTTTCATAAGGATTTACCTCTGCCTGTTTTTGCTCATTGCGTTAGTTGTTGAGGCAAGCTCGAGTGAAATTTTTCTCGTCCGTAAACAAAATATACTTGTGAAGTTGTCGATTTGTATTCCACCAGTTTCAGAATTCCAAGCAAACCGAACCGTCTCCTGGGTGTTAATACTTACTGATTATGATAAGGATAAAACTTGTTTTGTTTTCTCAAAACCTCTTTGAAGTGTCCTCCAAACCATCGAATACGAGACTCCTAACCGCTTTGAAAGATTGCGCTGAACTGCATCGATTATGATTTCATCAATAACATCGTCGTGTTGGATAGATATTATTTCGTAACTGATACGCATACTACGCGGTGAACCTGTTTCCCGAAGATTACGAAAAATCCCGCTAATTGTTTTGGGATCTGGAATCCTGCAATTCGTAAAATGTATTTCATATTCTACAGCAACAGCTGTAGCATTACCATTACACACACCCAAAATGAATCATATCAGCGTATTCCCCTATTGTAGATAAGTAAGGCATTACTTCAACGGTAAACCGATAACGTTCAAACTAAAATTTACAGAAAAATTTCGCTAACGACAGTACAGATCACAGTACCGCATATACTACATGTACCTTATAGAATGATTTAAATAATAAAACAGTACTGCACATTGCTCATCAGCTATTATTTTATTGCCAACTTTGAAATAATAATTATTCATATGATTTATTGTATTCTGTCATTAATAAAAAAATATTATCTAATAATTTTTATTTATTTATTTTTATTTTACAATTATTATTTAAAATTAACAGTAAATTTAGTTTTTACAATTTTTTTCATAACGCCAAAAAGAATTTTGTTTTTGTTTAAATTAAATAAGTACTTTTCTGACAAATGAAGTAATGCATTGTTTCTAAATAAAATTAAAATTTTTCTTACTTTTCTTTGTTTTATTCAACTTATCTTACATCATTGTGTTCAATATTAAATCTTCTACAAGTTTTGTTTAAAAGTCTTTCGTGTTTATCACCCGTTTAACAAAGTTACTGTATGCCAAACATAAAAAAACAGAGTTCATTACCCCAATTTATTGGTTTTCACCCCAGATTTCTCAAAAACTACTACAGATACGATTCTAGGATCTATTTGATTCAATTTTTCAGGTTAAAAACCATACGCCATAAGAAATCACTAATTCTGTTACTTAATTAACGTCCTAAAAATTTCACTACGCCCTAATTTCACCGGAGTAGCTGAAATTCGAGCAAAATCTTTCACTAACCGTAACTTGCAACGAAATATTTTGGACGTATGTTTATATGTACTTTTTCCATTATCATGAATAGAATAGGTTATAAAAGTCACAGGAGAACTTCATGATACACTTTGTGTACATTTTCAGGGGTCCTCCGTTTTCGAGCATTCATTCTCCCGGTTCACACCGTTGCGAGGCTCACGGTTACAAAAGAAAAATTAAGTTGCGCAAAAAGCATGACCTTTCCCATCGGTTGTTCCCTTCTTACAGACTACGTACGGTATAGCTTAACCAACTACCTCGTTGAACATGGCGAGATCGCCATACGTAGGGGGTTAGATGTAGGGGGTGTCTCTTTATGAGAAATTGCAGTTTAAGAAACACCTTCAACACGTCGCGGGAAAGGCCTCTAATGACTTCTTCAGAATTCGACATGTGGTCAATCCTGATTGGGGTCTTAATTTTAAAATTATGATTATCTTGTATAAAGGCGTCTGTGAGACAATTATGCTATATATGATGCTTGTTTGGGCGGATAGGCTAAAATTTAAAAGTTATCGGGATATTTTGTTACGGGCTCAACGCCTTAAATTGCTAACAGTAACAGGTGGTTACTGTATAATTTCACGGGAGGCGATTTTGGTTATCGCAGGCGTGAAACCTATAGACTTGACTACATCTGAGAGGCAACAGCGTTATGTGGCTAAGAAGTCAGACGAATTGACTTTGACCTAGTAAAGTCAGTTATTTTTACATGGATTTGAATACTAGATCGTGGATACCGGTGTTCTTTGGTGGTTAAGTTTCAATTAACCATACATCTCAGGAATGGTTGAACTGAGACTGTACAAGACAACACTTCATTTATATTAATACATATCATCCTCATTCATCCTCTGAAGTATTATCTGAACGGTAATTACTGGAGGCTAAACAGGAAAAAGAAAGAAAAGGTGAATTGACTTCAAAGAAAATAAAAGAGATACAAAGAGAACAGCATGGTGTCACCCTGTGGCAGGCCAAATGGGATGAGAGAGACTGTGGGTGTTATACACATGATGTTTTCCCTAATGTTGTTACTTGTGGGATGCCTTTGGGTACACCTGAACAAGTATGTGACACAATTTCTTTCAGGCATGGCACTTTTCAGGACAGACTACAGAAATTCGACCTGGTATGTGTTTGCAATGCGGATTATTGGATGATGCTTTTCATGTGATATATGAATGTGCTAGGTATGACAGTGCGCATGGAGACCATTTGTTAGCATTATCGGTTTGACACTTGATCTCCATGTTAATTGGAAAAGCCAGGCTGGGCCGAATGGATTATCACAGAAAGTTTTATCACTTGTTTGGCGAATGAAAGGATCACTAAAGGGGTGTGATGATCCGCTTAGACTTCTTTGTGTTTATATTTGGTTATATTGTTATTTAATTTTATGGTTTGCTAAACTGTTGCTATTTTTGTTTCTGTTTGGTTATAGATTTTTTGTTTTTGTTGGTTATGTTACATTATTTATTGTTATGTTTTGTGTTGTGTTTTATGAGTCGCTGTATGTTGAACTTATTTTTATCTGAAAGATGTCATTGCTGAGGTACTGAAGATGACCTCCAGTAAAACTCATAGGGGCTAGGTAAGGAGGGAGTGGCATGGCAATCAAAACCATTATATGGAGGGTCTCTTCCCCTATGGGGTCAGGATGAAAAAACTTCCTGCCATTTATTTTGTTTACCACTGTACTGTTATAGATGTGCATACAGTGCATTGCTAGTTAGTGTTTTGTATTGCACGGTCCATTTAAGCAATTCTGTCTTCTTAATTCGGTTGCAGGGATTAAAAAGAGTATAGCCATCCAAAGTAACAATATTATTTTTTTGTGCGTGGTTCACTTTCATATCATATCATAAACTTTCAAGGTATATGATATGAAGGTACTGTACAGTGCTGTTTTATTTATTTGTTTATTATTTTGATTATTAATTTATTACTGTTCACTTGTTTATTTATTTTTATACACTAATTTATTCTGTACAACCATGAACAGCAAACCTAGTGGTAGCGGCACAAAACCAAATGGTGCTTAAAAGGAAACATTCTAGTTATAGTTTATAAATAAAGTTAAATGTCATTAATCGGAAGACAAGTAGTAAACGTGTGATTGAAATTTCTTGTTCCATTAACATACCAGAGACCACTGTTCATATCATACTAAGTAATACAGAGGATATTGAATGAAGAGGTAAGATTACGGTAAGGCACTCTGAAGTTAAATTGATGTGTAAAAGAAGTGACTTATTGAGGCAATGGAAAGGTGATTAGCAACATGGATAGAAGACTTTTACCAAAAACACTTGCTTATTAGTTTGGCATTTATACAGAAGAAGGCTTTCAGTTTACACATGGATATTCACAGAGAATTAGGAGAGATTGACAACAAAAAAGAGTTCATTGTTTCTAAGGGCTGGTTTCCCTGGTTTCAAAAGTGTTAAGGTTTTAAAAATTTCAAAATTCTGGGAAGAACTGCTACCACCAACAATAAAGAAAATGAGACATCCTGTGGAATTTAAAAAATTAATCATTGAAGGCAAGTAAAGCTCTAAACAAGTTTTTAATGTTGACAGAACCAGTTTATACTGGAAAAACATTCCATCAAGAACATATATATCAATAAAAGAAAACATAGTGCCAGGTTTCAAATAGATGACTGTTCTTGTAGGCAGAAATATAAACAGCTACAAAAAAACTTAAGTCTTATTGTTTACAGAAACGAAAATCCTATGGCATTAAAAAACGTCTGTAAAAGTTCACTCCCAGTAGTATGGAAGCCACAATGGAAAGTGTGGATTACAAAAAAATGTTTGTGATTGGTTTATTGATTATTTTATAACTGAAGTACAAAAATCAGATGTAGATACCGTATGACTACATACATAAAATTAAACAGAAATTCCAGAATAATTAAATAAAATTAAACTAGAAAATCCAAAAATAATACAATTCTTAATAATAACTTTCAATTAATATAAAATAATCAGATATTTCACCAAATCTATTACATATACACACATGTGTAATAATGCCTATTAAATTACATATACACATTTTTAAAAATGGATAAAATTTTATTTCACTAATAAGTTCTGATTATTTTTCATATTTTTTTTTTTTTTATTATTGTTATTGTTGAATAATTATTTATTGTAATTTTTTTACAATCACGGGTTAATAATTATTAATAAATCAATATATTTAAGTTAAAAAAATAAATTTAAAAAAAATTTTTTTAAAATGGAGATGAGTCTGATTGGAACCGATGTGCCTTCCCTTGAAAGATCCAAATATTTCATTAATTAAATTTTTATTTGGCTATGACTACAGAACCAATGAAAATAAATGCCACTTTTGATAATCATTGAAAAGCTCTCAGTGAGGGCTTATTACTGCAGTTAAGAAAAAGTCCAAATTCCAAATTTTTTAGGATTTTGGGCTCTTTTGGATACTTTTGGTTCAGTCGATTGCAATAGAGGAAAGGTGCACAACTAGATGTTACAACAGTCCTAAATCCAAAATTTAAGATCCTACAGCTAATTATTTTTAAGTTATGCGAGATACACAGGTATGTATGTAAGTACAGACATTACGCCGAAACTAGTCAAAATTGATTCATTAGGGATATTCATTAGGGAATGGATATTTCTGTTAAAATTTGAAAACCAAAATTTTTTGCAATCACAATACTTCCTTTTCTTTGTACAAGGAAGCAAAAAAAAACTTATTTTTATCTGTTTCTTTTTTCCTATTTTTTTGCTATTTCTTTGTCCTTAAGCACAGCACGGTAACACGCTCATACTTATGTACTACCATAATTAATTAATTAACTCACAATCTTCGTCGAAGCACTCTCCCTAAATAATTTTATTCCTCTTTAAAGTGGCTTAATTTAAGTGGTAATTTTGCAGAATCAATTATCCTTGGATAATGAGGACCCTCTATATATATATATATATATATATATATATACAGAAAGATAAAGAACTTGTGATGTAACTGGACCTGAAATGGTTTTTGTGTGTCAAGAAAGTAAAATATTTGAAAAAGAATAGTTAAGTAAAAAAGAATATTTAAAAGTTTTGGTGGTTTGTGAGTGCTAGGTCGTTTGTGGAAGGTTTGACGCCCATAGCATATTTTTCTGGTCCCTGCAGGTATAAGATGCTTAGTAATATTTCAACTTTTCTTCTCGTTAATTTGAGGATGGAGATTAAAGGTTTTCAAACTCTTACCAAATATTATAATAACCAAATAATATCAAAATTTAAAGTTTCATGGATTTATGATGACTAGTTTTCCCATAACCAGACTTTATTATTTACATATATAGATTGCTTATGATACTCAAGACGCAGACTTAAAAGACTGAACATTTTTTTTCAGAACAATTTATTACTTCCTGAGATTAATCTAGACAAAAAATTGAGTCATTATAATTAAAATATATGATGTGTAGCAATAGTATACACATCTAATATTAATTAAAAATTACAATTTGTATAAACTATTTGATAGCAGCTGAAAAAATTATTCACTGGATAGATTGAAATCGATTAACTTCCATTGCATTATGCTTCTAAGGTTGACATAATATTGCTGATTGTGTGTATGGTATTTCTATTAATGATAATGATAATATTTCTGTTGCCCACAAAGAAAAATTTCTGGTTATTTTATTACATGACAAGTTCTCAAAGGATGATCAAATTGATTTTGTTTGTAACAAAATCAAGCCATACCATTTTTCTCTGAAGCACCTTAATAAAATGCTAAGCTTATCATTAAATATTTATTACACTTACGTATATTGTTGAATAAAGTATAATAATGCCATAACTTTTAGCTCTCTCAAGACAGAATGAATTTTGAGGATACAAAAACAGGCTTTCAGATCATTACCTGGTACCTAAGTATGAATCTTGTAGATATATAATTAGAAAATTTATATATATATATATATAATTTAATTGAATATTTATAAATGTGTAAGAAAAAAATGGTCACTTATTCTTAGAAGATAACAATCTTCACTTTTACCAAACCAGACAATGGAACATCATGTAAATCAGCATATTTTGGCTCACAAGAAAGGGCCTTATTTTGCTTACAATGCCATTTTTAATAAATTACTGAAGGTTTTAAAAATCTACCCACCTATTTTTATTTAAAATATAAATAAAAAAATTTATTTTATGGAAATATTACTCGTGTTGAAGCACTATTTTTCACCATCTCATTAACAAGTCCATTAATATTTGCTCAAAGTAATTTTCAGTAGTAGCTTCTGAATTGTGAATTATTTTGTAGTAGTTTTTTATAATCAATGTAATACATTAAGTTTGTATTTTGCACCAAAAATTCCATGCTTACTAGATACCAATAAGCATGCACGTATGCATAGCAATTATTATTATTATTATGCTTCTACCAACAGGATTATTATTAGATTTTTATAAAGGCCTACACATGTACTTCACCGCTTTGTATTATCTGTTGTTATTAATAAAAGTAACTATTTAAGATGTTAACCTACATTAGTATTTATTGAACTTTATGGTTATTATATTATACAGAAGGTGAAGCTACCTTGCTACCTTGTATGTTAATTATTGTATTTAATTTAAATATTACTTTGATTACTAAGTTGTACATAATTAGACGAGATTAGCGAGCGTAGGTTATGTTGATAAACGTACAGTGTAGAATCAACTTAATTTAACCAAACATAACATAAGCTCGTTGACCCCGTACAATTAATGTTAAATATACGAATTACGTACAAGTTACTAATAACAAAAGTAAACTAAAACAGCGCAAATCGGGTGCCCCCCTAACACAACACATAGGTACCAGGTTTTTTTTGGCATAACGGAAATCTGTTAAGACAGGAAAAAATAAAATAAAAATGCCTACGGTATTAGAATTAAATACTAAGTACTTTAGTGAATATCAGCAACAAAATGCTGAAATACAAGCTACAACTGACAAATTAAGATCTGAGCGTGATAACCTTCTAGAAACAGCAAATGATCTTGCTAGTCAGCAAAACACGTTTACTATTTCACAAAATGTTAAGTCTTTTTCAACTACTGGATCCATGTCCAAATTCGGAATTATGGAATTGAGGCACATATCAGGAAATAGGCTTAATCAATACTTCATTGGAAACAGAGTGTCAACTCTAGAGTAAAGCTCTTGTAATGTTAATTGAGCAAGACACGCTTATAAAATTCTCAGGTATCTCAACGATGCAATTAAACCGTCAGAAAGAACCGACATATGGAGAACACTAATATTGAGAAGTCAGTTTTCTAGAATAGTTCCGTATTTAGAGAAAAAAAAACAGAATTTTACAATTCAAAATAACTAGAAAATGAATCAGTCACTCAGTAATACATAAGGATAAAAAAACAAAGCTGTACATGTGAGGAATTTGGTACCTAATTGGGGACCTACGATTAAAGATAAGTTTGCCACTGGTTTAAGGAAAGTTCCTATTCTAGATATGAGTACGCGAGGAAGAGCATAACACATTATTTACCACAGATGCAGTTAATCGTATTGAGCTGAAATTTTGTATAAATTTCACATAACATTAATAAAATTATTCCAGTTGAGATTGTGTTGAATTTTTTAATTTTACTCGGGAGGAAATGAAAACTGGTTTTTTTAATATAGTGTACGTCAGTTCAAACATTTTTATCATAACTTTGTTATTTATGAGCGGATTTGAATAAATAAGCTGTCAAGTTCTTTGTCATAAAATGCTTAATATTTTTTTGTATAACATAATATTTAAATAAACCACCGGTTGCAAAGATATTAACAATTAAAAGGTTTACATAACCGCAACTTTGAAAAAGATTGGGATATCGGGTTCATTATTTTTATAAGAGTAAACCCTACGTACCCTTCTTTTTCCTGTTAAACCTCCGGTAATTACCGTTCAGATAATACTTCAGAGGATGATATGTAGGAGTATAAATCAAGTGTTGTAGTCCTTTTGTACAGTCTCAGTTCGACCTTCCTGAGATGTGTGATTAATTGAAACCCAACCACCTCCAAAGAACACCGGTATCCACGATCTAGTGTTCAAATCCGTGTAAAAATAACTGCTGACTTTACTAGGATTTGAACGCTGGAACTCTCGACTTTAAAATCAGCTGATTTAGGAAAATGCTTTCACCACTAGACCAACCCAGCGGGTTAGAACCATCTACCTTAGCAGTATACAAAACTTCAGTTCGATACAAGAAACCATTCCTGAGAAATAAATTATTAACTTAAAAACAAAATGGCGGATAGCCGGTAAATATTCCTTATTTTGATGTGGGGGACCACTAGCCCCTGAATTCTTGAAACCGTTTTTCATAAATACTCTGTATTTTGCACTTTAATGTACCGATCACAATAAAGATTTATTCCGTTATTATTTAATATCACGTCCTTATTAACCGAAATAACTTTGTCAAGCTCTTAAAGAAGTTTAATCTCAGCCTGATTAGTCAGTATAAATTATTATTACAGTTGGTTTTAAGTATGAACTCACTTCAAAAAAATATCTTATTGAAAGAGGCTTTCGAAAAATAAGGTAACTATAAGCTAGATTAACAAAGTCACATTAACTTCCAGTGAGAATTCAATGTTGGCAAATTACACCACTATTTGGTTTTCAAACTACCATCCATAAATTAAAAATATTTTCATTAAATTAAAAGACGAATGTCATTTATTTTAAATCTGATACGGTATTATGTCTTTAAAAATGAATTTTCTTCAATAAAATATGTATTAAACACATATATTTATGTTGAAACATAATAAAAGCAACAGGCATTTTCCCATTAACACGAGCAAAATCTCAGAGCGGAACCGATTACTTCATTGTCTAACCGTCATTAAAACAAAATTATTACAATACTTTGAAGTATTGTTAGTTACTCTTTTGATGCCGGCCTCCGTGGCGTGAGTGGTAGCGTCTCGGACTTTCACCAGGAGGTCCTGGGTTCAAAGCTCGGTCAGGCATGGCATTTTTCACACACACTACAAAAACATTCGTTTCATCCTCTGCGGAAAGAATTGCTCAACTGCGGACCCGGAGGTTAAACAAAAAAGAAGTTACTCTTTTGATAGTTTCATTATTAGAATTTGTGCAAGGGTCCGAGGTTACCTGTCAAGACTGATTAAATCCTATTATCAGTCTGTATGACCTTAATTAAAATTTATGCCCGTTTTGTTTTCATCTATACTTCATAGGGTGCCATTTATTTCAGCAAATAAAACTGATGAATTTCATCCACTATCCAGTCTGAAAGTATAGTTTACATCAGTCATCAACATAAAATTTATGAAGGAAACATAAATTATATTGTGTTCAATTTAGCTATGTTAAGGTTATAGTAATTGTTAAATATAGAATTAATTCTTTAACGGATAACGAAAGGTAAATATGCATTGCATTAAAAAAAAATTATAGACTTGTCATGCAGTAGTACAACAATACATAACAACATCGACTTGGTTCTAAATTACTCTTTCATATTTGATAAAAGTACGATTCACTACATTATATATTCAAATCAACTTAATTAACGTGTTACGAACTTTAGGTTAAGAAATAAAATTAAATTAGTTGAGTTTAGAGAAAAATACCAAAATGAAAGATGTTTTTACCAACCGTTATGGTTAGAAAGTTGTACTAAGCTGCACTGAATCGGTTGAAACAAATCACAATTAGAACTTACTAAATGAAACGACAGAAGGACCTGTTTCTTCAACAAAATGTTTTTCGCGCACTAACATAACAATACAATTAAATTACTTCTTTAACATTAATAAATGTACGATTTTATATGGAATCGATAACAGTTCGTAACCGTTAATAAATTTGCACATCGCACAAAATAATTTCCCAGCTTCCTTGATCATAAACTCATTTTATAATTAATAAATCTGAAATTATTCGTAAGTGGTGATCCATATGTTTTTATATTCATTTACATGGTTATAATTTGTTTCCCGTACCAAGAAAATAAAGATTAGTTAATTATAATTTCCTAGACATTATAATCTTCGCTGTGTTTTCCGTCCAGTTCAAATAATAATTATAGCTGAACAGCAAAGAGCAATTCAAATAGAACGGTTTGTTCTCATTCAACATATATTCTAAGTTGCAAGGTTATGTTCAATCAAAATAGAAATGGCTTCTTTAAAATTTCTTGTTATTAACTGTAGAAATTTTTCGACCAGCCATATAAGAAATGGTAAAAAAAATTTCAGAAAGTTTATCTTACGAAATCGAGGACCACAGATATTTAAAGAAAAGCAGAAAGTTGACCCCGATCCTGACGTTCCTATTTACAGTGAGTATAACAGCGATTTTTAATTCTTCAATTGATATCATTAAATTATTAAAGTCGGTTAAATTCTTTTAAGGTTAGGCCGAAAAAAGTCTGTAAAGTTTATTTTAAATTAAAACAAACTTTGTTGTTTCTGAATGGATTAAACATAACCTACAAAGAGTGCACAGTTACTTGGATTATATATATTTAAAAACACTCGAAGATAATTTTTTTTGTATATAGACATGTTTCGGTTTGTGCCTCTTATAATTAATTACTTAAATACATATTCCTGAACAAGTTCAGTTACCAAATATTGATTTAAAAAAATGTTGTTTTAAAGTATGGCTGCAGTAATTTTTTGATAAAATTTCATTTTTGAAAAAAAGAATTACAGTATTTCTAAATCAACTTTAATTGTTTGTTTACTACATAAATTATTTATAATTAGAATGAAACTAGCAACAATCTCAAGCCCTGGTGGCATAATCATTTATCATAATCCCTGTTCACAGCCCAGTTGCTGTGAAATCACTGTTTCATAAATTCATTTTAAAATTGATCTTTGCAATAAAAGTTATTTTATAGCAACATATAAAATATGTTTACATTTCTATAAGTTTTTTCTGTCTAAAAGTTAATCCAAGGAAAGCTTTTTTACCTGCTGCTGGAAAATTACGACAAAGATAACGATGACATAAATTATGTTGAATTCAGTGTATGTTATGGTTATTGTAATTATTGTTAATTGTAGAATTAATTCTTTAATGGATAATGATAAGTAAAAATCTATTACGTTCAAAAACTGTACACCTGTAATGCAGTACAATACATAACATTTACTTACCTTACAATAGTTATTGGAAAAGGAACTCGTCATCATCGAGACGTATCAGGACACATTTCTTGTTCGTAAAGACTCCAAGTAGTTGACATAGAATGTTTTGGTAAAATCACGAATAGCAGTTTGAAGTACTTGGAGGTTGTTGGGGGTTTCCTTAATAAACTTTACTTTTTGTACAATACCAAAAGTAAAAATTCGGTGGACCTATAAGTCCAGAGAACAAAGTGACCACAAGCTCTTAAAAGTGATTCAATCTCCAAAAACCTCTTGAAGTAACTTCATGGACTGTCTAGCTGTCATTCAATGAAAACAATCTCACAATAACAGGCTGGGTTTATTGTTTTTGAGAATAAATTGTGCCAACTATTCTTATCCTGTATATTGCAATGCACATCCCAAATTTCTGCTCATGTAGAAGAATTTAATTTTGGCATGAGTGTTGTTGGTAAACCATATATGTTAGTTCTCCACATGCATATATCCTGATAAATGGAACCATGCCTCATCAGTACAGAAAATATAGTCCAAAATATCAGAATTGTCTGCTAGGAGCTGTTTTTTCAGTCTGTAGTCAACAACATTTAAATCGTATTCACTTTATACAGGGTGACTGAGCTTCTTACGAATTGCCTTGTGTGAAGTTGCAACACCAATATTTTTCTGTCAGATCAACTTTTGCTTGGACTTCTTGGGACTACATTGCATAACAGCTGATATGACATGAAGTTTTTTTCATTGATTACTGAGAGTCTACAACTTTGCTCATAGTCCTCTACTGATCCTGTCTCGATTAGTGCTCTGTCATATAACATGTCCATTAGGAACCATTGTACCTGGAGATGTAATGGAAACTTGTATCTCACTGTTTGTGTGAACTCACCATCCTTGCAGATGTACTAGAAATATTCACTATTATAAATTTAATACCATTCTGAAACTACACAGAAAGAAAGGACTTTAATTTTTCAAAGGCACAAATGCACAAAGAACCAGCCACAAAACCTTCTTGTTCATCAGCCTGACTGGCACATGAAAGCAAACACCATATGATGCAGGATTACCAATCTTTACAGAAAACATTACTTACAGTTCACAAATACTATTCCTCAACTTGTAATTGTATTATATAGATGTGTAGTTAGTTTTCAAACACTCTGTACATGGAATAGAAAGTGCAATGTGAATTGTGATGATAGTATTAGCAATACATCAATATATTACAATATATAATTACTAAAATCTTCTATAATTATTTTTTATTATTAATTAAAAGTTATTTAATTTTCAGATTATGGTGTAAGAGAAGTTCGTTATTTTAATGGAGAAAAGTATGTTGTAATTCCAGAAAAAATACCGGAAATTGTTGTCCCAGATTTAACAGGATTTACTGTAAGTCAATCTAACATATGTTTACATCCAATTAAAGTATATGCATCTAAAAAAAATACACAAACCTCTAATACTTATTATATTAAAAGCAGAAAATTTACTTCAGCTTTTTTTTAAACCGAATTATGAATATACAAATAAAAATAAATAATTTATGATTAATTAGCCCATTTTGCTGATATGATTGTGATTTATTTGTTTACTGCTGGTTTGCCATGAAGTGATGAAATATTTCTTCCACTCTCATATTTTTTTATACTATCAAAAAGAGTCATAGCTTTATATTATTAAAAAAGTGCTGTAACCTATAAAGTAATTTATGATTTACCAGCTACAGAAGAATATTTTTGCATATACGTAATAGTAGTAAAAAATAAAAACTTGTAATAATTAACTAATGATTATTTTTCTATTTCATATGCATGACTATTATTGTTTATTTTGGTCATTTATAACACTTTGTTGCTGTGCTTTTGTGTATTTTTCATAATGTTCAAGTATACTAAAATATATTTTAGTCAACATACACAAATCAAGGTTGTTGTACACATACGCAAAAAAGTACATCTTAAAATATTCAATATAGATGGAATATAAAATCATTGAAAAATCTACTACAAGTATAAATATATTAACTAAGTGGACACAATTCAATCAAACACACTTTTGGATCACATTCTGAACATACATACATATATGCTGCGATTGCTTCATTTGATGTGGATTTACGCCGTGAACATAGTTACAACATTGGTGATCTTCAGTCATATGTCCAATCAAACATTCCCAAATTAACGCGTGAACAGAAAGGCATTTATGATAATAAATTTGCATAATGCAAATGATTGGGGGGGGACCTTCTTCTTGGATGCGCCAGGAGGAACTGGGAAAACATTCCTCATTAGATTGATTCTAGCAACGGTTCGATCAAAAAATGACAATTATCCTGTTGCGGAATATTAATCAGCCAAAACTCTGCAACGGCATGCGACTTGTAGTTAAGAAATTGATGAATAACATAGTGGAAGCAACGATTTTAATGGGGCCTTTCAAAGGTGAAGATCCTCATTCCTCGAATACTCATAATTCCGACCGATACACCATTTTAATTTAAAAGATTGCAATTCCCAATTCGATTGGCATTTGCAATCACAATCAGTAAAGCTCAAGGTCAATCTTTAGAATTGTGTGGTATAGATTTAGATGCGGATTGCTTCTCACATGGGCAACTGTATGTTGTGTGTTCCCGAGTCGGCAAACCAGATAGCCTTTATATCTCCGCAGACAGTGGAAAAACAAAAAATATTGTATATCCACAAGTATTGCAAAATTAAACTTCTATGAAACGTATGCTTTGTTTTGTTTCTCATCCATGCAACCACAATGTGCCACAGCGAAGCGTGGCGGGTAGAGCTAGTTTTTAAATAGTTTTAGTTAATTTCTGATATGAATTACCAAAAAGTTTGAACATGTATTTAAAATTTTCATAATGTTTAAAATTTTTCTAAGAGGTTTTAATCTTGAATAAAATATTAAAATAGTATATTACTTTTAATTGTTCCTTAAAGCAATATTATGTTATGTAATGTTTATTTAATTACAGTTAAAACCATATGTCTCATATCGTGTCCCAGATATTGTTCAACCAGAATTTACACCTGAACAACTTTTCAACGCAGTTTATAGAGATAAAATTGAAAAAGATTTTAAAGAAGGTAAATTAGATGATAATGGGAATTCACTTGAACCTAGTGAAGAAGAGAAACTTACACCTGAAGAAGCCAAAATAAAAGCGAGACAAACAGGAAGTGATCTGTTCTGTCCAAGGAGCAAAAGAGAGGAAGAAGAGCTGTTTGACAATATATTTAAGTAGTTATATTGTATTATTGTTTTAAAAATAAATGTAGTTTGTATTGAATCATATTGCTATAATAAAAAAAAAATACTTGGTAAAAACAATGAATTTTTTTTGTGTCCTTTAGTGTAAATATTAATTATATACATATCTGTATTTCTTCTTCTCTTCTAGATAGAACAATTTTGCATGGTATATGGCCATATTCTGTTACAACATTCATCATGTAATGATTCAGACTTGACACTTTATCATAAGCCAAAAAAGCTGACAATATGCAGTAACCTGTTCAAACAGGAACTATACACATCAACATTATTTAAGTTTCTTCATGCATGAAAATTGTTCAATTCCGGCACCGAATGTTGCATTTAATCCTTAATATTTTCATATTTTTACTTGGCAAGTTGTAGAACAATTAAGTTATAGACAGATGTAGCTTATTTCTGGCCCAGGAACCAACTTACAGACCTTTTAATATGTTTGGTAAGATAAATCATCAAAAGTTTTTTTTTTTTTTTTTTGAAAGAACTTTTAATAGGACTAAAAGTAACTGCAGCTAAAATTTGTAGTTCTTGAATGTTTTTTTTTTTTTTTTTTTATAATTGTCAGTGTAAATGCTAATATTGAACAGGTAGATAAGTGTTTTTTTACTGACAATTATTTAAAATTTTTGTAAGTTTTTTAAATTTAAGATTCATAATCCTAAGTACTAACTTACCTTGGAAACAAATTTTTCTAAGCATAGTCAGTAAGGATTCATCTAAACTTTTACTGTAGAACACTTAACTACATGAGAATGGCCACAGCATGTGATTTTAGTAATAAACGGAAGAATCATGTTATTTTTAATAATAGGTTCATCTTTAAAGAAGGGTAGTTTTTTATTCCTAAAAAAAAATAAATTATATTTACGGGTATTACAATAGACAGCAGAACATTTTCTTATTATACAGTTTTTTATCCACATTGTTTCTTATCCAAAAACAGCATTACTTTGTTGATTTTAAAAAGTAAATCTGAATTTTTTGCACTCCTATTTAAGAAGCACTTAATATTTATTTATTTTTTTTAATAAATGTCTTTAAAATTTCATTTTTTTCTATACTGATTTACTCTCATTTATTATTTGCATACTGCAATATTATTTTCTATGATTATTGTTTAATTTAAAAAAAAGGAGTAGGAGTTCTCAACTTGATAAATTATTTGGTTTTATTATTAGTAACAGTCACAATCCTACAAAAGTATTTTAACAAGAACAGTGATGAAATGGAATGATGTTGTACCAGAATTGAATCTAAGACATCAACTGATCTTTTCTGTCAACTGGTTTGATCAAATCTACTAATGACTGTGTAGTAATTTTAATTCTGTTTTTAATTATTAGCAAAGATTCCTTTGGTGGTCTTTAGCAAATTTATTATGCATACTGATAACTGAAATTTTTGTAATGAAAAATCATTTGGTCACACTGATAATTTAATTTCAGTTATAATTGCTTGTCTCTAATATTTGTTTATTAAAGTTTAATGATGTTTTGATGAGCATTATACTTTATTTTATTTATTTATTTAAAATGTTATTTTTAAGTTAAAAAGCTTAGATGATGAAGAGGGACGATAAGATCCTAGAGATTTTTATTAACTCAGTGTAGAATGTACCAAAATATTTTCATTAAACTATATAATTTATTATCATGCAAATTAGTTAGAAAATTAATTGAATTTTATCTGTCTTAGCAGAATGTATTTGAATTTTATTATTACGTTCAGTTCTGTTTGGTTTATGTATTTTTAATTAAGTGATATGTGATATAAAAATTTGATACAAATAAAGAATTCGGTATTTACCAAGTAAATAATTTGAAAAAGGATTTCTCATTAGATTTTTATTAGTGATACTACTATACTAATAAAGATTTTCACATGATTTTCCTTGATCATTCTATGCTAAATGATGTAAAACTAAACATTATTAATGAAAAAACTGTGGGCAACATATCTTCCCACTCCTGATGTAAACTGGATGAAATATTGATTTATTTATTAATGTAAGAATCTATTGTTAATTTACAAATAACCGCAAAATATTTTTCAGATCAGCATAAAGAAACATAATCTATGAATGAAAATATAATGTTTAATTCTTTAAAAAAAATACATTATTTTTAAAAATACAAAAAGTTATTAAAAATATCATAAAAACATCAACAAAATGCAATAAAAATAGGAAAGGACAAGAAAAAATAATTAAGCAATAAAGTATTGTAAAAAAATTAACAAAAACGCCCAATCAGATAATAATTTATTAATTATAAATAAAATTATTGCTCAGTGTTTTTACATTTCTACGAATATACATAATAGTAAAGCAGAATATTCTGTTTTCAGTTCACAAACTGAGAAACCAAATATAAATATGAAGCAATATTTTATGAAAACACACACTAATGTACATGTTACATTAATTCCCTCCTCTCTTATAATACTTTTCTTCTAATGTTCAATAAATGCTTAAAATTCATTTTAGGTCTATTTATTGTAATATAAGTAGTCAAACAAAAAAACTACTTTATGAGTTAAAAAAGAAATATTCTTAATAATCAAGATAATTGTTTACAGTTACTCATTTAATTACCTGATTATCCACCATACGTTATCAATTCTTGAGTAATTTTGTTTTTCACTTTTTTATATTACCACTTCATAGTATACTGTAAGTTCAGTTAATTTAAGCTGTTAGATCCTTTCTTATTTCAGAGTAAAAACCTTTGAGATAGTTTTATAATTTGTATCATAAAAACCAAAATATTATGCAATTTTATAGAAGTATTGCATATTTTTTATAAAAAGATATATTCTAAGCATTTTTTAAGACCTTTCTTTTTTGACCTTTCAAAATCCAATAAAAGCCTTATTTGGTAAAGGGCAAACCACATGAAATTTTCAAAAAATTGTAAACAAAAGCTGTAGAAAACTTTTTAAACATATATTAACTTTTTTTTCTATAAATTCAAGCCAAAAAAGGTAACACAAAAGAATCATTCAACAGTATTGTGCCCACCATTTCTATAGAATTAAAAAACTATTTACCTGAATAAAGCAACAGCAAAGAATGCTGATGTTTGGGTGGAATATATATATATATATATATATATATATATATATATATATAAATATATATATATAATCTGTTCATTCTTAGAAGGAGATATGAAATAAAAACTGCAAGTGTGGTATTGCGTGTTTATACAGCACACTACTGTACGCACCAAGCTGTTGTTACTACCGAATGTTTAAAAACAAAACATTGTTGTTTATCAATGACTTCAAAATAACACTGTAAATTCTCATACTCCATACTGGATATTTTGTGAGTGTGCATGCGTGCGTGTGTATTCGGCTATTGTGAGATTTATTTACTGTGCGATTATTACTGATTATTGTGAGATTTAATAGTGTGATTAGCCTGTATGTGTGTATATTTGAATAGTTTATCGATATGGCTGATAATTCAGGAACATCTTTTAATAAACACAGAAAGAGAAACATTTGCAAAGTGGTGAAAAAAAAATAGTTTTAAATGTATTCAATCAAATGCTGGAAAAAATCCTACATTGGTTAAAAAGGAAGTAGTGAAACTTACTTCTGAATTAACTGGTGTGTCGGTTATTAGTAATATTAATAGATTACCAACTGAAATAGATCGAAAAGGAAAGGTAGAAACTTCTGTTAAAAATAGAGAACGTAGAAAACCTGTGCTAGGAAAATGGGATGAATTTGACAAAAATGTAATAAGATTGACTACATAATTTCTTTTTTTGGAATGAAATAACAACCTTAAAAAAGTGCTGGCTGTGATTAACGGTGACAAGAGTTTACCAAAGATTGGATGCACTAGTTAATACAAATTACTGTTGTCGATGGATTTTAAATTTATTAAAAGAAATAAAAAAAGTGTAATCATTGATTGAGAAGAGATCATAATTTGGCGCCATAATTATTTTTAAAAAAATAGTAAATTATAAAAAAATGTATAGAAGTATATTTTACACACAACTTCAAGAATTTGGTGTAATACAACAGTTGCATCGGTTAAAACAGCACTGTAACCTCCAAAAAATAAAGGATATACTTCCCTTTATTATAATGTACCACAATTTTATAATTGTGGTACATATTGGCAATGAAAATGGATTTTTAGAGGGGGGACAATCCAAAAAATCTGGAGACTACCCACGATGACATGAACGGAGATATTTTTAGGAAGTAGTTTGAAAAAGTATTGTCGTTATTACACGAAATTAGTATTGTTGTAATGGACAATGCTCCGTACCATATTGTAAAACTGGAAAATATTCCAAACAGTTCATGCAGGAAACAAGAAATTGGTTTATGGCTGCAATCAAAAAATATCCACTTTGGAGAAAACTGTTTAAAAGCAGAATTCCTTGAACTTGTAAAACACAATCTTGACAAATTTAACAAATTTTTAATCAACAATTTGGCTGAAACGAAAGGTCATATAAGGTTAAAGCTTCCCCCTTATCACTGTAACCTTAATCCAACTGAGTTAGTATAGAGCGAAGTAAAAGGCTATGTTGCCCTAAATAATAATACATATAAAATGAAAGACGTTAAAATCCTGCTTGAAAAAGGTGAGAATGAGGTATCTGCTAATAAGTGGAAACAGTGGGTGAAGCATGTTATAGAAAAAGAAAAGAAGATGTAAGACTTAGATAATTTTATCAATGTTGTGGTTGATTAATTAATGTTAGAGATGATTCGTCGTCAACGCCAACTTCTGGGAGTGATGAAGAATCAGATATAATTGAGGGAATCCAGTGTTTGTCAGATACTGACTGAATAAGATAAGCAATTTTCATAACATTTCTAATGGTAAGGATTTGTTCAAGTTATATATTTTACCTATTAAATTACTTTAATAATATAGTCGTTATTGTTTGGGATATCATTGTTTTCATAGGTTTTATTATATTAAAAGTTTTGTAATGAATTAAAAAGTTATAAGTTCACTATAAAATTAAGTATAAAGTAAGTATAAATTAAATAAATAATTGTAATTAAATAAATAAATAAAATTAAGTGTAAAATGAGTATAAAATTTTGTGAGAAATTACAAAAAATTGTAAGTTTAGTATGTACTATTTTTTAGGCATACTGTTCCACAGTGCTCTGTCGTCTGCAGAGTGTTTATGCAATATCCCCTTCTTAGAATGAACAAAGAGTATATATATATATATATATAATATATTTTTATAAATTTTGTTTATATATATTTTTTTTTTCAAAATTTATAAGTAAAACATAAAAACAAAAAAAAATTATTCATTAAAGAACTGCATAAAATTTCACAAATTAAAATAAATGGTTGCATATTCTATGTAATCTTTTTACTTTTCTTATTATTTTTAAAAAGTATGAACACATCATATATGAGAAAATAATCACATAAATTATCAAAAGGACAAAAACAAAAAGAAAGGTTTAAATACTATCAAATAATAAAGAATTCTGAAAAAGATGATGAATATAAAACAAAATTAACATTGTAAATAGTTTTAGAGCCTATTGCATTCAAAGCGATATTTTTAGGCCCTATTACATGTTCTAGGTTACATTTATTATATTCCTCTTAACCAACTCTAATGGTTTAATGAAATAACAAAATATTTTATTAGCTTTTCATTGTAACTTATATGATTTGTTACCTACACTGATAAAAAGATAGCATAACTGTCATAAAACCTATCTTGGTACTTTCGTTTTATGCCACCCAAAAATTCTTGCTCAAATCAACTCAAAAATAATTATGTTGAAAAAAACAATTTTTAGGTGAGAAAAAAAGGTAAAAATTTTTTTTTTTTTAATTTAAATTATAGGAATCATTAATTTTTTTATGTAAAATTATAATTTTATATTTATGAGCATATATTATAACAATTGGGGGCTCTACATCCCCCTAACCCCGCTGAATAATCATTATATTTGCTCGATTTTGGACATAAAAATAATTTTAAAATCAAAATAATTGAAAAAAAAAGTTTTTTTTTAAATTGAAAAAAATTATTTTTCCTTGCCAAATCAAGTTGTGAACATGTTATAAACTCATTCAATATAAGCAGTTACATTTATTTATTTTATAAATATAATTTAACCAAACTTAATCTACGCTCGCTAAACTTGACTAATTAACACAATAACATTTTGAATATCTAAATAATAAATTCAGTAATTGTTGCAATTATTTATTATTTAAATAATCAAAATGTTATTGTGTTAATTATGGTAAGCAAGCATAAGTAAAAAAAGTTTTTTTACCTTTTTTCTCATTTGTTTTATTTTTGAGATGATTTGGGCAAGAATTTTTGGGTAGCATAAAACAAAAAAGTACCCCTATCCCAAAAAACAAATAAGTAAATAAATAAACTGGGAACTAGTATAATAATTCATGGAACATACTAGTTCTATATTGCATACAAGAAATTTTTAGCAATAATTTTAGCTTAAACTCCATAATATGCCTGGCAGACAATGTGCTATATGTAGATCACATCTCAGTTTTGTTTTTTCCACTAGATGTCATTATTCATTTAGTATCGATTCACGGTTTGTTAACCGTTATTATAATCATGTTATTGCAGTCCATTGTATATGTAATTTATGTATTTAATGCTAATTAGGGAAGGTTAGCAACCGTTAGGTTTAATATAGTTAACCCACCTGGTTCACTGTTACCATCAGGTATTACTTCAGAGAATGAATGAGGATGATATGTTTGAGTGTAATGAAGTGTAGTCTTGTACAGTCTCAGGTTGACCATTCTGAGATGTGTGGTTAATTGAAACCCAACCACCAAAAAAACAGCAATATTGATGATCTAGTATTCAAATCTGTATAAAAGTAACTGTCTTTACTAGGACTTGAATGCTGGAACTAAGTATACAGCACTTTTCTGAAAAATTACTGAACATTGGTATTTCTTACTTAACAAACAAAGTAAAAATTTCTTTGAATTTGCTATTTTACTAGTATAATCAAACAAAATTAACTGTAAATTTTCACAATATGTTTCTTAGAAACTGGACAAATATAAGTAATTTAAATTTTTTTATCTGTTATAAAAATTTAATATTTCAGTCAACTCATAATAAACATCCCTAATGTCACTTATCATGTAAACATAAAATTATTCAATGACTGCTCCTTTACTTTTGTTGTTCATAAAATTCTATATTTAACACATTGACTTACATAAATTATTTATAATCTCTATGACAGTTTGATTATATCAGTTATTTATTGTTTATAGCTTAAATATTGTATAATCAC
The DNA here is from genome assembly GCF_047948215.1 of Lycorma delicatula. Taxonomy (NCBI): domain Eukaryota; kingdom Metazoa; phylum Arthropoda; class Insecta; order Hemiptera; family Fulgoridae; genus Lycorma; species Lycorma delicatula. Next base: position 35,425,562 of record NC_134464.1, on the reverse strand, counting down.
GATGTATAATAATTGTGATTACATCACTTGATGTAACAGCTTTCATGAACTGATAATTATTTCTTGTCATAGTGAAAGGAAAAATACTGATAATATTTAGTTGTTCTCAAAAATTGTTCACGAACTGTTCAGTAGTAGTCTGTAGTATATTGATATAAAAAAAAAATAAATTTGAATGAAATATAGAGTATAAAAGGAGAAACAATACAGTAACAGAAGAAAAATAATTTCTAATGTGATTATTCTTTTTTTTTGACCTGAATAATAGAATTTCATTTTTAATAAGTAACTAATCTTAGGACAGTGGCAAGTGTTATGATCAAGAAAAGTATTAGGTAAACCAAAAAGCAAAAGCAACCATTGGTGTGTAATTTCTCCTTCACTTTTCAACTCCCTGACAAAAATAAATAAAATAACTAATCTGAATAACTTTGAGAAAGATTTTGAACAGGTAAAAAGTCTATTATAGGAATGAAACAAATTATGATTAGCAAAAAAAAAAGAAGAAAACTGCTCATTTATAGAAAAATTGGCATTCATGTGAACATAAATAATGTGTTATTTTTTATGTTTCATTGATCATATTATAATAAAACCAAATAACCAAATTCCTTTCAATGAGGTAGCCGTTTCATTCTTCATTTCCACTTAATGAAATGAAATAATGAGTTTAATATAGAATATCATGAAATTCAATTAAACATTAACAATTACCAAGACAATCATTGTCTATATCCGTTTCAAATTTTATAAATAATAACTTATCTTTCATTATTCTAAATACTTGCTAAATGTTTTGAAAAAAACCATTCAGCAAATGTTTAATAAAAATATAATGCATTTAAAATTATTGTTTTATTTTTCACCAATTTTTATTAGTATTTAATAACTTCACATAACCATCACTGTTATTTTTATTTATTAATATTACTTAAATCATTTTTCTTTTTTATTTATTATTTTTGTATGTAGTGATGCTGCTCTGATCAAGGTTTTTTTCAAGTTCTGTTTGATCCTTATCTTGTAGGCAAATGCTAGAACAATTCCTTTTTGTTATTAATGGAATAACACATCTATTATATTTCATATGATTTGTATAATCTACAATTGTGTTATAACCCAATAAAATATTTATTTATTAATCTTGTATAATAAAATATAAAATATACATCTCTTAAAGAATACTGCACATAAACGCCAAGTTTTAGATAACATCCCATAAATGAATGGTGTAGGCTAAATTTATAAAGACAGTATTTAAGTTTTATTCATTTTAGAGAAATTTATTAAGTATTTAATTTTCAAGTATGTTAACTTTAATTATTTAAAACTCAAGTAACACTACCAACACATGCACTTTATAAACAAACAAATTACACACCAAACTTTACGTCAAACAATGTTTTTGTTTTACGTTACCCAATTACTTGTATATTTGTATTATTAAATGGATGTTAAGTACTAAATCTTTTTGATCACTGGTAGAGTTGCAGGTGGTGTAATTTAGCAGCATCAAAGGAGCTGTAAAAAGCTTTAAAAATATCTTTTGAAACAAAATTAAACACATTTAGAAATTAATATTTTTTAACTTATTTTTTCAAAGTTAACCTGGTTTTATCATGTTAATAAATGAAAGAAAACTTCTTTTTAATATATTTAAGAATGTATATTTTTTACAGTGTTTTTATTAAAATAATGTATACTGTGTACTTAACAATTTCTGTATTCTACCTGTAAGATAATTAATATTCATGTATCAAACAGCCATAATCATCAATTTACACTGAGACCACATCCATTAGATAAGAGTGAAATTTATTAGGTAAAATGTTTATTAAAATCATAGAATAAATGAAATAATGTAAGTAATTTTAAAGCAATGAAAAACAAATTTAAAAAAAATGCATTTACCTTCTATAATTTATAGATATGAAAAACTGCGGTTAAAATCCTCAGACTTAAATACTTGCAACCAGTAGTTCTTAATAATACTTATAAATATTTAGCCTAATGCTAAACACAACAATATTTTCAACAGTCTACATTATAAGATACCTTGTTTGATATATTTTTATTAATTTTATTGACTAATGCAATCACATTTTTTTTTTCATTATTAATATTACAATAATAATTATTGTTGTTCCTAACAATCTATTGATAATATATTAACTATTATTAGCACATCAAACACATATTTCTTCTACAAATCAGAATTTTTATAATATGTAAAGTAGTAATATGAATATTGTAAAAGCTAGAAAAAAAATTCCTTTTCTCTGACCAGCAGAGTATGACAATATTACATTATGATAAACAGATAAGAAATTAATATAAAAAGCATTAATTACAGAAACTGTAAACAGTTCTATTGATCTTTCGGGAATTTTTTTATTCTACTTTTAAAACATAATGATATACATAGCAATAAATTTTTAAATAACCTTACTATTATTATTGCTAAATTTATGCTAACAGTTTCATTTACTAAACATTTAAACTACACGTATTTTATATATCTAGAATTAGTTATTTTATTAGTATTAAAGCTGAATATTAGTATATAAACATGAATAATAAATACTTACATAGTGGTTTCCAGCTACAATGAAATGAAATTATAATAACCTACTTCTTTTGACTATTGGAAATTGAAGAAATAAATATTGCAAGGTATGCAGAGAGAATTTAAAAAATGATTTGATTTAAAATTTTTTAAAATAATAAATTGAATAATTTTGATAAACAATTAAAAAAAGTTATTAAAAAGCCTACTTATTATTATTATTATTACTGAAATGAAATTAAGTCACCATAACTCAAAATACTAATTCAACAAAATGTGCATAACACATTTGGTTAGAGGATACAAAAACAAATTATAAGAGAAATCTTTTTTGTAATTGATGTTAGTTGAGAAGCATGTGAATAGTTAGCAGAAACTAATTCAACAGTAGTAGAATTCTTAATGAATCTGGATTGTGCACACAAATGCAGAACGTATACATAAAAATGTTTCATCAAATCTACGCGTTTATATACATACATTTTACAAGAACAGATAAAATATAAAAATTCAAACATTTTTTTGCTTGTTTTCATCATGAGAATTCTTTATTTTTGTTTTTGAAATTGTTTTACTGTAACTTCAAGGAAATGCTAATTTATGTCAAATGAACACGTATTTGATTATTTTTGTTTATTATTTAAACATCAAATGCTTTTTAACATTTGGAATTACACTGAATCAACTTGTAAATTATTTTTAAATGTTTTTTTATCAACTTGCAACCACCTTCAGTCACAAATAGTACACATCATACATTGGTGTTAGCCTATAGTTTTTAATCTGGCAAATATGTGATTAAAAAGTGTGTTGGATATGAATTGTGCCTCTTTGTTTAGTATATCATTTTTTCTGTTTTTTTTTTGTTTTTTTTTTATATTTCATTATGTTCAACCATGTTATAAAAGATTTGTAATTTGAGTCTGTGGTTGGTAATTGTTGATCATATACTAAATGAACATTCACAGTTAAAATCCAAAACAGTTTGTTTATTTCCAGGAGAAAAACACTTTGGCATTATCATTACCTGGAAACAACATGCTTGTTGTATAAATAAACATATATCATATTTTATATTCCAATTAGACCACTAAAATTTCATACTGCTATACAACAATTACCAAGAATAGCTAGTATACGTTACAGTAATTTAAATGATTGATTATTAACAGAAAGCCCTAAGGAACTGTAAAACATAAGATAAAAACATTTCATCATCCCCTAGAATAGTTTAAATGTTAGTCCCCAGCTTAAACTTGCGATGTAATGTCGCATAACGGATGTTTTAAATAATTTTTATTGCCTACTGTCATGGACAAACATAATAACTGTTTTGTAAATATTAAATATTTTGTGAATTATTTAATATTAGTAGTTAATATTCTAGCTCATGGATAGAAAGTCTTGTGTAAATTAATGTGAACAAGAGGTAATTTTTAGTTAGTTGTGTTGTATCACTGTTTCCAAGTATAGTATAGGTGTTTTCCTCCATTTCAACTATTTCTTTTTTTTTTACCTCCAAGACCACCGTTAGGTATTGCTTCAGAGGATGAGATAAATGAAAATTTTTGTAGCATGTGAAAATGCCATGCCTGACCAGAATTCAAACCCAGGACCTCTGGATGAAAGGCCGAGACGCTACCACTTGCACCACGGAGGCCAGCTTCCAGTATTGCCTGAAAATATCTTGTTTGTTTTGGAAGGATATGTGTATTGCTTAACTATTTTAGTTTGGTTTCTTCTAGTGTAAGTGTTCTTGTGACTTCATTAATAAATTTAGAAAAGTAGCATATGTTTTTAACTGCTAAGAAAAGAAGCAAGGGAATAACACTCAATGAACATACTCGTATGACCAAAGACAGATAGCAAAAAGTGTAAGGTTAGTCTTAAGTGTAGTTAATAAGATAATTAAATAAAATCTTGAGATGATTCAATTTCACCCCAACAAAATGGTCGCTGTGGAAGAAAACGTAAAACCATCTATAAAGATTTTACATAAAGTAAAGATATTTTACATATAGTAAGTAAAATTAATCCTCAGAAAAGTAGTTCTAAGTTACAAAAAGACTTAGAACCAGCTGGTGTGAAAATTCACGATTCTATTGTGTGCATAAGACTTCTGGAAAGTGGTTACAAGGCATGAAGGCCTATAAGAAAACAACTTCTTACAGATGCCATGAAGAAGAAAAAGCTTCTTTGGGCCAAAAAATACAAACTGGAGTGCTGAGACTCAGAGAAAAATCCTTTTCTCTGACGAGAATCATTTTCTAGTTCAGGGTGAAGTGTGTCACATATGTGTAGAAGTGATGATGAGCGGGTTTTGCCAAAACACAACAAACAAGTTGTCAAGCATCCTTTAAAGAAGATGTTTTGGGGATACTTCAACTACTTTGGATTTACAACATTAGAACCCATCTCTAGAATGATGAACAGTGAAAAGTACATCCCATTATTAGAAAATAGGGCTCTACCAGAACTTCAAAAACTTGCAGATTTACTTGAAGTTGAAAACACTGTTTTCCAACAATATTTGGGCCCCTGCCACTCATTAAAGAAAGTTAAGCTTTTCATGTCTCAAAAAGGAATTCAGTCTTTGGACTGATGTGGAAATTCACCAGATCTGAACCCAATTGAAAATGTATAGGCAATTGTGAAGAAAAGACTGAGAAAAATGGACTGCACTACCAAAGAGAAGATGATTTATGCTGTGATAAATGTGTAGCTTCACGATCAAGAAATTAAAGAAATATGTAAAAAACGTATAAATTCAATGCCTGAAACAATTGAAATAGATATTCAAGATGGAGGAGGACTTATTAAATACTAAAAAATACTGTAATAAACACTGTACATTATTTTTTGTAATAAATTTGATTATTTTTGAAAATATACTCTTTTTCACATTCATTTACACAAGACTGTAATTTCAATTCTCACAAAGGATTTAACACATTATTTCATCTACACCTTCCTTGTTAAAAACGAGCATGAATCATGATTAAGCTTCTAATATAATGATATAATAAAATAAGTACAATTTTTCAAAATCCAGAAAAAATCCAATAACATCTGTAGTGAAGAAAATATTAACATAATTATTTTGAGATCATATTGTCTCATAAAAGACTTGAATTTAATTATAATTTGACATTTGTTCTCTACTTTCAAGAAAAACAGTTATGAGAAATTGCCACTATTTGAACCCCAACAGTCAAAATACATTATTAATAAAGTTATTCAAATTTAAATAACTAAAATCATAACCGGTGGATCTGACTCTGAATGACAAACTATCTCAGAATTTCCCGTTACAACTAAAATCTAATCCTAATAATCCAAATTTTGGGCTAGAAGCCCAAAATTATTGGAAAAAAGTTATAAAAAATCATTGCATTATTTATAATTACAAAAATACAAATCTCTGATCAAATATTAATGAATAATGCAGTAATGATAACCATGAAAATTTAAAAAAATAATTTAGACTGCCTAAAAAAAATCCATATAATTATGTACTGTTAATTAAGATTAAATCCAAGCATACAGGTTAATCCTTTTTTTGCAAATTGGAATAACAAAATGTTTAATTGTTTATGTAGAGTTTCTATAATAATGGAAATTAAAGCAAAGTCATGGATTTAGTAATGGAGTAATAGACATTTTTAAATGAACTTTGTCAATATTTATAATTTTTTTAAACTTTTTATAATTAAGTAGATAAAAATAACAACAAATTACCTTAAAACTGCTTTAATACTTATGTCTTTCAGTTTTTCAGACTATCACTATGCTTGTTGTATTTAAATATATTGTCTAAAATGGGAAGTTTAATGGTTTGAAGAATTGTAATGCATAACTAATAAAAAAAAAGTGGGTTACTATTGGTTCTGTTTGTTGAAAATGAAATTATTCAAGCCAGAGAAATAATTTAGTTTTGAATAAATAGTAAAGCATCCCTTTACAACCTTGTGGATTTATAACACAGGGAAAATATCATTTAATAGCTTCCTAAGTTGTGTGTTATAATATAAAATGACAATAACAAAAACAATGTTTAATAAACTGGAAATCACAAAGTATATGACAGTTAACAAATACATTCTAATGCAGTAATATAAAACCTATTTTATATTGTATTTCTGAAGCAGCTAAAAGAATAACTTTTTCCACCCAACAAAAAGTTAAGTTTATTATTAAAGCAATTTTGTTCAGCAACCATTCTACAATTAAAGCAACTAGTTAATAATTCACTGTAATTTTTTTAATTACTTATAATTAACAAAGTAAAGAGAAACTACCAGCCAAATGATTTAACTAGATTAAAAATGTCTTTTAAACATATGGATAATAATTTAGAAGTAAATACTAGTTTATAAAGTTTATCATAGAAGATGGGTGAAGTGACAGAAGCACTACAACTTCTGTCTGACTTCAGGTTTACTGTAGTGTCTTCTGTCAGTTGAATGTAGTGTCAAATTCCAGTTAAATTTGAAAATAATAACTACAAAATTCCTCTCATCCTAATTATAAAACAAATAAAGTGATAATAATCTAGCATGAATCTGTAATCACTATAAGAATAAACAAATGAACTTCTAAGTAAATCAATTTATTTAATCTTATGAAAAAAATGTTTATTAAATAATGTAATTTTTGTCTTTTATGCATAAATAATGCAATAAAAATGTATATTTAATAAAATTTCATTGCAATGAATAAGTACACTAATGTAACATGTATTAAATTCTGTGGTTTATTGATACTTAATTATATTTGAATATCTATATAATTCATGTACTTTAATTGTTGGATTTCAATTAATGGGAATGTTTCAAGAATAATTGACTTTTTTATCTTTTTATGTTTAGCCTTCAGAACCACCATAAGGTATTAAAGAATGACTGACCTGAGAATGGAGAACTCAACTACTGGGGAATGGGGACCAATTACTGAACTTATAACTGGGCCAACAGCCTATTCAGAAAAGATAATAAAACATAATTTTCAAAATTAAATGAGCTGGAAACCACTAGAATATGCTTCATAATTAACAAGTTCACAAAATTGAGATCATTATAAAAAAATTATTTATAATTTAACTAACAATAAATAATCATAATGACTAGGAACAGTATCACTAAAAATTAAATATTTATAATATATACAATAATTACAATAAAAATATTACTACTGAAAACATGAAAAATTTGTTAAATTAAAAATTCCTTAACTCAACAATGATAGCATAAATTAACAAAGGAAAAATAAAAGTACATTTAATTACACATTATATTATAAAAATAACTGTAATAATATTATTAATATTTTACCTTAGTATATGATGGTATGCCAGAAGTTGAGCTTTTATAACATGGTGTGTAATTTAAATAACAGATTGTATCTTTTTTTATTATAAATATTGTTTCTTCTTTATACAAAATATTTATTGAGCACCATATTAATTTAACAGTAAGTAGTTCATTATTAAACACATATTGTATAATTATATAATATTATAACAAAAACAAAAGAAATGTTTCAGATATTTTAAGCAATAATACTTTCTTTTTAAGTCAGAAAAAAATCAATTTATTATTTTTTTTATTTGTCAATACATAGAATTTATGTAATAAAAATATTATATTCCTTGTATTTTCTTATCACATTATTGATTATATTATATATTTTACAATTTATTACTACAGGTAAACTTTCAAAATAATTTAATTATTATTATTAACTTTTTACATGATTAATAAATTCTTTTATTAAAAAATAAATATTTCTGTCAATAAAATAGTGTGTAAAATTATGTTATCACAAAATACAGAATCATGAGAGAGAAGATTAAAAAAAGTAAAAAATCATTAACACTTTGAAGACATTTATTTCTTTTTTATTTTTATTTTATAGAAGTCAATAATTGTAATATATATTTTTTTAAATGTATCTTATATCAGCTAACTGTTTCCAAATACGTAGTTGCATTTCAGCACACCAAGTCCTAATCATTGGAAATGGTGATTAGTAAATACCAATACTCTCAGAGAAAACAATACTGACTGGTACATTGTGCATGTGAGTACCATGACACAGCACCAATTATAATATTAAAGCTATAAATTTATAATACCTTTCTGCTTTGAAACAATGTATTTTACAAAGTCTCAAAAAAGGTTGCAGCAATTTAAAAAAATGGTATCTCAGAAACTACTAGAGATAATCAAATGATTACTTTTTTAAATTTATCAACTCAAAAAGTTTTATTACATATCTTAGAAAGTTTCAATATGAGCTCCATTGGTCATTCTGTAAATATCCAGCCGATAATCCATTTCTGTCCACGTCTGCTGGATCACCGGAGTCATAACTGTGGCAATAGCAGTTGTGATTCATTGTCTTAAATGTTGTACATCCCTGATTTTTTCCACTGTAGACAATGTTTTTTAACATATCCCCATAGGAAAACTTCTAGGTGTGTCAAATCTGGGTTTCTCAGAGACCAAAGCATAGGACTGGCCCTACCAATCCAACAATTAGGAAGTCTTTCATTGAGAGTGTATTAAATGCCTAGGCTAAAGTGTGGGGGAGCACCATCTTGTTGAAAGATTACAGCAACGTTACTTTCTTGTTCAATTTGGTCAACTTGCAGAAAAACATGCAACAACTTTGGCGTAAGGGCTCAACTGCTTTGTCCCCTGGGCCTTTCGGGGGATTTTTTCATTTCCATGTTGCCAGATTCCTTAAACTGCTTGTATCACTGTCTAATGCTGTTTACATGAGGGGGTTCATTATTATAAACATGGTGGAAAGTCTGTTGAAAAGTTATAACTGATTTATACTCCACTAACCACAAAATGCACTTGCTTTCTGCTGAACTGTCACCGTTGCACTGACTGACAGTGATGCAGAGGCGTTGTGCTATTATGTGCATCACCTCAAGGTCTGGACTAGACCGGCTGGTCTAGTCTAAAAAACTTGATAATATCCCAATTATTTTGCAGTTCCAATTAATACTCAATTACATAGGGAGGTATGTTTTTTATGGCTGCAACCTTTTTCTTTAACCCTGTATACTACTTCAGTTCAATATGGGAAACTATTAAAATATCGCTAGTAAAACATCTAACTTAGCTTCTTATAAAAACTAAACTAAAGACTGTAAGGTTTAATGATTAAAATTATAAATAAGATAAAATATTGATATATGCTGAATTAATAGTCTCTTAAATCTGTTCTGGGAAGTATCATGTAAATAAAATTTAAAAAGGGTTTTAGAAAAAAGTTGTATAATACGTGACAGGAACAAGGAAATATGAATGTTGCAGGCAATCTTCTAAAAATGTATTATTAATTAATATTATACATCTTTTCTGTTAACAGACAACACTTCAAAAATTATGTAACAGATAAAAATGCAGTACTTGATTATGCAGTTGCCAGTAACTACAAGCTCCCTCTTATATTTTTTACTTTAATTCTGCTGTCAATTAAATAATATTCTTCTCTTCAGTTATAATTTTGTTAAACATAAAAATGTAAGTAATGTAGTGCAATGAGACAAATGCTAAGGAATGATTGATTAAGGTTGAATTAATGAGTTAATGATGATTACAATACTATAATTTTGACATTTTGATAAAATAATTTATATTAATATCACTAATAAAAAAGTACATCTAAATCTTATAAACAATGAAACGTTAAACAAATTTTTTTTTAAATGTTTAAAATATATTTAAAAAGTTAATGTTAATTTAATAGAATTAAAAATATCAATATAATAAACAAGACAAAAATGAAAAAAAAGAAGAAATTAAAGAAAGAAAACAGTAATTCGAGCTAGTAGTTGCACCGTTGAACTTTTTGTGATTTATAATTCTAAGAATTTCAACTACAAAGTACACTTAGTCTTAAGTGACATAAAATGATAATAAAGGTCTTATTTATAAAAATATTCAATTATTGTTCCTTCATTATTTATTTATTTACAAAGCAGGAAGTAATTGCTTGTAAAGCAGTTAAATAACAACGGATTAAAACAAGTAGATTTGTGAAGGCACGGAAAACAATATTATTTGAAAAAATTATAAAAATTTGAATTAGTATTCAAATTTATATTTATCAGCATTTTTTAATATGGCTAGTGCCACATTTTGTATGATCAAAGTTCATGGGTAAATTATCACACAACCTTAAAAACTGTGATATATACGAATTATCATTAGAAAAATATTTAATTTGTTTTTATTTGAAAATTTTTTTACTTAAAATTTTGGTTTGAAGAAGTTAAGGTTCATAACCCAACGATTATACTTGGCCTTAAGTTAAGATAATTTTACAAAATCCAAGATAGCTTTACTTCTACTGAAATCATAGTTTTCCTCAAAAAAGATTAAATTAGAATAGAAAACTATATTTTGGGATTATACGTTTATTTTATTTTAAAGAAATAAGAAAAACATTATAACCTGCTATATTTTGGTAATTATTATAAATCTTTAAAATTAAACATTTTTCTACCATTCATTTTTTCAAATATAAGAAAAATACATCAGAAACATTATATTAAAAAAAAAAAGTTACAAGAGTTACTGTATTGCTGACGTATGCAATTTTATCCTAACTGAAAACAATTCTAAATGGATTTTTCAGGAAAATATAACAAAATCGAATACAAATATTTACACCAAATTATTGCAATTATACAGAAACAATTAGCTGTTGCAAGTGTAGCAGTTTTAACAAAAAAAAGTATAGTAAGAATGATGAATTGATATTTGCTTGATATGATGATCATCAACTGAAAAGAGGACTATAGTGAGTAAGTTTCAGTTAAATTAGTTTCAAAAAAAAAATTTATTACATTAGTGTGTTTAGAGAGGTACATATTGATTGGCAAATATGTTTTATCAAGTAATTTTTTCAGATGATTATTTTTCATACATAAAGATAAATGAGATATTTAATTTATCTATCTTTAGTTACAGCAATTTCCTTAATTAAAAATTTCATTCATTTTAAAATCTGGAATAATACAGTAATGAATGAACTTGCTTGCATTGTACATCAAAATTAACAAGTCTGAAGTTCTGCTGTAAACAAAATATTTTATACACTGATTAGTGTATTCTTATTTATCAATTAAAATAATTTTTAAGGTAAAAATCTGAAAAAAAATACTTAATGTGTTAATAACATTAAAAAAGTACAAAAGTTTAGATTATACTAGAATATCAGAAGTCTAGTATGAGATAAGTAAATGCCAAAAAATTGCAGAAAACTGGGTTCTGATGGGATAGAAGTATGATTCAATACAGAAAATCATTCAAGGGAACACAACAAGAAGCAAAATAAAAAAAATAATAGATAAGGGAATCGGTGGGTGTGGATAGAACACTTGATAGAGTTTGGAAAAAGAAAATGAACTTAGAAATTTGAAAAGAATGGTAAATCAAAAAAAAAGCTATTTAAGGTATTTTTTTAAGCAGAAGGACATCAGCTGAATTATAGGGAAACCTATGAGGATGTGATATGATACTGTGATAAAATTAGAAATTAAACGGAATATTTTGGAGTGAAGAAGTTAGAAGATTATTTTTTAACAGGAAAAGTGAAGATCTATGATGTTAATGGCCCAATCAGGAGAAGCCTGAAAAGTGGGACCAAATTAATTAAGTAAGAAGAAATAATTTTTATATGCAACTTTCAAAGCAATATTTAGTAAAGCTTTTTAAATATTACTAAAAAGTAATGTAGGGAAGAAACTGGTTTTATTATTAAAAACTTATAATTGTAATAGAAAAATGTAATTATTATTTTAATTTTGCATTATAATTTACAGTGTATCAAATAATTATAGATAAAAATATTATTAAATTTATGAACTGAAAAACGGTATTTTGACAAATGATATGTTTTACTTACTGGAAATAGTTGTGAATGTGTCTGTTGTTATATATAATTTCTGTCCCTTTTATTATAAGTAAAGTAAAATACAATAATTACAGATCTATTAATAGAATATGTATTTTATGTTATTTTAAGTATTTATTTAACCTTAAAAAATAATTATTTAATAAATTCAAAATTTAATAATCTTATATGATGTATGAGATTAATAGCTGAAATAAACAGGAACAAAAGTATTAAATAGATCAGGTTAGAATTAATTTAAAGTTATGACCTACTTAAAGTTATTCAACCAAAAGTAAATTCTAGAAATGATCTTCAAAGTGTTAAAAATAGTTACAAAATAACATTTTAAAATTAATTTGAAGGTAAAAATAACTAAATAAATATTTTTTCTTTTATTAATATATATTAAAAAAATAAGAATATAAAAAATCAGTCAAGAAAATTGATATACTATTAACCCACAAACAGTTAAGGCCAGTTAATGAAATATAATGTTTTACATTACATTTTTTTCTTCTAATGAAAATAATATGTTTGCAAAATAATATACTGGCGAAATCACTGGTCCACTTATCTATTTTCATTACATTTAGACCAATTAATTCTAATCACCATAAATAAACTGTTTACTTAACAATGACATATGACGATTAATTAATTATTTAATAAAGATTTTATAATGATTTACTATTAATGGTGGAATTTGTGTTGTAATTAGAAATATTTAGTATGAAATTCAAGAATGTTTGTGATATGTATACATTATTTTTTAATAATTGTTAATATGTTTTTCTATTAATTTTTTATGGTCCCAGTTAGTTGATTTATAGAACAGAACATGAGTTGTATTTCCAAATTGACTTCTACATAAGACAACATTTGATTTCTCATGATTACAATTTTCATAGGAATATATAAAAAAAAAATTTAAAAAACATCTAGAAAAAATAAAATAATAGTACATCACAACGTAAGTGAAATTATCTATTTAGTGTTAGCACAATTGAAGATCTTTGTTTACTAGAACTGTGCTATTCAAAGAGAAAGATATGCTTCTTTCTATCAATTAATATACTGTAGCAAAAATTGAGTGATTTTGTACTCAGATATGAAAGAAAATGAAACAATGAAATAATCAGTTTTTTCATTCATTTAATATGGTGATAATAAAAATACTGGTGTTTCATAGTGATCACTCAGTCAAATACATCATAGAAATGAACACATAACTAAATAGAATTTTTAGGCCCAGTATAAAAACTATTTATGCCATTACAGTACGGCAGACAATAAATACATCACAGGAAAAAAATTATAATCAGAATATTTTTAAATCTAACAAATGATTAAACACTAATAATTTCTTGGCTTCACAATTTCAAATGTTGATTTTGAAAAAAAAATAATTTCTGATTACAAAATAAGAGATATGAGTAAAAAATACAAAAATATATCAAATTTATATAGCCCAACAAAGAACTCCAAAGAAAAAACAATAATCTGCTAAATATTGTTCAATAATTAGATATTACTCCTTTGCCATCACCTTAACTTTTCTCAACTCAGGCACCTGAGTAATAAAATAAATAAAAATCACCATATGGTTTGGAAAATATGTAATAGTGATGAACATGCCAGAAAAAATTTACTAGCCTGTTTTGGGAAGCTAGATCAAAGTTCATATAAATGAGTTTGAGCAATTAGAAAAAACAAGAAACCAAACACTGTTATCAATATATTTTAAATTAGTTAAACCTTATTTGTAAAGAATGCTTGACAATATGTATCGATAATGTGATTCTGTGTATTTAACACTGTAACATTAGACTTCCAAACTGAACATTTCATAAAACTGTACCTTAAATAAACTATTGCATTAAAGTTCTTTTTTTTAGAAATATATGCTATCAGTATCAAATCATGAAAATAGTATCAAATATATATATATATATACACTTGCATATAGATTTTATAGTAGTCTCTTGCAACAACCCATGATGTACATTAAGTCCTTACATCTTTTTTAGGATGTTATATGATTCTTGAAGTTGAGATTTTACACCACTAGGTAAATATCATACCACAGGTAATTTTATATAAATTTAAAACATTTTATTTTTAATATCTTATAGGGTTTACATATTGTCCTTTCTGTCTATAAATTTAACCCATTCATCTTTCTATAAGTGCAAATGTTATACCATGCATAGCATTCTTAAATTTTGCTCCATCAAAATTTGCAGTTAAAAAAAATTATTTATAATGGAAGGGCTCCTTAAAAATTCCTGTATATGATAATAGTGAACATTTTTAGTTGCGCCTCTGCTATTCATGGGTTAATAACGAAAATTTAATTTAATTTAATCTTTTAATAAATGATAAATATTAATATGTCACTTAATAAATATTAATATGTATTTTGAAAGAATTCTTCATATGTAATAAAAATTATCATACATATTTTAATTTCTTTAAAAACAAAATATATGTAATAAATATAATTACATACAATTATCATTATTTATAGTGCTAATAATTAATAAGTATAATAATAATAATTAATAAGTTACTTAAAACTTACTAATTATCCATTAACCTTATATAGTAACAAACAATAAGAAAAAATTCTATCAATAAATTAATATATAAATATCACACTATTGATGCATAATTATAAAAAAGAATATATATAGAAATGTATTTGTAGAAGTAAATACATGAAATAAAATAATTAAACAATAAATAATTATACTTTATTTTTAACATTATAAAAATATGATTGTCAATAAAATAAACAATAAATTTAAATTAGCATAATTTTAAAAAATGCAATAAAATAATTATGTAAATAATTTACATAATAAACTATAAAAAACTTTTTAAAAAAATATTATCATTAATGATAAAGTTTTTATCGTATAATAATGATTATGATTATTTTTATGATTTTTTTTCTTTGAATTTTATATTTAATGTTACATTGATTCCATTTGTTCTGTCAATTCAAGAATAGGACTTTCAGATACAGGTTGCATTGGAGATAAACTGGAGGACCATGTTACATAAGATGACGTTTGACCTGAAGAAGGAGCAGACATCTGAAAAATAAAAAAAGATTAAAGCTGTTAGCTATTAAAGCTAAAATTCAATTAAATATATAAATTACAGATTAAAATGATAAAAAAAATATCAACAGCTCATTTTAAAATTATTGAAGGAACTTCTTTTTCTATCTACTGGGACTTCTTACTAAAGAAAATTTTGATAAGATGTTTAGAAGTACAAGTTTCATTAATTTGAAAGCAAGTAATTTCTAATTTTGCAAGAATTTAAAGTTTTATCACATTTTGTCAAGCTTTTCAGCAAATTATATTTATGGAGTAAATAATTAAAATACAATAATATATCACAATAGCATGTTATGGAAACATGCTACAGAACATGAAGTGAATAAAATATTTTGCCTCATGAATAGAAATGAAAGGCAATTTAAAATTTATATTTCATTTGGAAAACTACAAATAATTCTCCTTTGCAATTATTTAACTCATATTAAAAATCAACATGAATTCCGATAACTTTTAATTATTGTGATAGAGGTAAGAAAACATTATGTAGACATATAAAAAATAAAGTAAATTAAAAGAAAAACTGATAATTAAACAGAAGAAATGTCAACATAGTTAAAGTGACAGATTTAAAAATTTAAATATTCTTTAAGAAAATATTAAAACATACTAAACAGTACCAAGGAGAGTGTCATCATTTATATTATGCTCAAAACTAAATATTTTAATTTTTTAATCTAATTTGTTTTGTGATAATTCATCCTCAATTCCTTGGTGAGGAAACCACAAAATTTCACTATTTTTAAATGGTCTACATGAAAATTTGTTTCTAGAAAAGCAGTATCAATTATTATTTTTTACTCTTTTTAAGGTATTTATTTCATCACATAAGCTTTAAGCTATGCACATGAAGTTTTCCGCTATTATTTGTTAAATTTTTTTACAAGGAAATTAGTTTTAAATAATTCATCCTTAGCATAAAATCCTGATGTTAATGGATAAGTATTTTATTAGTCTAGTTTCAAAAACGTTTTTTACTAATATTATTTTAAATATTTATGAATCTTTATGAAATACTTGACCTCCTACAAAATAGGCAGAAGAGTATTTGATCTATTGTTTCTCAATAGAAAAGGGTTATGTGTTAAAGGGAAATGTGCTACCTTACACAACTTGTCCCAGTCTTTTTTAAGAATGTGATGCTCTTAAACCACCTGAGGTTCAAGAGACACCAGTCATAGTTATTTTCTCTGAGAGTAATGTTGTTCATTCCACTGCCAACTCTTATGGTAAATGAAATGAAGATTTCACTTTTAGGGCTAAATTTCTCTTGCATTTTGATGGGCCTTGCATGTTAATGTGAAAAACTATATTTAACTCAGTGAAGAAGGAAATGGGAGTCACTTTTACACATTACTTTGTATCTTATGCTAAAGTTATTAGGGAGTAAGCCTGGCATGCAGTTCTGTTTACTCTTGGGATTGGGTTATGACATTTACAGCAATGACATGTTATCCACATCAGATCATCTACAGCCATTATGTTAATAGCACTTAACATATATTCATGAAATACTTTTCTTAAGGAGATTAGTACGCCTGGATCTATCTGGCTTATTGTCTAGCCAATGTACAGAAAATAGATCCCTCAAATCAGTTTATAAGCAGCCTCCTACCAGATAACACCAAAGGATTCGCTGATACCATTTGTAAGTACTAGCATCCTTGACATAAAGAAGATGCTTCTTTACGTCGAGGACTCTCTAATGTAAGCATTAGAGAGTTTAATGTATACCCTCAGAACATATAATGGGAAGAAGGAATCAAGGAAATGGAAAAAGGTGGGTAATGAAATAGGATGATTTACCCATTAAGATAGATGAGGGTATAGAATAATCTGTTTTATGCACTCTTGGGACGTGAAATATAAATATATGCATATTTTTTATCTGTGGATTTATATGTATATGAAAGTTTATGTAAATTTTGTAAGCACATCTATCTTCCAAACACTACTTAAAAATTCTTATTATCTTTGTAAGTAGCATTTATTAATTGAATACAATGTATGTTATTTTCTTTTCTCTAGAGTTTTGTAATATCATTCATGACAATAGAATGTATCCTTAATTTGTATTTATTGTACAAAATGATTTTCAGCCATAATTAGTATGAGAAGGCTTTGTAATTGTAATTTTTGTATATTATGATGGATAAAATAAACCTTTACCATTATTCTTAACTTTTGAGACATACATATAACTTTTTAAAATTCATACCCCAAAAAAATATTTTTTAATAAGGAAGTATGACCCCCAGTAAATAACTTAAATTTAGATTAAGGTATGGCCTGGATTTTAATTATGGTTATAATAAATTGATTTTGATAGTTTCACTAAAAGTGAATTTTTTGTCCTTGCATGAAAATTATAAGCTATGAAAAGATATAAATTAATTTATTTTACTCAAAACATTTGCTGTGTGATAAAAATTACATCAAAAGAAAGAAAACAAATACAAAATACCAAAATCAACAACGCATATGTACATGTTAATAAACCATCGTAAGCATTTAAAAGATATAAAAACAGATTTAATTCATTTAATTAAAAAAGAAAAAATACATATGTAATGCTAATGGTCGCTCCTGTGTAGAACAATTTCTTAAATTATCGTATACATCATACTGAGAGCCAAGGACTGTGTAGTTAATTTTGTTGGTTATTCAATTGATAGTGAAATCCTATTTAAATCCTGGAGAATCTGTCCTGAATAATAAAACAAGAGAACTCGTCAATCAAACATTAACAAATCAATCAAACAAATCCAAAATAAATTTTTGATGGAAATTTCCAACAAAACTGCTCGAGTTAAAGATTGGAGTAAGACAAGATGATGAACTCTCACTTATTCTTTTTAACTGTGATTTAGAAAATATTGTTAGAGAATGGAGAAAACAGTGGAAGATCACTAAATTAGTAATAAAATCAGACTGAAATACAAGAAAAACAACTTAACAATAGACTGTCAAGCATTTGTAGATAATCTGGCTATCATATTAAATTCAATTGATATAGCAATGAAGCAAATAATCTTAATTGAAACAAGCAGAATTAAAAGACTGCAGATCTCCTTTGAGAAAACATGTCTCCTTTCAGAATTCATGTCAAATATTCAAAAATATCCTAGGGCCCATCATAAATATATAATACTGAAGACACAGTAATGAACTGTACAAAAAGATTGGATATAATCAGAAAAAGAAGAAACTCCTTCTACAGTCACCTACAAAGAATGTACCCTAACAGGCTGGTTAAAGACTATTTGTATATTTTAAAAGTTTAAAAACCAATAACAACTGGAACAGAGAAACTGAAAGAGACATGAAAGAAACTGAAAACAACACAAGAAGACGCTAAAGAATGTTCATCACTGAGAAAGAAACTACAAAATATTACACATTTACAGAAAAAACAAAGACAATTGAAGAAGTAAACTTGAACAAAATGAAGAAAAGAAAAACACCAGGAAATGATAAAGTAAATATGAAGAAATGATTCTTCAAATCTGATTAAAAATACTAAAATTGACTAAAAAAAAATTGTAAGTTGACCAGGCAGTTTATTATAGTATTTTGAGGCTTACGAATACAAATATTTTTTACACAATTTATAATTTAAGTAACTTCTTTCACAGGTGTTGGAATGTGATATTTTTAAAATATCAGTTATTTTATTTAGCAATTAACACATGCAAAGCACATCAATCAAAGCAAGGTTGAAGACACACTTTTAAGTTAATGGAATTTTATTTCATTTCATAAGAAAAAAAAAACAAAAAATTATAAACAAGATAAAACAGGACATTATAAAATTATAACACAGGACATTGTTTTAAGGGATAAGTACCTCATCAGGGTGTGCAGTCATTTCACAAGTACTATTTACATTTTTTTTTTTATATTTTATACTTTTATTCATAATAACAGATTATGTTTTCATGAAAATCTAACATGTTTTATAATTAATATTCAAGCAATATTTTTAATACCTTAAAAATATTTTAATATTTTTAAGGTATTTAATAACACTTTATTAAAATTAACCTTTATCAGTTATTACTTTTTAATCATTTTATCGCTTACTACATTTTTTTACTTTTCAGAGAAAAGTATGGTATTACTTTTGATTGCATGGTGAGATAGGGAAGTAAAATTGAATTTTATTTATGTTTTGAGGTGTGAGGAGTACGAAGATACCATTCACTTAAAATGCAATTTCCTTATATATATAGGCCTATATATAAAATTTGTTGCACAAAAGTCTCCAAAACTACTCAATCAATTTCATTGAAATTTATATATGCTGAGGTAGTGTATCTGAAGTTGTGCGTATCTGAAGTTTGATGAAGATTAGTTGAGTCGTTCTTCAGTTACACTCAATTTAAGTTCGACAACAGACAATCAATTTATATTGACTAACATTACTTCTATTTGAGGTTGAGGTTATGTTAGTGAACAATCTCAAGGTTATGTTGACTTTGTATTGGTGTATTTTCATATGCACCAGTAATGCAGTGAGCCACAGAGGTGAGTTTAAACTTTATGCTTATATCCTTTATAAATAGAGAATATTTAAATTTTAATATTAAATTTAAAAAAAATATATACCTCCCTTAGTTTTCTTGTTTAATTTATGTTTTGTATATTTCTTGTACAAGAAATTATAAAAAATAATTGTACAAAATGCTTTTCTTGCACAGTAATCTTTTTTTATTAAATCAAAACAGTGGATTAGTTTTATTAAAAAGCACTCTGAAGAATTCAGATATCTATTCAAGTATGCAGGAATAGCAAAAAAAAGCAATATTAATTTTTTTTTAAATTATTTTTTATTTAAAATCTGAATACTTCTCTAAAGATTTAACCTTAATTACTTCAAATATAATGTTTAATTATTTTTATTTATTTAATATTGATCCCGAAGTGAATAGAGGAATTAAGAACACATTACTACAAAATTTCTGAATAGAAAGAGTTAACAATCAATTGGCTTTCTCTCGAGAACCTGAGAGAAAAGAAATACTATAGTTGCTTTCTCTCAAAGTAATCTAACAATACAACTAGTTACTATATTGAGCAGAGTAATGGTATTACTTGTAGTGCTGAATATCACCTACATTGTGGTGGAGTTGACATCCAATAATGACAAATAGTTGACAAATATTTGGCTTAATGAAGAGAAACTAGAAAATTCACTCTTTTATTGATAAATCTAGTATAGGGTGTTTGTTATTCTTAACAACAGCTGTTTAGGTTTTGGATATTTTGATTGCATCTGATATCAGATTGCCTACAACCTTCGTTATGATAAAAAATATAGATATTCCATGTTTATATCTATGCATGTTAATATTTATTGTATTTGTTATATCTATTAGATGTTAATAGTTTTATAGTATTTCAAATAAATTACATAAATACTGGAAACTTTTATCAATATATTTTATGCAATACATATATATGTATCGCATAAAATATATTGCATATTTTATTCTAAGATGAAGAGGAAAAAACAACAAAACATACTGAAATCATTAAATAATCTGATCAAACAGAAGTGGATTTTGGCAATGAAGGAAATAAGAAAAATATATTGATAATTTAAAACAAGTAACGGATATACATACCCATTCTGTCAAAAAAGTTGGAAAATATGTACTCAGGTAGTTAATCCAAAAAAATATGATCTTCATATGAATGTACTAAATATAATTTTAATAAAAGAAAGGTAACATTTTATGATGAACTTTATAGTTATACTGCTGATAATTACTGAAAATTTATGATTGTAGTAAATTTTTTATTTTCTAATAATTAATTTTGTTCTGTCATTATTTTTTAGTTTATAAATGGAATAATTTGTTGAATTTCATCTAATTCAATAGTTGTTAGGTTCATTAAATTTACTTTGATATTTTTTAATTATTAACTATACATCAAGTATTGTTACAACAGAAAGGGATGTATTAATTTTTTACTTTACACTACACCTGTCCCAGTCTTTATTATGGCTGAGATATAGGTACCACATCATAAGTTGCAACTAAGGTACAAGAAGCATCAGTCAGAGTTGCTCAGTAAATGTAATAATGTTCACTAAATAATCAATTCCTTAACAAATAAAGTAACGGTGTCTCACTTGTAAGGCAAAATATCACCAGTTTTTCAGTGGGCTTGGTATGTTGATTGGAAACTGTGTATTTAGCATAAATTCTCAAATAAATCATTTATATCAAATAAGTGAGTGATTTATTTAAGGACTTCTACAGGTATTACAGTTGTGGATATTAATACACATACTGTATATTTTAGAAACATTCCTTTTTATCTTTTATTCATATTTTTACAGGTGTTACCAGACTTTGACATTAGAAATTTGGGAGGATCTTTATAGCTACTGTACTTCCTGACATATACCTATTGCTAACAGTTTATGAAGTAAAAATACAATTATTCTCTATTGTTACAATCTGTACCCAGTGTTATCCAATTATCCAAGAAAAAATGTTTTAGTTGTATTAAAATATTATAAAAAATAATATTGGAAATTATACAAATGTCTAGCAATTCAGTTGCCAAAACCAATGTGTTACTGAAAAAACTTAAACTTAAATTTCTGTTTATTTCTAGTTTATAAAAAAAATCTCTTCAATCTTGCAATTCCTTCTATATATATATATATATTAATATAAACTTAATAGTTATCTATTTATTCCTACAGCCACAGACTGTTGCTAAATTACAGTATCTATGATGGTTGAAATGAATTATAAAGTGTGTGAAAAATGCCATGCCTATTACAGACTTGAACTCAGAACTTACAGTTAAAAGGCAGAGACACCACTATTCTATCATGAAAATTGTTATCACGCAGTTTTTTGTCAAAAACTAATTGATTTTCAATGTTGTGTAGGCAGGCATGTTGTCATGATGAAGCAGCCAGTCCCCAGATCGCCACAATATAGTTTTTTTTCTCACTGCTTCACGTAATTGCTTCAGCACTTGCAGCTGGTGAAGTGCATAGTGAATGTTGGTTCACTGCGGTGACCTGTGTAACAAATTCAACGTGAAGACTTCTTTGATGTCAAAAAAAAAACAAACCATAATGCACTTCACACTTGATTTCTCTTGCTGTGCTTTTTTTAATTTGAATGATGAATCTGTCTTCTACTGGCTGGACTGCTATTTTGCTAAGATTCATCCCCTGTGATGACTTTTGAGTAAAAATCCAGGTCAATTTGTATCTGTTCTTTCAATCCTGGCGCATTTTCAAACAGTTCTGTCTCTGATCATTGGAAAGCACTCATGGAACAAACTTTGCAGCAATGCATCTCATGTTCAAATCTTCAGTTAGCATTCTTTTCAATGAATTCCATTATTTCCTCCAATTTGTCAGTTGTTCTATGACAAACATGACAAACATCAAACATGATGGATCACACAGTTTTTGAACATTTTCATCTGTTCTATTTGTTGAGGGGCGATCTGAACAGGCTCATCTTCAAGTGACATTAGGCCACTTCTGAACCAGGCAAATCACTCATAATTTCTTGCCTGGCTTTAGAGCTCCTTCCCACAAACTTCCTGAAGCATTGAAAGAGTTTCTGTCACTGTTTTCTTTAAAGGAAACAAAATCTGATGTTGGCACATTGCTTGTTAAAAGTTTGCCATTGCAAAAATCGTGGAGAGTTTTGGGAGGGGTTTAAGAAAACATTCACTCTCTCTGTTTTGATGGTTTCTCATGAATGCTACCCGGCCAACTGATCAGGGAGAGTGTCTAGTAAGCATACTTGAGGGAGAGGGCAGCACTACCAACTCACTGGTCTAAAAAAAACAATTTTCATTTTTTTCGGTACCCCCTCATACATCTCTAAAATCTCCTATAGTTTATTTCACCAATTTCTTTACTGTTTTCTTCGGTATAACTGATCAGGCATTATTTATTCATTTGCTCTTTAGGCAAATGCTCAATTACAAAGATAATTTTTTTATGATAATGAGTATGAAATGTTAAGGAAATACTAGATCCTTGCTGGAAATCAAACCCTGGACCAGGATGAATGAGAAGTAAGAATGTTTGGTAGCATACCACCTGGCCGGCTACTGTAATATTAGTACCAATTTTTTGAATATAAATTGTAAACAACAATGTTAAAATTAATAATAAATTCAAATATGACGAAACAACATTTTTACAAAATTAAACAAACATGCAAGGAAAGAGTAAATAAAATGTTTATTATGAAAGAAAAAGAAGTAAAAATGTGTATGATTTCTGATCTGAGAACTTTAAAAACCAGAAATCCTTATTTATTTAATACAAAATAATATTTCCAATTTTATTTTTCAAACTGGGATATTGTTCTATATATCATAACAAAAGCAAGTAGTTATACGTCATTCAGGAAAGTCATAGTAGTTAAATGCTAAGTTAAAGTACCAGAAACACATTTACATGCACAGACACAAGCACCTACAAAATTGTATAACATTGACCTTCTTTTTAGTCGGGTAAACACAATAAGTCTAAAGTTTTCAGAGATTTTTGACTAAAAAATTTATTGAAATTTTGTATTCAAAAATCTACTTTGTTCAGCCCCTCTTCCAGTGAATTTCTTTATTTTCAATTTGCTTTGAAATAATTTATACAAGTTTCAAATACTTCACACAATTATTTCATAATATTCGCATTCAATGTTATATTTATTGAAACTATGTTTATATCTGATAAAAAATATTTATATTTTAAACAAGACTGGATTATTAGAAAACTGAAAGTGATCTACACAAGAACACTAAGATTAATAGAGTATGAATCATGATTTAAAAAATAATAATTATATAGATCATAATTTAAATGAACTGTTGAAAGGAATAATTAAAAAAAAATGAATACAAAAAAAAAGCATATCAGGTTAAAACAATTGTCAGTAAGTATCAATATTTATATACAATGTTTTTATGTTTTATATATTTGTATTATTGTCAAATTTGGTCATTTTATTTGTTTGGTATCTTATAGTGTTTCCCTTAGCAACTACATTTATTTATTTTAAATGCTACATATGGTGTTAATAATTTAATGTTGGATTGTGTTTTCATTTAATCTTTAAGTGTGTTTTTTGTTCCTTTGTTGAGCGACATAATAAATAGTTTTTGTAACCAATCTCAGTTTATTTTATGAGTTTTACATGACAATTAATTCACTTCTACAGCTGTAAGTATATATAAAATCATCAATGCTGACGTATATAATAATTCAAACAAAAAAATGTATGTATATGGTAAACAAAAATGAATCATCTGTCACCTGTTCTAAAAATAAAACAATTGAAATCTACATATGGGATTGAGTTTTTGTTTTTAAAGCCTAAAATAAACACACAGAATATGATATAACAAGTGGTTACATGGACTAAAAATAATAGTTTTGTGTGATTATACATGAGTGTCTCCGTATAATCACTGTAGAGTTATCATATAGTTTTTGCTTTCTCTTAACGATGCAAGCAATAACTATAAAATTATCTACAGACAAAAATATCTCAAAAAGTATTCACTTTTTTAACAACATAAAAGAAAACTGTTAAAAACTAATGATTAGGTTACACATGTACAATATTATATAAAACAAAGTGACACATAATTGTAATTACAAATATGTACAAACATCATCTGTGAGGCAGTAACTTGGCAAGTGAGGGTGTCAACAGCTGTCATTTTGATAGGTTAAATTTTACGAAAAATTGTTACACTTACACTGTTCTGCTAATATCAAGGACCGTTACTCCAAAACCTTAAAAAACTGGAAAACACATTTGCCTATAACTGATGAATGACAAACATACAAATAGAAAAAAGGCCAAAAAATTGTGTTTTGCTAGCAAATAAATAAATATCACATATATTAGATTGCATTAATTTTTTTAAATATCTCCAAAGGTTCTCTTTAGGACATAATATAAAAATTGTTGATTCTGAAGCTGGGAAAACACCTTCTTAGCAAATTACACATTGCTAATAATGAATCTTTTCAAAAGTATCCCTCAAATTTATTTATTTTATGGAAGGTTGTGCTTCAAAGTCTAAATTATCTCAAAAAATAAAAGTTCATCTCAGGCATTCATTTAAATTAATAATATATTCTATGTTCTTTAACTATTGTAATATTTACCATGTTTCCTTTATAAAGAGCTAAGGGTCACCAATGGTAAGTGTGTTTCAGACAATACTCAATTATAAGTATACATTTCTCTGCAATATTTCTTTACTGGAATCTTTATTTTCCACTTACTTAACAACTATTTAAGTGAATCATTATTATTTAAAAAGAATCAAAACCATATTTAAAATATAACAAAAGTTAGTATTAATTGTTACTATCAAAGTCCTACTATTAAAATGCAATCTCTTATTATCTCTCTTTACTATCTCTTATTTTTAGAGATAATTATCACTATTACATATAAACAATTTGATGTCAGTAAAACAAAATATTTTTAATTTGGTTTGAGTCATTATAAAAAATTATAATAAAACTTTTTTTATATCTTAATTTTTAAAAATGTTTGAATTATAAAAAACTATAACGAAAAAATGCTACAATTTCTGAATAGCATAATTAAAAAATTACTAATTATAATAAAATAAATAAAAATGACATATTATTCTATGATAAAAAATATGAAACATTATATAACTGACCAGACAAGCAGGCAGACAGACAGACTAAAAGGCAAATATTTATCTTTTTTTTATCTTTTTAATAAAAAAAAGTAAAAAAGTTAATTCTTAAAAAAACATTTCATATATAGCACTGAAAAAAATTAAACTTACAACTTAACTGTGGAACGACAAATAAAATTAATATAACATGAAATGTGATGTAAAATGAAAAAAATATTAATAATGAAGCAAATTAAAAAAATAAATTAAGGAATAAAAAGGAATTAAGCGGAAATGAGAAAACAGATGAACAACATAAGAACAAAATATGATGTATTTATGATATCAATTTATTTGTTATTTATGTTATTTCATAATGAAGTATAAAAAAACAACAATGATTATTTTAGTAATAACATTAACATACTGTTATATCAGTTAATTATTATTATTTTTTTATTACTACTTGTTTTTATAATATTAATTAATTACCTTTATTTGAAAAATTTAAGTTTAGTATAGGGAAGCTTTTTATGCAATTCATAGCAATTAATTTAAAACACGTCATCCTCTAAGAAAAAAAAAGACAAGATACAATATTAAAATTATAACAAAAAACACAAATGAAAAATTGTAATACAAAAAAAAATAAATGAAAATAAAATGTTTACTAGGCAGTAAGCTTTATCAGGTTAGTAATAAAAAATTAGAAAAATATTAGTTTGCTGTTAGTAAATAAATCTTTTAAAAAACCTGTTAATTTTTCATACAGTCTGACTCACCTGTTTTGTTATAATTTCTTGTATATGATATAATTTTTGAAAATATTTTTTATTATAATAATAATTATATTTAGTATTGTATCTTGTCTCAAGACCTACTGTAGATACTTTTTTTATTCTTGTTTGACCACTTGCATATGATATCTACAACATTATTTAATAATATTATTTGTTAGGTTAATTAAATTATATAATCATTAAATATAATAAAACTTAATTTTCTTTAGCTACAATATTATGTGAAGAACTTAAAACAGATTTGATAGTATTTAATAAATAAAAGTGGGTAATTTAATAACTTCTTATTTTTATAGTTTCACTTAATAAATTTATTCATTTTTATTCTATTTTATAACAATTTACTGAAGATCCAAGTACAATTCAATTCATTAAATTGTAATATTTTTATTAAATGTAATTTCTTAAAAAAAGAAATAAATAAAATAAAAATGATTTAAATCTAGTTTATTTTACACATACTGGCCTAAAAATAGAAAAGGTGTTTGGTAAACATAGTTAATTGTAAATAAACTGTATTCAAATAAAAAACTTTAATCAAAAGTATCACATTAAAAAAACTGTTAATATAATTTTACTGTGAAAATTTTATTTACTTTCAAAAAAAGCAAAAAAAAGAAAGCTGAATGTATGATAATGCCAAGATACAGAAAAGTTTGAGTAAAAAAAATGAAAAATGCTGATTATTTCAATAAGTAATTATTAAAGCAATACTATTAGTTTCAGAACTAATTTTTAAAGCATTAGAAGAAAAAAGTAAAGTAAAAGGAATAATTAGAAATTGATGAACTTTTTAAGAAAGTAGATACGATAGCTAACATAAAAAATGAAAAGTGACTGAGACATGTTCTGAGGCTAGAAAAAAGAATAGTTAAAAAAAAGCTTGTGGAAAATAAGAAGGAAATGACTTTTAAACACAAGCTCGTCGTAAAGAAAGATATTTAAATAATGGGAGACAATGAGAATATGGTGAGTGATAGATGGATAGAGAGGCTGAAGAAGAGGTGGTAATGAAACAGTTTTGATTCAAATGACTGGTTAGATAATGTAAAATAAGGTAAGGTAAAAAGGGATTTTCAGCAAGAAAAAAGCAGAATTGTTAAAATTTAAAAAAAAATCAACTATATTAAAAAAAACCTTGAGTTTCCAGGGGCCTCACTTAAATTTTAAGATGAGATACATTAAAAGCAATGGTTATAGATCTCTTTAGTTATTTAATTTATAAAATGACTTATCACTTTCTTGGGGAAAGCTTTGAAGAAAACATAGTCATCACATATGTCACTAAACGTACTAATGTAAGAAAAAGTACAATGGGTAAATTAGACAAATTAGGTAAAGTATAAATCATTGATACAATCTGAATTGATTTGAAATTATTTTGCTGACTTATCATTATTTTTGCTGACTTATAGTGATTCAGAAGTTAAAAATAATTTTTACTTTTGACATTTTTTGTTTAATTTCTTTTTTCAATTTATATTTTATACCTTATTTTTGTATTGCAATATCAAAAATAAAACAATGTAATAAAATTCAAACAGAAATAGCCCCAAAGACTTTCTTACTGCACCCCCATCATTTAAAATGAAGCTGAAGATATATCTGTGAAAATTCTATTAGTCCACAATTAAAAAAAAATACTTGCAAGTTTTCAAGCTCTTTATTTTAATTAAAACAAATTGGATTATCTTTGTTTCAGGCATTTTTCAATACAAAGTGTTGTTTATATATAGTTTATATATACATATAATTTTAATATAAGGCCAAAAAAATAAATCTGATTAAGAGGTTACCCTAAACAAATAGTTAATTAAAAAATATTTAAGGTAGACACAATATATATATATATTAATATAATTTTACTGTGAAAAATTAACCTTACGAATATAACTACTAACCTAACCTAACAATTAAATTAATCAGCCGTTTGAAATTTGAATAATTATTATCAAACAAAACTATTATTCATATTTGCTGAAAGTAACTATAAAGCATGCTATTGGAATTTGTGAATCTAAAGCTTATAATAATTAATAATGATTAATGAGATGTAGACTAAGACTAAATATTGGGAAAAGAAGAAAAAAATATAAAAAAAGAATGAATTAAGCATAAATGCAAAATCAATGATTTTTCATATTGTTAATTATAAAAGCATTTCAAATAAAGGTAATTCTAGCACTATTTTTTATTCTAAATATAATTAATAATTATTATTATTATATACTTTAAACAATGACTGATTGGCTGATTATGATCTTACTAGTAAGTTTACTGAATAAACTATTTAATACTTAATATTTAGGTTTATAAATTCAATAATCTTTCATTTTAAAATTAAATTATCAATTATTTGTAAAATTTATATATATTTATTTAGCTACCATAAATATATGAAAAAACAGGATATTCATTTATTTGTATCCATAAGTGAAAGTTGAAGAATAAAGGTATTTTTTCTTTCATTTTTTAAATTGATGGCAGCACTGTAACTAAACAACCATAATGCATTTACAGTAATGCCTTAATATTCAGCTCTTTCTTAGTAAATAAATATAATGTACTAATATTTTCTAAACTGAGAAAGGAATAAAGGTTTTAATCATTTTAAGTTCAAAGTTGATGAAACATTCACAGATAATATAAATTATGTAGTAGCAGAGAATTGTGAGAATTATTCAGACAGATATCTTACTAATATAATTAAATTTTAAAAATAATCAAATATTTATTTATAAGAGTAAAGTGTTTAAAAAACACAACGTTTATCTGAACACTCTCAATCATATCACGGACAGAGTTAAATATTTTTAAATAGAACAATCCATGTTTGTTTCATTATGACTGCATCTCTTTGTTTGAGAAAAAAAAATACAGTCTGCATTTCTTCTTTATACATTAATTGTACAATTCACATGAATTATAAATTATCTATGAATAAAAAGGAAAAAGAAAAACACGATGCTATCATTACAAATACACAAAAATACTCTTAGATTATTTAAATGTATTCTGTTTTAATCCTTTTAACAAATCACTTTCAAATAATATGGAAATATAAATTTCATAAGATTTTTAACGTTAATACAGCTCTTTTATAAGTGGGGTTACTATTGGCAGTGTTGTGAATAAAACCTGTCTTAAAGCAATAAGAAATCCCTTCATTTGAATAATATATTTTATCTTAGTTTAATATGTGTTTGGCCAATAACAAATTATAAATTTCATATTATTCAAGCTTATTGAGATCTTTACTTTTATGTGCTGTATGTAATATTTTTATAACATACTTTATATAATAAATATATTATATCTGAAAAGTTACATCTTAGCCATAAAATATTAATTTTTATTAATGTAATACACACTTCTCTTTCCTCTTTGTTAAGCACTTTTACGAAGATCTAAAATATAAATATTGTATTAACAACATGATTAAATTTATTTGCTTTAAAAAGCATTTGAATGGAAGGCAAAAATCCAAGAGTGTAGAAAACAGGGAACGGCATTAATCTACCCAATACTGAAAAAAGAAGAAAGAACTGAATTAAGAACTATAGAAGTGCTTTACCTCAGTCCCATAACAAAATTCTAACATTATCACTTTTGCAAAGGCTTGAACCATACGTGGAAAACTTCCTGGGAGAATACAAAGAGAAATGAATCCTGAAGTGCAGGATTAAAACAGTAAAAGTACAGCTGTAACATTTGTAGACTTCAAAAAGAGTATGACTGCATCAATTGAGAATCACTCTTTAAAGGATTAGAAATAAAAATAGAAAGGAACACAACTAAACATAATTAAGGATATTAACAAAACTACAGCCTCAAAAGTTAAATTCTTAGGGAATAATCAGAACCATTTGAGATTGGTATAGGGGTTGATATAGTCTTGTTTTCCAAAAAAAATTAAGGACATTAAAATCCTAAAAGAAATATTAAAGTAGTTGTTGAGAAATTTAAACAAAATATCTCCTTGGATAAAACAGAGTTAATTGCTACAAAAAGAATGGAAAACAGAAAGATAAAAATAAAATATGAAACAATAGAGAAAAAAGAAAAATTCAAGTATTTGGGAGAGTGAATTCAACCACAACCAAGAAAAAGGGTCACTACAGAAAAAGAAACAAATAATACAACTAGGATATAAACTGTCAGAAAACATGTACAACAGAAAATCCATTTTATTGCACACTGAGATCAGAAGTATTGTACATAAAATAATGCCATTATTTGAATGTCATTAGATATTCAAAGGATTATGAATGTGGAAAAGAAAATACTAACAACATCTTTGGAATGAAGTGAATGAGAGAGGCAGCACAAATTGAGATTGAGATCCATAGAACTGTATAAAATAGAAGGAGGGGACAAAATAGAAGACGCAAAAAGAAAAAATGACTCTACTACTTCAAACGCTAAGATCAGTGGATTAAGAAAATTATTAAGGACATTAAAGAGATGGACATTGAAGAACAAACAATTCTGGACAGAGGAAGGTAGAGAAGCAGTTAAACATTTTTAAGGTTTTCAGCATAATAACAGAAAAAAAGGTGTGGACTACTCAGAGGAGAGAAGGGAAGCAGCAAAATTAAGATTGGGAAAAAAAGAAGATAAAACCTAAACAAGAATTGTTATATGTAGCCCATAGATGGCCTGAATGAAAAAAGAATTTATATCAGTGAATGAAATGATAAATTTCTTTATATTTTAATTTTTCAAATATGCTTTTAATCTAATTTTTATATACTGATAAATTCTGACAAAATAGAAATCTCTAGGAAAGCACTTAACAAAGAGAAAAAATATATGTAATAAGCAGTAAATAGTTAATTCTGATTTATATTTTTGTATATGTTTTATGTTTCTATGAGTTGATTTGTAAAGGTTGACTCTATTATGTGTAGTATTTGTTTGTGTTTATATCGGCAAATAGATATTCTCATGTATTCAGTCTGCACTATGTAATATTCAGTACAGTGTATTTAATATGGTTACTTTTATATAATTTAAATCCCGTATTGAGTGTACAATATTATAGTAACCCACAGTAATATTGGGTTACTGTGTTTATCAGTTTCTATTTAATATGGTTTTGTTTTTAATCTTAGAAATAACCCAGTAACTTTTCTTTTTTGAAAATTATAATAATTATATGATTTGATTGTGTTTATATGTTTGTATGTAAGTATATTTCAAATTTTTTGTCACTAGACCTTTTATAATTAATTTTATTCTGCATTCTATATACATTTACAGAGATTTTATAAAACATTCACATATCATGAAAATACAATGTGAATTATTAAAATGAAAAATTTTGTTTTATGTTTCATCACTGTTTAGATACATTTAAGCCAATGTTGCATCCAAAAAGAAAAAAAGAAGACCTTTATGTTTTTACTTTTGAAAACACATGTTTGTTTAAATATAAACACACATATACACGCACATAACAACAAAATACCAAAACGACCACATACATGACTACATTGATTTACGAAAACAGCCTCTAATAGTCTCTTTTGTTTATATATTTATAGATATTATAATCTTTGACTAATATAAACATAATGAACAAACAAATAAAATTAACAAAAAGATAAATAATAATCAATTTTTTATTATAGTTTATAAGATATTAACTAATAAATAAATGGAATGTATTTCAGGTAATTTATTTACCTTTTTATTACTAATTACTACTGTTAGATTAATTTAACCATAGTGGTTTCTAATCTAATGATGTGAATAGTATATAGTATTTTTTGCTAATACATACCTACTAACAATCACTACTCTAATATTTATTGCTATAACTATTACTAACTAAAACTGATTAATTATTACAAAGTTTTTCTAAATATTATCAGTTAAGATGAATGGATTAACATCATTATATATCTTACTCAAAATTATTTATATATATAATAATTAATTTTATTTTTATCTTGAAAGCAAAAAAAAATATTTTTTTTTATAATACTGGTAACAATATAACTAAGATAAAGTAAACATAATACTATTATTATAATAATAATAATAGTGAGGTGGTAAATTATATTGTATATGATTATTCACACAAAACTACAAAAAAGAAAACTAACAACAAAAATATTAATAACACACGTACATATACATACATAAACACAATATTTAAGGTATATAGTAAGTAACGTATATTTAATATTGAATATTACTGATGTAACTTGACTAACATTAGTGTTTTCAAAATAAATCAATTAATTATATGAATATTGGTTAGAACCAGTAGAGACTCATTAAATTACCCTTACCAATGAAGGGTTTTGATAAGACCCATAAAAAATAAACCCATTGCACATTATTAAATTTATCATTACTTGTTTTTCTTAGTATTTATAAAAATCAAGTCTTAATAGGTTTACAGACCATATGACTGTTAAGAGATAAGAAAAGAGCACCTAATATGTAAAATTTGAAAAATCATATCTGGAACCAAAATTAAGCAAATTTGTGATCAATTAGTTTTCAATTTACTTATAGATTATATATTATTAATTGTTTTTGTTATATTTAAACTGATAGTTTTAATTAATTTAAAATTATAAGACATAAATGAGTGAGTATATTAACAATAGTATAAATGTTTGATACTGTATTGTAATAAAAATGTTATATTTTGGTTTTAAATTATACAGATGTCTTAATTATTGTATGATTTTATATTATTGTTTAAGTAATAAAGTTAGTGGTTGAATTCTATTTTATTAAATACAACCCTTTTTTTACACTATTAGTAATCTTGATTCCAATCTTGTTGCACAAGTCCATCTCTTTGGATATTTAACTTTACTTTTATATTATTTAAATCCTGTATTGAGTATAAGCAATGTATATAATACATTGTAGCAAGAAAACAATTTTTTTTTTTTTATTTTGTGTTTTTTTGTTGTGTTGTAATTTAACATTGTTGTCTGTTTCACAAGAGAAGGGGTATACATTAAGTATTACAACTTTGTATTCACCCCAAATGTCACCTAAATTTTGGTGAACTTTGCATGAAGATACATGACATTATATTTAATCCATTAAGTAGAAATGAGAAACAATTTCCAAACTTTATTTCGTAATATTGGCATAGTTATTCTTGAGAATAACTATGTCAATTGAAGAGTGATTTGTGACTTGTACTTCATCTCAGATTACTCACAACTTATTACATATGTAACATATGACAAATAAAATATATTTATGCTAAAAATTAAAATTTATGAATGTAGTTTATAACAGATTTTATCAATTTTCATTTGAAGTTTTATTTACATTACTGAAATAACCCTATGTAATTACTATTCCGTAATCTTTTTTTTTGTAAATAAATATGATTATTATTGTAATGTGTAATTATAAAAAAATAATTCATTCATATGAAGTTAACGTCACTACACCAAATGCAAATCATTTTGTTTTTATTTTATGAAGTGAATGGTACTGCTTTAAACAGTAAACTACTAAAGGAGAAGTGAGTGGAGATTAATCTTCCTTTCTTTGCCCTTGATCCAATCTTCCCTATGTTGATACAAAGTGATTGCATCACCCACTACAGTGGCTATATCTTTGGCATATGACTTGCACTGTCTCATATCTGTGATTATATATTTTCATAATGAGGCATAATAAGGTAGCATCTATGTTAGATTGTTAGATTTAAACCTAGATTCTGCAGCACCATAAAACAAGTATATGTATATATGTAAAATTTATTTACATATTTGTTTATTTCTATTGCTAAAAATTCTATCTATTTTATATTCTTATATATATTTCAAAAATAACAAGAAATAAAGTGTTTAACAATTTAATAAATGGAAAAAAATCCTGCAATTTGAAAAAAATCATTTAAACCAAAAGTCCCCTTGCAGTTGTTAGAGATGAGCCACCACTGGTTAAGACCCAGAATCATTAGTGAAAATATATATAATTAATAAAAATTTTACAATACATAAATTGACCCATAAAGTTGAGTAGTAAATATTACACATACATTTATAAAACTTTTTTAATATGATTAGTCTACAGTTAATTAATATTATTAAACATGTTAAAAACAAATAATTACGTATATAATTTACATTTTAAAAGTATTTGTTAAAACAGTAAAATAGGATTATTCACCAACCTTTAGTATATCGCAATTGTTACTGATTTTTTAAATAAAAAGGCACAATTTTTTTTTTTAATACAATAACAAATGATAAAAAAAGTCATGATTATAATTTGTGAAAATTCATCGTAAATTCATCATAAGAATTTTTTTTAATTTGAAAATAGAAAATAAGTATTTAATTTAATAAAATTAATAATGAAAATTAATACAGTTTAAGAAGAATTAAAATTTCCTTATTACAGTGATAAGAAAAGTTGTCTTTACTTAAAAATTATTGTTAAATAAAAGGGCAACCATTCTGTGTTCGACTAATAGTTAAATAATTAAAAATATTTTTTATAATATAGTAATAATACATAGTAATTCAAGAAAAAATGCTGATATTAAATTTGATAAGGTAATACTGAAAAGTTTGAACTAAAGAATTGACAACTACAGGTGATTCATCTATTCTTGTTTATAGCCGTGACCAATGAACCAAAACCGATTTAAACACTTATGAACTTAAATGAAGTAATCATTTTTGAAAATCTACTTGCGATGTTGATTCATATTAATAGTTTCTAAAATGAATAAAGGAATTATGAAAACTATTAGTTAATTGGGCAATCTGATAATCAAAACCCAAAGTTTGATTATAAATCAACGATTCATTTTGGTGGAAAATTTGTATCTTATTATCCACAGTAAATAAAGAAGTAGATTAATTAATAAATAGAACAATAAAAAGGGTGTTCCAGGTGATTGGAAAAATCAAGAAGAATTCTCGATATTAATGGTAGAGAAAAAAAGATTCATCAAAAGATATATAAAGTGAAATATGATATGACTTAAGAAGATATAAGTGCAGATGAACTGATCCAGATCTCTTTTCTACTAATTATATTAGAAGTGTAAACATGCCTGTTCAATTGCACAATTACTTCTTTACTTACATTCTTCAGTCAAATTTAAAAAAAAAAAATTATATATAGTGCATTGCAATTGGTACATTCACTAACAAATGATCCATTCCTCCGACGTGAATTTATGTAGCAACAATTGATTTTTCCAAATGTGTACAGTGCAATCTGTTCAATCAGTGAACAATAAGCAACCCCACCCCCCCTAGGACCAAAAGATGAGTATGACATGTAAATGAGGTGTAGTCTTGCATAGACTCAGGCCGACCATTCCAGAGATGTGTAGTTAATTGAACCCCAACTATCAAACTACACCAGTATCCATAATCTACTATTCAAATTTGTAAAAGTAAATAACATTTACTAGGATTTGAACTTGAAAACCTTCAACTTAACTGACTTGTGACGAGTTAACACTAAACCAGCCCAGTGGGCTAACAACAATATAATATTACTGATCTTTTTGTTAAAATAACATGCAATAATGTGATTTATGTGTATAAAAATATGTTGTTAATAATTAGAATGTGAATAAGTAAATTAATGATGAAATTAATGAAACGGTAAAATAAAATATAAATGGTAGTTAAAACAAATTTAAAAATCTAACATTAGTGACGTAAATTAATGAATTTAAAATAAAATAAATATAAAAAATAATTTTATTTAAGAGAAAATAAAATGAAATTAAAAACAAAATAAATAGTAAATTGACAATTCAGGTGGCAGTTTGCACTGTTAAATTTTGTGTAATTCATAATTCTTAAGATTTCCAACTAAAAGGCACGTTTATGCTGCTTATTATTGGAAAAGATCCACTGACATTTCATTCTGTGACATTTAAAAGTAATCATTTCACTTAAGACATTACACTAAATTTATAATTATTTATTAGAATAAGGAACCATAGCATACTGTAATGATGAAATTAAAGTTCTTGTTTGATAAAATATAATTTAAATATGAAATATTATTATAACTAGTCCCTGATAAAGAATAATAACAATTTTTTTCAGATTTCTTTCCTACTAAAATCTGATGCTTGTTAATACCATTGAACAAAGAAAAATATTTACAAAAACTAAAGTTCAAATAGTTTTATAAGATAAGGAATCAAGTGAGGGGATCAGATTGGGAAAGATAATAATAGAATGAGTGTCATGGAAAAACATACAAAAAATTGAGGAAAATAACGAATAATAATGTCGAAGCTAAATTTCTATCTTGCTTAGAAATGGTATGAAAGTAAGGCAAATTGACTAATATTATATACAGATATCTTTTTATTGATATAAAATGTCATTATACTGAGATCAACGAACACAATGACACATTTGTGAAAAGTGATTTTACAGAAACAAAAAAAGATAGAATGTTGATTAGTTTTAGTCAAGATTAAAAACTAGGAATATATATTATATATTCCTTGAAAAGTAATGGTTCTTATAACATCGGGAATTAGTCAGGAAGAACCCTAATCATCAAAACATATAAATGAAAAGGAAGGATAAAAAACAAAAGTTCATTAAATAAACTAAGGCACAGATGAAAAATTTGATTGAATATTCTTGTTTTAGATACATTATCACTCTCTAGATATAATTGTAAAAAGCTCAAAGGATCATAAATACAAAATAAAATATGAATATTTATGACAATAAATGTCCATACAAAAATTAGAAAAGAAAAGAGATGGCAATTTTATTTACTGAATTTAAAAAAGTTAAAATCAAAAGTACAATATGTTACTAAGATTACACACAGAAGTTCAATTTTTCATAAAATATACAAATTTTTTGTAAATATTGGATAGCTTAGTTAAGTAAATTATTGAATAGTCCAGGTGCTTGCATGAAGGTGGTCATGCTTTATTTTAAGTTACCAAAAATTTTACCTGATTATGATTTAATAATGCCATAAATCAAAATCCTATAAAAAGTCTTCTGATGGAAAGGCTGAGTATTGTGCTGTTAGATGTGGTGTCAACGTTTGGATTAGGTTTTGAGGATCTTTGTAGTACATAATTTGTTCAAAATATGTATGTGTGAAACTGTTTTCATCTTCAATAGAGTTTTCTGTATTTTTTGTTTCAATTTGTTTTTACATTTCAAATGTCATAAATACCTAATTTTTATCCTTAACTGCTTATATATAAGATTTTAATATTACTGTAGACTTTTGTGCACATGTGACTTGTTTCAACAAGGCGATTTGTAAAAATGGATGCAATGATAGGCTGAAGTAATTTTATATGTTACTTCATTGTAAAAACCTATGCCCTGGTTTTCCTATGCAGAACTTATTACACTTCGAGCACTTAAATTTGTTGACATTCAGGAAATCATATTTTTTTGTTTATGCAAGTAGACATCATGATGTGGTGGTAGTCTCTGAAGAAGCTTAATTTAAGTATAAGATAGAACTTCAGACTGAAGTAAAATTTTACAAATTTCACTTTAGAATAAGTACGCTATAATCAATTTAAAAACCATTCTATATTTTTATAAATGATGCGTCATGAACATCAAACTTCTAATAATAAAAATGGGCATAAAATTAATGATTTAGCCAATTAATTTTTATTTTAAGTGAATTAACTGAACAATCCTGTCTAAAGAAAAATATTAATTAATTTAAATACGAATTAAACCGTTACAAGATAAAAATAAAACAAAGTTAATTTAATTAAAAATCTACAAACTGAAATTAATGAATAATACATTCATTAACTCTCAGTTTATTATGGTAATTTATATAATATGTTTTATTTAGCAGTACTAATTTACATGTCTTGCCAATTATATTAATTAAATTCAAAAATATGTTAACATTTTTATATTAAGTAACAGTTGAAATGAAAAAATAAACATAAATCCTCTTTCATATATATTAAAATTTTATAAAATTTGTTTATGTTTAATGAATTTTGATATAGAATAATAAAATATCACCAGATTTTTTTTTAACAAAAAAAAAAATATAAGTAACAGTTAATTATAATCAAGGACTACCTCATTAGCTAACATTTTACATTTAAATTAGACTTAATTTATGAAAATGTTACATAGAAAAAACTGCTTTCAATCTCAATAGAAAAAAAATTTCTATTTAATTTTATAAAAGACCAATCTAGCTACAACTTTTCAAACTCCACTCATATTTGTTTTAGTGAAAATGAAACAATTATTACTCTTGTTATTAATGGTATTAAGGAAAAAACTGGATGAAATAGATGAAAAAGTAAAATGTAAATAAAAATGTCAGTTCTTAAAAGATTTAGTATTTTATATGTAAAAATACTAATTCTATTTAAGAATAGCAAAGTAAAATAAATTTCTAGAAACAAGTTTGCTAAATCTGATAATTACATATGAATTATTAATCTTTTTTTGGAATTTTGATGGTACTGGTATTATATAAGAAACTTGCTAGACACTTAAGAGAAGAATCTACCAGACTGTCATGACATTTTGAAATGATTAAAAGCTTCATAAAATAATTAGTATCACGGGTTTACCAAATACACACAACTAAATCTGTCCAGCCAAATTGTCAGTATTAATTGTAATAGTAAATATTGTATTGTCAACAGTTTGTTATATTAATTGTGTTGGCAACAAAGAAAATATATTTTTTATTATAATAAACAGTAGAGTAAAAATAGATTGAAGGCTAGGGTTGAACAAGGGTTGGAAGAGAAGCAGTTTGGCTTTTGACAAGGATGATCAGTCTTTGATGAAATATTTTTTTTAAGAAAGATAAATAAAGTAGCATAAAGTAATTACAGAGAATTTAAAGACTAAGGAAATTAAGAAAGATTACAGTAGAACTTGAATAAGGAAATCACTGGTGAATTGGGGTGTTAATAGGAAAATTAATTTTCAAAGCATACTGTTACATAGAAGAAAAAGGACAAAGAAAACAAAGTTTCTTACCTACCAATCCTCATATATTCAGTAGGAAAGTGGCTGCTGAAGGGATAAGAAAGAATTAGAAGAAAGAAAAAGTAGGAAAAATAAAATCTCTGAGTAGCATACTCGAGAAAACAAGAACAAATAATAATCAAGAGTTAAAGAGAATTCTTGATAAAGATAGGAAAGATAAATTGAAATTCTTTGGACCTTTATAGAGAGAATGCAGGATGGTAAAATATCTAAAGCAATAAACTTATAGAAAAATGTAGGCTAAATTGTGATAACTGTGATATTGAAACTGGGTGTGGTAATAAACTGAAGAAATTCATAAAAGATGATTTATGGAGAGATAAGAAAAATTAAACATGAAATAAGGTAAAGTAATGCATAACTATAATGTTTTGTGGGTTATATTGAGTTCTTACACAATACATGCATGAAACAGGTACACTAAAAATTAAAAAAAAATTTAGTTACTTCATTAAAAAAAATGTTGATATGGAGAAAAATGAAAAAATTAATACATAAAGTTAGAAATAAGAAATTGCTATAAGGAAGAAAAGTTGATAATATTCACCAATAAGAATTAATCATACCTTTAATTTGTAAGATATGGTCATTTTAGGTTAAGACCATTTTTAATAAATTTAGAGTTGGATCAAATATGAGATATTAAAAAGAATGCTACCTTATGAGAACAAATTATTTAGTAATAATTGAAAGCTTGTATGACCAAAACACCAACCAAACGGGTAACGCCTTATTTTAATGAATTTTCTACAAAAAGTGTAAAATTATTTCTATTTTATTGATGTTATACTGCTTAAAACACCATTGAAAATTTCATTTTAATCTTACTTTTCAAAATTGTGATGAGAAAAAACTTTTAACATTTCTTCAAAGCTAAAAAAAGAAAATTATAAAAAATAGTTAATTAAAAGATTAATTTTATTAGAATTATGATAATTATATGATTTCACCAAAACACAGAATTAAAGAAAAAATGTTAAGACTACGTTTGTTTAATGTTAAGAAAATGCTTAATATAAATATTAGTAACAAAATACCCTGTGTTGCCTTGCTCTTAAGAGACATATACTCATACTTTCTAAAATTAAAAACAAATGTTAGTTTCAATACCAACTGCATTCAATAGTTATTTTTATTAAAAATACAATGTAGGTTACACTAATCACAGTATAAATATTTTACAATAAATCGCAAATTAACAAAAAAAAAAATTAGTAGTGAATTTAAAGATAATAGCATCCTTTCTTAATGTCATGTCTTTTTAAGTTAATTAAAAAGAAAGAGTATCTATAAGAAAGTAGTAGAACACATCATATATTGAAGGAAGTAGCACATACTGAAAAAATTACTGGTTCTAGGAATGTGCAGTAAAATAAAATTCCTAATGATGAAAATTTACCAATTAAAGCAAGGTTTCCAAATATCTTATCTAGCTAGGCATCTCAACTAAGTTTGTGTTATAATCAGTATAAAACAAATTTTTTGTTTCTGTATAAATAACTTCTAATCAACTGAAATAGATTTAAACAAAACATTATTTAATCAAACTTTTATTTAAATTTTACATTTCATAAATTTTTTATATTGTAATTATAATAAACAACCAAATCGTAGATGTTGCACCTGAGAAATGAAAATAAAAATGATATTTAACAAGAACTGTTAAGAAAAAACTAGAAATCTTCGACTATATGAAGATTTTTTTTGTAGTACATCTTATTTATAATCATTACTATGTTAAAGATAATCAAAATCAAACTGAGGACCCCTGTAACAGCAAATGCACTTGATACACACACACACACACACATGTGTGCACATGTGTACACATTGCATATGGCTGTGTGGATGTGTGTGCATGTGGGTGTGTGTGTGTGTAAACTAGTTGTAGTTTACAATGATACAAAAAAGTTGTCAATTTTTTCTTTGTGGTAATTTAGACAAGTTATTTTCTTGCAATAGTAAGCTTCTCGTTAATTGGTTTTGAAAGTTTTCATTTTAATTAAATTGTGTCCATAAAGTGTCCACTTCAAACTTTTATTTTAGTAAAGAAAAATTTGAAATTTATACAATTAAATAATGTAAAACTACAATATATTAATGGATATTATACTTGAAATGAATTATAGGAGGAATTTGTACTGATTTGGTAACATTCTCAATCTATAAAAATAATAAATGTTCCCACAAAAAAAAAATCAAGAATTAAAACTGTGTTGTACAAAAATTAATAGGCTTTCATGAAAAATAATGCTAAAATATAGGCTAAAAATAATAGGAACTATTCTGTAGTCAAAAGTAAAATAAATTCAATAATTATTAGTTATGCTTTGTGTAAATTATGTTTTGTGATATTAAACTTGTTTTATATAATCAAACAAAAAAGTTAAATAATTGAAATGAAGTGAGAGTAACTGACTGATATACTGAAGGTCCTATGTTGAATTCTTGGCTTTGAATTCACATCTTACCATTATCATTTTATCCCGTAACTTGGGCATAAGGAAGAGATTATTTATACTAGAATCATCAATTAAAAAATTAAAATATCTTTTGTAAGAAATAACTTTTTCAATAAAGTTAGTATATTTTGCATGATTGAATTCACTTTAATGAACTATCATCATTTTAGTGTAGTTTGCACAAAAACAATAAGTAGAATAGTGAATAAATACACTATTTTACATTGTATTCATTCATCAATCTATGAAGTAATAGCTTTAAATATTATATGGTTAATTATAAGTAATCATCTTTAATAATTATTATCAGTATGAATGTTATAGGTAATAATGATTAAAATTTCTATTTAATTAAATTTAATCCTATGCTTATTATGTTCATTATTTATCGACTTCATTATTAATACCTTAGACGTTATCTAATTTTGTTTTTATATTTTAATGAATTTATATCTAAATCGATTGGATAATTATTTAGGTTAGATGTCAGTATGATTAATAATAAATCTGATA
Source organism: Lycorma delicatula (assembly GCF_047948215.1). Taxonomy (NCBI): domain Eukaryota; kingdom Metazoa; phylum Arthropoda; class Insecta; order Hemiptera; family Fulgoridae; genus Lycorma; species Lycorma delicatula. The sequence continues at coordinate 35,382,512 of NC_134464.1, read as the reverse complement.
AAAAAGATTAGATTAGATTACTTAAAAAAAATACAAAAAAAATTTTCAAATAGATTGTCTAAGTATAGATTACTTATGTGCTACCTGATGTTGACCCCATGAAGTAGCCTGGACGGGTTGCCAAGTACATGGTACAGACGATACTAGTAGACTGTCACAAAGATTGACAGTAGTTTGACCACCAGACCACAATGGAGGCTGTTGTGATGGTTCACTTATCTGACATGAGGCCATAGAACTTTGTAAAGACTGCCAATTTTCTTGTCCTTGACTATCAATAAGTCCTTGTAATGGATCACCAGGTGGAACTGGAAGTTGACGTGATGTTGTAACTGCTCCGTTACTGCTATCTTCGATAATTGTATCAGGATGAGGCAATGGAGGAACTATTTGTGTTTGTTGTGCTAATTTATATGATGCTTGTCTTAACATTTGTCTTCTACTTAAAAGTAAAGATAAATTACTAGGAGAATTATCAACATTAACATTAGGCTGATTAAATGCAGTACTTTGTTTTTGGAAGCCTTGTCGTTTTTGTTGCAACATTCTATGTTGCATCATTTGTTGTAATGGTGGTTGATCTAGGGGAGGATATGGTAAATTTTCAACTCTCTTTGGTCTAGATTGATCTTGATTACGATATTCTGAATGTTGTAACTGCCTTTGAGCCATTTCTTCTTGAGGTACAGAACTTTGATAAAGACTTTGTAAAGCTTGATGTTCTCGTTGTACTAAATGTAAGTGTAATTCCATAACACCTTTTGCTTTTGTAGTTTCATTTAATTTTTGGCTATTAAATGCAATAGTACCACCTTGTTGTGTTGTTCCTGGCTGTTTTTCTACCCCCCCTGGTATTGCACCACCATGTTGTGCAACCAATCCATCAGATGCTCGACGACCTTCTCTAAAATCAACAGGTGATCTCGTAATATTTCTATGAGTGAAATGGCCTCCAGTGCTTTGATTATGTGCCAGTGGACTATGACGACTCCAAGACTTATTACTTGTTACATAGATAAAAGGATGAATCGCACTCGTACTAATAACAACATTTTCAGAAATAGAAGGTTTGTTAATTCCTGGACTCGTACATGATGGTAAACTTGAAGCGAGGTCAGATTCAAACTGATCAAACTGATAATCAAGACTTGTTTCAAATGTTGAAAAATTACTTTGTAATGAAGAAACATGTGAAGATGAACATGATGAATCAGAACTAAGATGCTGACTCAGACTTTTATTATGGACACCAACACCACTTGAAGAAGAGGAACTAGCATAAGAAAGTCTCTGCTGAGATCTGTGGCTACTAGGAATGTTATCTTCCATATCTGTTTCAACACCTTCATCAGTTGAACTTGAATATTGAGGCATCATACTATCTGGCCTTGTATATGTTGAAACACCACCAGAAAATGATCCGATGGAAGGATTTGTATACCTTGGCATCGAATAAGTTGTAATATCTGATGGAAAGTGAAGTTTTGAATAACTTGGAGTAAGATCAGAGGATGATACAACTTCAGTGCTACCAACTCCAAGTTGATATAAACCTTGAGTTGCAGTAGACTGTGACTGACTAGATGGTATGATAGGTTGTGGTGAACCGCTCGAAACAGATTCTCTGAATGGAGGTGGGTGTTGACTACCTCGGCTAAAACTATTAGACCGTTGTGTTGTAGGAAATTGTTCCATTTCTGCACTAGTCTGTGGACCTGGACTGTGCCTTCGTTCAACACTAGTTAAAGGTCCGATACTTGTTAATCCAAGTTTTCTCATAGCTTGTTCAGCTATAGTACTAGGTCTACGTTTCTGCCCTTGAGTTACTTCAATAGCTGCAACCTTTCCACTTCCTCCACTTGTACTCGTAGAAGTAACTGGTTCTTGAGTTAATGATATACTACTACTTCGATGTTGTCTTAACCTCTCAAGCAACAGAAAATAAATTGCAGCATGATGATCATAGCTACCACAACGAACAGACTGTAACAGAGTTTAAAATAAAATCAAATATTAATACTATAATTTGAAATAATATTTAAAAATAAAGATAATATATTTTTAACATACACAATCCTAAAAAAGAATATTTGAAAGTAATAATAATTTAAGTAAATCAGTGTGATACTGAGATTTTAATGTATTTAAAAAAGATTGCATAACCTACATTGCTTGAATGGCAGCTTATGTTAATGTACAATCACAGCAAGTGGAAAAATTAAATGGTAGAAATTGCACAATTCTTCATACATTTCACTGACATCTCCCAGTGTATTTTCTACTGTTTAATGCTGATATGTACTATCAGTATTGAAATAACAGCATTCTCAAGTACTGCTGGTGTATGTTTTTGTTGTGGAAATCAATAAATCATGTTTATGAAGAGGAAAAATAATGCTGGCAAATGTCTCTATAACTGAAGATATTCTATGGAATTTGGAAACAGATATAATTCTTTCTATAATTATTCACAATGAATCCTTCAGCACAATAATGGAAATGATCAAACTACCTGTTTGGTATGCATAATTTTTTTGATTCATAAGTGTATTGTACTTGAACCATTTTGATTCTAACATTTCAAAGTTAACATTATGAATAAATTTATAAACCCAGAAAGTGGTGTACATCATAAGTAAAACATTGAAATGTTTTGGGTAGTGCAAGATGGCAGAACAACCAACAAGATGCAGGGTGGCAATATTTGGTTTGTACTGTATTCAGCAGAGTTACAACTTATAAATTTGAATACCATAAGTATTGTTAACTATTTTGTTAATTGCATTTGAGCTACTTTCAGCACCTCTGAGAATAAAAATTAAGATCTACCATGAAATGGGATTAATAAATTGATAATTAGAAAAAAAGTTAAAAGATGGAATTTTTAATCATAATTGACTACAGAAATTTAGATAGATAAAAAAGAATCATTTTAATGTATTTTCAATATCATAAGCACTGTTTCCAGGAACACTGGATATCATTGACTTAATAATGCCTATAAAGAAAATACTACAACTACTACCATGTAAGGTATTTCTTATGTTCATAATTTTTTTATTTATATGTAAGGTGTTCAAAAGGAAAAAAAAATGGTAAAAAATAAGTTAATTGAAAACAAGTGTATCAGAAGTATATGCACTAAGAAGATATGTTGCTATACAAAAGAAATATCTAAAGATAAAATTAAAACAGACCTTGTTTCACATGATAAAATACAAAAACAATTCTACAGAAAGAGTGGGAGGGGGAGGGAGTGGGAAAGGGATAGAGGAAGAGGGAGAGGGAGATGTAAAACACACAAACAGAGCTGGTGTTATGATTATATTTCTATTTGAAAATTTTTTTTTAATTGTTATAATAAAGGTCACCCATAATTTAATGGGAAAAAGAATACATTTATTTCTATGTAATATAATTATTATATAATATTAATTACAATCTTTAATTATACATTAAAATAAATATTTAACTTTAAAAAGGTAAGGTAATTCTGTAGTTTATTAGATTCACTATCCTGATACAATATTAAAGCACTTAAAGCACCACACATCCGCTTCAGTAAAATGTAAAACAAGGTGAATTTGCTAATGGATTAAGCTTTGATTAATTTAAGGCAGTAACTAGTGATTAATGCCCATACTACATTAAAGCTAACCCTCTTGTACAATTGCCATTCATTAAATTCTAATAGCATGCAGTTACCCATCCTAAGGGCAACAACTAGTATACTGAGGAGAGGCAATACATGTAATGCGTTGTTTCTAAACAGAAGGGGAAATTAATTTGTTGTTTACACTGTCTATCTCAGTCTATCTTCTGAATGTGATGGATGTAAAATGTTTGAGATAAAAGCATCACCAGTCACAGTTATTTTCTCTGATAGTAATTATGATGTTCACTATATATCCAATCCCGGCAATGAACAGAATAAAAGTGTCACTTTAAACCAGAGTATCTCCTGCATTTTAATGGGCTTGGGTAAGCTAATGTCCAGTAATATGTTTGGCTAATGGAAAAGGTAGTTGGAAACCACTTTACTCCTCTCTTTCTTCAGTAAACTTGGTATGGGGTGGTTGTTATCTTCAGAATAGTTACACTAATTTCTGATTTTGGAGTGAAATTCATGTCATTAAACATGGAATTAGTTTCTAAACTATTTCTGCCTTACTTCCATTTATATCACATGATGCTGTTTTCTGCTATATTGCACATGTTATGGAACTACCTGGCTGTAAGGATGCAGTTTAGCATTTTCTTTGAAAATAATGAATACTTTAAAGCTTTTAAAAAAAGGATTATAAAATGAACTATTAAAATAAATCGTAATAATAATAAAAATAAAACTAACCTCACGAGTTCTTACAGCATCAATTCCAAGACTCTGCATTAACCGTAATATCTGTTCATTTGGTTCAGCCTTGCAATCGACACCAGGTGTTGTTACACTTGGAAGAAGGCGAGGTGTCTCTTCTAACATCCAGCGATGCCTTTTTATTTGATCTATACTGTATCTTTTGCTAGGATCCAACACTAACATCTTTCGAATAAGTGATTCACATTCTGAAAAAAAAATCAACATTGCATATAAATATTAATTTCAAATTGTAACAATTAAGATTATTGCTAATGGTGGAACTTTTTTTAATATTCAACAACACCAATTACTTTGAATGATTGATTCAGTTTCTACAAAACTTCTGAACCTTTGTTGAATTAGAACCCATAAGCAATTATATTCCTTGAGTAAATGGGTATACTTGCAGCTTACTAAATCCCAAAATGAATTAATTAAAATTCAAAAATAGGTAATCTACTTTTAGTGAAAAATTTACTGCTTGTATGCCTAATGAAAAACAGATATGTTTTTCACTAGCCATGTGGGTTGAAAGTAAATAAGGTGGTTGTTTGTCAAGATATTGCTGTACTTAAGTGCTTTTGAACATTTAAGCCCTTAATAACTTATCAAGAAGGGTTGAAAGGTAATTCAGTCCTGCTTCTTGTTTATACCATACCATAACTAAAGAGAAACACTTTACAGACACACATGCAATATAACAGGGAATGAACTTGCCTGTCATAAAACTGGCAATTTCTTATTTTGTAATGAATTAAGATAATATTAAATTTTGTAATAAAAAAAAATTTCTTGTATATTATTAGCAGATATATGAGTTAAATCTCCATGATTTTTATTAGGATCATGCTACATTCCATTAGTAGAGTGGGGACTGTGTATATAATGAATTGTTTCCTATAGAGAGAGGTAAACTGTGTTGTTCCTACTACAGGTACATTTTTTATCTCAGTCTCTGTTAGGGTGTGACACATGTAAAAAATCTGAGATACAGTCAATATTAGTCAGAGTTGCTTTCTTAAAGCAACTATTATTATTAATTTGACTTACTATTATAAGTATATAGCCAATAACCAATCTGTGATAAATAGAGTGAATGTTTTATTTATGTGGTTTAATACCATCTAAATTTTAGTGGAGTTATGCTGATGGGCAACAGTACATGCAATTCAATGAAAAAGACAATGGGAAACCACTTCATTCCTAATTTTCCATAGTAGGTCTTATAAAGAAAAATTTGTTATTCTCATGAAAGGTTATGCAATCTTTATTTATTTTGTGTCTCATGTCAACTTTCTACAATCGTTAGTTAGGCCACCAGATTTATATACATCATAGTATAGTTAGTATGAACTATGAGATGTTAAATAAAATACCTAATTAACAATGCAAAAAAATTTATAATTCATGTCATGTAATCTAACTGGTACTTGGTATACAATTTCAAAAATGGTTCCTCTTTTCTGATAAAAAAAATTATTGTGATGATTTATAAGGAAGATATAAAACTCTGTTGAGTTATGAATAGTAAAACTGAGATTAAAATGCAACATTAACACAAGAATAAAAAACAGAAATTAATCTTTGTAAAACATTTTAGTGGTATGAATCATAACAATGGATTGTTATGAGTGGTTTCTTGTAAAAAAAAAAAAAAAAAAAACTTTGAATATAGGTAACAGTTTATGTAGTGAGATGTCCAACAAAAGATCTTTAGAAAAGATGCTAGCTGGTAAATTTAACATTACATGGAGATGAGTATATGTATTAAACAATTCCAGAGAAGTTTCTGATGAACAGTAGGATGCTGTAGTCTAGGATCAATAATAATAATAATAATAATAGTAACAGTAAAATTTTAACTTGACTAACCTGAGTTTTATAAAAATTTTCCATAATTAAATAATAATCTCTAATTTAATTGTAATAATCTCTACTATGTAATACTAATTTTAAGTACCATTATAACTGAAGATTATTATGTTTAAATTATTAATTATAAAAAACCTTTTTTTTATTAACCTAACATATTCATTAAGTACATTAATTTGAAATTAATTTTTCATGTTCTACAAGTTGCTTTAATATATTTAAACATTCTTCTAAATGACTTGATTTAAATATGTTTTTCAGCTTCTTTCTTTGTGTCTAACTACATGTTTTGATAACTATTCCTCATCATCAGGTTTGATTGAACTAGTTAATTATTGTAGATTTTTGATAAAGTAGGAAATATAAAAAATATATGCATAGTAAACATATTACTTTAAAAATAGTTAGTAGAAGACTTATAGATACACAGTTCAATGACTGCTACCAAAGAAGAGTTGCTTCAGAGACATCTCGTAACAAAGTTTCTGCAAGTCTTGCCAGTCAACTTGTACAATCATGTATTTTAAATATATTTTGTGTAATTTACACACTACATATAATTTTTTGTATTTTGGTAAGTACTTTATCACCACAAATTGCAATTGCACTTGATGATGAGAACTGGTTACTGAAATATGCCATTAGAAACGAAGAAAAAGAAATTACAAGATAAATTTAAAAGAAAGCATTTATGTTGCTTGTTGAAAAAAATTGATATTGCAGATAAATTAAAAAAATAAAATAAACTATTCTCTTTCAAGAAAACCTTCTTCACTGATTTTAAGTCAAAATAGTATTTTCCCATTAACTTGTACTTAAGTTCATAAATTGAAAAGAAAAAACGTTAACAAACACAGTGCTTCACTGGTTAAAAAAAAATATATCAACATTAACCAATAAAACAACAATAATTAATGTGTTAATAACAAAAGAAATGTCTTAAAAATGCTTAAAATATAACCTTACTGACCTAATTATTAACACTGACTTTATTGACGTGATTATAAGAGAAATTACAGAAAATTAAATGATAGTTTTTTATTGCATTTGTAATGTGCAACAATAAACAAAGTAATAAAAATCAAAGGGTTTCCCAACAATAATTACACTTTACTCATATCAAAAAATAAATAAAACTTCACTGCATCATTATTTAGGATATTATATTATAATAGCATTTAAATTCCTTAAACTTTGATCTCAAAAAATACTTATCATTGTCAAACGTAACCGTAAAGAAGTATAGAAAAGTATTGAGATTTTTCAAAATTTTATAGGCTGTATTTAACCCCATGAATTAAAAAATAATTATTTTGTAATACCCTTATGTGACATTTATTATAATGTAATAATTTCAATTCTCCGCATAAATGATTCACAATACTAAATTTCAATATTAAATATTCATGCATTACAAAATAATTAAGCAAAATTTATGCCAACACACAAACACATTCAAGCAGCAGCATTTCAACCTATTTTTTTACATTTTTGTATTTAGGAGACCTGAAAACATCAAATCATGTAAAAAAATAAACCATAATTTTTCTCCATTATAGTGATTATTCTATACCACAATTGCCAGGAAAGTATAAATTAATTTCATTGACTCTACTTTTACTTAGCACAATTGGAGAAGGTTAGTTTCTTAAAAAAAAAGAAAAAATATGCTTTGAAAAAAATTTATCCTTTTCTTAGGTCAAGGTTTATGGGTTTGATTCCCACAAAGGTCTAATATTTTTTCATATATTATTTTTATTACTAAAATATTATGTAAGAACATGCCTAAGGTCATAAAAATAAAATAATAAAAAAAAAAATTTAATTTTTATTTTTCATATGAGTCATCGGAGATCATATTTATTTTTCTTGAGACATATGAGACATCTTAATTAACTGCTGCTTATACTTTTGGCTGCAAGTCTTTTGAAAAGCAATCTAATAAACATGAAATCATAAAATTACCAACTGAATTAAATATAATCTATTAAATTTTCACTAAAATCAAAAAACAAATATCCTAACTAATTTGGATAAATCAAAAAACAATTGTAACATAATACATCGTTTTCCTCAAGCTCTTACATTAACCTCTTAAAATCAAGTTTCTTTCCTTTCTAAAAGCTGTCACCAGATATAAAATTATCCATTTGGGGTTACTGGTCTCCTGTAAGTCACATTACTGGTAATTAAATCAGAATTTTTCAAGAGACATGGTAAATAATAACAAACTAAAATAAACAAAGTGGACCAAAACTATCAGATATACCTTAGCAGTTGAATTACCTAAGAATACAATAAGATAACACTAATCACAGTTGAGAACCTCTTCCATTGTTGAAATTGATTTAAAAAATCATTAATTTAAAATTATATTGTACTGTTTTATTAAATCATTTATAAATGCTGAAGTTGTCATCATTATTAAACAATTATTGTGCCCACTTGTATTCTAATCGAAGTTAATTTCATCTCTTACAACCTCTTTAAACAAATTTTTCAAGATAACAAGAAAGTAAGCTGACAGATCATTATTTGGTGCTCATGTAAGAGAGAAAAAGAAGTTGCTAGAAATTAAGTTTAAATAGATGTACTGAATAGGAGTAAGGGAGCTCAAATTTCTTTATCTAACGAGATTCTGATTTACAAGGCTTTCTTGAAGCCGATGTGGACTTAACAGAATTGAACTCTGGGGCACAACTAGTAACAGCAATTTAGAGATCATTCAACATAATAAAATAAAATACTACGGAATATAACCCAAGTGCCATGGTTTGCGAGGAATACTGAGATCCATGAATACATAGATTCATGATTTGAACGCCTAATTTCAAGGCGTTCACAAAAAACTGTTTTTGGTTCTGTTTACATACGTGAATTGATTAATGGTGTGAAGATATTTACCTATGTTCAAAGACTCTACCAAATATTAGGTTATTTTTAGGTTATATTAGGTTAGGCTATTTCATAGTTACTAGTATTTATTAATATTATCTATCTTGTATTTATTTATATTGTTTTTGTATTAGTTAAGAATTATCATTGGATGATCTTGTTTCAAGTGACAGTCTGCAATGCGACTTACTTATACCTTTAATATCAGAAGCTGGTTGTAAATAAAGAAATTGAGCAAAAAAAAAAAATTAATCATAAATACTGATATTTATAAACTAAAAATTTTAACTTATCCTTATGTTTATATTTAAGAACGTACAATTCTATTAAATATACATATTTTTAATTAAGATACCTAACAAATAAAGATAATTTTTAACCGTTTATGAATGGGTAAATGGAACATATAATTCCAGTAACTGTTTGATTGAACCGTAGCTTGACAATCAAAATACAGTTTAAAAAAAAAAGATTATTTACATTTAAGATCACAATTAAATTTTAAGTAGAATTATTTGTCATAAACAAAGAATTTTTCAACTAAACTTTCATACCATGCTCCTTCGGAAAGTTCTCGACCCGATACAAAAATGGCGCAAATATGATCAAGTAATGATGCGTTGCCAAGTTTCAGCATTATTTTATTTATTTATTTATTTTTTTTTTATTCTGGCAATCGAGAAAGTCTGAAAAATGGATAATACTGAAGTTCGAACTGCAATAAAATAATTTAAAAGGTTTACCCTGACGAACACACAAAAAAAAGGTTTACATTCCACTTTAAAGGATTCTCGACAGTAAAAAAGTGGCTGCTGAGTTTAAACGTGGTATTACATCCATTCAAGATGATGAACGTCCGAGACGCCAAAAAATCCTCTACGATCGATGGAAACGTCGCAGAAATCTAAATGCCATATTAAATGATCGACGAATGAAGGAATGCGAGCTTACCGATATCACAAACGCTTCGATAGATCATATTCACTACATTTTACACGATGTTTTTTCTATGAAAAAGCTTTCCGCTCGATGGGATTGGCGTTTATTAACAGTCGACAAAAAACTCATTTGACTGAACACCTGTTAAGGATTTTTAGCCTTATTTAAATGCGATTCTGTTCAGTTTGTTCGATGTTTTGTAACAGTTGATGAGACATGAATTCACCATTAAATGCCAAAAACCAAATATTAATCAAACAGTGGGTGAAAACAGATAAAGTGCGTCAAGAACAACGAGAAAGGCTTCATCTGCACGAAAAGTCATGGGTGCTTTTTTTTTTATTCTTGTGATGTGGTGTTTATAGAAACACCTATAGAAACTACCTATAAAAGGAAGGACCGTCACCGGCGAGGTTTATGCTTTATTTCTGGACCGATTGAAGGGTACTTTTTCAGGTTAAATATTCATATCTAGTCAAGATCTCTTTCAGTACAATAATGCGCCTACACACAAACATTTCGGGTTGTCGCTGCAAAACCTCATGACCTACTCTTCAAATTGATGTCAGATGCGCCATATTTGCTAGATTTAACTCTCAGCGATTACTTTCTCTTCCCAAACCTGAAGAAATGGGTTGCTGGACAATGATTCACTTCAAATAAATGACGAGGTCAAAGCTGAGACAACCGCTTATTTTGCAGTTGGACAAATAGAATTATACCGTGGGTATTAATAATTTGGAAAGTTATTTATCTAAATGTATCAAACTGCAAGGTGACTACGTTAAAAATCTTGTGTTTGAAATCTTTTCTATCGGAAAATCTTGTGTTTTTTTCAGGCTCAGAACTTTCCGAACGGCACTCGTACCGCGTGATTTTGATGTACCTCAGGTTGACTCATTGTGAGAAAAACTTTATTTAAAAAAATACATATTTAAAAATACTTTATTTAAAAATATATATATATATATATATATCCCGAAATTCAGAACATCTCTTTTTAAAAAAAAAAGTAATTGCGCTATCATTGAGTCTAGACAGCTAATTAATTAATTAATTTTATATATATATATATATATATATATATATATTATTTTTATTCTATATATATATATATAATTTTTATTCTTTCATTGTAATCCCAACTTTTGTGTGCCAGCACAGATCTTCAATCCTTTAGTTTCCACGAGGTACACAAATAACCACATATGGCAATTTAATAGTTTATATTTTGAAAAAATAGTTTTTTCTATTATGTAGATAAATTATCTCCGAATACATAGGTTGGTCTAGTGATGAGCGCGTCTTCCCAAGTCAGCTGATTTGGAAGTCGAGAGTTTCAGCGTTCAAGTCCTAGTAAAGCCAGTTATTTTTACACGGATTTGAATACTAGATCGTGGATACCGGAGTTCTTTGGTGGTTGGGTTTCAATTAACTACACATATCAGGAATGGTCGAACTGAGAATGTACAAGACTACAATTCATTTACACTCATACATATTATCATCCTCATTCATCCTCTGAAGTATTATCTGAACGGTAGTTACCGGAGGCTAAACAGGAAAAAAAATAAGAAGATTACATAGTTCAAGAGACAAATTTAAAACTGTATAATATATTATCTCTTTTCTTCTTATGAAAACCATTTTATTTATTTTTATTATTACTTATTTTTATGTGTTCTATGTATGGAAAGTTATGGGACAACCTGTAGATTACAGTGTTGTTTTAAGATATGTGGTGGAATTTTGAAAGTAATATTAGAGGGGAACATAAAATGTAGGGTTATTATTTAAAGTGAAGAGGACTTTTTGAATCCTCTCTTTTTTTAAATCTATAAAAGTAGAGCGTGTAATGTTTTATCTCGAGTTTTTCTTCAGAAATGTGAAAATTTGTTTGTAATGTTTTATTTGTTACCTTTTCGAAATATATCAAATATTTTTATGTTTGTATTAGTTTGTAATTTGTTAAAATTAAGGAATTAATCATATACAACTGTATTCAACATTGTGTCCACAATTTTATGAGTTTTGAATGCAACGTGATCTACCAGTTTGTCCTATATAAAGGTAATGAAAATCGTTTAATTTTGGGAAGTAAATATTAATATTTATGAATAGGGAATCAATAGGGTAAGTTTATATTTTTGTGTTGAGTTATTAAGAGTTTTGTTATTAAAATAAATTTATAATTTCTGTAAGTCTTCGGATAAAATTTGTAGATTTATTATTATATAATAAATCATTATAATATCATTATCAATAGATGATGATGATAATGATGTGTGTTTAATAAATAAAAGATGAAAATGAAAACATCAATAGATTTTACATTAAAATGATTAATTCAGTACAATATAAATTTATATATTCTTTGTAGCAAATTATTATAAAAAAAAAATAAATAAATAATAAAAATAAATATTCTCAGTTAAAAAGATAAAATAATATTAAATAATTAAATAAAAATTCTTAATTATGCATATTATATTATAACCGATATTCTATAAAAGACTTAAGAGTTGTTAATTGGGAAAAAAATGACACCACAGAAAAAAAACCGTATGACGTAAAAAAATGTATAAAATGACGTTGAATGTGGCCTTAGTCGATCAAAGAAGGTTTCGCAATGTAGCCACCTAATAAAATTGATCGTTATATACACACTTATTAAAGCAGCTTACGATAAAAGCGTGCAATCGCATCACAAGTTATAAAGAAGGCAATGTAAATATCTGTGCCAAATATATTACAGTATACTCGTCAAATACAATTTTCTTTTCCATAATAAAAGAAAAAAACAAATAAATAACCCTTTTATTATCATTTTCAGACATTTTAACACAATTATTTTTCTTTTTAGATTTGACAATTTTTGTTTTTTTTTTGGTTTTATAATAATGCTTACGTAAGCAGTGACTTTTGTATAAAGAATTAGAATAAAATTATACGATAAATATAATAAAATTTTACTCTTAGAAAAAAATCATTAAAAAAAATCAAAAAAGTTTTTTTTTATTATAGATTTAAAACACTTCATAGGAAGTGTTCTTCTGTGTTTACACTTTCGCGTAAACACAGAATTATATATTTTTTCATAAATTTTTTCCTGTTTTAATAAGTCGACTGAGTCATCAAATAATTAATTTTAGGCGTTTTAGATCATTTGGATTTGACGAAAATACCATGTCTTTGACGATTTTTTAGAATAAAAAATTATAAAACATCAAAATCATATGAATAAGTTAAACTATTCTAATAATTCACAATGTCCTTATTCATTCAGGGAAAAATTTGATCGGTAATTTAAAAATCACATTACATTTCCATTCAAAGATTAAAATATCAATTGTTCGTTTTTTTGTTGTGATCCTACATCAAACATAAACTCTACGTAAATTACATGAAGATTTCAATAAAATTAAACACAATCGTATCGTTTATTAGTCGACTTAATTTGAAGCGTGGTTTTTTCATCTCCGGGACCACCGTTACGTATTGGTTCAGAGGATGAGATGAATGATGGTTTTTTTTAGCGTATGAAAATGCCATGCTTGACCGGGATTCGAACCTGGGACCTCTGGATGAAAGGCCAAGATGCTACCACTCGCACCACGGAGGCTGGCAGACCGTATCTACTGGGTTAGCGAAACAAGGATGAGCTTCACAAAGAAGCATCCTCCATTCAAAATTATCTTCACAAGTATATGATGGAAGTGCCGAACTTGGTCGAGACACTTTTTCCTTTAGAATCTTTAGGAAACTTGTGGATATTTCCAATATAGCAGAAGGCTTTCTGGTTGATGTTCTGTGGCTCTTTAATGTCTCCCCAACAAATTATTTGTTTTCTAAAGTGAAAATAATTTATATCTATCTGATCTTAATTGTCTACAGTATTTTCAGATTTTATATTCAACAAAAGCAAATGTTGAAGGGTCGGGTGAGACTGTAAACTGAGAATTAGTAAATCTTGTATTGAATTCTTTACAGATGATAGCAGTGTCGTTGTTATTTTTCCACAAAAATTGAAGCGTATAATATATTTCTGTGTTATGTACTTAAAAACTATTTTTCTCAACACAAAAATAAATATCTGATGTGGACACCACATGACTTCCTTGTACGCCTATTAAATTATATACACATTTTAAAAAAAATAAAAAATACATAAAATTTTATTTCATTAACAACTTGTGATATTTTCTCATATTTTTTTATTATTATTATTATTTATCGTAAAAATGTTTAACAATGAGAGGCTAATAATTATTAATAAATAAATACATTTACATTTAAAAAAAAGTTAAAAAAAAGAGATGAAGTCTGATTCCAACCGATGTGCCTTCTCCTTGTAAGACCAAATATTTCATTAATTAAAATTTTATTTGGCTATAACTCTGGAACCGATGAAAATGCGTACTGCTTATGATAGCTGAAAAGTTCTCAATGAGGGCTCATTACTGCAGTTAAGAAAAAGTCCAAAATCAAAAAAATTGGATTTCGGACTTTTATGGACACTACTGGTCCAGTCAATTACAATAAAAAGGGGAGGTGAATAGCTAGATGTTACAGCAGTCCTAAATCCAAAATGTCAACATTCTACGGCTCATCGTTTTTGAGATAATGCGAGATACATACATACAGACGTCACTCTGAAACTAATCAAAATGGATTCAAGGATGGTCAAAATGGATATTTCCGTTGAAATCTGAAAACCGAAATTTTTCGCGATCATAATACTTTCTTTACTTCGCACAAAGAAGTAAAAATGTACGGGTAAAAATGCACTGATTAGTAATTATAATAGCTAATTGCTTCAATTTTAAAACCGAAATTTCCCTTCCGTTACAAAATCTAAACTGACTTTTTAGATCACGGTGAATTTATTTTTAAAATTATATAAGATTGTTTTTAATAATAATCATTACTGTTGAAGTATCATTTTCTGAATAAGTAAGCAAATAAATTCAATTAAAATAACATTTTGTTTATAAATTGTAAAAAATAACTTTTGAATTTAACATCTCATTATTTCAAATTATTAATTAGAATAATTTACAGAAGAACAGAACGAGAGCTAAAAGGTTTATAGCCAGGCCCACATAAGTACAAAGTTAAATAACAGTTAGAAATGTAGGAGAGGAAAGAAGTAGGGTATGTAATCAGGTCATTTCTGAAAACGTAGGTTGAGAAAGCAGCCTACATTTATCCTGCCTGTTTCCTCCTTACTAAATGAAATATACGCGTTTTTTCCGTTATGCGAATAAATAAAATTAAAGAAGTAAATTTTATACATCAGTTTTATTTAATCTTTCAGAAATTAATAGCAACAAGCCTTTGCGTACCGGTTTGATGGAATAGTGGGAGGAAAAAATATACGGTTATCAGCCCTGAGGCTGGTTCTTCATCATCTCTTCCTCCAGAAAGTAAAAACTGTTTTTGTGTTATAATTTTTTTCTTTTTTAACCATACCAAGCCAACCGGTAACCGCCTAAAAAACGTTGCCTCGGTTGACCATATGTGACGCGGCGATATCTAGCCACCACCCTTCAACATTGTCCATTCACTGGACCTTCCCAACGGGGTCCCTCCTGGTTCACTGAAGTAACACGATCTCCGCTTCTGGATGCCGTGATGCCTCTCCCCAGGAGGGCTACCCTCCCCATCGCTACTCCTAGTCGGGGTTCGAGTATGCCTTCATGCATACACCACCGACCCTCAAGGGTCCTTAATGCTTCATCAGAGCTCCCGACCCAGTCACTCTTGCATGTGACCGGGCCAAGACGTCCTCAGAAAAGGGTTACCTCCCTGGCCCTACACGGTTCCGCGCTTCGACCCCACTGGCTATATTTTTCTTTTAGCCATCTCCCAGTTATTTTTTATTTATTATATATATAACTTTAATATTCGTATCACAATCTACACTTTTTAAGCTATTTTTCCACCTTATTACTTCCTTAGTTCAAGCATTTCTCAAAATGTGGCTTTGTACGCCGTTGTCAAAGAACTCTGCCGCCAGTTCATTAAATCCCTTTCACTGCTGATATGGTAAATGTACCACATGAGAACACTACGTCCCCTACTTATGTGGTAGCTCTACACATCTCTACTTTGGAAGCACCCCACTTCTACAGCTTAGTGGTGGGAGTTGATTATAGCTACAGTAATCAGTATAGACAGGATAAATTAAAGTTTTAAAACAATTGAATTTATTTTACTGTTAAAAAATGCAGAACAAACTTTAGATTTATTCAAAACAAAGAAAAAACAAAAAAAAACCTTACCAGAAAAATTGATGTTATTCGTAAAAAATAAATTATTTTCAAACGGCTTGCACTGTTATAAACTAGAAATAGTACTCAAAAAACCTGTCTATACTGTTTACTATAAATATAACCAACTCTCACCACTAAGTTGTTAAACCATTTACAAACTGTCTTTACGTCGTCGTCACCTTTGTAACGGTTCCAGACAAGAAACTCCTTCAGTTCTGTAAACAGGTGAAAATCGCTTGGAGCAAGATTTGAACTGTACGAAGGATGATCAAAAACATCCCATCCGAAATCTTTGAGAAGTTCACAAGTATTCCGCAGCATGTGCAATATCACGAAGCAAACACATTCCACGAGTCAAAAGACCACACCGGCGATTTTGGATTGCTCGACGAAGTTTCATAAAAATTTCAGAAAAATTGTCTCTCCGCGAGGTTTAAACTCGTACAGTAAAATTCTGTGGCGATCCTAAGAAATTGAGAACATCATTTTGCTTTTGTAAGAGATTGTTTAAATCTGTTTTGGCTTTGAAGGCCATCGAGATTGATTCCATTGAATTGATTGACGTTTACTCTCCGGTGTGTAATGCGAGACCCACGGTTCATCAGTTACTATGTGATCCAGTAATTCATCGACATCTCTACGGTACCGCTCAAATAATGACAGAACTGCAAACCTGCGTCTTTTTTAATTTTTTATCAAGATTCTTGGAAACAATCTGTTAAGGTAATTTGGGTAAACAGTTACAATTTCATGTAACAGAGACCGTGAATATACAGGAAATTTATCAGTACGTTCGTCTAACATGAAACGCCGGTTCTCTTCAACATGTCTGTTGATATACTTTTTCAGCCGTTCTGTAATGAGGGTAGGGCGTCCTGAACGTTGCACGTTAAGAAGAGATGTTCTTCCTTCCGTAAATAATCAATCCCATTTCCTTACGTTTCCTTCATTCATTACACTGCTGTTATCTTATACGGCAGTAATTTGACGATGAATCTGCAGACAAACACCTTGCACTTTCAAAACAAAATGTATGATCGATCGTACCTCACAGTCAACGGATTTAAATTTTTTTTGTTCATTATTAACACACCAAAATCACTCCGTCTCACAGTAACTTCGTACAGGGCTAGCAGAACAACTGAGACTAGCTATCCCTGTTCCTTTTGAGGTACGGGTGTTTCAACGCATATCTTTCTAAAATAGGAAAAAGAAACACCTCTGCATATGTTTATCGCGCGGAGGCGGCAGATTATGCTGAGCACACTGTCTTCGAATGTTCGAGGTGGGAGCCGGAAAGAAGTTAGTGACGGAGGTAGGCCTCTTAGACCCCGATAATATCTGCAGGTTTATGCTCAGAGGTGAAGAGGCGTGGGGACTGCCGTAGCTACCTACATTAGAACGGCGTTGGCGCAGAAAAAAAGAGAAGAGGGTCTAGTGAATTAAAATTGCAGCGTGCTCCTTGTGTGATCAGTAGTGGTGCGATAAACGATTCTTTTTCAGGAATCGATTCTTTAGATTCGATTCTCAGAAAGGATTCGTAAAAAAAGAATCGTTCGTCCGATTCAATGATTCTTTTCCTTAACACCAATACCAGTAATGTAAACTCTAATGCGCATGCTCTCTTTCTCTTCACCCTTGTTTAGCGATTCATTTCTCTTCATACACCTGTTCGACCCAACTGATGCATACCTACTAAATGACTTCGATTCTTCTCTTTTCAACTCTTATTCGACTCCTTAAGAAATACTGCTATGAATAGAATCGTAACTGAGAAAGATTTGGTCTCCTATCGCCTATTCAATTCATTGTTGAGAATCGTCAACAGAATCGGTTTTTGTTGCATACCGATTCCAGATTCCTTCGTTTAATATAAAGAATCGATTCGGAAGAAACGATTCGTTCACGATTCTTTTCATTATTAGTAATCAGTATCTTCGTTAGTTTGGTGTGGTAACTACTAATTTAGGCTGTATATACGTAAACAATATTAAATAATGTTGTTGTGTACTCGGATTATTTAGGCGTTGTTGCGTGCTGTATGTTTGCTTTGCTTTGTGCTTTGTTTTGTCAGTTGCTCCTGTATCATCATGTCGGAGCGTACACAGTTCATTAATTTAGGTTGTAAAGATTAAAAATTCTGTAACTAACACAACACACGCACACACACACACACACACACACACACACACACACACACACACACACACACACACACACACACACACACACACACACACACACACACACACACACACACACACACACACACACACACACACACACACACACACACAAGTATATTATCTAACTTCTATTCTCATTCAATATTATCATTTTTCACTTTTTTATTCATTTAATTTTTTCCAATTTCCTCTTTACCCGCATTTCAACAGCTTCTTCCAGCCGTTCTTTACTATTTTTATTTGTTTTATGTACACATCCATACAGAAGTACATACTACACATAACATTTCAATAAAAGCTTTCTTCATGTGTAACTCCATCTTACTAAATAAAAAGATTTCTTTCTATTTTAAATGCTTTTTTACATTACCTTTGTTTCAATGGTACATAACAATCTGACGTTCAATATCCATTATGGTTCTTACAAGGGTGTATTTATATAAATGAACTACGAATTTATTTTCAGATAAAGCATAAGAAAACGAGTAAAACCCTGAGATGAACACTATAACAAAGCTTTCTCTACGTTATGGAAATTAAAAAAGAAAAAAATGAATAACCTAAAACGAAAACATTTTAGATATATTAAAAAAATTAAGTTTGAAGTATAATGTAAGAAAAGTTATCATATAATTTTTATAAAAATTTAATAATCATAATTACGTTAGAAAATGAAGAAAGGTAAATTGAAGTCCAGAAAGAAGCAAGACAAGACATTCTGTTCCCTTTGTTTTTTAACAAATATATATATATATATATATATATATATATATATATATATATATATATATAATAAATATATTTTTTTTTTGTAAAAAAAAGTTGTTACTTTAATTTTTCTTCCGAAACATATAGCGGATGATGTAAAAGTTATATAAATATTACAAAGATATGATAGAAAAAATAAAACTATAATTTTTTTTTTGTTTTATTTTTCTTTTAGATTTAAGTTACCATAACTGGAAGAAGGTAGTAATTTAAAGTAATTTGGGAATAAAATAAGACTATCTTCGGTTTTTTAGTGTTGTTAAGTTTCAAACTTATCGATAAATAATATATGTTGGTATTGTTATACCAACATAAAGAGCGGTCGCTTAACTGGTGTCCATTCTTATTGGGCTATGAAATTTACTAGCAGGGTTACCAAACACAATATTCTAAAAACAAAAATAATTTCTAAATTAACAAAGATTTTAATTTAACCTTTTACTATCGATAATTCGGTTTTCTGAACTTTTCGATTTTTAGCTGTTTGGATTAACTATGTATTCTACATAGATTTAATAGAAGATCTTACAATATGTAGTAGGAATAATAAAATAATTCGTATTACGTCATTATATAGTGTAATAAGCTAATAGCTACCGTGTCGTACAGCCAAAACACTAGTGAACGTCGGAAATCGATAGCCATGAGGCTCATTAAGTGGTAATCGAAAACATTCCCACTCGGCACGTTTAAAAATCAAGGTCGATAGCTTGATTTTAAAAAAATATATCTACTGCTATTTTCAAGAAATCATACTGATATTTTTAACAACTCATGTTCACAAGTTAGCGGTATCTTAAACTAATTTTTATGAGATTAAAAACAAACTTTTCCATAATTCATAATTTTGATAATGTATAGATTAAATTACCCGGGAGTAAAATATCAAAAATTCCATATCAGAGTAGAAATCCCCAATCCAAATAATCGTTTCTTACAAAAATTGTTTAAGTTTTATATTTTATATTCACAGGTCTATCGATTCTTTCAGGGAACAAATGTATAAATCAGTGAATCTATATGTAAGAACTTTCATAAAAAAAAAGTGAACAATTGGTAAATTGAAAATAGAATGATTATTTAAAAGGTGGTTAGGGAATCCAGAGTAGGATCTTTTGAAGGTAGGGATTAGAAGATGCAGGGGAAGATAAGAGATAAAAATGGCTGGAGGCGACTTTTATCGTCTAATCCCCACCTTCAAAAGATCCTATTTTAAATCCTCTAATCATCTTTCAAATAAACATTCTATTTTCCATTTATCAATTCTTTATTGATTTAAAATTTCATTTTACGTATCTGATTCCGGAACTCTATTTTAAGAATTATAACAGGTATATATTTTTTTTGAGGTGTTAACCAAACTGTTAATCCCTAAACTGGAAGATCAGGAACCTTTCTTTTGGAGTTAACCTTACCCTAGTCTTGAAATCCAGGTTAAAAGCGCTAGGTGCTCGTCTTTCCCCCTTCTATTATTGGGACGGGCTTGAGACTTGCTTTGGCGAAATCTTTCACCAGCTGCAATTTACAAACGAAGCATTTTAGGACAAATGTTTATATGAACTTTTCCCATTATTTTTACGAGTAGAATAGGTTATGAAAGTCGCGGGAGAACTTCGTGATACACACATACATTTTTTTTATACTTTAAAACTTTGATTTAAACTTTGGCAGAGTTTTATCAGAAAACGTTTATGATCTGCCTCTAGTATTAGGGATACATATACCATATATTCAAATTTCATGATAATAAAATCAATTTGTAACTTTTAAGTATAATATCTAGTTTTATAGTTAGGAAAAAATTAAGTTATTATTGAAAACCTCAATTTCATTTTCGAGGGGCACATGGACTTTTCTGTATTTACTAGTAGATCTGTATTAATGCTTTCAATTTTATAAATGTGTTTCCTGTAAACACATTTATTTGATTTAAAAAAAATATATTTCTGGAAGGGCATAATGACAAGGTAACCTAAGATAATTAAAGGAATAAATTAAAGAAGATATAGTAAAATGAAAATATGATAAAAAAAAAAATAATAAAATTAATGATGGATTAATTAAAGAATGTGAATAACCTTGAAAGAAGGCAATAACGGTATGTAACAATAATCATGTTTTATTTAAAACCCATGTTTTTAAGTCGCTCGGGTACCGTGAGTAAACTTTACGTGCAGAAATTGTGTATAGCCAGATGTTTTTAACTTGTGTAGTTATAGGAAAAAGCACATTCTTTGATGAAGTGCACAAATACTAGGTCAAGATTTTACGCTTAAATTTGCATGATATCAGTTTACAAATAAATATCAACCATCTGATTTTATAAGCAAACAATAAAATTTATTAAAACTTTTTTTGTACGTATTATTAAGCGAAAAACATACATTCATAGATATTATTTATTATTAATGATAAATAAAGAGAATCATTCATTTTCGTTACTACATTAACGGTCATCAAAGAAAGCATTTGTAAACACCTCATATAAATTATGGAAAATTAAGACCAGTGAATGAAATTTTATCTAATTCTTCAAAGAAAGTTAAAAGTCTATGGTATCTTACTGCAGAAGAAAACAGACTGTACAATAATAGTTTCTTTTTTTAAAATAGTATCTAGATAGACTAAAACACACACATATCTTTCTCTCTCTCTCTTTCCTCCACATATATACGTGCTTAAAACAATGAAATAAAAGAAATTATTTACAGGTCAGTGAAGTAACTCGTAAATTGAAGCAAAATTAACTGGAAGAAAAGAAAATAAGTTGAATTAGCCGAGCTGATTAATACTGATTTTAGTTCGGGTCACGGATTTCATCTTGCCACTAGGGCTATTGCAGTACGTGACTGTTGAAGTCGGTGGGGTGTTTGATAGTAATTTGGCCATTGGCCTTTAAGAGTAAAAATAAGAGAGGGAGAATAAAGTAAGGCGGGAAGCATCTCAACAGGCAATGGGTTTGGGCGTCTCGACGCCGGGCATTGACGTCATCGAACGGCGCCTGCGTCACTAGCGTGGGTGATTTGAACGGTACGGATGCGGACAGGGAAAAAAGAGAGAAAGATGGAAGGGTTGGTGATTTTAGTCTGCTAGGATCACCCTTTAGTATATTGAGCCTTAAATTCTAACTTCTATAATGCTTAACGTGAAATCAGCACATATTGTTTCACCAACCTTTTCTTTATTTTTTTTTCTTTTGTTTATGGATTATTAAACATAGACTCAACACAATTTTTAGAATAAAAAAAATATATATATATATATATATACTGGAAAAAACAAAATAATAATAATACACGGTAAAGGAGAAAAATAAACATTAATTCCACTAAATAATAAAAATAAAAAAAAACACTTTTACGCTTTCATGATTTCTTTTAAATAATTCCGAAAATTAAACGAAATAAAAAAAAACAATTCAACATCTACACCAGAAACCTTTGCAGATTAGTCTGAAGCTAAAAAATACGTCATAATAACGGTAAAAAATCATACATGGTTTTCCATTCCCCATCTTCTTTTTTATTAAAATATCCAATTTCATTTCATTATTAAAATTTATAGAAATCTTAATGTAGTAGGGAAGCACTGCCGATAAAAATCGGAAAAAAGTTTGAATTGGAATCGATGAGTAAATTTAATTAAATTTTAATTTTTAAATTAAATTTAATTAAATTGGCATCATTGTGTAAATTTCATTCTGTAAATTAAATAAAGTTATTAATATTTTTAGGGAGTTAGGTCATTCTCAAAAATTCAAGTCTGTCGTCTAGTAACTATATATTGAGCTGATAGCTAAATAACACAGTGCATAAATATATTATTTTATTGCGTATACCAGAACGCAGCTCTTTTCTGTTCATAAGTCACTTTGTATACTAGAATACAGACTACATTTTACTACTCATACTTACTCGCTCTCGGATTATACATGTGAGATTCATGGTACGGAACCTTTCAGTCGAATTTTGAAGCACTTCCGCTTATCCATTCGCTCTGAAATTTTGCATACAGGTTTGCTTCTCATGACAACATTTTCAAGTCGCTAAGATGCCCCAAGTTGCCAAGTGCAAAAAATACCCTTTGAATTTATGCAACCTCGTTTACAAACATACTTTCTTAGTGAAAGAAATTTTCTCAGCAAAGCATAACCTAGCCTGCTTCGGTAAGTTTAAATCTAAAATTCGCACAAGTTTGAAAAACATCAAAATTTTACCAAAACGTAGGGATCAATCTACTATAACAACCAACTAAATGATAACAGGCTATTAGTTTTATAATTAAGTGAGATATATATTAGTGTATGCAGTTACTACTAGAAAATTTGTACAGTAGCGACCGAAGTTTTGGAAAAATTTAGTACTTTTGATCGGATCCAAAATTTCGGACAAAAATCGCAAATATCTCAAAAACGGTCGGTCCTAGCGCTCTGAAAAAGTTTTTCGACCCCCCCTCTACATTAGTCAATCCGTTCCCAGAAGTACTCGTCGGATGATAATATTTTCAAGTGCCCCCGGGGCGTCGTTCGGAAATTGGATAGGGGGGCGATGGGATGCCACCGTAATATCTCGGCAACCGCTCGTCCGATTTTCACGATTCAACCGGCGTACGTATCAGCAGGTTGATCGCTAACTGTTTAACGCATCGGGTATACTCTTGATTGACCGGATCTTGATTATCTGGAAATTAAATCGTTTAGCTCTATGTTTTGATTGCATTCACCCACCGTAAAACGTACCGATTTGATCTTTCGCTAAATACGCTCAAACCTGTGCGCTAGCGCAGCTGTAAAGTATAAATTTATGAAGACTAAAAAGTAAAAAATAAAAAAACATAAATTTTGTTTTAAATCGCTCTTTAATTAAACGCACTAAAAGGTAATTTTTTCATGTGGGTGATGAATGGTCTAAATAGTGGGGTGTAAAAATTGGCAAAAACATCAAATCTTTAATTTGAAGCTATGACTTTCACATAATCTTACGTATCACCATCACAGGTTGTTGTCAAATCCATTCTGAGATATCGTTCTAAAATTATTTTTACCTTTTAGTGCGTTTAATTTAAGAGTGCTGTTTTAAAATTTTTTTTATATATTTTTTATTTCTACTTTTTTAGTGTGTTTAATATGAGTGATTTTTAAAGATTTTTATATCTTTTTTATTATAATTTAGACTATTAAAACCCAACTGGTTTTGTTGTTGGATATGAGCGTACGTTTTTATTTGTGTTTCGTTGCTAGTTTGTTTTTTCATCAATATTATTTAGAAAAAACATCTTTTAAATATAAAAGAGCCTTTCACGGCAATAGATTCAAGAGGAAAGAAAAATGACCAACAAATCCTGAATATTTTGCCAGACAGTTCATAGATAACCTAACTCCGAAAACAGCCGGTGCCTCCAAAACAGCCAAACAATTCGTTAAAAAAAAAGTTTCATTTGATAATTATAAAAATTTTAATTTTTCAGAAGTGGTACTTAATTTTTGATTTAAGTATTTTAAAAGAGCCTATTAAAAACTTTGTAGGGTGTAAATTTTGTGGCGGTAAAGTTTCATTTTATGCGGCAGGACAGTTTTGAAAGTCAATAAAACTTTAAACTTCGATTTCTGCAGCTTCAATTTTTTAATACAAAGGTACATTTTTCTCAAAAACTATTTAGAAACTTGATTTTTTTTGTAAGTGTTCCTTACTGTGTTGTCGACTTCTGGAAATATAATCATTCTTGTACTGCATTTTAATTTAAATGTTTAAAAAAAGTTGAACAATTTTTGGGTTATTTAAAAAAAATATATTAAAATTTTCCTTTATGGGTTCAATTTTAATAATTCTATTTCTAGAGGTTGAGGAAACTTCAAACATAACGGGAAAAAATTGGTACATGAAATATCAACGGTTTGCAAAAAATGTACCTTTTTTTTACCTTCTCAAGTCTGAACTTACGATTCCGAATCACACAGCCTTTAGGGTGCCAGTTGCCTCAAGCCTCCAGAAGGCCATGCCAGGCCCGCCGGCTATGCCGTTCCTGACAGCACCAACCAGATGCCGGGTCTCGGTCTCTTGTATTCGCCTTGACTCAAATCTAGGGCCCCCCCCACAGGGTTCCTCAGACCAGGACTACGGTCTATACTATTTACCCTCCTACCAGCTGCCCCTGGAGTCATTTCTCTGTAATTCATTCTCTAAGTTTCTGTAGCGAATTACTTCATCAAGAAAAAAAGAAAAAAAATTAATTGCCAAATTTATTTTAAAAGTGACTAATAATAATTGATTCCTAACGACAAAAATTCAATGATTAGTACATGTACACGTTATCACGTAGACTTTTCAAAATCAAAAATATCAAGTTTTTTAATTTTCTACGTTCAAGAAGCTCGAAGAAAAATAATAAATTTATAAAAATTAGATTGTTTTGAAGGTCTTATTTTTTCTTATGTTTATTATTTTTTGTTATTTTTCCCATCAAATTTTGGAATTTTTTGACAAACAGTTTTTCCAGTACTGGTCATTTTAGAATAATAGCTATTTCAGATAGGAACGATAATTTTTTTTTTTTTTAATTTTAAAGTTTGCTACGTAACGTTCGTTTTGACAAGTTGAATAGGAAAATTTGTATACCAATTAAAATTAGCTATCATTATGACAAGATACTGTGTGAGATTAATTTTTTTTTTAAATTGACGTTACATTAATTGCTGCAAAAAGGCAAACCTATGTAACGATCACTTAATAACATATAACAACTGTTACTTTTATAAACTGTTGTTCATAAGAAAATGAACTGGCTAATAATTTTACTTTAAGAGACGCTCTTTGTAAAGAAAGCGAGAACATATAAACACAAACGCGCGCGCGCACACACACACTTCATACATAAGCTTTGAAATTAAACTCCAAATTATTTTAAATGTACATGTTATTTGTTTATTGATCAAATGGTTCTTGTCATAAGTAATAATTTATTTGTCATTTTATATATATATATATATATATAAGTATAATATTTAAAGATACAATAAATCACTCTGACATCTTAAATGCATTATACATTCCCCATTATAAAGCAATGAAATCTTTTTTAAAACAAAACTTAAACTTAACTTTAATTAAAATACAGCACGAAAATGGATTAAAACTTACAAAAAGAGTTTCCCGATAAGACTGGAACATCGTTTAATAAATTTTTAATTTAAAACTAAATTTCTTAAAAATGATAAATGTGACTGATAAAATTTTAATATTCGTTGTTGCCTCAAACATTGACTTTCCCCGATACTTTTAGCACCCGTTATAAATTTCCATGAAATAACTAATTAAACTCGGTTTAAAAAAAAATGCTCTATACTACTTTTTTTAAGAAAAAAAAAACAGGAGAAAAAATCAGCAATTTAAACACTGGTCAACAAAATTTAATTTTTTGTTTGTTAAATGAGCGTGAATGACTAATTAGTATTGTATTTTTTATGCTGATTTCATGTATGTTAATAGATTTTTTCTATCAAGTTCAGCTTTTTGTAATTGAAATTTATTTTGAAATAAAAAATGTACGGTGAACAAAATATGACAGTACATTACGTACATTTTGTACTCACCTAAAATCTATTATTTTTGGATTTTCTGCTGTAATTTGCTGTAGGTAGATCCCTACAGTTGGTAGGGATCTTGGTAGATTCCAACAGTAGTTAGCTAACGTTTTGGGTTCCGTTTTCTCTGGTATCCTGTTTCCGTGTAGATGTATCTCCTGGTGAAAGCGTTACCCATGTTCATCACAGATAACACCGAAATTGTTAGGAAAAAAATTCAAATGTGAATGTAAAAAACGGATTTTGAGTGACATGTTACACCCAAGTTCTTTGTAGTTTTGAAGGAGTTCACTCACAAGCTCTCTGTAGTTACTTGCCTTATGGTTTCCAAGGAATCTGTTTACCGTATTTTGAAGTGATTTCCACACAGCAATCTCCAAGTCATTCATTGCTCATTTATTTTCTTATTCGTAGTCAACAAACATACCTTCCTTATTTTATCATCGCTTATATTAGGGAATTTGTTTTTTATAAACTGAAACCATTACGATCCATTTCCTAAACCAACTTTTTGAATAAAGTACTTATAAACCACACAATAAAGAACTTATTTTAGTGTTTTCTTATAAAAGATGCCATCCTTCCAGTCTTGATGCCGGTATTTCTGCTCGATTCTTTGATAAATTTAGATCACGAACCAGATTATTTAATTTTGACTGATTAATTAAATAGGGTTCAGTATATCTATTTTCTAAAAAGTGTGGATCCCTTTCTTCATTGCGTGATAAATCCGCACAAGATTCAAAATTTTCATCTTCATCTAAGTTCCAGGTTTCTGCTGGTACTGGAATTGGAAGCTCTCAACTATGTGGCACTGGCCGCATGGCAGATGGAATATAAGGGTATTTAACAGCAAGTCTAATTTTAGCTGTTATCTTTATTATACAAAAATAACAGTCTGTGATGTGATTCTTCGGTTCTCTCCAAATCATAGGAATTGCAAATGGCATGTTAGTACAGGCAATTTGTCATCAAAATAGGCTGTATTTGAAAATCCTTACCTACCGATTGATCTTTTATCCATACGTTAGGGGTGATGAGGGTAGCTTAACTCCAGATTTTTAACATCCTCCCTCACATAGATTTTTGAAAAACTCAAAATGAAATGCGTTTTTCTCTGAATCTATGCATTTTAGAGAAATGTTTTACAAACAAAAAATGTAGAGGACAATTTTCTTGTACGACTTACCATTTTGGAGCTGTAGCTTGTGAAGTGTGAAAATGTTGTGAAATGAGTACGTGTTCGAAACCGGTCTAGTCGCTGAACAATGCCGATCTCCCCGGTTACAGTAACAATAGGACCGTTGCGTTGCCATTGTACCGCTATAACTCTGAAATGCTAAGTCGTACAAGAAAATTGTTTGAATAAAAGTTGTCTGATTAACAACTTCTCCAAATGCAATACAGACGAAAAACAAATTTTTTCCGGTGAAAAACCCGAAAAAACACGTTTTTACAACTTCAACGCCACCTAGTATTTCAATTTCAAATTATACGGCATAACTTCACCGACATTAATTGTAGAGGAGAATGTCCTCTACAATTAATGTAGAGGCACAGCAAATATGAGGAGTCCAAAATTTGTCCTGATCACTTAATTTATATTCAATATATAGTTCATACGAATTTCTTATTAGTGGAGTTATATTTCTTTTATGAGATTTCAGTGTTACCTCACCACAGATGTAGCAGGAACTGTTTGGATGATTAATGCAACTACGAGGCATTGTTAATACGTTACAATAACTAATATTGTTTAAAAAGAAACTTTATAAACACATTAATTAATAAAGATACAGTCACTTTACTGAACAACATATATCTGCAAATACAAAAGCCAGCTACAAAACTGAATGTTATATTCACGAGAACTTGCACCTGAATGAGAATTAAAAATATTTCTCTTGTCTGCACAACTGTTTACAAATATAATAACAGAAATAACTAACGATTGGATGATATGCTTATAGTAAGATGAAAATAGGAAGATGAGACACATTACTGTTCATTGTCTGTGTAAATAACAAACATGATGACTACTGTCTAACAAATCAGTCTGACAACAATTAACGGACTGTAATAAATAAACAAAAGCTATTCAGTTGAAAAATAATATAACAATAAAGTTCACAAAATGCTATGCTTATGGAGTTCATGCATGATACTACCTGAAAATAAGAATGGTAGTTACAAAAGAACTAAGCCTGATAGAAAAATTCTGATTTCACATTTGAAATCAGCATGAAAAATACTGTAAGAATCAGTTATTTACTCCCATTTAACAAAATCATTGTTGATTAGTGTAGTATGTGTTTTTTTTTAAATATCTAACCTTTTAATATAAAGAATTCCAATTTTTTTTCTAATAAGAAACAGTGAACATAAATGTAATTCTTAAAGAGAATTTTTAAATTTGAAAAAAATAAATATGAATTTTCCGATATATATTTGTTTTAAATACAGAGACATATATTTTTCAGTACTCTTATTCAATAGTTGAAAAACATAAGAAAGTATTAAATTTATTTTTTGATATTTTATATTTCAATTCTGCTGATCTATTTACAGATGACGAGGTTACTTGCACTAGAATTAAACAATTTATATGTATGAAACAAGACAAGAGTGGGCGACACATGTCTCCTCACTCTATATTTTATTATTTATTACTTTACTTCCCTGGCGTCATAATTTTAGAGCTGTGCTGCAAAAAAAAAATATATGATAATCAATCACAAAATTTGATAAAGTTTTTTTTGCATTTCTGGACGTTTCATGACCTAAGGACCCCCCAAAAAACCAAAAAAGGGAGGGTTATATTCATACATTTATACATTCATATGTATATGTGTTTGAAGCTTAATAAATTTTAACTGGAAAAACCGATTTTGATGAAATTTTGTACAGAGACTCGTATATATGGTGCGATTTGTTGATAAAATTTTAGGGACAATAACATCAGGGGGGTAGATAGTTTCTTTGGGGTGTTTTTTCAAAATTTTGCAAACATAATCCCATATTATATTAAGTTTCAGTACATGCGTGCATTCTTATTTTAATATTTAAAAATCATTTGCCCCAAAATTCCCCCCTTTCTCAAAAATCGAAAAAACTATCTTTTTGTGTTTTACATATTTTTTAACCGAATTTTTTTTATGGCTTCTGAATTTTGTTTTTTAGGGATAGTACAAGTGACCTTCAAAAAAAATACTATGGAGCAGTACTGTGGGTGGGGGAGACGATAAAAGTTTTAAAATATATATATATTTTTTTAATTTTGTAATACTTCTTTTAGTTTATTTAAATTTTTTAACTTTCAGGTAAATTTTTCATCAATCATTATTTTTCCACTATGTACGAATAAATAAACAATACCTAGAAAACATTACAACTCTGTTGTAATTTTTTTTGTATTACACTACTATTTGTTAAAAAAAAAATAATTTCCCTGTAGTTTATCCATAAATAAAGAAGCGAAATTTTTGTAAAACCACTTACTATTTATATTCTTTATTCATGCAACATCCCCCTCCACCACTAATTTGCACTTTCTAGGTTTTTTAAATAAAAAAAGTTAGGTAGCTAAAAGTAATTTTGCCTTAGATGTTTGTCAAAACATCACATAATCTAAATATATTTATCAATAAAATCACTCAATTAGTTAACTTATTAAATATCTATTAACATTTTTTTTAAAATCTGGTACTGCACTAACTTTCACCGTTAAAAACCATCATTGTCACTTATAATTAAATCTTTCGTCTCTGTATTTTCCAAATGTCGTTTTGGTGCCATTAAAATTGTTTTACAAATCGTATTTCGTTATTGTTTGATAATCTACCACGATTAACCATTTATATGTTTATTTAAAACTGTTTAAACCCAGAAAAAAAATATTTTGAACAACCAGGATCATCCATGATATTGACAAACATTATTCTTTAACTTATCAATCCCATCGACCTTAGATGCACATATCGTAATTTCTTCTTCGATTATATAAACCACTGTTTA
Organism: Lycorma delicatula; assembly: GCF_047948215.1. Taxonomy (NCBI): domain Eukaryota; kingdom Metazoa; phylum Arthropoda; class Insecta; order Hemiptera; family Fulgoridae; genus Lycorma; species Lycorma delicatula. Next base: position 35,351,627 of record NC_134464.1, on the reverse strand, counting down.
ATTTAGGATTGAGAAAATTGTGTGTGAGACAGCAATATAGAGTTGAATTTTGAAAAAACCAGTTTATCGATTATAGAAAATTTCTGACTGCACAGAAAAACACAAAAAAAATTCTTGAAGAACGTAAAACTGATATCATAATAGGAGAAATGATATCTGACCTGTAGTTGTGTACTACACTTCTATTAGATTCTATTTTAAAATTTCACAATTTAATGCCAACCAGTAAAATTAAAAATAAGAAGAAAACAGGTTTATTCACCATGTGATTATGTTAGATGAGGATCCCTTGCTTTTCAACAGTTCTGTAAATAGGCAGAACTGTAGAATTTGGAGCACCAAAAATTCAAGTGTTATACAGCAGGATGAATTGCACTCTCTCAAACACGAAATTTGATGCAGAATAACATCGCAGGGCATCATCTGATCGTTCTTCGAAAATGTCAATGGTGATACGTCAAGGTCAATGAAAAATGATATTGGGAAATGCTTCAGGATTTAGTAAGACCTGTAGTGGAAAACAAACCTGAAATGTGGTGTCAATAAGATAGAGGCATTTCCCATTCAGCTGAAACCACAATGGAAATTTTATTGAACATTTTTGACGAACGAATAATTTCCAGAAGATCTGCAGTAGATTAATCACCAAATCTCCAGAACTGATGGTTCCTGACGTATTTTTATGGGGACACGTAAAAGAAAGGGTGTTTGTGAACAAACCCCAGGTAATTTCACAACTACAGGGAAACATTCGTGCTGAAATTAGAGCACTATAGCTACAGACATTAACAGCTATTATTAAACATTCCGTGTATGAGTTCGTCTAAGGGAAGTCGAAAATGAAAGATGTTTAAAAGATGTAATTTTTCGTTCATAGTGTTAAGTAATCACCATGATGTGTTTTTTTTTACAGTCATAAATATATATTAGCAAACAGAAAAAGAATTAACTGTTTCGACCCGACGGGACTTATGGGCCACTTAATACAAAGTAAAGATTCTGAAGGGAAACAAAGATTTGTATATATAAATCAGATAATTAAAGATATAATTAAAAATACTTGATCTAAAATATCAATGTTGCCTCAATGAAGTTCTTGAACCATTGACAGCAGTGAATTCTTTTAATCAGCATTAGTTAGCTCATGGAAATCCTGCATTCAATACGGATAACATTTCAGAATCCTTCTCATTGCAGTGTGGGCTAAACCTGGTGAAATGGTCTTTTCTCGGCTTAAGTATCTGCAAAGATTTATGAGGAGATCTTGTAATTGCCGCTTCAATATCCTGTAGGACCTGTGTCGGGTACATTTCTGATCTAACACCGAACATGTTTCACGAACATTTTTTAACTTCTGAATAACACTTTTCACTTGTGCTTTCTTTTCAAATTTCTCCCTGAATTTTCGCCGACACACAATATTAGATTTCGTCTCTAAACAAATTTCTATTACGAATACAAGTTAATCGCATTTTAACATATACACGATTACGTAATCTTGTTCAAAAACCATTGCTCGACATAGACTGGCAATACTCATATATGCAGGCAATAAACATTCTCCTCATACCAGTTCCAGTCATACCAACATCTTCCACCTTTTTTTACCCATTTCATTTTAATATATCCATTTTAAGAAAAATATGCACTAGTATAAACTATTGAGTAATGGGGCTTCTTTTAAGTTGAATACTGTATACGCACGCAAGCGCGCGCGCGCGCACACACACACACACACAGAGAGAGAGAGAGAGAGAGAGAGAGAGAGAGAGAGAAATTAAAATAATAATAAATATGAAATAAAATGTAAATAATTTAAAAGATAAATTATATTTAATTTCTACATATAAAAATACAAATAATAATGAAAACAATAGGATACAGCACGCATATATTTTTTACTGTGATAAACAACCAAAAAAGAATTTTTAGTTTGCGTGCTAGAAAATTGTAGTTCTAACAAGACATTAGCATTCCATAGCATGATTTAAAATGTAAAAGTAAAAACTCATAAAAAAGATGATTTAAAAAATAATTATAATACAATAAAGTATTCAAAATATTAGGAACACGAAAGCAAAAAAATTATATGCTATCTACAAAAAAAAATCTCTTTTTTATTTATTTATCGATTGAACTATGATTTATTTAACTAAATTAAATATAACCTGATGTTAAGATAATCAAAGTAAATGACACTTTCAATTAGTAATATTAAACTTTTAGAAAATTAATCAACATATATCCGAATTTTATAGACTGTTAACTTTATATTCTTTGTAAAAAGAAACAAATTTCTCATTTTTTTCTTATAAGATCAAGTTTTTTTACATACTTAGATTTACCAATCTTTAAAAAAGTAAAAATAAAAACTTTGACAAGTTTAACAAAATATATAAATTAAAAATGCCTTTTATAAAAAAAAAAAAAAACTTTAAAAAGTTACAATTTTCTTATAATTCTTCTTAAAAGTTTTACTTTTTGAATTCGTTGCCAAATTAATGGTTAGTAAAATGTTAAAGTTATTTGTTTTTCAGTTTGGCGTCTACTTTAAAATGTCTAAATTTAAAGAAACATTGAAAAACGTTTTTAATTTGTAGTCGTTATTTTTTTGTCAGATATACTTATAGTTTATACATTTATTTATAGTTTAGAGATACTTAAAAATCAATTAATATATTATATTAATATATAATTTTTATGATTTCGGAAAATATCGGTATAAAAAGTTTAAAAAAAATAATCGCTGATATATATATATATATATATACGGATGGAAAATTTTATTTTTTACGTATAAATTAAAACGAGTTTTATATATTGAACTGAAACAAGTTCAACCTACATAAAATTATTACAAATTATAAAAATTATGTCAAGTAAATTCTTAAAATAAATTAAAATGCCAAAAGTTTTGCCTAAAAATAATGCGTCATAGACATTTAACACAAATAGACGACAAATTCCACTCTAATTGCTAAAATGTTTAAAAGAGAGAAAGAATAAAAGAAAATGGAAGGGGTGAAGTATGCGAGTGTGTGTTATTAGTGAATGAGAGAGAGTAAGAAGGAGTGAGGGGTTTTAAAAGTGGTTGGTTACTGGTAAATGTTAATCTATACACTCTGTAAATAACTTGTGACGCAGTGATAAAAAATTAACAACATGGTTATTTTTAGTCTAACCGAGCGATGAACTATTCTGCTCACACTAATACAAAATGCTTTGAACTTGCATTTCTTAATGAATTTCTTTTCTTTTATTTTTTTTAGAGAAATATTAATAGTACATAAAAATTACAATAAATATCTATATATTATGAAAAAAAATCTCAATTTTTTTTTTTAAAATGCTTTTCACAAAAGAAAAACAGACAACAACTACATAATAACAAGTAGACAAATACAAAGAGAAAGTAAAGTACACTTTATTATCTGTAATCCAAATCCCGTTATTCCGAATCTTCCATTAATCCGAAATGATAGATATTTTTTTAAAAGAGAAAATCAATAATATAAAGTTACTACGGTTGGCTTTTATTATAGAGTTAATGGATCCGTTCTTATTATTTCTCTGTTTACCACTAAAAATTTGGATGACTACCGAAAGTGCGAAAAGGAAATTGTAGTCAATATTATTGATAGCACGTATTCTATGATAAAGATTAATCCCCTCAGATCCCTTAAACCTGAGTTATCTGGGTTATTTTACATATATATATATATATATAAATATATATATCACATATATATGTTTTACACACATATGGTTTATCCAACCAATTTTCCATCCATTGTCGGGTCTGGGTGTGTATATATATGTGTGCGTGTGTGTGTGTGTGTGTGTGTGTGTGTTAACTAAATACAATTACGCTACGGCTTGCCAGGCCTGACGTAGCTGTAGATGTAGTGCAATGTAAGTGTTAATGTACCGGTAAACATGTAGTCTGGAACAGACTCAGGTCGACCACTCTTGAGACGTGTGGTTAATTGAAATCCAACCAGCAAAGAATATCGGTGTTCACATTCTACCGTTTAACCACTTGAATATCCTGGCGGGTTATACAGAAAAATTTATTTGTATCACGTAAGTCACGATAACAAAAAACAAGATGGCCGCTATACCGGTTGAAACCTATTTTGTCCAATAATTATTGCTTGTCGTCGAAATTTTACGATTAAGGTACCGTTTTGTTCACACAAAGATGCTTCATAATTTTTATAATAAAACACAATTTAATGAATCTAATAATTTCTAAATATTTATGATTGAAAAATTGAAACGACCGCCATTTTGAAATTTGTCAATGAAGAGTATCGTTATGTTTTTCCCCATTAAAAAATGTTAGTTTAAAATAAAGTACAAAATTTTATTGAGTTATCTCCAACTGTTCTTGAAAAATATTTTTTCCTTAAAAAACAAAAAAAAAATGGCGGACAGACGGTTTTCGGATCCAGAAAAATATGCGTTTACGGACCTATGTTCATTGGACATTTTTTCTTCAGTATGTTAAGTAGAATCACTTTCTAAAGTTTGGCCCCCGCGTTTTAAGGACACCAAGTATATTGAATTCTCTTCTGTGTATTATTTAAGTAATATATATATATAGATTGCATATTTGTTCAAATACAAAACTCAGTCGTATATCCTAAATTTTACTAAATTTAAATAATTTTTTTTTGTTTAATAAAATTATTTTGAGAGAAGAAGCCTACCTTTTTAACTCTTTATTTGTAATATAAGATTTTCAGAATTTTTTTCTTTCAAAAAATGGATTTAGATTTTTTCGATTATTACCAATTCAATGGATCAAATTTTTTAAAATCATATTCTTTATAAATTGTGTGTTAATGTTTTATTTATTTAAAATTAAAAAAAAGTAAATTTAGGGCATATTTTTAAAAAATAGTGCTTTTGACTGGAAAATAATTGTAAAACTAATTATTTTCGTTTTACAGTAAGTTTTACGAAAACTAGCAGAGATAAAGGTCTGTAACCAATTTTTTTTATTTTTATATTTTCATATAAAATTAGCAGACCCAGCAATGCTTCGTTATTTCTAGATTTCAGTATATATATAGATTAAGTGAATGCAGTTGAAAGTTTGATAAAACATTAACAAAATGAACATCACGGAACTTCACAAAATTTAACCTTTCCCTTTCACTCCTTTCCCCAGATTCCTTTCCCATTTTAATTTTACACTATTCATTTTCCCCTTTCTCTTTATCCCATTTTCTCATTTCACCCTTTCCCCTTCCTTCCCAAATTTCCCTACTCCTTATCTCCCTTCCCCCTCTCTCTTTTCTTTTTTCTCCTTTACCCTTTTCCTTTCACCTCTTTCCCCTTTTTCATTTTTCCCATTTTTCCCTTCTTCCCTTTTACCTTTTCCAATTTTCCCCGTGCGTAAATCGGTCCAATAGTTTTTTAGTCTACAACGGACATACATATCGGAAACACTGAAATGGAATCGTAAAATATTTAGTACAGCATGTGTTGCTTTTACGTTCAACAGATAGAATTGTTTTTCAAAAACAGCATGTTTTTTACCTGTCACAGGTATGACATCTTAGATATATAAATAGTAGTTATATAAAAACACGCACGTATTCGAATGCAACGTTGTGTCAAAATTTCAAAGCAATCGGTTAAGAACTTTCGGAGATTGAAGATTAACAAACAAACATTTACATTTTTATTTATATAGATTGCAACACCAAATATTAGAAATTTTATTTGTTGTTAGGAAAGTACTCCGCACCTGTCGTTATCTAATAATTTTTTGATATACAAGATGATTCTAAAACCGGTTTAGACATGTGGCATACAGCTATGGGGCACGAATTGGAAAAGTAACGTTGAGATTATACAACGTTTTCAGAACAAATTGGTGAGATCCATTGCAAAGGCACCGTGGTTCGCTCGGAACGAGGAAATTCACGATTATCTGGGATTGTCATATGTTTGTGACGAGATCAAACGGTTCGGTTTAAATTACAGACACCGATTAGATAGTTACGTGAACTTTCTAGCAGTTAACTCCTAGACAGCACAGAGATGTCCGGCGACTGAAACGTTAACACGTGCTATACTTGGGTATCTGAATGACATTTGAACCGATTCGGTATCGGACGTGATAAAACATTTTTACTATCCCTTTGTGAGGAGTCTAGCGCCGTTCTATTTCTTTCCGTCATCGTGTTATACTACTGTTTTGTTTATCTCTGTCTGTTGTTTAATGTTATGGATTCTTTTTTGGTTTATTTTTTCACTAGACTATTATGATTTCTTAAATATTTGTGATCCCATTTAATGCTATTGTATTTTTTTATATAAACTTTTTATGTATATGTGTTTTATTGAGGGTGTTCGTTGGAAACCCCTTTTTAATACAATTTTTTTGTAATACAATTTACTTGTGGATCCTTAATCGGAATCGATTTTAAATACACGAATATGAGACTAAAAAAAAAAATATCTACTTAAAAATTTAGTATTAAATGGTCAAATTCCATTATTAAACTATCATAAGTAGAAATCAAGGAAAAATATGCATAAGAAAATAAGTAAATAAACGAAAAAATAATCAATATAAATAAAAATGTAAATGTTCGTTTGTTCAACATTTTAAATCTCCGAAAGTTCTTCACCGATTGCTTTGAAAGTTTGAAACAACGTTGAATTCGAATACGCGCGTATTTTTATATACCTACTATTTATATGTCTAAGATGTCACACCTGTGACAGGTAAAAAATTCTTTTTTTTTAAACAGCGGTATCTGTTGGACGTAAAAGTAACACACGCTTTACTAAATATTTTACAATTCCATTTCAATGTTTCCGATATGTGTGTCCGCTATAGACTAAACAACGACTGGACAGATTTACGCGCGTGGAAAAGGGAGAAAAGAAAAATTCGGAAAAGAAAAATACGGAAAAATCGAAAAAGGTAAAAGGGAATGAAGGTAAAAATGGGAAAAGTGGGAAAACGGAAAAAATAAAAAAGGCGAAAACGGGAAAAGGAAATGGAAAGGTGAAAGGAGAAAAAAGAAAAAGGAAACGGAAAAGGGGGAAAGAGAAATGGTGGAAGGAAATGGAAAAGGGGAAATGAGGAAAGGGGAAGGGGAAATGGTAAAAATTAAAATGGAAAAAAGAAGGGGGAGAGGGAAACGGGAGAAAGGGTAAAAGAGAAAAAGCGAAAGGTTAAATTTTGTGAAGTTTCATAATGTTCATTTTGTTAATGTTTTATGAAACTTTCAATTGTGTTCATTTAATCCATATATATACTCAAATCTAGCAATAGCGAAGCATTACCGGGTCTGCTAGTAAAAAATATTAATTGACAAATAAACTGTACTTATAAAATACTATAAAATTGTATTAAAAGATCAAACAATTTATTTGTTCTATCTGAAAAAGATGTTTGAATTAAGTTTAATGGGCAATCGGAATTAAAGATTTCAGTAGTTTAGATATTTTTAAGCTAAATTTACGATTCTATTGGAATTGAATAAAACGATAAATTGGTTTAATTTTCACGCTTATACTACGAACACTGCTAAAATTCTCGTTTTTGTTTTGTAAGAATTCTTTATTTGTGAATTACAAATTATTTTATTCGGTTTAAAATATTTACAAAAAGTTTTTTTGGAGATTAGAACACCATTAAATAATTTTTGTTTAATATAATCTATATTGTAATTTGTTACGTATTAAATGACAAAAAAAAGAAAAATTATTAAAATTGATAACTAACTGCTTTAATAAACTTTTCTGCTCAAGCGTAAGAAGTATTCTTGTGGAGAAAAGGAAGTAAAGGAAGAGTGAAGTGGTTTTCCGTTGCCTCTTCACTACGTTAAATACACCTTACTAAGTTCATCGAAGTGCAGGTGATATCAATCATTTAAATAATTATTAATGCTGTCGATCGCTTTAACCGATCGCTGATCGGTTAAATATTGAATCAGAGAAAATAACCTTGACTGGTTATTGAAAATTACAAACTACATACTGTACGTATACTCGTTTGAAGTCAAAATTAAAAAAAAAGGAGGGATAGATAGAATAAAACAAGAGAAAATTATCGTATTCCTTTGTAATGTGAAAAAATGTATTATATATTCGGTAGGAAGCCGGAATTCCAGTGCAAGAATAATACCAAAAAAGGCGGAAATGAAATTTATAATTTTTCCGGCAGCTTTTGAAAAAAGCTAGAAATAATTTTTTTTACTTGGGGGATCCCAAGCTCGATGGAAACCATTCGGGTAAAATAAATTTTTAAGAAAATAATTTCCAAGTGGTGATAATAAATTTACAAAAACAATTTTCTAAAATTATTTAAAACATATAAAGATATAACCGTATTTCTAACAAAAACAGTTGTAATTTTCTAGGATGGGGTGAACATTTATGGATAATTTTTTTTTTCAAGAAATATTAAAGAGAAAAAAATATTTCAAAATTAAAAATTTTTAAACTTTGCGAGATGTATTTAATTTTAAAATTAATTTTAAAAAAATAATAATTAACAAAAATATGAAGGCCTATTATTTTTTTTTTTTATTAATGGTTAGTAGCCCTATGGATGTAGAAAATATAGATACAAAAATAAATTAACTCCTTTTCTGAAACAAGATACCGCTAAAAAAAATAAATTTATTTAACCATTTTTTGGGGAGAGGTGAACATTCAAATAAAAATTTTGATAATTTGTGATCTCGATAAAAAAAAAACTTCAACATTTGTACGAAAACAGTTTTACTAAAGTGTCTCAGTACATATTTGACATATTATTTCGTTCAAATACCCTAATTTTTTCAAATTTTTGCAAAATTTTAATACAATCTTTCCCCCCGAAGGTAGTACCCGTCTATTAAGTTAGAAGAAAATCGATCAACCAGGAAGTTATACGACCAAATACAGGCCAATCTAAATACATACGTACATATAAATATTCGTCTAACAAAAAAAAAAGATTTTTGAACTTAGGAGCATTCGGAATGAAAATTATTTCGCAGATTATTTACAATTTATTTAATTTTTTTTTTTTTTTTTTAAATGTCTGTAAGACACAAAACTACTTTTTTAATGATCTACATATTTCCCGCTAAAGCTATAGCTATATATTATTAAACCCGGGAAATTAAAGTATAGACAATCACTAATAAAAAATGCCCGTAAATAAATAGTAATGTTACACTTTGAGAAAATTATTTCAATTCCATTAATTTTATGAAAAAAAAACATAACAGATACATAATTTTAATATTTTTCATACGAATTAGTTTCAAACATAATTATTTATATTTATACTAAAATATGACATTATTCGTTAATCTCCTTGACGAAATGGTAGCATCTCTGCCATCCGGAGGTTCCAAGTTCGAATCCCGGTCAGGGAAGGTATTTTATATACGCTACTAAATTCCATTTCCTTATCCAACGCACAAACTTCAAGCTTATGAGACGATATTATGAAAAAAAAATCAACTTACCTGAGCTCATAAAATATGGGATCCGGAACCTGCCGGAGAGAACCCTGTCCCTGAGATTATGTAATGTGGAACCATCAAAAGGAAGTGCTCCACAAACAAGAACATACAAAACGACGCCCAGGCTCTGAAAAAAAAAATTCAAACTATATTAGTTTATAAAAAAAATATAAATATAAATTGCTAATCAGCTTACCAACAAATATTTAATGAATAAATTAACCATTAATATAATCTACCTTATCAGCACGTTAATATGTACTCTAGATCTTTCGGCTCACTTGGAAGCCATCATCAGAAGTTAAAATTAATACATTTAAAGTCAAAAGTTTAAAAAAATTCAGGACTGTCCTGGTTCTACTAGTATACTTATATTAGTAAACAGCCATGACTTGTTTTTAAATATGATTTTTTAAACTTATTACTTTAAATGTATTAATTTTAACTCCTGATGATGGCTTCCAAGTGAGCCGAAAGATCTAGAGTACATATCAACTTGCTGGTAAGGTGAATTATATTAATTGTTAATTTATTCATTTAATATATGTACGGTTCCATGTTTGAGAAATTAATTCAACAAATATTTGTATAAATTTATCCTAACGATTTCTAAATATCCTAGCTTGAATAAAATTTCATTTTCAAATTTGGTTTGCTCGTTTATCAGTTTGTTGTTATTTAAGTACATGTGAGATTTATCTAAAGTAATTTAGAGATTTATATATATTATTGGAGTAATCAAGGATATTACTAAAATTTTTAGAGTCATAATTATGGTTTAGATCCAGGATGTGTCTGGCAAAGTTAGATTTTTCTACGTATCCTTTGTTTATACGAGGGCTATTCAGAAAGTAAGGAACGTTTCCACCTGACGTCGCCAGGCGCACGCCAATCGCGTATATATTGGTGTGCTCGTGCTCGGCACCTCAGTCAGCGTCCAGCCGTGACAACGGAACATCTCCGCACTGCCCGTTTTTTTTTTATATACAAATTTGAAATGTCTCCTGCAATCGAAAATCCCGCCAGTGGTGAGGTGCGGTCTGTGAATCGTTTTTTGTTGGCAAAAAACTTAAAACCAATAGAAATTCATCGGGAACTGTGTGAAGTGTACAGGAACAACGTAATGAGTGAAAGTTCTGTCAGGAAGTGGTACATTCAGTTTAAAAATGGCCGAACAAACGGTCACGATAAAGAGAAGAGTGGACGTCCGAGCATTGTGACTGACGATCGGGTCTCTAAAGTTGACGAAAAGATTCGTGAAAACTGCCGTTTCACAATAACTGAGCTTTCTCTATGTTTCCCACAAGTTTCACAGACTTTATTTTTTGAAATTGTTTCACAAAAGCTAGGCTGCCACAAATTTTGTGCAAGATGTGTGCGTCACTTGAGATCACAGGTGGCAGAATTCTATGACACAGGAATTTCAAAGCTTGTCCACCGCTATGAAAAGTGCCTGAATTTGTATGGTGATTATGTTGAAAAGTAGTATTTTAGTCCCTCTTTCGCATGTATACAATAAAAAGTTTTTCTTGTACTTGGGTTTTTTAAAATTCCAAAACGTTCCTTACTTTCTGAAAAGCCCTCGTACAATTTATGTGTTCTTTAATTCTGATTGAGAAGCATCGATTAGTCATACAGACGTGTTTCAAATCGCAGCTTGCATATCCAAAACCGTATACTCCCTGTTTGTCTAGATTAAATTTATTATTGTTTTTGAAGGATCTTTATTATTTATGTAGTTTATTATTTTGTTATTAGTTACGTAAGCAGTTTGTAATCCGAATGATTTAAAAATTTTATTGAATTTTCTATGGCTTATATTTGATTTTAACATATTTATTTCCGTTATTATCATTTGTTAACTTCATTTTATTTTTTATGTATATTTTATTACTTCCTTATACAAAGTAAAGGAAGTATTGTGATCGCGAAAAATTTCAATTTTCAGATTTCAACGGAAATATCCATTTGACTAGTTACGGCGTGACGTCTGTACGAACGTATGTATCTCGCATAATTCAAAAACGATTAGCCGAAGGATGTTGAAATTTTGGATTTAGTACTGTAGTAACATCTAGTTGTGCACCTTCTCTTTTGATTGCAATCGCCTGAACCAAAAGTGTCCAAAAAAATCCAAAAAATTGGGTTTTGGACTTTTTCTTAACTGGAGTAATAAGCCGTCATTGAGAGATTTTAAACGATATATCATAAGTGTGGTACTTATTTTCATTGGTTCCAGATTTATAGCCAAATAAAATTTTAATTAGTGAAGTTTTTGGATCTTACAAGGGGAAGGCACACCGGTTCGAATCAGATTTCACGTCCTTTTTTCTAACTTTTTTTAAAATTTAAATATATTGATTTATTAATAATTATTAACCTATGATTATAAAAAAAAAATTAACTATAAATGAGAACTCAATAATAACAATAAAAAAAAAAAATATATATATATAAAAAAATATGAGAATTTATTAATGAAATAGAATTTTATGTACTTTTCATTAAAAAAAAAATGTGTATATGTAATTTAATAGGCGTACAGGGAAGTCAACATCAGATTTTTCAATCTTGACACCACATCAGGTGGTGTCAACATCAATTTTTTTTAAATTTTAGTGTATAATTTATTATAAAATTTTCATTATATCCATTAGTTGTAGCGATATATTTAATGCGATTTAATTCATTTAAATTTATATTACTGTGTTTTAGATTATATTGTTCTATAAATTAAACTATTAAATAATGATATTTTACGATTCCAAGGATGAAAAGAGTCATGATGAATTATAGTATTTTGTTTAATAGGTTTCCTATATATATATCATTATCAAATTTTTTATTATTGTAATTTTTATTAGTTTTTATATCCATAAAATGTATACTATTGTTGTTTTCTCAACTTAATTCAATTTTATTATCTAAAGACTTGATTTTTTCGATTATTTTGTTTTCTTCATCATTAAATTGTTGATTATATATGATTAATATACCATCTACTTATCTGTTATAAAATAATATTTGGTGTTAAATATGTTATGTAAATTATTGTTTTCCAATTCATTCATGAAAATGTTAGCTAAAATAACTGAGAGTAGTGAACCCATTACGAGACCTTTCTCTTGTTGATAATATTTATTATTGATTTCCAAATAATATTTAATACATAATTTTATTTGTATATTATGTAATTGTTTATTTTTAATTTACTTAAAGTATTATTAATTATATCAATGTTTTCGTTGGTAACAATATTACTATACATATCTTTTATATCCAATGCTACTAGTTTGGTTATGTTATTTATATTATTAATTATACTATGATTTTTTTTTGTTCACTTTCAGTTACCTCGCCCCGTACTCAGAACAGCATCTAAGCATAACTCAGCTCCGGGGGTTGCCTTCGGCTCAAACTAAATCGACAGAACACAAGGCCCCGTCCAGGTAGTCGGGACTCTGTCTTACGGTACATGCCACACCAGTAATGAGAGGCCCCTAAGGGGTCCCCTCACCGTAACTCCGGTCTTAATGCCTGCCTCTAATGGGGAACCCCTTATTAATTATATCTACTAATTTATATTCATTTTTTACGTTATATTTATTTTCAAATTTAATGTGTTCTTTTAAAGTGTTAAACAGGAATTTACTTAGTAGATATGTAAGTGAATTAATTTATTAGAGGTCTCATATGCATAACCGTTTTATGAATTTTGGGCAATGCTTTTAAAAAGCATTACGTATGACTTGATTTTAATAATTGAAGATCAACTATTGTATTTATACAAATATCTTCTTTTTTTTATTTATCTAACTCATTTAATATGTAAAGTATTATTATTATAATATGTATACTCAGTTACGATAAGTCACTGAAGATGGGAATAATTTTCCAAAAACGTTAGATGTAAATTTATACAAATATTTGTTGGTAAGCGAATTTATAATTTATATTTATAATTTTTTATGCAATATATATATATATATATATAAATATATACCAACGGGCGATGTTAAATAAAATTAATCTATATCAGTTTAAATGACAAAAAAAATAAATATAAAAAAAGTTGACCCAATTAGTTATCTAAACGTGTTTTTCTTCAAATAACCTTGAAAAAATTATTCATTAAGTTAAATTAGAGAAAAAAACGTTTGTAATCCTATATAACATTATCTCTAATAAGAAATCTTGAAATTTTAATTTAATAATCACGCTTCAAATGATTTCCCAGTATATCATTACTTAAAAATATCTAATCAGTTGTCTCTCAGTTTTCACTTGAAAAGATACGGTTTTGAATTACATATAGGGCTGATATTTTTATAAGCTACAAAATTCATCTCCCACCTTTATGTTAAAGTTACTGTAAATGCTTATTAAATCTGCAGTCACTCAAAAGATCATAAATAAATTATGAATAATACCACGCCTTTACTTGTAGTTCCCTTTCTCCAAACTTAATTAAAAAACGTGTAATTATTTTTTTTAAATATACACAGAACTGGTTAAAAGTTAATTCACTGAAGACTTTATTTTTATAAATTTAATATCATTTAAAAATAATCAGAGGTCACTTTTTTTGTAAAAGAAATCCGTTTAAAAGGAGTTATGGAAGGAATAACTTATAAAACCTTTTTTAAGGCGTAATGTAAAACAACGTTACTGATAAAAAAAATGTGTTATTTATTAATTTTTCTACCGACTTTTCAGAGAAATTTAAGGTATTACTTTGTTCGCAAGGTTGAATTTGGGGGTGAAATAGAATTTTTTTTCACATTCTGAGGTGTGTAGAGTACAAAACACCATTCACTTGTAATTTCAAAATGTAATTTTCTTTATATATATATATATATATATATATAAACTATATATTTATATATAAATTATTATATATATATAAACTAAAAACGTCGAGGTTTTCTGCTTTTGTTTTTGTTATTTTGTTTGTTTGGTTGTTGACCTAATAAATTGCATTAGAAAATTTTCTATTAATATGGATAATTTTCTAACTTATTTAGTTTTTTTATATTTGTTTAACCGAAGAATAGAGTTTAGTTATTAACTTATATATCTGCTTTGTATATATAAATATCTGATGTGGACACTACACGACTTCCTTGTACGTTTATTAAATTACACATACAACTTTTTTTAAATGAAAAGTACATTCTATAGGTAGATGAGATTGTAACTTTAGGGAATATTAAATCAGTCGGCCTCCGGGGTGCGAGTGGTAGCGTCTCAGCCTTTCACCCGGAGGTCCTGGGTTCGAATCCAGGTCAGGCATGGTATTTTTCACACAGGCTACAAAGCATTCATCTCTTCCTCTGCGGAAAAAAAATGCTTAACTGCGGACCCGAAGGTTAAACAAAAAAAAAGAAAAAAAAGGAAATATTGAATCTATTTTCAGATGGTTGTTTGATTATACATCTTTAGCTGGTCAACGAAAAATCAATAAATATCCTTTATATATTTATTTCCTGGTTTAATTACTTAAAGAACTATATAAAAATGTAATAAATAAAGTTCTATATTTAAAATATTATATATATTTGTACGTTTTCCTGAATATTTAAAAAAAGAATTTAAAAAAACAGATATAAAAGAAAATATAAAAACAACAAAAATGAAATTTATTCAGAGCAATAAAAAAGACGTTCACTATAGTGAAGCCTCAATAATTCATCAATTTGAAATGAGTTGGGAATAGACACCCTTCAGGAAGTTCAACAATGTTGGAATAAAAAAAAATATATGTATTTATACATATGTAATACAATATTCATAAACTCATATGTTTTTAAACCCAATACAGTTTGTAAAGATTGTTTTTTTTTTACATATAAAGAAAACTAGATATTTGCTTTTAGAATATTTATAAGGGAAAAATCATAATTGAAATGTTTCAACTATTATTATATAAAAAAAAAAAATACATACAATATTTGGGAATGAATACATACAATTTTTTGCCAATGAGTTTTAAACTAAATAACTAACTAGGTTCATAATAAAAAATTTAAATGGTTTTTTTATTCTCCTATCAATTTTCTGTTAAAATATATAATTGAATTTCATAATTGAACCTTTTCTTCCAAAATCCCTAAAGAAAAGTAATATTTTTACTACTTCTAATTAAAAAAATAAAAAAACAATTATGTTCTAATTATTTTACAATCGACTTATTTTTCATTATCCGGACCAAATTTGGGCAATTTTGAACAAACAATTTATCAGTTATTTTCCATTTTCACAAGCTACAGCTTTTTTTTTTTGGTTAGGAAAAATTACTTAAAATCTTTTTTTAAAAACCGTACGATTCATGATGACCGGAATCACAAGCCGAAATTAGCTATAGTTCTTAAAAAACTAAAAAAGATTTTTAAAGTTAACAAAATATTTTTTAAATTAACATGTTACTATCGGTCTTTGACGAAATGTCTGATATCCTTTAAAAAATTCACAATTTTTTAGATATTCTTAATTCAGTATTCAACTGATTAAATTTGAAAACAAGAAACTCAAAATCCGATATAAAATAAAAAAGGTCGTGTGCACTTATGTACGCACGTAAGAAGTTATATTTCTTTGGCGTGAATAAAAAAATTTTTTTTTTACGCATTCAAACAAATTTGAACTGAGTCAAACGATCGGTAGACGAGATTACATAGTGAATAAAAGTTTGAGTAAATAACACTTAAATTAAATTAAATAATATATATTTTATACAGTTAAAAAAGTATTGAATTATTTGTTGTCATATAAAACAAAGTTCATCGAATATATTTAGATTAGTTTAGTTCCATTAATTCTTCGGATGACAACTGAATAGGCACGAGGGTTATCAGCGGTTTATGATGTGAAAAATATGATACAAATAGTTTTATTTTATAATAGTGTATTTTATCAAAAATTTTATTTTTGGTAAATTTAAGATTATTTATGCAAAATCAAGAATTTATCTGATGTGTGCTACTTTCTGTGTCATTAAAAAATATAATTTTATTCTTAAAAAAACAATACTTACATAAACATAACCTTAAATACTGATACACAATTTTCACAAAAAAAAAAAAAATACGCTGCAATACAAATAAAGCTTTATGAATATGAATAACAATATTTACAATTAAAAATATCCGTCTTCAGAAATCCGTGTATGTAAATATATGTTTATTACGATTCGTTATCTGTTATGTTTACAACACGTGCTAATCACTTACTACTATGTGCTAACACGACTGACTGATTAAACACTACACGCATGTGCGTACAAACTGACCCACTTTGGCCTGCAGAAATCTTCATGGTGTGTTACATCGGCGCGCGTAACTTCCGTAACTTGCTGAAAATACACTCTGATCACTTTCTCCTAAATCTAAAAGAAGTGTAACTTCAAAAGATTTTACTTAAAATCGAAAACCTCAAGGGGACTAGAGCTTCGATCAATAGCTTCAGACCTTCTCTGGGATAATACGAATGTATCCTGCAAATTTGAAAGGGATCAGTCCGTTGGTTCTTGCGTGATGCTGATACCAACAAACAATCACACGAGTTTCACAATCATGTTTTTTTCATGTTTTACAACCGAAATAAATTGTTCCCCCCAACTAATTGATCTCCCGACATTCTTTCGTTATATGATCTCGTCTCACTTTATCACCTTTCTTATTAATAAGTTGTATATAATTTGTATATTTAATTTTAATTAGACGAGGTTAGCGAGCGAAGCGAGTGTAGGTTATGTTGATATACGTACGATTCGTCAGTACTCGGAATCAACATAATCTAACCAAACATAACGTACGCTCGTTTCGTTAGATAACTTCGTCTAATTAACTTTATACATACAAATTATATACAACTTAATAACATAAGTGATATTTAGTGATAAAGAGATAAATAAAAAATAATTAATAAGAAAATTATATAAAATAATATGAGTGCCGGGTTAATGCATAAGTACCAAAATTTTACAAAATACAGCAAGCAATACGACTATTCCGATGATTTTGAAAACTTCAATTCATTAAAATAAAAATCGAAGGTTATTTGTTAACTTCAACATTTCAATTCTATAAAAAAAATTATCTTATAAAGAAATGAAGAAAAACAACAAACTTATTTTGATGACTTAATAGAGTAATTTGATTTAATGCCCGTTTGAAATGCGTAATATATTTTTTAAACGTGCCCTGTTAACTGTATAATAACATTCGTTTTTTATTTTTCCCTTCCAATTTCGACGATTTATGAACAGTTTTTTTTTTTTAATTACGGTCATTCTTCCAGTAACAGATTTATTTTTTAATTTAAAAAACTAATACATTCTTGGTGATAAGCTAATTAAAAAAATATATATTTATTAATAAATAATTATTAATTATACTGCTGATGAATTGATATTTTTAAATAAAAAGTGATTAAATATTTCGTGTTAGATTAGGTGATAACAGTATTAATCGAAAATATTAGTCGGCGCATTGTTTTATGAAGTAACGATCAAAAAAATATTATCCACAAAGTAGTTTATGTAATCTATTATTACAGAACTGTTTTCTCTCCATAGTAATCAGTGAAGTAATTATTTTAAAAAAAGTTTTTTCATATAGTACTTTCTCCATGTCGTAATAATGTATTACTTTGAATCACTGAAACACAATTCTTTTTTATTCAACTTATTAATATAATTACCAACATTTATTTTTAAAAATAAATAAATAAACTTATAAATATTTCAAAAGAATAATTCTACAGAACAAAAATTGAAATTGATAAATAAAACTTCATATTCAGTAGTTAAATTTCCGCCGATCACCGTGGTGCAGTGGTAGCGTTTCAGCCTTTCATTTAGAGGTCCCGTGTTTCGATTCCGACCAGGCATGCTATTCTACGTAAGCTACAAAATTTCCATTTCATATACGCATAACACAAGTTGTGAGTTCATGTGATAAATTGAGTAACAGTACAAGGTGAAAAGATAAAGATGCTACGATTTGCTGATGATATAGTAATTCTAGCCGAGAGTAAAAAGGATTTAGAAGAAACAATGAATGGCATAGATGAAGTCCTACGCAAGAACTATCGCATGAAAATAAACAAGTACAAAACAAAAGTAATGAAATGTAGTAGAAATAACAAAGATGGGCCACTGAATGTGAAAATAGGAGGAGAAAAGATTATGGAGGTAGAAGAAGTTTGTTATTTGGGAAGTAGAATTACTAAAGATGGACGAAGCAGGAGCGATATAAAATGCCGAATAGCACAAGCGAAACGAGCCTTCAGTCAGAAATATAATTTGTTTACATCAAAAATTAATTTAAATGTCAGGAAAAAATTTTTGAAAGTACATGTTTGGAGTGTCGCTTTATATGGAAGTGAAGCTTGGACAATCGGAGTATCTGAGAAGAAAAGATTAGAAGCTTTTGAAATGTGGTGCTATAGGAGAATGTTAAAAATCAGATGGGTGGATAAAGTGACAAATGAAGAGGTATTGCGGTAAATATATGAGGAAAGAAGCATTTGGAAAAATATAGTTAAAAGAAGAGACAGACTTATAGGCCACATACTAAGGCATCCTGGAATAGTCGCTTTAATATTGGAAGGACAGGTAGAAGGGAAAAATTGTGTAGGCAGGCCACGTTTGGAGTATGTAAAACAAATTGTTGGGGATGTAGGATGTAGAGGGTATACTGAAATGAAACGACTAGCACTAGATAGGGAATCTTGGAGAGCTGCATCAAACCAGTCAAATGACTGAAGACAAAAAAAAAGTGATAAATTAATAAAAAAAAATTCTTTTCGGCACGCCGGAAGGTAGAGGTAGATTTCACCGGGGCAAAATATGGGGTAGGCGAACTCGGATTGTAAAGGGAGCTATGATTTTTTTTGTCCTTGGAACCCCATTTTTTCCACCCCTTGGTCTTTACCAAAAGAATAATAGGAACTTTAAACGAATTCGATATTTTACTTGATAAGAAGTTATAGCGTTCGTTATTTTCGAAAAAGCACCCCCCCCCCCCATTTCCACCTCCACGGTCCGATTTTACCCATTAACGAACTCGACCATGATTTTGGATCGTTATATTTTATGTATCAATTTGAAAGTGATTGACGTAAAATTACGGCAGTATCATGTCCATAATAAAATTAAAAAAAAAAAAAAAAAATATGTATATATATATATATATATATAAGCATTTGAACTGACGGTGGTTTTGGGCTCTGTGGAATGTGAAACGCAAAGATATATCGAAACTTTCCGGAAGTTTAATCATGGTACCCATTACAATAGGTAGCTTTTTTACGAAATCTACCTAAAAATAACAACTTGGGCTATGCGGAGGAGCAGTATTGCAAATTTATGAAATCATGCTTTAAAATTAATTTTTGGTAATTTTTTTTTTGAAAATTAATTAAGATGTTTGCAATCAAAAACAAATCTAATGGAAATGTAAGAAAAGAAATTTTAAAAGAAAAAAAATAAATAACAAAAATTAATCAATCTTACTTACCCAGATGTCAATTTCTGGTCCAGTATATTTTTTACCCTCGAACACTTCGGGAGCAGCATAAGGAGGCGATCCACACCAGGTAGCTAATTGTTCACCGGGTGTATAATAATTACTGAATCCAAAATCAGCAATTTTAATATTCATATTTCCATCAAGAAGTAAATTTTCTGCCTAGAAAAACAAGTAAAAAATAAAATTTCCATTAAAAATTAATTATATATATATTTATAAAACCTGAAAAAAGGAAATTATTGATATTTTTACAAGCCACCATTCAGTAGTATGTATAACAGAACTAACAGTAAATATTCACGTCATATTACATAATTATACAATTATTATTTACATCAACTATTGAAATAATTTTCCTTTTCTTATCAAACACGATTAACATAATTGATTGACAGCAAGAATATTTAATTTTACTTTTAACCTATTTATATTATGTGGAATTCATTTTTTTCTCAATAATAATTTTCTTTTTATCAAATTTTATTATTTGTTTGTAAAATTGCAAAATATAAAATAATAAAAAGTATTCTTAATGTATAACAATCTTTGTATAACTTTTCAACCGTTACCCGTAAAAAAAAAAACAGAAATTAAGTAAATTTTTTTGATACACGATTACCACACTTCAAGCACCTCAAGAATCCACCATATGAGGCAAAAAAAAAACGTTAAACTGAAAGAGTGGTTGTGACATATCTTTTTAAAGATCAATGTAAAACAAAAGTTTTGAGGTAGCCATTTTCGGATTACAATTGTAATGAAAATGGCTGCCATATAATATATTTTAAAAAATAGTTTGAAAAAGTGTTTTACAGGACTCCTAGATAACCACTCAACATGGAACATTAAAAAGATAAAATTTAGTTAATACTCTTATCTAAAAACGTTGTAATTTTTTCAGAATGTAACAAATAGTTGAGGTAAGAATAGACGGCCTCCGTGGCGCGAGTGATAGCTTCTTGGCCTTTCATGCGGAGGTCCCGGGTTCGAATCGCGGTCGGCATGGCATTTTCACACACGCTACAAATCATTCATCTCATCCTCTGAAGCAATACCTAACGGTCAACCCGGAGGTTAAAAACACACACAAAAAAATAAAAATAAAAAAGAACAGACTTTTAGAACAGACTTTTAAAAAGAATACTTTTGAAACTAGATGTGAAAAATATTAGATGGCATCCGTTTTTTTTAAGGGTACCGCTATGTTTTTTACTCAATAAATTTGTCTCAATACCTTTTAAAAAGGCATTTAAACCCATTTTAGTTACAACATTAAAGCATTAAAAACATTTTAGTTATCCTCTCATGAAGGTTTGAGAGTGGTCTCATACCTAGAAAGACTGTTTCGAAAAGAAATATTTGCTAAATTAAATTTTTCCAAGTTTAGTAGTTGAAAAGATATTTAAGAGTTCCCATACGTTACGAATATCCTGTAGTTACAAGCCAAAGATGGTCGTCTTTCTTAGACCATCTAATTTCTATGTTTAGCTTTTTTGAATCGTAATTCTTTCTTATCCTTTGGATGACCTAATTACCAATCTATTAAACAGTGCAGTCATTTTATATTTACTTACTTACTTACTAGTCAACGGGCACTCTTGGCTGTTGAGCCATTTTGTGACGCGTTGACCAGTGTAGATGACTTCTGTGTAAACGGGGCCTTCATCATCCCTCTGCCAGTGGTCCAAAGTTCTGCAGGTCCCCAGATGGTCTGCATCCATAGTTTTGTGGCCGCAGAGTTGGCATGCTGGAGAGGTCAGAACCCGTATCCGATGTAGGTGCGAGGCCAGAAAGTCAAGTCCGGTTTTTAATCTAAATGCAGCAACACTGACTACTCGAGAGAGGCTATAGTTTGTAAGGCCATGGGTGACGAGGCTCTCTCGCTTGCCAGCCGCTAATTCTTTGCAGTTTTTGCCATCATTTTATCGCGCGCACCATTTGTCTTGAGTCCACTGACATTGAGTAGCCAGGTTTTAGCAATTACTGAAAGTTTCATTAAACGGATGCATCAATAGTCAGAACAACAGATATTGGTCAACAAAAAATCCACATATCTTGCATGAATCGTTGCTGCACTCACAGAAAATAGCGGTTTGGTATGCGATTAGTTGACGAAAAATAGTGACCTGATTTTTGTTCAAATCCTAGTAAAGATAAGTTCATTTTATACAGATTTGAATACTAGACAGAGAACACCGGTAAACTTTGATATTTAGGGCTCAATTAAACGTACATACCAAAAGATTTCGGCCTCAGTCTACACATCTCATTTAGATGTCGCAGACATTATCCTCATCTCACTGGGCCATTGGGTTGCTTATTTTAAATTGAACAGATTGCAACACACACGTTAGGAATAGAAAAGAAAGTTCAACACAGATGGTTGGAAGCATTTTAATATTAAATATTCCAAATATCCAGTAACAATATTTTATGAGTAAAATAATAATACATTTAAAATGTAAAATGGACAAAATGTAAGCAAAATTAACATCTATTTTAAAATTATTATTTTAAATTATCTTTCACTTTTATTTTTACACTTTCTTTTGATAAAGTAGATAATGTACCAGCAAGTTATTATATTAGATAACTCCTTAATGATAAGTTTGAAGCTTATCAAATTACTTCATAATGATGTTAAAAAATCGATATTACTTTGCTTTCTAATCATTTTATATTAATATATTTAATTTAATTTCATCGTTTTTATTATTATTTTTAACTGAAGGAAAATCCCGTTTATAATATTTTGTAACCTACCTCCCTTGTTTACAACCATGTTAAACGTATACGAATTTATTAAGTTAAACCCTTATTCTGCTCAACTTTCTTTTCATATTTTTCTGAAAAATATTAGTCGTTTTTAGCCCAAAAATGTTTCGATTATCGATAATTTTTTTCTACTAATATTTAAGTAAAACATATATTTTTACTTCATCTTTAATGAATGTAATTTTTGACAAATTTTTATTTTTCTTGGCTCTTTTTTTTATTTTTCTAACACTTATAAGAATCCTTCACCTTCTTCTACTCATCTTGTCATTCTTAATATTTTTACTTTCTCGGCTAGTACTATAGCAGAGCTACATCTTTAGAAGGGAAAGTATTGTAATCAGTCCAATTTGGGCATATGCGGTTTTCACCGGATCTTGACGTTTTGACACCTAAGGAACGTAAAAAACAAAAAAAAACAAAAAACAGATGGAAATGTTCGTATTACGTATAAATATTCGCGTTTCGCATCTTATATCTTCAAAACTAATCGACCGATTTTGACTAAACTTAGTTTACTTCTATATGTGGAGCATTAATGCCATTAAATTTTCAACTTAACTGGTCCTCAGTATCTCGAGATTTCGCCACACACACACACACACACACACACAAATATATATATATTTGTGTGTGTGTGTGTCAAATATCCTTTTGATATTGTAGGATTGAATTCGATTGTAAAATGTTACAGCTTTGTGATATTACCCTAGAATTGTTATCGTTTTGCCTATTAGAATAGAGTATTCTACGTACTGTTTCACTGAAGTAAATCTTTCGATTCAGTTGTAGTTGAAATTTTAAAGTTAGCTAACCCAATTGAGCTGTTATATTTATAGTTGATGCTTATTATAAAACAGTTAAAATCGTCCTGTATTAAAATTTAATTTTGTACCGTGTTCGTAGTAGATGTTATTAGCAAGCATTAAAAAAAATTCCTCACGCTTGTAAATGACATATTAAGCTGTCATTCCTCTACGTTTAATCTTCGAAACAATAATACTTGAATTTTATATATGAAATTAAGTAAGAAAGTTATATTTTGTCATAATATAAACAAACTTTGTACATGATATATTAAAAATAGATTTAGTGCCCGTTTCTTAATATAAATAAACTAAACATAATACAAATTATTTAATGTTTACTGTGAGCGTTTGCTACGTGTACGAATTAAAATCTGTAACCTATACTTATATCTGAATATTTATTCTATTTATCAAAATAAATATAAAAATTTTAAATTTTTAAAAACTCTTCCTTCTAATATTAAAAAATACATAATTTGCACTATTATTATTTTCTTATTTAATAATAATAACAATAAGGAATACAAAAATATCCTGATTGGGACTTACTCTACAAAAAAATTATCTGAACGGAGGATAATTTTTAAGAAAAAATCTAACACAGTTGCAGGACTTCCCCGTCAAGCGGCGTTTTTATGATGCACGGCTAACACATATATACAGACACAACTTAATTTAAAATATTTATAATTTTATTTAAATGTAATACTTTCTGTTTATTTAATTCAGTGGTTCTAACTAAAGCACGCACGCATACCCTATTTCATTCGCGCGGTTGTGGCGGTACTAGCGCCACTTTAAACACTTTTTTATATTTTAAATATTATTAATTTATTTCTAACGCTCACCTGTGATGTTACAACATAGAAGACGACTATAGGTTCAAATCCTAGTAAAGGCAGTTATTTTTTTCGGATTTGAATACTAGATAGTGGATACCGGTGTTCTTTGGTGGCTGGGTTTCAATTAACCATACATCTCAGGAATGGTTTATCTGAGCCTGTACAATACTACACTTCATTTATATTCATACATATCATCCTCATTTATCCTCTGAAGTAATACCTTACGACGGTTCCGGAGGCTGAATAGAATAAGAGAGAGAGAGAGAGAGAGTGATGACTACAGGAGCTGTACGTCAGTGCTACAGTAGCGCTCCTTGTGGTAAAAGGGGGTAATAATGACTCACTATACCTACTAGTATATTTAGAGCATTTTTTTGGGTGGGAGTGCGATTTTTCAAATGAAGATTTTTGAAATATTATTTTTTAATTGTTAACAAATGTGTCTGAGAAAAATAAGACCTTAATTTGGCGAAATCTCGAGATACTGAGGACCAGTTAAGTTGAAAATTTAATGGCATTAATGCTCCACATATAGAAGTAAACTAAGTTTAGTCAAAATCGGTCGATTAGTCGACACACACACACACACAAATATATATATATATATATATATATATATATATATATATATATATATATATATATATATATATATATATATATATATAGTCAATTAATTCTCTATTTGTTTTATTCTTTATTTATAACTAGCATCGCCGTCGCGATTTCGCCCGCACTATATGGTTACATATGATTGTGTGTCGACCAATATTTTATCGTTTTGGACAAATATGAGCCAAATCGGACCATAAATAGTTTATCTAAATATATCGACCCCTCCGCCACCTAGCGGATCCAAACTAATTCAGAAACCTTCGCGGGCGCACGCCGTGAAGGTTTCTGAATTAGGCGTCTTTTTAGACTAAGGGGGATCTTGAAACGTTGTCATTTAAAAAAATTCTGGTTTCCAAAATTTTCTTCGATCAATCAGCTTTCCTTTTATTGCTGCAGCAACGATAGAGCTCCAGCCGGGAAAGTAAGATTCAAATAAAGTTAATCCTAAAAAACACGCCTTCCAGAAACGTTCAACAACATGTATTTATCATAAGTTGATATAAGGTACTCAGAATTACATTACGATCGTTATCTCAAATAGTGAGAGCATGTGGTCATAATATATATATATATATATATATATATATACACACACACACACACACACACAGCTTGATTTAAAGGATAAAAACTTTGAGGATGTAATTTATTAAATATAAACGTTGTAGTAAGCTTAAATACTTATCTTTATTTAAGGTATTCAGATTTTAAGGCTACCGTTATTTAAAAATATTTAAGCAATAAAATTCTGAAAAGATCTAAAAAAAAATATTATATTCTAAATTGATACGTTTACTAAACAATTTTTAAAATCTATTTAAAAGTAGCAGTTTTTAAAAAATCTTAGGATTAAGTGAAAGGCTTATTAACCATCACAAGTTTACTGTCAATCTCAAAAAAAAAATATGCAGTTTTGTCAAGTATTAATAGATACAATATATATATATAAGGTTTAGTAGAGATAGGCTTACAGGCTAATTTTGTAACGGAAAATAACACAATGTCTGTGTCTTAAGAGCCAATATTATTAAATAAGATGTTGTTGAACGTTAAACTTGTTTATTTCATAAGTTGTTATGTTTTATCATAATTTCATAATAATTGTTATTTGTTACAATGTTAAGTATACTGTAATTCTAGAGCTTTAGAAAAAAAAAGATTAATTTATAATACGAGAGCTTTGTTCAGTTTCATGTATCTTTCCAAATAAGAATATTGATTCGTCTCCTTTTTCTTTTTCTTCTTTATGTAAAATACATAAAATATTTAATTCAGTTGGCTCATAAGATCAGCTGATAGTTTGACAATATTATTTTCATTCATTACTTTTCTATTGTTCATTATAATTTCACACCATGTACAATACGCATATATATTTCATATTTTTTACCAACAATAATGTAATACATAAAACATGTTATAAGTTATTCAAATATTCAATATAATTAAAAGGTGCATTGAAGCATATAATCAATGAGTTATTTAGTAATGAAAGTGAATCAGTTACACCAGAGTCAATAAAAATATTTCTACAAGCTTTATTTTTTTCAGTACAGATTTTTAAAAATTTCTGTAAAAAATTCTAAGTGATATAACTCAATTATATTTTAAATGACCAATTTATAATATATTTTATAATTTTTTTTATTTGGATACGATCTTAAAATTTATCCTAATTTATTTGAATAAAATCCAATTAACTTGAAGGTAGATTAATTTTCTTCACGGACGATTTCTTACAACGAGAATAAAAATATATTTTGTATAAGATTGAGAGTTTAATAAAGGTTCATAATAAATGAAAATTAGACAACTTAGGTAAGATAACCAAAATATATAATATTGGAGTAAAATGTAAAGATTTCGAAACTTTATTAAGAATCATTAATCATTATGATGATAATTGTTTACGAGTTACTTCTGATTTAAAATTTAATTGGAAAGATGAAGTGGAAATTATAGAAACTTAAAAAGCACCACAGTTTGCTATGTTGCTTTTAATAGGACAACCAACAA
Organism: Lycorma delicatula; assembly: GCF_047948215.1. NCBI lineage: Eukaryota > Metazoa > Arthropoda > Insecta > Hemiptera > Fulgoridae > Lycorma > Lycorma delicatula. The sequence goes on along the minus strand of NC_134464.1, from coordinate 35,324,547 downwards.
CAAGAATAAAATTAAGGAGTTTAAATTCCAACAACAGGACTTTAGGTTATTTAGGAATGTAGGGACAAGTGTATGACGTTTTTGTTGGGTAATAACAGAAAAATTCCATTGAGCTCTATGGAGTAACCATATTTCTATTTATAAACTATATTTTCATCATTTCTATCAAAACTATTTCTGGAATAATATATTTTTTAAATTTCAATTAAAGGAAAAATGTATGGTTCAGAGGTTTGGGTTTTGAATGGCAATTAAATGGCTACAGAAATGATGCCAAATGACCAATGACCTTACCGGATAGAGTAAGAAATAATCAAGAATAAAAAGTGGATTAGATCTTTATAATTTTATGGTAACATTAAAAAACGTCGAATATATCCAGAGAGATTATCATATAAAATTTATAAATAGTGGCCATTTAATAGAATAAGAAGTACAGGAAGGCCGTAGAGAGTGGGCGGCTTGAGGCAAGGAAGAAGCAATATTTGGAAGACGAAACGACAAAATATAGTAATGCTTGAAGATTAGGTTGCAGGAAATGACGTAACGGCTACAAAAACCCATTTAAAAAATTTAATAAAAAATAATTTTTTTTCTAATAAATTGTGATTGTACAATTTTATCACGACGCATCCAAAATAATTCAAAAGTGAACAATTTTTGAAAAGGATTTCTAAAACGTTGTCAAAATTTACCTAAATAAAAATGTTATAAAAATCATTATATGTTATTAAATACAATGTTAAAAAAATAAAAGCGCTATAGCAGACCTATAGATCTAGAAGGGAAAGTATCTGTCCAATTTGGGGATATGCGGTTTTCACCGAATCTTGACGTTTTGACAAAGAACCCCAAAAAACCGGATGGAAATTTTCCGGGTCTTAACGTTCGTGTGTGTGTGTTTCTGTTCGGTGTTGGCCTCTAAATCACCTTAAATCTCTAGAACTACTTAACCGATTTTTATCAAACTTGATCAGATTACTTCTATATATGGGGCACTGATGATGCCATTAAATTTCCAACTTAAGGCCAAGGGAGTGAGGTTGTTAGAGCAAGGTCATCCTCAGTTTCTCGAAATTTTTCTTAATTAAGGTCAAATTTTTCTTAGTAATATTTGGTAACAATTAAAAAATAACAATATTTACAAAAGTAAAATATATGCAAATCGCATCCCCACCATTACTCTAAACTACTGCTATGTTGTGGCGTCACAAATGAGCGATAGAATTAACGATAGTATATTTTATGTGTATATTTAAAGTGTAAAAAACACTTTAAAATCAGACACTTTCTTCTTTGTTAGTATTGACTTAATACTTACTTTTTTTAAAGTGTAAAAAAGTAACTCGGTCTGGCTGGGTCTGGAACTCGATCGCACAATTTTATATCATTTTATAATATAATATTTTAATTTAAATAAATATAAATTAAAAACAACGAAATAATAAAAACAAGGAATGCAGATAAAAATAAGTAACTATCATGTTACATTACATTTAAATTTTAAAAAAATCATCGTTGAAAACCAACCAATCAAATGTTAAATAAAAATTAGGTCACCTCATGATACTCGACGACTCACTATTGTAAAATCTGTAGTACGTAATTTGAGTATTACTAATCTATCTATTCGTTCGTTAGAGCGTTGTAGCGTTGGATGGTTAGATTAAGAGATGCAATATAACCCTATACTCATTTATTGCAGAGTAAAAATAAAAAATTAAAATCTGATATGGACACCACATGACTTCCTTGTACGTCTATTAAATTACATATACACATTTTTTACACATAAACACTTCATTTAAACTTATTTCATTTGAAAGTGAGGTACGATCCTCCAATTTTTTAATAAAGAGGACAGTAACACAATTGCTGAAATATTAGTTTATATTAACATCAAATATTTATACAATTATTAATTCAACAATCTTACATGAAATATTAGAATAGAGTAAAAGACGCTTTACTACTCGTATTACTAGATCAGTATTATTCGTATCTTCTTGAGTTGCTGATTAACAAAAGTTTCAGATTTCTGGTGTGTCGCATAAATAAAAGTTAATAATAATTAAACTATTCCGTTTAGTGAACTCCTGTGTGCTGGTTACAAATATTAATTTTGACTTTATGATGTAAAATATTCAGTTTTATTATTGGATTATTTGGTGAATAATAAAAATGAAAAAAAGAAAGAATCAGGAAAAATACAGGAAAAAAGTAAGATAATATGAAGAAATATATCTAAAAAAAACTACAAGAAGATGAATATGAAGAGGGAGAAAATGTTAAGACCAATCAAAGAATAAAAAGATTAAGAAAGGATGATGAATATAAACAGAGAGAAAATTGGAAAAAAAATTAAGATCAGAAGAATTATATCAAACCAAGGAGCGATTAAATCGATTAAATGATGGGCAACAAAATACAAATAAACGAAATCATGATAAACTCTGACTTATGGAGAATATTATCCGATAATATCAGAGGAATAGTGAACTAAACGATAAGAGTATTTTACAGTTTATTAAAGATCGGGCATGTATGCGCCAGTGTGATGTTGGTCTTGTGAGGGTCTATTTTTTAGTCACTCTGTAGTTAACTTTATTGTACATAAAATTAAACAGAAATTAGACTAGAAAATTTAAAAATAATAAGATTCTAAATTATAATTTTCAATTAATATTAAATAATCAGATGTTTCACCAACTCTATTATATAAACATACATGTAATAATGCCTATTAAATTATATTACACATTTTTAAAAGTACATAAAATTTTATTTTACTAATAACTTATGAATTTTTCTTATTTTTTTTATTACTGAATAATTATTTATTGTAAATTTTTTTTACAATCACGGTTAACTAATTTAATTATTAATTTAACATTTTATTTAAAAAAAAAAATGTTAAAAATAAATAAATTTATAAAAGTTACAAAAATAAAAAAGGAGATGAAGTCTGATTCGAACCGATTTTTTCCTTATAGATCCGAATATTTCATTAATTAAAATTTTAATTGGTTATAACTCTGGAACCAATGAAATTAAGTACCACTTAAGATAATCGTTGAAAAGTTCTCAATGAGGGCTTATTACTGAAGTTAAAAAGTCCAAAATGCAAATGTTTTAGGATTTTGGGCTTTTTTGGACACTTATGGACCAGTCGATTCCAATCAAAAGGGGACGTGCACAACTAGATGTTACAACAGTCCTAAATACAAAATTTCAACATCCTACGGCTAATCGTTTTTAAGTTATGCAAGATATATATGTACATAAGTATGTAGAGACGTCACGCCAAAACTAGTCAAAATGGATACAGGAATGGTAAAAATTGATATTTCCGTTGAAATATGAAAACCGAAATTCTTCGCGATCACAAAACTTTCTTTACTTCGTACAGGGAAGTAAAAAAGAAATTAGAAAAACGGATGTATTCTTTCATATACTTTGTTTTTTATAAAACCTTAATTTATTTTGTACAAAAAGAAATAATTAAAAAAAATCCAGATAAAATATTTTTAAACCATAAACAAGTAAGTCATGAAAATCGAATCGTTTTTGAGTTATTTTAAGGTGGGAGTAATTGTAGCGGAGGAAATAAGATATACTGCATCATGTATGCTATTTACATGTCAATGGTCAAGAAGAACTGGTTTGGGCAACATACTGTATTATTCGTTATTATATATAATGAGTGTAAATTGATCATATTTATTCAACAAAAATTATGTAGAAAATATATTTTAAATGGTATAAAAATAACATACGTTGAGTTGACCGTATTTAAGAAAATATGTTTTATGGTTGATTTCCGACTGTTCGAATTCTTAGAAATGCTGGGCTGGAAAGAATAAACAATTTTACAGAACGGTCAATAGAGATACTATTATTGAAAACATCGAATAACACCTTAAAATACAAACAACATTAAGAATTTCCTCTTCAACCACCAAAAAATAATTTTTTTTCAAAAAATTCTACTAAAACAAATCACTTTGATATTTTTGTAAAAAAATTCATTCAAGTGTTTTGTAAAAACTCAGCCAGCCATAATAAAATTTAATTATATGTATTCGACAAAGTTCATTTTTATTTAATAATAAAAACTATTAAACAAAACTAAAATATGTATGCAACGAATTAAATAAGTCTAGATCTATAAATGATGTTAAACATAAAACGTTAAAAAATAAAATAAAGAGGAAACGAGAATAAAATTTTATATGACAATGGTCATACATGTCTTGAAATACGGAATGCTCCACTTCCGTATTGGTTGCAAACGCATGGGAAAAATCTTTAATACAGGCTGCAAAAATGACGTTTCTGAGAGCGTCGGCTGGTTTTACAAGATTGGTTCGACAGAGGAATGACTATAAACGGTAAGAGTTACTAGCGACCCTATTAGTAGATATTATAAAATTACACAGGTCTAACTTCGTGTAAACATATGGAAAGAACGTCGCAAGATGACTATAAGTAAGACTACAAAGTGATGGCAGAAGAAGAGATAGAGGTAGACCGCTACGTGTGGATGCCAGAACAGGCTTTACAGTTTAACCGTGTTTGAGAAAAGAAGAAGAAGGCTAAACAAAACTGTAGATAACTGAGGAACGTTCAAACAACTTCACCAGTCATAAAGCAATACTCAAAAAACACTCTCTCTTTTACTGTTAAGCCTCCGGAACCACCGTAAGGTGCATGATGTATATGAATGTAAATGAAGTGTAGTCATGCACAATCTCAGGTCGACCACTCCTGAGATGTGTAGTTAATTGAAGCCCAACCACCAAAGAAAACCGGTATCCGCTATCTAGTATTCAAATCCGTATAAAAAGTAGTGACTATTACACTATGAGATTTTAAAACTTTACATAAGAATACATTTTTTCATTTTGTAATTTAAAAAAAAAAATAAAAAAGTTTTTGCTTAAATAAATTTGTATGTTTTTTTTCATAGTTTAACGGAATCGCTAAATTATTTCATAGAATAAACCTTTAAAAATAAATAATTTACTTAAACAAGCTGATTACCCGTTTATAGTCATTTATTTTTTCTGTGTGATGAAGAAAAAAAATTAATTTGGAAACTATGAGCGTCAAGCCAAACTAAGAATCGAATCAAAACCATCCGGATGAAAGACGAAGACGCAATCATTCGGCCAAGGAATCAAACGAGTGACGACATCCACTCTGCAGCATAATAATATAAAATTAAATTTTAACATATTAATATTGATGATAAATCTCCCAATTTAATGCTCTCGTACTTTTAATTTTAACAAATATTTCTCTATCAGCACTGTTTTTTTGTCTATAAAAATTTTAACGAAATCTCATAATAAAAAACAAAAATTGAAATGGCTTTCACCTACGATATTATTTTTAAAACTGTACTGCGTAGATGAATCAAATGTAAACCGGTCTTTTATCTTCATAGCTCACGTATGAACACGGTAGGCTGGCGTGGAGGAGTATTGACAGAGGTGATGTGAGGAGAGGATGGACGCTCAGCGGCCATGACACTCTTGGTCAATTGCATCATCTCAAAAAGAGTTCCATAGTCGGTTACATAGCGTATTATCGGGAATTTTCCGTCACATATGAAGGAGTCAAATCCCCCAAAATTTTGCACTAGATTACGTGCGAAGTTTGGGTAAATGACACTACATGTACCCAAATTTACGACTGGGCAAGAAAATTTTAAAGGAGAGCGTGAAACAAGAAAATCATAATCACAATATGCATTCAAGGACAAGTGAGACTAATGACAACATTCGATCTATTCGTTCCCATTCCCCATTGAAGACGATCGGGAAATCACATTCGAAGAAATTATTTCGGGAGTAATATCAGTCATAGAAGTACCCATTCCATTATCGCAAAGCATCTTGGGTTCCGTAAAGTCTGTACGAGGTGGGTTCTATGACTTTAAACCCACCGGGTTGGTCTAAAAACGCGTCTTCCCAAATCAGATGATTTGGAAGTCGATAGTTACAGTGTTCAAGTCCTAGTAAAGCCAGTTATTTTTACACGGATTTGAATACTAGATCGTGGATACCGGTGTTCTTTGGTGGTTGGGTTTCAATTAACCACACATCTCAGAAATGGTCAAACTGAGACTGTACAAGACTACAATTCATTTACACTCATACATATCATCCTCTGAAGTATAACCTGAACGCTAATTATCGGAGAGTGAACAGGAAAAAGAAAAGAGGAAGGGTTCTATGACTTTAACGGTTATCAAAAACAGATCCAATAGCAGATTTTATAAAGATCCCAGAATCGATTTCGACGAAAAGGAAAGAATTTTCTTGCGTCGAAAGTCACATATTAAATGTGCGAGATGAAGTGACGTAAGAGTGCAAAACCTTGCACTGTAATGGCGAAAAAGCGTCGGTCAGCTGGGAACCGTTTTTTTGGACAGAAAATACGTATATTGCTTGCCAATTTTCTCCATTAACGTGGCAATGTGAATATTCCGCAGTAGTGCCAGTTCAAGGACTAAATGAAAGCCGTCTACAGGAACAAAAGGTGCCGTTAGCCGATCAGACATGTGGTATATTTTTTTCATGACAATGGCAGTGTTTAAACAGCATGTTAAATAGCATTCGGTATAAACTGAACAAAATTTCCTCGGAAATCTGAGAATACTTCCAGTTTGTTTTTTTTTTCTTAAGCCATTGAAAGAGTTACTGGGAGTACATAGATTCCAGAGCGACAAAAATGAAGAGCAGCTCATGTGCAGTTGGCTCGTGACGTCCTCAAACGTATTATAAACAAGGGTTATTATATAAGGGTTACTATTATAAACAACTTTAGGGAGACTATTACGTAGAAAAGCAATAACTATGTTTCATAATTTTATTTTGTACTAATAAATGTTTAAAAAAATCCAAGTCCGGTTGTATTTAACATCCTAGTAAAAGATATTATCTAATTTTATCCAATTAATAACGCAAAATATTTTGAGAATTAGCATTCTCCATATTTCTCTATGTTTTTTAATCTACAACTACTAAAATATTAAAATACACTTGTAAATCATTCCAATATTTTAAATCTCTGTTTCTTTTAATCTCCTTAGTTTTCCTTTTTTTTACTTTTCACAGCAATCTTTACTATAATAAAATTAATTATTACATACACACTGATCTTTTTAAAAAATAATTTTAATAAATAAAAATAAACTTCAGGTATTATTTTATTTTTATTTTTTTATTATTTAAATCTGAGATACTATGTTCTAATACAATATCCCTCAATGCGTAAATATATTCTCTACAGAATTTCATTCCGTTATTTTCTTTCACAGTAAAAGTGTGGCAAATGTAATAAAATTTTCATTGAACTGTAATGTAAATTAGAGTACAATGAAAATTTTATTCTTAGTATTTTTATTTACTTTTTTTGTTACTACTTCTTTTCTTATTTGCTTTTTTATTGTTAAAAAAAAAATTGAGAGAAAAAGTAGAATAGGTAAATATAAAGTTTACATTGATGTAATTCGGATGTGAAAGTCTTGAAAAATTGTAACAAAATCAATGGAGTATATATACATATAAAACAACTTTAAAAATCATACCAAAACAAAAAAAAAATTATTTTAGTTTCTTTTAAACTCTTAAACTCAAATTACAGTAATTGGACACGGAATTGAAAAACAGTTAAAATTTAATTGAATTATATCTTTTTTCTTTTTTTTTTACTTTATAAATTAATTTTTTAAAGTCGCTTTTATTATATTTTAAACTATATTTTAGCTTATATGAAAATAAATAAAAAATAAAAAGTTGAGAAAAGTATTTTCTGTCCAAAAATAAATTAAAATCCAGAGAAACAATGTAATGAATGATATTTTTATCCAATGTGAGTAAATATTCGGTGTAATGCCATAATCTTTTTAGTTTTCAAGTTAATTTTCGATGGAAAATACAGTAAATAAGGAATAATGATATCATGGCTTATATATATTTAAAATATAATATTTAAATATTATAAATAAATTTTTTTTTTTGCTTATTTGACCACGTAAGATAACTTTAGTCAATTTTTAGTCCGTTTTCTTTAGACTTTGCTGGCTCGTTGTTTCTGCCAATATCTTCATATTCTCGGATCTTGTTCTTTGCTCGTCCGTAATCCTCATATTTCTGGACGCATTGTCCATTTTAAATTATTTGGTTTTTAAAATTTCTCTTATTTTCGGTTTATCTGTTCATCTTCGGTTTTTAGTTCGATCTCTTCTAGGTCTTTCTTAATACCGTAATATATCTTCCACCAGATTTCATAATAAACAGTCTGGCTAAAAATTGTTTTAATAACCGATTTTCTGGCATTCTCATAATGTGGAAGAAGTGTGGGAAATTCTATGATTTTTTATGAAATTTATAATCGATTCTGTAATTTTCTTATAAACCGTTTCATTAGGAGCGATTTGCCACGCTTCGTTTTTTTTATAATTCTTGTTTATGTAGACTCTGAAAATCCTACGTTCTGTTTTAATTGTTTGATCACTTTTAGTTTCATTTTTAATTCTAATTAATGTTTCACAAACGTAAAGTGCTTATGGTAAAATGACCGTTCTATAATGTCTCATTTCCGCGTTTGTGGAAAGACATTATTTATTGTATATTGATTCGGTTAGAACTTGGGCGTTTCTCATTTTTAGTGCTTGTTATTCCAAGAGGAATTTTTCTCTTCATTTATTATTTATTATTTTACCCAGGTACTTAAATTTTAGTACTAGTTTAATTTCTTAATCGTTAATTATTATTTTATATATGCGTAATAGATCTAAAGCCATTATTTTTGTTTTGTCGTATGAAATTTTTAACCCAATTTTTCCCACGATTTTTTCTAAAGTTATTATTTGATTTTTGATCTCTTCCATAATACTGGTTAAAAGGGCTAAATCATCGGCAAATCCTAGAAAATTTGTATTTATTTCTTTTTCATCTTTGCCGATTTTTACATTTTGTGGATTTTCTTTAAATTATTTCTCATTATTAAATCCAGAGCGATATTAAATAATAAAGGCGAAAGAATAAAGGCCTTTTCTTTATCCAATTTTTATGGTAAATTTATATTTATTAAAACTAAATAAATGTTAATATAATTCAGATACAAATATAAAATATAATTTAAATAATTAAATTATAAATTTATTTATAATTTAAATATAGTATTTAAAGAATTCAAAAAGTCATAAAGATGATTCAGTTAAACAAACAAATCAAATCGATAATCTCCTTTTTTGAAGTCTGGTTAAAAGAAACTTATCAAATTTTTATTTAAAATGCAATAAACAAAATGTGTCATCGTATTTAAAGACCAGGATTAAAATAATCCTATATTTAAATAATTATTATATATTCTTAAGGATCTGTATTTAAATAATGTAGTTAAAAACTGGATGGCATAGGTGATAGAATGTGCACTTCTGCTAAAACGAAGGTCCCGGATTCATTCCACGCTTGGATCTAAAATATTTATAATAAATCAACTCCAATGTAATCACCAATGAATGAACACAGTAGTCGATGCAATTTAAACTATGATAAAAAAAGATATTTACCGTAAATTAAAATATTCTGCTAAGTCATAATAAAAATGAATGAAAAATTCATTTTTAAATAAATTTAAAAAGATTTCATGAAATAATAATTAAATAAATTCCCTTTTGGTAAAAAAAAAGAAAAAAATATTACATTTTTATATATATAAGATTCCAACCAGAACAAAACAAACATACAAAAAAATACCGAAAAAAAATTCATTTAATTTATCATTATTCTATAATAATTAATTTTCCATATTTTAATAATAACAGGAAAGTTATCTCTTGATATACGACGCTGATATACGATGAAAAACCTATTCAGTACATAACATAGTTGATTATATTCAAATTATGAGTTGATTTTCCTATTGTTATAAGAATATGGAAAATTATTATTGAAGAATTATAAATGAGACGAATTTTTCTGTATTTTTTTTGTATGTTGTTTTTTGTTCTGGTTGTAATATTATGTAAAAAAAAAGTTTAATTTTTCTTTCCTTCTGTTTTACAAAAAGGTTATTTATTTACCAAAAGGTATTTATTTAATTAGTACTCTGTGATATAATAATTAAATTTAATTCAGAGAAGGTGAAAGAGATTTATTTATCTTATTGATCAGTAAAGGTGACGCGTTGTGGAAGTCATCCTTCATAAACTTGAGTCTACACAAAGTTACGTACATAGCACGAACGAGAGTAGATTCCAAGCATATTGTAGCTACCGCCCACGATGAAAATTATATATATATATATATATATATATATATATATATATATATATATATATATATATATATAAAGGCAGTAATATAACGTAAAAGACCAGGTTATAACCTAAACCTGTAATAGTTAAAATGAACATCCATCAGCAAGTGACATTTCAATATTTGGCTACCTGGACTCATCCCACAACTTAAGTAACTAATCAATGTCCACTATTGTATAATTCAAAATTTCATGAATAACTTACTACACACCTTTAATAAATTTACATAACTATCCCTTCCTTCCTTTCCTCATGTTTCTAGCTACTATATTTCGTTCCCTGGAAACATTCCTCTATCTTGTGCAACATATTATTATTATTATTATTTTTACAAGATTCCATCACGAATAATTTTATTTTCCAATCAAAAGATTACCTTTTCATTTAGAAATTTGTTAACTCGTAATTTTTTTGTAATATAACAATTAAAAAGCCTTTATATCTTTTTTTCTAACTTTTACTTTCTCGGCGAATATAGCTGGATTGTTGTATTAAAGGGCAGTGGCGGCTCGTAACTAAAATTAGTAGGGGTTCTGCTCCAGAAAGTTTTTTCCTGGACATTTTCAAGACCATAGTTGAAGTTTTCTATAAAATAAAAGAACCGAAAAAATGAATCAAACAGAATAGCTGGAAGGAGGACAATAATCTAATTTTACACATTATCACATACAACAATACGGTACACGGTTTTTAAGCACAATGTGCTCACAAAACGTATTCGGTTTAACCGAATAAATAATAAAATATCATTACAGATAATATATTTTAGTATTATTAGATAATAACTTAATAAAATGTCCGCTTAAAAACACTATAATCCAATAGTGCTTAATTTAAACTTCTATGTACACATGTACATGTATTTCGCTTCCCAGATTTGGCAATCAAAGGGCCCTTGCTTTCCGTCATCTTCTGATCACTACTGAAAAAACAACTAAACCGCTTTCATAATCCTTCCACCGGCTAAACTAGAAAAGGGAACGAACAAGGAACGTTTCATACACATGCGGAGTAAAAAAAACTACTTACCACCAGCGCGCCAGGGTCGGAACTGCGGGAGCGACAGTGCTCTCTCTCTCTCCCTCGCAGCCTTGCGTGCAGCTTTCTATATGCACTACAGCCAAACACCACGCCGCTGGAACTATGTAGCGCATAGTTCCATGCAAAGATTTTTGTATCTTTTTCATAAAGTGAGGGATGGGTACTGACATTAAGCTTAAGGATTATATAATGTACAAGTATAAAGAAAGATTTAAAGAAATAGGGACTCATTATATTAAATGTTATAGAAAACTACCACTGTTAAAGGGGAAAAAATGGCGATGAGTTTGTCAAAAATTGGGAATCGGGTTTTTTGCAAATCTTTACGTTTTAGGATGTAGTTACTTTTATTAGTTACTTTTTATTAGTTACTTTTTTTTTTTGTCTTCAGTCATTTGACTGGTTTGATGGACCTCTCCAAGATTCCCTATCTAGTGCTAGTCGTTTCATTTCAGTATACCCTCTACATCCTACATCCCTAACAATTTGTTTTACATATTCCAAACGTGGCCTGCCTACACAATTTTTTCCTTCTACTTGTCCTTCCAATATTAAAGCGACTATTCCAGGATGCCTTAGTACATGGCCTATAACTAGATTTTTATTTTTAACTATATATTTTTATTTATATATATTTTATATATATATTTTTATATATATATATATATATATATATATATATATATATATATATATATATTTTTATTTTTAACTATATTTTTCCAAACGCTTCTTTCTTCATCGATTTGCCGCAAAACCTCTTCATTTGTCACTTTATTCATCCATCTGATTTTTACCATTGTCCTATAGAAACAAATTTCAAAAGCTTCTAATTTTTTCTTCTCAGGCACTCCAATCGTCCAAGTTTCACTTTTATATAAAGCTACGCTCCAAACATATACCTTCAAAAATTTTTTCCTGACATTTAAATTAATTTTTGATGTAAACAAATTATATTTCTTACTGAAGGCTCGTTTCGCTTGTGCTATTCGGCATTTTATATCGCTCCTGCTTCGTCCATCTTTAGTAATTCTACTTCCCAAATAACAAAATTCTTCTACCCCCATATTCTTATCTCCTCCTATTTTCACATTCATTGGTCCATCATTGTTATTTCTACTACAATTCATTACTTTTGTTTTCTTCTTGTTTATTTTCATGCGATAGTTCTTGTGTAGGACTTCATTTATGCCGTTCATTGTTTCTTCTAAATCCTTTTTATTCTCGGCTAGAATTACTATATCATCATATCATCATATCATCAAATCGTAGGATCTTTATCTTTTCACCTTGTACTGTTACTCCGAATCTAAATTGTTCTTTAACATCATTAACTGCTAGATCCATGTAAAGATTAAAAAGTAACGGAGATACGGAACATCCTTGTCGGACTCCCTTTCTTATTACGGCTTCTTTCTTATGTTCTTCAATTATTACTGTTGCTGTTTGGTTCCTGTACATGTTGGCAATTGTTCTTCTATCTCTGTATTTGAACCCTAACTTTTTTAAAATGCTGAACATTTTATTCTAGTCTACGTTATCGAATGCCTTTTCTAGGTCTATAAACGCCAAGTATGTTGGTTTGTTTTTCTTTAATCTTCCTTCTACTATTAATCTGAGGCCTAAAATTGCTTCCCTTGTCCCTATACTTTTCCTGAAATCAAATTAGTTACAGAGAGAAAAAAATAATTTATTATGTGCGTACGTATAAACATGTGTGTCACACTGCTTTTGGCCTTATATCTCCGGATTGACATAGCAGATTCTCTTCAAATTTGCCTCAATTATTTCTATATAAGTGAAGCATTGATCATATTAATTTTTTTTTTCAAAATTCGTTAAGGGAGAGAAGGATATCGCGATGAAAACCAATTTCGATTTTCTTTATAGACATTTTACAAAAACTTTATTAAAACAAATTTTTTACCTAAAATGCCTATATAAATAATCCAAAGATTTTTCACAAAAAAATCAATTGCCACCTATTAAAATTGAAATATATGTTTTTTTTGCTTTTTCTCCCATCAGTTTAAATATTTTTCAAATGTTTTTGAATGTTATAGTGCTATGAATAAGTGTCTACAACGTTTTTTTTATTTATAGATTCCTCTAAATGTATAAATGTTTCTTTGAAAAATTTCTATTTCTTATTTTAATCTTTAATGAAAAGGGGTGTTAAATTTAGAGAAAACTTTACTTAACCAAATTTTTTAAGGTTAAATATACATATAAATATATATATACATTATATATTATTTATATATTTGTTGTTTTTTTTAAATATTTTTAACCCTAAATTTTTTAATTTTTATTATAAATAGCTGGGAAAGTAACGCAATGATTTGCCAGCTGTTTTTACTTCCTTGTACAAAATTAAAGGAATTATTTATTATTATATATATTATCGGATAATCGACGACCCGATATTAATGATAACTATCATAACCGTTACAGGTGATAAAATAAAAGGAAAACACAAAGCTCCAAAAAAGTTGTACATTCCCAGGAGTAATAAAACTTCCTACCATGCTTACTTAGGGAAGTGATAAATGAAAAAGAATCTTCCGTTTGTTACCGATCAGGATATTTTTTTTTGTCTTCAGTCATTTGACTGGTTTGATGCAGCACTCCAAGATTCCCTATCTTGTTATAGTTGTTTCATTTCGGTATACCCCTACATCCTACATCCCTAACATGTTACATCCCTAAAATGTTTTACATATTCCAAACGTTGCCTGCACAATTTTTTCCTTCACCTTTCCCTCCAATATTAAAGCGACTATTCCAGGATGCCTTAATAAGTGGCCTATAAGTCTGTCTCTTATTTTAACTATATTTTTCCAAACGCTTCTTTCTTCATCGATTTGCCGCAAAACCTCTTCATTTGTCACTTTATTCATCCATCTGATTTTTACCATTGTCCTATAGAAACAAATTTCAAAAGCTTCTAATTTTTTCTTCTCAGGCACTCCAATCGTCCAAGTTTCACTTTTATATAAAGCTACGCTCCAAACATATACCTTCAAAAATCTTTTCCTGACCGTTTAAATTAATTTTTGATGTAAACAAATTATATTTCTGACTGAAGGCTAATTTCGCCTGTGCTATTCGGCATTTTATATCGCTCCTGCTTCGTTCATCTTTAGTAATTCTACTTCTCAAATAACAGAATTCTTCTACCTCTATAAACTTTTCTCTTCCTATTTTTACATTAAGTTGTCCATCTTCGTTATTTCTACTACATTTCATTACTTTTGTTTTGTTCTTGTTTATTTGCATGCGATAGTTCTTGTGTAGGACTTTATTCATACCGTTCATTGTTTCTTCTAAATCTTTTTTATTCTCAGCTAGAATTACTATATCATCAGCAAATCGTAGCATCTTTATATTTTCACCTTGTACTGTTACTCCGGATCTAAATTGTTCTTTAACTTCATTAACTGCTCGTTATATGTAAAGATTAAAAAATAACGGGGATAGGGAACATCCTTCTCGGACTCCGTTTCTTTCTTAGTTCTTCAATTATTACTGTTGCTGTTTGGTTCCTGTAAATGTTAGCAATCGTTCTTCTATCTCTGTATTTGAACCCAAATTTTTTAAAAATGCTGAACATTTTATTCCAGTTTACGTTTTCGAATGCCTTACGTGCCTAAAAGGCATTTGATAACGATTTAGGTCTATAAATGCCAAGTATGTTGGTTTGTTTTTCGTTAATCTTCCTTCTACTATTAATCTAAGCGCTAAAATTGCTTCCCTTGTCCCTATACTTTTCCTGAAACCAAACTGGTCTTCTCCTAACACTTCTTCCACTCTTCTCTCAATTCTTCTGAACAGAATTCTAGTTAAGATTTTTGATGCATGACTAGTTAAGATCAAGATATATTGTTACATAATCGTACGCCAAATCAATTAAAATTCAAGGTGATATTTGCCCTTCAAGTAACACCTTTATTATTTTCATCCATAGCTACTGAATATATATAAAGAACATCATTACTCTTAAAGAAAACACCTCTTACTACAGCCAACTGTATCTTAATTTTTTTGCATTAATCAAAATTATAAGAAAGACTGTTACAAGTAGTGTAAAGCACAAAATTAATGTATCCTATTTCATAGTGTAACAATTTATTATAACATTGTCTGCTAGACAAAACAGTAATACATTTAGCTTGGTGTTTAAAAAAAAGAAATGATGAAAGGTGAAGAAGATGTAAAAGGAATCAATCAATGGATAGAACAAAAAAATAAGTATGTATAAGTAAGCAAAGGACAGTTAAACACGTGAAGAACTGTCTAAATAACAGAACATTACAATTAATTGTTTTGATCAATAATACATTTAACTTTATTCTTTCTATGCTCACTTGATTACTTCACTTTTTCATATAGACTAAACATTTTTTTCTATTAATGAAAGAATTGTTCAAATTCGTTTAGAAGACTATTTTTAAAAAAAATATAGTCTATAATTTCAATGGTTAAATCAATTATAGAACTGGCCCCAAATAGACGACAAGAATTAAATATGAACTGCATTACTAGAATAATATCGATGAAAAATTATTTAAATAGATATTAAATACGTAATTTTCATACAAAACTAACTACCACATGTATGCTATAAATAGCTAAACGATTCTAGTTATAAATAGTGACATTTAATTAGAATGGAACCCCATATACATTCATTAAATTTTATGAATACAGAATAAACACTGTTAAGAGTTACATACGCGTAAGGTTGACCCAATGGACTTATTTAAACTACAATTTCATTCAGTAGTAATAATGCTCATAGGTACTTTATTTTATAAAATAATGACTTTTGTCCATTTAAACGATATCGTTTATTGAAAAATTTATGAGTAGTTTATAAACGAAACTATGCAAGCCATTAAATAGTAATATTTTTCTGTCATCTCCCAAACATTATTTTCATTTTTATAGTGTAGGCATTTATTTAATAATGTAATAAAAACAGGAATTTTCAAAATTATTAAATATAATTTAACCCCTCAAAAAAAAAAAGAAGCTATTTATGCTGGTAACTAATTTTTGTTCTTCTAGGACGGTTTGTTAGCTACATACCGTAGAAAAGAATTGTGAAATTGAGGGAAAATATACCGTTCCGTGTGGCAGAGTGATGTAGCATTTCGGTTTTTTCAAAGAAGTTCTGAGCTCGAATCCGCGCTTGGTTTTCTCACAGGTCCACCCATTTAGAAAAATAGCACGATTGTAATTTACCGTGAGTTAGTTATCATTAGAATGATTTTTATGCTATATATTATTTATATTAAAACAAAAAAAACTTTTACAAATATTAATCTTAAAGTATGAATTTCAATTACATTAATGTAATATGAAAAACATGTAACGAAAAAAAAATTTAACAGAAACAAAAGCACGATTACTTCTGATAAAGTCAAACTGATAATGTTAATAACAATTTTTGTAATTATGTATATATATATACACTTTTTTCCTGTTTAGCCTCCGGAAATCACCGTCAGGTATTACTTCAGAGGATGATATGTACGAGTGGAAGTGAAGTATAGTCTTGTACAGTCTCAGATCGACTATTTCTGAGATATGTGGTTAATTGAAATCCAATCACCAAAGAACAACGGTATCCACGATCTACAATTCAAATTCATATAAAAATAACTCCCGTTACTAGCATTTGAATGTTGAAACTCTCGACTTCAAAATCAGCTGATTTGCGAAAACGCGTTCACCATTAGACCAACCGGTGGGTATGTTTAGTAACTTACACCTCCCTCTAATTTCTTTTATAATTGAGATAACTGGATGCCATTTTCGGCATTCTTCCTGCAATAAACATACAGTATATTTCACTCTTCTTGATTTTTAGGTGGTGGGTGGGGGGCAAACTCAAAAATGTCAAATGGGATCACTAGACATTTAATATATCATTTTAAAGACATCTATGACACAATTAAAACTAAATTTTGAGCTCCAGTCCAAATTAGCGGCCAAAAATGTGTTCTTTTTAGATAGCTAGAACTACGAACCCACCGGATTGGTCTAGTGGTGAACACGTCTTCCCAAATCAGCTGATTTGGAAGTCGAGCGTTCTAGCGTTCAAGTCCTAGTAAAGTTATTTTTACACGGATTTGAATACTAGATCGTGGATACCGGTGTTCTTTGGTGGTTGGGTTTCAATTAACCATTCATCTCAGGAATAGTCAAAGTGAGACTGTACAAGACTACACTTCATTTACACTCATACATATCATCCTCTGAAGTATTACCTGAACGCTAATTATCGGAGAGTGAACAGGAAAAAAGAAGAAGTTAGAACTACGGTTGTATATTTCCCTTTAATTTTGTTGTAATTTGACGTAACCCAATTTTCTCTTTGGAGTTCTCCCATAAGTGAGCCTAACTCAGTAAGCCCCAATTTAAATTGTTCGACCTTCGAGGGGGAGGGGGGTTTAGCAAAGGCGGCTCAGAAAGTAATGGAATATGTGGTCATGTGATAAATTGTTTTAAAGGTGTTTGCTATTCAAGCAAAACGGTGTCAAAAATTAAATTCTGACTGTTTAAAGCAAAATTGTGACCATAAATATCATTACGATTTCCAAACAGAGACTTAGCATACCTTAAATAACAAAAAGAATTAAAGGGGAACGAACATACAACCGTAGTTTTATCTATCTGAAACAAACGCATTGTTGGTCGCCATTTATTTAATTTTAATTTTTTTATTATTACGACCTCGGACATGCATCTGAATGTATTTTAATGAGAAAGATAATTCGGATAAAATTATAGCTGGAAAAATGCCAGATCCTTGCTGTGATTTATATCCGAGACAAGCTAGCTGATCAGTTAAATAAATAAAAATTTCTATTTTGAAGTTTTATCTTTTTTTTCTTTAAAAATAGAGATTTGCTACAAAATTCAGTTATAATCTCTACCAAAAAAAAAAAAAAAAAAAAATTGTTAATTGACAAATTTCTATCAGGTTTCTTACGTAAGAATATTTTATTAACTCCGCCTTTATGGAATGAAGTAAAGTTTCTAACGCGTAAACGCTATAAAAATTCTGGAAAAATTGTTTGATATCATTATCAATTGTTTGATAAGTTTTGGTGTTGTTCCCTCTAATAATCCTTAACGTAAAATTTCTTTAAAAAATTAGAAAAAATGCATGGCATTACATTATCACAAATACAAAAATTGAGTACATGGTAAAAGATGAAGTTAAAGAACAATTCTGCTTCACAAAATTACTTAATTTTAAAAACTAATCTCTAGTAAATTCATAGTAAAGAAAGTAACTGTATACAGTACAGAACCAATTTTGTTTTATAAAGATGAATAATATAATATCTTAATTTTATTATACATATAAATTAATTAATTAAGAATTAAGCGATATAAGATTTAAATTTTTATTTTATAAATCGTAATAAAATAATATTATGTGGTATCATATAAGATTTTATAATACAAGAATTTTATTACACTATTTAATAGATGTGGATGAAATGAATTTCTGTTATCTCGAAAAAAAATAATAAAAACGAAAAGAAAGATTATATTCGTAAAAAAAAAATTAATAAAAACACTAAAACACATTTACGTATAACAAACGCACGCAAAGGGCAACAAAAATAAATTATTTAAAACCTAACGTAGAATAAATTATCTAAACTTCTTCGACTCTCTCTCACCACGTTCAGTTACTTTAAATCTTAGGTTATTTAATTTTTAAATCTTTTAATATTCCGTAAACGTGGAATCAGTTGTAAGATTAAACTATTAATGCGGAGGGGATATCTCTCTTACTTTTCCAACAATCCTGATATTTGAAGAAAAAAATTATTAATTTTTTTTAATGTTATAGAAACTTTTAGTCGAATTTTAAAGTTGGAATTATATTTTAACGTTTAAAAGGGTGTAATAATTTTGGTGTTTTGTTCGGGACTATGTGTGTAGTCATTAGAGGTTGAAACCATCTGAGACCCAGTGGTTGCTACTCCCGGTATTCTAAAGGGATTTATTTAAACTATTATAAAATAAAATCTTTCTGCTGTCTGTGTGTGTTGTGTGTTTGAGTATACATTTTTATTTATTTATATATAGTACATGTTTTATTTATATACTAGCTGCTCGGGGCTCGCTTCGCTCACACAACCATATAGTCAGGGATATATTCGTCTGGATCTCCGGGGTCCTGGCGAACCCCGGAACCGGTCAAGGGGCATCCCAGGGCCCCAGAGATGGCTTCACTCGCCATTCCCGTCTTGCTAAGAAGCCCCGTCCCCTTGGACATCAGCAATGTTCGTTATGAAAGCATACCGATAAATAACAAGTATTCAGGCTTCATAGAAACTTGAAAAAAAAAACTAAATTTCAGAAGACAGAATAGTAGTAACTATGGTAACTAAAGTATACACACCTTTATCGAAGAAAAAATCGTTACTTATATTTTTATTATGTTTTATTATATGTTATGTTATATTATTTATATTCATAGCTTCATTATTATATTTCTGTTGCCAGGGTGACAGAAATATAATAATGAAATAAAAGGATTAATGTTTTTCTATCTTTAACGAATATCTTTAATTTACAACTTAACTATGAAGAGGGCAATGGCTAAGGGATTATTGTTTAAAACCTCCCCCCCTGGGATAACAAATGTATGCTGCAAATTTGAAAGCAATCGGTCGGTTAGTTCTCGCGTAATGCGAGAACCATCAGACAAACTGACAGACCGACAAACAAACAAACTTTCGGTTTTATATATAAAGTATATATATATATATATATATAAATAATGATACTTTAAAACTCATGAACCAATGGGACTGATTACGTGTATTAAATGTATACTAATTTATTCATAGTACACAACAAATTACCATTAATGCTTTTTACACTTTTTTTAACATTGATTTTTGGGTAATTTATCTAAACATTTCCTTGATTAGACAATCCCGGGGTAAATTTTTTTTTTAATATTTTTTTTTATTCCAGATTTATGGGATTGAATTCATAAAAGTATATATATATATATATATATATACAGGTTTATTTTTAATTTGTGTCTTCAAAAAAGTTACAAACAACAGGCGGGGGGGGGGGGGTATTGTTTACCAATTTTGTGAATACGATATAAAGCGATAAGCTACGTATTTCAAATAATTATTATTATTTTATATACATTACTATATATTGCTTTATAGCCGGCACAAAAATATATCACACATCCGAAATCTTTTTCTAAAAATGTCCATTTATCGTTAATTGTTCTATACATCTCAGGAGCAATTTTATTTTTGGCGGGCAGTATTTTATATATAATTAATGCAAATGAACTTTGAAAAATTTGGTAGTAATATTTTTAATTTTTCATCCAATATGATGAGAAAAATATATGTTTTGAGTAATGATCACTATATATTCTAAATTATGTTATTCTAAATTCAACCATTCAAATTTATTCATATATTTCCCGACTTATAACCAAACCAGTATTAAACTTTCTAACTCGATCACGATGACCAAGGATTCTTCCTCTTTTAAAACTCATAGTAACTCCTCTTTGATTAAGATCAGTAGGGAAAGGAAAAGGACAGAATAAAAAAGGTTAAATAAATAAAAAAAAAACAATTGGAGAGGGGAGAAAAAAATTACATTAAGCCAGCTGCTTAATTTGATGAACACGGCTGGCTATAAATTTACCCTCTGTTTCTCTAACAAATCTTGCTCGCCACTATAATTCACGCATTTAATTTCAGGACAGTTAAAGATAAATTCAACTACTATCCCTCTAAATAGTGGATAAATAATTTAAATGATAAATTTTATTGGAATTCTCAATACTTTGTAACAATTTTGATGTAATTAAATGCATTTTAGTTGGTCAATTGTATATTTTACAATTTTAATATTTTGTTTACTAGATTTTACTAACTTTTATATTTATTTATTGTATTTATAATTAATTTTAAACAATTTTGTCATTAAACTGAGTTTTATCATCAAAAGATATTAAACAATTATCTATTTACAAAAATTACCTTTCCAAATCAAAATTACTATAAGAAATAAACTGATTTAAGACTACTGATAAAAAATTAAACAGCACAGTTTTTTCTGAGGAAAAAAATAAATAAAGTCCGCCAAAGATTTGCCTAAATTTCCCGGTTTTGTCTTCAACAGACTTTTAAATACACGATTGGATTTTAAATCTTCTTTTTTTTTAATTTTATTTACAATCGGTTACTTCTAATAGCGACATTAAATAAATTTGATCATACAATACACTTAAAGAAAATTCTCATCAGAACTTCATAATAATTACAAACTAGTTACGCGGAAATTTCATACATTTTTAACTTGAAAAATAGGTTTATCAGTAACTTAACAAGTTAATTGATAACAATAAATCAAAAAAGGAAGGAAGAGATGATCACTGAGATAGTAAAAAGGAAATATAAAGAAGGCGAAAAAACAAAAATAGAAGTTAAAATAAAAATAGAGCATTCAGAGGACCATAAATCAAACGGTCAAACGGTAATTCGAGAAAAACTGAAATACTACAGTGGTTGAGTAATTACAATATTTTGTTTTCATACTCGGTGTTGAAACCCGAGTTGAATGACCTAATTAAAAAAAAACAAAACCGATAATGCTGCCATTCAAAACTGGTAAAATTTTAGAAGCACGTGGACACTCAGTGCTTAAATTGCCTCCGTATCATCCGCAATTAAATCCTATTGAACAAATATGGTTGGAAGTTAAACGGCATGCTGGCAATCATAATGTTGATAATACGTTGGACATCGAGAAATGTTAACGAGATAAATTTATAACGATAGACGCTTTTAAGTGTGAACCATATTTTAATAATGTTAAAAATATTGAAAAATGCATTAATTGAAAATAAATTTTATTTGATAATACGGCAGAGTAATATTGTTACTTAGAGGATAATCATTAATTAGTGGCAGTAATTAACTTTTCTATTACAAAATATAAAAATAAATTCTATTTTAGTTTGTTAGATATACTTATTCAGTGTGAAGTGATTTCAGTACAAAATTTATTTTAATTAATGTTTTAATTTTAAAACAATAGTGTAAATTTGTTCCTTTTTTAATTACTATTATTGAATACAAGTTTTTTTTTTGTATATAAATTAATTTAATTATTAAAAAATTGTTTAGAAATATCTTCGTTGTTTATTTAAGTTTTACAGAGCTATTATTAAAAAAAATATCAAAAAGGAAAGTAAAAACAAAAAAAAAAAAAAAATACTACATTGCTCAGTAAATGATTATAACCACAAGGAAATTTTAGGATCATAATAATTTTCCCTTCAGTGGTAACATTGTTTTTTTTTCTTGTTGAGAAAATAGAAAAAATCCCCTTTGCTTAACCTTCCATTTAACTAACAGTTATCATGCTATTTTGTATGCAGTGTAATGATATTAAAAGATATTAATAAGTTGAAATCGGGTACCGTCGTACCCTTTGTGTGTAGAGGTTGGCTATTATGTAGTTTAACAATTTTATGCTTGCTTTTAGACATAGTTTTTGCGTTCCACTTTCACCAATTTCATTCATATCATAATCGATATCAATTGATTTAAATAAATCAGGTTCATTTGTTCTAAATAAAACGTTTATAACAATTTACTTAAAAAACATTATTCGATAAAACTAATATTTACGAAGCTATAATGATTAAAAATCTTAAGTGGGCGTCATTTTGGAAATTTAAAATTTATTTACTGTGTAAAATATATTATTCCATACATTTGTACATTTCATTAAAATATTTCAATCCGTTCTTAAAATATACGTTTTTAACATAAAATGGCGAACAGAGGGAAAATAAAGCGAGATAGGGAATTTGTCTACGTGAAGTTTGTTATTTACTTTGATGGCCTAAATTAGTCAGTAATTAGTCAGTTTGATCGACGCCTCCCAGAACAGTTTGTATAACTATTGCAGCGGGGAAAAAAGGCGAACAGAAGAAAAATGAACTAGGCTGGTGGTTTGTTCATGAACTGTTCTGTCTCTTTTGAAGTCCTGAATTAGCCTCTTAAGTCTGGCTAACACTTCCCAAAATAACCCGTCGGGAGGAGAAAAAAAAACAATTTAAAAAAATATGGGAACCTTTATGTCCCCGTTGCCCGATAGGGGTCGAAAATAAAACAGGGATATACATAAAACCAAATATTTACGCTAATTTCAACTTTTTTAGTCAATGGGTTTATCGAGATATGAGGTGAAAACAATTAAGAAATAATGTTGAATATCCACCCACCCCTAATTATAATTTACTTAAAACTTTACAGTTTAAGAGGGCTATTTTTTAAGTAAGGTTCGTTTTATAATGCAAGTAAAAATAGTAAATATATTGTCAAATAAGGTTTTTTTTATTTCACTTTTTACACTTTATGCTACTTTTCTACACGGTTACTTTGTTTGTTTAAACATTTATTAAACAGCTTTTTACTAAATTGTTTATGCCCACGTCATAGAAATCAGCCGCCTGATAAGACAACCAGTTTTCGACCGTTGTTTTCACTTCTTTATCGATGTCAAACCGCTAACCACTGAGAAATTCCTTCAG
Source organism: Lycorma delicatula (assembly GCF_047948215.1). NCBI lineage: Eukaryota > Metazoa > Arthropoda > Insecta > Hemiptera > Fulgoridae > Lycorma > Lycorma delicatula. The sequence goes on along the minus strand of NC_134464.1, from coordinate 35,300,548 downwards.
GTACTCAACAGGTGGTAATTGTTCGGCGCAAAGTCCGGGCTACAGCAAGTCTGCTGGGACCTGTCCTCCACGGGGCGATGGACGTATCGTCTGATCCGGCAGGTCGAACCTTGGGTCATCCGCAGCTTTGGTGAAGTCACCTACTGGTTGACCCAATTTTTATCTGGCACGGCGCGTTTCGAGTGAACTTACATGCCAGGAAGAGAGCTGAAGACCCCTTCTGCCATTCTTGCGGAGTACTCGATACACTGGAACACCTTGTGTTCGACTCCCGAATGTGGGCTACTGAACTTCGCTACTGTGAGTTGATAACTGGGCTCCTTACAGTTGTCACAATCATAGACTGTATGTTATCAGGGGCAGAGAGGTTTCGTGCGGTAACTGTGACACGGATACTCCATCAAAAAGCCAGGGTGGAAGGGGGGTGAGGGGGTGAGAGACAGCCCCCTACGGAGCTGCTTGCACGGATGGGCGGCAGTGATGAGGCACTGGGACTCTCCCATCCCTTCGCGAAAAAGACCGAGACCCGGTGTGAGTGCCCTGCACAGGGTGCTCTTACTAGAGCTTGACGCATTGGCGTCAAGACCGAGTCCCGGCTTCTGGGATGGTGTCCAGGAACGACATAGTCGGGCTTGGACACTCCGCCCGAAGGGTTAGAGGCGGGCAATGAAAAGATCTAACCAGCGGGCTGACCTGTCGGACTAGACTTAAGGCCGGCGGATGGGAAGGCCCGTTTTTATTAGACAACCCATGGATTGAGTGGATCCGGCACAGGGGGTGAGTGAAAAAAAATAAAAAAAAGGTCCGGGCTACACGGTGGGTAAGCCATTTGCTCCCATCCAAAAGATATGATAAACTGTAGAGCTTAAGCAGTAAAATGAGATTGTGCATTGCCATGCAGCAAGGGAACTCCAGATGCCACGTCGCTTATTTTGTTTGGCACGCCTAAGCTTCGTCAAGGTCTCGCAGTACACAGCTGAGTTTATTGTTGACCCTTTGGTCACAAAATCGACTTACAGGACTCGCTGTTCATCCCAAGACACAATTGCCATAATCTTGCGTTTTGACATTATTTGTTTGGCTTTCGCTTTGAGTGGAGATGTTGTGTGTTGACATTTCATTGACTGCCGCTTTGATGCTGGAGTGATGTAAGAAACCCATGGCTTCTCCTCTGTGAAAATGTGGTCGTAAAGCTCCTCTCTTTCCTCAATGTATCGGGTCAAAAATATTAAAACACTAGCCAGTCCCCTTTTTTGGTGTTCTTCAGAAAGTAGCCTGGGAACCCATCGTGAGCACAATTTTTTGAACTGCAAAATTTCAGAAATGATTTTGTATAGCACCGATCTGGAAACTTGTGAGAATATCAGTGACAACGTGAAAATCGTGAATCGCCGGTCTTCACGAATTTTTGCGTCAACTTCTCACAACAATTCGTCTTTTACAGACCGTATTTTACAACCGGCGGGCCGATCAATTATTTGAAACATTTCAACTTCACCATATAACTGTACACAGTGACGCTATGACGGCAATGGCGTCTGTATTTTTGGAAGGCATACCGGGAGCCGGGGCGCATGAGTGTTTCAACAGCTACGCAAAATTTACATAGCTACAGCCAATTGGACCTTACTTAAAAAAAAAAAACTCGTACCTTCATCATACTAACAATCAATTTTGTACAACTACTATACAAAAAGTCAAAAATTAAAAATGACAAAAACTATCCCTCCTTTTTAAAAAAAAAATTTCCCTAAATTTAAAGCCACCAATGCCAACATATATAGAAATGTTTTGAACCATTTTCAAAGAATTTTTATTGAACCAGCCGAAAATATTAATCAAAATACAAACCAATACATGTACGTATTTATATACACCTTCCGCAAATTTGTATAGTTTTTTACGTTTTTTGGAATCAGGGGGTCGTGAAACATCAAAATTCGCAGTGAAGCCGGACATCAAAATTTGTAAGTGAACTCTATACCTTCCCCGTTTAGTTACAGCCGCCATATAGCAGTAATAGAGTTGTAACCGGGAAAGCAAAGTTTGTTTTATTTTATTCATTGTTTTTGAATTTTAAATTTAAATTTTATACAATTTATAAAAAAAATAATTGAAAAATAATTTGGTAGAAAAAAATTACTAAATGGATACTTTAAAACTATTGAAATCAAAATAATTTCGAAAAACAAATACATTTATCGATATGTAACGAAATATATGTAAACGTTTTCAATGAAGAAAGATGGTAAAAAGAGTAAAATTTATTTACAAATATATAAATAAATAGTAAAACCATCCTTTTTATATCACAAGCCTACTAATTACATGTCTAGAATATATATGTAAAAAAAAAACAAAATAATGTCGACAAATTGTTACACTTTTATCAGACATGTATATATTTTCAACATTAGAAAATTATTTCATAATTTTATTTGCTTTATCTAGTATATAGACAGAAAAAGCTACAAAACAATTGTGTAAATAAAAAATACTACTATCTTTTTACAAGTTAAATGCAACAGGATAATATACATGTGTCAGAAATGTAACGTCATACTATGTAGGCAAATGTCACGTGTACAGAAAGAAATAACGTCAAAACATTATTAAAGAACGTTTTCTTTATTATGTACGATCTATTTATAAAATTTTATTTAATAAGGTAAAATAGATATTTACTTAAAAAACAGAACAAAATAGCTATGTATTTTTCAACTAGGCTATTAGTAATAGAAAATTTATAAAAATTTAAAATATATATATATATATACACACACCAGTAAAAAATAACATGTTTATCTATGTGTTTATTGATTCACATGTACCATAAATTATATAACGTTATTGCTTAATTAACATTAATGTTTAGTACGTTGGGATAACTTACTATAATCGAACCTTAATTAATTCATAATTAGAATGATATCGCAAGTTATTGGTACACTTTCAGCCAATAACAATTATTAATGTCTCAATAATTTACTTGTTTTGACGATTAATTGATATTAAAAGCTTAGTCTTCTTTATTTGCAATTTATTTAAAATAAGAATTATACTACAAATTTTTGATAGTGTTTCTATTAAGAATAAAATTTACTAGTTATACAGAGTGGCGCAAAAGAAGCTAAGCGATTTGAAAAATTCATAACCTGTTAATTTTAATTGATTTTGTTCATTTTCTTTTCAGACCTTATAAAGAAAATCTGGGAAATTAATGAAGGAAAGATACACAGTTGCTCAGAAAAACAAAAATCAGAGAATTTCATTTTCAAAATCTTCTTTCTTTTTCCCGTTTAGCCTCCGGGAATTACCGTTCAGGTATTACTTCAGAGGATGAATGAGTATGATATATATGAGTGTAAATGAAGTGTAGTCTTGTATAGTCTCAGTTCGATCGTTCCTGAGATGTGTCGTTAATTGAAAACCCAGCCACAAAGGAACACCGGTATCCACGATCTAGTATTCAAATCCGTATAAAAGTAACCGGCTTTACTAGGACTTGAACGCTGGAACTCTCGACTTCCAAATCAGCTGATTTGGAAAAAGCGTCCACCACTAGACTAACCCGGTGGGTTCATTTTCAAAATCTACATTCTATAATACTAACGCAACTAACTTATTGCCCCTCATTAAAGCAGAACATGCACCACTATGCCTAAGATGCGACTACCGTTTAAATGTGCGCCACATCCTGTTAGATTGCGTATGTTATATGGCCTTGCGTCGCAAATTTAAATTATCCCGAAATATTCGCCGCATCCTAGGCAATGACGAGCAACTGGTAGATCAGGTAATTTTATTCCTACGGAGTACAGATATGTTTAACAAATGTAATATTTACCTAGTTTTAGTTTTTGTAGATTAGTAGTAGTATTTTATAACGTTAATCTTTGTTACCCGTGAAGGGCCTCTTTGCAACCCTTATGGATTTTGTTAAATTTTTTATATTTTAGTTTTTAGTTTTAAATAAATTTATCTTACTGTTAGATTCTGACTGTGATATTAGTTGTAAGATTTATGTGATATTAGTTTTAAGACTTAGTGATATCTTATCTGTGATATTAGCTTTAAGTTTTTTGTTTAGTTTTTTATTTTTTCCGTTGTACGTGATATAGTAGTAAGTTTTTAGTGATATTAGTTTTTAAGACTGGACAATAATAAAAAAGTTTTGGACCGGTTGTTTTTGTTTCTCCGGAATGCTAAAATTTTACATACTTTTTAACAGGGTTTTTAGACTTTTTTTTGCAGTAGTAGTATGTTTTTGTGTCTAACATATTAGTTTAAGTTTTTTACTTTGTCTTTGCTTTTAATATTTTAGTTTGTATTGGTTTTGTTTTTAAATTTGTACTTTAAGTTTTTATTTTGTTTTAATTTTTGTTATTCTATTAGATTTTTATATTTCATATTTTCTTTTCTGGGCGATGATGACATACAAATGTTTTTCGCAAAAAAAGAAAGAAAAACTTACTGCCGCTATTTATAAATAAGTAAATCCACCTTCCGCTTACATGATTAGGCAGTTGATGGATGGTTTTCAACAGCAGAATTCAGTAAGAACCCAAATTCGGAAGACCACATATAGCCCGAAGTGAAGAGAATGCTCAACGATTACGAAGTGTCGAGGAGACCCCGAAACAACAAGACGTTCTTTTCAGTTAAACACTACACGGAGATCATTGCAGAAAATACAAGTAAAGGACTTAAACTTGTTCCCGTACGACAAAATTCAACTCGTTAAAGAATTTAAGCATTTCTATATAAAGGAACGATCACGGTGCTCAAAGAAAATGTTGATTATTGTCAAAGTGTCTTTCCTATTTAGTCCTAAAAAACTGTTAGGAAGGTCAACTGCGAATTAGCAATGCCGGTGATGACTGTGAGGAAATATTTTAATTTAACGCTTACAAATGTATTCATACTGTTAAAGGCTTTGAAGCTTGTCGATGACGCTGTTTCGATTGCAACATTTCACAATCGAATTTCCGTAATGAAGAAGACGACTTTCTCAATAGTATTATGTTTAGTGATGAGTCAACATTTCATCTTAGTGGAAAATTTAGCGCACACAATGTCCATATCTGGGTTTTAGAAAATCTCCATGAACTCTTACAGTGCAAAAGGAACTACCTGAAATTATATATTTTCTATGTGATATCTCAACGGCAAGTTAAGGGGCCGTTTTTTTTTTCGCTGAAGCAAGCGTAACAGGAGTTGTTTATTTGGATATGGTGCGTTCATAGCTTTTCTCTCAAATGCAGGATGGATCATGAATTTTATTTGGAAACAACATGGTGTGCCTTCTAAGGGTGGCATAACTCTGTACGGGATTGGTTGAATGACGTTTTCCCTAACTGTTGGATCAGTCAGCATAGAACAAATGATAGAGATGGTTTGTGGTATACTTCATGGTTATCCGATCTGACCTCATGTAATGTTTTCCATTAGGTTTTCATAAAGGATCTTATGTATTTGTCTTCTTCACTACCTACTGATCTACCCGGTTTGAGGCACATGATTGAAGCATCTGTCGTTTTCATTACTCCGGATATACTGATTAAAGAATGAGATTATCCTAGTCCTAGGTCTCCTAGTATCCTAGTGAGGCGATCTCCAAACCTTTTGAATCGCGTAACCCTAAGATAAAAATAATTATAAATTGTAACCGATATAATATAATATTAATTATATATATATATATATATATCACGAACCATCGTGATGGTGCGGTGCGGGAGCCGAGAATCGACAAACCAGGCTTAGGGGCCTCCATATCGCATGAGCCGAAAACGGAAAAACGCGTCAGAAACATTTCCGGGGTCGCGAGTGAATGGTTTTCAAGTGTAAACTATACAAGTCAGCGAGTTATACGGTCTCAGAACAACAAAATGCGGTAAGTTGTGTTTTTTTTTGTTTTTTTTTCAGACACAACTTCCGCTCTGCAAACGTGGAACTCTGCCACAACAATATTGAGGATACTCACAGCAGCCACCACAACAAACAAACATGGTTTCTTCACTGCGGCCACGCGGTCCCCCCAAACCCTTCCGGACACACGTGTGTCTGGAGATTAATATTATGTAGCGTAAAGAAATTCTATTTACTTCTTCTGAAAAGGCGATCGCCGCCCCAAAACCGCGATCGCGAATAGGTATCATTAAATTTGTAAGTTCCCTATTCCCTTTCCTTTCAAGAAAGAAGAATGAGGGAACGAGCCCAGCAGCGACCTGCCTAGCAGTCACCTGCCCAGCAGCCACTGACAGCATGGAAGAAAGAAGAAATCTGAATTTTCCCCCGTTCAGCCCTTCGGGGCCACGGGAATACTAAGGTTAATGGTATGTAACCTCGGTTACTGCCAATTCTCGGAAAGTGCAGGCCAAAGAAGAATGAAGAGGTCATCGGAAGAAGATGAAGAAGAAGGAAGATCCTCTACTCGACCCAACATCACGGACAGGAGTCCGGAAAAGAGCCCACCAGAGATGCGTCCCGAAAGGCAGCTATCACAGAAGTGGACGAAGAGCTTCTACTCAACCTCTCCCTTTAAATCTTACATTTAAATTAACTTAAATCAGCAATTGCGACTCCTCCGGAGAAGGGGGCGCATTGCTCCCTCCATACAGTTAGTGCCCCGTTGTGGCGTATTCCTGCTAGCCTATGAAGCGTTACCACCGAAAGGACTTCAGTGGACGGTCTGAAGGGGAATTACGTCGGGAGGACAGGTTTCATAAGCCTAGCCTTCCGCGGTCGGCCCATAAAATGGGTTTGATAACGCTGTTTTAACAACGGATTGGAATGCAATTAAATCCGTCCTTAAAAACACAAAATATTAAATAAGACAAAAATTGAAAAAATTAGACCCGTCACCTGAAATAAACCTTTAAAAACACGCCCGATAGAATCATCCAGCAGCAAGGGACTCTGTCCAGGTTCTGCGATCCGTAGGGAGAATCTATAAACTCCCGCCAACTTTGCATTCCATTCCAGAATTGGGAATTCATCGTCGACCACCACCTGGAGAAAACCAAGAAGACGGAAGAAGACAGAAGAAGTTCCCTGGCCGGCTCAATATGGGACCTACCGGCGGATGCCAACATCCCCGCCGGAGCAGCAGGCCTAGCCGGCCCGCCGAGGGAGCCGCTGGACGCGGATGCTACCTTCTCACTCCAGTTCCAGTTCGCCGGGCTTCAATCGCCCTGGCCGGACTCAGGAGCAGCAGCCGGCCCAGCGTGAGATCGCTCGGGGAGAACCGAGTCGGTCGCGCCGGCGAAGGACGACCGACGCCGACCCGACTCTGCGGAGCTCTGAGGCCACCACTGCCACGTTGTAGTGAGGACCCAACTGCCGCTGAGGGAAAGCCCGGTCTGACTTCAATGGACCAGCCGCAACTCCCCGACTTCGCCGGAGACCAGTTTCCGGACCCAACAGCTCTTCTCACAGCTAACGCCAAAAAAAAAAGGCCCTTTTCAGGGCCACCACAAGGTTATGAATTACGTGCCGTCGAAGCCATTCGGCGACAATATATATATATTTTTTTGTATGTGTGTATGTGCGCGCGTAGTCAGAAATAAAATTATTTATTATTTATACTACTTCTTTGGCGTACTCCCAAGTATCACTTTGCGTACCTCACTTTGGAGACCACTATCCTAGAGGATGTGTTACGTGTCAAAATATGCTCACATTCATGAATTGCAGGGAAAACTAAACGAGTTTTTCATTTTATTTTTGACTGATTAGCTTAAATTAAAATTAAGAAATATTAAACAGCTTTCAACCACGATATTTTTTTTTCTACACTCTGTTTAATCAAAATTATATAAAAGCAGCTGAATTGAATGATTATAATCGCTAGCTTTTATTTTTGCAAATTCAAATGATTTTATTATAGTGTTAAAAATAAAACGATCATTTAAAACAAAAAGGTTTCGTAAAGCAATAAAGAGGATAGATCAAATGATAAGTTGGGAAGTTTTTCTGATTCTATTATTTATACTCTAAATATTCGTTCAATCCATTACTGAATTATTTTATTTCAATTTATTGAACTTTTATTATTATTTTTATCATTATTATAACAAACAATGTAATGAAATAATAATACTTTTATTACTGAATTCAACATGTGTGAGGTATCATAATTCATTAAAAAAAAGCATAGTTTTATTTACAGCATATATATTCCAATGATCTACAAACCAAAACTTTCTATAATTTTTCAATTTTATTTTAATAAGGAATCTAACCAATGCCATGTACGATTTATTAATAAAAAAATTATAACAAATTTAAAAAAATAGTAACGTTAAATAGATTTGTAAATTTTTCGACGTAAAATACAAAAGAAAAAAATTAGATTAAACATTTAGAAAATTATGATATAGTAATAACAAAATATCCAAGCAGTGACGTAAAAGCATCGTAGTATGTAATCTAATTAGAACAGTTTATCAAGATTCAACTCACGTAATATATATACATACGTACGCATGCACACGCACGTATAAACATACACATTAACTTATGAGCAAAGAATGATTATATTGCACTTCAACTCTTCTCTTTGTCACTACATGAAGCTATGAATATTAATTTCAAGGTGTTTTAAATGTATCGAAAAATTTAATTATTACTATTTATAAGAAAAATACCAGGATAAGATTGATCTAATAATGCAGAGGTGGGATAAAACAACAAATTTTCGCAGGGGTTTCACGAAGACATCCATTTAATAAATGCAGTTTCGAAACAACCGTTCGTGTCGTGCAAGAACGTTACTATCTTAGAATTGTCAATTTTATTAAAATAGTTACTTTCTCTTGCTCCGCAGCGTTATTATTAAAAAATTAATGTTATATACTCCAAAACGTAATTTAAAATTTATTCCATTTATAACACCTCTGACCTACAACCACCTAATAAAAGCCTATTCCGTCTAAAAACCTAGTGGACCTGTGCTGCTCCGCAGCATTATTACAACAAAAAAAAAGTTATATATTTAAAAAATCGTCTAAAACCCCATTTCATTTACAACACATCTCACCCCCAACCCCTTTGTTTTTTCTCTTTCCTTTCCTACCATAGTTAAAATGCGTGCTCAGAACCTATTTCCAGTCCGTTCAGATGTTCGACTAGACTAGACTCAGACGGATCGGTCTGATTTTTTATTCTACTCGAAATGGCTCGTAGATATGTCATAAAGCATTTACGAACTTCACAGTGATTTTTCTGTGAGTAATAACCTCGGAAGGTTCCTCCATTAAGGAATAAATGAGGTTTTTTTTTAGGATTTCTCAGAGCAGACTCAAGTTTATGGTTCGTTAACGCTTGATGATACCTGTAAGTCATTCCAAGCAGAATAAAAAAAAAAATCAGCCCCATCCGTCCAGTAAAACGCCCGCACAAAGTGGAGAAAGATTTTTTAATATATTGCTAGATCAAAATCTACTTCCAGTCCGTCTGGGCGTTCTACTCGACGGATCAGGCTTAATTTTTTTTCATTCTACTCAGAATGGCCTGGAGATGTATCATAAATCATCGAAAAATTTTCTAAGTGATTTTCCTGTAACTAATAACTTCGGAATTTCCTTAATTAAGTAATAAATAAGGATTTTTTGTGAGGAATTCTCAGAGGAGATTCAAGTTTGTGGTCCGAATTATTTAGGATTGTATAAATATTATAGATTTATTATTATTATAGATAAATATCTTAATACTACAATAAATGTAATTTAGAAGCAAAAAAGAAAAATTTTTTGCGTCACACATTTTTTAAAAGACAAACAAAATATAAAAAGTAAAAGTATAATCTAATCTTAAATAAAAAAATAAACTATAATCAAGGAATGAGGAAAAGTTTGTTTCAATTATTATTGTATACTATGGTATTGCGCAAACTCTACATTTTGAAAAAAAAATTACTCAAACATCAATAATAATTAGGTTAACATTTAATTAAGTTAATTATACATTAAAGTATAATGTCTTTTAAAATATAAAAAATGTTTCAAGGTCAAAATTAAAAAAAAAAAAATTTAATAACTAAATTATGTTGTTTAATTTAAAAAAAACCCTAAACACTAGCTATTAATTCAAAATATTACTTTCCTTACCGTAAAAGAAACGTCTGACACTCTTTATTTTTTGATGTTGCAAATTATGTATGGACCACGATACACATAACTTGAGGGTCTAAAGTATAACAAAAACATAAAAGAACGGTGGGGATACCCGTATAACGCTCGTAAAATAAAATGGAAAAGTCGGACGAGAGAGTAGAGAGAGTTTTGCCGGAAGGAAGTTAAGCTTATATTAAAGTTTCTACGCATAAAAGTCGTTTATGTTTTGATACTACTGTAATACAAAATTCAACCTACAAATGATGTTTAAAGTATACTGTATAAAATATTTCTTATTTAATTATTTTTACACTATTATCTTACAAAAATTTCATATTTTTCATATAATACGCCGATTGATTGATCTTTCTGATAATTTAAAGCTTCGAAATTGTAATTAAAAAATTTAAGGGTTATTTTACTTTATTTCCCTATTACAATCCAATTAATTAATAACATTTCATTTCATAGCTAAAATTTATTTTTAAAACAACCTGAACGGAAGTACATTAACATAAAATTTCGAAACAGAAACAAAATTGCATAAGTTATCAGAAAAATAAATATACAACAACAGTAATTTATGCATTAAGCCTATTATTATAGCCATTACTGCACGATTGCGAAGTAATCGTGCACGATTGTGAAGTAATAATACCGGGTGACTTCACAACTTCACAACTTTAAAATCATATAAAGATTTATTGAGATAACTTGGGTGACAAGTTACCCAACATTCACTTTGGTTCGATATTTCCATTTGTAGTGCGACATACATCTCACTTGAAGTCGATTTTATTCCAGACTACCTTTGCAGCTGCGGCGTTAATTCCAAGTCGCAAGAAAAATAATGAAACCTCACAATGTAAAAAATCTATCGGGGTCAAATTCGGCGAGGTGGCAATGCAACTGGAATTTCATGACCGATACACTGACCTGGAAATCTAGTATCAATAAAATATCGGATTTCTAGGCGGTAGTGAATTGATGGTGCCTAGTCTTGCTAATTGTAATGGCGTCGATCTTGGTTATCATAGTCTAACTGAGGAATTAGAAAATTTTGAATCGGGTCCAGATAAACGATACCATTTACGGTTGCTTCCTGGAAGAAGAACATCTTTGTTTGCTTTGGGCACAAAAAAAAATTGACCTTAGAGCTACCACGAATGTAGTGCAAATTTTTAAGAGGGTGTTTGCTGCCGCATATTCGGCAGTTATGAGTGTTTACCTTGCCGCTGTTGTGATACGTTGACTCGTTACTAAAAATTACATTTTCTAAAAATGTATCGTCTGCAATTCTATCCATCATACCCACACAAAAACTGCAGACGAGCAAATTTGTCTCATCTGTAATATGTTGAACCGCGGTTAGTTTGTATGGTTTCAATTGCGACAGTTTACGTAATACGCGCAAAACAGACATTTGTGAAATGCTAGTCTCACGTGAGGCACGTCGAGTTGATTTTTTCGGACCTCGTGCAAAGCTTTCTCCGAGTTGTTCCACAGCAACTTCAGGAACGCGTGCCAGGAGTAAATTGTACGTCTAATAGGAGGCTCCCTACCGTACTCTATAAAAATTACGTTGAACTGCAGTTGCTGACTGTAAATTATGAAAATAAAACACACAGCGAGCACGTTCCACACCACTAAATGTATCCACTTTTAACAACTCCAGTGACAGCGCTGGTGGTCAAATTCGGTACTAATGAAGCGAGTCAAAACGTGATGTCTTTTACTATTAAATGAGATCTCAACCAAATTTGTAAGTAATCTAAATAAATTTTTATATGCTTTTAAATTAGTGAAGTCCTTTTTGAATCACCAGGTACAATAAACAATTAACCACACATCTCAGGAATGGTCGATCTGAGACTGTACAAGAGTACACTTCATTTACATTCATACATTTCATTCTCTGAAGTAATATCTTACGGTAGTTCCGGAGGCTAAACAGAAAAAAGAAAGGTGCACTAAACAACACATTTCTGTCGCAATAGGTTATTAATTATAAGTTCTTTTTTTTTCTTTAATATCGATCGGTGTTAAAGATATATTTCTTCCTTAGAATCAGACATAATTAACAAAAGGATAAACAATATAATATACAAACTTAATTAACTTAGTAACCTATTGGTGCATCTTCAAATTAATCTCTCTGCTGACTAACTACTAAATGGGATTAAAATCAAAATAAATAAAAAATCTCTTTCGGCACACCGGATCGCGGAGGTAGATTTAACCGGTGCTAAGTAGAGGATAAAAAAGATTTCTAACTTAAAGTTAAGAAAAACTTCAAATTTTCTCAATACGACAATGGTTGCATGTGAAAAAAATTGTCACATATTTAGCATACGACAAGCCCCATCATCTTACAATTCCAGCAACATTTTGGTCATCCCTAACTGTAAGGGTTGGTCATATCAAAAATTGTTCATAACAAAAGTTTCAGGTAATGTTCAGAGGACTAATGACCACTTTAAACCGATTCAATACTGTGTCTATTAAGGGAGGTATGATTTTTTTTTGTCTTCGAACGCCATTTTTTCCACCCTCTGGGCCAATGGTTGGTGAAATCAAAAGCCTTTACTTAGATAAATTTTAGGCCCTTATCCAAAGAATAGTAGGAACTTTAAACGAATTCGATATTTTACTTAATAAGAAAGTTATACCGATATTTTGTTTTTTTCGAAAAAGCCCTTCCCCATTTCAACCCCCATTGTTTACGCCATTCTGGCATAAAGTTTTTCCGTTATTTCTACGAATTCCAAGCTAGGGTAGGTCCCGTTGCTTTGTTACAAGGAATGTTTGAATTCCACTTGGTTTCGTATTGCTGGGTCTGTAAAGCCCACCTGTTTTTATTATTGTTCTTGTGTTCGAACCTCCCACCGTCATCCTTAGCGACCGCGCCTATTATTCTATCGAGTTATTTCTGACTACCCTTTTCATACACCCGTTATTTTTTCGTCCCCTTACTAACACACACACACACACTATCCTGTCCACTACCTGGTTCTGGTTACCCCCGCCTTTTTTCGCCATCTTTTCGGCTGAGTACCTCCAACATCTCACCACTGCAGTCGCCTAGGGCAATACTCTCCTGCAAACTCTGTGGTAACATTCCTCACTCAAGCAGAATCTCAAACTCATCACTACACATCTGAGATTCTACACATCACGCTACCACCAAACCACATCACACCTCTGTATTCCTGATTCACCGTGCGGACTACGCCCAGGATTACATAGGTATTCTTCTGTACTTGCTGTTACGAGTTCATCTCTGGCTTATATTTGTGTGCTACAGGCAAGTTCAGTTTTTCATTACTCATTACGTTAAACCTTTATGTTATCATTCAAATTTGTGGAACATTCAGTTCATCCTACCTATGCCGTTCAAGTTTCAATTTCACTTTAGTACAGTCACGACAGGTCACTTACAGAAGGCTGTCATTGTTCAGCTGCAACCCATTTCATGTGCTCAATTAAGTTCAGTGTGATCATATTGTAATTAACTCTTTTGTACTGTAATATTATTGTGTCTTTTTCTACGTCAAACTAGAATTACATTTTTACATTATTTAACGTTAAGTTTGTGGTTCATAAATCAGGAAAGGCCAATGCCAATCAAGATTTACTTTAATTTACTTTTCTAAGTTTATGACATTTGTTCCTGGCTAATTTTTCAATATTACAGCATTTGTCAGTAATGCAATAGTTTTCAGGCATACGATGTTTATTGATGTCATCTTTTTCTAAAGTTATAATTAAAACTAAGGTGTTTCATGATATCCTTCAGGCTTTGTCAAAAGCGTATATTGTAACAATCTGTATTTAGAAGCGTGTACTCATGTATTTTTTCAGTTAACTATCATTGTTCAGACGCTGATCTCAGCTGATGTATTAAGTAGTTTTTAAGGTTATAATAATTAACTTATATCAAGTTGTTCTCATTAAAGTCCAATTTCTTTTGGCAAATACTAGCTGTGTGTTTTTTTATTTTTTAACTTTACCCAACACCCATGATTCGATTTTAACTGTTAACGAACGCGACCGAGATTTTTGATCGTTATATTTTATGATCAATTTAAAAGTGATTAGCGAAAAATTACGCCAGTTGCCGTGTCCACAAAAAAGTGAAATATAGATATATATATATATTTATTATAAATGTATACATAAACGTTTGAGCTGAGGTGGTTTTGGGGTCCGGGGAATGTGAAACGCGAAGATATGTGTAAATTTTCCAGATGTGGAATCATGGTACCCATTACAATAGGTATAATCTTTCTTATGAAATCATAACAGCTTACTTAATACAGCTGATAGAATACTCGCTTCTGATTGATTAATGGTTTCATTATTTCATAATGACCATATGTTACGCTAATTAACATGTTATAATGCAGCTGTAGAACAAATATGATAAAACTTGACTTATTACCATTTTTAGAAAGCTTCAAACCAAACAGCAAATACAATAAAAAAATTATTACATCAGAATGAATGACTATTAATTTGAGTAGTCTTACTCTAGTCTAGACCAAATAAATAGTAGGTGTCTTTTATTCGTTTAGTTACATGGTAAATTCAGTCGGCTATGATGTGTTATTAATTATACCCAAAACAAATTATAATTAAGGGGAAAGAACCGAGAAATTGATTTAAAAAAAAAATTATGGTTAGATCTTAATTTTTCATACAGAAAGGAAGAACTAAAATTTCTAAGCTAACCGATATAACATTAATGTATATTATTTTTGTAAAAAAATTATGTTCTAACAACATAAATAAAATTATCGGTTACATTTTCGTCAAAACGAAAATCCCAATAAATTAACTTTTTGAATAATTAACTTTTTTTTTTAAAGAAAACGTTTTTTGTGGAAAATAATATTTCACAAACAATTTGTTTTACATGTCTGCTATTTTCTGTGTAATTTCTGAGATTTTTTTGACCAAATTAATTATTAAAATATATAGTGTAATAATTTAAATATTTTTTAATTATCAGATACTAAGACAGTCCCGTTTCATAATATCTCACAACAATAACAGCAATTAATAATAAATATAATTTAAATGTATAAATATCTTTCTAAAAAATAAAATTCGGCGGCAACAAATGGCCTCCTATTGGAATTAAATTGTGAGAGCAACTTCACGGAAACAGTTCGTGTCAAACTCAATGGAATATGTTCTGGCTGGTGAATTCCTCTAGGATCTTCATGGGATCCGGGACAACGTTTCCGAGAAACCTTTTATCCCAAACAACAGAAGAGACCAATGATACTAACGCTACTGAGGATTGGGCACACAGAGCTGACCCACCTTTTTGGCTCTCCTCAGCAGAACTGCGAGGCGTGCAATGTAAAATGTTCCGTAAACCACCCAACGTTCGGGATTGTTTGTCGTCTATTAAAGCTGGATTCAGATGTGAAGGGTTTGCTCAATCGGAAGAAATGTATCAAAATAATGTTGTGGTTTCTCTGTGATAGTGGGGTTAAAATCAATTTAGCGGTTTTGGTTACATGATAACCCTTATGGAGTAGTATGCACGCAGTAAAAATATTTTTGTGGTCACGTTCCTGTTTCGGTATTTGTTATCCTATGTTTGGAGTTTATTGCCTAATTAGTAATGAACACTTAGTTTTATTTAAGTCGCTAATGATTCTTTTCGTTGATGCGACTATAAATAAAAAAAGAAAATATCTGATGTGGACACCACATGACTTCCTTGTACGCCTATTAAATTAAATATACACATTTTTTAAAATGAAAATACATAAAATTTTATTTCATTAATAACTTCTGATATTTTTTCGTATTCTTTTTTTTTATTGTTATTATTGAATTATTATTTATCGTAAAGTTTTTTACAATCAAAAGTTAATAATTATTAATAAATCAATATATCTAAATTAAAAAAGAAAAGTTAAAAAAAGGAAATGAAGTCCGATTCGAACCGATGTGGCTTCCCCTTGCAAGAACCAAATATTTCATTAATTAAAATTTTATTTGGCTGTAACTCTGGAATCAACGACAATAAGTACACTTATGATATATTGTTGAAAAGGTCTCAATGAGGGCTTATTAACTGCAGTTAAAAAAAGTCCAAAATCCATTTTTTTTTAATTTTGGGCTTTTTTGGACACTTTTGGTTCAGATTGCAATCAAAACGAGAGGTGTACAACTAGATGTTATAACAGTCTTAAATCCAAAATTTCAATATCCTACAGCTAATCGTTTTTGAGTTATGCGAAATAGATAGGTACGTACAGACGTCACGCCGAAACTAATCAAAATGGATTCAGGGATGGTTAAAATGGATATTTCCACTAAAATATGAAAACCGAAATTATTCACGATCACAATACTTTTTTACTTCGTATAAAGAAGTAAAAAAATAAATAACATTTTCAATTTTTCAATTCTGATTAATATGGTAACTGACCCTTTACACAGTTAAAAACATACTTGAAAAAGATTTTAATCAGTTTATAAATTTGTAAATATTTGTATTTAACTTTCAAATTTTATTAAGAAATCTCTACTTAAAAATACTTTGCAAAATATTCATGATTCTTAAATTAAAAATTTTACCTTTATTTAAAAAAAATATCATTTACTTAATTTTTCTTCTAAACGAATTTTGATAAAAAATTCAAAACCTTTAAGTTAAAAAAATATTTTTTTTTTAAATCATGATTTTAAAAAATTATGGTACTGATTAATTTTATAAAGTTTTTTTTATGAAAATTAAATATGAAGATTTAAAACGAATTATAATATTATGACTATTCCAGCGCATGTAGGTAAGTAGATACGAGATAATAAGACCAAACTACCGCTTGAAGAAAGAAGTAAACAGTTTGCTACTTTCTTTAAAAAAAATAATGCCTAACTCGGACGTAGAAGAAAATATACAATTATTTTTTTAACAAAATTACTGTTATCGTATATGCGAGGTAAAGGAAAATAATTTTATTTTTCGGGCATCAACAACTACTACTATGGTCATTAACCCGACGGAAATTTGTATCCAATGAAAAAATGCCATGCCTTACTGGGATTCAAACCCGGGACTTCCGGATGAAAGGCCGACACGCTACCACTTCGCCACGAAGTTCATGGTGGATAATATAAAACTACATGATTTTAATATTATTCTACACAACTAAAATAAAAAAATTACATTTTCAATTACTTTTGTTTTTTTTTAATAAATTCTTTCTTTAACATAAATGTTAGGTAGTTTCTACAAAATATAAAAACTATAGAAAATATAGTTTCATAATAAAAAGAAATATAATTCTGTTACTGTCGTTACTTACTGACGCGCTGATTTAAATCGTTGAAATACTAGCTATTGAGAACTTGTAGCAATCGTGAAATTTCTAAAAACCTGTTTTTATTTATTTCTTTTTTTAAATTAAGCTGATTATTAATTTTTTTTAAATTGCAATTTTTCTTCACGTACCTTTTTCATGACGTCAAAAGTTTTAAAATGATAGGTCAACAATCAGCAAAACTGACCCAGCCATGTTTTATAATTTGTAATATTAAATTTAAACGTATATTCAACAGACGATTATTTCCGTTCTATAAAATAATATATTTATTATTTCCTCCCTCCATCACCATCTAAGTAGAAGAAACTATAATTAATATAATGAGAGATCATGAGAGCGACCTACCATTCAATCCGCTGGTTTAACAGTAAACATGTCCCTACGCTAAATTATATACAGGTTGTCTATATTTACTATTATCGTCACTACGAGGTTTTCCAGTCGATATAACATTATTCAATTCTGGGCTCAAGTACAACTGAATGCATTGAATCTGAAAGACGGGATGAGAATTCTATACCTTATTGAATGTATCTTACTTAATGTGGATCATCATCGGGTAACAATCAGTTAAAACGTTCAAAGTACAGTTGCAAATACTGTTTAGAGTAGAATAAAATACTGTGACCTTTGACGAGAAAAATGAAATAGAAAAATATATAACAAACCCTTTTCTACAAATATTGCCTAGTTTCGATAGTAATAACATCAATGCAGTTCTAATATTAAAAGAAATAATAATAATATATATATATATATATATATATATATATATATATATATATATATATATTGCACTGAGGTCATCTCAAAATAAATTGATTTTCAAAGTCGAGAGTTCTAAGGATCAAGTTCTTGAAAAGGAAAAGCTTTTATAAGGATCTGAATGCTAGCTGAAGATTTCGGTGTACAAGGTGTGTGAGAAAAGTAATGAGACTGGTAACACTGCGTCCGATCTGGCAACGCTGTGTCTACCGGTCTGTGCTAGACCGGTTTGTTCATCCCTTCTACATGCTCAGTACGAGTTTCAACTCCGTTCAGCCTCACATTATTTTTGACAGCGCCGTCAGTGAAGTTGTGTTTTTGTTGTGTATTACAAAAATGGAGTATCGGAATTTGGAGCGAGTTGTGCAATCAAGTTTTGTGTTAAACTTGGGGAATCCGCGAGTGTGACCATTGAAAAGTTGAAACAGGCCTAGGAAACATTGCTTATCAAGAGCACAAGTTTTCCGATGGCACAAATAATTTTTGGAAGGCCGAGAACATGTTGAAGATCAACCTCGCTCAGGGAGATCTTCAACTTCAAAATCTGACGAAGACGTTGAGCGTGTGAGGGTTCTTGTGAGATCAGACCGTCGTTTAACAATAAGGATGATGAGTGAACGGTTAAATTTAAACACTTTCATCGTACATCAAATTTTGACACACGATTTGGTTATGCGAAATTGAGATCTGCGCGGCGGTAGTGATGCTTGTATCAGCATGTACGTATACTGTGCGGCAGCTCACATCTGATTTGCTACCGTGTTCGTCCGCCGATATTAAATTAGGCATTTATGTGGTAATATATATACACAACGGGTATAAAAAAAAAATAATAATAATATATGTATAATATCCCACCAAATGTTTCATTTGTTTTCAGAAATTAACGAATTCTGTAATGGAAATACTGAAGAAGTAAGGTTAACATTTTTCAGCTCTTTTTTTGAGAGTTCTAAGGTTTAAATCTAGTAAAGGCAGTTTTATACGGATTTGAGTACTAGATCGTGGATACCGGTGTTCTTTGAAGGTTGGGGTTCAATTAACCAGACATCTCAGGAATGGTCGACCTGAGACTGTACAAGACTACACTTCATTTACACTCATACATATCCACATTCATGAAGTGTAGTCTCTTCATGTACATTCAAACATATCATCCTCATTCATCCTCTAAAGTAATACCTTATGGAGGCTAAACCAAAAGAGAGTGAGAGAGCTCCTTTTTGATAAGTTCAATTAATTCAAAATGAAAATGTTTTGAGATTAATAAAATACAGAAAAGTAACGAAATTACAAAAATCTGATAAGTAAAATTAAATTAATTGGTTAGTTTATTTAGTAATGAATGAAATTTTAAAGGTAAAAACAGGAATAAAACATTGAAATTAACATAGAAAAATAGCAAACTAAATTGGGTTATACGATGTAACAAATATGTTAAAATTAGAATATTAGTTGCAAAAGTTTATTTTTATTTTTATAAAAAAAATTTAAGTACATTAAAAACTTTATCTGTAAACTTTGTTTTAATTATAGACAATGTCTCCGTATCTCTTTTATTCAATTTATTTGCTTTCATTTTCTCGCTGATTTTACACTATACCAAAGAGTTTTATAAAATAAAAATTACTTTTAAAACAAACTTCTTTCTAAAACGATTTTTAAAATTTAAACCAGGAGCTTCGGATATTTTTCATAGAATTCTGTTACTTTCTTGCATTCATTCAAAAACTTAATAATAACAGATATGCTAAAATTATAAGATTCGTAAATGTAATAGATAAAATGGGAAATTATACAAAACCAGTCAGGCGATTACAAAAATAATACGAGTAATAATAATTTTATTTAGATTTAAGTTTAAAATTTACAGATATTACAATCAACTAAATTATAAAAGTGAAAAATTTATATAATAATTATAACTTAACCGAAAGACGTGAAATGCTGACTTCGATTTTAGTTTTCAGGGGCAGATGAAGAAGCTACCACTGAGAGGCAGTCAGAAAATTAAAGCAACACAGAACGGTCGGTAGTGGTAGTTGAATATAGGGTAGAAATGGTTTAACTGAAAAGGGGGTATAGAGTAAAAGCAAGAGGGAAACAGATATATATATATATAGAAAGGGATGGTTTATAAAAGGATGAGGTTGAAATGACGTCACAAATGTGGAACAGAGATAGAGAACTGTTACGTCAGAGGGTGTAGACTGCGTGGGCGAAAAAGCGTCCTTTCCCGTTGTTCAGTCTTTACCCTCTCATGCTTCGGTACAACTAACCGGCCTACCACCCCTTGAAACGAACCTTGAGGACTCGGTACAGAATAACACGGCCTGATATAAACACTTTGCTTCCCTACTTTATCTTATTTCTTATTTTTCCTCGTTTTATTTTACGTAATTTTCTCTAAATTTATATTGAAATAAATATATATGTATAATAAAAGCATAAGTACTATTAACAGCCGATAAATATACATCATTGTTTTAATAAAGATTGGTTTTATATGTGTATTTATAGAAAAGAAACTGTTTATTCATTCTGTATTAACACTTTTGAGAGCTTCAAAGGTTTTATTTTATTTTACAATCTTCTAAGGTCTTTCTGTATGTTTGCTACTCCATAATTTAAAAATTACTGATCCGATTTATATTAAATCCTTCCCTACGGAAACTTTGGTTTTCAAAAAGAATGATTAAGCTTCAGAATAATTAAAAAATTTACTTGAGGCGGAGGCGGCGCTCCCTGTTATTAAAAAATCTATTAACGTCTGAATTCTATCAGGCTATAGAAACAAAAATTAAAGTATATTCAAAAATATTTATCTTCAATATCTTACTTTCCTGGCAACATAGCTGTCCTGCAAGAAGAAAAATACGGTAATCAGTCAAAAAATGGGGTATGGGTTTTTCTGCATTTAACGAAGTTTCATGTAACTAGGACCTCAAAAACAAAACAAAAAGTGGGGGGTAATATTCGTACGTATGCACTTGTGTTGGCGTGTTTGAAGCTTTTAACTGGATCTTTTAACTGGATAAACCGATTTTGAATGAAATTTTGTACACAGACACATGTATATGTGGTAAAATTTGGGGGTTAATTTTGCCAATATTTTGCAAATATAACCACACTTTATGTTAGGCTTAATATATGCGTGCATGCTAATCTTACTATTTAAAAAAAAACAACAGCCTCAAAAACTTTCCCCCTTCCCCAAAATTGAGAAAAAACCATCTATTTATTTATTGCATATTTTTTAACCGATTTTTACTTCCTTGCAAGAAGTAAAAAAAGGATTGTGATCACGAAAAATTTTAGTTTGCAGATTTCAACGGAAATATTCATTTTGACCATCCCTGAATCCATTATGCCGAGTTTCAGCGTGACGTCCGTACGTTCTCATATGTATCTCGTACAACTCAAAAACGATTAGCCGTAGGATGTTGAAATTTTGTATTTAGGACTGTTGTAATATCTAGTTGTGCACATTCCCTTTTGATTGTAATCGACTGAACCAAAAGTGTTCAAAAAAGCCCAAAATTAAACAAAAAAGGATTTTGGACTTTTTCTTAAATGCATTAATAAGCCCTTATTGAGAAATTTTCAATACGATGTATCGTAAGTGGTACTTATTTTCATTGATTCCAGAGTTATAGGGAAATAAATTTTTAATCAATAAAATAATTGGACCTTACAAGGGGACGGCACATCGGTTCGAATCCGAATTCATTTCCTTTTTTTATTTTTATTTTTTAGTTTTAAAATATTGATTTATTAATAATAATTATTACCTTCTGATTGTAACAAAATTTACAATAAATAATATTCAATAACAATAAAAAAATATATATATAAAAAATATCAAAAGTAATTAATGAAATAAAATTTTATGTACTTTTTCTTTAAAAAAAATGTGTATAAGTAATTTAATAGGCGTACAAGGAAGTAATGTCTTTGTCAGATTTTTTTTCTGTTCAGAGACCAAGACTACACTTCTTTTATTTTAATTACATTAAGCAGTTTTGTAAGATTAAAAATTAATCTAAAAACAAACTTATATCTATAAAAAAAAAAAATGTTTATTTAAATCAGGAACTTTGCTCCTTTTCATTTTGTTTTGTTATTTGATCGCTTATTTTGAATTTTATTAAAATCTTCAAACTTTTATTTTAATTAAAAAAATAATTTTTTGTTTTAACATTATTAACCTCTCATAAAAATATTAACAGCACAATTATTTAAAAGTTACGGTAGGTTATAATTATAAAATGTATTTTTAGATAAGATTTTTTTTTTAAATTAATAACATTTTGACATAATTAATTAATAAATCGGCTACACAAGTTGGTAATTCTGCATTGTGTAATCGATCATTGTTTTAATAATACTATAATTTTTATCTATTAATTTATAATGCTTGAATTTTTTACAAATATTTCAATTGAATCTAATTTTTTAGGTATTCCTTTACTTTGCTGTTTTATCAAATATCTACAAATATTTTTACCACTCACATAATTTTTTAATTAGACTGACAACAAAAAATTCGTTAACTACATTTTTTTGGAAAGAGAATAAAGCAAATGATTGACTACACAAAATTGCTATCTGCATAATACAGCTTAAAAACTTCAAATTTGTGTAAAACAATAAAACTTAAAAAATCTTAAAAACCAGCATAGATTTCAAGTTAAGTACTAAGCAATGTAGTTGATTATATTAATTATTTAAGGCAAAGGTAGTGTGAATTTTGCAATTACACAACATTTTCTACATTTTGAACATCATAAAATTCGAAAACTATAGAAATAATTAAAGTGAGCTTTCATAATTTTTTTCTAAAATGAAAAGTCCAGGATCAAATTTAACAAGATATAATAAATATATAGAAAATTATTTCCAGCTCTGCATAATGAAAACACACTTATTCCAAATTACATAACCCATGTAACTTCTATTATTTGTTTAATGTCAGACAGGTGTTTATGATTTACAAATACCATGGAAAAGTAAATAATCTATATAAATGAAAATGTTTGTTGGTTCAAAATCTTAAAACTCCGAAAGTTCTTTACCGATTGCTTTGAAATTTTAAATACAACGTTGTATTCGAATACACGCGTGTTTTTATATACCTACTATTTATATACCCAAGATGTCACGTCTGTGACAGGTAAAAACATACTTTTTTTTTAAAAAAACAGCGCTATCTGTTAGACATAAAAGCAACACACATAATACTAAATATTTTACGATTCCATTTCAATATTTCCGATATGTGTCCGCTATAGACTAAAAACTACTGGACCGATTTACGCGCGGGGAAAAAGGGAGAAAGGGAAAAATCGGAAAACGGAAATAGGGAAAATCGAAAAAGATAAAAGGGAAGAAGAAAATGTAAGGGGGAAAAATGAAAAAAATTAAAAAGGGGAAAAGGAAAAACGGAAAGGAAAGAGTTAAGGAGAAAATGGGGAAAGAGGAAGGGTAAAAAGGAAATAATGGAAAGAGAAATGGTGGTAGGAAAGGGAACGGAGTGGAAAGAAGAATTGGTGAAAGGGAAAGAGGAAATTGGGGAAGGGAAAGGAAATATGATAAATGAAAATATGAAAATGGGAAAGG
Organism: Lycorma delicatula; assembly: GCF_047948215.1. NCBI lineage: Eukaryota > Metazoa > Arthropoda > Insecta > Hemiptera > Fulgoridae > Lycorma > Lycorma delicatula. Next base: position 35,276,697 of record NC_134464.1, on the reverse strand, counting down.
AGGAAAGAGGGAAAAGGAAAGGGGAAATGGTAAAAGGAAAAGGTTAAATTTTGTGAAGTTCCGTGATGTTCATTTTGTTAATGTTTTATCAAACTTTCAACTGCATTCATTTAATCTATATATATATACTCAAATCTAGAAATAGCGAAGCATTGCCGGGTCCGCTGGTTTTGTAATAAAATTAAACCTCACAAAAAAGAAATACCATTTTTTTTTTAAAAAGATGAACAATAAATTTAAGAAATAGTTAATAAATTTTTCATTGAGTGACATGAGAAATAAATCAGATTAAGTAGATTTACGAAATTTCTATTTAAACTCATTAAACAATAAAAAAAAAATGTGAAAATTAACTCGTTAATATAATAAAACAGTGTGTATATAGAAACAACCCGAAATGTCCCGATTTGAATTCCGGTTAGGAGCTTTTTATACTCTAAAATAATTTCCGCTTTAATTCTTAAAATATTTTTTCTTAAGAAAATTCTCCAAATTAATTCTTATTCGATTATAAACTAATTATTCTTCTTTATCTACGAAGGTTATTCAATAATTAGAAAAAATGAGAAAAATGACTGTAAAAAACGTATTACTTACTCGGGCCTCATTTAAGCGTTTATTTTTTTGAGGTATCTTAAAAAAAAAAATAGAAAAAATTACTAACCTTAGTGTCTGAACCATTCTTGGTCATGCATTATTGATCTCATTGTTATCTAACTTGGTAGCATGTAAAAAGTCTTTGAGAAAACTAAACAAAATAAAATCTGATGATGCAAGATCCGGGACTCAACACCTACCAACTCAACTTTTGGGTAGCATTCCGTCTCTTTTCAGTGGTAAGGGAACGAGCGTTATCATGTAGAAGAATTAAACCTTTTTATAGAGAACCACCAGAACGTTTCCTCTTTATTGCAGGATTCGCTTTATTTCCCAGCATGTCATAACAATGTTATTTTCCCAAATAATCGCAATAAATTGGGTTTTTATAATCCCAATAATTATCTATTTCATTTTCCACGTTAAGTTCAAAACGTGAAATACATATAGATCGTATTTATGTGATCTTATTTGTTCATTACATCTTATTTAAAATTTTCTTCCCGTTTGTCCTACATAGGTCGCGTTACAATCACATTTTAATTGGTATACTCCATTTTTGTTTGTAATTGTATTTTTCTTCAATACTATTTCTACATTTGTTCCTGATGGTATTATTTGTGGTAGATTGGTTTGCTTCGCATTTCTCCCGCCACCACACCATTCGGTCTTTCTAAAGCATAAGACCGAAAGTCTGTGACACAAACGGCTACTGAGCCATAAAACAGTTTAGCGACCAGTGTCCTAATAGCTCCTAGAGCTAACCTAAAAGCGTGAGCGGAATAAGCGTGGTACCGTATACCACTCGCTTGCGTGTCCCCCCGCCCACTTGTCACATATCACTAAAATGGGTAGACGCACCCCGTCAACTACTAAAACATATATGACTATCAATAATTAACTTATATCGTCATTGACAGCAGCAACTCGCTGCCACGCCTAGGCCACTGAATGCCAGCAAATACCTGTTCAATGTTAAAGCGCTTGGAGCGTTAATCTGGCTTGTAGCCAGCCATATTTCTCGGTTAGCTCCCTACAGCAGCGCGGTAGGAGTCTTTTCCCTAAAATAAACTACTGATGTCGGTTGAACAAAGCAACCACATCAAGGAACTCCCATATGGTCCGACAAAATCTGACTCGCTGCTTATGAGTGACCAATTTTCCTCTTGACCTCTATGTTCCAGGGTGGCCTGAGTTCTGCCCCCCCCCCCCCACAGAGCTGGACAGTCGAACATCATGTGTTCGTTCGACTGGACCTCCCCGCAGACGCACAGCTCATCAACTGTCAGGTTGAACCGAAACAAATATTGGTTTAAATTTACATGTTTGTAGAGCACTCGGGCTCACGTTGCCCTTAAATACAAAGGAGAGGCATCCTGTATAAATATCCTGTATAAATCAATGTTTGTGGTAGATTCTAGATTTTTCTGGTAGTTAGATTTGTGGGAGATGCTATATTTATGTTATATTTCTTTGAAAAAATAAAATTGAATTTTTTCCTGGCGGGCTAACTCGATGGTATCACACCATGCTCCGGCTCAAAATGATAAATTCAAGTTTAATTACAAATTATTACGGGATCTAGAAGTTTTTATCTTCCGTTAAAAATCGTATATTTATAGAGAGCTTGTTTAAGATCCGAACAAATATGAATTTAGTTGTCGTTTTGATTTTGAGTCTACTGTCATGGAATCCACCTTGATCACGTTTTGAACTTAACGTGGGTAATGGAATAGATCATTTAAATACTAGCACAAAAATTTCAGCAATTTTCCAAATTTTTATGCTTTTGTTTCTAAATTAGATCATTAACACGATTTTGCAAAAGCGTTACTCGAAACTTCCACCGGTCTTCCGTTCGATGAAAAACAGTGATATTTGTTCTACTCAATTTAAATTGTTCAATCCTCTTATAAAAATGTGCACTGTTTATTAACATTTTACCGTATTCTTTAAACATCCGCGAGTGAATTTTGACCGGTTTCATACCTTTAAAAAATTAAAAATGTGTTTAAGTTTCAATCATAGAGCCGACATTTTAAAATAAGTAAAATAGGTTATAATAATGGAAATTCCTTTTGAATATCTAATACTTTATATAAAAGAGGTTCCAATTTGAACGTCAGATAGAAGTTTTTTTGTAGTAAATAGTTTTTCCGCTGTTTACATTTGTCTAACATTTCAAACCCATATTCATTAAAATTTTAACCAATTTATTCAATTCCATTTTATTGAATTTTTTTAAGATACAGTAATTCTATATATTTATTAATAGCTATTTGTTTTTTCTCCAGTATTCAAAGATGTTTTTTAAAATGATTATCACATAAGTTTAAAGCTTTTACGTAGGAATATCATACGAAAATTTAGAGGGTAGAACAATATCGTATCTGACTGGGATTTGAACCCGGAACATTACGCATGAACGGCAGAGACGCTACCAGCAATAGAGGTTGGCTGATTAATCTTGAGTGAAAAATCACCTCCCTTGTATTGATGCTCTTTCAAATTTACCCTCCTCAAAAACCGTGAATTTTTCCTAAATTTTTTTTTCATTTAATTTCTTTCCATTAATAACTTACACTTATCTATTAGGAATATTCAAAGTAATGATCCAGAGGTTCTTGCAATTATATGCTCCTGTTGTCTTTAATTATTTTATTTAAATTTGATCAACACCTTCCATTTGTATAACCTTAACTAATTTTACCTCATTTAAGCAGTACATTTATTTGCAGTAGATACACACGTATATCAACCTGCATAAGTTTAAAATAAGTCAAAGTTATATTTTTAACATATATATAAATAATACAAGTAAAATAGTTTTACTAATAAGGGTGAACTTAAGTATTTCCATATCATGTTTCTAGGGGAAAGATCTGGAAATCGTACGGTTTCTTAAGTAAAGAATAGGTTCAAGTAATCATTACGTAAGAATTTTCATACTAACATGATATATTGGTGAACGATTTGTATAGTACATCATATTTACAAATCTATAGTACACATAAGTTACAGTAAAAAAGAATAAACGACAATAAAAAAAAAATAAATAAAACAATAAATTTATAGACTAATATTATAAAAATAATATTAAAAATACAACTTACTTTTAAATCCCTATGCACAACCCTGTGATTGTGACAATATTCTACTGCTGATAATATTTGCCAAAATTTTCGTCTAGCAGCACTCTCCGACATTCTACCATGTCTCGCAATATAATCTGTAAAATAAATTAATATATTTATTAAAATAAATAAATAATAATAATAGTAATAAAAGTTATTAAATTAACGCTAGATTTTTAATATAATTTTTTTTATATAGATATAAAAATTTGTATATTTTTCCCTTATATATACGTTGCAATCTGTTCAACTAATGAACAATTAGCAGTTCCCTTACGGCCTAAGAGATGAGGATGATATGTATAACATGTAAATGAGGTGTAGTCTTTTACACACTCAAGCCGACCATTCCTGAAACGTGTAGTTAATTGAACTCCAACCAGCAAAGTACACCGATATCTATCTACTGTCTAGTTTTCTTCTCTTCTGTTTAGCTTTCGGAACCACCGTAAGGTATTACATCAGAGAATGAATGAGGATGATATGTATGATTGATTGTAAATGAAATGTAGTCTTCTACAGTCTCAAGTAGACCATTCCTGAGATGTGTGATTAATTGAAACCGAACCACCAAAGAACACCCGTATCCACCCACGATCTAGTAATTAAATTCGTATAAAATCAACTAACTTTTACTAGAATTCCAACCTCAGAACCTTTGATTTCCAAATTCAGCTGTTAAAAAACAGATGTTGTTTAACAACTGATCAAGCAGTTGTTAAACAACTGTCATATGTTTAATGTCAAGCTGTTAAACAACCGATTTACGATGACGAGTTAACCACTAGACCAATTCGGCGGACTGAACGTTATAAAAATATATACTTGGTAATTTTTTTTAAATTTTATTAAGCATGGCCCGATGGTAACATTATATAATTATAAATCCGTAATAATTGTGACCTTTTTACTGACATGACGTATAATTTAACCTTATTTTAACTCTTTGACGATCAATTGTTATATTTATTTTAAAATTTATTTCATTAAAATTCTAGATATGTGAAGTAAACGTTTATAAAGTATATTATCATTGTTCCTGACGATGGAATAGTAATCTCCGAAAGCGCTTGATCATATTTTGTATTAATGAAGTGGAAATTATAATTATATAAATATTTAATTTTTTTTTTTACATTATAAAAAAAAATTAAGTATGTAATTAAGAAAAAAATAAATTTATTTAAAAAATAATTAAAATTGCAATATTTATAATTGAATAATTTTAATAAGTTTTGTAAATATTAATTTAACACAATTATTTTTTACGTAGTTTGTTTTTTTAAACAGAATTTGTCAATCAGCCAAATTTGTTAATATGATTAATGTTTGATGATTTATTGAAAGACAAATCCACCACTGAGTTAAATTATTACGTAAACCAAATTACTGAACTGTAATTATATTTATAATTAAAGTAAACAGATGATGACTGTTTGGTTAAAAAAAAAAAATACCGTGTACGGCAAATCAATTACATTAACCTGTTTAATTTATGTATATATAATGCATGTTTTTTAAAAGGTTAATAACTTGTAAATTTTAATGTATTTCTTAATTATAGATACATTTTTGTATATCATACTATAAATACTTGAAGAATTTTAATGTTATTTTGTAATAATTTCTTCGTGATATACTAAGAAATATCGTTAACGAGTTTAACGATGATGAAAGTTACATTACAAATTTTCGATAACTATATAATTTGTCTTAATAAACAACAACAAATATGCTAAAGATTTTTATAATATTTTTAACTCATTCGTATGTAATGCTTTGTTAATTTTAATAAAAAAGAGTAAATCTTTTTTTAATTAATATTAATTTTATTATTTGTTTAACGTTTAAAAAGATTGATTTTTTTTTTTAAATTGGTAATTTTTTTTAGCATTAAGCATTTTTGAAACATTAAAATACTATAGCCAGATAAGTGATTTTAAACGGAATTTAAAGAGAAAATCTGACTAGCTTAAATCTCTTAAAATCAAAAGAAAAATCCTACGAAGAATGAATGGTCCCAGAAAGCAGAAGAAGAATACAGAGTAAAATAAAATAAGAAAGTTTATAAAATCCAGACAGATTGGAAACTGTACTTAGAAAAATAAAATTAAAATCCCGGACATATAATCTAAATGAATCTAAAAAAATCCCTTTCGCCACGCCGGAAGGCGGAGGTAGATTTTACCGGTGCTAAGTAGAGGAGAAAAAAGATTTCCACCTTAAAGTAAAAAATCTGAATTTTGGATTTTTTCTTAACTTCAGTAATAAGCCCTCACTGAGAGAATTTTAGCGATATGTCATAAGTGATACTTATTTACATTGGTACCAGAGTTATAGCCAAATAAAATTTTAATTAATGAAATAGTTGGATATAAGAAGGGAAAGACACATCGGTACGAATCAGACTTCATCTCTTTTTTTTAACTTTTTTTTTAAATTTATTAATCAATATATATTATTATTAACCTCTGACTGTACACAATTTTTACGATAAATAATAATTTAATAACAATAAAAATAAAGAATACGAAACAATATCAGAAGATATTAATGAAATAAAATTTTGTGCACTTTTCATTTTAAAACGAATGTGTGTATATAATTTAATACAAGGAAGTATTAAAGAAACAAGGACGTACAAGGAAGTCATGTGATGTCCACATAAGATTTTTCGTATATATATATATATATACTTCCTATTTCTAAGTAATATGTAATTAAGGCATTTAAAAAAAAAAAATACTTTTTATTGTTTATTTTTTTTAAATTTTGTAGTTTATACGTATAATTAAAATTAAATCCCAGTTATTTTTTAATCCTGTACAGATTAATTCAAGAAGAATGTAACAAACTTTCAGGACATATTCTACTGATTAAAATAAAGAAAAAAGTACATGTTAAGGGAGGTTCGGAAATGCTTCGTTAGTGATTGTCGGCTGATGAAAGATTTCTCCCTTATTTCTTTGCTTTGCGCCTTTGATAAAATTAAGCTTTGAACCCGATTAAAGGATAATTTTAAAGTTTTTATGTGAAAATCTGTCCTAATAAATTGAAAAAAAAAAGGTCTCAGAACTATATTTTTGGTAGTTTTCGAGAAATTTGGGTTAAATTACAAAACTGTAGGATCGAAAAATACAGTAGTTTATGTGTGCCATAAATTAGTTTAGTTAAATAAATAATAAACACATAAAATATTGAAAAAAAAAATTGTAGAGGATTTAATTTTGAGTAAAGTGGTTTGAATAAGTCCTAAGAAATTAAATAAAATGTAAGAATTTCTAATTTTATTAAAACAAAGCATAACAAAATGTGGCAGATTTTTATTAGGTACGAGTATTAAACGAAATAATATTCTGTGTTACAAAAAATAAAAATAAAATGAAGTAAATATTTTAGAAAATTAACAATCAAAATTTAAAAAAAGTCCTGAAAATTTGTTTATTCTTTGTGAATCGTTTGTATATCTTTATGTTATAAATAACCTATCTCTGTGACAGAGTGGTAGCCTCTCAATCTTTCATTCGGAGGTCCTCAGTTTGTATCACGGTCAGGCATGATAATTTCTCATGCACTAAAAATTTCTATTTTATAATACCATGCACAAGCGTCGTCCAGCTTATATGGTGAATTAATCATCCAGAAAGAAATGAAAAGTAATTGATATATCAACATCTTAGAAATTATTTAATAATGAATTTGTTATGTAGGCACACACATTGATATGGGATCTCACCAATGATATTGGTGAAATCCCTAGTGGGCCATTCCTATATTACCCACCGGGTTGATCTAGTGGTGAACGCGTTTTCCCAAATCAGCTGATTTGGAAGTCGAGAGTTCCAGGGTTCAAGTCCTAGTAAAGGCAGTTACTTTTATACGTATTTGAATACTAGATCGTGGACACCGGTGTTCTTTGGTGGTTGGGTTTCAATTAACCACATATCTCAGGAATGGTCGGACTGAGACTGCACAAGACTACAGTTCATTTACATTCATACAGATCATCCTCATTAACCCTCTGAAGTAATACCTGAACGGTAATTTTTGGAGGCTAAACAGAAAAAAGAAAGGCTATTTCTATACGGAGTGTTCCGGGACTTATTCCCGAAAAATTCAGGAACTGATTCAGGAAACCAAAGTGAGAAAAAAGTTCATATTGACATTAGTCTTAATTTGCTTTGTTTTCCTTCTGGACGCCATTTTGTGATTTTCAAAAAAAAAATTATTTCTCAGGAACGGGTAAACTTACTTTAATTAAATTTGACAAATCTGAGATTAGTGTCTTATTCTATAAAATAAACAATTTTTAAAATCTCCTTCAAAAGTTTCAAAGTGGCGGCCATCTTAAGTTTTTAATTTTTGTAATTATTTGTTTGATCAAATTCTTACTTATTACAAAATTTATTAAGTATTTCATTTTGAACAAAATAACACCTCATTTGTAAAAATCAATACACAAACAATCGAGTTATTGCAGACAATTAACCGGGCTGTACGCTTGGGCACCGTAATGCAAGCTGATAATTTTTTGCCTGTTTTTATTTTCTCCACTAAATGTAATAAAAATTATTAATAATAAATTAAAAAAATTATCTCTTAGTATATACACTACAACTTACTGTAAATAGTATATATATATATATATATATATATATACTTTTTTATACTACTAAAAAGTATAAAAAACTTTTATCTGTAAAATTCATTTTATTGATTAAATAAGTAAAATAATTTATTATTTTGCCAAGATATTTAAAAATTAAAAGTGTAATAAACAATAGTAACAAAATTAATCAGTGTAAAAAATTTGAACAAGACACGCTCTTACCCTTAACAAAAAGTAAAGAAAAAAATCATTACGATAACTAATTTGCATGCAATATTAATTTTTGGAAGATGATTTATATTGTATTCTTACTATTATTATTATTATTATCATAAAAAGTTTTTCTTACAATGAATTTATAAAAGATTAACTTTATTTTTAACAATATATTTAAATATATTATTATTAAACTTTTATTTATATTTTAAGAAAACGTTTTTCAATTGCATTTTATAAAATAACGTACATTTTGTATTAATCTTATTTTAATTCAACAAAATGTGAACATGATAGCGTTATCAAATCACCCGCAAAATTAATTCCCTTTTATACAATGCTAAATATTAATAAACATAGTAGTTAGGACGTAAAATAAGTATAATAAAATGTCCTTAACAATTTAAAAGGCATTAACGAAAACTATTTGAGAACATATTATTTGTTCACGTTGTACGAAGATACATATAATTCAGGGAATTTGTTAATTAGTATTACTTAACACGTTGGCTATACCACGTGCACAGCTGGACACAACGGGTTTCCTGTGGCCGAACGTGTATCACGAGTTGATTACATATATATTAGATTAAACATACCACTTTCATGGTCACAATAAACGCATTGTGCATAACTTATTCGAACAAGCATATTTCTAAAAATAATATTTTATCTTATAATTATGTTGTTAAAAGAAATGATTTATAAAAGCTTCCAAAAAAATCCGATGTGGACACCACATAATTTCCTTGTACGCCTATTAAATTACATATACAAATTTTTTGCTGCACTTCATTTAAATTTATTTCATTTGAAAGTGAGATACAAACCTCCAATTCTTTAATAAGGTAGACAGTTACACAATTGATAAAATATTATTTTTTATTAACATCAAATATTTATACTGTTATTAAGTAAACAATCTTACACGAAATATTAGGATAGAGTAACCCTTTATTACTCGTATAACTAGATCAGTATTATTAGTATCTTCGTGAATTGCTCATTAACAAAAGTTTTAGATTTCTGGTATGTCGTATAAATAAAAGTCAATAATAATTTAACTATTCCGTTCATTAAACTACTGTATAGTGGTTACAAATGTTATTTTGACCTTACGGTGTAAAATATTCAGTTTTTATTATTGGATTAAATGGTGAGTAATCAAAAATGAAAAAAAAAAATAATGCAGGAAAAAGAAAGATAGCATGAAGAAATATATCAAAACGACAAGAAGATGAGTATTAAAAGGAACAAAATATTAAGAACAAGGGAAGAATAAATAAATTAAGTATAACCTACCTACCTACTGTTTATAAACCTAAGATGTCACACCTGTGACAGGTAAAAACGTGTTTTAAAAAAAAAAACAGCGTTATCTGTTGGACGTAAAAGCAATACACGCTATACTAAATATTTTACGATTCCATTTCAATGTTTTGGATATGTGTGTCCACTATACACTAAAAAACTACTGGACCGATTTACGCACAGGGAAAAAGGGAAACATCGGAAAACGGAAAGAGGAAAAAATCGTAAAAGTTAAAACAGAAGGGGAAAATGGAAAAAAGAAAAAAAGGGGAAAAGAGATAAAATAAAAGGAGAAAGGGGAAAGAAAAAGGGTAAAAAGGAAATAAGAAAGAGATAAATGGGGAAGGAAAGGGAACTGTTGGAAAGAGAAAGGAGAAAAATAGTGTAAATGGAAAAGGAATGTGGTAAAAATGATAACGAAAAAAAAGAAAAATGGGGAAAAGGGAAAGGTTAAGTTTTGAGAAGTTCCGTAATGTTCATTTTGTTAATGTTTTATCAAACTTCCAATTGTGTTCATTTAATCTATATATATAATATATATATATATATACACTCAAATGTAGCAACAGCGAAGCATTGTCGGATCTGCTAATATTTAAATAAAATTATAAATATTTTTTTAAATTGTGTGTATAAGTCGTGCATCAGAAAAAGGCTGTTTGACAGGAAAGTCTAACAATTTTGTCAACTTTTTTTAATTACAGTTTGTTGATGATTAATTAATATATTTAATTTTTTTTCATAATATTACGATTTCATAGGAAAAACCGTCTTGTTCAAACATATTCCAAGAAGGAATATTGCATAAAGAAAATTATATTTCAGTTATTTGTCGTTACTTAGGTATTTATTAATAAGTATAGTATACCGAATTTCATGCTGGCAACCAGAATAACAAATCTTTTTTTTTAATTCAATAATTTTTTTTAAAATGATAATAATAATGGCTTTAAGCACATATAACATAATGTAGAGGAAAAATGAATAAATAGTTTATTTTATAAACAAAACTAAATATAAAAATACGTTGTAAATTAATAAAAAGGTTAGAGAATATTTTTACACGTATTGAAATAATAGTAGACAGTTTTATTTACGTAATGTTACGAAGCCTCCAATGAATCATAGTATATTTTTCAGGGTCAAGGCCGAATAAATAAAAAACAGAACAATAAAGAATTTAAAGATGAAGAGGTCGAAGTAAAAATATTAAATGTGTTTTAAGGTGTAAAAGACCTTATCTAACAAAATAATACTCTAAATATAATACACATCATTTAAAACGTTTTGCTTATATTATAAATTAATTTACCAGGTGTTTTATAGTTTACACTTTTCGTGTTAGTTATTTATTTTTATTATTATTTTATTTTAAAATAAAAATCTCCTTTGTGAAACCATATGTTTGTTATCAAATCATACCTGTGAAAAATCATTTATTTCTGTTTTTCCTTCGATCTATTTAGATAATTTTAAAAAAAAGAATCATATAAGTTGTGTTTTCATTATATTTTTGTCAGATGTTTAGGTAAAGTATAACCAAATGCTCTATTTCCGCAGTGTGTAGACGTCATGCAAAAGCAATCCCGTGCGTCAACTGCTGCTATCCCAATGTATTCCACATGAACTCATTCCAAACAGATTTGCTGTACCGCTTCTTCTAAACCTATCCTATCACATATCAAAAATCATCAGCAAGACCATTTACCCCACCCTCTTGCCCACCATTTAGTCAAAGAGCACGCCTAAAATAAACTAACTTTTTATTTTTAAACACGTATATACATCGTCTCTAAACTGAAAATAAACTACTGTGACAGATTTAGCAATTTATAATTAGTATTTACTTTTAAAAGATCCAGTTATCACTGGAATACTACTTTCTTTATTTTTTTTAAGAAAAAAATATTATAAAATAAATATTTGTTTTAAGTAATATTTTGGAAAACATAATTATTTTTGTAAATACATCTCTAATATGTTTTTACTTAAAAAAAAGGTAAAATCCGATTTATTCTGGAAAAGTTAAATTTCCCGTTTTTTCTCCAACTTCCAAAGCTTATTTATTATCCGGGAGAGAAATTAAAAAACAAAATTACATCTTTTTAGGCAAGTGGGCACAAATTTTTTTTTTTTTTTCAAAAATAACAATAAAAACGGGCATTTTATATACGCGCACATTTAAATAACAATAACTAAAAATAATTCAATAACATTATTTTAATAATGATTACTGTTTTATTTATTACAACAAATAGAAAAATATAGAAAACTAATCCATCATTGATTGTTAATATGTAAAGTTTTATATTAATTTCATTAATTAAGAATATGGATACTAATAAAAAAGCTATTAAATTATTGCAGAAAAAGAAAATTATACAATCTGGAAGAGTTTGTAAGAAAAAACCATCAAATTAGTTATTGAAAAAGGACAAAGAGATCGAGGAAGGTGGCGTTGTAATAAACGAACACGTAGAGAAAAAGTTTCTATTACAAAAAATACGTTGCTGGAAAACAGTTATGAAACAATTATTTTGTTTATTTATTGTTGAACCCAAAGCTATACATACAACTACTGTATTTTGTAAAAAAGAATTGAACATGCAGTCTGAAACTATTACAATTTGGAAAAATTACTTATGAAAAATATGTTCCTTTAAATAATTACAAAATAAGACAAAATAGGTAACCAGGAACTATTGTAGAGAAAGATGAGTCTTTTTTCTAAAAAAAAAAACTACGAGAGGTTATCTCTAAAGTAAAGACCGTTTCATTGTAAAAAAATTTATTCTGAAAACTTTATAAATATTTTTAATTTTTTTTAAACTACATACCATATAATATTTCTGTATATAATCGCCACATGAATCACATTAATCGCCACATTTATCGTAGCGATACACCAGCTTCAATATATCCTCGACGTATTCTTCTGCCGCTAGTCCATTTAGCCGTTGATTGACAGCATTTTCAAGTTCATCGTCACCCGCGAATTGCTAAACCACTCAAAAATTCTTTCAATTTCCCAAACAAATGGTAATCAAAAGGAGCTAAGTCCGGAATATATGGTGGGTAATCGTAAATTTTCCATCCAAATGTTTTCAGTAAACCATGCGTCGGACCCGCAACACGTGGACGTGAATTATCGTGCAGCAGGACGACGCCGTCGGTCAGCCCCGTCCACGTCGCCGATTTTGAATGGCGCGCCGTAACCTACGTACAGTTTCGCGTAGGCTTCTGCATTTACAGTTGTTCCATGTGGCATGAAATCAATCAGCAGTACGCCAAACCGATCCCGAAAGACTGTGGCCATCGGTTTGCGTCAAAATGGCTTGACTTTTGTTGTTCGGGTTGGTGATTGAGGATGACAGCATTCTCTTGACTTCCGTTTTTTTCTGTGGCGTGTAATACATAATCCATGTTTCATTACCGTTAACAATCGAATTAAGGAACTGATCACCTTTTTCTGTGTAACGCATCAAAAATTCCAAAGCAGATCACATTCGGATTTTTTTGTGACGTTCCGTTAATACGTGCGGCAGCCAACGTGCACAAACCTTTCTGAAGCCTAAATGGTTATGAACAATGCGACCGGTAACAGCTTTTGAAACATCAGCAAAAAGAAGGGCCAGGTAGGAAATCGTTGAGCGATGATATTTTCTGATTTCATCATCGACGCGTTTCAACAAGTCCTCGGCGATTATCGAGGGCCTCTCCGAACGTTCTTTATTGGAATGGAATGCAAAGTTGGCGGGAGTTTATTTCTCCCTACTTATCGCAGAACCTGGACAGAGTCCCTTGCTGCTGGATGATTCTAATCGGGCGTGTTTTTAAAAGGTTTATTTTTAAATGGCGGGTCTAATTTTTCAAGTTTTGTTTATTATTTAGTATTTTTAAGACGGATTTAGTTGCATACCAATCCGTTGTTGAACCAGCGTTATCGAACCCATTTTATGGGCCGACCGCGGAAGGCTAGGCTTATGAAGCCTGTCCCCTGACGTAATTCCCCTTCAGACCGTCCACTGAAGTCCTTTCGGTGCTAACGCTTCATAGGCTAGCAGGAATACGCCACAACGGGGCACTAACTGTATGGAGGGAGCAATGCGCCCCCTTCTCCGGAGGAGTCGCAATTGCTGATTTAAGTTAATTTAAATGTAAGATTTAAAGGGAGAGGTTGAGTAGAAGCTCTTCATCCACTTCTGTGTGATAGCTGCCTTTTGGGATAATAGAGGACAACGAATGTTACCACAACAGCGGATTTTTGGAGAAATTTGTCGTGAAAAAAAAGTTTCATGTATTCTGTTCCTGACAGAACAAAGGAGACATTAATTTCTACAATTTTAGCATGCATCGAACCAGATACTAAAATCACATCAGATTTATGGTAAACGTATGATTGTGTAGAAGATTTAGAAGGTATGAATTACAAACATGATAAAGTAAATCTTTGATGATCCAAAAACAGGTGCACATACCAAAGTATTGAAAGTTTATGGTGACGAGCAAACAATCGTAATAAGAGGGAATGTAGCAGTAGACGCGAATTTTTTTTTGGCGAGAAAATAATTAGATAACGATTTGTTCAGATGTTAGTGAAGACATGTGAATAAGAAACATTGTTATTTATTTATTTATATATATTGATTGTTAAAAAAACAAGTGTTTTTATTACATATATAAAAAAAAGAATTAATGGGTTATTTTAATAAATAAAGTATGTTTTGAAGGTTAATTTGGTTATTAAAAAACAAAATGTCATTCGGATTATTTTTTGAAAAAAAAAAGAAAAAAATAGTATCAGCTTACCAAAACAAGGACCAAAATATTTCGTAAGTTTTGCAAATTTTATTTACTTTAATTCTTATCCTCCTGAAATTTTTTAAAAACATTTTTACAGCATGTAACGTACAAAACTTACACAAGAAAAGGAGGTAAGGAACCCCGTTTGAAGTTACAAAAAATTGTGTACAATCTCTTACAGTTGGATTTAAAAAATATTTATGGAAGGAGAGTGAGTTAATTATTTTCCTGTTGTTTTTAATTACTTGTACGAAGAAAAGGAAGTATTGTGATCGCGAAACATCTCGGTTTTCATATTTCAACGGAAATATCCATTTTGACTATCCCTGAATTCATTTTGACTAGTTTCGGCGTGACGTCTGTACGTACGTATGTATGTATAACTCAAAAACGATTAGCCATAGGATGTTGAAATTTTGGATTTAGCACTATTGTACCATCTAGTTGTGCACCTCCTTTTTTGATTGCAATCGAAATTAAAATTAAAATTGTAATTTATGAGATATTTGGAGCTTAAATGGGAGACACATCGGTTCGAATCAGACTTTTCATCTCCTTTTGTTTTTTTAACCTTTTTTATGTTTTTTACTTTTCTTTTTTTTAATTTAAACATATTGGTTTAATATTATTAACCGGTGATTGCAAAAAATTTTTACAATAAATAATAATTCAATGATATTAAAAAAATGTTAAAAATATTAGTGAAAGATTACTTAATATTAATTGAATATTATAATTTACAATCTTAGTATTTTTGGATTTTCTTAGCAAATTCTTATAAAAATTGTATATTTTTAAAAAAAAAAATTTTATTTAATTATTTGACAGAAAAATTAAATACATTTTTGAATTGTATTCAATTTAAAGTGATTGTTGAAAATTTATTTTCAGCTGTGCATAATATGCACAAGATTTCTGGTGTGTACTTCAAATTTCTGGTGTGTCGTATAAATAAAAATTAATAATAATTAAACTATTCCGTTTAATGAACTCCTGTATACTGGTTACAAATATTAATTTTGATCTTACGGCGAAGAATAATCAATTTTTATTATTGGATTATTTGGTAAACAATTTATTTACAGAGTAATCAAGGGATTTTTACTCTATCCTAAAATTTTAGGTAAGTGTGTTGAATTAATAATTGTATAAATATTTGATGTTAATAAAAAGTAATATTTTAGCAATTCTGTAACTCTCCACTTTTATTAAATAATTGTAATCGTATCTCACTTTCAAATGAAATATGTTTAGGTAATATGCAGCAGAAATGTGTATATGTAATTTAACAGACGTGCAAGGAAGTCATGTGGTGTCCGCATCAGATCTTAATTTATAATTCATCTTGTGAAGGAGTAAGAGGAAAATATTTATTTTCGTTAAGAGAAGAGAGTATTAGTAAATATTTTAAATTATGATTAATAGATATTATTAATATCTTCTAATAGTTAAATGGCCACGTTAACATGTGCAACGATATAACATTAGAGATATTTTTCTTTCGTGGATGTTTAAACAAAAATTCCCCAAAGATAAGAAAAGAAAAAAAAGCATTTTTATATGAAATGGATGTAAAGAAATATCGATTAACAATTCCTTCGGGTAAAAACAAGAAATCCTCATGTTCCGCTAGTTGTGAATTGAATGTAAAAGGGCAGGGTAAACCTTTTTAAGGAATTTACTCAGAAATCTTATAAAAAAAAATGTTTTAAGCAAATTATTAACTAAGCAAATATTTTTAACTTGCAAACAAATATTTAAATATTTTTTTTTAATAGTTTAATTTGAAACTAATTTTAGAATATTACCTAAAGTTTTCGTTATTTTAACGATAAATTATTTTTAAATGTTACGTTTATTACTATAAATAACTTTATATGGTTTATGCAAGTAAAATTTTAAAAATTATATTTTAACATAACTTTTTTTCCATCGTTTATTTACAGTCGCATCAACGATAGTAGTCATAAGCGTTTTAAATATAACTACACGATCATAAATAATTAAACAATAAACACCAAATAACAAAAACAAACTAGAACAATATAAACATAAATATCGGAACATCACCACTAGTCTATTTTCACTTGGCACACACAATTCCGTAAGAGATCTTTTTGTTTTTCCTGTTTAGCCTCCGGTAACTACCGATTAGATAATACTTCAGAGGATGATATGTATGAATGTGAATGAAGTGTAGTCTTGTACATTCTCAGTTCGACCATACCTGAGATGTGTGGTTAATTGAAACCCAACCACAAAGGAACACCGGTATACACGATCTAGTATTCAAGTCCGTGTAAAAATAACTGGATTTACTAGGACTTGAACGCTGGAACTCTCGACTTCCTAATCAGCTGATTTGGGAAGACGCGTTCACCACTAGACCAACCCGGTGGGTTCCGTAAGGGATCTAACGTAAGCAAAACCGCTAAGTTAGAACCTTCATCCTACTAACAGAGAGAAACCGCAACAATCTTTGAAGTATTTCTTCCGGTTGACTAAACACTTCACATCTGAACCCAGGTTTAATTGTTGTCGAATAGATCCAAACATTGAACCCACCGGGTTGGTCTAGTGGGGGACGCGTCTTCAGCTGATCAGCTGATTTGGAAGTCGAGTGTTCCAGTGTTCAAGACATAGTAAAGTCAGCTATTTTTACACGGATTTGAATACTAGATCGTGGATACCGGTGTTCTTTGGTGGTTGGGTTTCAATTAACCACACATTTTAGGAATGGTCGAACTGAGAATGTACAAGACTATAGTTCATTTACACTCATACATATCATCCTCTGAAGTATTATCTGAACGGTAGTTACCGGAGGCTAAATAGGAAAAAGAAAGAAGACCCGAACATTGAGAAATCTACGAGTAAGTGGTTTACAGACAATTTTCCATTGCACGCCTCACAGTTCTGCTGAGGAGAGGCAAATAGATGGGCGTGGGCTAGCTTTGTGTGTCCAATCCTGAGTTAGGGTGACTAAGTTTCTTCTGTTGGTTGGGATAAATAGCATTTCGAATATGTTTTCCCGGATGCCATGTAAAGCCGTGGAAGGACTCAGCAGCCAGTACTTATTCAACTGATTACGTAATTTGACATGGAATGTCTTCGTGAAGTCGCTCTCATATGTTAATTTTAACTGGAGGTCATTTGTTGCCGCTCGCTTGGCAGCCTCATCAGCCCGTTCGTTACCGAAGATGCTGCAATGGCCCGGGAACCATATAAATATCACTGCCTTGTTCTCGGAAATTTATTCAAACTTATAATACCTTTAAAACAATGTAAAGTGTAATCATAAGAGGTGGAACATAGGTAAAATTCCCTGTGTATTTTGAGAATCATAATAACACGGAACTAGTTAATCAATTAAAATCGAATTCAAGATTTAACTTTTATCGAGGAAAAAATCCGAAATTAGTAAGTTGAGCAGAACTGATTAATAATTGCAGCAAATAGAACAAAATTAAAACTTTACTGTTCCTTCTTTGATTTGGTTAATTTGTATGATATTTTGGAAGTCTTTAGACTTATTCAGCTTTCTTGATTCGGGGCTCGAAGACAGTTGCTTCAGTTTAATGTAGCTTTTTATATTTATGAATTTCCAGGCTAAAATTACATGTTAATTAAAATTTAACAGCAGAATGGTGACTGGGAGACTGTATCAAGAATTTATTAGGCGTTTATTTTTAACTAATTCATGAAAACAGCTGTTCCATCAGTTAACACTTTTGAATTGCGTTCTACGCTAATATAAAATGACTGTACTCCTTTGAAATAAACGGGCGAGATTTTAACAATTTTATATTAATAGAAATTCTTCTTTTCTTTACATCTATGTTTTTCCGACCCGTTATTAAATTAAATTATGAAACTAAAAACTTAATAATATGTTATGTAAAAACACGTAATTAAACAATAAAAAAAATTCTACTTTTACTAAGAGATAAAGGCCAATTTAAACAGCCGCCATTATAATTCGACCAGTGGAAATTAAAAGATTAATACATAAACTTTGTTCTTTATTTTACCTTATTTTATATATTCCCTTGGAGACTATTCAAACTGTGCTTCTGGGAAAACAGGCAAATACAGGAGTACTTTTTATGGATAATTTGCCGTAATGCTGACCAGGATTTTCTTCAAATGAATTGAAAATTACAAAATAATGCAGAACAAAAGTTCTATTTATTAAAAGCACAAATAATATAATGTAATCAAAAGAGATATGTTTAATATAATATTAAAATTAAACTTTTACATCATGTGACTGATAAGCTGGAAGCTTGACCCCCTCAAGGACAAAGTGTTTTTTTTTCTTACTATTATATACATTAATAAATGTAAAACCTATATGCAAAATTATAAATTTATTACGTTTAATAAATCCCCGAATTGGATATCATTAGTTATTTTTTTCTATTTTTATTTACAAATTTATTCAGTTAATTTAAATTACTTCCACCGATTTATCGTAACTTTTTGTAAAACTTTTATTTTATACGCCCAAGAATAAATTGTTTATGTAAACTATAAACATTTCTTTCCTTCTTAAGTTTTAGATATTGTATAGAAAAAGATGACTAATTTAAAAGTTAAGATAAACAATAAACGTACATAAACATATACACATATACGTCGGTTTGAAATGTATTAACAAAGTTGTTAATTCCTATTTGACGTCACTGATATGCTTTGTCTTTTAATTAGCGTCAGTTAATCCATTTCACTACGTAAATATAAGTATTTGTATACACGTATTTGTATTTATCTACAAACACTTAATTGTTAAAAAGTGTTTCCGTGGCAAGCATTCAAAACACACGAAATAAAAGACTAACGAACGAACTATGAGAACGTAAGATACTAACGCAATTTTTCTTTAAAACATTCCCCACTAAACAGACATATAAATATATATATTTTTTTAAAGAAACAAATTCATCAGTACTTATACTACTTATACTGTACTATATTAAAACTTTTGATATTTCTTTCTCGTCGCAAAAGTACTTAAATCTACTTTTAACCTGATCTATCCCAGAAGATTCTGTCTTAAAATTGTATTTTCATTTTTTATCACCCCAGCGTCTTGGCGCCGGTGTATTCAAACGTGACTGAGTAAATTTATAATTGTCGCTAGTGTTTCATATGTTTATATCTGCTACATCGTTTCTCGGTACAAAATAAAGTCACGTTATATGTTTACTTTATAAGGTTAAAACTTTAATAACTACGACGAGTAGCTTCAACAAAAAAAAAAAAAAATGTTAAATTCGAAGGCCATTTTACAAAAAATTATTTTTCAACTATACAATTTTATATCAATATATAAATTTCTCTTCAAAATGCAATGCGTTCGGAAAGTTAATGTGCACTGCAATTACGGAAATGTAATGACGAAACTTTCTCAATCATTACTTTATATTTTTATTTCATAAAAATAGATATAGTAAAAAATAAATTATCTTGGAATGTAAAATACTATACTGCGTATCAGGAGATGTACTGCGAGAATTAACGAGGATGAATAATTTCAACAAGCACTCAATCACTCGTCAGTAAAATAACAATAAACATCAGTGAATTAACGATTTTTAGCCATGAGAACACGTGATAAAACTGATGATCCAATTTTCTTAAAACAAAAATTGCTACGAAAGATCGAGCTTTTAAAAATTATTTTTAATAACAGCAAGAGTTATTACTTTGATATGCTGTTCAGCCTTCTAATCAGCCCTCCAGTAACTGAATAGAATGTTTATTTACATATAAACCAAAGATATACAAACACATAAAAAGAAAAAAAATAATTATGATTTTCAGTTTTTTATGTGTAGAGGATTACAAAGAAAAGGGGGAAAATGATGGAAGAACATTTTCATAAAAAAAAACTGTTACTCATTTACAACCCGATATATAACGTTTTAATATAGTTAATGTATTATGAAGCAAAATAAATAAATAAAATATATTTGTTGTTAACAAAATGCATTAACTACTAAAGAATAAATGTGTAAAACTCAATTTAAGCGAATAAATTAAAACAAACAATAATTTATTATGAGATACGCCAGGCCACCTGTCAATATTTTATATCGAAATACTTCCTGTATTGTAATCAGGGTTAATATAAATCCATCATGCCAGTTTCTTTAAAATCGATATAATTAATTTTACGTTTTTAAAAAAAAATATATCTATAAATAAATTATTTAATATTTTAAGAAATGCAAAAATATCGTGAAAAAGTATATTTTTAAAAGAAAATAGTTTTTTTTTAAAATACAAATAAATAATTCTAAGAAAGAAATTCTTTCATAAAAATTATTACACTACGTATTTTTAACACTTAGTAATTGATCAATAAATTAGTAAAAATAGAAAGAATAAATTCAAAAACTAAATTTAGATATTTAATAAAATATAAATTTAGTTTTTGTAGACAATGACTGTTATTGTATAATTTTTTTTTATAACGATTCATACAATGTCTGCAGGTTTTTAATAATAAATTACAATATTACAGAAATATTATTAATAACATTTATTATTGTTCTACTACCTTTTTTTTTTTTTTTTAATATCTTTTAATATATTCGGTGACGTAAACAACTATTGACTATATTCATTAATTCATATAATATATATCAGTCGCTAAAAAAATAAAAATCAAAGGATAAAAGAAGTTCCCTTTTAATGTAAGATATATTTATTGAAATTAATAAAACTGACGTAATAAAATATATTATTCATAAAGAAGGAAAACTTAGATTATAAAATAATATATATTGATATTTTTATAGACAGGGATTATAATTAATAAACGAAATTAATTTCATTAAATCAAACTAACATATTAATATTCCAAATTGCTATATAAAATTGATATTATTTACCAGTAATTCATTAATTAGTAGAGCTCATTAGGTTTCTTCTAAATTTAACAAAAAAATTCAACTCTAAACGAAATTTAATTAATAAAATTAAAATTAAAATATTATACAAACGGAATTTTCGATCATAACTGTGAAAAATTTAGGTAATGCCAAATATAATCTTACTGCAAACAAGTAAAAGTACAAGCAAAACAGTAAACACGTTTTAGGATTACCGGATATTTACTAACTGATACTATCAAGGAAGTATGTCTACTATATTATGGGTTTTTTCATATAAGAAAAAATTCTAAAGAAAAAGCAACAAAAAAATAAATTTATCGAAAATCTATTAAACTTATCCTATAATTTACTATACTGTACAATAGCAAAAACAGATCGACCTCGGAGACAATCAGCAATATTTAATGATGGAGTATAAAATAAAAAAGTGAGGTATTTAATGCGTAACCGTAGAGAAAAAAATTTGTAAAAACCGCTTACTGGTGGATTTTTGAATTTTCCTTCACTATACCAATATTTACAATCTTCTCTGAAAAAAAAGCCTGGCTCTCTTTTTTTAGGTAGATTTCATAAGAAAGCTATCTATTGTAATGGGTACCATGATTCGACTTCCGGAAAATTTCGACATAGCTTCGCGTTTCATATTCTCCAGACCTCAAAAACACCGTCAGCTCAAAAGTTTATATATATATAGCTATATTTCACTTTCTTATGGACATGATAAACTGCCGTAATTTTGCGCCAATCACTTTCAAACTGTTTTCTAAAAATAACTCAACCCAAAATCAGATCATGGGGATGGAAATGGGATGTTTTTTTCGAAAAAAAAACAAAATATCGTTATAATTTTTTTATTAAGTAAAACATCGAATTCGTTTAAAGTTCTTACTATTCTATGGATAAGGACTTAAAACTTATATAAGTAAAGTTTTTTTATATCACCAACCATTGGACCAGGAGGTGGGAAAAATAGGGTTTCTAAGACAAAAAAATTATACCTCCCCTAATACGCACAGTATCGAATCGGTTTCAGAAATGCAAAAATATCGTGAAAAAGTATATTTTTAAAAGAAATTGTTCATTTTTAAATACAAAAAAAACCTTTATTAGTTCTCTAAATATTACCTAAAACATTTGTGTTAAACAAGTTTTGATATGACCAACCCTTACGACAAGGGATGACCAAAATGTTGCTGGAGTTGTAAGTAAAAGGGGCTTATCGTATGCTAACATGTGAAAATATTTCACATGCAAACATTGTCGCATTGAGTAAATGTAAAGTTTTAAGCTGGAATTCTTTTTTATCTCCTACTTAACACCGGTGAAATCTACCTCCGCCTACCGGCGAGCCGAAAGAGATTTTTTTTTTTAAATTATAATGAAAAACTATTACAAATAAATCGTTTTGTCACTAAGAGCCAGAACATTACTAAAAAAATATTTTATAATAACATGTGTTTTGTCATAATTGTGTTACAAATATAGAAATGAAATATTTAAAATTCGAGTTAAAACAGGACCTTGTATTGTTTTGTTAACAGATAATATTGTAATAATTAATTGTGCTAGATCTTTGAGTTACTTACTTTTTTCCTGTTTAGCCTCCGGGAATTACCGTTGAGGTATTACTTTAAAGGATGAATAAGTATGATATATATGAGTGTAAATGAAGTGCAGTCTTTTACAAACTCAGTTCGACCATTCCTGAGATGTGTGGTTAATTGAAACCCAACCACCAAAGAATCCGGTATCCACGATCTAGTATTCAAATCTGCATAAAAACAACTGACTTTATTAGGACATTAACGCTGGAACTCTCGATTTCCAAATCAGCTGATCAGCTGAAGACGCGTTCACTACTAGACCAACCCAGTGGGTTATATTTTTGAGTTATTATTAATAAAAAAATTTTAAAAACCTTTTATATTTTTATTAGTATTTTTTTTTAACGAAATCATCTTTTCATTTCATTATGTCAAATGATTTTTCATTTAAATGAATAAAATGTAGAGAAAAATATAATCTTTCATCTAATTCAACTACGCTCAAATGAAATAAAGATTTCGAAAATATGATCGATTATATTTGACTAATTTCATCATCTAATTTTGGGAGGTTTTCGATTATTGGTCGTTTTTTCAATCTATTGTTAATTCAAACACGAATAGTAAAAAATAAATATAGGATAAATTGGCTAAAAATATTTCATATCACAAAAAAAAGAATTCGGTTTTTGTTTACATTGAATAAGTCAGTACCTTTCTGAAAAAAAAGTAGTAATGTACTGTTTCTAAATAATTCTAAACTTTTCTTTGTTTTACTCAACTTATCTTACTTTATTCAGAATTAAATTCTCTAAAAGCTTTTTTTAAACGTTTCATGTGTTTATTACCAAAGAACACCGGTATCCACGATCTAGTATTTAAATCCGTGAAAAAATAACTGACTTACTAGGACTTCAACGCTGGAACTCTCGACTTCAAAATCAGCTGATTTGGGAAGACGCATTCACCACTACACCAACTCGGTAGGTCATGTATTTATTACCTATAAGTTATTGTACGCCAAACATAAAAAACAGGTTTTTTTGCTCCAATTTATTGGTTTCCATCTCAGATTTCTCAAACGCTACTGCAAATACGGTTCTGGGACCTATTTTACTTCACTTTTCATGTCAAAAACCATAAGAATCACTAACTCTGCCCCTTAATTTACGTCCTAAAAATTTCAGTACGACCTCCTTTAACCGGGGTAGCTGAAAACCGAGCAAAATCTTTCTCTAGCCGTAACTCGCAAACGAAGCATTTTTGACCATATGTTTATACGAAAGTTTTCCATTATTGTCACGAATAGAATAGATTATCAAAGTGCCGGAAGAACTTTGTGATAGATTCTGTATATTTACATAGAGTCCCCCCAGAAGATGTTGGAAAACTTAACGGAATGATTTGGGACATTAAAATAAATAAAAGCGTTTACATCGACAAATACCGTATCTCGCGTCAACTTCATTCTGACCGCCATTTTGTTTTTTTTTTTTCAATAAAAAATATATATCTTAAAAACGGATTGAGATATTTTAATGAAATTTGGTGTTCATAATACTCTCCCAACAACATTTATAAAACGAAAAAAATTGAGAATTTTACCTTTGAAAATTCTTAAATGGCAGCATTAAAATTTTTTAATCATTAATACCTTGAAGTGAAATCACATTTTTTGGATTAATAACGCCAAATTTTATTAAAGTATTCAATCTTAACATAGATTTTATTGAGAAAAAAATAAAAATTAAAAAACAAATTACTGGAAGAGGGGCAAATGGAGCGAGACAAGGCATTTGTGTATATGAATATTTTTGTATATTTTGATTTTCTGATCAGCCCCTAAGTTTCGTCTGCTAGGACACTCTGTAGATAAATTTATTAAAAAAAACACAATAATCGCTCCGTCGCATGTCATAGATTTTTCCCATTAATAAAGAAACTTTCTCACCGTAATTAGATTCCTGGTAATTGTATAACAGTTGATGTTCATCTACTAATACTTTTTATTTTTTCCGCGATTAACTTTATTTATTTTTATTTTTTTATTTTATTACAGGATTAGATTTCTATCAATTTTTGCAATTTCAATTCATTATAATAATAGTATAACTTTAAAATATTTTATGTAAAACAATACAAAATTATATTTTTTCTAAATTATAACCTTATACAAATTTTCACGCTTATGAAATACCCCCAAAAA
The DNA here is from genome assembly GCF_047948215.1 of Lycorma delicatula. Lineage (NCBI taxonomy): Eukaryota > Metazoa > Arthropoda > Insecta > Hemiptera > Fulgoridae > Lycorma > Lycorma delicatula. The sequence goes on along the minus strand of NC_134464.1, from coordinate 35,251,375 downwards.
ATTTAAAAATATGTTTTATTAACTACTTTCTAAATAACCTAAGGCATATTAAATTTAATTTATTTAAAAATTAAATTTATAAATAATCTAAGGGAGATTTAATTTTTTATGTTTATGGAAGTGAAAACTTAGGCGCGTTGTGTCGGAATTTTTTGTACATACGGATTACATGGGAACATGATAAAAAAACTCGCTGACTCGTAATCAAATCTCTAACGTAACGCAAGACTGAAATGAATTAATTGAATTTTTTTTAAATAAATAACTAACCTTGCGGGAGCTACAAATAGCATTGGACCTTGTCTGCCCACGGCAGAAAAAATGGAGGATTAAAGTTAATGAGGATAAATCGAAGCATTTCATATTCGCCTTGAGTAGGGGTGACTGTCCCAGTATGAACATGGATGGTGTCTTGATCCCACAGAGAGTTACGGTAGCTAGGATTTCACTTAGATCGGCGTTTGACCTGGAAGTCGTCACGTGAGGATAAAAAGAAAACTGAACGCGAAGTATAAGGAACTGCATCGGCTGTTGCGGAGAAACTGACACCTCACTTTGTTCAAAAAATTTCTGATTTACAAAGTTATTCTACGACAATCTGAACTTATAGCGTAGAGTTGTGGGTGATAGCAAAGAATAGTAACGTAGATTTCATACAACGCTTCCAAAACGAGGTAACGAGAATATTTGCAGAGACGCCGTGGTTCACACGGAATGATGAGATTCACGAATATCTGAAGCTTCCGACGGTTCGTGAGGTTGTTAGACAGCACAATGTTAAATATCAACAACATTTACAAAATCACGTCAACCACTTAACGTCAGTCAATCTGCTTCATAACAGTGGGGACGTCTGAAGGTTGAAACGCCTTCATGGTGCTTGACTTAAGCACAAGTCCTCCATATGAATGACAGTCTGCAGTTACGATCGCCAAATCTAGTGATGGTATTTTTTAATACTTCTTTATTTATTTTTCGTTTAATTATTTGTTTTTTATTTTATTGATTATTTATTTGTTAATTATTTGTTTTTATTCACTATGAAATGGAAAAAATTATAAATAATAAATTTCTCATTTTTTCGCACAATTTTGACGGTTTAAGACCAATTTTACTTCAGTTATCGTCTTTTTCTTTCAAGGAAGTATTACTTCAGTCAGGAATGGTTATTTGAAAAAAATGAAAAATATTAATTTGTTCTTTTTGAAAGATGAATGTTGTAAGATGAAAATGCTTCCAACATTTTCAGTCCCGTAAATCCAAAAATGAAATCTTAATTACAAAATTCTATTATCGTAAGTATATTAATATATGTTTTGGCATTCATTTTTCCTTATTAACCGACTTAAAAAAAATGGAGAAGTTTTCAATTCGATCCATATATATATATTATTTATTTTTTTTATAAATTCCTCAGGCCGATCTGTTACCAATTTTTCAGACATCAGTAAACAATTTGTAGTTATTTTTTGTATACAGTTATAATTATTTAATAATATTCTGTTATAATAGAATATTGACAAAAATCAGGAAAAACTGTACATTATAATAGTATATTTTTATTATTTATTATGATAGGTTTTCATTTATTTTATTTTTAAATTTTTAGTTTTTTTTCTATATAATGTAGATACATCGATATAAAACTTAACTCTCATATATATAACCCGTTTGCAAGAAACATAAAGTTTTAACATCGGCAACTTCATAAATTAGGAAATGGAATGAAGAGAAAGACGTAGACTACAACCGACGGTGAGCTAAGGCTCTATAAAATATGGAAGTATGTATTATTTTCCTACTCAAAGTTTTCTTGATTATTTCTAGAATTTTTTTTTCTTAAACCCACCGGGTTGGTCTAGTGGTAAACGCGTCTTTCCAAATCAGCTGATTTCGAAGCCGAGAGTTCCAGCGTTCAAGTCCTAGTAAAGCCAGTTATTTTTACACGGATTTGAATACTAGATCATGGATACCGGTGTTCTTTGGTGGTTGGGTTTCAATTAACCATACATCTCAGGAACGGTCGAACTGAGAATGTACAAGACTACACTTCATTTACACTCATACATATCATCCTCATTCATCCTGTGAAGTATTATCTAAACGGTAGTTACCGGAGGCTAAACAGGAAAAAGAGAGAGAGAGAATTTTTTTCTTAAAAACACTTAGAATATAAGAACAACAAAGATAATATGCTAAAATAATCTACTACACTGGTAAGCAATAAAAATGATATCAAAAAAATATATTCCACTTAAGTTTACCCCTCCCAAAAAAAAAAAAAAAAAAAAATGTATAATGGAAGCACCAAATGAACTCTTCTACAACTCATTAAGCTTTACAATTATACATTAAAAAAACCAACCTAGTCGAATTACGAACGTTCTCTGTTATTTTTAATTGGTTAAGAGAAAAAAAAAAAAACGGAAAATATATATTACGTGATCATACGTAATTTATGAAAATGATGGATTATTAAATATAAAATTTAAGATTAAATGTCAAGATAAGTGGTGGGTTTTTTTTTATACTGTTAACAATTAATATATCTTATTCAAACTTATGGAATGTTAAGCTACAACAGGTGAACAAAGCCATACAGGACAACGATCGCTGTTCGGTATTTCCCGTTTACACTGACTGACGCACATGCTGTTTTCACATAGTACATTGACGTCTGTAGAGAACAGAAGGTAATTTCTTCTTATTTTTTTCAAGAAAATATTTTACTTCATAATATTTAATATTATACTAATTACTATTACATTTTACAAATACGTAGAAACTTTATTTATATTTTTAAGTTTAAAAATATTAATAATTAACTGTAACAATCCAGATGAATAAATGAACAAAAAAAAATATAATTAAAACAATTCCAAGGGTTTTTATTAATTTTTTCCTTTCATAATAGCCTTTTTTCTGAAACATATTGATTACGTGAATGCATTGTGAAGCAAACGTTTACTTTTCCAAGAACCAAGGAAAGCTTATATTTAATATCATCTTTCACCAAAAGTTTTATATAACTTGGATTCAAACTCCTTAATAATTTTAATAATCAGGGCGATAAAACATTAATATAAAACAGGCACGTAGCTTGGACTTTTTTCCGGAGGGCGTGGCTAAGGGAGATGATGATGATAAAATAATAATCGTAATAATAATAATAATGAAAATAATTTTTTTTTGAAACGGTTTTTTATATTTTATTACGTTTGAAAAATACAAAATATATGCTTAGATTTAATACATAATTTACTACGCAAACAAGAATCGTAATATTAACTCCAATAAAAGTTAAGAATTATTAGAAAGCTAGTCGTCGATTCTTTCTCGCCATAATATCTAAAACTTCATCAGGATTAACAGTATTATCTTTATGCATTGACAAAGAAACTAACGAACTTAATCTTCCATCCCCCTACTTGACAAGCGCAATCGTTTTAACTCTCTTCATTATGGAGAACGATCGTTCATTAGTACATATTGTTACCGGAAGAGTCGCTAAAACCTACAAGAGATTATGGATATTCGGCAAATATTCTTTATACTTTAATCACTTCTAGATCGCATTTTAAATTTAACGACTTTATTTCCTCGCACTAATTTAGATACTCCGCTTGGAGGACAGATTCAGAAAATTTATTATCATAATACATCGCTAAGATTTTTAGTTCATTCACTTTTCATTACTAGCTGAACCTGGGAAAAGAACTTGAAAAAAACTTTTTAAGATACTTACTTATTAGATAAGTTTACTTTACTTTCTATTCGCCATTTGTATTTTTAACATAAAAATGTATTTCTTAGGAATGGTTAATCGTATTAAGCTGAAATTTCATATACTAGCTAGGGTACCTAGAGATTTCTTTTCTTTCCAATAAAAAATGATGGTGCGTGAGTTTGTTTGTTTATCTGAGTTACAGTTGGCAAAAACATGTGATATGAAACATAAACCATGCAACATTTTCGCGGCGGGCCGTAGGACCGTCTTTTTTCTAGTATTATATAAAAATGATAAACCTGATCTCTACACCCATTTCAAAGTGGCAACCATGAAAACATGTTAATTGTTAATATCTTTGCAAACGCTGGTTTATTTAAATTTTGTATTTTGTTGATCTCAATAATATTTTATTATACTGTAATATTTTCAATATTATTAAATTTTTATAATTTATTATACGATAACATTAATAAAATTTTACCAATAAAAATCGTGTCGAGTTACTCAGTTTCATTCGGGAGGAAATGAAAACTGGATTTTTAATTTACAATGATTCACTTCAACATTTTTACCATTTTGTTATTTATGAACGGATTTGAATAAATAAAGTGTCATTTTCTTTGTCATAAAAGGATTAACCTCTTCTGTAATAACACTACATTTCAATGAAACAGCGGTTACAAAGATATTAATAATTAAAATATTTAAATGGCCGCCATTTTGAAATGGATTGAGAAATTAGGTTCATTATTTTTATACTAGTAAAGTTCAAGTAGTATATAAAATTTCAGCTTGATACACTTGACCGTTTCTGAGATATGCATTTTTATGTTAAAAATACAAAATGGAGGATTGTCTATAAACAAAGAGTTTCCGGAAATATATTGATATAATTTTTTTCTTTATTTCGATTTGGGGAATGATTCTCTGAATTCTTGATATGGTTTTTTTATAAACACCGTATATAATAAACAGTATCCCACGAAGAACAGAGAAATTTTAGTACATGTTCTACTGGTGAAAATAATGAAATAAGTTCATATAAACATAGGTCTAGAAACGCCTTATTTTCGAGTTACAGCTAGCGAAAGATTTAGCCCGGATTTCAGCTGTTCTACTGAAGTTAAATTTCTGGGACCTCTTTATTCCTATTTCCAGGTCAAATTACATAAGAAACCTTTATGCAACTTTACTTTACGTAACGACTTTACTCCTTAATTCGGTCCAAAAAATGACAGCAGGGCTTCTGTTTATTAGAAGAGTGGAAATCCGAGCAAAATCTTTCGCTAGCCGTAACTCGAAACAAAGCGTTTCCAGACCTATGTTTACATGAACATTTTTCATTATTTTCACTCTTCGTGGGAAACTCTGTATAATCTTCAAATTAATTATTTTAAATGTATAAACATTAAAAAAAATATATAATTTTTTATAATATTTATGATTAAAATGACCCATTCATAAACCAGAAAACCTTCTGGTATATTACTGTGATTTAGTGAATGTTCTGGTGTTTGGACAACCAGAAGAACCTCCTCTAAAAAACAGAAAAAAAGAAACATCAAATTTGTCCATTTAGTAAAGAGTAAGCCTTAAATAGACATTTTTGTTTAAAAAATAAATACTTTTTTCTCTTGTTGTATTATAATTAACAATTATAATTTCGACAAAGTGATTCTACTTGGTTGATTTTCTAAGTACGAATAAAGGAAAGCTTGGTTGCATCTTCCTACAAGTCTTAACTAAAGAAAACTGTATCAAATATCATGAAGCCTTCTAGATTATATAAAAAAACTCATTACTGTTCATATCTAATAAAGTAAAAATTAGTCTTAAGTAAAAATTATACGTTTCAAGAAACACAGTCTTTATTGCACAAGAAATAATTATTATAATTTTATTCATATTGACGCGATAAATTAATTCCATTTGAACTGTTTGAAGTATTACTTTAGAAATCTTTTTTTTATAAATTTCATAAAACATTATATAACACTCAAAACAGTAATTTACATATTAGTGACAATGAATAATATTTCCTTATTTAAATAGTATTATAAAATTATACGATTATAAAAAAATAATTATTATTATAATAATAATTATTTTTATTATAATAATAATTATTATTATCATCAACCGGACTTAGATAGGGAATGCCTTATAATAAATTCTCTTTAATTGTATCTTAAAAAAATACATAGACTGCGAAACATAGAACTAGAAAGTCAGAATATCAGAACAATAATGTTAAGAAGGAAAAACAGAATTAAAATCAATTGTTTTGTTTTCACAGATGAGCTTGCAAACTTTTAAAAAAAATATGGATCAACAAGAACACAGATTAACATTTCAAATATAATACAATAACTAGTAAAAACCGACCAAAAATAACAGTCGAAAAGACAAAAAAAAATTACAAACATTAAAAAAACAAAAGTATATAAAAACAGGAATAGTAAAAAAAATTCAAATATCTTGGTGAACATAACAGAAAAATGGAATAGAAAAACTACCAATACAAGATAAGAGTTTGAAAAATAGAAAAAGCTTACGTAATAGTAAAAAATATATCCAATTAAAAAAATGCTTATATAAAAACTGAAAATCAGACTTTATAATACTTTTTTTTCTTTTTTAGTAACACTAGAAGTGACCGAAATTAAATTACAACTTAGTAAGTAGCGATCTTGTTGGAGTTAGAGTAATTTGAATGTCATAATACGCTGAACTTTATATTGTATAACATATTATTCTTATTTTCGTGGCATCATAAAACTCTAGAGCTACACTGCAAGAAGGAAAGTATGTTAATTATTATAAAAATGGAAAATGCAATTTTTTTTTCATTTCTTGACGTTTTATGAAACAAGGACCACAGAAACAAAAAAGATGGCATTTCGTACGTATGTTGGCGTGTTTGAAGCTTAATAACGTTTGACTGGATAAACCGATTTTAATGAAATTTTGTACAGAGACTTGTGTATATGGGACGATTTTTGTATACAATTTTGAAGTCAAAATCTTTGGGGGAGTTGGAGTAGATAGTTTATTGAAGTCAATTTTCTCAAAATGTTCAAACATAAACTCATTTTATATTAAGCTCAGTATATGCGTACATGCTTATCTTACCATTCAAAAAAAAAAAAAAATTGCCCCAAAATTCCCCCTTCCAAAAACAACGAAAAGCAATTTTTTTATTTATTACACAATTTTTAACCCATTCTTTTTGTTTTCCTAGGCGTAGTAGCAGAACAAGTGACCCAAAAAAAAATTTCTTTGAAAGTAATATTAGTGGCGAAAGAGTGAACAAAATTTTAAAATAGCGATTTTTTGAATTTTTATAACTTTTTTTGGTTTATTTTCAGGTATCATTATTTTTTCCATTATATAAAAATAAATAACCAATGTATTACAACTGTTTTTGATTACACAGTACATGATAATTTACAGCAAATTAAATAATACAAACTCATATAAGAAACGTACAAAAATCATTATGATTTTTGTAAATTCAACAAGATTTATTTTTATAAAAGTTTTCTTTAAATAAAACAAATGTTTATTTAAATACAGGAAAGAGATAAATAAACATATTATTTTAAATTAAAAAATAATTAGACTTATTGAAATATGATAAAACAAACATATCTGACAATTAAGGTAAAAAAGACGGCACTACATCAAATAAATTGAAATTGGCATAAAATAATGTATCTACTCGAATATTCTGAAACTCAAGTTAATACGTCAATGTGAGCGGGTAATAATTCTTTTTTTTTGAATCGTCATTTATTATATATATATTTTTTTTATTTTTAATGTAACAATGGCACTGTGAAACTAATTTTATCATATTTTTTACCTTCCTTGTCTAAATAATAATTTTTAAATAGAAATTTAATTATAATGTTTGTAAGGTATAATTCTTAAATATTTATTACTTTTTTAAATATCTAAGAAAAGTAATTACAATCCAAACCAATATAAAATATATATATTTTTGTGTTCTCTATAATAACTATTCCGTAACTGCAGTACGACTTCTCAAAAAATTACCAAATACCGGTACCATTTTATGATTACAATTTAACTAACAAATAAATAATTCCTGAATTTGAACAGTTTAATTTTATTAAATATTAACAAATTATAAACCATATAAAAACCTGTTTTTTCTGCGTAATTTATTTAGAATTCATTAAAATGTTGGGTACTTACGTATTAACGCCACCGCAGCTATAGCTTTATTTAAAAACAAAGTAGTCAATCGGATTTCGGTGGAAAATGAACAGTCTATTTATTAATTTTAATAAATGGTTATTTATATTTATTTATTTTATAAAATTTAACCTAACTTAACCTACGCTCGCTAACCTTGACTAATTATCACCGTAATTTTTTGAGTATTTATTTAATAAATTCAGTAATTATTGCAATTATTTATTATTTAAATAATCAAAACACTCCTGTTAATTAGTCAAGGTTAGCGAGCGAAGCGAGCGTAGGTTAAGTTTGGTTAAATTATATTTATAAAATAAATAAATATAAATAACCATTTATTAAAATTAATAGACTGTTTTGAATCTATGTTAAACTCTATATCGGTCCATTTTCCACCGAAATACGATTGACTACTTTGTTTTTAAATAAATCTGTAGCTGCGGTGGCGTTAATACGTAAGTACCAAATGTTGTTTATACGTTTAAAAAAATAAATCAAATACCAAACAAAATAAAGAAAATAAAAAAATCTTGCACAGTTCAGCGCAAGAAGACCGAATTTTCAGACGCACTATTTCGCAGTCAGAAACGTACTAATTTTCAGAATACAACGCACTACATACGTTCAATTAACGAGTAGACCCTACACACAAGCAACAAGTTTTAAACTCACTTACCACTATGAGTAACTGAATAAGCGCGTATGAAAAATATACCAATACAACCTCAAATTGATATTATACAGCATATATAAATTACAATGAAACTGATTTAGTAGTTTTGAAAATTTTCAAGTGAAAATTTTTATACATAGGCCTATATATAGAGTAAATATCGTTTATAATAACTTCCAAGGGACCGACGATTTTAGGTCATTATAACAGATAGTCACAATAACCGATGTTTAGGTAGCTTAGTGGTACTACTTTAATATACCATCCACACCGGTTTTGTAATACAGTAAAATAATAATCATTAAAAATAATAATTTATTTCCTAAAAATAGTATAAAAAAAACTATTCAATAATAAATACAAATTCCTCCATCATAAATGGTTTTCGCGAAGTTAATTAAATCACTATTGAATTTATTACACAGGATACAAAAAAAAAAATACTGTACCCGCACGATATGATACGCTCACCGCGAAAGATTAGTAACAACTGAATGTGACTGCTTCAGTTTACAATAATCTGGTACACGAAGAAATTAAAAAAAAAAGAACTACAGTAAATATGTAAGAATAAAGGAACCGTCAAAATATTTTTGTAACTACAAGTAGATATACTGAATTACTGATGAGTAACTTCTGTCCGTCTTTATAAACGATAAAATGTTACATTGCAGTAGTAAAAAAAAGTCGTAACAGCCGATATGTCACTACAACAATGTAACATACTGTATAAACAATGTAAATATTGTATTTATGCATTAACAACATACCAAACGTCTTTCTTTTTTCCTGTTTAGCCTCCGGGAATTAGCGTTCAGGTATTCACAGGATGAATGAGAATGATATGTATGAGTGTAAATGAAGTGTAGTCTTGTATAGTCTCACTTCGACCGTTCCTGAGATGTCTGGTTAATTGAAACCCAACAACCAAAGAACACCGGTATCCACACGATCTTGTATTCAAGTCCTATAAAAGTAACTGCTTTTACTAGGACTTGAACGCTGGAACTCTCGACTTCCAACAGCATACCAAACTAACCACGAGACAAGTTTTTGGTCACTATATCCGATGTCACTATAAACGATACTTACTGTATATAAAAGGAAATCTCAAAACGTAAATAAAATTCAATTTCACCCCCCAATCCTCCATGCGACCGAAAATAATATCTTACTTTTCTTTGAATTGTCAGTAAAAAGATTTTTTGATTTATACATTAAAAGATAATTCGTATTCGTCAGTAAGTACCACCATTTTGTTTAATAATCTTACCTAAAAAAACTATAAAGCCAACATATACTTTAAACCAATCAAAGAGATAATCCGTCCTATGAAAAACTCTTTACAGAAACATTTTGGATCCATTTAAAATTAAAATAGTCTTCCTTTTATTGGTCCCCTATGATTATTTAACAATGAAATTTCTCCATCGTTAGTAATAAAATAAATTTCCCAATTCATCCCTGTTTATTAATACATTAAAAAAAAAACTCGTTTCTAATTAAGGAAGTTTTTCAATTTACAGGCAATCCTGGGCCACACCGATTTTTTTCGGTTTACTCTATTTATAATGAGCCAAATATTCCTTTATTCTAGTTTAAATATTTCTTTTAATTTGCCCTACATATGCTAAGTTAACATCTTTATAAGGATATAATTAATATAATCCCGTAATTTCCTTCGAAGGATTTAGTTTTATTGTAATGTTTCCAAAGGATAGAGGCTAATTTCTAATGTTACATCAGGTAAATTTTTCATTAAGTATCACATTTAAAAGAGATTGAGTTACAGAAGAATTTGAAAAAAAATATTGAAACTAAGATAAAAAAAGTGGTAAATTTTATTTAAGTAATATGTAGCTCAAACCAGTAGAGGTAGAAGTTAAAAATACATTTAAAAACATATTATGATGACGTGTAACCTATGCAAGATTCAGGAACAAACAGTATAAACTGTTTTTTAAAAAAATATTGCATCATAAATTTGATACTACTCTGCAATGAAATGGTTGCAGCAGTTGATTACATTATTTAATCACATAAATAAAGTTAGATTATATGAAAATACAACATCTGAAGAGATTATATATGAATTTAAGAGAGGTGATTAATAAAATCTAAAACATGATATATATATATATATATTTAATATCTAAAATTAAACACTATAATGTTAATAAGATATACATAAATAATTTTAAAACATGTGAAGAAAAATAGATACACACATTATTAGATGTTATTTTAATAACAAGCTACACGTGTCCAATAACTTAAGGAATAGTAAGTGTTAAGTAAAAAAAAAAAAAAATGTTATTTTTTTATTATTATATAAAATATAAATTATGTTATATTTTAATTCGTTTGATGGAATTCCAAAATAAAAAAATCTCAAATAAATCTAATTGAAGCCTAAAACAAAAAAAAATTAATGTTTACGTAAACTAAAGATCGATGATACGCTTAGATCATTTTAAATCTATTTAATCTAACTTTTTCTTTTGAATAATCTTTATAAAATTTAATCATATTTAGTAAACATAATTATTATTCATAATGGTGCAGAGTTCACAAAAATGATAGGAAGTTTACGCTACTTTAACAGTATAAAATCGTTTAACGACTGAAATGATATTTTTTTCACGCTACTAATATTTAAATAAGTGGAGTTTAACGAAATATATTTAAGAGCAAGCGTAACCGCCTACCCTTTCCTACGTTAATTTTAGCTATATTGAAGACTCATTATCTCAGGAACTATTTACGCTACAGGCTTCATATTTTTTCTGAATATTTGGTATTCTAAGCAGATTAGATGTATCTACTATTATAACTACAAAAAAACCTTCTCTAATAAAATATAAATTAATAATTATGATAATTTTTTTTCAATTTTTTTGGAATTGTTATTCTTTTTTAGCTGATAATTGTTCACATATTTTCATAATTCTATATTATGTAAATAAATACACATATAGAAAAATGTCAAAATTGAAGTTATCCTCATTGGTTCTAAGATAATGGTTTTGATAGCATCTCGGCCTTTCATCCGGAGGTCCCGGATTCGAATCCCGGTCATGCCTGGCATTTTCACACGCTACAAAACTGTCATTCATCTCATCCTCTGAAGAAATACCTAACAGTGGTTCCGGAGGATAAAAAAAAGAAAAGAAAAGTTAATGGATCATAAATATGATTTTTGGAAAACTGGATTTAAAAACTACGTTTTTTTTAAATTACCTGTATTAAAATTCTTCATAATTAGGGTCATCAGTGTTAACTTCCTGATCTTCTAGCTTTAGCTTTTTATTTCTGCTTGTCTGTCTTGCCTTTATTTTCTACATTTTTTGAACCGTTTTTCTCCCTCGGTTATCCGTTCCGTGGCAATCTTTTTTAATTTTTTTATGGTATTAGTAACCGGATTGATTCCAAAATACTGGAGAACTTCACACTTACTCATTTTTCCAGTATTAAAATGTTGACACTGCATCATGTACTCCAAACTCAAGTGTTTCCTTTCCCACAAAAATATTTTTTGGCAAGCGGTTCCAAATTGTACGGTTGAGAGACTTGTTCTGCATCTGTCCATGGAGACATTTTTTTCAATAAATCTTCATCAGATAAACCATGAAATATTGCTTTATAGCTTGAAGAAGAGACATTAGGAGAGAAGTTTTGTGTAAGAACAATATTTAGTGATACATTTTTCAGTTTTACTGGCAAATTTGACCGTCATTGATTGCAAAATGGCTGTGACGCATTTTTTAAAAAAAATATAAAAAATTTATTTGTTTACAGTTCTGAATCTTATATCAAATGAATCAGAAAATGTAGAAAAATGAACTGAAAAGAAATTCCAAAAAGCAATTTTTTTAATCCCTACTGGATATGACTTACCTGAAAAACAATGAAAACTCCTTCATAAATATTTATAGAGATTATTTTTAAAAACAAGTGTTCTTTTTTTTAATTCAATTAACTTAAGTAAAATTGTTAATTAATGATACAAAAAAGAAACAACAAATAAAACAATGACAGGAAAAAATCTGTAATCTTGTAGAGAGACCATCTTAATTCAGTATCAATTTGTAAGGATCTATATAATATAAATACTAATAACCAATTATAATAATTTACAGATGGAAACGAAATCTATAAAAATTCACTAAAATATATATATATATTTTTTAATATAAATATACTTATATATTAGCCGGCTCGACTAGCCAGAACCTGGGCCCTCGGGGCTGTCAACCCAGGTGAATCCCGGAGCCAAAAAAAGGCTTCTGGAGGCCTCCCGGGCCTACCCCATGGCCGCAAAGCTCGCTTCGCTCACCATTCCCAATTTTTCAGGGGAATCGACGGCCCTGGACACCCTCAGAAATTGCTTCGGTCGCCATTCCCATCTACCCCCGCCTGTTCACCGTACTGTACGTTATCCTCATGGTTGTGAGAATAATACTGATAAATAATAATTATGGTATTCAGGCTTTAGAAATACCTAAAAAAGAAACTAAATGACAAAGATAGAATAATAGTAAGTACTATGGAAGCTAAAGTACACGCACGTTTGATGACGAAAAATTCGTAACTTATTTCTTTGCCGTCATACCAAAAATATAATAATGAAGTAAAAGGATTAATCTATTTTTTCCTTAATGAATAACTTTAATTCACAACTTCAATCTCATTGGGAGCGAAGAAATAATTAATATTTTAATATCTTAACCTTTAAGGGAGCTAGGGCCTCGGTCAAAAGCTTAAAACCTTCCCTGGGATAATACGAATGTATTCTGAAAATTTTAAAGTAATCGGTTGGCTGGTTCTCGCGTGATGCGATAACAAACAAACTTTATATATATATATATATATATATATATATATATATATATATATATGAGACCTCACAGTTCGCACTTCATTAATTCAATTCATTAAAGTTTGTGCTTCAACCAGAAAATCTCCACTACTTCATATATATAAATATATATTTTCGAGATGAAATCAATGTAAAAATATTCTCAATTACGCCAAGAAACATGGGTATAATTTTATCCCGAACAAACAAAAACCCTCTTCCTCTTTATATAATATTATAGATAAATATATATTTAAGAAAAAAAAATGTAGATTTCAATGAACCTTTTTCACAGGATTATTCTTTGAACTTCAAATATAAGTAAGAACATCGGAATAGAAAAGCAGCTTAGTGGTTTAAATTCCACATTACATAAAATAAAGATTTTAGAATAAATACGAAAAGTTTTTAAAACAAAACATAATAAAAAATAAAAAAATAATTTTTCTAATTTTTTAAAATGTTTTAGTCGACACCTAATTAAAAACCAACAATCACCAATTAATTAACCCTAATAAGGCACTAACTTACAAGAGTTTGAAATTTACAGAAGAATTAAAAAAAGGTATTTTACCTCAGTTCTTAAATACTTAACCTAGTTAAAAAAAATTAATACATATATTTAAAAATTTATTTTACAATCTTAATTTTCGAAACGTGAGCATTAGAGCACGAAGATCAATACTGTAAAATGAAAATTAATTATAAATTATTCGTAATTCATCTAAAATCAACAGCTGCGATCGATTTATAGTCGTACAAAAATTTTCTGTCATATTAAATACATCTTAATAGTTTTAAAATTGAGACGCAATTATTATTTTTAACGATTTAATATACGGTACATTATTTATTCACTGGATACTACGAAAAGTTATGTTCACAGAATTAATAACTACAAATTCACTCAAGTAATAACATACTATTGATTAAGTTACGTAACAGTTGTACACGCTAAAACGAAAATTAAATTCAAAATTTATAGATGACTAATATCTAATACTATATTAAACAGAACAGAACATATTTTTACGTCATTTTATTACTCCCGACGGAACAAAAGCGGCTATAATGGATCTCTAGCCAGTTTAAGGCCATGTTTTAGAAATGTGAGTGCTCAAACAACAGCTAATGCAATAAAATAATCAGATTTAAATAACATTATAGTTGTCTAAAAAATAATTACATTTAATATTATAAAATTATTAATAATTTAACTAATTCGATGACGCAATTTTCTGTGAAATTATATATAATTAAATTTTGTAGTAAAAAATGTGAAATTATATTAGTATGAAATCCATTTAACCAATATTCCTAAAACAGCAAAGTTGAATGTTTTGAATTAAAAGACAATTTTTTTCTTTTTTA